>NW_027249098.1:0-1468703 GCF_030848795.1 Temnothorax nylanderi | reverse complement strand
GCGCGCGTACACGGTGAACCGTCGTCAAAACAAACTCGCGGAGTGACGAGCGTCCGTCCTCCGCGAGGATCCTCTTCCTGCTTGGCGGCGGCGGCGGTGCGCTCGGCGTGTCCCATCCGGCGCGCAGGATGCACCGCGAATCCCGTACGGATGCACCCGCCGCGGGTTACGGACTTACGACGTTCCCGCGTTGCGACGCATCGCGACGCACTTGCGTCGTGTGTATCGCGATCGTGATCGTGATCGCTCGCTCGATCCGCTCGCTCCGCTCGAATCTCGGGTCGATCGACGTCGGAGAGGAGCGGTGGAGAACGGCCGTCGTGTCACTTTTTCGAAAATTGGCGGCAGCGATCCTCCGCGAGAGACGGTGCGACGGAGAAGGAGAGAGGAAAACAGAGAATGAATAGAGATTTGTCGGCGGGTGTGACGAATCGAAGAGCGGCTCTCATTGGACTGAATTAAGGAAGAGCGTGGACCGCGAGGACCGCAGAGAAGCGGAAGGAGGAGGAGGTGAAGGTGGAGGAGGAAGAGGAGGAGGTAAAGGAGGTGGTGGCGACGGCGGCAGCGCTCGCCGTCGCTGTTCGACGGTGGTGGTGGTTTGTACCGTCGCGGATCTCTTCGGTGGGGGTGGAGAAGAGAAGAGTGAGAACGAGAGAGAGCAAGCGCAAACGGGAGAGCGCGAGCGAGAATGATGAAGGGAGAGAGGAAGGGAGAGAGAGAGGACGAGAGGCACACTCGGTAAGAAAGAGAGAGAGCGAATGAGTCCGCTGACGGTCGGGTAGTCCGGACTACCGACTGCATAAGACTGGTTTTCAATTTTTTCCCGACTTTTTGTTTTACCTGTGTGCTGTGCCTCGCACAGTCTCACCGCGTCTCTCTGCCTCTCTCTCTCTCTCGCTCTCTCTCCTTCCCCTCCTGTTCTTCGACCCTCTCCTCCTCCTCCTCCTTCTCCCTCTTCTCCCCTTTTCCCTCCCGCAGAGCGTACTGGACGAGTAACGGGTGAGCCGAGAGCTCCGGGCCGCCGTCGCCGATCCTCCGCTCCTCGATCGCCGCCGGCCGATCGGACCGACTCCGAAATCCTCGGGGACTCCGATCTCTCTCTTCGTGGATGGTCCCGCGTGATGTATCTTTCGGCCGCCGCCGGGTGCATCGGGAGTTTTTGGACTGAGAACAAAGCTCGATGATGCTGCTATTAGACTGAGATTGTTGTGTCAGATCCATAAGCTTCATGCGTATTTATCAAAGCAGTTAAACTTGATACTCAAAAATTAAATATGTTTTTAATTACATACGATATCGTGAGAAACGATTTCTTCTTTCGGTTGTACAATCCACAGTCGTTTTTAATGGAAAGCGACTTGATTGATTGGAGAGGCTTTCAATATAGTCTTGACATTAAAATCTGTAAAAGAATTAGGAGTGATTTTCATCTCTATTAGATACATCATTACATTAATATGCAGATCTGTGAAGATAGAGACCGAGAATAATACATCAGGGAATTGACGAACACGTTGTCCATGCGCGAAAGTAGCGGCTTTTTCGTGAATAACATAAATCGCGTATGCTAATAGCTCCGTAGTTCGAGAAGATTTATCTCCGGCGAGTTTTGCAATCGAAACCCGGTGTAGATTAACGATGTAAAACCAACTCGACTTGTTTTTACGCCGACTGGATATTCTGCGTATCTAAAATAAACGTTGTCTTTCACTTCGTCAAAAACTAAATTGCAACTGTTGCTAAATTAATTCCAGTTAGTCGTTCGCTAATAATAACACTCTTCAGTGGACACAGAGCCGGCCTCTCGAGTATCGATACTCGGGAATATTATACTCTCGGCGAGTTTTGCAGTAACATCACAAGCGCGAGGTATATCACGAATCTCTATTTCAAACAAAGTGTTCAAGGCGCAAATAGCGAAAGGGAAAAAAGAACAATTACGTTTTATTCGTCGATACCTCGCTACTTGTCCCAGTTTTGCAACTTTTCTTACGCATTCTGCGTCTAATAATGCTAACGCGACTTTCATCTCGCGTTACCTCAAATTGCTCGAAAATCGAAAACTTTTCTCGCGAACAAGTCGCGCGAGTCCTCCGCCGGGAACGTTTCGAGGCGGGGTTGCGAATTCCGTAGGCCGTCTAACGTTGGTTGGTATTCACGCTCGTGCGTTTCTGCGCGCCGTCAGCAGCGGAATGCAGATGAGTGCAGGTTGCATTCGGAGTATTACCCAGCGCGCGCGCGCGCGCGCGCGAGACGCCTTGGGTCTTTTTTTTTCTTTGCGGGAAAGAAATACGCGAAGAATTCGAGCGCGTAGAAAAATCCGACGATTCGCTTCGCGATTCGCGCACGCGTTCGGTTGCGTAAGAGGAAGTTCGCGAAGTTTGCGCATGCACTCGGATTTCAAGTGTTGCGCATTGCGAAACCCTCGAAAGCTCTCGATCGTCAACAGTCGCTTATATAGCCGGTCGTTTTAGCTGGAATTTAGCTTGCTCATTTCTCATCGATCGCCGTTTATTATCGATCATAATTCATCCCGTTTTCCATCCGAGGATGCGCGTCGGCAGGCATAATCGCATTTTTATTCCAAGGCTGTGCCATTCATTATTTGCCATCTATGTAAACACTTGGTTAATACAATGTGTGTATAAAGGAAAAAAACTCGACGAGATTCGTGCAGCGCTCGGTTATACTTGACCGAATAATTATGACTATTTTTTTACGAACTGGACACTTGTCTCAGAATTATTGATTTAGCGCAGTGATGTATGAAAATAATAAGACATATTTGTTCACAGATTTATAAGATAATGGCATGAAATAAGTAACAAATATCGAATATTAATGCTTATGCACGCATGTGTGTGTGCTAAATATATTATTTTTTAGTTAAATAATTACTGAAAACCTTTGCTATAATTGAGCGATAAATTATACCGCGCGAGTTGTTATGACATACAGAAAATAGCCGAGTTCGCCGATGGTATATAATGTGTATCTTGCTTACGTAAGGTGTCAAATAAATAAACATTTTTATTCGCTTGCATAGCCACGCTTGCACGATTTCTCGCAATCGTTTCACAACGATCGACGGCATAAAGTTCCGCCTAAGTAACAACGCAGGCGATTCTTCTCGATGGATTCACGAAACTCGTCGCAGATTTCCGGCTGACCTTTCTCACCTCCGGCCTCCCCTCGTCTCGCGGCAAGTGCGAAATTAAAAGATCGTGACATTTGCCTACGATACGTTCGGACGCAACATCCGTCGTACCGCGCTATCGATTACGAAAAGGAAAATGATATGCCGCGGATCGCGAGGGGAGAACGACAATTTATATTCCCGATGCATTCCGAAACTCGCGCACAGATTATCCGGCTGACCTTTCTCGCCTCTCTCGGCTCTCTCGCTCTCGCGCCTCGTGGAGCACAGGTGTGAAATTATTCAACGCGCCGCCGGTAAGGAGGCGATTTCCACGAGGAAAAGAACGCGCGCGAGCGCGCGTGGATCGGCGATTATTGCAATCTCGATTATCGCAATATCGAAAGGGGAGCGATCGCGAAGGACTTTCGGACTGCGTGGCTGGACTTGGGAACTCGACTCAATTGGGTGTCCGAGTTCTCGTTCGGAAGGCATCGATACGGCGAGAACGTAACACTGACATGTGAGGAGGTACTTGCGGGAGACGCGAGACTTACCTTATTTCGGGTGGGTTGCACACGAAATGTCGATGTTCCCGATTTTGCAAAGGTGTGCTTCTTTGTATCTACGATTTTTCAGCTTACGGTATAAAGGTGTGAAAAAAAAATATAATAAATTTATATAATATTACTCTGACAAATTCGGATGTAACGTACTTTTCATGAGATTTTACTTCGACACGAAATTACGAAGTTGGCTTTTCATTCTGAGAAACGTGAAAAATATATTGCCGCATTCTTTGGTTGCATATTATTTTGTCTTCTCAGACATTGCAAGGACGCAATAAATAAAAATCAGTGTAGAAACAACACAACAATGATATTTTATGCGCTATGATTCAACGCAGGACGTGCCGAAGCTATCGTGTCGTCTCTCAGCTAATAATACTAGGAATAATTTGAAATCGATTTATCTCCGGTTTGCAAATTCCACTTTTTTATAAGCCTAATTGCGCCCTGATACATGACTGTATCGATCTCGGGGTTCCTGTGATGATTACGTGAATGAGGATCAACGGTGACTGGTACATGGCATGTTCCTGTCGGCAACATGCCGTGACATACCAGCATCCATCGCCGCGTCCGTTCTTCCAGGAACCGAACGAGGGAGAGCCATCCCGTTCCGCGAAAAAAGTATGCCCGGTATAAGACAACCGCGAGATATGGCGGAAGCGGCTAAATGCTTAAACGCTCGAAAGCCAGGCTTAAATGCCGCTGATTGCAGTAGGAGGGAAATGAGAGGTTGCACGATGGACGACGATACGTAATTCCGTATGTCCATTCTTGAAGGCGGTTGTCAGCGACGGCGCTCGTTGGTACTCTAGTATCGAATACTTGTCGCACAATCGTCGCAAGGAGGACTTCTCTCTCTCTCTCTCTCTCTCTCTCTCTCTCTCTCTCTCTCTCTCTCTCTCTCTCTCTCTCTCTCTCTCTCTCTCTCTCTCTCTCTCTCTCTCTCTCTCTCTCTCTCTCTCTCTCTCTCTCTCTCTCTCTCTTTCTCTCTGAAAAAGCAAATCGAGACCGCGAATTCAGCGTTAAAAGTAATGATCACGCGATTACTCCGTTCCTGATAACTTAATTCTTCGTAAATTGAAACATAATTATTGATTTATACTGCGTCTTTATACATGATCATATTTTTGGTATTGAAAGCAAAATACTCTCGACAGCAAGACATGACTGCCGAATATGCAGTCTTCAACTGATAGCGATAGAAAGCGAGTGATTTTTCATGAAAAAGCGAGTTTCAAAGAGCACGAATGCCATTAATTGTCGAATTTCTAATTTTTTTTCAATTTTTATCGAAAATGGATGCCTCATATGAAAACATTTTATCCCATACTTCCTCTTATATTTCCACAAAAGTAATCAACTTACTTTTTCCTCTCCAGTTTGAAAATACAATCGAAAGGATGTCATTTATTTCAGAGTTTTACTTCAGGCAACTTTTTTTAACAGAGCTCTTTGTTAAAGATAAAGGGCTCTGTCCTATCCTGCTCTGAACACTAATTGTAAGTTATTGATAACATTTTAGTCACACTTAGTTTAAAGATTAACAGATATATATCTTTGAAAACGAGAGATTTATGCTTTTTACCTACACTCTCGATAATCCTTTTTTCTCTTCCTCCGCTATCTCTTCGTGTTGATTTTATTCAAGGTATTCAAATGTACAGGAAACGTGCAGTCTGAAAAATGCAGTTTTAGGAAAACAATTTCAGTAATTTGGACAGGCGTGAGAAAAGTGGTGCGAAGATCATCCCGTGAATTACCCCATGAATTATCTTAGATGTTCTTTTGAAGAGATAAGCCTGAGGAATTTTTCACGGGAGAAACGAGGGAAGATACTTAGCGGCACAGATGGATGGGATGAAAAATATTTTGTAAAGCCAGATAGGCTGCGACCAACGCAGAGTGCATCTGGTCGTGATTGCGACTTATGTGGAGAAAGTTAAAAGTAAATAAAGTAAAAGTAAAACCGATACGATACAATATTTAATGCAGCGAAGGTGGAAAAAAACTGAAAGGGAAAAGGGGAATAAAATAACAAACTTAAGATTTGTCAATGTCTTTTGGTTTTTGTCGATATAAAACTGATTTTTTTTCTGATATACTAAAGCCTTGGCTATCATTAGAAAAAAATCGAAAAATTTATAAATTAAATTAATTTTTATAAATAAATTAAATTTTTTCAAATTAAACTAGACTACTGCAAATAGAACAAAAACTGATACCTACATATTATTCTTTTTTATCTTTATAGAAGATCTTATTTATGAAAAATAGAAAATGATGGCTCAGTAATTTTAGTTGTCAAGTAAGCGGTTTATCTTTTTCTTCTCTTTGACATTCGTTTTTTTTTTTAAGATTTTTACGATTCCTTTCTTTTTCTCTTGTTTATCATTGTCTTTTTGTTAATCTTTATTATCTTGTTATGTATTTTCTTGTTATATATTCTTGTTTTTCTTCTATTACATATATATTTATCTCAGTTTTATCATTTATCATATTCTTTTTTTCTTCTTCTCTTTCTTTATCTTTTTGCTTTTTTGCAGCATATCTTATACAAGGGAGTTTGTAATAAAAAATGATGGGAATTTCTTTTCTTGTTTTGTACATTTCCGTTCTTTCGAGGAAGAAGAATTAGTTGATGTGTAAATCTTATTCAAGGCTGAAAGCTGTCGTTAAGACTTCGATCTTATTTATATCATTATTGCGAATTTCTCCCAAATATTTAATAAAAATTTGCATTAATGTTGCTGCTACACTCTTGTGATTTGGATCTAGAGATGTTGATAGTTTTGATAGGCGCAAAGTTTTCATTAATAAAAATATTTTGATCCAAAGGCTACATGCCTACTTTTTTAATACTTCTCACGCATCTTTAATTAAAATGATATCTTCTGGATTTGAAATCAAGAAGTTTTCGTAGACTTGACTATAAACCGTTTTCAATGGCCCATAAAATGCAGCATCCACAATGGCTGCGAGTTATGAGTTATCTCTATAAAACTTAATTGCTTCTAGAGTAGCATATAAGGCGTGATTATCCATTAAGAGCAAAATAGAATTTTTGGATATGAAATGCGTCATCTTATCTACTATATTTACTTATCCACTTAAAAATATTGCAATGAAAAATTTTACTAGGTCATTACATTATCATCATTAGTGCGTCTTTAACAATATAACTTTTATTTTCTTTTAGAAATCAGTATTGTTAGAAGACCTATAAATACGTATAATTTTTTATGTGAAGAGATACTATAAAATTAAAAGCATATATATCCAAATTACATTTATTATTATATTATTTACTTTTATAAACAGATTGTAGCTAAATGATAACAACAGAATAGTTATTATAAACTTGTAATGAGTTAGCCTTGTCATTTTAACTTAAATTGACATGATCTTATCTCTCTTTCTGCTATCTGTATATCGCGCCTATGATACGCGGAAATTTGAAACTGATTTTAGAAAACTGGTTTACTCATTAATAAGGATAATAACGTGTTGATAATGTTATAATGTATGATAAATATGTCGTAAGAGGATATTGATCGATGACGCAACTTTGAAAAGTATACTTGATTATATCGATGAGCGCGCTTTTAACACTCTAAAGCTGTCGAGAAAAGGTCCGAAGGAATCACGAAAGGAATTTTGCCCACAATTTTGTCCTTCGGAAAAACTCGGTGGCGAGATTTCTCTTTGATGATTCATATTTTCACTTGTAGCTTCATTTGAGCGACAGAAGTGACTGTGTTTTAGGGCGACAAGCTTTTCGTATCTCTCCCTTTATGTTCCCCGCCGAATTCCGCGAAGAAATGAGTAACGGTAAAAAAAGCTGAACCTCCTCGCGGCGGGTCCTCGACAGGACACGAGAGGATACGCGCCGTTCCCGCGCGGTAGGTGGTCCACTAGTGGAGAACGCGCCGTGCGTCCCCAGCGCCCGATTCCTCTCTTAGGAGCGCGTTTTCGAAAGAGGTAAGGGCAAGGGCGGGGCGCAAAGGGTCCGCGAGAGTACGAGAGGACGCGGGGAGACGGGGGGACGGTAGATTCTACCCTACGTCCTCGTGAACGACCGGCTCGCGACCGGCGCGGCGTTTCCGGTGACTGCGCAGTTTCGCGATAGGCGGACGCAAAATGCGACGCAGAAGCGGGAAAAGACAAAAGAAGCGATATTGGTAAGAGGTTTGGGAGAATGGCGATGGAGGTCAGGTATATGAAGGTCGTTAGCTCGAAGAAAAATTAGCCGTTTGTCGGAGGCCCTGCCCGGGAGATGGGTCAATCAGATATGAAAACACTTGTCGGGGCCCGGGGCATTGTGGCCGGCGAGGTAACAGGCCACTACAAAAGATTGTAGACACAGGTATACCGTCCTAATGACCAACCGAGGAATTCAAACCTTCGCCGGGGGGCGCGGGGAGGGAGGGAGGGTGGCTTCCTCGTGTCATTTCGTATTCGGAACGTGGAAACGCGCGTGTGATCCACGGGCACCGGCGGGGGGTCGAGATACTCTCTCGATGATCGATCTAATAAGGGCTTTCCATAGCGGTACTCCATATCGCATTCTTTACGTATTAAACATATTGTTGAGAAACTATTGTTGCGATAATAGAGCGATGTGACTCATCCGGATTTTAACGGATGCTCAAAAATATGACGTGGTGTACATATTGTATGGGATACCGTTATCGAGATATGATGTTTTGTAACGGAACTCGAGTCATATATTCCTACTATTCGAAAACCTTCATTCAAATATCCAGGAGAGAAAACTTAAGGAGTCTCAGAACCTTGGAAATTCCTCTTCGCTTGATAATCGATCGCGATTGTGACATACTGCTTATGACTGAAACTAATGATTTATGCCTGACGAAACACTGCACAATGAAATTCCTTGAGTTGCGACCTACTAATGTGCGGAAAGGGAGATTTAAATCCCGACAAGAGAGAGATATGTGTACATATTTTAAAAACGATATTTAAATCCCTCTATCCAATGCTAAAGAATATCGGCACTATTTTCGCGGTAGATTAGTTCTGGGCATTGTCGAAACGACACGGAGAGGGAGGGAGGGGGGGTATTCAAAGTGACGACACTCGGGCTAGGGCCAAGTGGAGAATCGTGTCCTGCACAGGTTCAGCAGGGGCGTGGTCGTAAACTTCAGTGTATATGCTGCGGAGGCCACCTCGATCTGTCGGTTCGCTCGTTCGCCATCGATACGTAGCTTTCTCTCCTTTTTCCTCTCTCTCTCTCTTTCTCCCGTGCACACACACACACACTCTCTCTCTCTCCTTTCTTAGCGCTCTCAGTGTTCCTTTTCCGGTTTCCAGGGCGAGAAACACACCGGACCTACTTGCCGCCCAAATCAAGATAGAGCAGCCGGTCATAAAATGTAAATGGGGTTATTGGCCCGAGCCTTTAAGACCGGTAATAGATTTTCACGGCGCGGCACTGCGTTTTGGCACGCCGCGCTCGCGATCCTTACTTTTTTTTCTCTCGGTCGATCGCGAATTTTACGGTCGGCTTTATACGCCGCGTTAATTACCTCGACGTCTCTCCCGGACCGAGGCACTTTCCGCGGCGTAAGGACCATGGCACGTAGAAAAACTTATAAACAGTAAGCAAATTGACAAATCAAGCAGTCGAGTATTGTCGAAAACTTAAGATAGCCATCGGTCGATTTGCTTACTGCTTAAAGTCTTACCTTTTAACAATAGATAAGTTTTTCTATGGCCCTAACTGATCACGCGGCATCGAAAACCTCGCTGGATTTTATTTCGCGGAAACTTAATGCTATTTATGGATGATTTGTTTTTTTTTTTTTTTTGGCTTTTTCGCAATTGTGCGCACGAAGCTTGGCTTGCGATGGCTCTTTGCACCCCACAAATTAGTTCTCAGTGCGGTTGGAAGATAGTCATCAGCGACTGTCAGTAGGTTTGTTTGTATGAGCCGCACGTTCGCGACTACTGTCTGGCACTCGGCCAGCGTAACTATCGAGCCGTGAATTGAAACAGTCGCAATTATCCGCAATTACGTGGCGCACAATGAGCTTACGCGACGCACAACTTTTTCAGCGGATTAAACGACGATTTAGCTTTATCTTTGTTTATATTTTTCAACTCTTATATTGTCCGAGTGTCTTTACGCGCGACAAAGTCGCAGAATTTACTCGTTTAATCTCAGACCTGTTAGCACGAAAGCGCGAAAGATATACAAGCGCGAAACTTGTTCAATATTTAACATTGAACATAAAATCATTGAAATATATGCGCGCGCACAAGGCTGAAGTCTCTTTTTTTTTAAGCTTAACAAATTACAGCTTACTTCTCTTGTACGTTATAACTTGAGAGAACTTCGCTTTTAAATAAATTTTTTTCCCATTATATTTCTCAATTGAATTCTTAAATTTATTTACATACTTGATAAAAGGACTGGCGGAACTTGTTTATGCCATAATTTCGGAACAGGTTTAAAACCATCGTAGAAAAAATTTTTAGCATCAATGATACTCCCATATATTCTTTCTGCGCGTGCACGTGATCAAGCGTGCTCTTGCTGTCAATTTGTTTTTGCAGGCTAAAGTAAAGATACATCTACATATACGTAAGATAAAAGATACGCGTTGAGAAAAAAAAATTTGTTGAAAAACGCAAAATGGGTTTCATCCAACTAAAATTATAGTCCGATGCGTTCAACTAAACATTAGTTGGTTTAATTAAATATTAGTTGAATTACCTAATTCTTGATTAAAAAATTTTGATGGTCGACATGAATGAACTATACTTTTTTTAGTGCAACGTAATAATTGTTGAATCAACCACTGGGTCAACAACTATACAAATTTAGTCTGTACAACCAAATTTTTTTCTCAGTATGTAAATATTATATAGATATGTTTCTGTGAGTGATTATGTAATAGACGTTTTAGGAAATGCGGAAGCAAAATATGAACCAGCTTAAGAAGATTAAAAAACGACTGAATAAAAATAATAAAAGGAAAATAACAAACTTTAATTATTTTTCTTGCGCTGTTTTATTCTATCTGTTAAATATATATATGTGTTATTCTTCTGATTTTTTCCTTCCTATTTTTATTGTTATTTTTTTTTGTATTTTTATTTTTGTATAAAAAAATAGATAACGTACAGTGAGAGTTTTAGCCAAGAGCCATTCTGATCTAATACATATTAAAATTTGAATAACATATATAACGTAAAACTGATATAGATTTATATTAATTATATTAGATATACGATAGATTTTTACAAGGTTTACATTACTTTAACACGTAAGTTTGTTACGCATCTTTATCAGCATTATATATATTTATAAATATAAAATATATAAAATACTAATAAAGATATGTTACAAAAATCCTTACATGCTGAAATAACGAAAATCTTGTAAAATCTATTGAAATCAAAATTAAAATAATATAATCAAATAATAAAGTTTGCTTAACTAATCCCAATTCTAATCTATCCCAATCAAAGTTAATCAAATCACGAACGCAACGAGTTAACTTAATTATAAAATAATACGTGACAGATAAGAATCTGCGATATTTTAAGACGTAATCTAGGTACAAACAAGCTGATTGCCAATTCCCGTGAATGAAACGTCTGTCACCTAATCCCAATTCTAATCTATCCCAATCAAAGTTAATCAAATCACGAACGCAACGAGTTAACTTAACTACAAAATGATACGTGACAGATAAGAATCTGCGATATTTTAAGACGTAATCTAGGGTACAACAAGCTGATTGCCAATTCCCGTGAATGAAACGTCTGTCACCATCTGGCGTGCGCGCCACGTGGCTGGATTTCATTGACGCGATATGCGACGATGGTACGAAAGCGTCCGGAATGACCGAAATGAGAGCGGGCTATCCTCTCATTCTTGCAAAATACATATCTCTCACGCTCCGATTTCTCCCTGCTTTCTTGCTCTACATTTCGCCCCCTGAAAGTCGAGCATTAATCTCAAGTGCGCGTTAAGCAACACACATGACACGTAGTACATATCGATTTGCTCGCTTGCACGTGTCGGAGCCTTATTAGGTGGCAGCACGAGCTGGTAGTCAACGCAAGATACATGGCAGTGCCTATCCACCGTGCGTGTCGTTCGCTCGCGTTTGCGCTCGCACGTCAGTCCGTTCTCGACTGCGGCATTCGGCGATCCGGCGATCCACGACGTCACCTGGACATCATCCGGCGTCGCGACGCCCGTTAACGTAAGCCGAAACCTCCGTACCACCCCTGGGATTCCCTTTTTAACCTTCTATTATACTACTTCATTCTCGGAGGGAAAACCTACCTCCGCTCCGATTTCATCGCCCGATACTCTCGCTCAACTTTCACCGCGGATCCCGCGAGCGATTTTCCGTACGAACCTTCGCTCGCGGCCTTGATCGTGTTAACACGTACCTTCGCACGCACGTCCTTTTCGCACGCATTTTTGCGTCCGTCACGTATGTACGTGTGCGTGTGTATGCGTACCTCCGTTGTCCTCTTTTTCGCACGCACACGCGTGTTTCGAGAGAACGCGCCAAACGACGTGTCGCAATCCGAGCCTCGATTGAGCGGGCGAGGCAGAAATACGCGGAAATGTTTTGACACCTCGCACATTCGCGTGCGGAATAAGGGCACTCCGGATATACGAAACAAAAGAGCGCACGACATAAATAGGATGTAATGTATCGAACGTGACATAAATGTATTTAAAGAGCCACGTGTTTGCACGGTAGACGTCTGTGTGCAATAATGCTTTTCTCCCATTGCTATCTGTCTCGTTGCAAGAAATTTTTATTTATACACGCCGCGTGAAACGTGCAAGGCAGACGTGCGTCTCTGTTGCGGAAATTGGAAACGGACAGACGACTCGTCCGTATTGTTTCTCTCGAGCTGTCGCAGACGTTCTCACGCATCTCACAGCAGACCCCGCGCTCTCCCTTATCTTCGCTCTTATATCTGTTTGTTATTTGCGCACATCGCTTTGAATACACGTCGCGCATCGCACGCCGCACATCTGCGTTTGCGTTATCTTAATGATCGATAACGACCGATTCCGTTTATTACGCTATTTCGCCCGCTTCCATTATCCGGAGAAAGTTACACCATCTCGGAGGCTCGTTTGTAACAGCTGATGACGTGGCCCGATCATTTACGCGGGAATCTGTACGGTCGTGGCCTTTCGCGGTTTCGCTGACGATCTCGCTGACGATCGTTTCATCGTTGGCTCCGGATTTCCCGGAGCCGCGATATCTACATGATGCCACTCGTGCGCACGTGTATGCGCTCATACGCGAATCCTGCTGGTTAATCAATGTTTTTCTGCCGACTCTTTTTTTATCTAGTGTCTTCTGCACTCGATGCATGTGATCGTAATCGTTGATAAGGCTTTGTCGAATAAAAGATAACGCATGAACTGTCATTGAACGGGAATATAAAGTAGGACTTAAATTAAATAATCGACTTAAGCAAATAAATGTCGAATGTTGGTAAGTGCACGCTTCGCTTTCTATTTCACGTCGGAAAAAAATTCTCCCGCATTCTTTCTGCGATGCTTTCATCATTTGTATATCTTTCTTTATTTTTATTTAGTTCCAGAAAAATGCGGTACCTTCTACCACTAGTTTTAGTAGTTTTAATAATACAGACGTCGGTCGCACCGCCTGTCGAAAAGAAGAAGGAGGATCACAATGACAAGGAGAACGAGGTCGATGACTCCGAAGATTTGGTAAGTATATTTTTGGAATAATTCCGTCGATCCGATTTATACGGATAACGTATAATTCGTAAAACTCGTTTGTCTTTGCAGGGAAACGCGGAGTATCAAATGGAGTATCATCGGTACTTGAAGGAAGTGGTCCAGGCTTTGGAAAGTGACCCGGAGTTCCGCGAAAAGTTGGAAAAGGCCCATGAAGACGATATACGTGTGAGTTTCATGTTGAGAATAATTAAGATATTATAGGATTAATTTATATTATATAATTCTAGCGTGATTTATTGCTTGTCATGTTTCATATATATATTAATTGCTTCTTTAACGATGAAATTTCATACGATAGACTATTACGTCTATGAAGTAAATTGTCGAATATATTGGATATTTTCTGTCTGTACAGGGTGTCATAAGTATGTTTTAAAACTTTGTAATCGTGTTCCTGGATAAAAAGTATGAATAAATATTCCTATGAACATTAGGCCGAAAATGCTTCGTTATAGTATAAGATATTTGATTTTAAACCAAGGTTGGCCAAACATATGCCAGCTGTTTACGTGTATAATTGTCGAGTCAGCGATATAAATATTGTACTATTTTAGAATCAAAACAGACATCGTGGAAAGAAAGAATCTATTACTCAGTTGTTATGAAATCTGTGTCTATCATTTCGATAATGAAGCGTAATATTCACAGGAACATTTGTTCATACTTTTTATCCAGGAACACGCTCATGAAGTTTTAAAACATACTTATGACTCACTCTGTATATATACATATTGAATGCAATTTGTAAATTTCATAAGATATTTTTGTACGTAGACGGGCAAGATAGCGCACGAGCTGCAGTTCGTAGATCATAAGGTCAGAACGAAGCTCGATGAATTGAAACGAGAGGAATTGGAGAGGCTGCGACATCTCGCCACCAAGGAGCATAATCTGATGAACGGTCTGGACATGGACCATTTAAAGATAGCGGAACATTTGGATCACTCTAATACGCATACGTTCGAGATAGATGATTTGAAGAAATTGATCGCCAAGGTAGAACAACTTCTGGATTTATAAAAAATATGACCGGTTTTTGTATGAACTGTTCTAATAAATATTATATTATTATTTTGAATTATTGCAGACGACGAAAGACTTGGCGGATGCCGATAAAAGAAGACGTCAGCAATTTAAAGAATACGAGATGGAAAAGAAATTCGAGGAGGAGCAAAAGATGAAGGGTAATACCGGTAACAGAACATTACACTTCTAGGCTTGCTCATTTACGAATTTATACGCAATCATCATTTTTGGAATTTACGTATTTCATTTTCGGAAGGTCTGAAGGAGGAAGAGAAGAAGAAGTACGAGGAAGAATTAGAAGCGATGAAGAAGAAGCACAAGGATCACAAACCCGTAAGTTAAAAAATGGATATAAAAACTAGTTCTTTCTTTTTTAAAGACTTTATATCAATAGCGAATCATAAGCTACGAATCATGCACAGTCTGGCGTCAATGAGTAATATGCATTTGCAGTTGCATCATCCCGGTAGTAAGCAACAACTGGAAGAAGTATGGGAGAAGCAAGATCATATGGAGGATCAGGAATTTAATCCCAAGACGTTCTTTTACCTTCATGGTAGGAAAGACTGTCATTTTTATTACAGAATTGATCAATATTATCTTGAAAAGTGGCTCTTCTTTACACATACAATGACAAATCGATTCAGATCTGGACGGCAATGGTTTCTGGGATCAAGACGAGGTAAAGGCTCTGTTCTTGAAGGAATTGGATAAACTTTACAATGAAGGCGCGCCTGAAGATGACATCTACGAAAGACGGGAAGAAATGGAAAGGATGAGAGAACACGTGTTTAATGAGGCCGATCTTAATCACGACGGTCTCATAAGGTATGCACTTCGGAAATTATTTCCAACCAAGATTCACATTCAGAATTCTTTATGCTAATCGATTGCCAAGAATCACATGAAACGAAGAAATGTATTATTTTGCGTCTTTGTTTATTGCAGTTATCAAGAATTTTTAGAACAAACGAAGAAACCCGATTTCCAGCAGGATGAAGGATGGCAAGGATTGGATGAGCAACAAATTTATTCTCAACAAGAGTATGAAGCTTTCCAGAGGCACAGACAGGAAGAAATCCAGAAAATGATCGCCAAAGGAATGGTAGGCGATTAATTACCAAATTTAATCTTGACTGCACTTAAAAATTGAGTAGAAAAACTGTATTTATATATTGTGTATTATAAGTCTAGTTATGAATTTCTAATTGCTATAGGATTAAATCTCCGCATATATCGAGTTGATTTTATTTTTGAACATTACTTTTACATAGACTTCGAAAGCTATCTAAACGATTTTATTTCTCGCTTTCGTATATATACATATAGATATCTTCGATAGCATGTTCGAGGTAAAATTAGAAGATGTTCCCATTTATCGCTTTTCCAACCAAGACTAAGTTTTGTAGACGCAGTTATACGCGACTGTAATTACTAGCACGTTAAGCGTGTTTTATGAGTCGCCATTCGACAGATCTGCGTAGAGTGTAGACATTATCATCGCTATCGCTTTGACTGAAAGACGTGCTATCCGTAGTAATTAGAATAATTAACCTAGCTTGTGCACTTTGTTGTCGTTAGTTACCACCACCCCCTGACACTGCACATCTACCTGTCCAACATGAGCAGGTGAGTAATTACACAAGTGTGAAGCATTTCATCAATTCAAGTTATTCTTTCAGTGAACTTGCGATTACCTCTTTTTAACACGTTTTTTTTTATTGTTTTGCAGTTCCCACCACAGTACCAACAACAATACGAGCCCCAGTATCATCCGCAACAAGTGGATCCTTCGCAAAAAGTCGAGGTGCGGTATCACGGGCTTCCAGGACAGATACCGCAATACCAGGAACAACCCTATCAACCTCAAGTTCCACCACCTCAGCAACATTATCCTGGTCAGATTCCGCAGCAGCAACAGTACCAGGGACAACAGCCGCAGTATCAAGTACCAGTACCGCAACAGCCTCAGTTCCAACCTCAGGGTCAACCTCAGCAAGCACAGCAACAATTCCAAGGCCAGCCTCAGCAGGTCCAACAACAGATTCACAATCAGCCTCAACAGGTCCAAGGCCAGCCTCAGCAGGTCCAACAACAGATTCACAATCAGCCTCAACAGGTCCAACAACAGACCCAGAACCAGCCTCAGCAAGTTCAGCAGCAAACACAACAGCAACAAACGCAGAATCAAGTGCCACAAAATACTCAGAGTAACGTTCCGTCGAGTAGCCAAGGTGCTGCACAAGTCAGCCACAATCTTCTACAGCAACAAGATTCGAAGCTCGTTAAACAACAAATCAACCAGAACATTATACCGAATATGTAGACAGTGTAGCTAACGCGATGTGATGATCGAATAGTTAATAAAAATGTTTTTAGTTAATTTTTTTCTTCTAAATCGTGGACCAGTAAAAATATTGGACAAAGTTCTATGGTTCTCGATTTAAAAAGGCTATATGAGACTCTTAAAAAAAATTTAATTTCAGAGAAGTGCAAGCGAAATATAGTATTTACACCAGAAATTGTGTATTTACGCCAGAAATACTGATAATAATTTTACTTTTGTAATTATTTTAAGTCTTCTGTCGTTGCATCAGCCATATTCAGTTACGATATTGGAAGCAAGAAATCATGTAAACTCTTTTTCTTACAATATATAAATATAAATTCTATTAATTAAAAGGCTATACCTAACCTTTATCCTTTTTAACCTATAATAAATGAAATTGCTAGCTAATAAGTGAAGATAAAATTCCACGCAATTAGGTTGGCCACTGCGATAAAACAGTTAATATTTTTATGCATTTGCTCAACAAGCAGGCTAGTAGTTGCTTTGGTGACATGAACGTGTTCCTTGATATATTATATTTCATTAATTTATGCTGAATGTACGTGGACACAGTATAAATTTATTTTGACATATGTATGTATGTATGTATGTATAACAAGAAATGATTTACATGGTTTTTTCGTTTCATGACTCAATGTGGTTGTAGTTAGGAAAGACCCTTAATTATTGCATGTGCAATATACTGTATTGAATTTTTTTTGTAACTCACAGAATTAATTCAGGAAATTGCTAAGACCGATAATATTTATCATTGTTTTTAGCGAACTATTTCTTTATTAATATTGCGATCATATTGTATAAAATGTCTCATTGCTAAATAAATGTTTTCCGAAAAATGTATTACAACTCGTTAGAACTTTACATATGTTATTATCTTGCGATTGTGTACAGGATACATCATGCAGGATATGTATGTATCTGACACATGAAACTCGATCAAGGCTCCGTCGACGTTTAAAACTTCGTACAAGCGAGATTGAAATTCCTTAATAATCAATGTCTTACCGTGAGAATGTTATTTCACTGCGAATCAGACTGGAATAACTTTATTAAAATTCAAGGAGATTTAAGAAAGAGGGTAGAAGGGAAGAGTAGACACTGCAAAACGAGACACATCTTTCGTTTCTCATATTTATTTGTTATTGCATACTGTTTATGTTAGTATATTACTTAGGTATACGTGCCAAGTAGCAACTTAAATGTATGATTGCGTGATTCATCTGTTTGTTCCACCCGTCAAGCGCGCGGATAGGTAGGTAGGTAGGTAGGTAGGTAGGTAGGTAGGTAGGTAGGTAGGTAGGTAATGTAAGTTGCTTACTCCACTATATATAGGGTGTATTTATAAGTATAGCATACCTCGGTAGAACGTCTTCTTACGAGCTAATCGGTAATAAATAAAAGTTGGGCTCGGGGGTCGGGCTTGGGGGAGGATCTGGGGCTGGGAGGAGGGGAGAGTGGGAGAACGCGTTTAATAATGGGCGAACGATTCTGCGTTTCTGCGTCCGTGACTAAAACAAATCGTGTGCGCGACGCAGTACGTTCTCGCACGCTTTTTTTTTTTCGAAGTAAATCGGGGAACGAACGTCGTTTCACGAGTCCTCGTCACGGCTACATCTCGTGCGCGTTATCACGCGTTGTTCTATCTCGACATAATCTGTCGATACGGGCGACTTATCCAAACGAATTGGGCTACCTACTTGAAAAGAAATACTTGCGTGTGTGTGCTCGCTTTTTCAACAATTTTTTTTTCTTAAAGGCGAAAAATAAAACGATAGTAACTCTACAAAAAATATTGCCGTTCGCCGTTTGCCGCACACGTTGAGTGCGACGAGCGCGCTTATAATCGATATAATAACGATTCCGCCAGCCACTGTCTCGATTAAACCGTCGAAGACTATGCTTTCGATATTCCACATACGATGGACACGTGAAATAATAAATTCCTAAATTATTAACATAATAAATGTTTCCTATAGGTATGTTTCTTTCAATAAACTTTTAAATTATACTCGTAAATATGATCTCTATCGTTAGAAATTTGTCATTTTAAATAAATTTCTTAACTATGATTATAAATACAGTGCTTATTAGAGATTTGTCGTTCTCCTATTAGATTTTTAAATCATAATTGTAAATATTTGCTTAAATATCTTAAACTCTCTTAAATAGCTCTAACAGATTTCTCGTATCCGTCGTATAAATATTAAGAAGATAGTCCTCATTACATTTTGTGGATTAAGAGCAAAATTGTCGAAGTGTGCGATCTCGTAATCTCGATGACGGTACAAGAAAACGTGCGATCTTGTCCAGAAAATTATTCGAAAGATTTCAAGTTGTGCAGCAGGAGAGAAATAATTCTAAAGCGTAATCATGTAAATCATCATCCGGCTAATCTCAAATATATTTCACGCGGATGCGTTGTGTCGCACGTTTTTTCCGCGGCTGAATCGAGACAATGCCGAAGAGGCTCGCGAGCTCACCTACGACTCGGCGGGCGTAAGAAACGCTTTCGAGAAGGAAGGAGATCGCGCGATCGCCTTCCTCATCGAAAGACGCCCGTCCGACGCGGTTTGCTCCGCACCTCCGACAGACGGAAGGATCGAAATAAAATCCGGATCTCTCTTAGGCTACTTAAAGAGAAATTCTCAACGAGAACTCCTCGAGAAATAAATTATGTTACACGTTACAGTGATAACGATGAACCTTTTGCCGTACATTCTGCTCCATCTCTATTTACAGTAAAGACAAACAATCTCGTATGTCCCCCTCGTTCTCTCGGCTTCTTGGAGATGTTGTTCTTCTTGTGTATCATGTTTGGATGTGTGTCTCTTGTGTCCGTGAAATCGCGTTTCTGCGTGTGTACGCGTGTATAAATTACGTGTTTACTCGGGCTCGTGTGCGATTAAATAACCGGGCTCTGAAAAAGTGTGCGATCCTATTGCTCGACTAATAGTTCTTCGCGAAAGAAATGAAAGATGCCACATCTAAGTTGTCCCTTAAACGTTAACTACAGTAGAGAAACGGAAACGCGGCGGTGTGTATCGTCTTCGCGTGTGGCCCCGACGACGACGTCGGTGGAATCCGACTCGCGCGATCGCGTGTCTCCTCTCGCATCTCTACGCGATTCAGCGCGATCGCGCCAGCCTGAACCCTTTCCCAGCTCGGAAGGGAAAACGACGCCGTCGTCGGAAACCGCGCGTCCTGTAAACTAGTCGTAAATCGTGTGTACGGAGACTACTTATGTTCTGTTTATAGTCGGCTGTCGCTGTTCGCTGTGCAACTCGCTTTCTCAGAGATTTTTTTTTCTCTCACCACTCAATACCGCGGCAATAACGACGATCAAAGGAAAGATTTCACACGTGCGTGGAACGAAAGCCCTCGCCGATCGGGTTCTGCATGCGTGTGATTCTGAAACCCCTGGATTACCCGTCTCGCATATCGATGGTCGCATTCTCTCGTGAGATTTATAACTTTAAAGATTTTTAAATTTCTTAAAAAAAGATTGATTTTCTAATTGTTTTCTTAAAGCTAAGCTCTTTCGATTATCTTTTCTTTTTAAACACGTGCAATTATGGAATTTTTGGATAGTTTAATGCGTTATTTTCGAATTGACTTCGTCTTGGAGGAGGAAAGGGAAAACGATGAAATGTCAGTGCGTCCATCGATAAACGGGACACGCATCCGCGAGCTGAAACTGAATTGGCTCTCACTAAGGTAGCGCCAGAGTCACGCACGTTCCCGTCCTTTTTGTGTGCCGGCCTGATAAAAAAAATCCTACGAGCTACTTTATCTTCTCGATTCTAAAGCCTTTCAGCCTCTTTAGTTCGCCTAGCGCAAAACTCTCTGCCCGTGAACTTTTGTTTCGTCCTCGACGACGTTCGGAAAAAAAGAACCGCGGTCTCTATCTTTATGTCTCTCTCTCGCTCTCGCGCTCTCTCGCTCTTTCTCTCTTTCGCAATAAACGCACTCAGCCTCAGTATAATCCTACAGCGTCAATATATCAATTTTTTATATATATATATATATATTTATATATATATAATATACTTTTTTCTCATATATATATTCACTTTGTGTTCTATATCAATAATAGCGTATTAGATACTTTTTTTTGTTCACTTACGTCTTAGGTATGTAATATAGGTATATTCTTTTTTTTTTCACCATCTGTTCACAGATACATATATGTATATATCAAAATGTGGAAACGAAAGGGTCCTCTCGAAATAGCCGTTCTCCGTTCGGTCGGTCAGCTGTTCCGCTTTCATTTTTTTTCCCCCCCTATATGCTCTTTTCTCCCTCCTACCTAAAAATGCGTCGACTTTATTTGCATTGCCGGGAAACGAAAAAGGAAAACATTTCGAGAATATGCCATTCAGGGTATTACCTGTGTGGATTGATCCAAAACACAAATTTTGTCGGGTAGTTTGTTGCTTCGGACATTCACTCTGACACGCACACAGAGTTCGTAGATACATTGCGCATTCGACATAGGAGGGTTCTCGTCGGTTAACTGAATATCTCGCTCATTGCGCAACCACGTTTTTTTTTTGCAAATAGACGGAAAATCTCGAAAGGGGGATTTTTCTCTTCGCGAATAGTTCAGGAACTGTCGAAAAATTTTGCATTGAAAAATTCTGTCACTGCAAATTTATATCGACCATCGAATTCGGCTCGATTTGGATTTGAGGATTATATCGAGTTCGAAAAATGGGACATTCCGCACGTTTACAGCGCCAATTGTAATTAGAAATCAAACAATCTCTCAAGGAAATAAAAAGGAAATAAAAATACAAAAGAATATAGAAAGGTTTCTTTTTCGAAACTATCATTTGACTTGTTGTTCGTTTTAATCGAGAATAAAATCATATCATCTATATCGACGAGCGCCACGGAGAAAATGAAATATCAACTGGAAAAAAGCGGTATGTCAAGCTCGCGCAACGTATCTACAAACATGATCACACGAGTAATGCATTCAGCAGAATTTCGAATGACTTTTCTCGTCGCTTAGTCAAGTGGTCACGGTCTACGGGACACTTAAATTTTTTTTTTTTTTTTTTTTGGAAGGCACTTACTACTTTTTTTCTTTTTATACAATATTTAATTTTAAACTCTTCCGCATTCGCTCTCTCTCTCTCTTCCCCACGCTCTCGCGACCTCGTGTACTCTCCCTTTCTCTCGCTGTTCTTTCTCTCCTCCTCTTGCACTTGAATTTTTTTCGCGATTCGGCTTGCGCTTCTCTACTAAATTTCGGCTCCTCGTCCGCGCAACCCTTCTTTTTCCCGCCCCTTCCCTATTTTTCTTCTCGTTTTTTTTTTCACCGTCGCACATCTCGCGCGAATTTACGTTTGAACACATTAATGCCTAAATGGTAAATAGAATTCGCGCTTTCCGAATTTCTCGCCGAAATGAAAAACGTGGTCGATTGAAGTCTCGCAACGCGTATACTAATAATAAATCGCCGTTTGTGTCGCCTCGCGACACCGTCGCGTTTTCGCACAAAAGTTTGTATCAAGAATAACGTGTTACTTTTTTTTCCCCCTTTATTTTTGACTTGCCTGATGTTTTGTCTCTTAGTCTCTTTAGTCAGATACATACTACGATCGCGCGATCCTTCTCTTACCCCTTTTCCTTTCCCTTCTTCACCGGAAAATATTCTGGCTGCATGAGCGTGGCGCGAGAATCAATTTTTTTTCTTCCTCCGATTTTTTTTACCCTCTCTACCGTAAAGTTTTCCAGACAAACGGATAACACGGATGGCTCGTTTCGCCAAAAGCCTCGTACGAGCAAAAGCGAAAAGCGATGATCTTTCCCTTTCACCGAAGGCCACTTCGAATTTTTTTTGTTTACTTTTTACACTTACAAGGAGTCTCTTTCTCTCATTCTCACTGGCATTCCTCTCGCACTCTTCCTCTTTCTCTCTCCCGAACCAGCGTGCCGATGTTAGAATATATCCAGAAAATTCCGTTTTCGCGACAGATACGTTTAGGATGAAGCTATTTGAAAAATTACGATCCGTTTATAGTCGATCAAAGATATAAATGATCCAAAACGCGAGGATCTTCATATTAACATCATCAAAAGTAATACTTCGCGATAATCAAATCTGAGATGGTTGAATCGAATTTAGCGCAGACGATCAATTACAGGGGTCCAATAAATTCAATTCCAATAAATCGTGCACAATTTTGTCCTATTTGCTCGACATTATAATAAAAATCGCCTGCTTATTAATGACAGTGGTCAAATGGAGGAAATCTACGTATTAGACACCGTCGAAAGGCGATACTTGGCGTTAATCAAGTCTTAAAACTCTACAGATCGTTCTGAATTTAGCAAAGGCGATTAATTACAATCTTCAATCAATCCTATTAGTGCATAATTCCGCTCGAATTTTGCACGGTATCAAAATACCTCGTCACTTTAACGGGTTCTCGGCACGGCTCGTTCATCGATTGTCGAGGACTCGAGATCCCTTCGCGGAATCATCGCGCGACGTGTGTAAAATTTTGAAAAATAGCACGATCTTTCGAAAGAAGAACACGTATACGAGTTTTTTTCTCTCTCTCTCTCTCTCTCTCTCTCTCTCTCTCTCTCTCTCTCTCTCTCTCTCTCTCTCTCTCTCTCTCTCTCTCTCTCTCTCTCTCTCTCTCTTAAGCCACATTCGCTCCCACCGTCCGTACTCGCGTTCACACTCGCCGTTCACGCTCGCACGCAGACTCGTATATTCAGGCTCGCAATCTCGCATCGATGCCAGACACTCGTGGTCGCCGAACTCTCACCGAAATTTCGACACGGTTTGTCGTGTCGAGCCACAGTTTCTCGTCCCTAATCCCTAAACCTTATAATTTTTATACTTGGCATACCCCAAATATGGCAGGAAGGCAATCATTATACTTAATAACTTTATAGCGATCATCTCGGCCTAGAGTGTGCTCGCTTTATAAGCCGTTGAATTTGTTTTCTCTAAATACTTTTGTCGTACCTTTTTCCCTCCGTCGCTCTTAGTCTCTTTCGCTCTTTAATTTTCTTTTTTGCTCGTTTGCTTGGTAGACAATCATAGTGAATTTTGTACATCTCCCTTACTTATCGAGCTTAGATCGGTGACGTCGCTTACTGCCTGGCGTCAAAAGGATGGTATTTCTTGCACAAAGCGTCGCGGATAAAATTGAGATTTTCTGTTCCGAAGAGATTCATATAGATAAAAGCGCAAGACTTATCTTTAAGACGTTCAATATACGTAAAAAAAGGAAAATATTTCTATTAGTGGATTTATATAAGCAATTCAAAACCAGATCTATTTTGTCTAAAAGCAAGATTTACGTTCTTAGAATGATTTACAGAAATAGAAAATGAGAGTTCGCGATCTCTGTAATTTATTACTTTCATATTATATATATATATATATACCGCTAATAAACCTTACTTTTATAGTCTTAAAATAATTCCAAGCAAATCTTTTGCGACACCTAAAAATTAGGGTATATCACAAACTGATCCATGACACGTTGTGTAAGGACTCGATAGTACAACGTGCAGCTCTCTTCGAGGCGGTTTCTTACTTTCTCGTCGATACCCGTCTCGAATAATCAATCATTCGGCAGTAGGCGACCCCTTACGAGTTATTATACATTTGGCATTAAAAGTACAGTTATCGTATAATGCGTAGGTATAAATTTCGAGTGTGTATCTTGTGTATGTACGGCGCGCTCGTGTGTCTGTTTGTGTGTGTGTGTGTGTGTGTGTGTGTGTGTGTGTGTGTGTGTGTGTGTGTGTGTGTGTGTGTGTGTGTGAAAGTGTATGTATGTCCATACGTGTGCGCGTGTATGGCGTGTGTGGGTTTTACTTTTATTACATGTACATAGTCTGTACGACACGACGATGACACGACTATCTAGATTGGAAAAAGGTGGCGGCGCGCTCGCGAGGCGCCGGCGACCCAATAGCTATAGTATGTTTGCTAAAAGAAGGTTTTACTCTCTCTCGCTCTCTCTCTCTTTCTTTCCCTCCGTTTCTACTTTCCCACTGTCGAAGGATCGACCGTGCGCGATCCTCGTCTAGGACGGGGGCCACACTACCGGTTTTTCGATCGTCCTTTCCCGAAGCTGTGAGCCAGGCGAGAATATCTCGACACTCGCTTATCTCGTCCGCACTCTGTGTCTCCGTTAGTTTATTTTTTTTTCTTTTGATTGTAAGCCTCTCTTTCTCTCTAACATCCCTCTAAGATATTCGTATGCACAGTACATCGCGCTCGCGTATAACGTTCGGAGTCGCGTATGCGTTATATATACTATAAACTCCCGCGAGGAGGTGAAGTCGAATCGGACAAGAGGTCGATTCTTCGCGAGAAGCCTACCGGTCCTCCGCATATCACCGGTCCTCAGCCGCTGACGGCCTCGAAGAGAGAGAGATCCTCCTCGGGGTCATCGATGCGCCTCCTCGTCCTTCCACGGCCGGCGATCCTGCAGCGGCTGACGTCGTCGTCGTCTCTCCTCCTCGTCCCGCGGCCACCGAGATGGCTTACTATTCGCAGCGCGAGTCCGTGAGCGGCTCGAGCTTCACCGGGATCTTGTCCTTGTCCTTGAGACCGTGGGGGCTCTTCACCAGATCGGCGATGTCCTCCTGGAAGAGATTCTCCGGACGCGGACTGACGAAGCTTCGTGCCGGCTTGTACGTCATGCCGCTCACGCCGATGCCGACCTCCACGCTGCTGGGTATGTGGCCCGACGGGTCCATCAGCGGACCCAGCGGGCTCGCCAACGGACTCTCCAACGGGCTCTCGGGCGGTCCGCCCGAGCCCGGACTCGCCAGGCCGAGATTCAACGGGGAATTGCCGTTGTTGTTGCCGGCGTTGTTGCCGCTAACGAGGACGCCGCCGCTCGCGTTGCTGCTCGTGTTGTTGTTGTTGTGGTGCTGACTGGCCTGCATCGCCGCCTGCAGATTCGACGACAGACTGGTGGACAGGTTCGTCGACAGGTTCGTCGCCATCATGTCGTGCTGCTGCGAGTGCGCCGCTGCCACCATGCTGCACATCTGGTGTCGCAGACCTGGACGGACATCGAAAATCATGTAGAAAATTATGTAGAAAGGTTGGAATCTTGACCAAATAATTGAAATTGCTTCACTCTGCAATCTCTGATGAAATTAGCACTACATTTTTCAGAATTTCGATATAATTGACAAGATATTAATCCTTCCCCAAGCAAAGTTTCTGATACACTTTGAAAATAGAGCTATTAAATGTAAACAGCATTTCTTTTGAGCGGAAAACTATACTAGCAATTTTTTCACGTTTAAATATTTTTAACGATTACGTAAAATTAAAAACTCTTGCAGATTTCTCTAGACATTAGCAAATACGAGAAAAATCGCGACTGTCTCGTAAGTAGAGCGTCAATCTCGGAAAAGGAAGGAAAAAAGAAAAAGAGAAGTGTGAGAGAGATCGTCTGGTGTTGTCATTACCTTGAGCGACCGCCGCGACCGCAGCCGCTGCTGCCGCACCCGGACTGACCGCGCCTTCCGGGCCGTTGCAGGCCGCGTAGTTCGCCAGGGTGGGGTACATCGTGGTCGGTTCCTCCTTGACGATGTGGGGCGAGTGCCCGTCGCGGAATACCACCGCGCGAATCACACCGCGGATGTGCTCGTCCGGCCAGACGCCCAGCAGGATCCTCTGCGGTCTTCCTCGTCCCTTCGGGCGCAGATCTGCAGGTGGAAGGGTAGGAAGGAGGGTGGAGGAAGAGGGGGACAACGAGGAAGAAGAAATTCATTTCACTGCAAATCGGGTTCTTGTGATCGTGCACGGGTCGCGATGGGCCCGCCGCTACTCGTTTTCCCGTTGGCGGGTTTATTCTTCGGGAACTCGCGGCAATTCGCGTCCCGCAATCTCAGGGGCATCAGGGAATTAAAATTGAACAGATTCGAGAAGGAACGAAGGCGAGATCCTTGCGCGACGCGCGAAGAATCGCCGGACTTTATCGATGAATAAAATCTCCATAACGTGAGCCTTGCCGTTAAATAGAGACGCGAACTCGGAGAAAGTTAATAATCGATAAGAAAAATTTTTTTAATCGTCTGTTCGTTAACTAATTAATAAAGGATGTTTTAATGATACGCTCGATCGGTGTTTACAGGATGTTACATGCTAATGACGCGTAACTAAGCGTTACCATTAGGTATTAGGTCCGGTCGTAATTGCGGCTTTTATGGGCGTAACTGACTTTTCAGACTTATTCTTCTCCCGATCGAATGCCGTTTATCAACTATTTACAATTGGCCACACCGTCGCGGTCCATTACGGTCCTTCGAGTTCTGCGGACTGAGACCTTGAGAACGATTTAAAAGCCATGTTGAACAACGTTTAACGTATGAGATTTCAGACTCGTTTCCATATCCCGTCTCGGGCTTATGAAGTAAATAACAAAAAGGAATAAAATATATCTTTTTTATATCTTGAGACGTAAGCGTAAATTTTCCGTCACGGTTTTATTTTCTGAACTACAAATTCTATAAATTTTTCTTTTCGCTGATATAACCATCATTTTTTCATGTTCAAGTACTTTTACGATTACGTAAAGTTAAGAACGAAAATAA
This sequence comes from Temnothorax nylanderi, assembly GCF_030848795.1. NCBI lineage: Eukaryota > Metazoa > Arthropoda > Insecta > Hymenoptera > Formicidae > Temnothorax > Temnothorax nylanderi. Next base: position 1,441,251 of record NW_027249098.1, on the reverse strand, counting down.
AACTTGTATAGACTTCTGCAGGCACGAATTCTACGAAAAATTTTCAACCGTCTTCTTTACAATGTGCGCGCCTAATGCCGCGACTCTCGACATTTCCGGTGTTACAATAATATCCGCTGCATTTTGGTTTGGTTGTCGGCATCGATCTCGCCCTCGTCATCGAGAAACGCATTGTTAATCGAGGAGCGGGGGCGTTTTCAGAGGATACTGAAAATGGCAACTAACACTCACCGGCCCCGCCGTCGGCGCTAGGACCCAGCATGTTGTGCACTCGATTCGCGTACAGGACGAACGTCGGGTAGGGGATATCGTATTTCCTGAAAGGTAGAAGCGGGATACAATTATGATTTGTAGCTTATAATTATAATCAACATAATTTATAGCTTTGCCCGCTCCGCCGCCGTCGTATCTTACATAGCATTACGTTACGTCTCTTAATTAACTTTAGTTATTCTAGCCCGCGGCTGTATTTTAATGCTATTTTATGTTTATCCCATTTCATTACGTATTTCACTTTAATTTATATTAATTTTATCATACCGACGAAGTATGAAAGATTCAGCGAAACATATTTGAATGTATGACGATGGAAATTATGCAATCTCTCGAAATTATGCAATCGCGCGGGGGAGTACTGGCGATGACGTTGTGTGTTTAACGAAGTAACGTAGAAGCTCCTCGCGAGGAGCAACGCTAAAAATCGCTCGTCTTGTACTCCTATATGCGATACGATCGTTATATATTTCGTCGTCTCATATTTGCTCATATAAGTTGAAATATATCAACGAAATTAAAAGTATACAATTAAACAAGAGGCACTCTTGCGGATCGAGTAGAAATTTATAAAATGCCATGTAGAATCGCGGCGGGAAACATTAGGAAGGCATTTATCGATCGTCGAATCGATTATCGTAAAAATTATCGCTCGCGGCTCGTAAAGTCGCGCTTTATTGAGTCGCTTTGTACGCGAATTAAAAGAAATCCCTTTAACGGCGTAGTCGACGTTGTTACGCAAACGTGATACAGGCTTTACGACGTCCACGCGCAAATGATTTTAAAGCAGCCGCTTTGAGCAGTAAGATCGGACGATTATTTAGCATGATTCAGGCGCGGCGATAAGGTATGCCTGATGCAGGATAATTTCCAGGAATTTTTCATTGCGTAATAACCCGGCTCTATTGTACGCGCCGCATCATAAGACATTTATATAACAATTTTAACTATTTACCCGGTACATTGCGTGAGTTGGCCGCGCGGAGGAAACAACGGCGCGGCATAAACTCGCATAAAATATTTATCTTTTGCCTATAATTTATTAACGTTGCAAGAACGGGCTACCGCGCGCGCACGCGCGCGGGCGAACTCTTGGAATAAGCAATTAAAATAATTCTTTAATTTTTATATTAACGCATTTCATCACTCGGCGTTAATATTAAATGTCGCGTACCGAAGTTTTATGCAACTGCGCGGGGAGTATATTATTAATTTTATTATTGGTTCCATCGCGCGGATGCACGGCGGATGGTATAACCCATCGTGCACGGAAAATGATTGCGAGTAAATTAATTATTTTTGCAATATACATCGGAGACATCTCGATATATTTTTTAAATTAACACCGTTTTATATCAGCCGATATTAATATATTGCAAAAATATAAATGTAATATAGCGAAAAAGTGCAATTAAATGAGATAAATAATTTTTACACGCGCTGGAAACGTTGGAATATTTTTAAGATTAATATGTTGCATCGATTAATATTAATATTACACGCGATGGATGGCCCGTATTATAGTATCGCGGTATTTATTTTTACCGTAATATTTTTTAGCACGCGATTCTTCTTTCCGAATAAATTTCTTATCGGCAATTAATGAGATTGCAATCGAGGATATATTATAACGTATATGTTGCAAAATATCTTATATTGTCTTATAATACATTCAAATAAGTTGATGATTTAATGTATTAAAATATACATTTTTAACCCTATAACCGCGTACACTTTTTTTCCCGCACCTACTAATGGTAGATAGGATGGGGACGTTTGCATCCGCGACATATTAAAACAACCTAAAACTTTACCAAAAATTCTGAAAAAATTCATAGCTGTTCCTTGAGATCTTAACTATAAGTTTAAACAATAATAATATTATAAAATTAATTTTGCAATTGTTAATTTAATCCTTGAACCTTTGGACAATACCACATAGTCCGTAAAATGCCGAGGACGCAAACGACCCGCGTGTACGGTTGTAGGGTTAAAAGTAAAGTCGGCAAAAGTATAGCTGCTTCAAAACGCACCTTGCCGCTTGGCTGAGGGAGAGTCCTTCTTTCAGCACGCTGAAGATCGCCTCCGCCATGGTCTCCGGCCGCCAGGACTTGAGGGGTCCACGTTCCCGGAAGCGCAGGTTGTGCACCAGGCTCTGGTTGGTGTTCCAGCACTTCTGCCACATGGACTGTAGCTGGTACTGGTAGCTGTCTGCTAGTAAACGCCCCCCGTGGAAAAAAGAAAACACAGAAAAGCAGCTATTAGTCGGGGCGATCGACCAGTTTAAGAGGGGTAGAGGGAGGTGGAATGAAGGAAGAAGGCGGGATTCAGGGTGAATAAATGTCCTCATTATTGCATGATTTTTTTATTAATCGATCGTCCATCACGCTCGTTCTAACGCGCGTTCGTTGACGGGCGAAACTCACGCGGAAGCCCTCAATTCACGTGCGATCGATCGATCGGGATCGAAAACATGGGGAGGGAATGAATCGTCGTCGCGTTAACGATTCCGCAATGTGCAATTTTCACGCCGAATCGATACTCGCTCGTCACGATGCACGCAGGTGCATCTGCCGTTTATACCTTGAACGTGGGCGGAGTTACCTAGAAAACGGTGCTTAAGAAAGACAGGTATGTTGTGTGTTACGTACGCGCGTGTATGTGTGTGTGTGTGCGTTCGTGAACAGGTTGTGGCAAAGTAAATCTAAAGGATTCACGTCTTTCTAGGTGAAATCCAAATATCGATTGTATTGCCGTTTGCCGCGCAATCGTTACAGAGCATTACAGAATCGTTAAACGGAACAGCCGCATCGCGGTTAACGTCAACATGCGTTAATGCTACTTAACACTAAACCTTTTTTTTACTTAACTTTAAATACGAAAACATAATTAATTATTGCGTCGCGGAGGGAAGGGAATTCTACAGAAATATGGAATGTACCTTAAAACACGTCTTAAAGAAATCAGAACGCACACCCTACGTCGCTGGTTTTGTTTATATATATATATGAAATAACTTGAACTCCTTATTGCTCTCTTTGTTTCATCAACAAAATAAAATTGAAACAAATCAAATGGAAATACATTCCATTTGAACGTCAGACATTTTGCGTCTGTTGTTATAATATAACATGAAAACGTTGCAACTAGAATAAATCGCTAAGTCATTTATAATTGCTTTATTATAATATCGTCACACCCGATCAGAAGCCTCGCAATAAAGAGTACACGTCACTTCGCGCACCGCCGATATATCACATCATATTATTGTAACGCATTAAGAGTCTCCTTGACGCGACGGAGTATTTTCCAGCGTCGCGTGCGGAAAATTTTATCGAATAAGAAAATCTTGATCGACCGGAGAAATTTGTGACGCGAAAAGACGCGGGGGTACTTAAAGCGAGGTGACGGGCGAAAGAAACGTCCGGCGCGCGGCGACATTTACAATAACTTCCGCCGCTCGCGTATGGCACGTATGACCGGCCTCAATTCGCAACAATTATTTGATAGTTAAGTTATTGGCTCTAATTAAGCCTCCTGACCAATTTGCTGATTAATACAATTCATCGGAAAACGCGCGCGCGCGCGTATGCTCGCACGGCTGGTCCGCGCTATTCTTAGACTCGCATTCTCGCGGCGCATTCGATGCTGAAATTCCCGTTTCGCGTTATACCGCCGTTCGAATCTGACGACGAGGGATAATATCCGCGACTACTCGAGGCCACAGATATCTGAGCCGCGTTTAATTATTGAATTTTTATTTAGGTCAGGGCGCCGCCGCCGCGCCGGCGAGAATGCGAATCGCGGAAACCCCGTCGTCGCGCGATTCGCGATTTAATTCCGCTTACGTTATCTTTTATCTAAGAAGGCACTAAGTACATTTTCCTTTCGCGGTTTTCTTATCGCTTTCGTGTAATGCAGTTACTAACGGAGTCGCGATTGACTTTCTCGCAAAGACGGTCTTTCATACGGAACGCACATGGGTTGGAATGTCGCTTTTCTCACGTCGCGCGGATAAAGTGACGTTACGCAACGTCTCGTCCGGGATCTGGTCCCAAGTCTTATCAGTGCAGAGAGGAGTCGTCCTTGCTACCGCGAGGACCGCTCGCGGACGCCGCGGGATTATCGCTCCTGCTCGCGACGTGATTATACTGATTATCCTCGGAGGCGGGTAGCCACCGGTCGTAACGCGGCCGGTTTACGGCCGCCGCGAGATATCGCCTTTACTTTACTTTCGATACTTTATCGGGGAATGTCGCGCACGCCTATTTTAATACCGCTCATTCACACTTAATTTTCTCTCCTCTCTCGCACCCCCTCCTCCGCCTCTCTCCTCCTTCTCGTTCCCAAGCGCACCTCGCCGCCACTCGGCGTGTCGCACTTTTAGCGGGCGCGCGATAACACCGGGTATAATATTACATCGTTCTCGCCGGGATTCAATTAACGCGCCGCTCGTAAATACGCGAATTGCAAGTCCCCCCTCCGGGGGGCGACGATCGACGATAATGTGACGCGAGAAGTGCGCCAACGCAACGTCGTCGAAGGAGAGAAGGCGTTTCGCCGTTTCGCGAGCTTCACGGGCTTCGAGCGAGTTCGCCGAATACGATAACGATAACGTGAAGCCCTTCGCTAACGACGCTAACGGAAGGTACGTTTGGACGGCCGGCGGCGGAATTATTTCGATCGACGATGTCCGTACGTCGTTCCTTATCACAAAACGACGATAATACCCGAGGATTTCGCTAACCGGATTTTTCCAGCGAGTTATCTACAAATCTGACTCGAGTCATCCTTATCGGACATGAGGAAAAATTAGCGGCGTTATGTTTTTCTGCGAGGAAAGCCGGCTCTCGACATTAATTGCCGCGCGTTGATCGATAATTGCTGGATATTAGCCGCTTATTGTCCGCGATGCGACGGCGATGCGACGGCGATGCGACGTGTGGTATCACATCAGTCGCGGTCAATAATTGCCGCAAAAAGTCAGCCGTCTAAAGCGTACCCTGTTAACGTCCGTCCTGTTCCCCGCGCGCGTAATTGAGTCGTTTTTTTTCTCTCCTCCCGCCGCGAAACGCCCGATGCTGACAAAAGTGTCGTGCCGCGCCGCCGCCGGTTCCGCGACACGCTCCGGTGGTGGAGGTAATCTAATATCGCTCCTCGTCGTCAAGTATTCCACGCGTCGCGGAATGAGGATTTTTCGCAAACGGAGAGCTAAACGCACGAGGAAGATATGCCCCCTGAAGTTTCAGCGTCAACTATTTCGAGCGCGGAGTTTTGTCCCGTTTGTCGCTATATCGGGATACGGCATTCCAGCTCGCGGTTAGAATGTGAATCGATTTATATAAGTTTAATCGCGAGAACGGATTATGCGTATATGTAAAACACACATGCGACGTCGTCGCGCGTTATTTTTACGAAACGATTTTTAATATCAGCTAGGCCGAATAACGATCTCGCGTTACTTATCGCGATTTAACACTTGAGTCGCGTGCGGCTCAATTCTGAACCGATATATATTTAGATGTAGCTCTCTTTTATACGGTCCGCCGCTTTGCTCTACTTTCGTTAACGCTTATCCGAGACTGTTCCTTCGCACATTACGCCCGTACTATTTACGTTGCCCGTTAAATAACCGCGGCACGATAGCTGCACAAATATTTCAATTTAATTACTGCGTCTCACACGTTACATTTTGTAAAATATTTTCGTTCGTTGTTGGAATATTTATCGCGCTATTGGATCAACTCGCGGTTAAGTAGGCGGCATACTTCCTTCATTCATTTGCTCCTCACATTCGTAAATCGTCTTTCTAATCTTTCTCCAGTCTCAAACAATGCCTCGCTCTAACAAGGAACGGATATGTGCTCGTTTCATAAACCCGATTATCCGTTAGATAGATTTGGAATGTTAACAGAAACGCGCGCCGTACTTTCTTACAGAGAGCGCGCGCGCCTTTCTCGCCGCGATTCTAATATGCTAGAGATAATTATCTCGCAATTATTGTCGGGGCAGCAAAACGGACGTGGAGTCCAACGCGCGTAACAACATGGCAACGCTAATAACTTAAACAAATGTCTCGCTAATAAAACTCGTAGAAAAATATCTAATTACGACAATACCGTGAGCAACGATCTCGGTGATAATTTGGTCCCATCGATTCGAGACGTACACACACGGCGTGCGTCGGAAAGTATGTACAGAGTGCGGTATATATATGCGAGGAGAGGCGAGGTGTATACCTCTCGGCCTCGTGTTCGTCGATTAAATTACGTGGAAGACGGAGATGAGTGGAGGGCACTAAACTCGTTATACGCCAAGTCATTCACAAGTATGATTTGCAAGAATGTGACTCGCGCGACACGGAGCTCCCGAAATTGGAGACGCGTTCGAAAATATTCCGCGACGCTGTTCCTTTTCAATTGGTATTAACATTGAATTTCTCTTATTATAACTTTTGCAATTAACGAGAAAATAAACGCAAATTAATAAGAACGTACGACTACTTTGAGCCCGTGACAAATTAACGTTGCGCTTTTAAATCGCACTTTTGTTGCTGAATCGCGAAAATTTTCATAAAAGCTCAACATTGAACGCGTTTCCGTCCCGTTTCCTCCCTCTCTTTTAAGGATAAATATTTCTCGCGTGCGTTCTCAATGCGAATCGAGTTATCCGCAAATAAATTAACGACAGTCCTCTTATTGTATGATATGTCATGGAAATTCTATTACTTCAGAAGCGTTGGAGAATCGAGGGAGAAAGGATCGGGGGAATATTGTCGCGAGGGAATAACCGCGCTAATCGCCGTTGATGCAATTGATTCTGATGGATATTAAATTTAATCGAACGTAGACATTTTTTGCCGATTAAAACTCCTCCCCCCCTTTCCCGATTTTACCGCGTTATCATTTCGCGCGATTGCCCGGAGCACGCGACGCAAACGCTGGGCGTTCGATTTTCAATTAGCAGGCAAATTCTTCCCGCGACCTTGCTTGTGCAGCGATTTTCCGCGTTGAAGTCTACGGATTGCGCGTCGATTGTCGGTCACCGCGCGCATGCTCCGGAGGAATCATACAAGTGGATCGAAAAAGACAAAAAAGAAAAACAAAAAGACAGAAAAGGACAGCGATCGTGAAAATGTTCAAACGTGTTCGGTGTTGGAAGACATCGTTCTCGTTAAATGTTCCTTTCTCTTTAATTTAATTCTTATAATTAGAGTTTTTTGAAGTGTGAATTGACGACGCGATTGCAAAAGGCGTATTTAATCTTAGGATAATCGAATGGTAGTGCTCTCTCTTAAAACGCGCCGGTCACCTTTAAACGCGCCGCCGTGTCTTTTTTTACGGTCCGAGAATGCGAGTGCATCACGGCCGGGGAAGCGAATAAAGGTTGCATGGTGCGTCGGCGTCCGACGGGGCATGCCGCCTCGAATCCGACTTACTATATTCTCTTTGCCTTAATGTCGCTTGAATGAATTCGTTGTCGCTGGGACATTAAATTTTCCACATTTTTCTTCATTCTCGTCCGCGAGGCAAAGGGACCACTGCCGCATTCTCGGCCGACGAGTCTCTCGCAGTCGTGATAATCAGGAAAGAGAGAGACATGGCGGAATCCCACTTCGGATTACATTTTCGCGCAATTCTGCTTAATAAGAATCAACGTCCGTCAAAAAGATCGAGCATTCACCGTTGTCTCGGAGACGAAGCAAATTTTTACCGACTCACGATGTAAATAGACGAAATTGTTTAACGAATATCTGCATGCGACGGAAAAATTAAGAAAATAAGATCAGGCGTAATCTGAACTTTTTAAAACCATGTCTCTCCCGTGAATTATCTCGATATTCAGCGGACCGGCGACGTTAAGAGGAATCGGCACCGTTCTCGTTCTCGTCGTTGATGTAGAGCGAGACTATCGAGTGCTTCTTGCAAAAGGCCCACCACCAGCGGAAGCCCGACAGCCCGGTGAACATGAAGCCGGGGTCGTGCTTCCGCCTGAGACGCTCGACGAAGTTCAATATCGCGTTCAGGGATTTCTTCGTGCGCCGATTGTACGGGCTCACGCTGATGTCGCAGCAGAATTCGAGCACCGCCGTTTCCTCGCCTGGATCGAGGGCGGTCTCCTCGAGGATCATCATCCTCTTGGACTTGCCGAGGATGTTGTCGTAGAGGGTGCCCTTCGGGATGCCGTACTTGGTCGACGCCTGGGTGAAGCGCATCTTCTGGGTCACCACGGCCTCGATCGCCTCCTGGAGATCGTGCCGCGTCCACGTGGGCGCCTTCAGCTTCAGCAGGGTCGTATAGTCAGCTAGAAAATAGTCAGCGATTTCTTTTCCAGCCTCGTCACGCGTCTTTAATTTTTCGCGTTGAGGAACCGCGGGGAAAAGCCGCACCTAGAGAGAAGAGACTGAACGGCGCGAAAATCGCGCGCTTTCACGAAGCTTTCTCGCCCTTTATCACTTCCACTTTCGCTCCCCCTTCTGCGTTATTCTATTTTTCTCAGCTTGGGTGTCGTGAACACCCGATAAAACAGCAAAATAGAGTTTGTTTGTTACACGAGAGAAGATGATCATTAAAGATATTTACGAAAATGACACACGGTTAGAGAACATGCTGAGGATACTTTCAAAGGGTCACGAAATTAATGAAATAAAAAGTAGTTAAGTGCGAAAGCAAAAGATGTGGAAGAGTTAGCGATAAATAAAAAGCTCTAGGAGGACAATAGGAACGAGAGATCGACTGAACTATTGATATTTTGCGGACTGCACGTAATTAATTAGGAAAGGTTGGAAATTATATGTTAAAAATTATATATATTGCTCTGCTTTATGTATTACAGCTTGCTAATGAAAAGAAAGCACGAAACCTGGGAGGTGGCAAATAAACGTAAAATAATAGTGGCGGAATAATCGCGAGTAAAAATATATCAAACCAAGCACGAATTTTACGAGGCTCTCAAGATTCATTCGTCCTGAGTAAGCAATCAAAATAATTTACCAGCATTAAAACGAGGAGGTGGCAGCGACGGATTAAAAAGAGCATCGCGGGATTCAAGGGGAGGGGAGGGAGATTCCCTTACGAAGTTACGAACCGACTTGGAGCGACCGGCTCCAAATTAAAAGATGTCGATTACGATTCAATTATCATTTTACACGCCGCTATTAATCGTAATTATCGGTAATTATACGATGCAATTATTATAATTGCACTATAATTATCCCTTTAGCCGTGCGTCAGCCGGCTCTCGCCGGCCGTCGACCAGCGAGTCAACTCGAAGCGAAAGAGCCGACGAGAAGACGAAGGCAGGGCGAAAGGGAGAAGCCGGGAACGGCCACTGTGTGGTCCACAGAGCGTGTCACACCCACGCGTGTTAGCGGCAGTTAACGTCACTCATGTCGGGGGGCCCGTGCGATTTATGCGGTGTCGCGGCGCCGCGCACCGATTTCTGGCTCGCGAATCGCGCGCAATTGCGCAGGAAGGAACATAACGTCGGGACCAGAGAGACACCGCGTGTGTGGCGGACGAGAAGTGATAAGTCTTCGTCGCGACAAGTCAGATTTTATTCCCTCGCAAAGCGGCGACTCTCGTAAATTAATCAAACGGCATTTTGAGCGCGAATCTGCCACTTCCCTGTATGTAAATGGACATTACAAGCACTATCGCCGAAACCGCTTAATATACACCGTTTCGCCGTGAGGGGAAATCGAAAAAAAATGAAAAAAATGAAAAAAATAAAAAAAATAGAAAAAGTCGCTTTCTTTTAGCATAACAATCCGATTGCATCGAAATACGAATAATCTCGTTTCGCGCGCGAATCGATCGTCCGGCGACTGGTGGGAACGATCGCCAGTGAACCGAAAAAAAAGAAAGGAAAAAAATTGTCACGTATCGCGTGTAATGGCGTCGTGGCTAAATCCGGGGTGGAAATAATCGCGTTGAATAATATTATCATACAATAGCGCGTTTTGTCGGGCGCGCGCGCACGTGCAACCTGTAGTTTTGCGCGGGGCATTTTCTCTCAGATTGGCAAATCGTCGTTCGTTCGGTGAACAATCGCGCTTAGGCAATTGCGTCCTCAAAAGGCGCGTGTGGATTAAATATTAATCTGATTACCGAGTCGCCTCATCGGGACGTAGGTATCGGGAGAAATTCTTAATCGTTTCAGTTTACAGCGACGTATCCTGTAATTCACTCTCGTCGAAAGCACAAGGTCTCTCTCTTCTAAATTAATGAAAATTCTTCCGACAACTTTAAGATTAAATATGTCTGGGACGCATTTTTCAGAAATAGCGCACTTTCCCTCAACCGTAAGTCCCTCGCCGACCCCGAAATCGATATTGTCAACGGGAAAATTGTATCGAGCGAGGTTTTTTAATCTCCGAGATTCTGAATTACTAATTTCTCCGAGGCGAGCAAGCGCGGAGCAAAGGTGGAGGTTCGATGTTCGCTTCGAGAAACGCTCTCGTCGCGGACGAGAAAAGCGCGGAATAAATAAGCGTGATCGTTAAGAGAAGCAAACAGCCGGCGGCGGCGGCCGCGTCTCATGGGAAGTCAAGGAGTAATCGAAGAAAATGATTTAAGCGAGCCGAGAGGGGGATACGCGCCTACGCACGCATTCGGCATACGCTTGAACACGCACGTATGCACGCACGCACGTTCGCACGCATGCACGCACGCACGATACCGGGGATCAATTCGAGACGCATATTGCGACGTTTATGCACGTTTATGCGCGTTTACGTTCGAGCGTACGTATACTGCGACAAATCAGGGCTCGGCGACGAACGAGTACGGCTGAGAGAATTATTTGACACGCCTTTGCAGCGACTAGCTAGAGTCTCCATATGCGAATTCCGTTACGTTAGATAGAGAGAGATGGGCGTGTTGGCCAAGAATATAAAAGACCACACACATAGTCTCTTTTTTTTTTCTCTCGAAACCGAATCCGCGAATTTTCACCAAGTTTCATAACACACGAAAATTACATGCACTTCTATTCGCGACTTCGAGCGCTATGCCACAGAGCAAAAACATACAATTATGCGAAACCTCAAATAACTTCTCAACCGCCAACTTGAGAGTACGGATATTTTATTGCACCTGTTGTTTAATTTTGTCCTTTCGCTCGCGGGATAAAGTACCGGTAAAAGATCGAAGGGTCCTCGCTTCTGATGCGGTATATCCAAAGGAATAGGGAACTTAGAATTCGAAGGGGGCAGAGCCCGCGATCGATGGTGCGTAAGAGTTACACGTCAAGCTTCCCGCTTGCGAATCGCGGGCGTGTTATCGCCGCTATTAACCGTCGTCCACCATCCAATCGTCTATCTAAATTGCTTTCTATATTAAAGCAAAATGCATTCCCGCGCTTTATTATTGCCGGGCCCGCGCTCACGTTCCTCCCTCTATCGTTTATTGCTGTTCGGCCACCACCTTCGACTCCGCATCGCGACCTCTCTCCGTGCTCCCTTGTGTTTGCCACCTTCCGTGATCGTCAACGACGTCGTCGACAACGACGACGACGACGGCCGTGCTTCCGGGAACCTTATCGTCCGCGCGAGGAAACATTTAGAAAGGGAGAGAGAAAGGAAGGTAAGCAGCAATGAGATATCGATCTACGAATAGCGACAGATGTCCCATCCCCCGAAGACTCGGAGGTCGAGGCACGCAGACGGGCGACGAGACCGAGTCGTTTCTAGGACGAGAGACTCGTCACGTACGAAGCTGATGATTCAACAACCGGAACAACGTGACCGTGAACTTGAAAATGGAGCGCGAAGCGGATCGGACGAGCGGTCCCTCGAGGGGCCGCTCGAGGGTAGGGAATCTCCACTCGAACTCGGAAGGGATGATCGGTCGTTGCGCCGCTACTTACTACGGAAACCGATCGTCGGAATTCGAATGCGACGGGTATAAAGCTGTGGATGATGCGACAGATATTGTAGGAGAGGAACGTGAAGTCTTTAAACATGTCGCGAAACAGTCTATACGGGGTGTCTCCAACCAATCGTACTTTTCTTCAACGATAGATCCCGCGTGAGCGATTGAAATTAAAGATGAAAAAGCATATGCGGCAGTAGTAAAAAAAGAAAGCGATCATACATTGCGCGTTTTGTGACTTATATTAGCATTTTTCAAGCTTTTTCGATAAAATAATCGACTTTCTTGGATATTCGAGCTAACATTTACAAACGATATCCCGGATAATTATAATTGTGATTTTATTTTTACGATGTTAATTTTGATTTCGGTAAATCTATCGATAAGGGAAAGTACGAGGACACCCTGTGCATAGAGATAGGCGACCAGACGTTGTTTCGCGTGTATGTGTGCGTTTGCCTAACGTGGAGGCTTCCACGTTTACGTCCGGCCGGGGGGCCGGTGTCGAGAGGGCGATTATCTCCTGAAACGTATCGAAACGAGACGAAGAGGAGAAAAACGAAAACGGGACTCACCTGCTATACTGGAGGTGGAGGCGCCGAGCCAAGCGTGGGACGACTCCAACAACTTGGCCTGAAACAGAAAAAGGTCGGTCGGTCAGACGTCAGTGTGCTGGAACAGCGATTAGCGGCGATTTAACGGCCGGTTGGGAAAACGACTTAATCTTTTATCCGAGCAATCTTCTTTTCTAACCGGAAGCAAAACGAGCTCCGCCGGGATAATTATTTAATCGAAAGCTCGTCTGTGCGCGGGAGAGAGAGAAACAGTTCAAGTATTTTAATCCCTATTGGTTCCGCTTGGCATTGCACAAAACACGACTGTTTAATATTATAATATTAAACAGCCTTTAATATTATAAGTTGTGTAACAAAGAATATATATTTTTAAATTGCATTTATAATAGGATTACGGCCTAATAAATGTTTCAATTATATCGAATCGCTTGTTTAATTATACCTAGGCTTGTTTAATTACATCGTTTTAAAATAAATAATAAATCTTTAATAATAACAACGACAAGATAAGGATAATAAGTGTAACAAGAAAAGATTTAACCACATAAGTGCTTACAATAAAACGTGAATGGAGTTCACGAGGTAGTCAAGATACAATAATTTCGCTTTAGGAATCGAGGGATCTTATTTCTCCCGCTCAACTCTGCAATTTGACGCAACGCGAGAAGGCGACTTATCGGAAATTTTCTAGGGTTGCGAGGGAAAAATCGCACATACCGGAAACGCGAGGTAATCCGAACTGTTCACCTCGGCCGACAACTTTGCTAATATGCGAGGCTTTCGAAGAGGCGTTCGCGAGACGCGGGGCACCGAAAGCACAAGACACACGCAAAGTTGGCTCATTTGAAAAGTTTCGCCTCCGCGCTTTCGGATTTTGCGATTTCTGTAATATCGTAGGGCGGGCATATGCTGTTATACTTCTTGTATACATTATACTTCCGGCCGGGTCTCTCTCAGGCCTGACTTTTCAAATTAATTTTTAAGGGTCGCTCAATGCGCTCCGATGGCCGCTCAAATCCTTCCACCCTATTTCTTCCCCTATTTTCCACGCGCCCGGTAAAAGTTTCGTAGATCTGCGAATTCCGCTTGCGAAGAGCGGAAGAGCCGAATGCCACTTTGCGCCATCATTCGTCTCGTCCACTAAAGATGTAGCTTTCATTCGAACTGGAATTCATCAAGGCTATTATATACGGAAGTAAATGGGATTTTAAATTATTATACATGCATTAATCCTTCATACTTGAGTATCGGAGTAGACGCGAACAACTTAAATACTATTCCACAATGGACGGTTTTCAGTATTCTTTTTGAGTTTCCGAGAACGCGGAAACGTCACTTTGCGGAAGTGCAGAAAGCGCGGTGTACGAGAACCTCGTATTGTGCTGCGGTATATTTAAATTGTTCAAATCTATTCAAATGTACGCTTTCCCCCCTTTTGCCGCTGCCATCGCGCTGCAGTTACCGTAAATCGCTTTTCGGGGTTTCTCGCGGTCATCAGAACGGGAGGGAAGGACTTTCTACGAGGAGGAGGAACGAGGAGAAATGATACGAAAGGAGGCGGCGGCGGCGGCGGCAGTGGCGGTGGCGGCGGTGCAGCGAAATAACGTCTCCACCATCGTGACACGAGGGGGATGGCACCGAGCGCTGGCAATTTCGCGAAATAGCCCCGCGTCAATACACGTGCACACGCATCTCTCGGCTAAACCACACAAAGAATTATTGAGCAGCCCGCTCGCTGTTTCCGACGAGCGTCGCTCGAGTTGGAGGAGGACGCATAAGTGAGAGACCAAGAGGGGGAGACAGGAGAAGGAGAAAGAGAGAGAGAGAGGAGAGGAGAGAGGAAAAAGAGAGATAGATGGCGAGGGAGAGAGTGAGAGAGAGAGAGAGAGAAAGAGAGAGATTGAGCCTGCTCTGCAGTTGTAACTTGGACGCGCAAGTAGTATATCGTGGCGCGTGCATTTTTCATTGTCTCGCGTTCCCCCGCGTCGCGCCGCGCCGCGCTCTGCGGTGCAGCTCGCGGAATACACCGTGCAGAGTGCATACGCGACGTGCCGGTTGACGTGTGCATTGACGAGAAAATTGCGAGCGTCCCTGTATATCGCGGTCGCCCACCCCCGGCTCTGTATCCTCTCTCTCTCTCTCTCTTTCTCCTTTTCCGCATTTTTTCCGTCCCCCTTTATCCCCCCTCTTCTTTTTTCAGGCCGTTCCCTTTCAGGTCGTTCTTACGTCGGCGCTCGGAATGCAACGTCCGTCCGAGCGCCTTTCTTTCTCTCGCGGATAATCCCGTTCGACGCGTGTTGCGACGGGAATGGGACGTGATGGAAGATTTTTGTAATAAAAACATTGCGTACTATATGCAGCCGAATAATTAATGTGTCTCCCTTATTTCTCTTTCCCTCCAAGAGGGATTCGGAGAAAGATTGAGACTGTGATGGCAAAACGATCAACACGAGAAAATATCTTCAAAGTTGTTCAGATTATATCCCCCAAATATTAAAATTATTAAAAATATAAACGGGATAATTGTTTGTTCTTATTCACATTATGGGACGTGATTCATTTCGCGCAACAATTTCGCGTCTTGGAATAAATTCTTTATCGGCTGTCATTATTACGGGCAACATTATACCTAGGCTTTCTTGACATCATACTTAAGGGCTTCAGCAAACGAGGAGAAAATCACCTTCGGAGGAGAAAGAGGAGGAGGATAAGCGGCGACGGCGGCGTCTCGACGCGCACAGAGACGGCGTCCGTCGGCGTCATTCAGCAGCAGCTAGTCTGCATCTCAATTTGTTTCGACGTGCAGCAGAACACCCGTGTATGTATTCCGGCTAGTTTCTGTATGATGCATGCCGCTAATGGAAATGAGGCCCCCCTCCCTCCCTCCCACTCTATCTCTCTTTCTCGTTCCTCCTCCATCTCTCCTGACTTCTCTGTCCGGTTCGCGACGCGGAGCGTACATCCGTCTCCGTCATCCCCTTCGTCTTTCCCTTTCAGCCCCTCTCCGTCCCTCCCGCTTCCCGACCAGGGAAGACATGAGCCACCCTGGCCGCGGCACCGAGGGGATTCGTGAATTAAATATCGCGCCAAGCTCGTGCGCGATTTTACCCCGCTTGTGAATCTCCCCGTTTCTCTTTCTCTCGCGCGCTCCCCCGCGCTCGCTCTATATGTTAGCTCCTCGCCTCTCTTCAGCACACGCTCGCTATTAACCGCCTTCAAATTACCGGGGCTGACCGCCTTGAATTTTTCACGAACGCCGCCGTCGCGGTAACCCGTCGCTGCACCTCCTTGATCGCGCCGGGATGCGGTCAGAAATTCCGGAAGCTGTTAAGGCTGACGGAATTCCGAAAGGTAGTTGGCCGCGCGAGTAAATATCGACGCATCTATAATATCACGAGATGATCTTTTTGCGGCTGGTCGTAATTTGCATAAATACACATGGCGAAAATTTCACATAATCACTGCGTAAGAATATTATAGGATGAATAACGACGTGGCAATGAAGCGATCAGCAGTCATTGCTTAGTTCGTTCACAATCCTATATATGCGCAAATCCGCTCGATGATCTCTCGGGACTCGCCACGGGATCAGCTACGACGACGACGACGACGATCTCCCGACACCTCGGCGTCGAGAATAAAATATCCGGGCTCACGGGATATCGTCGCCGTCGAAGAAAACTTGGGCTATTTTCCAGCGAAACAAGTTACCGGAAAGTTTCGGCCGCGCCTCGAACGAAAGTTCTCGCCTCTCGGACTCGGAAAGAGATTCCGGGCTTCTCGTCTCTCCTCCCGTTCGAGAGCCCGCGCGACAGAACCCGTGGATCCCCGTCGCGGTGCGGAGAGTCGCGCGACGCCCCGTCTGCGTCGGAGTAAACGCGGTATAACGCGGAAAATTACACGTTAGATCGAAGTTTCACGGGCGTGCGGGCAAGATGGGACCGGAAACTCGATCCGAAAGAGGAAACTTCCTCGAGAGAGGAAAGCGCGAGCGTTATTATTCGCCATAATTGTAATTTTTCCAGTTACCTTTAATTCTTTCGCGGCGAATTTCAACTGAAGCTATATAAATTATATATGTACAGTTGTGTGGACAGAAAGGACAAAGAATCCCATTTATATTTAATATCTAGCTACCATGTCAGCAATTACCAATTCTTTTAACATTTCAATATATTTAACATCTTGTTTGTCTCGCTCCTACAATGAATCACTGCGCAAGCTGTGTGCATTAGTGCTCATCCATTTCCAAATGGAATGCGTTCCGAAAACTCAACCGGACAACCTTTGTGTCCAACTGTACGTTCTTTGTGCGAGCACATTCGCGCAATTTGGACGGGGAAAGCGGGGGTTGAGAATTTTTCTCTTCAATTTTGTTCCATATTAATCAGAAAGTAACATTATTTCGCGCCAGCTAGTTTTTTGCGCGTGTAAATTAGCATAAAAATGTAACGCGATAATAAATGCGATGCTTAATTAATTTTGTAAATATAATCGCTCGAAAGTCGGCGTATAAAAAGTACTGTTGCGTTATTAAACTATTATCATATTCACTATTTCGAAAGCGACTAATACGTCGTCGCGACTGTTTTCTCTCCCCCCATAGCTTTTGTTTTTTTTTCTAATATTAATAATGTAATATGACATATCTGCGACACAACACGGCCGGTAATTCGGAATTAAACGCATATTTCATTCTCCTGGATAATTCCTGATTTCGTGTTTGATGACGCTCAAACGAGGAATGCGCCACACGCGCACAAAGAAATATCACGGGCGTCATTATTAATGTTAGCATTAAATGTTTATTATCACTTCGTTATTTCCGACGAAAAATAATTACCGCTGTATGACTGTATCGCGCGGAGCGCCGAATCCCCCCCCCCCGGTTTGTGCTTGTCCGGGCACCGATATTTTATTACATTTGTGCTTCTTTCGCGAGAGACACGCTTTTCACCGCGTTCTGGGAAACACGTAAATAAACATTGATACAGCTGATTTATCTAATTTGGACGTAATGACATTCCGAATGCAGCAGCCAGCTATTTTATATTAAAGAAATGTAGAATCAATATATGCCGTTATGTTAATAATAAACGTAAATATAACACGTGAAAAACTGCAAAACCGTTGAGACGTGAGTAAGCTCGTTTAAAATGGAACGAAGCCCGATAAATAAAATAAAACGAATAAAATAAAATCCACTGGATCATTGCATACGAAATGTCGCTTTTATATCGACAATTATCGATAAAATTATCAAGGAAACAAGATACAGACAGTCAAAAAAGTTCAGTAATTTTTCCACGTTTTTTAAGATGTTTTCTTGATCTCATCACGATCGAATACATTACAAAAACTTATAGCAAGAAAAATAAATATTAAAACAGATAAAAAAAATTGCATGTGCCTGCGTTGGCCCACTTTGCTACGTCGAAATTTCACCGCGTCAATTTATTCGTGCGATAATTCAAACGTTAACAATGAGACGCAATTAACGATCGCAACGGACGCGCACCGCGAGAGTCAGCGGCGAGAAGGAACGAAGGCGTAGGAAAGTACGTCCTCGCCAGGAGGATTTGCCATCCCTCGAAAGGGGGCGAGGGAGGTCGGGGGACGAGGTAGTCGTCGTTACCCGGGGGCTAATTCCTGCAAATATTTGCCGGGCAAGGATATAGGCGTGGGCGAGACGCGAGAGACGGGAAAGGGTGTGGAAGACGGCGTGGATATAGGCGCAGGATTTCAGTCAACACGACGGGAACGAGAACGGGAACGAGGACGAGGACGAGGAGGACAGGACGAGTCGCTACCGACGCCGACGCCGCCGCTGCCGCTGCCGCCGCCGCCGCCGCCGCCGCCGACGACGACGACGACGATGTCGTCAGCCGCGGTGGCGGAATGCGGCGCCACGGCGAATTTCTAATCAGATTAGCGCGGATTAGCAAAGTTCGTTTGTTCTAATGAAATTCGTCTAAATTAACGTCGAGTGGAGAAAGAGAGAGAGAGAGGGAGGAAGGATGGGGGGAAGGGGGTGTTGAGGGTGGTCGCGCGACTCTGTCTCCCTGTGTGTCTCCGCCCATAGGCGCCGAACTTTCGAAATTTCATGAATGCTTTACTGTCCGGATATAACGAAGCTCCTCCTCTGTTCACCGAATAATTTCTGCTTCTTGGTGTACACAGTATAAAAACGCCTTTACGGTATTCCTTGCCGTTATCCACGATGCTGATTAATAAATACCGTGTGCTAATAGTTCCTAATCAATCCATTCTCAAGAATAATGAGAACAAATAAGCGACTTTTATTCAATCAATCGAAAATAATAAATAGTAAATAGAAAATAGAGCGTCTCCTGCACAAAGTGCAACCCTCAATCTACCTCGAAACAACGATATAGTTATAAAGTTAAATTATCTTTATAGATATAATAACTCACGAAAAACTGATCAAATCGTACCATTGTTACGAATTTCTTTTGAAAACTTGTGAACGAAGATATCTGTAGCAAGACATAGAAATTTTTTTATATGTCACGTTGATATTGAAAGACCGTTTTCATCGATTGCCTTCTTCTAATCATTTAGTCGTAGATAACTGTTGTGCAGTATATTTGTATTAATGGTATTTGGCGCCCCTGTCTCTCCATCTGTCTTCCACCCTTTACCTCTCATCTTCACCCGTTTTTAGTCGCGCGCGTCACCGCCGAATTACCGACTCCGGTTGATCCTCTTTCCGCGTCGAGTCCTCTCGATGAACCGGACGGGACGCACGCGAAGGGAGCGGAACGAGCGCGCTTTCTTTGATTTCACGATAATCATATTTGTCCGGGCGATCTCCCGATGTCACGGTACTAACTAATTCCCGGTGTCTTTCATGTTCAGTCGGGTAAAGAGGAAGAGAAAGGAGCAAAAGAGAAAAAAAGATAATAATGGACCGCGCGCGGGAATAAAGTAATAAATCGCGCAGATACATTATCCACCGTCGTCGTCGTCGCCTCCGTCGGGAATTCCTCCTCCACCGCCGATCTCCGCTATCATTGTGTTACACTAACTAATCCAATACTTTTATCCTCGTCCGGAAAATAATAATCGACGACGTCAGAAATAAAGAGATAAATTACACAAATACACAATGTGACGTATTTATATTTTCCGGCGCAGAGTATGTTTCACCGAGCTCGCTTGCATTAATTAACTCGATTCCATTCGCAAAAAATTGCTTTATGTACCGTGACACGCCGAAGAGAGATATACACATATACGTGTATTACATTATGTATGTACATTCATATTTATTGTGTACAATGTGAAATTAATAATAAATAAATTCTCGCATTTTCGCGAACTCGAGTCTGTATCTGTACTTCCGTTCTTGTTCGAGTGACGCCCGAAATAAAAACGTCTCATTTTGCAGCTCGGCGACAAGGGGAGGAATGAATTATGTTCTTCATTCGATGTGTAGTCTTGCGAAATGCGCCCCGCGTACTAAACGGAGTATCTCGCGCGCGCGCGCGCGCGCGCGCGAAAGGGTAGGCGCGAATACGCGACGCGAAATTGCGCGAAAGAGAAGGAGAGGAGGAGGCGGAGAGGTAGAGATTGGTGGTCCCATCGCCGCGTGTTAATTGTCATACAAACGCGCGCGGCGTTTCTCTCTCGCAAAAACACACTGCCGGCCGCCGAGAAAGACGAGCGTGTGATCGCAGCGGATGCACGGCGTGCCCTCGCGCGCCCGAGATACACGGCCGTAAAACAAAGCGAGCGCCGTGATACGTTAACCGCGCGTTTTCCTTCCATTTAAAAAATGATTATTGTTAAAAAAAAAGTCGTCGGTAAATGTAAAACCTTAAATTTTCCGACGAATGGCAATTATAAACGTGTTGCGCAATCCTATCAGTTTTTTTTTAATTGCGAATAGATATCTTCGTGATTACGTCGCGAATTCAGATCTTGTCGAAGCCCTTCCGGAATGTAATTGATTGAAAAATCAAGATTTCTCGATCGCTCAGAAATCTGCTGACCGTTGACACGCCGAAGATGAAACAGTTTCCGATCTATTTCAGCTTTTGTTAAATGCAATTCGAGTACGACGTTTATAATAGCTGTAATAGCATTAATAGCGCGATGAGCAAAAAATACATGCGGGATATTTTAGAAACGATCCCGGATGTATACGAGAATTTCAATTTTTATCTTTGAGATAGCCTCCTTCTCATAACGCAATTTCGAGTGCGCCGCGCGGGAAACCTCATCGGCAATCCGTTATTTTATTCAACGATTTGATGTTTAAACTATCGGCACTGACACCACATACACGCGTGCGCGCACGCGCGAGAACATACAAGCGAGTGTAAAACGGCGGCGAGCACGAACCCTTCCTCGCGTCCGAATAAATAGATTTATTTATTTACGATAAATTGATGCCGACCGCTCTCGCATTGCCAAGGGAGACACATTGATAGAGACGTGAGGAAGAGAGAGAGGCTGCGGCTGCAAGGGAGAGAAATATTTATTTAGCGTAGAGAGGCTAGTGATGGCGCCGATACCCACGTGTAGACCACCGGATATCTGCATCACACGTTTCTGTCTATTGAAATTGAGATTCGGGATCAAAAATCAATGAAGATTAAAGGAAAGCAAAAATAGATAGTATAGTCTTACTTTGCGTGTAATTTTAAATAAATAATCATAATGCTCAATATAAAAAATTAAAGATGTAAAAAGTGACAACCTATTTCTCTCTCTCTTCGTCAAGAAAATATAAGTCTACATTAATTAAATTTCTTCTCGCAAAAAAAAGTTTGTATTATTAGTGCGATACGTCGTTCGGGAAGACGCGGCTTGTTCGAAAATCGCCTGCAGGCAGGTGTTGCGCCGAGGCGTTGCCATCGCTGGAATTGTAATTCGCGCGCGCGAATCCGATTGTGTCGCATTTACACAGCCGGAGTTGTCTGTTGACGCGCGTTCCGTTATTGGCCGGCGTCATTATCGCTTAACGAATCGTCCAGCGCGGCGCGCCGACGACGCTTTTCGGCATCCGGCTTTATTTGCGCGCTCGTTGCATTCGCATCCGTAGTTAGGGACGCTTTACGATACCCCGTACGATGTTATCGGATGTACATATATTGTTAGTAGAGTCGATATGCCGAATCGTTTCATACGCCAAAACGATCACTTTCCGGGTTGGAGAAAGTGACCGTCGGCGATTTTAATCATTTTCTTCGTAATACGATCAATCCAAGAATTTCCAAAATTAATCTGTGCCCAAAAAATGGTTAGAATCTTAAGAAATTGTAAGTGATAGAAAATCCCCACTTTTTTTTGCTCCGACAAAAGTCCGATCAAAGTTTTGTAACGAATAATCGTGGAAATAATCGATTCGTAATTCGTGTAAACTACTCGCATGCGATAGCGAGTGCAGGGAGTAATTTTTCCTCCCCCGATTGCGAGAATCTGAGAAAAATTAGGTGCTGAAGTTATGTAAACTCATGAATCACCTTATATATACCACGAATACGCTATGTACACTTCTCTCTTGCGTTTGTCCTTAGAGGGTGTTCCCCCGGACGGCAAAAAGAACGCTTTTTTCCTCCCTTTTCTTCCTCCCGGCTGTTTCTGGCGCGCGCTTTTCGGTCTTGTTGCACTTTTCTCGATGCCACAGGTAGTCACGTAGCTATAGAAAAGCGAGCACTAAAACGCGCGTGTGGCTGTGTCAACTTGCAATGCGTTATTATCGAGACGATAAATTACATACATATACGAATAAAACAATAGCGATTTTTCTCTCTTTTCATTAATAGTAACGATCCAACTAATGGAGAAGAAAAGAGCTCGATGGAAAACTGTTTCATTAACTAAAATTGTATAGGATAATGTATCATTAATGTCGAGCATATTTTATGACGTATTTTTAATACAGCGGTAATTATATAAAACTCTAAATTTTAATTGGTTATTAAAAAAGACCGTGTATTTAATTCGCTACAATGTAGAAATTATGAGAACATGACCGCGCCGAATAATTATCATTATCATATAATTATTAATGAATAATTATCAAGTAGAATAATTAGAGCAAATTAGATCCAGCCTTTATTGCATTCTAGACGGAAGCCTAAACATTAATTCCGGCAATTAGAATTATTCTCACATTTCCGTCACGATAGTGATCTAAAGCTTCTTTCGCGATCTCTCGCGTTAAATTGCTAAATATTAAATAAATATATTATCGAGGGCAGATCGTGAGTACGTTTCGTTTAATATAAAGTGCAAATTATGCGAATGTGACGCCGTGGAATAATTATTACGCTATTACCAAGAACAAAATTAGATTCCTTGTTGCTCCAACAGAAATCTAGCGGTTACGCAGTTCAGTATAATTACAGTTTTTCATCGTAATGCTAGTAAAAATATATATTCTATATTTCGTTAAACTGTGGTTTGAAACTTTGCTTTTCATAACTTTTGTTTGCCCTCCTTCTTAAATATCAAATCTTTCTGATTCTAAATACAAATTAGTATTGAGTGAATATATTGATTGGCTGTTTATAAACATGTTGCGATTTGGCATCACGGTGGAGAAAAATTGCAACGATCGCGCGTCTCGAGATTTGCTGCATCCACACAAAATTGATTGAAAAAAAAAAAAGAATTAGCGCGCTATCGCATCAGCCGCGTCGGTTCCTGACATAATGAATTTTTTATTCGATCCGATATCAATCGCGGACACGCGAAAGGGTTGTCATTACTGTGACGGGGCGTGAGATCCTAAATAGTTTACGAGCGATGCGCGCCGATTAGCGTTTCCTTCCGTCTCTCGCGCTATCTCGCGCGACTGATAATAATGGCGCCGCCGTCGCCGCCGCGTATGCACAATTCGCGATACGTGTGAGAACTGATGATGGCAAAACAACCCCGGTCGCATCGCTGTATTGTTGCCACAGGGACGGATCTGGAAACATTTGCCTCTTTGCCAACGAAAATTCTCATGAACGCGCGACTGAAACTGCGAGCCGATTTGAATATCTTCCTCCAATTATCCTCGTTTCAGTTTTTCTCAATTAAAGCGTTCTATTCTGTATTCGTTTCCGCCTATTCTCTCCCGCGCACTTCGCTGTATATTTATTAAACGTTAAAAGCGAAAATATCAATATCGGAAAGTGTTGGTGGGAACCTCCACAGTTCGTGCCGGCCGGCCAGGCCATTTCGGACTGTAAAATGCAGCACGCGAGGACCCTCTCCTGGCAACCTGTGGCGCCGTTTCGAGCAAAACGAAGAGCGAAAACGAACCTCTCTTCCTGCCTGCCGCGAGGGGGATCCCGGCAACACGGGGTGGAAAGAGGAGGACGAAGTACTGACGTTGTAAACGCTGAGCGTTCCGTGAATGTAATAACGCGAACCGGGTTTTTCGTCGCCTCGAATTTGAGGATTCGTGCTCGAGGGATAGAAAGGATCTAGGACTTGTCAACGCTTCCATTTGACTCGGCGGGCGTCAGAGATTTACCCTTTTGTTTCCGGCAATTTTGTTCCGTTACCGCGACGTTTTGCGGTTTGTCACTCGTATATCGCATAATTGAAAATCCCTCAATTCCTCCTCTCCTCGGATTGTGGAATATATCTTCTTTTTGCCGGCGGACAAAAAAGTCGAATTAGCATAACATTAATTATTTTAATTGTAGTTTTTTGCGCGGGTTACGAAATGAGGCAAAAAAAGAAGAAAAGAGAAATATATAAGCGGGGATAAATTTTTATGTGGCCGTGTGGCGGAGAGGGGTCGATTAAAATTGAAGGAATAAAACCGCGGCGTTTCTATATAAAACTACCACTATTCTTTGCAACAATAGCAGTATTACGTCCGTGTAATATGTACTTCATACGCGACGGCCGGGAGGCCCTTCTTAAAAAAAGAACACATCCTCCTTCTCGAGCATGGTCATTTTTATGCCGTTAATAAAATATTCTCTTTTATTCCCTTCCCTCCGTCGATGTAAATCTTTCTTATTCGCATTTATTCTGCCTTTTCACGTGCTTGTAATTCTCCACATCGACCGATGAGAAAATCGTAGTCCCGGCGTCTGGTTTCTTTTGTTCTATAGTTGATTATCCCGGAATTATTAATGCGTTATCCGTAAAAAAAGAAACTCCGAACAATTGGAAAGGTAAAGGATCAATTTCCTTTATTTTTGAACCAAGAAACGCGATTCGGGAGCTCTTATCTTTTTCTTTGGTAAATGGGAATCATTACTTGCTTTCCTCCCGATATGAAATATCTCATTTGAAGTTTTATTTTCCGAAATGCTCCAAGTTTGAATCCTCAGTTCCTCCGTTCTTTGGCAGCGACGAGGTAAATTATTAAAATTGTGTAAGGTCACGCTGCTTCACGGGTCCGCGCGGAAGTTTCGAATTTTGTCCAACTTACGGATTGTCGAACTTTACTCGTCGGTCCGCGTTCTCGACTTAACATGAATCTTACGAGACTCGCGGGACCCGCGATGAACGTCTGTCCGACTATCGACCCATCTATTCTTAACTAATCGTACTCTCCGTGGCACTTCGAATCCGCGGCTCACGGACAATTCCGACGTTCGCGATTCAGGGACGACGACGGGGGGAGTTTCAAGGTGAGCGTCGACGGTTGGGTTCGTATATTTGTGTTTGAGCTGCAAGAACCTCTCTTCCCTTTCTTCCTTCCCTTCCTACTCCTCCACGTCCTCCGATCCACCGAATATCCTCCTCCTTCTTCAGCCCTCCCGCCGAGAGAACAAGGCTCTTCGGTATAAATACTTCGCACTGTGTATTATTTCAATAGAGTTGAGTGGCCTCTCGATCCGGCCGAAATTACCCCGTAATCCAAATCGACGACGACTTCACGGGCACCGTCCTTGTACCATTAGGGTACAAAGACCTCCGCCGCAAGCTGCAATAAACGTCGCGAGATCGTTTCAAACATTTCAGCCTCGCGAATTTAAGTGTGATCATTCTTTTACGATTAGCCCTGTAAATTGTAACCAATCCGAAAAATCTATAAACGAATTTGCACTAATGGAATTAACGCGGGTCGAATTTCAGATGAATTCATTAAAGATTTGGTATATTATTAAAGCCGGATGTAGGAATGGCCGAAAAACGAATCGCGCTATTAATTACAGTAACTGTGAATTCATGAGTAGCATCTATGCAATTTTACTTCTAATGCGTCATAATAAATGACATTTACACGAAAGCGATCTAAAGCCATTCTCTGAATAACTTTTGGAATTCATAATACACGTTCGAAAATTTTCAAGTTTTTTTTTCTAAATTTTATATTTTTGAGTTATTACTTTCTCATTTTATATTGTCAATATGTCCATAAAATATACGCTCGAGTATCGAGTGATTATTATACTAATCGATAGCAGCCGTCTGGGAGATTTCTTCATGAAAGAGAAATCAATTTAAGTAATTATCTTGAATTTTAATCCCGCAAGTGTCTCTATATATTATTAGATGAATCCTTCATTCTAACGCGACGTAAGTCACATTTTGCATATCACATAAAAATAGACACAAATTTAATAAAATCGACCATATAACTATATCTTATTTAATTTAAAGTTTAATGCCTTTTCGCGCAAACTGATTTGCGCGGCATTTTGAAAATAAATGGCCTGCAATAAATTTTACATAAGATTAATTTCTGGCCTAGATCAAGGACCTTATTAGACCGCGGGCTCGTATTATTTTCACACGCAAAATCAACAGACCGAACGTCAGGTGAATGAATTAAAAATCGCCGTCATAACATCTCGGTCTCGGCCTGTAATTAAAGTTATCATTCTTAAATCAAGCGATGAATTAAATTTTCCAAGAATGAAGAAACTTCCATGTGTATTTTTATGAAATATATGTGATGACTAAAATATTATTATTGGAGATTATATAATGAGAAGAGAAGATATTATAATCACATACAGAGTGAATAATTTCTCCCGTTGAAATCATCTATTTCGCGAAAATGTACATAAAGTATGTATTTGTTTGTTTAGTTGCATTGTTGACTTATTTTTTCAGTAAAAATAGATACATATACTTTTTGAAATGTGAAAAATTAGAACGTTTTTACGTAGAAATAGAAATTTTTCCAATTTATCTCCGCATGTTACAAAGAGATTATCTGATAGTCTTCTTAACCAACGTGATAGAAAGAGAGCTAAATAGAGAAAGGGAAAGGAGGGGAGGAAGAGAGGCAGAGAGAGAGAGAAAGAGAGAGAAACAGGGGAATAGCAGAATTCCCGACGAATTTCGAGAGCCGTGATCTATCGCACCAATAGATTGTCCTTCCGTAGTTTAATATATAAGGAATGGATTATCCCTTGAATAATGTTCCAGGCCGCAGCGCGCGGCCGAACACGGCGCAGACACACACACACACACACACACACACTCGTGCGTGCGTGCGTACGTGCGTGCATGCGTGCATAGTGGCTCATGCACGATGCAGTTTCGGGGCGTGTTCGGCGAGTAGGGTTAGGAATAGGGGATGGAAATGCCGGGGAAAGAGAACGAGGGGCAGAGAGAGAGTGTGCGAGAGAGAGAGCGAGACAGGGAAGGCTAGCGCGCGATGTTAGCTCGCACGTATGTAGATAGAGTGCTGAACTATGTATTAGAGTCGTGTACCTTCCGCGCGTAGATATACCGGGGTTTGTATAGTGCAAGATTTGCCGTCGGCGGCCGACGACCGACCATTGGCGCAACTGGAAATCCTGCACAACGGGTGCTCCCGAAATCCGCGCTTTCGATCACGACGGAAGCGGTGCTTTACGAGGGGCCCCTGCCCCCCTTCCCCCCCCCCAGTCGCGGGCAAACGCGCGGGCGTGAGCGCGAACGGCGCGGAGTGCGTCAGGATTAAACGACATCTCGCCTATACGGCGGGCGACGATTCTAATAAATTTCGCCGCGGGATTTCTCGTCTCGATCGTCTCTGTGCAAACTGTATCGCGCGCGTACGTGTTATACGCACCCCGATAAATATCGGCGGACTCGCGCGTCCCTCCCGCGTTTGCTCGACAATAGTGTTCGCCAATGGGAAAGGGGGCGAGATGGGGTGTCCTCGCTTGTTTAGCAGTTTGTTTAAGGTAGATCCCTCTTCGGCTTTACATCCCGTTATCCACTTGCGCTTTGCCGTGGTTTCTGTCGCGGATTGTCGCTGGTTTCCCAAATTTTTACACATTCTAGCGACTCTTCGAACTTTCCGGATTCTATAAATTTTCGAGTTTCTTTAATCTAGATTTGCCAGGTTTAAACCTCAATTTCCTACAAAAATTCCAATTCTTCTAGAGATTCAAGAAAAACTAAAAATTGAAAGAAGTTCTTTGAATTTCGTAGATTTATGCATATTTCAGTTTATTTAATTTCGACTTAGCTTCTCTCCCTGCACTATTAAACTCGTAGTGTTAAATTAGACTCAATTCGAGTCATTTTTAACCATTCCTATAAGTTGCCACTGTTCCTCCAATACGTCGTTGATTTACCTAAAACAATGTTAATTTAACCAAGCCAATACTGTTTAGCATTAAAATAATAAATTTCGACGCACATGGTAGTCAAAAGTAACAAAATATTATTTAACTCGAGGTATTGATTTAAATTTCACCTTTTATTAATATTCAACAGCGTGAAAGAAACGACGGGGAATCGCGCAAAAAACGAAAGGCGAGAGCTGAGAGATCACTCGCCGAGAAGCGGGTAAAAGAGAGAGAGAAAAAGGAGTACGACCGTAAACCTTAAATTTACGAAGTGATATACACGCCAAACATCCGGCAGATATTTAAACTCCGGTTTCGCTAAACTCAACAATAACGCGCATCGGCTATTTCGAGGCACGTCCGCGGTTCTCCGCGTTCTGCTTCGTGCGTTACTCCCATAACGGCGTCAGAGAATTTTTTATTTTCCAATATATCATACATACACACGGCTTTATCAAGATTTTATCAAGAGTATCTTGAAGCTTGCGCTTTCTCGAGGATCCATATTATTTCCTTGATTTACAAAAAAATCGCATTGCGGAGTCGAGGAAGGAAGATACGAATCAGGCTTAAATATTGAATTATTTAATGCCCAGGTAATAATACCTTCACGTACATACGAGTGATTGAATACTCGCTAATCATAATAACGTATACGCTGATTATATCGGGAGTAAAAATTGCAATATACGCCTCCTCGTTTCCCCCTCGCGTACCGTAGACTACAATAGAGAATCGCCTGCGGATCTAGTTCATAAATTATTCCCCCCCATGATTCTCCCCGTGATTAGATGCACCGTCGAAAGCAGACACGCATCGACGCAGATACGTATACGAAAGGAAGATCGATCGATACGGCGCGCGGGTGGTTGCTGCTCGTCGCGCGATTCGATAAGATTCGACGCTGACATTGGGGCGCGGACACAAGTTCGGGACCTTCGACCCCCGCGCGAGACACGTGCCCGATTCGCGGAAAATTAACGATTCTAACTCGGGCCGATTAAAAGCGGGACGTACATAGCTGGATTACGATGTCGGCTGCGCGATTTAATTTAACGCGGCCCGACGCCGTTATCGCTGCCGCCGCCGGCGCGATTGAATCCGAATGGATTCCGAATGCGACTTGATTGGATTAATGCGCCCGATTAATTCGACGAAAACTAATTCGCCGCAGCCGAGCATGCCCGAATCCGTCCCACGTAACCGGATCTTCGCGGCGGGCCGATCGATATAAAGAAGACTCCTAAACGACAGCCGGCGTCTGTGTCTTCTTGCCAAGAGAATTAACGATAATCGTATGATTAAAAATGTCGCGTTATAACTATTCGGTAAGACGACGAGATTGGATTTGGAGAATTGCGGGTAGAGCAAGGTTTCGAGGAAAAGATCGGACGCGATGAAATATAAGGCGCTCGAATCGAGATTAATTTCCCGCCAGGTTGACAATATCGCGCGATTAATATCTAACGAGTTGCCGCAATCAAATGTACGGCGAGCAATAGAGCGTGCAAAAGCTTCGATCCGCGGTCGTTGTCCGGCAAAAAAAAAGAAGAAAAAACCGGCGTCGCGTCCAGAGTGACTGCATTTTTCATGGACAGGGTTAAGACGGCGGGCAAGTTGACGAACACCACCCCGCCGTGGCGAGTCGCGTCGCGTGGAGGGGGTTGTATTTCTGGAGGGTGATCGCGCGAAGACTATAGAGCCCGACACCGGCTTATTCGCCAAGTGCTTTTCGAATTATTATACCCATTATTTGCAGTCTAGAATCGCAAAACTGCGCTGCTTCATTATTAATCTCGGTGAGACAGATGCATCTGTTCGTTCACGAGGAGGAGGCGGGATGGAGAGAGGGGAGGTGGACTTCTAAATTCGAGGACATTGCCCTTCTCACGCCGCCGGAATATACACGTACGCGTGCACATACGTATGTATATATATATTTTTAGGGGAACGAACGGGACGCGATTAAACGCGTCTGTCGAACGCGAGCGGCGAATCGGCGACTAATTTTTCCTACATGTTTCAACACACGGCGATGCGTGTTGTGTGCAATGAGTATGTCGTGCAACAAGTATCGCGCGTTCTCGCGGGTCTATTTTGCAGCTCTGCTCAAGCGCGTTTCTACTCAATTCCGCGACTTGAACACGGGTTTCTCAATCGGGGTACTTTGCCGAACTCCTTATCCGAGACTCCTTATTAATTGCAAACAGGACGGAGACTTTCCTCGCCTGTAATTTTCGTACGCGAAAATGAAAATTTTAATTGACTGACTTCAAATATTGACCTTCGATCAAATCGGCGAGTTAAAATTCGGTACAAAAATACTCGACAGTCGTGAATTGTGACTTTAGATATGCCAGTCATTGAATTGCATATGTAAATGAGGATCCGGAAAATAATCTGTATATATGTGCGCGCGCGAGACAATTTAATAGAATGGATTATATATAAACGCGCGCTTGCTGCTAGAATTTCATATAAAATTCATGTTTTAATGCACTCTAAATTTATTTCGCAAGAATTATCTCGCATCCGCGCATCGCGTACGTGTCCGTGGTGTACCGTGGGGCCGCCGTGCACACGGGTGTAACGTTCTTCGCGCGCGGGCTTCCTTCCTCTTTCAGGTGAAGGATCGAATCGGAATTATATGAGAGACTGAATAATTGATCGAGTTTCCTACATTCAGCTTAGAGCCGGTCGGCCGGTTCTAATATTAGTCGTCGAGGGGTGTTCTCCTATTCTCATTAAAGATCGCGGGGATCCGTTCCGCGGCTCTCTTGCTCCGCTCGCCCGGCGCGGCGCAGGGGAGGGGAGAGAACATCCCGGTGCCCGCTCGAGAGTAGTCTAGACGATCTCGAGTAATTTCAGAATGGCGCGAGCGCGAGTGTTTCATTAATGCGCCGTCCGAGATATAAGGTTCAACAATATTTCTCTTTGTGATTCGCTTTCGCGAGAGAGATAGCGAGACCGTCGCTCGTATCTCGGGGGCGAATACCCCGGGTATTTCGCCGCTGCCGACCCCCCGGTTCTCTCACCCCGGTTCCGCCACCGAATGTCCTCCCTATATATCTTCTCCTTAAATGATAATTAAGCACCTTGCCGCCGTCTTTCCGAGAAATCTTATCTTCCTGGCGATCGACAGGCGCATGGTGGCGGTAACGCGCCGGGAAATAATTTTCCATCGAAAAATTACGTGTTATTTGTTATTATTGAATCAACGACGCTATCGTTAACGCTCAACGAGAAACCGATTGGCGATCAGCGATCAATTGCGTTCTCGAGAAAGAATTTTGGCAACGAGTGATGATGACTGGCGTTCGGATTGTCCCTTTCATGTTCGCGAGTAAACTGTTCAAAAGTCTTAATTTCTTAATAATTGTACTTAAATTAATTTACGACTCCTGTTTACTGCAATCGTCTCCGTCGCGGAATTTTTCCGACTGCCGTCCGGCTGATTGAGATTACGTTCCGTTCGAAAATTAACGTTTCACTCGCGTCAGTCCTTACACAGCGAAGGGTCGTCGTAATTACTGTCATTCTTATTATTGCGTTGCACAATTACCGAGCACACCGGTTTTGCCATCTGCACGCGACTCGCGCGTCCCCCTCGCGCGTCGAGGTCCCTTACTTCCCCTCGAAACCTCGAATGGTCGAGAAAAAGTCATCCGGACTAATGCAATTAACTCTCAAGCTTTCGAGCGAGGAAGCAAGGAGGGGAAGGGGGAGGGGAATTCCTTTTTTACCGTCCGTCATCATCGATGCTGCAAAGTTTTTCGACGCCATCCCGTAAGAAGTCTAGGATTTTCCCTCCTCTTTGCACACTCGTTCGAGATAATTTTTTTACAACTTCATCCATCATTCACTTATTTGCAGATATTATAACAAGGAACGACGGCTCGTTCTCTACTAGTTCTATGTGACATCCTATATGTATAATTCAAACGAGACATGCATACCGGTTTAATCGAAAAACAAATTGGATAAAATATTCAATTGCGAACAGATGTTGCTGTGTTCTAGCGGGCAGACTCGTGAGAGAGGCGAAACGAGAAAAGCGAATTCTATCGATCTAATTTTGATTCAACGAGCTTCGCTATCGACAGAAATAGGACGATTACAAATTTAGTTTTCTTCTTATCCCAATTAATAAATCAGTCGGAATTTCGTTCGCCGTGAAGCGAATCACGCGCGAATATATCTTCGACAGAATTTCATCTGACAAAATGCAACAGGGAGCTTCGACTTGTTCAAGTGCAGAGTGATAAAAATATACATATATTTACGTATATATCTATCTGTTACTATTAATGTAGTCTCTTTTCGGATTTGCTATTATGGCTAGCTAATTCTGAACGAACCTTTATCTTAACAGAATCTAATTCATCGTCCTAATACTTAACGGTAAGTCTCGTTAATACGATAATTATAAATTCCA
Organism: Temnothorax nylanderi; assembly: GCF_030848795.1. Taxonomy (NCBI): domain Eukaryota; kingdom Metazoa; phylum Arthropoda; class Insecta; order Hymenoptera; family Formicidae; genus Temnothorax; species Temnothorax nylanderi. The sequence continues at coordinate 1,408,595 of NW_027249098.1, read as the reverse complement.
ATTAAACTTTCGCTGAGAAAATCCCGACTTAAAATTCCCCGGCCAATCCGCAAACGACCGTATATTTTTTTCTTTTTTTTTTCGTCGGTCGCGGCATCCCCGTGTATTCAGCGCATTCTCAGCGCGAGCGCAATGATATCCGAGATTATTTTATCCACCGTTAAGCCATCTCGTCTTTTTTATCTCTCCTCGAAATGGCGCAACCGCGAACGTCGGCGACGTAAGATCGTTACGGCTTCCGGAGTGCTTTGGGGAGGATAATAACGAGTATCGCATCGCCGGCTCATTTTCCGTCTTGATTTACACCCCCTCCCCTCCCCTCCCCTCCCCTCCGCCGCGCCGCGGTGCGAGATCGCGCTTTCCCGAGATCGGGCTCTTGCGGTCGAGGGGAAGCCCTTTTCTCGCTCCTTATGTGCTCTAAGAGGGCGAACCAGGCGGCGGCGGATTCGCGCGTAAATGACACCGCAAGGATCCGTGAGAAAATCCGTGCTGTTGGTCTTGCGCGTTAGTTGAAGCTCCCGAGGAGCGAGGAGTACCAGAGTCACGTCGCCGACGATCCTGTGTTAAATCAAAGTCGGTGTGTGCGATTGGCTGATACGCCCTCCCTAAAGGGAAGGCTTTCCGATAAATTACACCTCTGTACACGGCTGTAGAATAAACAACAAATTTATTCTTCCGTTAATCTTTAACTATCGGACTTTATCTCAATAGACATTCGATTTGATATTTAGAATTTCGAAAATATATTTAATAAATATGCTAAAAGGAGTGTGTACCGCAGAAAAATTCCACGAGAGAACTCTCTCCGAAACGCAAGCGGTATTATTCATAAAGATATTTTATTATTTAAAATTTTCCTCGGTTTATTAACCGGTTTTTTTGTCATTACAATTATTTCGCCGTACCGTTCTTCAGCGACGCGCGCTCTTTCCTGAATTTTAGAGAGCTCGTCTCGGATTCTGAATAGCTCATATCCACCTATCCGAGCGTCTATTTTTACTCGAGATGAAAAAATAATTTTTTTAGCCGCACGCGCGCGTCTTTTTGCGCGCGCGGCCGCACGAGTTAATTTTCGGGCTCTTGAATAGTAAACAACGCGGCCAAACGACGACCCGCGTCGCAAGATTCGCGGTCATGCGGAAAAAAACGCGCGGCGTTACGCTGCGTTTTTTATTATGCTCTGTAAGCTTCGCAGGCAGAATTTTGAGACACGCTAATCCAATTTAAGCGACATACATATCAAATAATATGAAAATTGACGGCGTATTCCTCGTGACGTATTTATTTCGATAAAATGTGTTGGAAATTCGATTTCCGTCAATTTCAAAATAGCTCGCATATAACAGGTTAATAGAAATTGTTGTATTCTCTCTCTCTCTCTCTCCCTCTCTCTCTCTCTCCCTCTCTATCTTTCTTTTTCTCTTTCTCCCTTTCTCTCTCCCCTTACGAAGATTCTCGACACGGCGCGCGTCGTGGCAACCTATCCCGGTTAAATATATCCTTACGGCGAAATTAATAATATCGTGTCGGTTTATTATCGTCAAAATGTCCGTTTTCAGGTATATAATCGAATAACAGTTTTTGCCAATATAACCATTTGAACATATGATCAATAACACTCGATATGTCCATTTTATTACACGAAGTCCGACACTGTTATTTATCGCGTATACCGACACAGGCTCGCATTTCCCTTTCCTCTGTCTGTGTTTAACTTCTAAATATAATCCGATAAACTTTCCCGTTACATTTTTATAAAATGTGGTGAGAGATTTAGACGAGAAACTAAAATCTGAATCGAATAAAAAGAGTACCTTGCTCTCTCTCTCTCTCTCTCTCTCTCTCTCTCTCTCTCTCCGTTCATCGCATTAAATCTTTCTTCAGCATAAATTTTCTTCTTTGATTTCTCATCATGTCATCATGCTCAAAGCCGAAGTAAAATTGATTAGACGTAAACTAAAAAGCAAGCTCAATTAGCGTCCAACTTAATTCGTCAAAATCTTTGAAATCGAATCTGAAGACAAATGGTCGAATTACAGGCGGAAACGCGCTCGGTTGCATTTCCGTGAGCGGCGGCAACAATGAAAATCGCAAGAATCGGACTGCGGACGGCAACGCTAGTCAGGACGCGCGGACGCGATCGGCCTGGATCGTCCTCTCGAAGGGGGAGGCCACCACCGCGGCATTATTCGTACGTGCCTGTGCCTCAGTTACGCAGTCTATCGATTCCTTGGTTGCTTGCCGGGGGGGAAGAGGACGGGGGAGGAAGGGGGAAGGGGGACGGGGGACAGGGGATGGGAGGCGGCGGCGTTTCCCCTCAAAACACAAACACGGCCTCGCATGCATGCGCGATGCAACCCCATGGTATGCATTCGATACGCACGTAGGTACCCACCAAGAGGCAAGAGGTTCCTGCATCGCGCGATCAATGTTTGATTGCACTTTATACCGCGTTTCTCTCCCCTTCGCCGTAGTCTCCCTTTCTGTCTCTCTCTCTCTCTCCCCCTCTCTCTATCTGTCTCTCTCTCTCTCTCTCTTTCCCCATTTCTGTCTCTGTCTCTTGAATTTAACCACTTACTCCTTTTTCGATCAACGTGGGTAGATCACGAATGAGATACACGTCATTTCATCAATCATTTTCGGCGTGATATCTCGAAATTCTTTGAACGACAGGCTAATTGGAGAATCTAAATTTCGAATTGTCCCCAGAATTTTTATAAAAACCAAAAGATCTGACACTGTGGTCTGCTTTCCAATAAATTTCTAAGGCTAATTTTTCTGGTCGCAATAATAGACGCCAACGAGGCGTTGAAAAGATCGCGATAATAATCTCTCTCGGATGATTCATGAAAGACGTGCGTAGCCTTCGTGGCCTTCGCTCAATGCTCCCTTCATTAAACGCGTATCCACAATACGCGTATACGAATCCAGATGCAAGAGGTAAGAAGTGAGCTCGGTCGCGGACTGAACGTGCTAAACGTCGTCATTAGTTTCCGATCGATGCGGATCGATGTTTCATCAGCACGCGGCGCGTTGATCCTCCTGATCCCAACGTCGATCTCTTCGAGATCTACGGCTAGATTCGCGAGCCCCAATCGCTAATAACGATTCTCTCGACAGGGAGCGGAAATATTCGATACGTTGCTTTGTTGACAGCGCGATGATTTTATGTAATAGGCAGGTATATCGATCGACGACTTCTTGAATCGTTATCGAACGTTCGCGATGAGGTAGGTCCGAGAAGAGAGATCTTCTCGGCCGCCGCCGCCGCCGCCGCCGTGGATCGACTTCGCTCGATCTCGTTTTATCGGTGTGTACGTACGCGCAACGGTACGGTAATTAATTTCGCCGCATTAGGCGCCCCCGTGGCGCGCGTTCCTTCCTCTCATCCTTTTTTTCCCGCGCGTTCGTCGGGACGGCTGACGGATGATTGTCCATATATTTCGCGCCGCGCGAGAAAGGTAAGACAGCCTCGGCATCTATCACATGCGAGTCCATATCGCGGCACGGTGCATCTACAGGGTGTCCCGTCGATACGGCTTGTTCGTATAACGAACGGAGATTTATCGTATTCCGTAAGAAAAAAAGGAGCTCCTTGAGACTAGCAGAGATGTATGGCCAAGTATAATTGGTAGAAAATTTCAATCTTGTTTTCCTCGGTGGGGTGTTCAATTACATTTTATCCTCGCTCTGCGCGAGGCAGTACAGTGGAAAAATAAAATCAAGAAATTAAAGACGGATTAAGACACTGAAAATAAGATCATTTTTATCGGCATGATCCATAAAGGATTAATCGAAATTTAGTTTGCAACTCGAGTGTTTCAATATTCGAAATGCCGGAAATTAATGAATCGCGGTTGGGACTGGTTTCTCATTCAAAATTTCCGTAAAGAAGAAATCGCAAGTTGGTCAAAGAATATAGATCCAAAGGGACATCCGGTAGAGGCGAGACACCCCGTACACTCCATTACGTAGCGACGTGTAGGGATGAGTGCGAGAAATAGGATGATGGCGAGGAGTTTGCGGGACAGAAAGGTGGACAGATAGGACGGCAAGGAGAGAGGGAGGGAGGGAGGGAAAGAGAGAAAGAGAGAGATAGAGAGAAAAAGAGGAGGAAAGAGGGGGGGCAGGGGGAATAGCGGGTAGAGGTATTAATAGCGACGGCCGACGGTGCGATGGCTCAACGTCACAGGATTGCAATATTAACGGCAAGGAATGTTTATAACTTTGATAACGTTTCCAATAATCTATTTCTGTCCGGTAATACATTACGCGGCCAGTTTCGCGTCCCCCTCGTCCCCCCGCGTTCCTCTCCTCCGCCCCCTTCTCGTTTCCACGGCTAATAGCAAAGTTCGTTCCGGCCGGCGAAATAACGCACACTTCAGCCGCGCATCCGCAACCGTGTAATAATGTCGATAATTCGTCCGGTTGAGAAAAAGAGGCGTGCGCGGCGTGACGTTCGACATGCGTATCCTTCGAAATATCGTTCGGATGATCTCCTATCCGTTCGCGAGTCATTTCCTTATCCGGGAAAATGCCGAGAGAAACTCTAATAGGCGTATTACTGCTCTCGTAATTGTCCAGCATGTTCCGCCTACGCGCAATTAAGCGTGGTGTAACACGTCGTAATTTTCCATTCTTTAATTAACTTTAAGATTAAGAAAAAGAGGGGAGAAGTAAGGAGAGTCGCGCTCTCATCTTTTACTACTGTAGAAGCATCTTGTATCTCGATAATACAAATAAAAATACGTGAAGAAGTGAAGAAAAAGGTGGAACAATCAGTCGATATTTTCCACGAACGTAACACATTTTTTAAAGATCGCCAACGGTGAAAGAAAATTTATTACTAGAGGATATGTGCGATAGAGCTGCGAAATGATAAGTGGAAGGCGGGGAAGACGCACAGACGGACGATAAATTTTGGAATAACTATTTGCTATTATTACCGCGTCGGCGAGTACATCGCGCAAGAGAGTATTTTTAACAGGGGCGAAAAAAACAAATAATTAACGACGCCTAACGCTGTTAGTCCCTTAAAACTTCTCGGATCGCGGCGCAATTGTTAATTGACGTTTCCTTGATACCGCGATTATAAGGAGCATTCTAATTTAAAATCTCGCGGCGTTAAGCGGCGATCTCTTAACATCGTCTCATTATCGACTTTTCATCTATTCTCTCCCCCACCCTCATTCCCTCCCCCGCACCCGAATCTCTCGTCGGCGAGAGAAGGTGGTTGACCTTGTCGCGCGAGTATGTTCCATGTAGAAACGGCGAGGATGAAATAAAGCATCGATAATACGCCTTTTATTCATTCGGTGCCGGAATGCAAGTGCAGATATCAGCATAATATCGATTCTTGCGAGAACAGCGGAGAATCTTCCGCCGGGAAAAAGCGCGAGCCAGATTATCAGCGAGTTATATATTTTTACAGACGACAGTATGATTGCAATACTATATTTAGAATAAACACAAACAGCTACTAATTATGTAGACAGGTTATTATTCGCGGTATTATCCGAAACGACGAAATTAGATGATTCGTCTGTCATTTTCGACGCGCCACAAGAATAAGCTTTTCATAAATTCGCTAATTTATTTAACATCCCCTATTCCATCTTCAAGCCCTGAAAATTCCTAACTCCACAGATAGGGAAGCTATTTTGCATTTACAACGAATGTAAAATATCAAAAAGAACAATCGTAATTTACCAAACTTTCCAATAACAAGTCTAAAGATTTTCCTAGTTGATCGAAAGTTCTATCATTCCGTTTTGTTAAAAATCGTAGTTTCAGCTTGCAAGTCGAGCAATATTGTGGTGCTTTTTGCTCTGTTAGCTCTGACCCTCTGCGAATTGATGTGAAAATAATGATCCTGAAAGAATCTACTTCCTCGAGGCGCCGGAAGACGCCGGAATTCGCGCGCGAACGATAGAGATCACGGTCACGACGAGACGTATACGGCCGCGCAGACGACGAGCAGACGAGATACGAACGGACGGCTGCTGCCCCGCTGGCTGGATTGGTTGGTCGCGGACGAAAAGCGACGGGGATTTTGTCGAGCGCGGGCGCGGGCGGCGGGCGTTATAGATAGAACGTTGCTCAACGCTCGTTGTGCGGCACGTCTTGGTTTAATAAGGAGCTATCTATAGCGGGGCATTATGTTACCCCGATACATCCGTGAGATGAGACGTTGCAATATTAATGCGCCTCATGAAATATTCGTCGCCATCTTGCCATTCATCTCGCTCGCTCGCTCCGTACATTATACAGGAGGGCGAGGGCGGCTGCATAGAAGGGAAGGGAAGGGAAGGGAAGGGAACGGGGGCCAGGGGAGAAGGCAGAAGAAGGACGAGAGGAGGCCGGGGCTTTCCATAGGGGTAACCGTGAGGATGGGATGGACGAGAGGGGGTGGGCGGGAAGATGGTAACGCCGGTAGGTTGGTAGGCTCCGGGTAGGCTGTGTTGGAGTTCCGCAAGGGTTGAAGACGGGGCTCGGTGATCGGGGGAGTAAAGGGGGGTGGGGCTGGTAACCTACATTTTACGCTACATTTGAAACGTCTTTCGTAATTTATTAACCGTGCCGTAAGCGGCTGCGCTATAACCGGATCTCATGCGGCGGGCCTTTCCGGTTTAGAGCCGCGGCCGAGAAAATAGAGGCGCTCTAGGAAAACGATCCTCTCGGACGATCGATATTTGCGGGACGGTCGATACTTGAATTAATAGTATAAGACGACAATATTTCTGCAAGATTCCTAAATTAGCGAATAAATGAAATACTGTAGATTCCATTCTTCGCAGTTTTGCGAAGAGCTTCGTACCGACTAACGAGCGTCGCCTTCCGAGTTCGCATCCTCGATGCTTGACTCGATCGGATCCTGCACTCCTCCGGCGTTAAATATTTTACTCCAAGCCGAAGGAAGATCCTCGATCGATCGCGTTTAACAGGCATCATCTTTCACGGCACGGGGGATGAAACCCCGTGCGCGCCGCGTGCGAGCCGCCGCAATAAATTTCCCGTTCTCTTCTAATTTCTCGTTGACGTAGCGCTCCGCCTTCTCTCTCCCTTTCTCTCTCTGTTCCTCCTCTTTTTTATACTCCCACGTTCTTTTTTCCTCACCCGGTTACCGTCGTCGCCTCGCGTGCGTAACACGTCGCGCGTCGTTGCTCGGCGAGAGCCGCGGATCGGAAAGAGAGCAAAAGGACCGCGCCGCGCGCCGGGATGGTTGGGGGAGAAGGCGAGCGGGATGCATCGCTCAGGAGGGAGGAAGAGAAGTTGCAGCGGATACGAGACGGGTGAGGAGAGGGTGGGACACGGCGGGGGCGAATGCTAATATTAAAAGTAATATTTCTGGGGCCGTCCGCGGCGCGGGTGAGCCCGCTCGCTCGCTCGCTCTCTCCTTCCCTTCCTCGCCCGGCTCTATTTATTTTTTAATATAAATTAAACAATTTATTCTCCGGCGCGCCGGGCCGGCTACTGAAATAGAGAAATAATGCCGGGGCTGCAATATCGAATGAAATATCGTCCGCGATCTACCCTCGGCTGAAAGGAGAACGCTGGCATACAGCCGCGCCCGCGGTAAGTGCGCCGCGCGGGTGGTGGTACACTTCCTCGCAAAAGCGCGCGTATGAAATCAACAACGCTGCCGAACAGACGGCTGACTGGATTGCTAAACGGTCCAGCAATTAAATAACGCGGAACTGATTCAGATGGATAAGTAGATAAATCAAAATGAGTAGCACTCACGTTTTACGTTCGCCAAATGGAAGTAGAATTAATTAATTCGCGACCTTATACATGTTTCTTATCATGAAATCGTACCTTCTGTACATTTTATTTGCATCGCGTGCGATCCTCATTTGTACAGAAGCGTACCGTTAAGGAAGTGTACACAACCATTTCTTTTTTATCTCGTCATCTTTTTTATTCACCTGATTCCGATCGAAAAATATAATTGCAAGTTGTAATAACTTACCAAATTTTAGTAATTATTTTCTTACAATAATAATATGTATTATTTGTATAGGTTGTTCTGAAATAATATGTGAGATAAAGAATTTATATACATATATTCTTGCTCTCCATTTCTGTATCTTCCACTTTCTTATTAAAATATTTTCTGGGCTCTCTAGAAGCCTGATCAGCTTCAACAACTTTGATTTCTTCATAAAAAAAATCATTAATATTAATGAATAGTAATTTCTGTACAAGTAATTATATATCCACATTCTGTACTTTGGTTTTTGCGCACAAGTGTACGTACGGCGTGACGCACGTTCGTAATTTGCATCGCGTTCAAGAATAAAAAGAGAATGCGGCTTCGTTCGGCCGCGGAAAAGAAACGTCCGCGTCCGGGATTGCGCGTGACGACAGGGGGCGATCTCGATCGGAATGCGAGATATTTCACGTTTCGCGGGAGGGAGGAGGGACCCGTCCGCGTCGTTCTCGCACGCAAGCCGATTTCCTACCACGCATCGCCTAATTAACCCCGGTGGAAGATAACTCGGCGGCGCGGCGGCGTATAGGCGGCGTCAGAAATATTCCTGGGGGGCATGGCACACGCACCGCGTAACCGCGGAGTTTCTTTTAAGGATCCAAGTTGAAATTGAGCTTTTAATTTAAAATAAGCAAGCGGGGGTCGCGCGATGGAGATAGCGATGAAGATTGAGCTTTGTTCAGCGATTCGCCGGCTCTACACGGATTAGACATCTTCTCTATAATACGCAGAGGGAAATAACATAGTTTTATCTCTATGATAAATATGAGAGGAGGGATGATCAAAGCAGGCCTCAAATGACGCTGACGCAACTAGGCTCAAGTGGCGTAATTGGAACCATCATCGGGATGAAACAAAAAAAAAGTTCTCTCGCAGTCAACCATTTCTGGCGAACCACGGCGGGCGCAATTATTTATGTGTGAGCAGAATTGAATTAATTACGTCGGCGATCGGTGTCGCGCAAAGAAATTGAAATTCAATTCAATTTGCGCTACTCGTTGTTTAAGTGTTAACGCGAGCGCGACGTCGCGCGAACGCAGTGGGTACGCGTTTTTGCGCAAATTTAATCTATTTTAATTTACACAAATTCGATACCATAGTGTATGTGTGTGTGTGTGTGTGTGTGTGTGTAAGAGAGAGAAAGAGAGAGAGAGCGCTCACAAATTATACGCGAATGAAAATTTAATCTAGCCGTATTTGTATAGATTTTATATATTGCTACGAACTTACGAGAATCGTAACCGAATGAAATTAAAGTTAAATAATTTAATTTCGACATCGAGTTCGTTAAATTGCGATTAAATGAATTTCGATAATTATTGTTTTCCGCCCGAGCGCGAGCGCGTTTCGCGCTTTACTCGCTCGCGGCAGGCGTAGTCGTGGCCGCCGCCGCCGCCTTCGTCGTCGCCGCGGCAATTCCGCCGCGGAATTGTCTTGCAAACTTTCGAAAAAATTTATCGCCATCTTCCACATAATACAAAGTTACCGCCGGCACGGCCGTTATTATTGTTGGAAGGCGATTCTCTCTCGCTCCTCTTCGTTCATCCCTTTTTTCCTCCTCCTTTCCTCTTTTCTTTCCCCTCCTTTTTTTTCTTTTCGTTAATATCGAACTGCTCGCTCGGCGCGTTATATTCGGCGGAGTCGTTTCTGCAATAGTAACTAAGTTGAGCTATAACTCGACGCGCGCGCTATAAGATCTAAAGTTACTAAATTACTTGCAAACTTCTCCTCGTGCGCGCACCCATGATGTATCAATAATTACGGACCCGCCTCGTTCGTGTGCCCCGTCTTTCTCGGCTGCGGGGAGAAGAACTGCCCGTTAACTACACTCCCGATAAAAATCCGAGTGCTACCGAGTCGAACTAATAATTTCCATGAAACGGTAAGATCCCAGCGAAACGGGCGAATCCCGAGCGCTGACACACCCGAACACGGAGAGTTAATGGTAACATATTACACGAGATTGGAATAGCGGCGTTTATAGAGCCGGTTATATCAGGAATTTAACTTAATTTAATTTTATTTAATCTAATTTATCTCGATTTAATTTCTGCATTGTGATAATTTTCAACGTTAATCAACGCTAACTGTGGTTAATCAAATTTTCTTTTTGTACTGGTACAGGGTGCTTCAAAGTTACACACCGTCCATCCGACGCTTGAATCGGTACAATTATTATTAACGATTAGATCCAAGTGTCGATACTCGATGATGTGATTTTATGAGATACGATGTTTCTTTAAGCGAGAAACCGAAGGCAAATCGCTTATTTTATACACAGTCGAAAAATAAATTGGGATGTTAATTTTGAATCTGCTATAGTAAGAATTACGACTTGAAAATAATACGAGATTGGTAAGCGGCGCCAGCTCGCGATCAAATCTCGACGTTGAACCTGACACCTCGTTTTTAAATCTTATTCATCATATACCACCTTCTCTTCATTCTTGCAACGTGAATCCCGTCAGACGCTTTTAAATTTAAGTTTAACTTAAATTTAGCTTTAAATGCACGGCGAATACACCAATATTCTCGAATATCATGATGCTATCGAAATATCTCTCTGTCCGTGATTTCACTTTCGTATTTGTCAATTATATGTTTCGTAAAAGGAAAAACAAAAGATACGTAATTCGTAGGTAGAAGCAGTTCGCGGAGGAAAGAAATTACGTGTACCTATCGATGTCGCCGCGCCATCGGAATATCTTTTTTTGTCGTGGGCGAGTTTCGTATAGTTCGAAATCGCGAGGCCCCTCTTCTCCTTCGCCCTCTTCGCCACCCCCCCTCTCAAATATATATCTCGCAAAAAGCCGCGCCGTGGGGTCGCGGGGCGTAATAATCGCGATTTGCCACCGCTGCCACGGACTGCGCTTTTACCTGACAGCCGTGTAATCGCTCCGGCCGCAGCTATTATTGCGACCTGGCAGAAATTACTCATAGATTATTTCTGGCCGCGACACACGCGGCCCGCACGTACACGCCCGTAACGTCGATATAAATGGTGACGAATAACTAAACATTTTACGACGCGCGCCGCCGAGACGCCGCCTCGTTTCCGCGCCGAGGCCTCCTCAAATTAACCCCTTCGATAATCTTTATTTATCGAGATGGAGAAATATCCAGCTTCGCGAGACATCTCCAGCGTGGAGGCTTCGGAATCGTCCTATAGGAATCTCTTGAGATCTCGAAATAGAGACGCGTAAAAATTGTTATCGGATCTGCTACGTAGTTTATTTTTTTTTTAAGCGCCACGGGGCGCCGGTTCCAGCGTAGATCGCTTAAAGAGATCGATAAGAAATGATAGAAGTTACGATAGAAGATTCAGAGCTTATACAGGTCAACTGCGCATTTCCCATTTGCGACTTACATTTTACAGAGAGAAGCTTAACGTTAATTTTATATATATCGCAATGGAAGACGTTCGGGAATAAATCGCCCGAGTACCGATTACTTTTGCCGGATTTCCGTGCCATGTAAGTCTCGCGATTTAACGTCCCCACCACATTCCCAGCTCTCCGTGTCTCAATTACTGTAACTCGGTTTGTCGGCGGGAGTCTCCGGGCGGTCTATTAACGGACCTGAGCGTTAATCATTCCCGACGGTTTTGGCATATTCGCACTGTCTCGGAGAAAGTGAATTTTTCATCGAACCGTCCGAAACGGCGGATTGTCGGCACTGTCTACCAAACGTTTCCCGCGGGAGTCGCGAAATGTCTCACAATTCTCTCGTCATACATTAAATTACGGAATTAAATTTGCGGATTGCTATAACACCCATAGTCGAACGCACAGGTTATTGTAATGGAAACGAAATAATTTCGTCGGATCCTTCTCTCGTCTCCGGAAAATATATTAAATATATATAGCATAAGAAAAGAAAAAAGAATAAAATAGATAAACATATGCGAGCGTATAAAAAATTTACATGTCAGACAAGTTCGTACATCGCGCTATCGACGAACAATGGTATCAACCTCGACAAACCCCCGCGTCGATACACGCGACTCGCGGGGACATAAGGCGGTAATTCACAAGGCGACTCGTCCCCGAGATTGGCGGGAAGCGAGAAGCTAGGTAGGAAGGCAAGGAAGGCAATGCACTTTATGATCGAACAACGGCGGCCTGCCGCCGAGGGGTAGACTGCTATGTATAGCGCGACTGAATCATAAGCTACGTATCGTACATATATCGTACGTTACATACGTACGCACGTAAAGTAGCTATTGCCCCCGCGACGATGGAGTGTACAGGGTGGCTCGGGGAATAACGGAATCCACGCAGACCCTTTTAAAATCGGGTGACTCCGCGCGCCGTCGTTATTTCCCATCGATCCTGAATTCTCTCGTTCTCTCGTCAAGGCACAATAACTTGAGATTAATCGCGGTATAATAAAGTTCGCGAGTCATTTTTCTCTCGAGGCACCGGCAAATCGAGAACGCGCGTTATTGTTTCGCGAGAAACTGCGTCTTTAAGCCGTGTACCCGTGGTGCTTAATTACCAGGCGAAAAAGATCGGCTTTATCGCGCGTGAATGTTTTTTCTCCGCGCGAGCGCGATAAGGAGACTGCGCGCGCGTGAACGCGCCGCGTGTTTAAACCGAGCGACTTTTTTCTCCTCCTTTTACTCTTTTTCTCCCTTTCAATCGTTATCGTGCTAAGGAAACCTGTTTAAACGAAACGATTTGCGAACCTTTAAACATCACGACCGTGAGAGGAGAACGAGCGCGCCGCGCGGGAAATATATCCGTCCGCCGGACACGGTATCTAGATACTTTAACGACGCCGGTTAGCGGCCGTGAAAAGCCACCTTCGCCACGAAATACAATGACGCGGCTTTTAACGCCCGCGGCGCGAGTATTAGCATAAACCCGAGATCGGTAACGGATAGCGATAATTATTAGCCGCGTGTACGTTGATTGTGTTCGCTAATGGGCCTCTTCCGCGACTTCGCGGTTCCGTTGCGTTTGGGAACGCGGTCGCTCGAGAAGAGACTATGCGAAGAAAGATCCACGCGAGGAGAATATCGGATCTAGCGTCGGCGACGATCGACGCTAACTTCCGTGTCCCGTATTTCGCGTTTTCCCTTTCTCCACCTCGCGCCCGTTCTTCTTCCCTCCGCGTCTTTCGCCCTTCTCTCCGCTAATGCCCGTCGTACCCGGGCTTTGTAACAGTTGTCGGGCTTTGTTCCTCAGTTAACGTCCGCGACCACCTTCGACCGCCGCGATAATTGCCCGAGGAACGATCCATCGATCATGCGTAGAATCTATCTCGTAGAGATATGATGGATCGCACAAATGGATCGCGTAAATGGATCGGATGAACTTCCAGACGAAGCTAAGGGCGATATTTTTACTCTGATGCGCGTAAATATAAATCAAAGTGCAAAAGTGGAAATTGCTCGCCGAATGATATCCAATCAATTTATAAATTTTGTATTTGAGAAGCGCGGCGGGATGTGAGTCTAAATACTTATTTGGCAAGCAAAATTTGGAAAAAATTAAAAATCAGAGATTTACTTTTTCGAGTACAAAAATTTATTGAAGTAGCCGTTTAGAACGAAGAGAATGCTACTGACGCGATTTCCACATAAATATCGGATAAATAAAGGCACGGGTGTTTTTCAACATTTCCGTGTGTTTTCTCCGGAATCATAATTAGTTTGCGAATATCACGATCTGTCTCGACTTTCTTTCCGCGTTAGTTCCTCAAGTTGGATTAACGCTGCTCCGGATTAAATTATAGAACGAGCTGTTGGCGAAGCGCGCTCCGATTCTCAGCTTTGTTCCCGGATATTGTAATAAATCATGAAGCGATTATATAATATATTAGTAAGGTAAACACGTCATTATTCGCGCATGAAATTACGCGGTGAGCGCGGTATAATCGCGAGAAGTAAAACGTGGAATTATGATAATGATGCTTGCAAGCCTCGAATTTTCAAGTATCGCTTAGAGGAGAGAACATACTGGGCAAATGCATTCTCAGCGTAACAGTATTTGATTTATTATATCTATCGTGCGTTATTTAATATCCCGCGTATATATTCTCCGATATTTATATTAGATGTGTTTCAGCGGTAATTTGTGCGGTTTCGAAGATTAAGAATTAGGAATAATCGATCATTAGAACCTCGGGACCTCTTATAATACTCTTTAATCATCATTATCCTCACGGCACCCTTTAATCATCATTACCATCTATTACTGAACCCACGTTGCTAGCGTGTTCTCGAAAATATAAATTATCTCTAACTGCAATTACATCATACATTCAAGTACCGCGCTGACTTAAACTTTAACATCTCGTTTTCTAAAACGCTCGCGAGTAATTCCTGATGTTGAGTTCCTTCAAATCTGTCTTGCTGAAATTTCGCTTACAAAAATATTTCATTTCCACGATTGTAATAATATGAAAGATTCACCGGGCGCAAAGCTTCAATTAAATTAAAAGCTTCTTAAAATTAACACAACTGGTCATTACACTTGGAGCAAATAACAATCTGGTCTTTTAGAAATTTACGAGTAAATTTCGTTTCGCAAGAATGAGGATACTGTTTTTTTGGCGAAAAAAAAAATTGTGTCACGTCGACACGCCTATGGAGAAGACGCGATTCCTCGCGCGGCGGGGCGCGGCGCGTATCCTCAGCTCGGCAGCGTCTTTCGCGCGCGTATTGTTTTCGACTTCCGGCCGATAAAAGTCGATTCCGCCCACCGTCCGGTATTCCGCGGCGCAGATACTCCAGCCGGGCCGTTATCTGCCGGGTGGATCAGAAACCTTCGGTAGCCGAGGCAGAGCGCAATATCCCGTTCCCGATCTCTCCCGAGGCCTCCGCCTCGTCTCTCTCTCTCTCTCTCTCTCTCTCTCCTCGCGACTCCGAGAAATATTATTTAAGTGCTTCCTGGCATATAAATAGTCCGTACGCGATGATAATTAAAGTCTCCCGGGACACGGTATCGGGCCGACGATCTATCTGCTCCGGCGGGGCGGTCATATACACAGGGTGTCCCGCAAAAGGCGCGTCCTATCCCTGCTGCGGATTCGGAATCGATCTTCCCTCGACATACAATCTCTCTTCTCGATGTTTCATAATTTTCGACAAACGTAAACTCGTTCTTCTTGAAATTAATTCAAAGGCCGGAGCTTATCTCCAGTCTTCAAATTTAACTCGTCACGAAAAACCTTTAATTTTTTCCATTTTTCACAATATACAATGTTTCATATCTCGATATTGAAATAAGAATGTACATATTTGATATGATATCCAATATGAAATATATCTTGGTCAAATCTTGGAAATAAAATTTTAACTCGACTGGAAGAGCAGGACATTTCGCTGTTTACTCGCACCGCCAATTCCTAGCTATCGGTTCCTCGAGTTTCGACCGAGACAAAAGTCGTCGTTAGATCCGCGAATGAGTAACAACAGATTGGACACCCTGTATGCACAACACACACGCCTCCTGCTATATCCTTCCACCAGCGGAGCGCCGCCTCCTGTTCGTTCCTCATTTAAATACGTACCTGCTATCTGCGCGAAACAGTCGTCACTACCGCGCACAATACAGCCGGAACAACTGGCGCTGGATATAATGGCTGGTGTGTGTACCACACAGCCACACGCAGCAGCGCCTGCTTCTTCCCCCCGTACGGCCCTTGTTCGGGCTGATCGCGATCGCGCCCCGCACTCGTTTCCTATTAATTCCCGCTTATTTTCCGATCGTTATTTATCGTGCGCGCCGCGCCGCGACTATCTGTAATTAAGACCTTCTCGGCCCGATAAATACTTGCCTTTAATACCACGTGTTGTCAAGAATTTCTCGGTTTAATACGCCTCGCTCGTATCTCGTCGTGAATCTATTCTACTTGCCGGGGTTATCTTCTCGTAAACGTTAATTTCAACACCGTGACAGTCGGCGCGATACGAATATCGAGGAACGAATTAACCCTCCCTTCGTAAAGAAATTACTTTCTTCGGCAGAGAAAAAAGAGAGGCACGACAGCCCCCTTACCTTGTGCATAGTTTCTGATTTTTTTCTCCTTCTTTCAATATCTCGCACGCTCGTTAATTTTCTTAATTCTCAATCGATTACGTAAGAGGAAGGTCGTTAATGCACGATCCGGCGATACCTCGTAGATGGAATTGCAACACGCAAGATTGATACCGGGGCATAATATCAGAAATAACGCTTCGATTCTCAATTACTGTCGCGCCAATCGCGTCTTTCGCTTTAACTCGCGTCCGTTTTTAGATCGTTACTTATTGTGTAGCGAAGCGAACGCCGGTAATTACGATCGCGATCGTTATTAAATCTTTGTGGAATATATATGTCGCCGTTTATTACGACAGTCGCCGATGTAAATATAGATAGATACGCAGGATGAAATGTATATAAAACATGTAGAAATGTTAATCGACATTACGATCTTACTTATTTAAATTTCATGCCTTTCAAATATACCCGCTTTTCTCCCGATACGAAAGAGCATCGGCAGAGGTTGATTACTCTCTCTGTATCATCAGGTCCAATTAAAACTTCACCCCGCCCGCGATATTTTTATTACAATATCCCTAACTGTCCCGTCGTGGCAGCAAGATTTACATGTCGAGAAGGGATATTTGTATCGGCCGCTTTCCGACAGATTATAGCCGATCGAAGAAACCGGCCCGATCAAGCAGGGAGGGATGATCGTAGATCCTGGCCATTTCCTATAAATTGCCGCTAATTTTCCGATCGTTATTTATCGCGCATGCCCACGACGCGCCCCTATAATTAGAGCCCTGCTTAAGTGAAGCGATAAATCCACGGGCGATTTGCCCGTGAAACTTCGTTGCACTTGTTTCTCGCGATACTCGAGTCACGCTGCCGCGAGATAGAAATTACCGCGATGATGGCGAGTCGGCGAAGTCAGGAAATTCTTGATTTACGCAATCACGGGGAGAGGGGGAACTTTTGCTGAGAGGGTTGCCCCGCGAGTAATTCCGTGACAGACTCACCTGAAACATACGAAAAAAAAACAAAGCACGTTATTTATCGCTGTAAATGAGATATAATTAATTCGTAGCAATTACGATACGTCACAAATAAGTTGTAGATAAGAGTTTTATATAATCTTTAGATTATCATAAATCACGCCGGAGCAGAATTGCTACAGCGGCAAACGCATTTTCGCGTATATTTCTTAACTATTTTAAATAAGATTTACGTCAGTTGCTAACGATGCTAATGTTGTATCTCGTCGGGCATGTTTCTGCTTACCGCTCATATTATAATCCCCCGGTATTACATGCAAAACATATTAATGTTAATTAACACGTATTAATGTTAATCGGATGCAATCATTCCGTATTAGTGTGCCAGGGTTAAATCAACCGGCAAATTTCGTTGCGGTAGTCACAGAAGAACGAGAATCGATAAACGAAAGTTGACCCCGACGGATATCCGACGATACGCAAATCCGGACGGAGAATCGAGCTGACGTACGTTGGATCCTCCGCGGAAATAGGCGAGTTCTTCAGTTCTTCGGAATCGATTTCAGCGGGGGAATCGGGTCCAGCGGAGATCCGCAGGGGAATGCAACACAGAAGGGAGAGGGAGGGAGGTCAGTTGCCGGCGGAGTGTGAGAAACGGAGACGAGGAGAGGCGGAGATAGGGAGACAGAGAGGAACGTGTGTGTATGTGTGTGTGTGTGTGTGTGTTTGCACGGAGGCGAGGGGACGGGGGGGGGCAGGTCGGCGCGGCGAAGGGCCAGGGAGAGAAAACCGGGCGCCGGTGGCGGCGGGGCTTGCGGCGGGGCGAGGGGTGGGCGCAGGAATGGATCGCTGAATTTCTCGAATAATTAAGTTAGACCTCGGCGAGCTAGGGGTGGTCGCTTACCTACCAACACGCTCTCATACATTATGTACCGCGGTCGTACATACGCGTGCACGTAACGCACGTGCGCGCGCGCGGATGCACACACGTACGTACACACTTTGCGCGATATCCTCCCTGCGCTCGGCCATGCCGGTGGAATTGCACGCACACGCATACGCACGTACACGCGCGCACACACTCGCGCGGGGCGGCATTGGATATATACTTAATGAAGCGTAAATAATTGAGTAATGTGCTTCAGGCCGTTCGATCGGCGCTCCTATTGGTCAGTATTAATCTATTCCGGCGCATTAGCGTCCGGTCTATCTCTGCCGACCGGCCTAGGACACGGGAACGCGAGCGCGAGAGGCTAGATAGATAGCTCGGAGAGCCCGCGAGCGTACCCGCGCTAACTCGCGCCAATCCGCGCGCTAATCCGCGCGTCACCGAGAGCTTGATCGAAGTGCGCGTGTCTCGCGTCTTCGCTTCTTGCAAAAGTCTCCTTTTGCGTCCTCGAAACGAACTCTTGAAAAAGAACGCGACCGCTCAAAACGTCTTTAAAGTTGGTCGTTCAGTAGCTCTTTGCTTGCCAGTAAGTAAAAAAAGTCGCGGGGAAAAAATATTCTCTCTTGTCTCTAACAACTTCAAGATAAATTTAATGACGCGGCGGGACAGGCAGGAACGATATGAATAGTATCGACCGTCGAGAGATCATGGTTGATGAATGAATATGCATGATTTTTCAAAGAAACCGGGGACATCAATTTTAATAAAAAAAAATCGCCGATTTTATTGCAGAATCACTCGAGTTCAAAGGGTTAAAGGGGTTCTCTCTTAATTTATTGTACCTACGTATACACCTGTCTGTCGATCTACTCGAGTTTTTCTATCAATTTTGCAAACGCTTTTATTTTCCTTCCGCATCGCATTTCAAAAGCATTTCAGAATGTAACAATTGCAAGATTATTTCGTCTAATAGCTTAGTTATCTCTACCCGTATCCGTTTCCATCTCCCTCTCTTTTCCCCTTTATCGCGTAATGGACACAGATCAAGCCCGATGCATCCTCTTTGACTGAGCCGGATTGATTTTCCGCGAGGCAAAACCCGGGATCCATCGGGTTCGGCATCTCGAGATTCCCGGTCGAGATCGCGCTCGAGCGCACTTGCTGATCAACGGCAGTGATTTGCGCGATGATCGGCGCTGCGAGCACGCTTGATCGCGTTAACGCCGATTAGCCGTTCATGTCGGCTCCTTTTCCGCGCCCGTCCGCCCGCGGGGAGGTTAACGCAGCTTTCGCGGATTCCTGCGGAGATAAGGGATCTTCCCCACTTCGGCGCAAATCAAGGGGTAGAGAGTTTGCAAACGCCTGGAGGTCGGATTTCAAGGTTTGATCTCGTAGACATTTGACACTCGCGCGATAGAAGAACATACCTTTGATTTAATTGTCAATAACGCGCGCAAGATAGACGGAAAGATAAAGAATACTTTCATATTGTCAAAAAAAGGTGAGGCGTTAAATATAAAGATTAAATTTGTCCGATTAAAGTCTATATGTCGACTTTTATATATATAGACAAGAATGCGTCATTCCCATTAACTCTTTAAGCTTTGATGAAATTTCTCATCTCGCAGTACGCGTGCGACACGTTTGCAGGGGTCGAAACGGAAACATTGCCCCGAAATAGCACTCGCATCCGCGACTCGTCGCGACTTCGACGAAATTGTCGCGTCTCTCTATTCTTGCGCCGAAGCTATATAGTGATCGACCGTGCTATTTCGAGATCGCGAGGAAGAAAGAAAGAGAGAGGAGAACGGAGAGAGCAGAAGGGTGAAATAGCTGGCAGGGAGAAGAGACGCGAGTCGCGAGATTAAGCGATGGTGGTTGGACGGCAAGAAAGGGGCGAATCACAGAGTGGCGAGAAAGAGAGAGAGAGAGAGAGAGAGAGAGAGAGAGAGGGTCCTCGCTATCTTTGGAAAAGTCGCGCGAATCTAACGAGAGCGGAGCCACAGGTGTTTTCGCCACGAATACATACACCTCTACCACCCCTCCGCCACCCCTCGCCCGTCATCCCTTCTGCAATTCACCCCCGTCGCTGGCTTCTCCTTCGCCCCGAGATATCGTCGCTCCGAATTGCATCTCAAAAAATTGTCTCGTATCCGTTAAAAAATTTAGAGACGACAATTAGAAACAAACTTTCCAGAAATACTTTGGTATCGCGGACAACGCGGAGCATTCTGCCGCGACCACCTCGCGTTTGTACGCATCTTTTTCACACACCGAACGATACAATGCATAATTATCCATGCATAATCTTTTCTCGCGAAAAACTCGCGATATAAAAGGCGAGCTTGCGTGTGGGCTCGGTTATTAAAACACATGTGTCAGGCCATAAGCCGTAATCGCGCTGGTAACTAGAATTTTACGGCGATTGTATATCATTTTTACTGCCGGGATGGCATAGTGACGCATAGGGGGACGGGGGGGGGGGGGTTATAGTAGGCACATTATTAATTGCTAGCGTCAAAAATTTACTATAACGCCGAGACCTGCGCGGAGCGTAAATCCCTTTTACTTTCGACAATTTTCAACCAGCCGTTTGTTACAACTTCGCCGAAAAAAATTGCACAAAAGCAGAAGGCAGATACTTGGAAAAAATTTCTAAAAATTTTGCACGCACTTATGCATGCAAATTAAAATTTTACGGGTAACTTCTCGCGAAAAGGAAGGAAATTAATTTAACAAATTGATTATATTTCCGGCTACGGTTAAATTTAATAAAATATTTAATTTCTATTAGATACAGATACGCGATCACGTTTTTTTCTTTTGATCAAACGCATTAGAGTGGATGGTTGATTACATTTTAAGATTTCGCGTCGCGCACGCACGCTTAGATCTCGTTTCGGCTTATCTAAGGATTAATGATTCCGCGAGCGAGGGGATAACAGAGAGGAGGGTTTGAGAGGGGCAGACGATCATTAATTTCCATAAATCGTAATGCTCCTGGTGGCCCCTCGAGCGACGGCACCGTTACCTGCTTTCCGCTTTGTATCTTTGATCGCGTATTCCGGAAACTGATATTATGTCACACGACGCGATATCGTGTCGAATGCGCGGTATATCGATGCGATATATTGTATATATATGTATATAAGTCCATATATATATCGATGAACAGGGAGACATGGACGGGGGGGGGAGGGGTGCGGGAATAGGTATTTTCGAAGCATTCCGTGTATCCGCTCGTCCTAGACGAGCCTAGAGTGACTCTGTGCCGCAGGAGGGTGGCGAACGGAGCGGGGGGAGGACGGTCGGTAGGGCCGGGAAAGAGGAGAAGGGAGAAAGGGGGGGAGACGAAATGCGTACGGCCAAATGCGGGATACTAGCTCGCGATTAATTATTAATAGTATCGAGTGCCCGCTAATAGATATAATGTTATTGCAGCGAGATCAGTCGTGGCTGGAACGGATGGCGGAAACGCCATTGGCCCGGGCAGGATAGTCGAATTCGAGATATTGAGGCAAGAGCCCCCACCTCCTCTCCCCCGTGTCTCCACCCACGCAAAAGGGGATTTCGTATATACAAACATATATATATATATATATATATGATGATTTATCTAACATTACACGGGGAAATAATTCTCATGTTTTTCTTACAATTTCCTGTGAAATTAATTGCGCATTATAATTTCATGTGCAATCCCGAATTGTGAAAGACAATGGAGATTTATTCAACGAGGGTTATATTTTTGAAATTTTCTACAAAATAGTCAAGTTCTGTCAAGCGCAAGCTGTATTAACTCTTTCCTGCGTTTCTTGCGTCTTCCTGCGAAAGAACCGTCGTAAACCGTGTTAGACGCGTTGATCGTGTTTCAAGGCTCGCAAATTTAAGACCAGTACTTGTATAATATACCTATCGCGTAATGAAAAAGACGAAGGGGAGGTTGGAAAACTAGGGAGACAGGCGAAATTTCATTCGCGCAACGAAATCGGATCCTTAATAACTCATCGATATTTTTTCGCCCGGAGAATCGCTCGGTGAAACGACGTTAAGCCTCATTCACCGCTAAGATACGCTATCAACGGCGAGTCTGGTCTTCGTTCGTTTAGTTTCGCTGAAGGATCTTACCTCCTCGTGGGATTTTCCTCGCCTTCCATAGAAAAGGATATCGCGCTTCGTTCAGTTTAAGAGAGTAACTATGCGCTAAGAGAATCAGCGAGGGCTCAATGATATTATATGTTATTGAAAACGTCGGCAAGAAAATTTCTCTTGAATTATGATTAATATTAAATCAAAAATATGATATCTAAACAGCTTAATTTTACAGATCAGTATTATTCCACAATAATTTAATTAGATTTTTCAGATCTTTTCCTAAAATTATTTAAACTTTAGATCTCTCTCTCTCTCTCTTTCTCTCAGAACTTTTCCTTAATTCTGTGAAGTTTTTGTTACATATTAAATTACGTTATTTTCGGAGATTTTATGTGCTCGTAAAATTATTTTTTCTTCTAGTATAAAAAATATATTCCCCCAAAAAATTACTTATCTTCTTCAAAAGCCATTATCTTTCTGGAATTATTCATTTGTTCCAGACTCAAAAGATTTCTTTAAACGCCAAGAGAGATTTTAAATCTCGATTAAACGACGAATAACTACTGACCGACGAAGAGCAATCCTTAAATGTCACGCGTAAGCTCTTTGAACTTGCCGATCTTTCCCTTTTCTAAAGAACTGTATAAAAATTGTGCCGACTCGTTTGAGTTATAAATTCCGAAGAGCAGACGGCGAGTGTGCATCATCTCCGTTACGAGGCACAAGTGGCGGCTGGCGAGGCGAAGCAAAAGAGAGCGAGTCGCACGAGACGGGGAAGAAAGGAGAGATGTCGCGGGCCGAGAGACAATAAACCGGGGTGGCGTTTTCAGAGACACGTTTCAACAACATCAGTTCCGAGATAACGCCGGAAAGAATACGCGAGATGTATAGGGTTTTCTACTACGGTGAAAACCCGTCGACCCGCGATGGATTTGCAATGCCGCGGGGCCGAATTGTTTTTACGTCGTATTAAAAAAAAAAAGAGGGAAAAAAGGGGGAAGAGAAAAATCAACGATTTATATCGGACAATTTCGGTCGCGTAGGGCGGCGCGCACGAAATTATCGGAAAAATATCGGCGCGTTAATAATACACTAATTTCGTAATTGAAAAGCGGTTTTATTTATCGGGCCGGCAGAGTTGCCGGCCGGTCGGTGAAATTTTTCGCGGCCGGTCGACGATTAACGGTCGCGGGATAACGCACGCGGGATGAAATTTTAGAGAACGAAAACGGCGATGGAACGTCCCGCGGATAGAGGCAGCGATAGAAAGAGAAAGAGAGAGATAGATTGTGGGGAGGGGGGGGGGAGGAAGAGGGTGGGAGAATGGAACGGAATAAAATAGAATTTATGCCATGTAACTGCTTTCAAAGTTTAATTAAGTACTTTAACGCCGCGCGCGCGCTTTTATTTCCATCATATATTATTTTTCATTTTCGCCATTAAAGTAAGTTGCATTTGTCTTATTCTGGTATAAATGTAATGAATATTGTATGGGATTTTTCGTTATATTATTTCAGATCACGCGACAGTTAACACGCGGCGTACTTTCGTAACGTGCATTAACTTGTTTCCTGTTAATTTTATACAGACAGAGATATTTGTCCAAGTTCACGCATAAAGTATCCTGAAAAAGTAATCGAGAACAGCGGGATAAAGGGAAGAGAAGCTCGAAAACGAGCTATTTTGTCGCCTCTCGGCCAACGTTGCGGCGCTCGCGCGCCGTTACAGGGTGCAGGTGCAACGGCACGGGCGCGGAAGAGGAAGTCGAGTTATTTCGGATATTAAACACGAAATTGTGTGTAGAATAGTCCGGAAAAGCCGCTGCTGAAACCCATCCACATCGCGGAGGCTAAGTCTCTTAAACGGCGCGCAGTTTCGCAGTTTCGCAGCTCTGGCATTCGATTTATCTGGGGTCGATATACTCATCAATGGCGGAAGAATCGCCAGTTTAATCCAATTCTTTTACGTTCTGTGCGATCACTCCCGGGATTATCGATCGATTTAAGGAGAACGGCCGCACATGGAGAGATGGAAACCAGCGCGTTTCTTCGTTTTACGCGACGTTAACGATCAACGCCGCAATTGCCGATGATGAAAAAAGTATATAAGAACATTTTCTTTCAGGAAATGGGGAAATATGAATATTGAAGAGATTCGGATTATATACGGTCTGAAAATAACGCACGCATACACACGCAGAGAATTCTCTTTCATTCGCACGCACGCGATTGAAATGATCTAAAGCGATCTGAACAAAAAATAATATCCAGTTTCGCTTATTCTATTTTATATAGATTTTTAGTGATCTTTAAGGTTATGCATTATTATTGTTGAAAGGACGCAATAAAAGATACAACACGAAAAATTTTATTCTCCTCCCTCGACTTTGAGCTAATACGGACTGTCCGAAAAGACAAGAATGTATCTCGGCGAAACGTAAGGAAGGAAAACTTTCTTCCAAATCGCCTAACTTGCTCAAAGAACCGAAAAGTAATTCATCGAAGTCTGGCCGACCTCCGTATTTTTCGGAAGCGCGTCCCTCGTTTCCATCCCTCTTTGCGCTACCTCTCTCTCTCTCTCTCTCTCTTTCCCTTCTGAAAGAAATTTAGCTGGCTGGCGGTATAATGCGGAACACCGGCGGGAATGCGAGAGGGTGGCGGTTGATGGGGGTTAGTCCCAAGGTACTTTCTTTGATGCCGGCTGAGCCGCTTGGAGAGGGTGGCAACTCGGTGGCGCTGCCGAGTTTGGGGCAGGTCGCAACATCAAAGAGCGACACACTTGAGGCCGAGATTTCCACCTCCCTTCCCGCCCCCTCGTTTCCCGCCGTTCTCTCGTCACTCCCTCGGAGATTCACCGATGACCTCCGCCGCCCTATTGTCCGCCTTCGACCGAGATCGGCTTCGTTATTTCCTTGCATGCGCCGGAAGCGATACACGTCACGCGCAGAATGGTTGCGTGAAAAAAAAGCAGCCACATTGCGATTGGCGATCAGGGGAAAAAATCAAATTTGCAAAATGCATATTTCATCTCTTTTTTATGCTCTCCGCTCCTCTTTGCAATAATGTAATGTTTCTACTTCTATTTACTCGATTTATCTCTTCTTTCGCAACGCTTTTCGTCTGAACAATACAACGATATCATCGAATTATTAAAAAATATCGTCAGAGGTACTCGAGAGGTGCGTTCGAGTGCGATCGCGACCTAGACGAGGCGCTAATTTTTAACGAGCCGTTCATTTGGTGTCGGCTGCTCTTTTCGTTCGCTCACGGGGCTCCGGGCCGGTAAATTTTAATCTTCTCCCGGACGAGAGAAAAAGCGGGAAACGCATATTTGTAGTATCAATATGCATCGCTTCCGCCACGGCACGAGCGAGAGACTGCAGTTACCGCGGATAATTCTAAAGAATAATGTTTTTTTTAATTCCGAGCCGGGGCCGCTCGCGCTCGTCGATGATCGGCGGTCGGGTGTGTCTCTATTTTTTCTGGCCGGCCGGGTGTGCATTAATTTGTAATTGCGCGGCCGTTTTTACGCGCGAAGTCCGCCGATCGGAAAATAATCGGTCCGCGCGCGCTTCCCGATCGGATCGCGCGAATTGCTTTGTTTTGCGTTTTCGACCGGAGATGGATGGACGATAGAGCGGCGCGGCGCGGAGCGAGAGAGAAAGAGACAACATTTATAGAGGGACGGAAAGGAGGGTGAGTGGCGGGAAAAGCGGGCGGACAGGGAGAAGCTTGCTTTTTCGCGGCTTAAAATTAATATGCATGGGTCCGACAGCGAAACGTTTATCTTGCCGGGCTTGATTTCGTTTTGATACGCCGACAAATTGCGGCGCGCGCGTGCCTCCGCGAGCGGGCCGCCGCGCCGCGCCGGTGTAATATTTGCGAAAGCACCGTCTCTCTCGACCCGCGAGCTGCGAAGTTTGAATAAAAAGTATAAAAACCGGTTGGCGGCGAGGGCGCAACGAGAGGGGGGGGGGGACGAAAGACGCGGGGGGAAATTAAGACATTAGAAAATTAATCGAAAGATACGAATAGACACGCGTAAATTGTCAGGTGTGTTTTTAGACGAGCGGCGATACGGTCGTTGCGAAAACTTATTAACAGCGAGAGAGATATATCGGCGGAAGGGGCGGCGAGAAAATAGTGGAGAATTTTTGCGAATTTTCAGCGTGAGACAATATTCGACATCTGGGGCTCTCCCAGTGTGTGCGGGCGGGGCGGCGATTAAAAATTAATAACGAATATCAACAGCGGCGGGGCCGGTGTGTGGCGCTTCATTACTCGAAATTAAAAATCGTCGTTCGGATCGCGAATAAAAACTGCGGCGGCCGCTTCGGTTCTGTAATTACAAATATCCACATGGCGCCCGGCGGAAAAATCGGTAAACAGACTCGTGATCGATGGCTGCTCTGCCTCCCCTCCCCCTCCCTCACGTCCTCCTATCCCCTGCGTGTGCCACCCTTTTTCCCACCGATCGAACCCCTTCTCCCATCGGGTCGGGGTAGTTTTTTACCGCGATGCCGCGAATTACCATTGCAAACGTCCGGTGCCTGTGAAAGTGGAACGTATGGGGTTTCGATATGATTTCCAAAAAAGAGGAAAAGCCGTGGAAAGACAGGGAAAGAGGGCGAAAGGTGGAAAGGGGGTAGGGAGAGGGCTATAAAAGTCCATGGAGCCCTATTAAATTCATGAATCTCGATTTAGATCGATCATCGGTCGTCACCGTTCTGAAATATTTTTTTTTTTGGCACCCGATACCTTTTTCGCCCTCTCCCTTATCCACAGAAGTATCGACGGTCTGTAGTATCGGGGTACGCCTCTTTGCAGTCTACAATTGATTTTTTGCTATGGAAACGCTGTAAAGCTTACTTAATTGATTCTTGGCGCGCTGTAAGATAATATTAATCTTAGTAATTCGATATTTGAATGACCAATTAATTTCTTTCGAAAGCTTCTCACGGGCGCAAGAATGCCGCAAGAGAATGGCATCAACATTCATTCCTCAAATATTCTCAACGATTTTCTTTAGCATCACTTCCTCAAGTACAAGTTGGCGTCGACTCACGATTTGGCTATAATTAATTTAGCGTTTAGTAGTATCAGTCCTGCTTAGCGTCTCACCATCGTTGATGGCCATCGTTTTCATCGTCGTCGTCGTCGTCGTCGTCGCCGTCGTCGTCGTCGTCGTCGTCGTCAGCGACACCGAAGCGGCGCGACATTAAAAGCGACGGCTGGGCGCGAAAATAATTGCATTTCATAATTGGCTAAAATATCAGAAATGAAAATTAGTTTATCGAGCGTCGCGTTAATAATTTCGCTTAATCGAAGCGACCGACGCCGGCGTCGGGGCGCGCGGATGGTATTCACGGCGCCTGCAACGCGGCGGATCAGGTGTACCAGAATAAATCGCCCTACGAATCCGCGACGCGTCCATCGCGACGCCCCCCTGCTCGTGCGTCCCCCTTCCTTCTCTCGCGTCAAGGGATGAATATTTTTTTAACCGGCTCTTTCACATCGCCCGTTCCCCCACCGCCGTTCGAAAAAAATGGTTTAAGCAGCCAGGATGTATCCGCCGATAATGCATTCGAAAACGCTCGATATTTCTCTCGCGTATTCGTCGGGCGTATCTATTAAGAAAAGTCCGTCCGTCAAAATTATATATAGGGTGTCGCGCTGGCTGTTTCCTGCCGGCTGCGGATTTTTTCATGAGCCCCGCGATTGCCGCCGGCAAAAAAATGGAATGAAAAGCTGTATAAATGCTAATCGACGATCGCGATTGTATAATTTCCGAGATTGAGTTCTGTATTAATTACAGATTTTTCATTTTTACCGCCGCATTGAACCTACTTCTGTTAAATTATAAATTATTCGTTCGATAATATTTTGTTTCTCGATTATTTCCCCAGTGCCTTTTAACATTAATATTTGACAACGACCATATCTAATTAGGGATATCAGTAAATTCCCGTTAAGAGAAGCCCGGACTCCAGACTGGTCGGGCAATCAACGGCGCGGCGCGGCGGCGCGATTGCGTCATAACGGCGAGACACCCTATATAGGGACTGTCACACGCCGGGATAATTTAGCCGGGTGTCGGAAAAAAATGGGGATATTTTTGGCCCGTCGAACTGTCACGTCGAGGAGAAAAAGGAGGGAATAAAAAAGGTGTAATTGCGTTCTTGCGCCGCGCCGCTCGTGAGCTCGTTCACACGTGTCATCGCTCCGCGCCGCTTCCGCTTTTAATCACGATTATCAATTTCGGCGCGGAAAATAGCGGCCGTTTAATTGGCGGATGACACGCTTACCGATGCGGTAATTTAATGCCCCCGGCCCCCGCGGCCCCCCCGGTCGGCCGTTGACGCTGGCGCGGCGTGCTGCGCCCGCTCTGCGCCCTGCGATCTCTCTCGCCACTGCTGATTCCGCAAGCTCGATTCGCGGCATGATCAAAGTTTCACGCACGGTCGCCGCTCCGTCCAAGCAGATCGGCCTGGTTTAATGAGTTTGTTTGCCGATAATTACCGATCCGCGCATCCGTGATCCGTCAAAGCGGCACTCTGGCGATTTTCACCGGCGAAATTGATCGTCTCAAGGAGGGGCGCGGGCGCAAGAGCTCGCCCGGAGCAAAGCGTGTCTCTTGACGAATGTCTCTTCTCCATCCTCCACCCGTGGAACCGGCTCAACTCCGATATCCGTTTTCTTTTTTTTCGGCCCAATCGAAATTAAGTACATATCCGAAATACGTTCCCCGTAACGGTTCATGAAATATCCTGCGCGTACCATACACCTAGGACTATAATCCAAGCTCATACCGGGGGTATGATTTAGTAAGTCACAAGGAATAGCTAATCGGAATTAGTTAACGAGTTTCTCAGTTGCGCACACAATTTCCGCGTCCCTTCGCTCCGTTAATTATCCAGCGCGAAAAAAGAAATCGGCGATCCGCGCGCGCGATTAAGCGAAATCGATAATACATGCGCGGCCGAAAAGAAGCGGCGCCGAATTTTCTTCGGAGATTTATGGCTCTCTCTCGCCAGGTATTATATACTTACTGGCAGTATATCATTTCATGCGGGTTTTACGAATACAATGGGGGGAGTCTTCTCTCTCTCTCTTTCTCTATCTCTCTCTCTCTCTCTCTCTCTCCCCCTTCATTATTTTTAATTAAATTGAAAATTAAATCGCGGGCGCGCGCGCGCGCGCGTGCCCGCGCTCACTCGCTCGCTCGCTCGGCGGCGATATTTCGCCGAATATGTAATTTATATTTATGCATCGGCGATTCATTTGCGCGATTTAAGTTCGACGGCTTTTTTTTTTATTCGGCCGTTTTAATTATTCAAATACCGCGTGAGTTTTATACGCGATCGAAGGATTTGCAATATGAATGCGGTAAATAAATTAACTTTTATTAATGAAAATCAGAAATCCCGCGGCTCCATAAAACGGCGAAAACAACGCGCGTGTTCCGCGGCATTCTCGAAAAGCGGAATAAAAGCGGTAAAAATGTTGCGAGCCAATTCTTTCCCTCCCTTTTTTTCTGTAATTAACGCACCCGCTACCACGAGATTATCGTTCCGCAAACCAAATGTTTAATCAACGCTATAAGGTATATTGTAATATCGAATACACGGTGCTGCCTCCGGAAAGTTTATCGTGTTCCTTGATTTTTGTCGCATTGCTTTATATTTAGAGGACGCGCGCGGTGCAAACCGCTAAATATACACGCATACCGCAGCGGTTTCAAGGTATTTCAAGATATTACAAGATTATTGCGCGATATTTTTGTTTGTTAAACGCAAGAATCCCCGTGTAAAAAAAATCGACGTGGTCGAATTAATTTAATTGTGTCAGTCGCAACCGCCAAAAATTTCCGCACACATCTGTATATTATGTAAATTTATATTTCATTAGAAAGGTATTGATTCGCGGATGAATATTAATCGCGGCCCTCCCCTGCATTCTCCCCTCCCTCTCCCCCCCGCCCTGCGTCCCCGTCGAAAAAGATATCACAATAAGTGTGGGATCAATATTTGTTATATGTGCAGACACGGGGGATGAATAAAAAATCGCGTTAGTCATACGGTGATTGTGTCACGGGCTCTGTGACACGCCACCCTCCTAATATAATCCGCGACCGAATAAAAGTCATTTTACATGTCTTTTTTAAATTCATAACTGAAGCTTTTATCGTCTGCATTTTTTCAGGAGTGAAGTATTTACTTCGAAATAAATTATTATCGATATCGGCTGCGCGCTGCAACATAGGTTACCCAGTGAATAGGTGCAAATAGTGGATAAAGTTAAATTACGGGAAATAAAAAAGGATTAATATCTCTAAATCGTGTTATTATCGACCACGTCGATCTTCATTCCCCGGGCTAATATTAATATTTTAAATTAATGGATTTAATGTATCTATTAATATATTTAACGCGACCTTTGGGGAGTTTTTATTGAAGCCAATCGGGGTAATTGCGATAATGGAGTAAATATGACACTGCAATATTTTTCCAATGACGTTATTAATAGTCATTACCTTCCAATAATTTTATGCCGCGCGTTAAAACGAGCAGTCATTATTTTTAACGATTATAATAATGGTTATTAATTTCATCATTGACAAATACCGCGGTTAACCGATCAATTTTCTCAACTATCTCAAACGATCCTAATATATCACGTCATTAAAATCCGCCTCTCTTAGAACAAGATCTCGCAAAGCTGCGGTTCGTAAACAAAACACGCGATTATTGGTAGACATAGTTAATCCCCTTCTATCCCGTGCGACAAGAACACGCTCGGTGTTCGAAGAATCGGAGAGAGAACCAAGAATGGAGGGGTCGGACGCGAGAAAAGAGCGAGTCGAGAGTTAGGCGAGAAAAAGGCGTGAAGGCGATCGCGCGACGAGGAGGCATTTTTAACGAGGCTCGCTCGCGAAAATCGTTAGTTATTCAATCGTTCGGATAGGCAGGGCGATAACGAGCGGATTGATTAAGCCTAAGCGCGAGCTCCATCCCCAATCCGAGCGGGGGTGCGGAGGGGAGGGGATCCTTATTTCCCTCGGCCGCTTTTTTCCGTTTCTCGCGGCAATTAAACCGCGCATCGAAAGCCATTAGGGGTGCAACCCCCGCCGACGCGCGATCGCTCTCGCCGAGGGTGTACGAAAATCGCACATCCTTGATTGAATATAAGAAAAATTGAAAGCTACTCGCGTTAACGATTTTATCAACCGTTATTACGCTTGTGATAAAACGTTCGATGACATTTCCTGCAAAGTCCGTTTAACATACGAGCCTGCATAAAACTTCCCTTAAAATACTAAGAGTTATTGCTTTTCACGGAATGCACGGGAAGATTTGAGAAACGCTAGTGGAATTATACCGACGCGAATAAGATTAGAGACTTCAATATTAATTTTTGGTCTCTCGTTTTTTTTCTGGCTCGACGGATTGTCTCGCCTTTAAATAACGGGTGGAGAAATACCCACTTTTGTACCTGTGCGAGATGTTGAGGGTTTCTTTTTCGTCTCCCAAAAATCTCACCCGGCTGCGTTTGCAGACAACGTCTAGACTGCGGACACCGAACGAGTTTCTTATTTAAACAAATATCGCAGAGACGAAGTACCGCAGTCTCGCAAGAAAAGAGGCGTGTATTTTCAGGGTATAACGTAGCTGCTTTTGAGATTCTTGACTAAGAGATATTTTCAAGTAAGCGCTTTTTTCGACGCGGTCCTTATGGAGTGTTTTTGTGGCACAGGGAATCCAGGAAACTATTTCTAGATTAAACCAGATATATAAATATACAATTGTAAATAATTATGCGCTCGGTACGTTGAGATCATATGATAATATCGTGCAATATTAAACACGCTAGTGCGATAATTATTCGATCGTATTGAGCTATAAATATTGGAAAATCACCTTTATAAATTTAGACCCTTAATTGCTATAGCGACAAGTAAATCACCGCTTACAATATTATAATAATAACGTTTTACGACGAGGCGGGCCGAGTCGTAAAATTACGCTGAAATTATGCTAATCCGGCGTATTCGCCGCGTAAACTGCAATCGCGTCTCTCCTCGCGCGCGCGCGTGCGCGGAAACCCGCGGATTAATACCTTAATTTCGGGGAACTCGCCTCCGTCCCCCTCGCAGTCGATGATGAATACACAATACTGTCTCGAGCCGGGACGAAATAAATTCCGGAAGGATATGGACAGCGTGACAAAAATTCGAGAACCGGGCGCAATTCGTTCGTTCGCTCGCTCGCTCTCCCGCCTCGGCGAGCGAGCGTGCGTGCGAGTGAGCCGGCAGCACGCGAGAGCGCAAATAACGGTCAGTATTTTGCAGTAATATTTCACCGGAGCAGTTGGTATTAATTCGTAATATGTTACCGGCAAACTATACGAAAGCCCCCACACGTACCCACCGCGCCCCGACCGCTCCCCCTCCTCGCGCCGTCTACCCCCCCGGACGGGCGTCGTCCCGCGAACCACCCTAATATATGGTCCGGTATTATTGCAATGCAATGGACAGAATACTGTCAAAATTTATCGGCAGCCGTTTTTCATGCGCCGCGTCAAATGAGCCGAGCGATTAAAGCGCGCGAATTAGCCCCGAAATTTTCGGGGCCGCTGTTGTTGCTGCTGCGTCGCGAAATAAACGCGCGCGCACGTGTGCGCAACGTGCGCACATTGTGACGACTGGCCGCCCCACCGCGAGTCTCCTCGTTTCTCTAACTCTTTCTTGGTCTCGTCTTGACTCGATGCATAAACAACGTTGGCGCTGAAGCTTGGCGCAATGGTATTAAATAGTAATTTATTGATGGATTTTATCACGCTAGGAAATGTTAAATCTTCTAACAATGGACCTAGCAATTTCATTATCTCCATTTGTATATGTGTGTGGACGTGTGTGTAATATTCGTATTGTTTAATATTTAATGCAATTTCTATTTATGCACCCTTAAGCTTCCCACAGTTGTTGATTCTCACAAAGAAAAGATCAAAGCCATCTCTGTGGCTCACCCGTAATGAAACCGAGGAATATTCGTCCAATATGGAATCCAGATACGTAACATGGGTTATATGACAATCACGCATGAGAGGTCGAAATTAACGCCTGTATTCGTAGCGCGTTTAGCTATAACGGCTGGCAACGATTCCACTGTTACTGTTAAAATTATCGCGCGCGGTATTCCCATCCCCGTTTATCCATTCCGGTCAACGCAACGCGGCGCATTAAGACGCGCTCGCGGTAAATCAGCAAGCGGGGGCGAAAGCCTCCTGAATTTCCGCGCGTCAGAAATGCGCAATTTTGCGCGAACGTCAGGCGTGAGAGATATGCAAGGAGCGTGGACAGAGAGAGCGGCCGACGCGACGCGCGCGTGCAACGTATAAACAATATTCAGAACATTAAACAGCTAAATCCGCTATTACGCGACGCGTCGCGCCGGTGAAACGCCCGATAATTCACGCGCGCTAAACAGTGTATAAAGAATAACAAATTAATTTGTTATGCCCGCGCGCCGCGTGGCGATGCGACGCTCGCGAATTTGCCCGGCGGACGCCTCCACGCTCTTCGCACGATTTATATAAATTCCAGCGGTCGTGTACGGTATAATGCAAATAATCGTAACACGTTATACACCGAGCCGCCGGACGGACGACAAGGAAAAAAAAAACATGTCAATTTAGACGGCGGGATAAATATTGCAACCGTGCAAATTCGAGTTCGATTTTTACTCCTTTACTTTTTGATGACCGATTCTATAGAATCGGCCGCACAATATGTAATAGAGTCTGACCCAGCTCTGCCGCCTCATTTTTTTTCATTCATTTCGCTGTTCCAATACAACTTTTTATTAGCGCGAATTTCATTGGCGGCTCATGTCCGGTGCCCCGGAATTGTATTTTCCGATATCGCGAATCTTCGCGATTAACTTCTTAAAGTTCTGCTAAAGCGAAGTTCGCTCGGAATTTACTTGACAAATGCATGTATTATTGATTGGAGGAAAGAGAGTAATACGGATTCGTTCGGGCTTTGAACATGTTTCGCGTGAGCTATCGTCAAACTGTGCGAAAAATATCTCGTTTCAATTTCGACAGATCTCCGTGCCTCCGCATTCGTTCGAGATACCCTTCGACAGTCGATTTACAATTGCAGAGGATCGCGCAAATTTACAATGACGCGACGCCCGTCCACGTCTCGTGGACCATTTTTTCTCCCCGCGCTCTTCCTCCTCCCCTCACGCCGCCACCCAAGACACCGGGCTAACAGG
Organism: Temnothorax nylanderi; assembly: GCF_030848795.1. Taxonomy (NCBI): domain Eukaryota; kingdom Metazoa; phylum Arthropoda; class Insecta; order Hymenoptera; family Formicidae; genus Temnothorax; species Temnothorax nylanderi. Next base: position 1,374,373 of record NW_027249098.1, on the reverse strand, counting down.
AAAATAATACCCTGTTGATTGGCAATTTAGTCTGAGATTGCAGCAGCAAGAAGCTCCTCGGCGGCGAAAGAACGAATCAAGATGGAGAGGTGGCGGACGAGCGGGATGACCGCGATCAAGCCTGAATCTTCCTTCGATTTTTCGCCAACTTTCTGTCCATCGTCTCGACTAAAACTTCCTTTCTCTTCCTTTATTAGCTTCTTATGATATTATAATATATTTTTCCTCTCATCGTTAGTAATATTACGTTATTTTACAATTTTTTTATCTGATATTTACGATTATTAATTATTGATAAGATTATTTTAAAAGTTAGGTATATAAATGGAAGATTACTTGCAATAATGTAAATAATAAAATTGCTGATTGTGAGTCTTAAAATGAGTTAATGTTGAGCTATAATTTGACACTATTATGTCAACCTAAAATCTATATTATTTCTGTAATCCAGCAAATTCTGTCAAAATTAAGAAGGAATCTTTTGCAAATGTTTTTAGAGATAATAGAAATCCGATTATAGAGAGCCACTAGATCTCTTGAAAGCTCGACAACATGAGAATCCAAGGAATTCGTATCGCAGGGAATATATCAGCTCGCATGTCTTTTTCGTCTGACAGTATTTTTTACCCGCGAAGAGTAGCGGCAGGACAGGGTGCGAGCCGGCGCAACCCCTGCCCTGAGTGGTCTAGAGAAGTCAGCGCAGCGTGATCTAGGGTCGGTTTTTCAACCAGCCTCCCTTATATACTAATTATCATCATCGTAGCGCAGTCTCTTGATGCGAACGCCTGAACGCACCTGAACCCCCCCTGAAACGACTCCGGATGAGACGAAAGAGAGAGAGACAGCGCGGAAGGAAGGGAGGGAGAGTGGCAGGAAGGGCGATGACTCGCGCGTTTTGTGCAAAAACGCGCAGACGTCCGTCTTCGGAGACAACTCTCGGCTCGCTGCCTCTAGCGCGACCACCCCTTCGACTCGTCTGTCACCCGACGACGGAGGGGAGAAGGTAGTTTGCCGTCCCTTGTCCCTACGCCGCTCTTTCCCTCGACCCTTTCGCGCCGAAGCGGGTTAAGAGGGCCAGCAGTCAAGGGCCGTGTCGTGCTAAAAGGCACGCTAAAGAGGATGCCACCGGATGCTAATTGTGCCGTTCGTGAACGACTCGCTTTGTCCGCCATAGACCATCAAGAGCGACCGAGGGATGATTCTTCGAGAGCAGCCGCGCGATTTGTCGAAACTATTGTCACGCCATGCCGTTCGATCTTGATAGATTCATTCCCATAGGTGTTGAAATTAGAATTTATGTGATTTTGCACTTTGAGAATTCGAATATAAACGAGCAGAAAATATAAATCGATTCTTTTACACGTATAAATCAGAAAACTAATTATCTTTTTCATTATCAAAATGATTATTAAGCTACTTTCATAATACAAAAGGAAGAGATATGTTTTTGTACCTATTAAAACGGTCAATTTAGATCTTGAAGGTAGAACGAATGGACAAAAAAAATATTAATTTATTTTTATAGATAAATCAGAAAAAAATATTAATTGCTTTTTTTAAAAATAAATATCGTACAAAAATTAAAAATGGAATTTGAGGCACGGTGATCACGTTTATAGAGATGCGCTGAGGGACACGAAGCAATATAAAGGGTGGGACGCGAGGGCCAAATGGCGCGTTCTAAATTACAGCCAATATTAAGATCTCGCGATTGCGCGAAATGGTATGCAAAGCAATTCCGGTGGCCGTAACGCGCGCGTGTGTGTTACGGTGTACGTGTGCACCTCCGGTTTTTAACGTACACCGGCCCTCGAAGCTACCATAAATTTCCAACGGAGCCTTCGAAAGGGTCTGCCACGCGCCAGAAACGGAGAATTACGTTGTTCCCCCTCGCGCAGACGGCACGTTTCCTTATTACAATCCCATTGCCCTAACCCAACCAACGTCTTTTACCACCTTTCCGCTAGATGCACGGCCCTTGGCGCTGGAATCGCCAGTTGCTAATTTTTCTACCAACGATCTGAGAGTTGAGAAACGAAAGCTCCTCAGTTGAGAATTTAAAACTAAGAATAAAATTCGGAGTTCAAAGACGAAAATTGAGAACCGAGAGAGTCGAGAGTTCCGTGTAAATTTTTCATATTCGCGTTATAGCGTTTAAATAATACAAGTGCTTTCAGAGAATCGTTGTATAAACAAATTGGGTTGCTCTCTCTCTCTCTCTCTTTTCGCAAGCAGAGCATTGTTGACGTAGAACGTTAAACATGCATCGCGTATCGGAAGCGATGCACATCGCGTCGCTCGTTGCTCGTCGTCTCGTTCTTTCCGTCGCGGCGAAATCGCGGCGAGAAGTCGCCAGACAAAACCAGACGTCTGCGTATTGTTCGGTCGGTCGCATTCAATGGCGCGTGCACAATGCGTATGCACGAACGGCGAAGAGTGCATCCGATGCCATCCACCATGCGGAACACTGGCCTCGCGTACGCAACGAGTCGTGTTCTCTCTCGCTCTCTCGCTTTCTCTGTTTCCCTTTCTCGTTCGTTTCGCTATCTATTCTCGAAGAGACCGCCGCCATCACCCCGGCTCATTCTCAACCCTTTCGTCCGCTTCCCTTCGCGAGCAAGAGGTTGCGAAACGGCGCGGGGCGCAGCTGTGCATCGCCGATAGAGATGTATCGGTTCCATTACAAGTTGTTAATGAGACAGATCTGCCTCTCGGCCTCCCGATGCCTCTATCGGCCACCATTGTCGTGTACGGTCATTGTCTCTACCGCGGATAATAATATCTGAGCAACCCCCTCAAGAACCGAATGGAAAAAGAACCGTGGGAAGAAAAGTGGAGCAGGGGAGGTCCGTTTCCGGTCGAGATTGTTCTCCGGCAAGCAGGGATCTTATGTCTAATTAATTATAGACTAATCTGGGATCGCAATGGAAGAACTTTCGCGCGGGCGATTATAACCACGAGGTGCAAATACATCTCTTGCGATCGAGATGGAAAATTAATGAACTTTCTGCTGCGAATAGTTGAATCTCAAAATAATTGTCTCAAAGGCAACAAAAATCAAGACATATCGTCTTAAAGACCATGACGTCTTTAAGATGTCTTTGTGATAGTTCTATAGTTTCTTAGATGACTTCTCGAATCTTAATGTCCTCAGGGAAATATATAACGCCTATATAGAGTTAGTATTAATTTCTTTCTCGCAATTATACGACATGTTTCAGAATTCCATTAACATGATACGTAATATCGATCTCCCGCAGTTTAAAGTTCGTGAAACAGCAATTTCCAAAAAACATTATAATTTTTCTCGTTCGCTTTGTCTTTTTCCCCACGCGCAAAAAAGCGGTTTTTCTCGCGCTTTCGGCGATGTAACGGTCGAAAGATAACGGGACCGATCGGTATCGATACGGGTCGCGTATTTCCACGTCGATTCCGTTCTTTGTTATTTCGTGTCGACGCACGCGGGACCAGCCCTCCATATTTTTATCCTCTTTTTCTCCTCCCTTCCTCTCTCTCTCCCACCTTCGGCGCCGTATTTCATCGTTTCGCGGGCGTTGTGCCCGCTAAAACGGCCGGATTATAAGCGGCCGATAAACTCTTTTATTTTATTCGCGCCCGCCCCCCTTTCTCGCCTGTTCCCGAAAATCGAGCGTCGTTATTCCCGTCCGCACTCGTTTTTTTTCTTTCCCTTCTCGTCCACTCTTCCCCCCCCCCCCGCCGTTTGTTTGCGTTTTATTTATTCCATCGCAGCGCAGTTTCGGTTCGCGGTCATATCGTCGTTAATTGGCCACCTTCTCGATACAGGAAAAAGGAACGACTGCGAAAATACAAGGCGCTTCTCGCTCCTATCATCGAAATAAAGACGCTCAGGACAGAATCTCATTGACGCATCGTTATATCCAGCAATAAATAAATTCACGTGCGCTGCGCGAGGCCGTTTTAGGCAACTCTGGAGCCGCGTACTTTTTCGAAAAGCATTAAAATTTTGCTTTATCGTTCATTAATCAGGCGCGAGATAGCCAGCGACGACGAGACGAAGCCAAAGACGTGCGTCGAAAATCTTCGTTGGCTCTCGACTTATTTCCCGTCGCAAAAAGTCAGACACGAATAATCGAACGAACCGATCAATATCGATAGTTTCGGTGAACGAGTCCATTGCGGATCGTTAAGACGAGCGCTTTGGTTTAGCGCGCAGAAATAACCACGCGATTTTTTTCCGTCGCGGCGACTGGATCGCGCGTCGTTCTTATTAATTGTGGCTTGTCTTTCCCGTAAATCTCTCGATCCTGCGGCTATTCCGCGGTATACTGAGCCCAAATGGGGTTTATATCCGGCGGAATGGGATAGAGGTGAGATTAACGGGCATGTCGACGCTACATCGCAATGCCAAATTTACTGTCGCTCAGTTCTTGTTACCAGGAAACACCCGTTAAGCGTCGCGGCGCGTCCGAAACCTATATACATCAGAGAAAGAGAGAGAGAGAGAGAGAGAGGGAGAGAGAGAGATTGTATCGTTAGTTAAACATCGTTTTGCAAAAGATCAAATTTGCAACAGCGATTAAAAAATTCTCCGCGAAAACGTGCCGAATAATATTAAACAGATGATTCTAATATATCACTGTATTATATTATTTATTTCCATATCGATATGTTTATAAGAATTTGTCTGGTTCTAAGATACTGCTTCCCGATTCATAGTAATCTGTGCTTCGCGCGAGGGGACGTAGAAAGATAACGGAAGGTAACGCATGACGTTACGAGTCAAGCTGACTGCGAACCGGCCCTACGTGTCCCTGATATCAGCAACGTAACTGCGAAATGACACTGTATTACACAGGTGGTGTCGGTTAAAACGCCAAACTGTTTTACCGCGACGACAACGTGCCAACGATTAACCCGGTGTGCACGTTGCACGTCCCTCTCTCCCTCTCTCTCTTTCCCTCTTTCCGCACGCGCGTGCATGCGTACGTGCGTGCTTGCGTGCATGCGTGCGTGCGTGCGTGCGTGCTTGCGCGCATGCATGCGTGCGTGTGCGACCTTTGCCGCCTAGCCGATATAAACATAGAACGCATGCATCGCTGCCGGTGCACGATGGTGCGGCGACGCGATCCTTCTCGCACCCTCTGTCATCCCTCGTCGGGTTCTCTCGCTCTCTCTCGCTCTCCGCGCAACCCCCTCATTTCCGAGCGACGCGAACCGTGTTGCTGTCGCCCCAACCCCCGCACGTTTTCTCTTCTCGCCTCCTCTCTCTCTCTCTCTCTCTCGGCCACGTTTTCACTCTTTCCCACCCACCGCGCAGACCTCCCTTCCCATACTCCCGACACCCGATACCCGACACCCGATACCTAATTATGTTAAACGCTTCCGGATTTTGCGGCCGGATTATGCGGCCTCACTGCCCTCGCACTCTCTTTCGCTCTCTCCGCGCTGCTTTCTCCCCGTCTCTTTCGCTCTTGCACGCGTGTTGTTTCGACTGTCGCGTCGATCTCTCGCTCTCTCGTGCGCGCAGAGAAAGGATTTGTAACGGTTTATATTATAAATGACGAGCGTTTATCACAAGAGAGCAATTAGACGAGTCGCCTTAGACCGTAACGAGATAAAGATATTTTTTGAAAAGAGAATATATTTATATTACGAGAGAATGTGAAAAATTCTCTGAAGAAAAATGTATTTTCTTTTCTGAGATAAGCCTATTCTAAAAATATTGTTGACAAAAAATGTCTCGATACTCTAATATGTATCTTTATAAAAAAATAACATTTTACTGATTAAAAAAATTGTCATTAGTTGTAATTAAGATAAGAACATCGAGGAGAGAGAGACAAATTGATTTAAAATAATCAAGTTTGTTAGTTCAGATTTCTTCGTCTTTTTTTAAAGATATAAATTTTTATCGATGACTTCTGACTCTCGTGCGCGTGCAAACGCAACTTACGAGAATTTATTGCTCGCGATTAGTCAGTTAGAGAGGATAGATCTGTTCGTTTACGGCGCATCGGGAAGAGGAAAAAAAAAACGAAAACGTTTCGAAAGTGCATCCAGCCGGCGCGAATCGGCCGGAAGGACCGAGAGTTTGTCGGAAAGAATGGGGAAAAAGAGAGTACGGACCGCGAGAGAGCGTTCCAATTTCTGGGCAATCGCCGGCCAATTTCGGCGCGTGCCAAATCCACCCCCGTTCGGCAGCGGTCCGCGGCCTCCACCCCTCGGCGACCACCCTCCTCGCGCTCGACCGCCGAAACCGATGTTGCGCGGGATCGCGCGATTTTGCACCCCCTCCCCCCTCCTCTCTTTCGTGTCGCATCTTTCTGCACGCGTGCAGAATCCCACTCGCTCGCTCTCGCTTTCGCTCTCGCTTCCCTACGCCGCGCGCTCGTCCGTTCTATCAACCCCCGGGCGCGATGGAGGGTTTGTGTACGCGCAGCCGGCGAAAAACCGCCGGCGATGATTGCGGTTTACGGCCGCGAAAAACCATCGATCGGGCGACGTAATAGCGATTTCGAGTTTATCAAGAAATAGTGTAATCGCGGAGAAAAAAAAAACATAGTCAGGAATGAGCCGTCATTATGTGGAAACGATACAAAAATATGTTAATATAAATAAACAACAATACAACAATGACAAGGGATAAGCTATTGCGATTTTTGGAAAACGCAGCGGTATTAATTTCACGAGTTTCATTAGAATATGTGACGATTCGATATACGCGGCCATATTATGGAAGGATGCTTGAATGACGTAAATTGCTGCGTTCATTACGAGGAGCATTTCATCTGTGCGAAAATAATTGGCGAATAAAATGACCGACGAGAGATTTCCCGTGCGATTTCGTCTTGAATATTTGTCGGCGTTCAAATTGGATTAAAGAAGCTCGGGAGGTCGGCTAACCGAAATCGGCGCTTGTAATGAATCTCGGATTACTATCGAGTGTGCATAATTTCCTGCCGTGATTATTATCGCGTTGCCCTAATGCTACATTGTATTAAATTTCAGCGTTGGTAACCAGAGACTGCTGCGTCCAATATTATTATTATTATAATTCTCTCTATTGTTGCGGACAACTTCCCCTATTATTTCTTATCTCCGTATCGTATCAGCGACCTTCTTCAGAAATTTATTAAAGGGATGCTGGAGTGACGGCCGAACTTCCTCGATGTCGATAATGTCAACATTTTTAATTTTGTTTTTCCTATATCTGTCTTTGTCTAACGAAATGACATCTGTCCTTGTTCGATTGCTGCGCCATCTCTGCTTACTAGCCTGCGTGTATATTTTTGTGGAAAATATACACGATTTCTTCGAAGCCCAAATTTTTTTTCCAGGCTTTCAATCTCAATTTCAACGGTACGTTATTGTTTGTGCACGTATTCTGAAGAGTGGAAACATTTCATTTCGTACATATAACCTATACAACTGTTTATATTAGAAAATATGGTTATGAGGTGACAGCATTTTTACATTTTTTTTCAATTGTCACTAATTTTTTACATTCCCACTCTTCATTAGTACCTATACTTTACTCCTGTAAAAGGATTTTGCGATCTATAAAGCCGTTTCAAAGAACGAGTCCTGTCTGTTTTTGTCGGTAATTGTCCCCTCTCCAGGATCCCCTTAAACCCGCTTAACGCGCGCTCGGGGTGAAAACATGTTATTACCGCGACACTTTGTATTATTGTCCGATGAGCTTTAACAAAATTTTAATTGGAATCTTATGTTATTAAAAATGCACAACGTTGATATAGAGAGTAATGTCTAATCAATTTTTGCGTGGGCAAACGAGTTCAGTCCCTTTTTCGGAATATCGAGATATACGGTGACGTCGTAAAAGCAGATCGTAATTATGCTCGATATTCCAAAACACGACATTCGTATTATCAAACAAACGTGAATAGTGTGTTTAATAATACCGCGAGCGGCAGAGACTCGATAATATCAACGCGAGCAGAAGGGGTTTCTGCAGAATTGTGTTAACGGGCTCGAAGAATTAGACCTACACCTGCACGCCCGGCCATCTTGCCCGTGCGTTCCTCCCCTACCGCAATAATAACTGCAATCCGCGCACCTGCCGATTCGCCGTTTGCGTAGCGTAGAAAAGAAATCCGTGAAGCGAATTACGAGACCTCGGCCAATCGTGGCTCGTGTGCGCCTTCTTATCCGTTCCTTCGTTACTCGCCAATCGCCGAGCGGGGAAAATCGGCATAGCTCGATTTATCACACCTGGCCGTGCCGCGATACGAGATTTACGCAACGCGCATTATCTTTACGAGCCGCGCGAAAATAACGTCATCTAGAGTGCCGGGAACTCAATAGCGTTTCGTTTCGTTTCACTTCGGTGAAATCGGACAAACACAGTGTGATCCGAGAAATCTTCCGGGAACACGTAAGGTTGGGCAAACGTGTTGTTATCTGTTACACGCCATATAAAATACACTATAAATATAAGATAAACGAACGACGTTAATAAATACAGGAAAATGGATCAACGTGTGCATTAAGATAACACTCTCTTTATTATCTTTTTAACTTAATAGTCTCGAATGTTCGTACGTCTAAGACACCTTGTTCGCCGCTCGTCGTGGAGGTACGCGTTTCTTTTCGCGCCACCCCTTTGCGAGGGCGTTGCTTAATAATTTTTTACTCGTTGGGTACAGCTCGACACTTAACATCATGACGCGAGGTTGTAAAAACGCGTCTGGAGTGGGCTGCCCTTGCCGAAGTGTCTGCGAATAATTAACGTTTGTTTTACAACCTCGCAGGCTTTCACGAGCGGCGGCCCCTCGCTCCGCCCCGACGACAAGTCGTTAGAAATTAGGACGCTATCAATCGATACTTCGAAATTGAAGGCCGAGAATATCAGGCCGGGATCGTTCGCGACACACAATCGCAGATTTCCGAATCCGGATATCCGCGACAGTCGCATTCAAGTTTTATCTTATCTCACGCAAAACTCACGTATCACGCAACGTTATCAGCGAGATCAAATATCGTATATCGATATGTATAGCCGTGAGTTCGAGGTGTGGACATAAACTCGAAAAAATTCAAAGATTCGGAGAAGTTTTGGACACTCCGGGTGTCGAGATCACCTCGCTGACGAGCGGACGTTCCCGCTCGTCGATGATATCCTTCCTCGAACTCGCTCCAATTGTCGTCAGCCGTTCAACAAGGCGTAAACGTTGGCGCAACACGTGTACCCCGTCGTCGCCGCGCGTTAATTGCCCGATAAAAATCACAACACGCCAGGCAGCGGCGCGGCGGCGCCGAGCAAAGTGGCGACACACAGCGACCGGGTCGCGTGGTCGTAAAGATTAAAAATGCCACGCGTCCGCCGAGGATCGCGTTAATCGCCGGTTAATTCGTTAATTACGAAGCCACGCACGTTGCCGCCGGCATGCAACAATGTTTCGGAAAAGACGTCGCGAGCGATAAGCTACACTCGGTTGCTTTCCCTTCGTTCCGAGTCTCCCCGTTCACTTTTAAAGGAAGATATCGATGATAACTTATTGCAAAACGCCATTTAAATAATTATCTCTAAGAGGGTAAACGTATGTAATAGTTTTTTTTTGTAAAAAAAATGGCGAGAGACTGTTCTTCTAAATCGACGGAAAATGGATATCGCGACTTTTGGCATTTTTGTAATATCGATATTAAAGCGTCCTCGTAATCTCGACAACGTGGGCGGATAGGGGGAGGTTGCGAAAGTGGCATTTGAATCGTCTGATTAAATAAATCGCTCGCAATATCGAGGTCTTGTAATTCTGAGAATTGTCGATCCGTCTAAGTGCAAACAGCAGAAATCGAGAGATATCTGGAAATCGCGTTGTATTTTTTATTATCATTTCGATATCCATCCGCGGGGAAACAGCGCTTATTCATTTCAGCATGCTTAAACAGGCTATTTTTTTAACGCGGTTTTCATTAGCGGTATTTTTCCAGCGTCGCGGATCATTGGTATCGGCGACAATTTATTTGTCTATCTTGAGATATGATGAGTATAACTTACATACAGAGATTGCGCCGCGCGCGAGTGTGTCTGTGTGTGTGTGTGTGTGTGTGTGTGTGTGTGTTATTCGCGACAATATATAAACATTATTTAAAAGGATCCCCTGGAGGATTTCACCTCGGGATAAAGAGTAGAACAGGATACAATTTATTATATCTGGGATACTCATCAATTAACTGTTATTCCGTGCTGCTATTTATTATCAATGAAACTATATAACCTCGAGTTTTGTCCCTGTTTTGTGTCACAAAAATTATTTATGTATCAATAAACTTATTCAGAGGAACGCACTCTGGAGATAATCGGTCGTGAATTTAAAGTCCGCATCGCGCCTCTTGATTATTTCATCAGCTGGTCTCGGCCCACGCGATTGAGAATTATCCCTTTGACTCGAGGTAAGATCGTCCGGTAACCCTCTTAACCCCCTTTCGTTCCCCGAAAAGTGCACCGCTCGAGGGTAAACGGCCGAAGTTCACGGACTTCCCTTCGGCCCCTCGCGCGCGCGGGGCTGTCGGGGGGGGGGGGGGGGGGGGGGATAGAGGGTCGAGGGTGGCGGCAGCTGGGGTGGTTTTACGACGAGCGAAACGCACATCCCCCTCGCCGGCCCGCGTCCTTCCGTGCCGCTCGCTACGCGCGACGTAAACTTTACGGTGTTTATGAATATTTATATTAATCTACATTTTACGGCGGCGTCCGCAGCCACGCAGCGACGGAGGGACTGGCTTGGTTAGAAAAAAAAAAAAAAAAAGGAAAAAGCGCGTGCACGACGACGTCGAAAGTCCGAGTTTTATCCCCGCGACGACGGAGGCGGCGAGGATGAAAAACTTGGATAATAATTTACGTCTCGTCTTAATGGCTTCGTAGTAATCCAAGACCGAAGTCCGGCATATGTATTTCGGTATAATTTAACGCAATGGATGCGGCCCTCTCTCTCTTTCTCTCTCTCTCTTTCTTTCTCGCTCCCTTGTGCAGGCAACGAATAGGATTTTAATTGCGGATCTTTGCAGACGCGTGTTATTAAGCAAGAACGAAAATTAAAACTGTATGAAAAAAAAATAGAAAAACATAAATAGGAATGAGTAACGTAATTGATATTGCGTCAGGAAGAATAGTAGTCCACTTTTAAGAATGAGGATATATTAACGTTTCAATCGCGATATAATTTGGTAGGGATTTTTAATAGTCTCAATTAATAATAGAGCGCCGAAGGCAGCGCGAGTCCTTCACATATTCTTTCTTTCGCTTCCTGTTTTAATGTTTAAGCGCGGTGGCGGCCGTATCTTGTTTTAAATATTTCAACTCTTTTCGCGTAACTGCTGCGCGGCTCGTCTTAATCTTTAAGCGGGCAGAATCGCATCCCGTTTTAATGGCCGTCATAATTTCCGTTAATAATAGATTGCGACGGGAACGATCGTCGCTCGCTCGCTCGCTCGCTCGCGCGCACCATCGCATCGCGTCGCGCGAGCAGGATTAGCAAAAACCGTAAAAGAGCATCCATCTGCGGCGCCGCCACGAAAGGCATTGCCGTAATTACAGCGTTCGTGTTAACGTTCGTCCTTAATCGGCCGATCGATTACGGTGATCCAGCCAGAAATTCACACGGCCGCGGAAAAAGACGAAATGTTCCTTCCGCCGCGTGTGTTGAAGGATTCTTCTAAATTTAACTTTATTAGACGCTCCGGAATTATTTCCATCCTCATATTTCTACTTGGTAACCCTCTTTCCCTATGTCTTCTTGTCTACCCTAACATGTTTCAATTTGTTAAAGTGAAAAATTTGTATTTTGTAAAAAATCTTGATAATTGCGATCGTGAGCAACATTGAAGTCAACAGATTTAAATTCTTTTCTTAGAGAATATAATGACAAAAATAATAATGATTAGGTTCTTTTCTTATGAAATATACGTGATTACAAATGTAATAATAAACTTTTAAAGATAAAACATATAAATCAGAAAATATCTTTTTGGAAGACTTGATTGAGTCTGTTTCGTGACACTTTTCACAACTTGTACGAAACGGAGAGACAAACGAAGGACGTCGCTGTGCGAACACTATACGCGTGGAAAGGGGCTACTTTTCCCGAAACTTGGTGATTCTTGATTTTCAACAACTCTCATCGTCACCCCTTTCATCGAGCCGTGAACGAAAACTCCGCTGGGATTTTCCAAAGGCCGTGGCGCAGCCGGCCGCGAAAAGCGCCAGTTTTGTCTTAACGACGCATCGGCACATGCACCCGCCGTCTATCTACGTCCGCGCGGCCGCGACGACGCAACGTTCCCGAGGATCCGTCGAGGACGAAGGGGGTAGGCAGGAGAGGGTGGCGGCGGAGAATAGCCGAGGAGGGTGGGTGTAGGAGAACGGGTGGCGCGCGAGGTTGGGTTTAGGGGGTGGCGTTGTACGGAGGGATGAGATCACGCGCGGCAGCGCGCGGGGGACGGAGGGGGGGTTGCGCGCGGGGGGGTGGGTAGGGTCGCGGGAGAAAGAGGGGGGCCCGGGGGGGGGGCGGTTGGTACCAAACAGCGCTCACTAGCTCACATACTATTGTGTATACTATTGTTCTGGTTGGCTAATATCCAAGATGGCCGACCACTAGTTATACTCGGGTGGCGGCACAGTGTGCGTGTCCTCGCTCGAGCGCGCGCGGCCGCGCGCGCGCTCGAGCGAGCGAGCGTGCGCGAATGTGTGTATATGCGCGTGTACAGAGTAAGGCCATACACACGTACGTACGTGTGCACGCTCGTGTGTACGGGGAATTCAGTGTACCGAGCAATGCACGGAGCGATGCATATATACGCGCGAGATAATAGCCATTGGCGGAGCCTTAGTCTCCTCGAGGTATATTGATCTACCGGCGTCGTCGTCGTTGTCGTTGTTACCGAAGAGCGAAGACTTCCTCCGGGCCGAAGGGCGAAAAGCCGTCCGTTCGTCCGTTCGTCCGTTCGTCCGCCCGGCAGCGAAATGCTTCCGGTAGATGCGTGTATGGATGCGTGTTTGTATACATTCTACTCTGTACGCGAACCGCGAACCCATCGCTTTCGAGCTTCTTAAAACGAGTTGTAACTTCCCCACAGCGGCCACAGTCACCAAACTCCCCCCCCCCCCGCCATCGCATTTGCTTCTTGACGTGCAAAGCAGTTTCTTTCAGACTACTGTCTGAAGTATCATCGTCCGAAGAAGTTGGCGTATTGGAGAAGAATACGCGATACACTCTGTACATCTTTACTTAAAAATATCTTATTCACTAAAACACACAGTCTTTTAATTTTAAGCATTCAGTTATCAATTTACTCGGAAGTATTTTATTCTATTTCCCCTGAAAAGACACGTTTTTTTCCGCTGGATGAACGCCGACGTTGGTGTCGGCGATCAATCCATTATGAATTAATAACGCGAGATCGCGTGGCAGCGACGCATGTTCGCACTTCACTGTGAATCCTTCGCGATAGCTCGGAGTAGCGTAAAAGGCTAGATGGATTATCGCCCCCCCCCCTCGCCTAATCTCGCGTGTATCTTAAATCTCCCGTCCGCTCTGTTATCTGCCGAGCTGGCATCTAACTCACGTAGCGCGCGAGTTACTGAAGTTTCATTATCACTCTTAAATGTTAATTACTTTGCATAACGCAGGTAGAGGAAAAATCAGATACCGCGTCGCACACACCGGCTTCCACCCGAGCGGAACGCTCGCGCGCGCGAGAACGCGCGATTGTCTTGTTTAATGGCGCTTTTTATCGGCATCGTCGGATTAAATAATCTGGAAATCGCGACGCGCCGCCGGTTTTACCGTTTCCGAGAATTTGTGTCCACTCCGCATGACGCGGAACGCCGACTTATTGGAACGCTCATTAATATTTAGCATGCACGAGCGTGAGAAGATCGCGACGTCGCGAGGACACCTTATATTTAAATATTCGACGTTTCTATTGTATCTCAGGAGCGCGTTAAGCTTCTTCCAATAAGCGCGCCGCCATTTTTCATGCGTTCTATGGAACCAGTGAACTCGAAGATGTGCAATCAATTATTATATAGACGATACTAAATCTTCCCATACACGTGCAATCACCATCGGCATAATGTACCTTTCTTCTCTCACGGTGTGTGCCGACTTCGTTGAATAGCGGTGCGCTGCATTGTCGTAATCCCTCGCGAGAGTTTTCTATTTTCGAAGACTCGCAGATCTTGAAATAAACGTACCCGTATATGGACACGTACCATAATTATCATTTGTTAAAATTAATTCAAGGGTAACTGGGACGAGTGTCGGTGTCAATTTCCGTGACGAATCGAGCCGTTTCGAAATCCCACGCGCAACGAATATAACCGAATCACGAGAATATCGCGCGCTGAAAAGCGGATTCCCCCTCGCACGCTACCCTGTCGCGTTGCATCGCGCCGTGTCGAGGGGTGTGAATTTTCGCGCTTTAAAACAATACGACGATACAGCCCCTTCTTTCTCTCGCTCTTTCACGATAAAGTCACGTCTTTCTTTTCAAGATATTATAATAGAGTGATTTACGATTTTTTCTGGCCTCGTGACGAGTTGAGAAAAAAAATATTGTGGTTATTTTGAAGAATGCAGGCAGATTATTGTGAAATCATAGCTGCATATTTTAATTCGGTGCCAGTCTGGCGGTGCCAATGGAAAGTCACGCCAAAGGGGTGCGGTATATACTGCAGTTTCCTTCACATGATTCTCATGTCTTTGAAATAAAATAAAAATAAAAAACTTTTTTAAAAAGTTCAACCGCGATCCTTTTCGGGAAAATGTGTTACGTCGCGTGCAACGTTTGCAGATACACATGCACACACGAGTGTAACAAAAATTGATAGTTCCTTTCTGGAAAAGGTTCGATGTTTTTTAATTATCACAGCCAAAGCTCATCGTGCGCAGCGTCATAGTTATTTACGAACGTATGAAACATACATGCGATTTTGGTGGCTCGCAATGATAAACAACGGAAATGGAATCGATCACGATTCTATGACCGTCGATAAAACAAGTAGTAAACAAGTAGTATTTGCATTGAAAATTCATTATAGTCGGACCGGTAGCGAATTTCAACCGCGCGTAATTTAAGAATTAAATTGTTTTTAGAAAAAAAAGCAGTTCTCGTTAATTGACCGATCCCGCGCGATAAGGAATCATTTATCATCCGGTTGTGCCATCAATTACGCAACATCCTATATGCATTTGTAAAAAGATGGAGCGTCGTTGAGGATGCACAGCCGCAACGCAATCGTTCGTATTGAGTCGTAAACTTAGAAATAAACTTGAAATTGTATTTTAATGAAAGGAAATATGATAAACATTTCGCGCAACTTTTATTTTGTCTTCGATGCAACTTTTCTAATTCGCAATTTATAAAACGGGGAGTACGGTAATCCATTAAAAAAAGGTATGAGAATACAGTACTTATAAATCCTGAGAACTGAACAAATCTAACTTAAAAAAAGATAGTGAATCTATATGATACGACACGTGTATGACATATTTAACATATATATTATGCCTATTAAACTGACAGCCACTGCAATTGAATTTAACATAAGCAAAAATCTGATGCTTTTTTATCACTAATTTTTTGCTTTATTCGTGAGTTTTTTGTTTTAGCTGATTTCGTGGCTGTGTGCCAACTTAAATTTATAATTAATTTCCTTCGTCCATGAAATTATTGGATAAGTATAATTATGACATTTTTACAAAAAAATTCGAGACAACTTTACATATACTCATGTAAACATAACTATTTTTATTAAATCGACTGAAGTAATAAAATCGCGAATAAGGCAACAAATTTACAACAAAAAAAGGACTAAATTCATGTTTATATTTTATTTATATTGTATTGCAGAGTGCCAGCTTAATAGACAGACATATTGTTAAGTTTCGGATCAATGGCCTCTCGTCAATTTACACGAGATCGTCCTATCACTGTGTCGTTTCTAACAGTATGCGATATACGCGTATTCGCGGTCCAGATAGTCCGTGAAAGAAACGAGGCACTTATTTTGCATCGCGATGCTCCGCCAAGGGTTAAGCCCACGCGGCAAATTCCTGCCAGCTGCAGACGCGCGTTTTGCCCCGACTGTACATCCTATTCCCGCGCGTGAATATATTAGGGTGGTTCTGCTCCCCCTTGGAACTCGAACACATACAAATTAACGATATTACTCGCGCGCGTACGCTCGCGCGTTCCTACTGTCCGTGTATATGTTAGAGACAGAGAGACGTAAAATGCGGCGGCGGCGGCGGCGGCGGCGGCGGCGGCGGCGGCAGCGGAGGGTTGCGCGACGCGTCAAGGGGTGGAGAGGCTTGGAGAGGCTCTGCGTATATGTGTGTGTGTATGCGCAGGGGTGCGCAGGACGGGGGATGAAATATTATAATACGTCACTTGGCAACTGTGCTGCGCCATCGAGCGGTGTATACCAAGTTTCAAATACGCTAATTCGAAAGCCACCCCTTCCACCCTCGTTCCCCGTCGCCGGGGTAGCAGGAGAGTTACGCGACTTCTTTCCCAACCCCCTTCTCCTCCTCCTCCACTTTCCACCCACTCGCTTGCGTCTCCGTATGCGCGACTTCGCCGCCGTCTCCCGTGGCGAAGATTTCTTCGTGCGACGAGGAGAAAAATTACCGGGATGTTTGCAGAGGGAAAAGTGGAGAAATGGAGAGTGGAGAGGAATCGCTCTTCAACGCGGAATTTTGTTAAATATATATATATATATATATATTGCGTTACCGCGTAAAACTGAATGTTCAATCGTGAAACTAAATCGGTTCTCGGTGCCGCGATGATATCGATAACGGGACGGTTCCCTCCCTTATTGTCCTTCTTTACGATCTTCCTCGTCCCTTAGTTTTTTTTCTCGTGTCGATAAACAATTTTTCTCGCGTCGCGGCTCAGATTAGGCCGAATCACATATCAAACAGCGTCGTCTTCCGTATGCTCGCCTTTTCACAACAACAATTTTAGCGAGCGTCTCTCTCGTCTCTCGGCCAAGTTCTATTAGAGATGCGCGATTCCGCCCTTCGTCTGAGAAGAGAGGATATAAAATACTGCCCTTTCCGGGCGCCGCGAAAACTTGTCCAAAGCGAGCTCGGTTAAAAGACGACCACGACGACAACAACGGCGAAGTTTAAAAAGTACGACGCGGAGGAGAGATAAACGCGCACACGGCATTAAGCTGCATCTTTGTGCCTATGTACTGGACATTTATTTTTACACTAAACTGTCAACAGGCCAAGAAAGAAATAAAGAAAGAGAGAACTGAAACGAAAAACGCGAAAATTCGCAACCCTGGATGCAATTTGCGAATTCTTCGGTACGCACTTTTTTATATAATATATGGAGCGTATAAGTAATTGTTGCAAGATGTGGAAATAAAACTCGATGTCAGATTTATGAAGATAAACTACCTAGTTCTTTCTTTGAGATTAAAATATATTAATTAATTAAGTTAAATATGTTAATCGTATTAAATAAATGTATATAAATATAAAAATACTCAGGAAACATAGCATTTCTTCAACTTTTGCTTTCTATATCTTTTAATTAGCGATGTATAAGCGAAGAAACGTGTATCTTCTCTCTCCGTCATAATGTAAGTCGACTCTCAAAGTAAGAATAACCCTTGCATTAACGTTTCACAAGGTTAAGACGCGTGTTACGGGATCCATTAAGGCCTCACCGGCAAACGATCGCTTCTGATCATGCGAAAGGAACAATTTCCGCACGTAGGCATCGGGAATTCTTCGATCGATGCCGATCGCCCCCGAAACCCGATACACTCTCCGTAGACGAACGGAAGGTACGCGTCCGGAGTGCTTTTCGCGAAAGACGCCCGGTATACGGGCCCTGTCCACGAGGGTGTGGTTTGAT
This sequence comes from Temnothorax nylanderi, assembly GCF_030848795.1. Lineage (NCBI taxonomy): Eukaryota > Metazoa > Arthropoda > Insecta > Hymenoptera > Formicidae > Temnothorax > Temnothorax nylanderi. The sequence continues at coordinate 1,356,496 of NW_027249098.1, read as the reverse complement.
TAATGACCTATTCGATCCCCCTGCCTTTCTACGCGGATGCTTCGCGCTGCCGTAGTATCGAATTCTACCTAAATACACCTGTATACGCGTGCACGCGTGTGCGTCAACGTGCGCGCGCGCCTATTCGTCCGTTTATATGTACATACGTCGACGAGAAAGGGGGATGAGAGGCAGGAGTAGTAGGTAGGTAAAAGGGGTTGCACAAGCAACAGAGAGAGAGAGAGAGAGAGGGAAAGAGAGTCGCATTCATTAATACTATAGGATCGAAGAGAATCCTCCGAAAATAAACATCATTACAAAGAAACTAATGCGAGGATGTAATAATCGTGCACCGACTTACAAATGTAATGGAAATGCGGCGCAGCATCTCTCATTGTTGATAAAACTGGAGCTAGCTGTTAAAATGAGAGCAAATATAGTAATTTAAAAATTACAAGTCAATGCGTGGTTCATCAAATAAAAGCTTTCCCCAGCAAGCTAAGTGAAATTAATTAAATGCGTTACAAAAGCTTCTCCGAGACTCGCTAACGTGAAATGTAATATCCCTTATTGTACTGACTAATCATATTGGGGTTAAAACCGAGTCTCGCCACGACAACACTTCGTCTATCCAAATTTGCACGTGGCGGCTGAGAATTAAAAGGAATGTTGGTAAAAATATGATATCGACTCCTCGTTTGATTCCACGGATTCAATTCTTGGAGTATATCGCGAATAATTATGTTCCGCTCTAAACGGTACCTAATGCCATTAAGTATTCCCGGCGTTCGAGAAATGGGAGCGCGAGATGAAAAGGGTTCAAGAATCCAGATACAGATGTAGGATACGCGGCCCGATACGAATTCTCCGATACGATGAAAAATCATGATCGTCGAAACGATAATACTCCATAGCGGACTGTAGAATCAGGGGGGGAATCACTGCGATGCCTGTAAATGATACTTACAGCATATATTCCGCGAGACCCGATGCGGCAAAAATGAGACTGGAAACAGGAGAAGCCGTGACAAGGACGTGTACAGCGCACGACATTAATTTCCAGAGGCGGCTAGCAAGTTTCGCGGAGTTTCGAGCTCGCTCGCTCGCTCGTTCGTTCGCCGCAAAATACTTTGACAAATCCCCGCGATATCTCGCGGAAAAACTCCGCCGGCGAAGTCGAGAGCGCGCGCGCGCACACTCTAATCGAAAGGAAACACGGCGTCGCATATAAATAAGAATTTATAGACGATGAAAAATGCGAACGAAAGTTGGAGTTCCGCGCGAGTTTTCTTCCTCCGCTCCTTCTCCTCCTCCTCGTCCTCGTGCTCTTCCCCTGCTCCTCTTTCCCTCCTCTCCTCTCCTTCGTTCCTCCGTCATCCTTCTTCCCGAGCTCGCGCGGGGGTGGAGGGGAGGGAGGGAATTTACGGGGCGAAGTAAAAGTTTCGCGCGAAAAGCGAAAACTCTCGCTAATGGCTGTTTTTCTTGGGCGGAATACTTAAAAAAAAGGGGCGGGCGATGGAGGAGGGAATGGGTGGCGGCCGTAGGAAGCGCGAAACGACGGAAATAAAAACGAGAGAGTTACTCGCTTCTTCTCTTGTCTCTCTTTCTTTCTCGCTCCTTCTCTCTATCTCCCCCCACGTCCGCTCTCTTTCTTCCTCTTTCACGTTATGTCTCCGCGACAGAAACAAAAAAGTGTAATTTGCCGCTATTAGGCGACACCCTTCCTCGCGCGCGCCCAACCCTCCCTCGTCCGTCTCGCCCCCGCGAGAAGAGGGTGACGAGCGCTGAACTCGCGATATTACGACCTCGGCGACGACCATCCTCGCTCGCTCTTTCTCTCTCTTTCGTTCTTTCGGCGCGAAAGAACTTACAATCGAATTACATCCGCCGGATCTGGTCGTGGCGTTACATCGTCACGAGCGTAACACTGTGACGGCGAAGACGAAGTCCGCTACTCGCGTCACGTTGCATCAACTTAGCGAGTGTTGCTGCAAGATTCAAGAATATGCTTTGCGCGCCGCAGAGCGCGCGAGAAAAAGAAACGATTTTTCTCCTCGTCGCGCGTACAAACACGAAGGGGACAAATAATGCATACAAAATAATGGTATACATTACATATAAAAATATCGTCGCGATTAACGTATCAATTAAATCTACGAAGATATTTCCGCGAGGTATTCAGATTATTGCCACATTTTCGACAATTCGTCGTTCAATCGCGGTTTAACGAAGCGCACAGAGGAGCGTTGTCAAAAATCACTTCCGTTAACTGCACGCGTTCCCGCGGGCGTGTAATAATCAACTAGAAAATTACACACTAATCGGTTAGATCCGGTGGAAGAGATTACCTAGGCGTACGCGATGCGTCCCGACAAGCACGCGAAACGGCCGTCAAGTCGTTGGCTATGGTCGTAGGTCAATACCATATCTGCCATACGTCGTGCGTGAACGCACGCACACGCACGCACGCAGGAACGGACGGATGCGTCGAGCAGCCTGATGCAACGAGGGTCTCGCTTTATTTATTAATCCAGCCATATCCAACTGCTTTCTATTGAAAGAAATATCTGAATCTTTAATGGATTGTTTCTATGGCTATAGCCACCGCAGAAAGAGATCCTTGAATACGTTTTTTAATAAAATTACTGGAAAAAAGTATGAGTTTCACTGCATTTTATATTTTTAATTAAACGGCGTTGTTCTTTGTTTCTATAACGTTTTACATTAAATAATCTATTCTTGAATTTTAATTAGATATGTAGTGTTGAAGCTAAGAAAAAAAATCCGAAGATTGATACCGTGAGGAACACTAAAACGCTAAAAACATTTGAAATGCTCTAGAATCGTGAAAGAAAGGGACTGCCATTACGAATATCAAACCTCTATGAAATTGCACGTCTGCGTGCTAAAAGCGGAAGAAAAAGTTCGATCGGAGGAAAGGTTAACATGGGGGGGCAACGAAATGGGGAGGGAAGAAACTCGCGGGCTCGTTCTTTCTCGAGCGGGGCGGAAACGTGGGACAGGTTAGCCGTTGAAGTAGCAACGCAAAAATAGCGATCGAACATACCGTCGGCCGTGTAACCACCGCGCGCGCGTATGCGTGCATGCGTGCCGTGTGCGTACGCGTGTGCGTGTGCTCGCGCTCGCGCTCGCTTTCCACCCCGGCGAGGGATAACGCGATGCAATGGAAATCAAGCGCAACCCCTTGCCACGGATTGGTATATACGGAGCATCGGCTCCGATGGAAGCCATTATCTTGATATGTTGGCCGAGCATCGAGCCACTCTCTTCGTTCCAGGCCCCTCTTGCTTGCCCCCCCTCCCCCTCCCCCTCCCCGCTGCCCTTCGCCTCTATCCCGTCCTACCGATCGGTAACGTATAATTAAAGTTGCTCGCCAATGGCGAAGAGCGAGAGAAAGGAGCGGAGGGAGACGAGAGGACTCGCCGCCGTTGCTCTCCTCTCTGCGATGGAAAAAATTTTTTCACAAGGTAAACGGAGCTGATCGGCCGAGCTGGCCCTCGATGTGGACGAGGCCGAAATTCGAAACCGGAAGCAGACATCGGCGAGTGAAACCTTGAGAGCGAGAAGGGAAGGACGGATAAGGTTCACCGTCCTTTCTCCGAATAAACATAAAATATTGTAACGCGGTACAGTATACGAATGAAATACTAAAGAGATCAATATTCTATAAGAAAGTTGGTTTTAACGATTAATTTTTTTCAAAAATAAAGATAACATCTTTTTACAATTGAACATTCCATGATGCTCCACTGTTCGAATACCGAACTAATTTCTTGCGAGACTTCAAAACCTTACAAAGTTGCGAAGTTAGCAACTAACTAGCAAATAACTACGACTATACCTGCTACTGTCATTTAATTTAATATAGTTTAATTTATTTCAAAGTCAAAAAAATCTATGAGGACATGTACAGACACACGTACATACACGAAATTGCGCGTCGGAATGGAAATCTTCATTATACCTTAATATGCGCACAGGATATCTCGCTACCTATTTTTTATAAATAAAAAAATTAGAACTGGATGGAGACACGACCGATTTGTTAATACACATAACACTTTCAGAAATGGGGGAACGCTTGAAATTCCCTGTCTGAGACGGCGAGAAGCCGACACGCCGCGCCGTGTCGCCGGGAAATCTCTTCGAGCGGTAAACGAAGGATTTATGTGTCGAGCGGACTGAAAGTCAAGTCCAGAGAAGAGTGCACTTTAATGCACTCGTCGAACGTCCCGGCACGCCGCGGCTCTCTTCGAGGGCGCGAAATACTTCCGAAGTCACGCGGCTTTCCCGCTCGTCGAAGGAGAAGCGTATTATTTAAATTCAGACAACCCCGCGAAGAGTCATCTGGCAAATAGAAGCACAGTGGAGCGTCACTCTTCCCTGATCAGAATCTAGACGAAGAAATGGGGGCAAAAGAAAACCGCGAGCGTGACAGATTATGCGTCGCCTAATCCAATCTATCTAATTTTATACAATTTTGCTACATTAAATGTAGATCTAACTGTAAGTAAATCCAGCAAATTCAGAAGCAAATCTGCATTATAAATCTGCAAGCGAAATAAAAATCTAGAGAACGTCTGCTTTATTCCTCCGAGAGTTATACGGTTCTCTTTTTTTTTTCTAGTCGACGTACTTATTGGGATTGCGGATGGTTACAGCACGGTTATGTTAAAGTATAGGTTCCCCGTCGATATGGGGGTTGGTGTTGCTATAGCCGCGTTATAGCACGATACGTTCTGACGTTCTCATCAAATATTAACGGGGGCCGTATATAAAGCGCGTTTCCCGCTTGCAAGAGGCATTTTGTAAGGAACGCCACTTCGCGTCCATATTTTCACTTCTTCGATTTAAACGGAAACGAGGCTCGTGATCGAGAGAATGACCGGAAGAATAAGGACGACTTCGCGCCTATAAAAAAATCAGGAAAATGTTTAAATGTTTGCCGCGAAAATCGATTTTCTCTTATTCTTTCTTGTTAACTACGAAAAAAACATTAATTGCAGAATGTTCAATTTTCGGATAATAAACATAAATTAAATGTTCAAAGAATATTCCAAAACGACATACACATAAATAAAAGTGTTTTTATTTCATGTTTTTTATCTCTTAATAATAAGAGATAACACAAAACCAACCACCGCATCCACCGTAATTTAATATCTGATCTAAAAACGGTAGTTGAAACATAATATTCAGTTATAAGCAAAGTTGAAAATTGAAGAGTCTTTTGATGAAATAAATATCAGAAGGGAAATTTTTTTCAGTTAGTTTTAAGTGGACTGCACTTTACAAGTACTTTGAAAGTTGAGAAAATATTCTATATCAGAGCGTATATACAGACATTAGGCACTATTTTCTATCTTTATCATCAAAGGTTGTTCTTATGGTCAGCATAGTTCATAAGTTCGCGAAAATAGCTCTAACACAGGAGAGAAATAATTCAAGTTGTAGACTCCAACTACATTATGTATATCACAAATTACATTATGTATATCGCGGGGCACCGTCGTTTTTCCATTTTCCTCGTGAATTTTCGATCGTGAATAGTTAAAGATCAAATATATGTTGTTATCAATAACAATCTCTCTAATTCTATTTACTCGTCGAAATTAAACAGCTCCGACGTATCGATGCGATATCGGGGGTAAATACGGTCGGCCCGTTCAAAGAGACTTCTTAGCTGATCCCTGACCAGAGCTCAGTCCGGCGACGCGACGGAGGCCGGTCGAAAGACAGTCAAGCGAGAGGAGATAATCGAAACTCAATTTCAAACATTTTACTCGCGGTAGATTAAGCGAGTCTATTTGCGAACTCATATCCTTCGCGCGACCGTCGCCCCTTCGTTTCGCGATCGAGATTGAAGAAGAGAGATTGAAGGCTTAGATTGAGGACCAACGACCCGCGCCCACGATAAAATCATTATTCATTTAATTTGAAGCAGATTTCCTTTTAATAATATTCATCGTTCGAGGTGTGGCTGCTAAAACGTCCAAGATGTTGAAAGCCAGAAGGACATTGCGAGTTTTTATTATCTGACTTTAGAAATGTCAAAGATTTATTGAAACAGCGCGTTGCCTTCGAAGTAGGAAGATAGCCGAAAACCTATTCAATCCGTTCCGGCTTGTTTGCGAAAGGAATTCGCACCTTTCGAAGAAATTCTTAGGTCGCCCTCTTTTTCCGCCGCGTGTAGCGCGACTTTAATAGACGCGCACGGCCGTCGAACTCTCATTCCGTCGGATCCGTCTTTCAGCGGCGCGATTTCCCATGCAAAAGCCAGAAACCGGGTCGAAAATATCGCCGCGTCATCGCGTATATGGCCGCACAATAATTCGCGCTGCGCGCGTATGTACCCCGTGGTTATATTACCTCGCGAACGAGTCCGCGTGCAGATGACGACGAGGAGGAGGATGATGAGGCAAGAGAGACGAGGAGGAGGCGGAAGAGGCGACGGCGGAGCAGGAGCGATCAGCGTTTTAAAATAGAGCAATTTTTAATTATGCCGGCTCTACTCGTGATCCGCGATACCGGAGACCGAAGTACCGGAGAGCGGCAGATGGGACAAGCTTCCTACCCCTCCTCCCCCCCAAAACGGCGGAGGGAGGCGAAAAAAAGAGAGCGCGCCGACGTCTCTCCATCGTCGCGCCGGCAATGGCGTATCCATCCGCGCCTGTTTACCCGCCCGGTGCCGCCCGCGACGACATATTAAAAATCCGCGAGCGCGCTACTCGCCGCGGCGATCTTTTCCGCAAACACGCGGAATTATATGCGAGCGGTAAGACGTAGACAAAAGGGAGGATACACTCTCGTGCACGATACGCGCTCACGGCGCTTTAAGGCTCACTCCTGACGACGTTCGTGTGTCGTCAACGCGCATACATCGTGTACGATCGCACGCGGAGACGCGTGTGTAACGTGTTCACGTATGTGTGAGTGTGTACCTCGTCGCCAACCCCTTCGCCCCCTCGAAACGTTAAGCCGCCGAAGCGGTACGTAGGCCTTAAGCCGCATCGTCGCCGATCCTCCGGTACTCCTCCCGCTTCCCCGTCGTCCTCTTTTTCTCTTCGTCCCTCTGTATTCTTTATCCTACCCCTTTCCGCCCCGCTCCCACCCCGTTTCGTATACGCGATACATGGCGACGGACGCGGGCACTGCTCTCTCACCGCCTTAATGCATTCGGCAAACATCGCCAGCGCCGTTGCGCGAACGGGTCTTTATTTACACTACGGATTCTTTCTCTTGCGTGCGTGCGTGTCGTGTCGTGTCGTGTCATGTGTGCGTGTCGCGCAGTAAAACGGCGTTGTCGATGTCGAAAAATGTCGATGAGCTCGAGGCTGAAGGCACTCGACTGTACTCGCGTAAAAGAGCAACTTGATCTTCCGATTTTCGGCCAAGCGATTTTGGAGCCTAAAAAATTTTTACTCGCGCACGAAATCGCGTTTACAAACGGCCAACGGATTATTGATATTATATTTTTCCTTGATAGAGATTGCATAATTCATTTATGTACCTCACGGTCGACGTTATAACTTACCGTCTTAAGAAATGATGAAAACGTTTGAGCGTCCTAAATTATTCCAAGCGCTAAATGTTGAATAAGACGATATATTTAAATCGTAAGAAAGTGTCCCACTTTCTGGATGAATATACCTCGCACCGTACCGTCCGCAAGTTCATGAACACATCCGCTGATTCAGCGGAGGAGGGACGAGAAATGCGACGCACGTTGCATCACCTCGCATTCTTCACACACTCAATTTACGCAAGTCACAGGGTAAACAAATTTACGCCCGTTACACCGGCGCCCAAGGAAGAAAAAATACGCGCGTACAGGGTTTCGCGGGGGTTTAAATTTTTTCGCGACATGGTTAGCAGCCCGCTCGCTCTCTCCGCGAGGAGCCGAAATGAGCGGGACGCGGAGCAAGGGGCGGGGAGTGGGTTGATGAGATTTCCAGGTACACGATGAAAGTCGCCCGCGCGTGTCTGGCGCCATTAGGCCAGCCGTGTTTTCGCGCGACCCGTTTTCGCGCCCGCCACCCCGCCGGGAGCTACTTGTAAGCAAGACTTTGGGTAACAACGACGACGGGCGTCGAGTCGCGTCGCGTCGCGTTCGCATCGCGCCAACGAGCAAATGATTTTTTTCCACGATGGCCGCGAGCCGCGCGGAAAAGTAGGAAACCCTGTCGAAAAGATTAGAACACGGCCGCGCCCGTGTCCAAGTAATGCCGGGGCCCGTGGGTAATATCTCACCATTAGGCATAATCATCCCCTTACACATCCGACGAGCAGCACATCCACCCGTAGTCGGGCGCCGCCGGCCCTCTAATGCCTTATAATTTATAACTCTCGCCCACCTCCCCCGTCCGTACCACCCCCGCCCCCTCCCTCCGCCACCTCCCGCGCGACTCGCGCGCCTCTCCGGCTCCTATAAGCTCGCGCCATCCCCCGTTCTCTCGCTGCCGGAATATATATCAGCGTTAAAGTTAAAGGCCGCTGGCAGTCAAGAAAGTAAGCCCCCCCCCCCTCTCTCGGCGAACCGTCCGGAATTTATAAATATGGCGTCTAATATTCCGCCGTTATCGCCGGACGTTGGAGGAATCGCGTCACGACCCCGAGAAACCGAGCCTCCCCTCCGGACTCCGAGCCAGCCCTCATAAATCTCTTCGCTTCTCATTTTCGGGCTCCTCCTTCCTTTAACCTGATCGACTTCATTACGACAAATTGTTGGTTCAATTACACGTGTAACCGTGTATTTTTTTATATTGTAATTACTTTTCATCAATTATTAATAGTCTTATCATGACTTATAAATCCAATGCCGTGATATATTCGAACGAGGTTCTCTGGATAAATAACGAGCGAATTCATCAAGCTTCATCGAATTTTAGTTCGACGAATGTTAAATTGACGATCGCTAAATTCTTGATGACTCGTTAAAAACGAGAACGATATTATTCGTCGGAGCTGGTCGACGACGATATGAAATAAAAGAAACTGTACGTTTATATATACATATGGGTGACATTATAGATTTAACGGCCGTTATCTGGTTTAAGAAAGTTGACGATATCGATCGTAAATCTTTTACGGATATGGACAGGCGAGGGGGATGAGTTTCTCTCGCATGTACTTTGGATTTTTACGGAGAGAATGATATTTCGGGGATGAGGAATTCTCAATGCGTCCCACTTTTCTGTATTTTGGGACGAAAAACCTCGTGCGCGCGAGAGATCTCGGTCGCCTAGCTTGCGTGTTCGCGTTTACGAGAACGTGTCGATGAGCAACGATGTTATCAGCGAGCGAGGGGGTCGACTCGCCCCGATCGCGCGATAGCCAACTATCGTCGTCATCGTCATCATCGTCGTCGTCGTCCGCGTAACGACAGTCAATCGCGCTCTGATTTTCGTATTAATTTAGTAATCCGCGTGCACGCTTCTCGTGCTTCGGTCACGCGAGCCGCGTGTACACGAGTGCCCATCGGTGAATAGATAAAAGCGACCGAGGCACGAACAAAGTACACGAGGTATGATATATAGGGTGTCGGTTGGCTATTTCTTACGGTCACCCTTACGGTTCCTCTCGGTAACACGAAATAGACATTTCCCCGAGTCAGAATCACAGGACGTGATAAAGCTTAAATTTACCTTTAATTTTTTAAATAAATTAGTCGTCTGACGCCATCATGATGACCGAGGCCAAAGAATTTCTTGTTCCTTCGATACAATATTCAGAACTAATTTTACAGAGAATTAATATTCGCAATTGTGTAAATAATGCGATTACACAACAATATAATTATCTGGAGCCCTTAAATTAAGTTAATTTTTTGCTCTAAATATAGTACAAATCTGTAGTAGTATTTACAGCGAAAAGTTTTTCTTTGACAGCAGTATTTCTAGCCCACAAGCCCACAAGCGCAGAAGAGAGAAAGAGTTAGAATAGAGCGAGGGTGTGGTTAATTCGCCGTTCTGATATCGCAGGGAAAGGAAAGGAGTGCCGATCGCGAGGGGGTGAGTTAAATGCAGATTGCGAGAGCCTTTCGAGTGATTTGACCAATTTTACAATTTTAGAGCGTGATGCCGACGTATCGCGAGCGAACGAGGGAAGCAAAGAGAGAAAGGAAGAGAGGGGGAGAAAGGGGAGAAAAATCGAGAATGGATAAGAGAAGGCTAAGGACAAAAAAAGGACGAGGAATGGGTGGTCGTGCCGCACCCCTAAAGCTTCGTATGCATAGCCGTAACTGTGGCAGGGCAGTTAGGGCCCGTTAAGCAATATCTATTTCCTCCGGCGCCGTTTTTCTTTCCTTCCTTCCTTCGTAAAAACGCGGCCGCCACGGACGATGGGCGCGGCACATTCATACGCGTACACAGATGGCAAATATCGATATTTTTCAGATAAGTATGGATATCTGACTCCTCAAGTTTTACAGCATCGAGAAAATTTTTTAAGAAATTTTCAAAATATAAAGTGCAGCTCCAACCCACTATACGTATCCGGCGACTGTAAACGTTATTTCTTCAAAATTCGTAAATATATCCTTGAAATGCCAATTTTGGATTAATAAGCGTGATTAGAATAAGATACGAATTTATAAATTTCGTGGAGAACATAGAATAAATATCATTAAAACTTGTGGTATTTGGAAGTTATATAATTTTTTATATTTTGAAATTATAGATATTATTTTAATTTTAAGCAATTTTAAATAATTGAATTTTATAAATATAAAAAAAAAGATATTCAAATTTGACCTATTTACTTTAATCCAATTTAAAATAGCTTCGTGAAGCGACGCATAAAATTACGCGATTAATCTAGTATCACTAGAAAGTAATAAAAAGTAAACTAAATCTCTTACTAATACACATTGGCAAAGTGAGGTTCCGCGCAATGAGATAATGCTCGTGTTGTTGATTGCGGGTGAAAAGGCGGCGAAAGATATTCCGTGAAAGAAATCGCGTGATTGTAGCTTCGTGAGAATCAGTTGATTATACAATCCGGCGGCTGGATATTAGCGAGAACATCGTTATTTACCGCTGACGACGACGACGACGACGACGACGACGATGACATAACGGCCATCCCCGCCCGATGGCGATACGGATCGACCATTTTGTAAATCAGTTCCGACATTTTGTCTTCATAAATCAGGCGTTGCGAGGGCCCGCTCGCGCGGAAGCGTTGATTATAATTAACGCGGCCCGAATTAATAGGGCCGCCCGTCGTCACGCGACTCGCCGCCGCGCCGGATTCTTCCGATACGACGCCATTATTCGCCGCCTCTTCGATCACGAGCCCGAGGCCGGTTGGTCGAGTGCAATCAACAAATTTCTCGAAAATAACGGAAGCGACGCGGGGGAACACGGCAGCAGCGAGGGGTATTACGCTGCGAGATTCCGCTAATTAATTTAATTAATGCGCCAGCCGAGAATAAATCGCCGTTCGCGTGTGGGTGTGCATCTTTTTAATTTCTTCGCGCCATTCGTCTTGCCCCATCGCGGGACGTGTATAAATCACGCCAACATGTCGTACCGCCTGTTGTTATAAGCGTGCAAAAATTAATTTGCACCGCTGCTGTACGGCCGAATTCTTTTTTAGGAAAAAAAAAAGAAAACAAATGCAAATTTGAATCGCCGTAGATTCGCAAGAATCGTACGTCGCGAAACGTGACCCCGCGTATATTAAGTCTGCAATTAAAAAATTAATAATTTTATCGTGCGGATTTGTGCGTGGGTTTATTCAGATATATTAAACCAAAGCTGTACGAATTAAATATTGATAATAGCATTTAATTATTCTTAATTTGTTAATTATTTTTAACCAAATATTATATAAAACGACCCAGAATGCTTATTAAATAATTACCGTTGCTTATTATTAGCCTAAATGTTAAAATATGATATAGAAGTTGATACCGCTCGATACCGCGGTACGGTAAATGCTTCTAGTTATAGGGCAACTTCCCGGCCTGAAACTCAGGGGGTCGAACACCCTCGGCCACTCTGGATTCCCCGCGAGTTCGCTGGAACGCGCCGCGCCGCGCCGGATCGCAAGAACGTCGCGGTAATCGTCACGACGTGCTTGGCGAGCTCCAGTTCGCGGTATTTATCGCCGCGGATAAGATCACCGCGACACGGAGCAAGACGCAACTATTTCGAGAATGCCGGCAATACGTGGCCCCCCTGTCGTCGTCGGCGGCGGATGCGTGTACGCGCCTCCTTCGTCATGCCGGGCGCAATATAACGCGCTCGGAACTTCGCGAGCACGCGACTCTCTCCTTCGCGGAAACTTCTCCGACTGATTAAGGAGGGGAGTATACGCGATCGTGAGAGTTCCGCAAGTGACTCGACGTGTTTGCTTTAAATGCCGCTTATTGACAAGTTTGCGGATCAGACGGTCGTCGCGTTTGAATGGAATAGAATGGAATAGATTAAGGTATGGTTTCTCCCCGGAACATCGTATAATAGAGAGACAAACGGCGCAGATGTACAAGCGAAAGATAATTAACGCACAATGGCTTGCACAATAGATTGAAGTGAAGCTATATATAAATATAATAAGGAGCTGAAGTATCTCCCATTTTGCATTTATATAAACTAATCTGAACAGAGATAAATAAGATATCGAAGGCCTTATAAATACGGATAGGGGCAGACTGAACAATTTAAACGGATTCAAAAAGTCAAAATCACTCACAGCGAGTAAGCGTGACGAGAGCTCATCCGCACCTACATGAAATGAACAACCGAAGGTTGGCAGCAGTCGGGAGAAAAATGACGAAAAAAAAAACACATGGGATTGCTCAGCTATTTACCCTTCGCGTTCTCCGCGTAAAAATGTCCCATATTCTATCAATACTTATCGGGCAACAAACAAAATACTCGATGGGGGGTCGTGGGGGAGGGGGGGAAGGGGTGTAATGTCCGTACTTACGCAGGCACCATGGATTTGTGTGGGTAAGCGCACTTGTATGCGTCTCCTCGCATATACATAACGCGCACACGTATACACCTATGCCGGGGCGGCGGAACAAACTTCGACATGAATTACTTAGATTAATTTAGTTGGGCGGCAGGGCAGCCCGCCGCCGCCGCCACCGCCGCCGCTGCTCGTTGTTGCTTACTCTCCGACCTTCCCCGTGTATCGCCCGCGCGATACAACCCCGCGGTCGCCGCCGCCACCACCGACCTCGGTGTCGCCGCCACACATACACATACACACATCTCTCTCTATATATCTCTCTATTTCTCTCGCTTTGCGGTATCGATTCCGACTTACTTTCGCCTAATTTCAGAAGCCACGGCCAAACAATAAATAACGCCCGCCACCGCCCCACCTCATCCTTCTTACGTGCGCTTTTATTTACGGCCCTTTCTCAATCCCTTAAAGACGCGCGTTCACCGTGAACCTTTACGAGTCCCTCCTGTTAGCGAGAGGGATGCACTGACGTCGCACGTCATCATATTCTTTGCCATTTTTGGAGCATATGCTATTTGCAAAATCGATTCATGTCTGTCATGACACGAAGTTATAACTTCGTGTCTTTTTAAGACATTTTGGAACAACCGAAATGCAGCTTGTTTGACGAATAACGTATGGCAAGTGTAATATAATCAATTTCTGATCTTTCTGATTTAACTATTGATAAATTAGAACGCTAGTTATTTTTATTGATAACAGAAGTCTGTCGAAGAATCTGTGAATAAAACGAGGCACGCGGAGTAATCCCGAGACGCTCCTCGTGTATCTTTTATCTTACATTTGTATAGAATTTTTTTTCCTGTATTGAAGTTATTTTAACGCGCGCGGTTTAGACAATCTTTTCGATTCTAGGACACGATACTATATTTTATTCTGTACGGTCGCGTATTCATCCGATGACGAGATTTCGAAGCGTTGCGAGTAAATCATTCGGTTTATCGGACCGCGCGCGAATTCGGGACGGCGATAAATTCCACGCGGCGTGTTTACTCGCGTGTATGGATCGAAACTTTCCGCCTAGGAGGAAGAGAGAGAGAGGACGAGGAAATCGGCAATGGGCAATCGATCGTCCGTCCGTCAGAGAATTCACGGACACCTCGAGAGGTGTCCTAATTTTCATTTCCTGCCCCGTTTCGTTTCTTCGAACCGACCCTACGGCGACTCGTCTCCCCTTTCGCGAGGGTGTTAACGCGGCCCAAGGATGACTCGGCTCGAATTATCGACTCAATTTCATCGGAAACGTACCGCAGGGACGTTTCACGAGGGTTCGGAGGTATGGAATCGGCGAGAATTTCTCTAGTAATGTTAGAAAAAGATTTAAAAAAAACGGAATTTTATAATTGAAGAATTTTTGCATTTTGTACAAAAATAAGTATTTATGGATATAATAAATATGGATTTTTTTTGTCTTTAATAAGATACGTCTTATCATTTTTAAGACTTACTTGAAGTACGCTGTTTAACATAAATCTTAAGAAATAAATTTATTTAATTCTGGAATGATTAATCCAAAATTTTCAGATTTATTATTTTATAGTCACTTATATAGGAGCTCTTAATTTATGAAGGTTATAATGGCTCTTTCGGTGCGTTTTAAAAATGTCTTACAAAATCTGTAAGCCAGAAATAAAAAACAGTTCAAAAACGGAACAGTAGAGTGATGTTACAAATATTATTCCATTTATAACAAACAACATCCTTCGAAAAAAGCGCAATTTTTGTTGTTTTTTGGGACAATTTCAATACTCGACTGATCAACGCTCCGATAAACTTCGCGCTGGAATGTCGACTATCTTAACTGGATCAAACTCTGCAGAAATTAACAAAGTGCTGTCGGCTCCGTTCCTTCCTGAAGAATTCGATCTAGTTTAGGTATAGCTGGCTTCCGAACGCATCGGATAAACTTGATGTAATCAAGGAATACTTCTAATAATAAACAGTAATATCGGATTCCTTCGCATGTAATAAATAATGATGCTAATAATACGCGGATTTTCTCAGCAGTGCTAACTCCGTTCCGTGCGGTTAATCAAGCGAAACGCTGCGAATGACGGAAAGTGGCCATTATCTCGGGGAAACGCGACGTGGAGATCAGAGCAAAACGTACAAACGTCGTCGCGTTTTTCAAAATTATCTCCCGGTGTAAAGGGTAAAATGCAAAATCTGTGTATCGAGAGGAAGAGAGAGACGACAGGAGACGGGACTTTTATTTCCATCGCCGCGCGACTTCCCGGACGGCTCGATGCGCCCTCGGGACTTTTCCGCTTTTTCTCTCGTGGAGAGAACGGAAAACGGGAGCGTGTTCACGCGACAAAGGCGCGCGCGTACACGCGATCGAGACGAACGGCAGCCGCGAGAAGAGACGCGGGAAAGGGGGCGCGGGGGAGTTTCGGAGGATCGGGAGAGGCAGAAGTGGAGGAGGACGGTAGCAAGCCGGACACGCGTTTCGTGCGGCGCGTCTACTCGGTGTCGCGGAAATAATAGATGAACCACGGCTCGACCGAGCGTGCTACCGTGAGGACGGCGGCAGTGGGGAGGCCGAACGGATGCGTTGGGAGGAGAGGAGGGGGACTAAACAATGTTTTTTAGCCACTGAAATCCCCCTGAATTTTTCATCTGCCCCTATGTTTTAACCCTTTCGGCACCCCGGGAGAGGAAGGGCTCTCCCTTCCCTTCTCCTCTCTCTCTCTCTCTCTCTGTTGCTCGTTCGTTCTCTCCTTCCTCCCTCTCTGCCTGCATCTCTCTTTCGTCTCTCTTCTTGAATTATGTACACGCCGGTGCTGTGCGCCGCGGTACCCGTCGTCATCGTCGTCGCCGCCGTCGTCCGCTCTTCGCAATCGTTACTATTGCAGCACGTAAAAAAAGAGCAAGACAAAAAAGGAAGGCGCGAGAGAGAGAGAGAGGGGGGGGAGGGAGGAATCGAGAAGCGAGACGAGAGAGAGAGAGGAGAAGGATGGACGACAATCCGCGCGGAGCCCGCGTAAATCTTTTAATTATTTAATTAGCCGATAAGGAAGCAAAAAATGGCGTTGCGACGTCCACTATGACCGCGCCTCCTTCTCCTCTTCCGGCCCTTTCGCATCCCTTTACCATCCCTGGTGTTATCTTCGGGCGGAGACGAGCGTATTTTTCGATCGTCGTGTCCGCGGAATCTAGGCGAGTAATAACAGGTTTTTAACGAGAACGTCACCGTTGTCGTCGTCGTGGTCGTTGTTGTCGTCATCGTCGTCGCCGTTGCCGCCACCGTCACCGCCGCTCTGCCACTGTCTGTTGGCCACCCTTCCGCGCGCGCACACACACACACACACACACACACACACACACACCTTCGCATTCACCCCCCTCGCTCGGCGTAAGCAAGCGTGCAATATTGATAGACCGCGGGGATACCTATTTGCACGGTTACGCGGCGGCCGGGAAAGAGGAAGAGGAGGAACGTAAGAGGGAGAGAACGGTAAGAGGGGAACGGTGGGAGTGGAGAGGTGGCGGTCGGACGGGGGCGCGGGGTCTCTACATAAAACCATTATGTAATTACATCTAGGCTGGTCGAACGAACGAACGAAGGAACAAGGGGTGGACAGGGTTGGCGTGGGCGAGGAGACGACGAGGGCAGGAAGCTCGCGCGATAGAGTAGAGCAGAGGGTAGATGAGAGAAAGGGAGAAAGGGAGAGAGAGAGAGAGAGAAGCAGGCGAGCAGCAGGCGGGGTGGCTTGAATTTGATTTCAGAGAAAAGGGTTGATACTGCTACTGCCGGTTCCGATCGCGTGATCCGAACCACCCTTTCGCTCCCCCGTGCTACGTGTTACGTATCGTACGTGCATAAAGCCGCCTCGCGTTGCGGCCGAGCGGGATAGACAGGCAGAAGGGTATTAATACACGTACGTCTTCTCCCCCGCGCGAGTGCCTCCTCTCTCTCCCTTCGATCAGGATGGCCGAGGATTTCCCGAGCTCGTTTCTCCGGCCGCGTCAACGGGACGCGCTTTTGCTTACGTATGCGTGTACGACTTCGTTAGAATTTCTGTCAAAGTAATAGTAAGATCGACACGCCCGGGACGGCATGAAAATTACCATTTCTTCCGTCTGTGGTCTCGCGTCTATGGATAGATTCATGGTAGAGTCTTCCGTAGTTTTGTTATTTTACTCCGACACATTTAACATACTATTTAATTACCATTTTTCAGTTGTGATAATTTTGTAAATATTGTTGCTAATAATTTTCTAAGTATGTTTCATTGTTGTACATAAATAAATATCTACACACTACATAAAAATATATACGTAATATAGGATAATATTTAATTAAAACTATATTAAATTTTATGTAAGTGTCTGTCTGCATTCCAAGATTAAACCACTTATTTTTAACTCGAGATTTGTTTACTTATATGGAAGCGTGAAAAGCGAGAAGTAATTGTTCAATGTACTTTAATTTTTATAAACAACGCAATTTTTAAAAATATAAAGAAACAGTAACACATATTTTAATTCTAGAGTTGAGAACAAGTAATTAAAAAATTTCATATGGAAAAGTAAAAAAAACTACGGAAAAAAGATCATCAATAATTTATTTCGACACCAAAACATATAATTGATCAATAGAATGGAGAGTCGTGAAAAAAAAATCTAGGTCATGTCCCCCTAAGCACTTTGCAAATTTTTATCGTCTCACCATTTATATATCGTAAACTAAATATACACGCTTCGTGACTGTAATATTATTTGCGCTCCCACTGAGACCTATTACGTTCGACCTTTATTATACCCGCTATTCCTTCTCGCGATTCTACCGCAAAGTAAATTTACTCGGTTGATTTAGCCCGCTCCTAATGAGTAGTGCTTTAGAAATTCGCCTCAATCAGTACTCAATTAAAAATATAACTCCTAGCCCGTTGGTTTAACTAATCTTCGAACTACCAATTACATACAAATTATTAACGCGTTAAGTTTCACTTATGCGACAAATATAAATCATCCTAAATAACATTTAAAAAATGACAAAAGAGATTTAAAAATGCGAAAAGGCTAAAGGTCGGTCATTGCCTGTAATTTGCGAAAGGGTATAATAAGAACCGTTCTTCCCCCATTTTCGCAAGCTCGTGTAAAATCACATCGGATGTTACGCGCTTAACGAGGGGGATTTGAGAGATCGAAGCAATTGATCGGTTTGGTTATCGAGACGCGGGCCGCGGGCGCAGAATCACTCGCTTGATCGTTCACTTGCTCGCGAACAGCGATTGAGGATTGTCAGCTCATCGGGATTGATCCTCCGGTAGATCGAGCATAACGAGAGGGTGTACGACAGGTTGAGGGCGCGTTGGTGAGGGCAGAGGGAAGGAGAAAGGGAGGGAGGGAGAGGGGAAGAGAGAGAGAGAGAGGGAGAGAGAGAGCCCTCTTCTCTCGCTTGCCGCAACGAGGCTGCTCGTTGGCGTTAGCGGTTTCGAGCTCGGTCTTTGATTTCGCCCTGACGTGTAGGCACTACGCGATACGCTTTGGTCAACCTCCCGTGGAAAAGGCACCCTCCTGGTCCTGGATCTCCATTACGGTAGTCATGGCGACCGCAATTGATTCCACGGGGGTGAGGGTGGACGGCGAAGAGAACGGAGAGAACGAGCGCGCGGGGGAGAGAACGACGGCCGACGGCCGACGTGGAGGACAAGGGTGTTTGGCGGAGGAAGAGAGAGAAAGAGAAGGGATGTTGGACCGAGAAAGGGAGAGAGAGAAAATACGAGCGAGAGCGAGAAAGAGAGAGAGAGAGAGAGAGAGAGAGAGAGAGAGAGAGAGAGAGAGAGAGAGAGAGAGAGAGAGAGAGAGAGAGAGAGAGAGAGAGAGAGAGAGAGAGAGAGAGAGAGAGAGAGAGAGGCCAAGAAGGGGCTGCGGAGGGAAAGGGGACACAGGCTCGGTCAGGACCCTGGCGCAAGGGGACGAATGCTCGGTGGAGATCGACAGAGGGCATGGTGTTACTATGGTGGTGCTACACGGCACTCCCTTTATCCGATACAATGCAGGCTAAATAGCACTGGTCAGTTCTATGGTGTTGGATTAGAGATACGTCGCTCGTTTGAGGCGAGCCACCCCGGACCGTATCGGATCGGACCGGACCGGATCCCCGCCCGCACTCCGCACCCTGGCGACCAACTCTCTCGCCATCACCGTCATCGCCGACCTCCGTCACGTTCGAATTACCTGCGTGGCGGCCGCCACCGCCGCCGCCGCCGCCTGCGTTAGCATCGAGTCCGGCAGTTACAATCGAGAATCGATTTCATGTGCGAATTGTGGAGAGTCCGCGTAGGGCGATCGCCCCCCCCCCCTTCCTTCCATCAAGCGTCCACGCGAAAGTTAGACGGGGTTCCATTGATACATGCGCTTGTTGATCTTTTGGGGTCGCGTTTGGGTAAAGTAGCACGGGATGATCAAAGCTAACGCGTCATAGTGCTCTTCGGCCTTAATTCGATACCTCGGATCGAGACGTATCAACGTAATCGTATATTTCAGGATGCGCTCTTTAGGATGCAAGATCTAAGAAACGTGTACCACACGTGTGTTAATTTCACGCTTGTCGGAAAATCAGAAACTCGATTAAAAAGCGATCAGACGAATATTAACACCGTTAAGCGAACAATATCGCGCCCGCGTCTCGCCTTATGGAGTAATTAACGTCCCGGAATCACTGAGTTAACGACGTATAAACTCAAAAGTCTCACGACGATCGAGAGACCGCGATCGATTCTCGCGGTAACGAAACACCGTATCTTTGGATCCTTTCGCGTTTCGAAGCTTCTCTCTGAAAAGTACCCGGAACTCACGACTACCGGGGACGTGTCGAGAACTTTGTCAACCGTATCGAAATTTTGAGAATGGAACGCTAACTTCAACAGAGGTTGCGATACTTTCGAGACGCACTGTACCCGCCCTCGCTGCGTATTATTACTATCACGGTCGCGGACATTATATAGTAGACGGCAGCTACCATTAGTGCGCTCGGCTGGCTGGTTGCGCTAGGTCTGGGCGCCTAGGCGCGATACGCCAACGAGTATTTAGTGCCTGATTGTACCGCTTTCTCTCTCTCACTCCTCTCTCTTTCACTGTCTCTCTCTCTCCCTCTCGTCGGAGGTATACGGCGGCGCGATGCCGACAGGGTCGGCGGGCGCGAGAGAGGCATTTGAAGGGGGACGCGAATGGAAGGCGGGAGGTGTGGGTGGAGAGAGAGAAGCAGCCATTGTCCAAAGTGCCAAAGTTACATGGCGCGTCGTAACTTACGTCGTATTATGTAGGTACACGCGAGGCCGCGTATACCTAAGGTACACGACCGCTTAAGTTTCGACGAGGCGCACCCCGGTATCTCCCTTACACGACGAGCACTGTAAACAGAAAGCGAGCGAGCAAGGAAGAGGAAAGACTGGCCGAGGGTGAGGAAGACAGAGAGAAAGAGAGAGACGGAGAGCGAAAGAGAGAAACGAGAGAAAGGAAAGGGTGAGGGGGATGGAAAGGGAGATACAACGTCCGCCTGGAACGATCGATAAAAGTAAAATTGTCATAACGCGGAACGACAACGAAGACGAGGGTGACGACGACGACGACGGCGACGACGATCACGAAGTCGACGTGAATGTTGCACGCGAGTGATCGCGCATTCCGGGATTTCTTTACGGCTTGATGAGAAGAACGGCGCGAGCTTCCTCGCTCCTTTGCTCTCTCGTGCGTACACGCGCTTTACGTCGTAAAACTTGAAATTACCTAGTCCGGTAATAAGAGAGTCGCCTTAATCCGCGTAATTACATGCACAGACGCCGCCTGACACGCGTACGATCGGCGATCGAAAGACGTTAAAATCATTTGCAACGCGTTAGAGGGACATTAACGAAGTTCCTGAGGCATTATAAAATTCTATCGTATCGTAATGTGTACATGGATATATACGCGAATGTTTTAGTTTAATAAAACATTTAAATAGGTATTTAATAGGATCGGTCATTTAAATAGGATTTAAATGACCGATAATTTATAATAAAAATTGTATAATCCTGTATTAGATATTTAAGATAATAAAATTCAAGTACAAGAGTATATCATTTTAAAGATAATACGATATATCCGAAATTTTATGTAATAATTGTTACGACATAGAGGATCACAGACTACAAGTCGTGTAAAATTATAAAACGTTCAATTTTTATTACGTGGAAATTTCTTAGAGCATAGAGCTTTATCGATTTTAAATAATTATTGTCTTTTTTTCCACACAAATGTCAAGAAATTTATAGTCTTCACGCAAATAGCAATTGAAAGCAAGATTCTTCTGAAAAACTAAAAGCTTTAAGAGTGAGGATACATGAAGTTTTAGCTTAACTTCTACAGAACTGTGCTCTAGAAGAATAGAATTTTTATTAGAGGAAACAAAATAATTATGTAAATTCCACAGAAATATGTCACGTCAGAAATTAGAAAATTGCAATAAACCGTAACTCGCATTCTTGCTAAGGAGTAGTCAACTGTCTGAACTGTCCGATGCAATTAAAAAATTCGACAGCGCATTCTTTACGGCGCCAGTGTAGAATTCTTCGAGGGAGAAAGAATTCGCGTTTGGAAATGATCGCAAAGTGCAACAGCCGAGAGAAAGACGAGGTCGAGATAGCGAGAAGAAAGGCACGCGGTCTCGCAGGTTATCGATAATCGACGCGACGCGGCGCGGCGCGGCGCGGCGCCGTGCAGGTGTGTAACGACGTGGCCGAACGCGCGCATACAGGTGTGCACGAGAGTTCGGACAGTGGGAGTCGAATGGGGGACGCAAGAGGGGTAGGTGAGGGCGGGCAGTGGCATTTTGTAAATTAAATTTTAAATATTAAAAATAGCCTGGTCCGCTTTCCCTCCCCCGTCTATCCCTCGCCGCGTCCCTTCCCTTTCTTTCTTCGGGCCGCTGCGCTTTTCCGGCCGCGTTATCCATCGCAACCACCCCCTCGACGATCACCTCCCCCTTTCCCCGCCGGCAACCCGGGGGGCAACCTGCGAGCCACTTACTCATTCGTCGATAATAATTTTATTCGGGAGTGAAAAATTGGTGCTGCCCCTCGCTTTGCTTTTTTTCGATGTGAATACGCAGAGTGAGTATCCCCACATTGTTTTCTAATAAAAAAAAAAGAGAATGGATAAAATATGAATTGCAACAAATTACATTACTCTTTATATGTATAAAATTATTATAAATAATTAAAATTGTTACGTATATATATTCGAAGCAAAGTTAAATAAATGTAAATTTTACTTAAATTTCATTTCAACAAAACTTTTGATTCGTGATTCAGTTTGTCGAAATGTATAATGTTACAAATTAAAAATTTATATAGAAGATAAAACTTCTTCATACTTTTATCAAGAAGAAATCGATTTCAGGAAGAAATGTGCAATGAACGGTGTATATCTTGTCGTTCTCTCGATTGCGCTCTCGCTTGTGTTACGTAATGTAACACTTTTCAGAAATATACAATTTCGCATAATACGCGTCTCGTTTTCTCGCTGCTAACCCTATTTCCCGATCGCCTTTTTTTCGCATCGAATTTTTTTCCCCCCAAAATACAATAAACTCGGCTCGCTCTCCCACTCTCCTCGAGAGCACCCATCTACCCATCCCCCCGGCTCTCTACGCGCGCTTCCTTTTTTTTTTCTCTCCGCCTCGCATCTAACTGGCGAGCGGGCGTGCGCACGCGGCCAGGTTACGAGAAAGGCGAGCCGTGTCCCCCCGCATGCATACTGCAGAGCGCTTTTGATCGGGCCGGACCCCGGCGGGATGAAATATAAAAATCGCAATAAAGCGCCGCTACCGGTGCCGGGAGAGATGCTTCGATACCGTATCCGGGATTCGGCAGGCGCTCCTTCCCGCGCGCGCAAACAAACGCAACGCAACCCCGCCGCCGCCGCCGCCGCCGTCGCCGCTGCCGCCCCGGTATTATCGGCGCTCGCTGCCCGTGTCCTCTTTTTTTTTTTTGCCTCCCTCCTCTATCGAATGTCGTCCCTCGGCGAGACTCGGGGGCGAGCTGCAGGCCGTCGCCGCTTCCGAGGGCAAGGATGGGTGCAACTGTGCGAGCTGTCCGCGATTTTCCCATCCGGCTGGAAATTCCGCGATTATCGGCAGGAAAGATGGGGAAACGGCTCGCCTACTTTATCCGGCAGTTTGTCTCCTTCGAGACAAATCGCCGTGTTTTTATACGTAACGCGACAGACAAGTTGTACAGTTTCGCTCAAATTTTCGCTATTTAGTTAAACCTTTTATTAACCGTTTAAGGAGCACTTTTCTCTTCTCTGTTCAATTTTTACTTTATCTAGTCATGTGCAATCCGATTTAAATTTTTCTAAACTAAATTTTTCTGCATTATTTATAATTTAGAGTAAAGTAAGCTGGATCTTGACAGATCAGCAATTAAAGAATTACTTAGCAAAAAAGATATATAAGTACGTGCAATTTTCGCATCAGAAAGTTAAAAAATGCTATCTTATTATCGATCCCTCGGCGAGCATTCTGCAGAAGATAAAAGAAGTCGTGGCCGATGGTATGCTCGTTTCGCATTTTTCGCGAAAAAGTAGCAGTTGCTATACACCCGTCCCATCCGTTCGCCTGTTTGGAAACTCGCGCAAGTAGAAGGAGAAGAACAAGAAGGTGAAATTCAAACGAGCAGAAAAAATAGCGGCAGACTCCGCCGGTGGAAGGTCTGACGAGGGAAGGGGGGAAGGGCGAAGGGCACGCCCTTCTTACGTGGAACGTTTGACGAGGATTGCACGAGGAGAACGCACGGTCGAAACTTGTTCTAAGCTATTTACGAACGGCAGGAAGCCATCGTAAAGTCAATTTGAGTTCTCGGTAAGTGGCTGCCAGGCTGCGAGTCCTCCAACCAGGAAACCCCGAATGCGCGAGCGAAAGAGAGGTGAGAGAGAGAGAATGAGATGGCGAAAAGGGTGGGAGGACGGAGAAGGGAAGAAAGAAGAACGCGAAAAGAAAAAGTGGAGGAGAGAAGAGCCCTCTAGTCTCTTTATTTCTCTTCCGGGACGCTCGACTTTTTACCTTCCACCCCGTGCGCGCATACGTGTACATAGCTCGCGTATATATTTATATTCGAGCGTACGTGTGTAGACGTGTGCATGTGCATATAGGGTGCTCCTATGTCTCTCGCGCGTCTCGAAAAGTATCGGGGAAACACGGCGGAACGAACAGAAAAGGCGGTCTGATTTTGAGAGCGTAAAATACGTTCGGATTAGCTCCTTCACACTTCTCGCTCTAGTGTCATAAATTAGGCCATTATATGTGAGACCAGTCTGTCTACCGAGTGTCTCAAAAAATGGTATATTCTCATTCCACCACAGATGGAAACTGACTGTGAGCTCAGGAAGAAGTATCAATTTTGTTTTACAGTTTTAAACGATTGAAGCGATCGGAGGAGAATTTCAGCGCGCTAAAGTTAATCAGCGTTATAAGTAGACACTCTTGGAACCTCGCTCTCCAAACAATTCCCGGCGCGCGGATCTTAATTATTTCCAAGATATTTTATAAAGATACCGTACTCCAAAAATATTTAACGGCGAAACTTGCGGATTCGCTGTTCGATCAAATTCTCGGCTGTCTCGCCGGGAGAATCGGACGGCTCTCGGGACACCCCGTATACGTGGGAAGACACGCACACACGTATGCGAGCACATTTATATATGTACAACGAAACTATACGTAGCCGGGCGGCTACGCTCAGACGCAGCCAGACTGATAAATGATTCATACAATATTTCTCTCTCCCGGGCTCCCCAGCTCGCTCGCTATCTCGCCGCGGAGGCTACGAAGAAAACCGGCGAACATTAATATATATTTTATGTTTTATATTTGTTTCAAGGAGAGGGAGAGGGGGGGAGAGGGAAGGGAGAGCAGTCGTGTATGTGTCCGCTAGCCTGCGTGTATACCCGCACATTTACGTGCGGTATATGTGTGTATGTGACTTCATGGCGCGTCTTCTACGAGATGGATGATGCGAATGCTATGACCCTCCGTATACCGGGTGACGAACGATCTTTCCGTCTTGAACAGGGTAATCTGAGCGAATATGCCAGGGAATTACGCAGTTCTTTGCTAGAACTATTTAAGAGTTGTATATTCACAGTCGTTTCTCGAGGATTTATAAGGATTTTCTTATTCGTGCATACGTGAATAGACGAGGATTCTCTACTTCTCGAGACGACGAGATGTGAGTCGCCCGCCTTCAGTCCAAAAATATTGGGGAAGTCTATTTCGTGTAAATATAAACAAGAATGCGACATATGAAAAATATGTTGAAATTGAAGAGTGATTTACGCAGTTGGATTATTTTTTTTAGGAAACTCTAATTATTCTTATTACGCGAAATAATCCTTCAATTTTGTTGAAGAGCTTATTGTCTGAAAATTATATTCTAATAATATAGTTCATTATTGTAGTAAATTTGGTATTATTCCTCGGACTATTTTACTCTCGTAAAGCGGCATGACCTTCGCGTGGGGAAAGTAATTCTTCGTTCGCGTAGGATATACGTGAATTAAGTGCGACAGAATTTGGCCGATCTAATTGCGACCCTCTTTCTAATTGCGGAATGGCCATTTATGACTCCGCGTATACTTGGCCAGCTATTTCCGATTTAATTCGTCATCGCCTTTCGGTTCCTCTTACGCGGAAGGGAAACCGAGCGCGCTCGACCGTGTCGCAAGAGAATCGAAAAGCTGTATCGATCTGGAAACGAGGGCGGCGCGAGAACGAGGTTAATATCGTGGGAATTATTCGCGACCTTTGACCGGCGCCGAGACAAATATAATATATTTTAAGATATATCTTTTCCCCCGCGCCCTCACCCACCGCGCGGTGAATAGTTCATGAGCGGAGATGCAGAAACGGGCGTTCCCTGAAAAATTGAAATTCTTAAAACCACCTCACTCTCTCACCGCGTCGTTTAATATTGAGCGTTCGCGAGATCGCACTTCATTATTAAAGCATATGAGAGTTCGAACTGGTTTCGATATACCTTGGAAAACGGCGCAGGGGCTGAGGATGACCCACCTAGTTACCCGATTAAAGACAGACTCGTATTTTCGGAAGCAGAGAAACGCGAATCTACATACACTTGGCACACATTCCTTCAAGGAATATATATATATATATATATATATATATATGTATATATTCTCTGATATTAATAATATTCGCCTTGATATTAAATATAAATATCGAAGATGGATAGTAATATATATCCTCGCTTATTTAAATATGTTTGAATATATACATTCTAATTACAGAGAGACGAGAGCTATCTTCTACCTAAATTATATTCCAATTAAAAATGTAGAGACGTTCTATGTGTGTGAATTCATATTAAAAAATATTATATTAAAAGAAATAAGAAAGCATGTTGATTAAACTCACGAATCTTGTTCTATGGATCTCTCGCGTGGCTCGGTCCGCGAAAGACGAGCAATCGATCAATGGAAAACCCATCGATCGATCGACGATCGTCTAAAATACTTGTGAAAAGTCTCCGTGTACTCACCTGCAACAGAAAAATAAAGCACAAGTCAGTTAATTGAAGAAACAGTCCGTCGCAAATAATAGCGTGTAATTAATGAAAATCGAATAAATTTAGTTGCTCCCACTCTCGAAATACTCATGAAAAGGGGGACGCGACGTGCTTTATCGACACGGGCGCTGGTCGAAAAAGGATCCGGGCAGGCAGGTTTTAATTTTACGTTCCTTGCCTCGCATCGCGATGCCCGTAAAAACAAACGGGCGGGAGGTAAGCGCGCCGCCATTGTTCGGCCGGTTATTATGGGCGAGCTACCGACGCGGCTAATTATTCCAATGCTAATTGAAGAGATAAAATTTAATCGGATTCCTTCGCGCAAAATAAGAGAACGGGGCCCGCGCCCGAGAGAAGAATAACTCCAAGAGTTATAATTCTGTCGCGATCCCGCGACCGCTCGGCGCTCTCCTCGCGGCGACGGTCGATACCCCGGCCTCCTCCGTAACAATTGTCGTCGATAATAATGCGCGTATCGGGAATTCATTAGAATGGAAAACTTCGCGATGCCCATGCCCCGGGCGACGTTATAAGATTCCCTTACTGTTTCAACTTTGTGATTTAATCAGCGCTTGTTTTGACAGAATCAGCGCTTGTGTCGACGGGACGTGGAGTTCTTCTTGTAAATCCCGCAAATATTCGAATATCGCGTTAAACTCTTTTAGCTTACGCTTCTCCAACGTTGAGGAAAATCTGCTCGATCATTCATCGGTAATAATATCAAATAAATTTCATCCCTTTTTTTTTCTTTGCCAGATTTAGTAACTGCATGCATGTATGTGGATCTCCCGCTCTTCAGAGAAGATATTTCCGCAAATTCAGGAGAACTCTCGACAAAAAAATTTCACGCATAAAAATACGCGAGTGATATCAAGGATGCAATAACTAACTATAGTAACTAACTATAACAATTGTCCGTGTTGATTTGGCATTCTTTCCAATGCAAAAAGGGAGAAATCGCGAGCGTCGGTTCGGCACTCGGAATCGCAGAGGGGGATTCAAAGACGAGCCGATGCGACGCCGGAATCATGATTCCGAGGTGACTCCGGTGTGTACGGGAGATGCGATGCATCGCGAGTGCATCCCGTGGTGCATCGGAGGGTGCGCGCGGGCCGAGCATGGTGGCGGCGAACGCACACCGCGGGCTAAGGGTGCGGCAAGCAAGGGAGGACAAGAGGATGGAGGCAGCGGAGAGAAGGCGGCAGAGAAACGGAGGAGGGTTCGAGGAGGCGACGGAGGAGGAAGGGAGGGCCGTCACAGGCTACGGCATCCCGGCATAACTCAGAATTGCCTCGCTGCGAGGGTAGAATTGACAGCATAGCACTAACATTGTACGCGCCCGCGTTATGTATTTATGTAAATGCATAACCAGCCACCCGCCCCCGCCCCCCCCCCCTTCATACCGTCGGCTGGTGGGTAGTACGCACACAAACACGCATCCTCTCTCTCTCTCTCTATCACACACACACACTTACTCTGCGTAGGGTTCTCTGACCGACGCAAGCTCTTCCACAAACCCGCTATACCTCTCTCGTGAACATTGTATTATACATATGTATACGGTCAACACGTACACGCGACCGGACCGACGTATATAGAGGGCCCGCAGAAGTATGCGTATGCGGGGCC
This sequence comes from Temnothorax nylanderi, assembly GCF_030848795.1. Taxonomy (NCBI): domain Eukaryota; kingdom Metazoa; phylum Arthropoda; class Insecta; order Hymenoptera; family Formicidae; genus Temnothorax; species Temnothorax nylanderi. The sequence goes on along the minus strand of NW_027249098.1, from coordinate 1,328,315 downwards.
TCTTACGGTAGGATTGCAAGGGGGTGGCGGGGACTGTACATAGCGCAAACGAGCGAGAGAGGGCGAAGCGCGTAAGGCGCGTGCAAACGCGCGCGAGAGGCTGTGTGTGCAGGGGTGGTCAACCGAGGGGTTGCGCGGCACGGGGTGGAGGTGGGAAAAAGGGGGTGGTGGGCGAAGAGAGGGGACGAAGGGGTGTGCATGTAAGCGGCACATAAGCCAAAGGATGGAGTTGCGAGCGTGGGCGAGCGAGCGAGCGAGCCGCCGCCGACCGACGCCACGGTACACAGCATATAGCACACACCGATCACATTAATCAGAGGTTATTGCGTGCATTCCTAATCATCCGGCAGCCTCTAACTATTCCTAGATTCTGATTGGTGCATTACTCGGCATTTCCGGTATGATTCTGCATTCCAATTGGTCCGCCACCGTGCCGCGCCGCGCCGCGCCGCGCTGCGCCGAGCCGCGCCGTGCCGCATCGCGCCGAGCCGGCAGGCTCGTCTCGTCGTCTCGTCGTCTCGTCGTCTCCATCGACGAATTGCAATTCCGCAAGCCGCCGCCGGTACCGACTGACCGAGGACCGACCACTTTGGCGAGCCCCCGTCGTCTCGATTGGACGAGTAAACCCCTTCGGGGATACTCGCTGGGGTTTCGAGTGAGCCCGGCCGAGGATTTCAGCCTGATCTAAACACCTCCGAGGCTAAAGCTCTCCGAGCTTTGTCGACACGACGATGGTATAACTAAGACTGTTGATTCTAAAGGTCGAGGATCTCGTTTGATCTTTGGAATGTGAAACTATTTGTATGCAAGAACACGCAATATTACATAATTCTTTACTCTACTTCTAATCAGTTTTCATTTTCCTGAAGATAATTACAAAAATTCTAAATTAGAGAAATAAATAAGTTCTTGTTAAGAATTAAAACAAATGGACTTTAACATATGATATATGTATAATACTTTCCTATTTCGTAATGACGGTCACAAGTCTCGTAAAACGTAAGAAAAAGAAATTTAAAGAGCATATATATGTATAAGTATTCATCGTTAGACGTTAAGTGGACTTTATAGGAGATTCGAATATTCTCTTCCATATTCGACGATAATTTACGAGCGAAAGGGTTAAGACTGCGTCATCCCAGGGCACCGATAAAAAAACGATTCGTCAGCAGGAGGGTGAAGTATCGGCCGTTCACGGCGAAGTAATTGCGACCGGCGCGACTCCGGCGATTCGGCCGGCGATAATCATCGAGTAATTAACAATCCCAGTTTCAATTCGGCCGCCGCGGAAAACAGCAAATTCGTAATATCCTACAATATTGCCGGGTACGTGGCGCGAGGAGAGAGGGGAAGAGAGAGAGAGAGAGAGAGAGAGGGAGAGAGAAAGAGAGACAGGTGATGGCAAAGGGAAGAGAGAGATGGGACCCATCTCCCTTTCCCACATGGCGCGTTTATGCGCGCTCGCTCGCGTGCGAATCACGAGCGCTCTCTTTCCATCCTTCAACCCGCTTCCTCCCGTCCGACTGCGCGCGATTCCGCACATTTTCGTATTTCCTATTTGTAAATAAGCAATCAGGCGCGGCGCGTCGCGGCGTGGTGCGGCGGGGCATGGCGCGCGGCGCGCCGGGGGCACCAGCGGCGGAGGTGAGACAATTAATCATTTCAATTAACGGACACAATTCGATCTCCAATCGGGCCCGGCCGAGAAGAATATTGGAAAGCCGGGAACAGGCCGGAAACGCCCGTGTATTCTCTATCTCCCTCGTTTCCCCTTTCCTCCACCTCCCCCGTTCCTCTCTTCGTCTCCCTCTCTCCCCCATTCTCTCCCCGTTCGTCCCGTTAAATTGTAACTCGGTAATGCGCGCGAAATAACGTACGAAATAACGTACGGAGGGCTTCGTATTATCTCGCTTTGTGTGCGCGCGCGCGCGTGTGTAGGCGGGTGTGCGCGTTTTGGTGGTGAGTCTGTCGCGCGGAAGTAGTTTGCGTTTTAATTAAAGCGGCGATTTCCGGCCACGAGATGCGGCGCGATACATGCTTAGGTGGGCGGCGATGAATTGCCCGAGCGAGCGTCGTTTAGCCGATTAAATTGTAAACGTCGAACGCGGTTCGCGCGCTAATTTTATTCCCTCGAAACGTCACGGCACGTCCGCATAAATAAATGTTGACCGGCGCGAGGAAAAGGGGAAAGAGGGGAAAAAAACACTCGGGCTCGTTCACATTCTGATATGCTTATTAAGTTTTCACGTTATCTGAGAGCTCTACATAGCACTTAATGCAACAATAATTTAATGACACGTAACAAAATTAGATCTCAACGAGTCTTCTGAGAATTCTAAATCCAAGGTATTAATTATCCCCGGAATATTTAATGTCAGATATTGATAAGTTGCAACGAACGACAGGAGGAGGAGGAGAAAAGCCGTAAAGGCTATAAATCAAAGGATCTTAATTAAGATCGACAATCGTGAGATAACTTCCGTTTTAAAATACGAAGGTACAAGACTCGCTTACATTCGTTATTGCATTGAGCGGAAAATTGCTATCTGTGATTCAACAAAAAATCTCTTTTTTTCTCTTTCTCTCTCTCTACATACATACTTTGCATGCGAGCGCTGGAAAGCAAGCGCGACCGTTCCGAAGGTCAGTGTAAACGCTCGCGGTGTGGAGTGTATAGCGAGCGAGCGCGAATGTATGCGTCCGCGTTTCGTAACGTAACTTCATTCATCAGCGCCGTCCCGGCTTGAGGACGGTCAGGTACGACCGCGAGAGAGACGAGATGCATTACGTGACGATCCTCGGCTCGCCGGGAAAACGTGTGCGTCCGGAAATAACGCGGAGGCACTCTCCTCTCTCGATTCCACGCGCAGGCCTGACACGCCGTCTTCTCTCTTTCGCTCGCTCGCTCGCGAGTCTGCTCGCGCGAGCAGCTGGTGCGTAAAACCGTCGCAAGTCGCATCGATGTCCCCGTGCGATTGCACGGTCGTTCCGCCTTAAGTGATACGTCACGGGTTACGTCCGCCATAGCAACACGCTAATACATAACATTATTGCGAGCGGCGTGGGGCAATAATTTTGTCGGACTCGTGACTTTGTTGCAGCTACGCGAATTTTCTCGGCGGAAAGTAGTAAATAACGGTCGCGTACGACATTATATTATTATTCGTCCTACTTACGTCGCGGCCGATGAGCCCCGACTACAAATTACAAATTGCAACCCGCAATAAGCGCGACGGAATAAAAAATCTTGCCCCGTCACGCACCGCCGGCTCGCCCTTAGAAACTGGCAGTCGCGTTGCAATTTGTTATTGCGCGTTTCCGTGCACGTGATAAATTAGCTTTGCGTTAAACAGAACAACTCGGCGGATAACATGTTATTCGCCGCGGGGACTAATAATAAACCCTGAACATAATAATATCTTGTTGGGAATTGAAATAATTCTTTTTTATATAACAAAGTTCAAGCATAGGGCAGACAATTGTAAAGACGATTCTTGCGCGAGCCGATTAATCGTGAAATACCGGCGCCGATGTTTGGCCTCTCTTCACCTCTCTCTTTCTCTCTCTCTCTCTCTCCTCTTCTCTCGCTCGCTCGGGGATTAATGGGGTTAAGTCGCGAGCCATAACCGCGGCCCAAGGGGGTGGCAAGAAGGGCGCAGCAGTCGAGCACGAGCGCGGCGCGGCGCGGCCCGCCGCGCCTTAACAAGGTTAGCGCCACGAATTGCTCCGTGGCGAAAGTCTGATTGAGAAAATTCTCAGAGTCTGGCATCGACGTGCTCTCGAGCAGAATGCGAGGAGAAGTCGTGAGACGAGAAGAGCCGCGAGTCGATCGACCGGCGCGGGCGGAGGAAGGGGACGGGGTAAAAGAACGAGCAGTTGAAAAATTATAAACCAAGAAACCGACGAGGTAATATAATATTAGTTCTCAAGAAAGAGAGGGAGCCGAGAAGGAGACACGGACGGAGAACTCTCTTCTCTGGTTAGACGATAAAAAGGTTAGCACCCACAATGAGCGCCGTGCCCGCAGCCTAGCGTCTCTCCCATTCCACCCCCGTCATCTCCCGTTTTCTACCCTTCTCGCCGCCGCGCCGCGCCGCCAAAGAGAGCCGGCGAGGCGGCGAGAGTCGGGTGGTGGAAGTGAAAACAGAGGCTGCTGGCCGGTAATTCCGTAGGAATCCGAGCGTCGAAAGGTCACTCGGGGAAAATCCATGGATTACTTCGTTCCCACCCTCTCTTCCGTTTTTTTTCTTCCCGAGAAAGAAAAAATAAACAGAGGACGAAACGGCGAACGGCTCGATGACGCATCGGGCGCGCCTCTGGTTTAACCCTTCTGGGGTAAATCTACTCTCGGCGTAGTCGGGGGTGCGTTAGCGGCGAGTGCATTCGGAGGATACGCAGGAGATTGCGAGTCCCATCCCTCAATTCTTTCGCCGACGATCGGAACGCAGTTTCCTGCAACAATCGCTCGCGAACTGACGAAGATTGCGCGACAGCCATCTTAATGTCGCCATTTTGTCTGACCCTTGACAAAGGTTAAGACGGTCGAAGGGTGATCTACGCGTGAAGAGAGGGTAGAACGGGGAACGACGAGGGACGGTAAATAGGAAATAAGTCGCTGCCGGAGGGGGCGAAGAGCGGATTTCACGCCAATTTCTCGTCTCCGCTCGTCATTGGCGAGAAATTGTCAAATCGCTGCCTTTCTCGCATCCAACCCCCGCTCTTCTTCTCACCCCGACCCAGCCCCGACGATCATCCTCTCGGCGATCATGAGTGAGTTGCGTCGAGAAAGAAAGAATGAGAGAGAGAGAGAGAGAGCGCGCGCTAGAGTAACGAGATTTCTTTATTACGTTCGCGCAAATAAATTTGTGAGCGGAACCTCGTCGTCGACGACGACGACGATGACAATGGCGATCGAGCGTGCGCGATCTCGTTTTTCTAACTCGATCGACTGTCGTCACCCTCTTTCGAACATGCTTCGCATTATGTTGAAAAGTGACGTCAACGCGATACAATATTGTGACATCGGGACGTCTACTAGCTGTTCAGAATTTACCGTGTTAACTTTCTGATGTCGATATACCAAAGGTGAAATTAAAGGAATAAAAAAGTGGGAGAAAAAAATAGCGTTGTTGCAATTGTTTCTTTCTTCCTTCGCATTTCCTTTAGTTGTGAAATGCTACGGTGATGAAAAATTTCCGTTCTAAAAAGATGTCGAATAACGCGTAATGTTTCAAAAATTTCGCCACCTGTTTTCTTCACTTGCGCTTGCAAATTTGCAGTCGACTCGAAGCTGACTCTCGCCCCTGTGTGACTTTAATAAAAAGACCGACCGACCGAGTGAACCGACCAGGTTTGTTTCGCGCGGCACGGTAACAAATCTCATAAAATGGAATTTTTAACGCCGCCACCATGACTTCGTAACACCTTCAGCGGGGGCGTCGTTCAGTTGGTCGATCGGTCGGCTCGCGGTTGCGCGCCGACAATCCTCTCGCTTCCGGCGAAAAACACACGACGAGGATGGGAGGCAATTGCCACGGAGAAAGAAATGTCGCGGGTCGCGGTATGCCGGAATAAATATGCACAGCCTTAATGACGCGACGCGCGTGCGAGGGAGTCGCGAAAGAAGAGATCGCGGGGGGGAGGACGCTCGAAAGGAGGGTGCTGTGAAAGAAGCTCGGCGGAGAAGGAGGAGCGAGAGAGGCGGCGAGAGGAAAGACACTCTCTCTCCGGTGCGATTCTCGTAATAGCTACTCGTGTCTTACTACACTCGCCACTCAATAATGCAGCGCCTCGCGCTCGTACGCGACATGCACGCGCGACAGTGTGTGCGCACGAGAGCCAAGCATCTCGTGGTATCTAAGGATCCTAACGGAGTCGAAGTTCCACACCCTCGCAAGGATCGCCCGAGAGGGCGGCTCAATTATTCAAGGGACGCGTGAAGAAATCGAATTATATCCCGCATCTTCGCTACTTTGCGCCGCGCCGCCGGCTGCGCGCCAGGCATTTTTTTCGTATTTAAATAAAAGACTACGTTGCGAGAGAAAAAATGATTCAATCATAATGTAATTGAATCGTATGATTTGCGTGGGCAAATTTGTTATACAGATAAGGTACAGAACTACTTAGCAGAGAAATAAGTATGTAAAAAATAAATAAATAATTCCGCTTTAAGAAAGCTCGATTTTGAAAGCTCATCCTTGAGAAACCTATTCGAGGGTTGAAGGAGGGCGGTAGACATATTTATTTTCGACAGCCCCCTAGTTCGTCTCGAACCGTTCTGCCTCCGGGATACGCGGGGGGAGACGCGAGATTGAAAGTGTAATAGGTCGGCCATCTTGGTTCTCCACCCTGCGTCAATTAGACCCCGACGGAGGGTGCCAAGGAGAGCGCGATGGCGTCGTCGTCGTCGTCATCGGGGCATCGCGCATGAAAAGGCGCGCGAAAACGCTCTCGCGGAAGCTCGTCGATCGTGGTGTGCGTGTGCCTCTTCTCCCGCCGACATATGTATGTTATCGGCGACGATATCGAGAGCAGTCGGGAATTAAAGCTCAGTTTCCGCGTGCCAGTCCCGGAAATAATGCGAGCCTCGTCGAGAGAATCAGGAAATGAAGCTAGCGTCCTTTCGAATAGTCCTTTTCGCTTCTCCGCGCTCCTCCGAAACAATTTTGCGCTTTTCCCGTTGAAATTACACGTTGTCCTTTTGCAAATCTCAGTAACCGGTCGAAACCGGCCGAGTTTCCATGCGCTGCCTATTGTTTTCGCCTGTTATCTTCGGTGCATTCTCAGTAAAAATAGGGACAAACGATTCTTGTATTTTTTATTAATTTTTAAGTATAGACAAATCCATGCATCCGCTATGTCTAAAATTTTCCTAAATATTGTAGACAATATCTTTTTATTGTAAACGAAAATAATTTATCAAAGGTAAATTGTGCGATATAATTTATGCTAGCTCCCGTATCTTGTTACAAGGAAGCGAATTAAATTACATATGCCCAAAGGCAACAAATTAATTCGGGGCAAGTGACTTCCGGTTTAACGAAGCCTGCCTTCGGCAACGAAGGCGCGATACGGGCGAGTACGTAATAATCGTGGATCGCGTCATTAGGACGATCCGCGATGATTCGCTTTGAATTTCCGATTTGCGAGCTCGCGCGCCGATCTACGAACTTAGGCTCCGCGGGCTCGCGAACATCGCGCGCGACGCCTGCCATTAACGACGCGCCGCGGCGAATACGAAGATGCAATTAAGCGGGAGATATGCGGGGTCATTGCGTATCTGGCCGCATATATGCGAGTCGCGAGTTAGCATGACAAAGACGCGATTGCGGGCATCGAGATGTATGAGGAGTCTTTGGGGAATTTACCCCCTTTCGCGCGGCGAGAGAGAAGAGACGCGGCTGATGCACGCCGACGCGCATTAATGCGCCTGGCGCGCCTCGTTTCGTCCCGGCGCGATTCTTCAGCGTCGCAGGTGTTATAGATCTCTTCGGTCGACCGGTAAATGAAACCGTGCGAGATCGTATATGTGAAGAGCAAGGGATAGGTTCGCGCTTGTAATTACCTTGGTACACCGTTTTGCGATTAGAATTTCATGGAACGATGATATTCCGCGAAGACACTTCGAAATACCTAAGAATTCAGCTCCTTTCTTTGATTTTTACAAAACACCCTCCGCAAAATGGACTTTCCCCATGATCGTGATCTTTCCTCAAAGGACTCGCTCAATGACTACTCGACGAGAATATTCTCAGATTCCAAACATCATATTTTTTTAATATGCTTGCGAACGAATGAAGATCGAGGAGAAACAGGATTTAGGTGTGGAATATTTAATTCGGGGTAGGTTATACCGGAGTAACACGCGAAGGAATCATTATTATTACCTCGCCTAATGTTTTTATTCAATTCGAGAGTGGTATTCCGGGAAGTATGCGAGCAATTTATTCCGCTCGTTTGAAAGGGAGATGGTCCCACACACACGTACATCAATCTCTTTTCTACCTATGTGAGCGACGCGCCTAAAGCGTGATGATAATTGCGGCACCGTTGAAGTCGGAGAATTATCGCGCGAGAGGGAAAAAAAAAGCACGTGCACACACGGCGGCGCGCGGAGTGTTAAGTCACCGTGTACAAGTGAGAATGATACTCGCATGATAATGCCACGCCTCGTTTTGCCGCGATTCTTAATATCGCAGACGCATTAATTGACTCGGAACGGCAAGCAATCTATATTAGAATCTGGTTCACGCTGGCGTGGTGGTGTGTAGCATTATGTAAATAAACGCGTGCTGCATCGCGTTAGCCGCGCATCGCGATACAGAGCCGTACATACGTACACACATATACGCGCGCGCGCGCACGCGCACGCACACGGAGGGAGAGATCGGAGATAAAATCGCGGCGGTGTGTAAACGCTCGTTCGACGCGCGCGACGGAAGACATGCGAGAATATTATTATTTTATCGGAAGTTGAGAGAGAGATAATGACGCGACGGAGATGACAGCGACGATAATGCATTGACGCCAGATGCGTCCACGATACACCGAACCGCCCCGTCGTACAGATACGCACGTATCGCGCGGAGTGCAACGTTTTCTGCAACCTTCACAAGGGTAAATTAATTTATTTTTTTATTTGCGCAATTTTATGAATTTCTCCGTCGAGCTCATTGATTGTTCAAGACCAAGCACGCCAGGGTAATCTTGAGAAAGCATGTCAAATTTATTCAAGCTGTTCCATGATACGTGCGGATTTTATTAAAATCGAACTGATCTAATTTTAAGCTTCAATCAAGTTCGAATGTCTGATGTTTCGCACTATCTCGATGCTCCGCAAAACTTGCGTCGATTATAAAGAAAAAAAAGGAAATTCGCAAACACGTGGTAATAATGCGCGATTGTTTCGCTAATTATGATGGCAATTGTATAGCACAAAAGTACAAATTGTGGTATAAATTAAAGATATTGAGGGACTCTCGATATCTTCGCATAAAAACAGGCTCCACGCGGCGGGTATATAATGACGAGGTCGTCTATTATTATATAATTCACCGTCGCGTCGCCGTGCGCGCGGAGAGGAGGTTCGCGCGCCATTCTTCTATGATAATTTTTCACATTAAAGTTATCTCCGGCTTGGATAATAAGTAAAAAGAGCGATAATAGCCGTTGCCGTTTTGCGTTGCGCGCGCGCGCGCGCGAGCGCGGCCGGAGCAACGAGTAAAAAGCGAGACGGACCGATAATTATTATTGTGCCGTCTGTCCGAACCCCCGTACTAACGAGGCTCCAACTCGACCGCGGGCAATAAATGTTAAGTGCGGGGGAATGGAAGCGAGAACGATAATTAGGAATGTTAATTTATCTAATAATTAGGCGGATTAATAGGAAGGCCTTATCTGATATGCGGAGGAAGCGCGAAGGTCGGGGACTGTCGAAGTGTGGGAAATAGGAAGCTGCGTTTCCCCCGTGTTAAGAGTCACCCCCTCTCCCCCACCCCCGCCTCTGATCGATGCAACGTCTTAGAGAGTGGCAGAGTGACACGAAATGGAGCAGAGAACAAGAGAAGAGAAATTTAATTACGCACGAGACAGTAATTCCCGACGAGGTTACGATAATGTTTCACAAGTGCAAAAAAAAAATCAATTCGAAGACCTGTCGGATAACCCGTTAATAAAACACCTCTTTCCGTGATAGTGCGTCACTTACGTACGCGCAAAAATAAAGGCACGTAAAATAAAACGCTATTATATTTAAACGCTATATTTAATAGAAGAGTCGCATGACAGCGTGTCGGATATAACCCCGCGCACGATCGACTATAAATAAATTTGCATGAAGTAGTAATGATAACAGAAACTGCTGCTGGAAAACAAAAAAAAATCCGCAGAGAAAAAACGTCCGGCGTTTTATAGAGGGGAACACGAGTCGCTGCCATTGCGCAAGAAGAAATTAAAAAGCAGAAAGCGAAAAACCGCGCGCGACACGATCGGATTTCACGCTCGATAGTTCGGCGATCGAGAGCCAGCGACTGCAACACGACGTCGTTATAGTCGTGCGGATTTGAAGCGTCGAAAGGCAAACAAAAGGAAAATTAAAAAATAAACGATCGCCCCCGTGGATGTCGTACTCGTGGAGAAAAACGTAATGCACGGGAAAACAGTCTTTTCCCGCGTTTCCCTACTGGGAAAATCTATCGACCGGCCCCCCCGCGCGCGACCCCTCCTCCACCGCGCTGTGCCCTCCCCTCTCCTCCCCCGCCTATGTTACTCGCCATGCTCGAAAGAATAGTCCGAATGAGACGACATAAGTTTTTTGCATTATACGCTCGGCTATTATTAATGTAAATATAAAGTGCGCGTTCGTCTCGGGAGAGAACGATGTTTATTATTCATTAGAAGTTATGACTTTTAATGAGGCTCGGAACTACCAACCAGGTAGTTAATGCATAATATAAATAAGAATTTTTTTTCAACTTCACGGCATAATATATAACGACGGCAATCTTAGCCGTCAAGACGCGAAATAATTTATTGCAAAAGAGGAAGGAAAAACAGAAAACGTTACCTTGGCGAATCGATCCATTCGATTCGGTCGGTACACGTTACGATATGTCCATCCGGTATCGTGTAACTTATACTTATCGCAGAAGGAGAGAAAGAGAGAGAGGGGGGGGGAGAGAGAGACGTTTATATATAAACACATGGCTATATACATACGGCATGTCGCGAAGCTATTTCTGTTAATGGAAAATTTTTCCTGGCCGGTGACGCATGGATACGTTCGGATAGATTATAATCTTGAAGCGTACGATGAAACGTACGATTGTTACTATTTCCGTCTTATGATCGCGTTCTCTGCCGCAGTCGCGCGATTTATTCGGCGTCCTTCTGACGCCGGCCGGTCGCGCGTACGTTTCGATTATTTATCACCGCGCTCGGTCGAGTCACCCCTTTACCTCTTTCCCTCCCCCTTTTGACCGAGTCCAATCCAGGGATGAAAAACGTTCGCTTATCTTCGCGAGCGGTCACGTGCGGTAGGCGCTTATCAGGCGACGTGCATTTTCGGCTCGTACACTAATTAACGGATGTCTTAATTACGAGGGCATTGGAATGCGGCACGCGCGGCAAAGGGATAGACTGAAATTCCATGCAAATGCGACCCGGTTTTCTCCTTCGTGGCTCGCCGACCGCTTGTCAACCCTTTTTTGTTCTCCCTCCCGTCGTTGACGGGAGAACGAAGGAGAGCAGTCTCTCCACTCGAAAAGGAAAACTCGAGCATGCCTTGGCGGGATGCAGCGAGGCGGGGGAGGGGAGGAATTACGGAGGGTGGACGATCTCTGAGTGAAGTGAAAACCGAAGGTATCCTATTTATGAATATGTATGCAAGGAAAGCTGATTTCCAACGTGATCTAACTCGGAATCAAAAATGACATTTTACGGTGGATATATACTCCCGCACGTATGCAAGTACGTTTCTTTCTTCGGGGCGAATTAATGTCCGCGCGGCACGACACGCGCTCTTTTTCTTCAAGTGTGTTCTCCCCCGTTTCCGCTGCACCGCGCCGTCGCTTCTTATGAGGGCGATTAATAATGGTTGGATACTCTTGAACTAAGAGAGTCATTATGAGCTTCTTTCGTTGCCGCGGTATCGCTCGCGGCATCGAGATTTCAAGTCGTTGCCGCGCGGTTCCTCATTGTCGCGGCGAAGAAAACGACGCGCGACGTTCTTGCGCGCGTCTCAATGAAGAAGGAAAGAGATTAATAATCTGGATCGAAAATATAAAACGCGAATGGAACAAATGTCATGTTGAGCAAATGTCGAGCAAAACCTGCGTCGTTTTATTACAATTATAAGTCGGCTAAAGTAAATTGATATAATCTATTTGGTTACAGAGATCGCAAGGAGAAACGTGATTTTTTTCCCCATCAAATGCACATTTGAATGTATTATAAGAATTGCAATTTTTCTTTTTCAGACGCGGGACGGTGATACGTTTGAAAACGTAGCGAAAAGAAATTGCGAGATTGAGCTTTGCGAGAAGAGAACTCATTCTGAAATTGTGCATAACTATTTAATAAAGAATTTACGGGGAGGGGAGGGGCGGACCGAAGTCATAGGAAATTGATTCTAGAACAGACGCTTTTAAACTCACGGCAACTAGCTCTCGATCGAGATCGAGTCGCAAAGCCGCTTCTCTCGCGGTGAGTCGCTTCGAGCTAACGCTGGGCGCCAACGTTTGCCTTCCATTTAAATATAATCGTCGGCGCGGCGAGGCAGCTTTCTTGGGCAAGACGCGAGCGCGCGCTATATTAATATTTTAATATAAATGCAAATGGTATTAGATGACGCTTACCGATAGGGAGAAAGGAGGGAGAGAAGAGAGAGGAAGAGAAGAGAGAGACTCGCGGGAGGGGGGAGGTTACGTTTGTACCCTGTTCCCCGTTCCTCACGAGCGAGATCGCCCTCACTGCCCCCGGCGCACACCCTCGGCGTCGTACACCCCCGCGATTTACCGTCGCTGTTCGCCTTTCAAGGATATTAAGGAACGACCGTAAGATACGTAGCTTACGGTGCTGTCTTACGAACTTTCCGGTCTCTTCCGGTGGAGAGAATGTGTGCATGTGTGCATGTGCGCGCGCGATCCACGTAGTATGCTAGGGTAGTTTAGAAATATCTCGCTACCGGGGGAATTTATTGCGTCGCCCCTTATTATCATTATTATATCACGGAAAGGGTGGCCGTGTTTTATACAGGGCAGGCATTCATGTGTAAATTTTTAACATTTCGAATTTCCTGAATGCCGCATTTTAGCGAAATTTATATGCGCGTGATGCGTACGTAACTGTTTTTATTTAAATAAAAATTCATTAAAATCTGCGAAGTAAAAGACGCTGCAGGAGCCGAGATACGGACAAAGAATGACGCTTAACTCTTCTTTTTTTTTTAAGTTTCAGGTATATAGATAGTAACGTGTGCATGTTTCGCCTCTGGATTCCTTGGGGAACGCGGAATATTTTAATTCTGAAATAATTATTTTAAAGTATAATCTAATTTAAATTTCTTGTAAACCGCATGAATACGAAAATTGAGGATGAAATTAAATTACGAAGTAGTTCCCGTATTTGTGTGTGCGATGCGTGCCCGAGAAGTTAAAGCGCAAATTCAAATTTACCGTCCATAAGTTCCCGAACGCAACTGGAAGAGAAATGGCTTGTAATTTCAAGTTTTGATAAACTACACCGTCTTGCGTTTTGTTTTTTTCCATATACTTGTCGCAAACTTACGCAGAAGGAATTCATAGAAGCGAGTTTGTGCAGGATTTATACAGAATTTATGTACAAGCAAATTTATTAATAGAACAGTATTTTTACTTCAAGAACTGTTTTCCGCGCTATGAAAAATTGAAAATTGAAGGTCATAACTATAAAATAAAGTACGATACTAAATATATTTTCACCATACAATATATGTAAACTAAAAATAAGTTCTGTATATATTGTAAGAACTTTTGTTCTTTCTTTATAAAATCCAACATCGCGAAACTTTAGAAAAATGCTATATAAGTCAAAATCGACATATTCTACGGCACAGTTAAAAAATAAAATCGAGATTGTACGTCGAGAATAACTGAAGAATCGGGACCAAGTCCCTACCGAAAGTAACTCTAAAAATCGAGATCGAGGTTCCTCTTATACGAAAAATCGCGTAAAAATCAGTTCCAGACCTTGTGCAGGTCCACCCCCACGCACATTGATTCCACGTGGCGTCAATCCCGTCAGCGATTTTCGCGCGCGTGAATTTGCGAGAATGCCGCGAGTAGGTAGCTCTTGTCGCAGCGTTGTTGTATCATCCGTCGCGTGCTCGTTTGTTTGTTGCAGATGCAGACGCGGCAGTTGATACGAGCCACCGTCGTCGCCGCGCTGTGTTCTCCATTTACGCGATTCAGCGATGCGCGATGCCATTCACGGGCGAAAATATGAAAACCCCATTATGCGTGAGCCGCCGCCGCTGCAGCCTCTCGCTTTTCGAGTCTACCTCGCTCCCCCCCCCCCCCCGGCCCCCCTTTTCGCGCCCACTCGTTTCTGTTCGCGTTCGGATATATGTTTATCATATGTTTTCGCGTTACGCATAAGTTCCCGCGCTTTTCCAGGTGAAGGGCTCCCAACTGTTCGTATCTCGCCTCTTTCAACTCTCTCCCTTGCCCACACCGCGAGACGCGTGTGTGCGCACTCGTCCCATCAAACTTTCGGCGAGAAAGATGGGCGTTAATTAGACGCGCCCCCGGTTCACCGCCACGCCACGCAGATGCGACTTTGCGAAATGACGCGAAACTCGCGTTCGAGAAGTTACGCCGATGAATCGCGCGGGTATTACTCTTCCGGCCGCAATGCGCGTCGGTGGTTTAAGCGTCGACGAGAATGCCAGCGTTTCATTCGTTTCCCTCGCTAATCGCCGGGCATAATTGCATCCGAGTGCCTCGAATGAATCGAGAACCATTTTTCTTTCTGTATTTCAACTCGCGCGCGACAAGCGCGGATACGACACTCGTTGTCGCGTATTGTATATTACAGGTTCTATACACGTGTATATCTTTTATAGAAAATTTATTTCAAAAAATGCGGGATATATCTCGAATTAAATTATTTTTTATTTGACCCGTAAACTCATATTTATTCTTCGAGGCAGCCGGAATTAATATAACCCAGTGACATTTTCATCTCCATTTTGTTATTTTATAAGAAATATATTTTTTAAATGCTTGCCATTTATTCTATTGTTAACTTAACGTAACTATATAAATTTAAAAATATGTATATATATTTACCGTTACGCTTTATCGAGAGAAGTATAAAAATATTCTTTTTATGCTTGAATAAATGAAACATTATTTGCCATTTTTATAAAATATACAAAAGTCAGCACTCAAACAAATTTCTTCGATAAAGCTTCTGTTAAAATACGATTTCATACAACAAGCTATTCCCAATCCATCTCAGCACTTTCGAACAGTTCCACACTGTATAGTGCCACACTAATTTGCAGGTAATTACATTAATATGTCGGACCGGGAGCACCGCACCAAATCCCGGCGATTTTCTTCGCCTAACGATGACAGGCGAACTGACAGCACCCGCGGCTGCATCGGCGTGCAGTGACGTTTCGAGAAGGAAGATCATGGCATTAATTAGGTGCACGCACTGATCTCGCTGTCCATTGTTGCGCGGTCGTTTACAGCAAAATTGATCCGACATGATTCGTATTCGCGAGAATATACGATTCAAATGATTCGTTACGGCATTAAGTGTTGATTTCTCTTCATTTCTTTATTTGTATTCCGAACAATTTCTCTTGCAACTTTCGGATCGACTGTATACGCAGTATCGAACGCAAATGTATCTGTCTCGCGATAACTAATCGCTACGTTTTAATGAAATTACTTTTCAGTGCCTTTACGCGGATATCTATTTCCATAATAAAGATAGAAGTAAAACGGTAATCCTATTCACCAGTAATTCACTCATTTGAAATATATATATATATATATACACACATATATATAAAACGATCTATAATTGCTTTTTATAAAGTTTAACAAATTAAAGCTCCTCATATGCAATTAAAAATTTTCCCCTTTTACTGGATATATTGAAAGTTATAAATCTCATACATGCGCCATACGTATAGAGACATCAATCAAATTTCAGTGGCTAATAAGATTAGGTATCAAGACCTCCGATATATATCAGGCCATCGGTTGAAAAGAAATTAACGCGGCAATATTAACCTTCCAATTCCGTAGTGATCCTATTCACCCCATTCTACGGTATTTTCCGTCGAATTTATCGCGCGTTTACGTTCGCGCGCCGCCCGCCCCCGCCCGGCGCGAGCAATTAATCGTCATTGAAGCAACTAAACGCATTATCTTTCGAACATATTTCCGTCGCAGTGGCGGGCAGCACGAGCGAAGGTTGCGCGCGCACATAATCACGCGGGATAGAATTTTACAGTCGAGTCGCGATACTCTCCGAGATCCGCGAGAGACTAGCCGTGATTTTGTGCTAAACAACACGGCTGCGTGTGGTTTAACTTTCGCACGATTATACGGCGAACAAAAAATATACCGTGAATAAAAAATTAATTTGTATATATTATTGATACACTGTGACCGGCATATTAATAATAAATACAAAATTTATTTTTTCAATAAATCCATCATTTAATATATAACATTAATTTTTTTATTTTGAAACAAGCTGAGCCTTTGTTGCCCGAATCAGGATAGGTATTGTTTTAACCATCGCTCGAGGATTAAATTTTTCGAGGTAATATATGATACTACATGAATCATGCACGTGTGCAATTATATCATCATACAGTATGGTCGTACTGTATTATATTATCGAAGACAACAAAGGCTTAGTATGATTAGATTTATTTCAGGTTATAAGCTCAAATACGCCTGCGCTCGCTCAGATCGGCTATGAATAATAATCGATCGAGCCTCGAAATTTGGCAGGATTTATTGCGAATTCAATTACACTTAATAGATTCGATTACAATCCGATGGCAGCCCGAAATACCGTGTGAGTTACGAGCGACCCAATTGTGTTTTTCTTCGTGATAGTAAATTGCGGGGAACGGAACAAAATCGGAAAGACTCGTTACAGCGATTACAAGTGTGTTACAAATGTTCTTCTTAGCTTTCAGCAGTTCGTTAACGATCGAGATAGAGATACGCACACGTGAGCTCACGCTTCCCCACGTCGCGTTATTAACTTATATATTGAGAGATATGCTCCCCGGAGTTTCCGGACGTAATGGCCGCGATCGCGGCCGTCGGTTTATATCGTGCAGATTAGCGCAATAACGTCTTCCTCGGCGGAACAAGGAGAGCGACGAACGTCGGTCACGTGAAATCGCGATTGAAATGCTGAACTTAATTATCCAAAACGTTAATTTACCCGTTGTCCATCGGCGCGCGTCATTACCGCACCGGAGAAACAGCACACGGCGGCGGCGGCGGCGGCGGCGGCGGCGGCGGCGGCATGGATATGCATCGTGACGAGCTCTATCTTTACAGCACGAGATAACGGAGATAAGGCCCGCACCCACACTCACACCGTCATCCGAGAGAGGTAATAAAAATGTTGGCAGGAAAAGATTTTTATCGCGGCTCGGACGTGCCGCCATATAATCCGCGGAAAAGCAGCGCGCGGAAACGCGGCGGCGGCGTCCTGCGTGCGGTGAATTTAACTCTTTCTTTATCGCGCCGACGCGATTTCCGAGATTTTGCGCGTCTGTCGGGAAGTTACAGTTTACAGAATTACATAGCAAACACTCGGTTATTCATAGAAAAATTTTATCTTCGCGCTTATTAAATTTCGATTGAATTTGTTACTTCAAACAGGACATCAACAAATATTAACGTGCGCTTATGTAATATTTATTTCTCCACTCTGGTTTCTTTTAAACTACAAATCTATCTTAATTTACGAATATTATAGGAACTCATGGGGGATTCTATATAATTTCACTAGAGAATGGTGAAGGATTTACTAGAGAGTGACGATATCGCGTGCGTCAACTAAAGAGCGACAGTAAGCCGCTTCGATTATTCTCTGGTTTCTCCATCCAGTGCTATTACGTTGCTGTTTAACCCTAGCTCGCCACACTCCGGTCCAGTGGACCTGCTGAACGTTTTCCGATTTTCTAGTTTTCACATAATAACATAATTTTCTAGTTTCCTTATAATAAATTCAGTTTAAATTCAAATCATTTTCTTGACCTGATATTATCATAAACATTTTATTCAGAGTCTGTATCACCAATTTTTATAGTACAAGCTTGAAAATATTAATTAGAATGAAAATGACAATGTGACAAAGTCGGAGCGGTCTCACGGACCGGAGTGTGGCGAATTACGGACTCGAAAATAAGGAGTCAAGTACAACGATATCAAAATCCTCCGCGAACGATCGTCACGAGAAAAATGTCTCGAGGTGTGCGTGTCGCACGTAATCCGTACAATTTGTCGCTTTCCACGGAATCGGCTCGCATCGGCGAGGAAGAAAAAGGGAACGCATTCGGGGAACACGCTCAGGAAACCCACCGGGCGATCTCCCGCCGTTCACGACGGCGGCGCTTTATCATAAATTATAATTAACCGCATAAATATGCATTCGACCGTGGCATAATTCGACCAATAACAGTAAATTACTCGCGAGGCGGAGCGAGCGACTCGTCGCCCGGTGCCGCAATCCCACCCGGTGTATGGAGAGGGCGACCCAACAACTACGCTGCCTCTCTCTCTCTCTTTCGCCGATTCTCTTTCTCTCTGTTTCTCTCTCTCTCCCCTAATACACCCCCTCTCTCTCTCTCTCTCTCTCTCGTTCTGCAACGCCAGCGAGCACCCACGGTAATGCGATTAATTGGTATTGCTAATCGCCGATAATTAATATAAATAGATGAGTGCAATTATTAGCAGAGCGGCGGACGGGCGGGCGGGCGCATATCCAGCATATCCAGGTGCAATTCGTTCCGCGCAAGCCCGTCCGTCGGCCTCGTCGTGCTCCTCCGCGCGCGCGAGAGAGAGTTATGCGATGAAAACGCGGCGCTTGGCGATAATTCCGACGGGGGACTCGGTCGGCCAGTACCCTGACCGGAGGGGGGTAGTAGGTCCGCTAATCGCCGCCACTGCCGCAAACCAAATTCGAAAATCCCTCCTCGACGTTTTGTCTGAACTTCCTCAAACATCGGTCATAACCCAAATATTGTTTAATTGTATATCAAAATATTCCAAATTTTGTGTTTACAAGTCGTACGGCCCGCGCGTAATTGGGAAAAAAACACCATCCGCCAAACGCAGCAAAAAACAAACGAAAGTCGAGTATTATTTTTTTTATTCGATCCAAATTAAATGTAGTTATTATTACGAGCGATTGAGAACGGATCGAGGTGCGCGCGACGAGCATCGATTCTTCCCGTGACAGTTGGCGAGTGGTGCTTTCACCGTTTGCTAGTTTCACCGTCGTGTTAATTGTACGTAATTACGCAGGAAAGTATATCAACATCTATTTTTCAATTACGGCCGCTCCATAATTATAGAGTAGGGTAAAAATTCTAGGTATATAATACAAACGAGTATATTGTGCCTACTGCACACACAAACAGCTTGAAATATTTTCATTATTATTCTCTTTTCAGTATAATTATATTTAATTGCACATATTAGCCGAGCAAAAGAACATTGAGAATAATAAAAAAAAAAAAAAATAAAGGAAGAGAAGTGACATTTTATCGCGATCTACACTCGAGACGACAAGCAAAGTAGACGGGGTGGGCGGGGTGAAACGCGTCGCAGACTTCACGCACAATTAATTTCCTCAATAATTCCTAATCGAAGGCAAAGCTGAACGAGGCATAGGCAACCGAGATGCCGGTGCGGCTGCATTTCCATCTCTCCCCCCGCTCTTTCTCTCTTTCCTTTCTCTCTCGCTTCATCGCTGCTTCCCGCATCTTCGCTAATAATTATGTGTACGTTAATTAATTGACTAATTATTATTCCGACTACGTCGACCGGGAATTCCACGGCGCGGAGAACGATGCTCGTTTCCTTCGCGCGATCGGGGCGGGGAACGAGCGATCATTATTTCCTATGGACTCGCCCGGGCATTTCTTTCTCGTTGTATTTTGCACGTATACACGTATACACGTACCCCGTACCTTCTTTTCTAGAATCACAAACTCACATCGCGTCGATGGTCATGGTGTATAATGCGATTTTAATCTCCCTCAGCCTCCGTCTCGGAATTAAACACCGAAGGTATCGAGTATCACGCAAGACTGAGGAATGGGTTATCGCAATTTAACACGTAAGACTCCTTAACTCTCTAATGCGCATTTAATCTCTCATTAACTAGGATTCTATCTTATTATAGACCCCTAGTTATACACGGAGCGCAGTTTAGAATAATTCAAGTTCCGACGACGATTGGAGTGTTTGCGACGAAGCGGTAAATGTGACAGCGCGGCTGTCGTTAAAAATAAAACGTAATGTATTGAAAATAGAAATAATAGCGATAAGATATCCCGTGTAATAGGGACCAATATAGTTCGCATGTTCTCGTGCAAGGATTGCAAGTTGCAAAATTTTCGGTTTGTTTAATTTTTATCAGTTTACTCAGACTCTTTTTAGTCTCTTGCTAGATCGCGTGAACATGCCTTCGGAACAGCGCCGATGAATTTAACGACAGGCATAGTTAAACGCCTTGATACTAATACGGGTTTAAGGAGTTAACTTCGTCCTGAACGGCGCGCGGCGTGCCGTTAGAGATCGCGGGCGTTCCTCAGGCGACGAAGGCGATACGGCGTTTTGCTCGCATCGACAGGTCGTCGAATCGACAGCCACCTCTCTCCATCGTCATCTCTCTCCCCCTCCCCATTGTCATAACCCATAGAGGCGACCGTAAATCGGCGGGAAAGCTGCAAGAACGCTCGATATATCAATCCACGTCGGCTCCTATTTGCCGGTAATTAATCACGCCCACATCCAACCGGCGTACTTAGCATCCCTGGGCATTAGAGGTAAACTTTCGGGGGGGGGGGGAGAGAGAGAGAGAGAGAGAGTGAGAACGAGCAGTGTTATGATGTATCGTTTTCGTATCTCTCGGGTTATTGTTCCCTTTCCCTCCGCAAGAAAATGTGCCCCGTGAATAACCCCGCAAATCGCCCCCCTCTGCTTTATGTCCGACAGCATTTCGTTCGCGAAGGAAGTATACGTCGTTAACAAAAATTTATTAACGTGAAATCCGCGAGACGATCGGAACGACGGCGTTATCGCTCGTATTTCGCTCGAGCTGGAATTCCGCGCTCGAGCGATATTCAAATAGCGTTTTGCGATTTCCTCGCGCGCTCTTGCTGCGCGCACCGCCTCTCTTTCTCTCTTTCTTCTCGCCCGGTTTCTTTCGCCTCCTCCCTGTTCTCGTCCCTTCTTCTCCCCCCCTCTGCATTCCCCGTTTATACCTAGAAGAAAAGACGGTAATTGGCTGAGAAACCGCGGTAGCTGAAGTCTCGCGTTAACCGGGGAAGCGCACCTCTCTCTCTCTCTCTCTCTCTTTTTCTCTTTCTTCATTTTCGTTACGTTACGCGCGTTATGTATTCGCGTGTTCGGTGGATGTACTACTGTTGCTATGATAGCTATTATTAGATGGTTTTATTGCGTGCACCGGGCGTAATAGGATTGCCGCCGAGCGGCTTGGAATCCGTTGTCGACGTTACGTCGACACGACCGACCGTTCTATTTCTATTACGTTACCGGTAAAGGGCTAATATTTTCGTACGCGATGTGCATCACGCGATTATTATTATCGCTGAGTAAATCACTCGGGATATAACAAAAGTCTAGTCCCCGTTCCATTCCGCATTAACTCTCAATGGCCTAATATAACTTTAAGGTAATATATAGCGCGTAATGGCTTTCCTCGTATATTTCCGAAAATTGCCAGAATTATAGGACATTGTTCTGCGTTTCTAAAAGCGTCGCAATCATAGAAAAACAGAAGAAAAGCGTATTATGCGTTTGTATTATTGAGTTTCAAACCTAATTGTTGAGATGTGCTAAATTCGCGTCAAATTTAGATAATGTCTATCTGAAATAAAGCTTATACTATTTTTTCTGGAGTAGAGTAGATTACTTTCAGAGAGAGAGAGAGAGATTACTTCAGTCTCACCGTTTTCAAATTTCCTCTCTCGTATCGTCGGTGTTTCTGGCAAGCGCCTCGCAATACTCGCGGCATCTCCGGTACGCGCGACAGCGTACAGATTCTCCCCTAAAAGTCACTCCGTTCTCATTTCACGGGCGCGCGTCACCTCGCGAAGTCCTCCCTTCAACCACTCCCGGCTTTCTTTTTCTCCCCGTGGCATTCAACAGTTTGTCCCGACGACGAACCATCCGCAAATTTCTCCATTCACTTCGCCGAAAAAACGAGCGCGCCTCGCCGCGCCGGAGGTGTCGGCGGAAGAGAGAGAGAGAGAGAGAGAGAGAGAGAGAGAGAGAGAGAGAGAGAGAGAGAGAGAGAGAGCCACAAGAATCCTAAGGGGTGGAGGCAAGGAAGTGAGAAAACGGAGGTCGCGCGGCGCTTGAAATAATGCGAAGGCTCGTTGCCTCCTCGATAACCCTTCCTCTCATCAGTTCTCGTTATCCTCGTCTTTTTGTCTCGCGCTCCGCACCGCGGCCAATGAAAGAGCCCACCTCTGTGTCGAGCACTTTTCGCGTGCGAGCCTCGCCGAGTGGAGACGAGAGCGGAAGTGAATGCCAACATGTTAAAAACCTACCGCGACATAATCTATTCTCGCGAACTGAGAGAGGAGAGAAAGAGGAAAAAGCGACGCACCTACATTTTGAACAATACACCTTAAATAAGTTTCTCTTCGTGTTCTATTATTAATATTTAGCAAATTTCCGTTATTTTATTATTTACACTGTTATTTCTTAACATATAATTCAAAAGAAACTCATCCTATTAAATGTAATAAACGTTGCATCGAGAAAACGAATTGAAGCGAATTAAAGATTGATACAATTTACGCCGCACAGACAATTCAATTTGCTTTTGTATAAATTAGAAAGCAACTTCTATTCCCGAGTCCTGGCTATAATAGAGATTACTGCGTTGATTCCCCGTTGATAATGTTTGTAACGTTCGACAAAAATAAATGCACGGAGAAATTAATGAGGCAACTTCATGCGTGGCCACGATAATTGCGAGATGCAATACGAAGTGCTATAATGAAATGTAACTTGAATGTTGCAGCATCATCTCAAGGTTTTTTTAATTGCTGATGCGTGAGATAACGGCGCGCAAGTTAATTGCTAATTCGCGCTTATGGCTAATAAATTCGTAGGCACGCGTGTGTAATAGATGAGATCCCTAATGCATATATTGTCAATATCTCTCCTTAAATTTCGATTTGTGATTTGTGACGGCATAAATCGCGGCTGCCGGAGCGTGCAATACAAATCTCGGGAAAGGCTGTGCCCGGACGCGTGTGTACAGACAAGTTTCATTTTACATGCACTTAACCGGCGGAATCGCGATTGCTAATTTTTATGTAAATTACAATCGGCGAGAAGGAACGCGAAATGGAGTCTTGGAACGAACCGGAAAATCTTTCGGCTTAATGGCGCGCCGATAATTTTTATAATCTAATTACAGCGAGCGGTCGCACGGATGCAATCGGAATTTGTGACTGGCGATTACGCGACCGTAATTAGTGATCCAATCAATTAAAAATATCATCGATTAATTTCGCAGTATGTATAAACCCGGATGCCGCAATTTGCATTTGATCTAGCCGCAACTTAAATATATGACGCGCAATTAGTTGGGCCGCGCGAGTCGCAAACGCATGATTGTAATTTCTGATTGGGAAGGATGGGTTAACTGTAAATCCGGGGTCGTAGGTCAAAGCGTGGCAGTAAAGCCCGGACATTCTTCATTAACTTTTGCAGCCGTAACGTTCCTCGCCGCGATTTTCGTCCTCAAGAACGTGCCGAACAACGGCATTGTCAATTCTCAGCGAGAGAATCGTTTTTTGAAAACACCATTAAATCCCCATAAAAAAAAGAACGATGATGTAATTAACAGCAAATCGTAAAGACTAAGATCTTATGTAAATGTCCCAGATTCTCGGATTCAACTCGTATATCATTAACGTTTATTTTTTTTTTGCTACGCAGCAAAGTGCACGGGGCATCCCTCCTCTCTTTCTCCCGCCGTGAGCAATAACGCCGGTGTAAGGGAACTTTTATATCGACGGCGTGTTGATATCGCGCACGCCATTCTCTGTTTCAAACAATCGAGACAGAAACTAATCGCGGCCGATTCGAGGAATTCGAAACATTTTTATCCGGCGACGCGACTGCAGTCAACGAGTCGGCGGCAGCGGCGGCGGCGGCGGCGAGCAGGAAAGGACACCAGCAGTGTCCGAAGCGAGAAGGGGACTCGGGGGAGGGATGGACAGGACTACGGGGACCAAAGGGTGATCCGGGGCAGGAGGGGGAGGGGTGGAAGGGAGTGAGGGAGACGCTTTCGCGATTTTGAAAAAAAAATCCATTTCATGATAGAGCCGCCACGGAATAGATACGGGACGCGACGTAGGGCGGCTGTATAGGGTATCCACGATTGACGATACGAATCTGCCTATCTGCAGGTATACGCGAGCGTGGATTCCGCGACCGGCTATCGTGTGTGTACGCGGCGACGATGTGTGCGCCTGTGCATACGTACACGGGCACGGGCACACGCGAAAACGCACGTCCGTGCAGCGCGGGGCTGCACGTGCGTGAAGTTACACACGTGGGTGGGTATCTCCGATATTTATGGGCAATATTTCCGATTCAGCTGCTGCTATCGAAGCCCTTACCAGTTCAACATGTCCGCAATAAAAAACTGGATAAAATTATATCCACATCTCGCCACGGTTTCGACTCGCTGAAACTCGTCAAAAGTTATGGAGCGGGCATACGAGGAATTCTATTCTACTTTTTATCCCTCCGTGCGCTCTCTCTCTCTCTCTTTTTTTGTTTCCTCCCTCTTTTTGCCGATGCCCCTTTTTTTGTTATCCCTCTGTCGAAACGCCCGATGGCAGACCGGGGATCGATCCACCTCGAGCGCATAAAAGCGCAATTTTTATACACATCGAAGGCTTAAGCCGATTCTTGTTCACGATTTCGGAAGATTCCGTCTTTGATTTGATCTTTTATGGACGAAATTATTTTCCCGTTTCAAGAGAGCGTTCTCCATGCATTTTAATATCTTAGTACATATTATAGAAGTGAAGACTTTCATCTTATACGTTTTATAATGTTAGAAATTCAAAATTAATATACAGAATAAATATAAGCATATTACTGGAGTATGTTATCTTAACCATGTCAATTCTCCGTCACATTCGGCATTAACAAAGATTAAATAACAACATTTCATGTAGTCTTTAATAAAACACGCAATTAATATTATTGAACACACTGCGTGAATAAAAGATTAATTTCTAATTAAATGAATCACCTAAGACAAACTGTTGTGATGTGACCACACCCTAATCTTATTCCATCCAGGATTAAGCAATTCTGATTTTAATATTAAGTAAGCAAGATTACGACTCAATGGGTCGAGAGTAAACAGATAATTCTTTCCGTCCCGTCACTCGTCCCTCGTCCTTCCGCGAGAGTTTGTCGTCGCGCTTCGTTTCGCGAGGCTGCCGCGCGTTGTAAGGCGCGACTCGAAGCCAGTAATAAAATGAAATTGAAATAAATGTATGAACCGCTGGTTCGAAGCCGCGGAAGCGTAACGATCGCGTATACAAGGTGGCGGCAGCGGGGTACCACTGACTCTCAGACGTAAAAATTCCAATTTGTTCCCGGAGCACCGCACGCCGTTAAAGCCGCGACGAGCCGGAGAAACGCGTAATATATTATGAAACTTCAGGGGGGGGGGGGCCGTAGGAGGATGGGGGTTCCAAATGCCATGGCATTCGAAAGTTTTTCTCTTCACGGCGGAAAATTCTTAACTTATGGATTTCGGTCTCATCCCGACCCCTCCCCGTCCGGCCGAAGAAATCGCGAATTGAAATTAAGAGAAAAAACGCGAATTCATGTTGCGCACTCTCATGCCGACGGCATCAAGTTTCTTCCTTCGAGAAATATAATAAAATATTTTGTAAGGATCGCATCCAACTTCGGAATAATATAACGTAGACCTTACGCGATGGTTTATTTATGTTAAACGAGTGGATTATGTTAAACAGATATTTCCCCATTCTACAAGAAAGAAAATTACGGATTCCAGAATTGCGAAACTCCTTTGCAGATTGAAATTACGAAAGAAAATAAATGTTCACATTGTAGCCCGACCCTAAATCTTCCCCCTGGATCAGATATTCAAGAATATCCCGATGGTTTCGGAACATTATGGTGTATTCTAAAGTTTTTCTTTCTGCAAAACGGAAAAATTCATAATTTACGGTCTCGCAAATTTTCGGCTCTCCCATCCGACGGAAAACTTCGCGGATCGGAACCAAAGGAGGGCAAAAACGATAAGTATAACCATATATCCGGTTGCTCTATCGCACTTTCATCGGCGAATTTTTTTCCACCGCGAACTCATATGAGAAATGCAGGCAGAGGAAGAGAGAGAGAAACAGAGGAAGAGAGGGTGGTTTTCCTTCCATTCCACGTCTCTTTATATTTTTCCCCTCTTATGTTTACGAGACAGAATCGAGCGTAGGGCGCATGTAGGCGTGCACGAAACGAAACGGAAGAGATACGTAACGACGACAACGAGGGTTGCGCGACGAGACGGGGGTCGGGGCGCAACGCGGCGGGACGAGGGTAGTAAGAGGGGGGGGGGGGTTGAAAAACTTTTTAAATTCGAGACAAAATGCTAAAAGTTCCCCGAGGCCATGCATACGAAGCGACGGCCGTCGGGATGGAATGGGGGGCTGCAAGGGGAACGGGGGAGAGGGAGAGGGAAAGAGAGAGAGAGGCTGGCGGAGCGGGTAGTAGCAGGGAGCGACCATTAACATAAAACAGAATGTGGGAAAAGCAAATATTGTGATAAAAAATAATAATAATAGAAGGAGCGAGCGAGGGGACGTGGAGGGAGAGGCGCGCCCAACCCCCGGGGACGAAGCAGAACGATGGATACTTCGCCTCCGTCGTTTTCTCCCTCCTGCCCCCCTTGTACCTCTCGCTTCACTCTTTCCCTCGACCCTCCTCGTCAACTCCCCCTCCCCCCTCCCCACGATCGCTCCTTGTCTCTCTATCTCTCTTTTTCCCATTCTCGTATAAATACAAGTATACGGCCGGAGTTTTCCCCGGGCATTTATGAAACTCATTCGCCTAGAACTAACTCTAATAATCGTTGAAACTAATACACCCTCTCGAGTACGTGTGCCACCCGCGCACATTTGCATCAGCAGGAACCGTCCTCCGCTTCGGCAGGAATGACCCCCCAAAAAAAGAAGAAATGGTGTGGGCCTCAAGAGGACATTTTTTTCGAGTCGTTTCGGGGACAACTAAGGCGCGATATGTCACATTTACGATTGAGAGATATTACAATCGGCAATTTTTTCTTTTTCTTCTTATTTCAGTACGATAATAGCTTCTTATTTTTTCTTAGAAACAAATTCTAAGTCCTAGCTCTCCGCTTACTTTATCCTTTAACAAGATAATTTGAATAATTTGCGTCTAAATATTTTACATAAAAATCCTTCTAGAGAATATTGTTCACAGTACTGTAATATAATTCCGCGTATCTATGTGTGAACTAAATAATCGGGATAAAAAATGCGCGCGCGGTAAAACAACGAGGTGGACAACGCTGCTAAAATGTCCCCGCGCGCGATACCCTGCGGTCGATCCTTGTTTCTCGCAGGTTTTACGGCGGACGAGTCCGCCTGCAGGATTCGTTCCTTTTTTTGACCGAGATGAAATCAAAGAACGCAGGGGGAGGTCCGGTTAATGGGGCGAAGGTGGGACGACCCGGGCGGAAGAGGGACCGGGGAGAGGAGAGGAAGACGGGACCGGCACGGCGACGTAAACCGTAACGATAACGATTATGGACGCAGTTACCGCGGGGCGTCCTTTCTTAACGATTACGTGCTCGAAAATTATTACGCGTAATAACATTCCGTCGTTATTACTATTATTGTTATTATTATTATTATTAGTATACGCCGAGAAGAGGAGACTCTCACCGAGACGGGGTGAGAGGGAGGAGGGGAGGTCGGACGGGGGGAACACATGCAGACCGGACGTGTCTTACGACACGGATTACAGAGTTCTCGTCAGTAAAAACAAGATAAAGTAAGATAAATTAAAGTAAGGTAAAGAGTGAAGTAAAAGCATAATTTTCTTGTTTCTTCACAGAGAAATTCCATGTTACGAGATATATGCGCAAAATAATACAATATTAGGATGCGATCAATGGACACTGATTACAGATAGAGCTTTATGCACATTTGGCACAAATTATGAATGAACGTTATCTATAGCTCAAAGCGTTTCTTTTGTCTTTCGTGCGTGTTGAGTTTTTACATTAAACGAGCGAAATGTGATTGTTTCTCCGAATAATATGTACGCGAATAGTTTTTACACTCGGGCATTCGAGTCTAAATTACGGCGCGGAAAGTATGAGAGTCTCGATAAAATTCATCGTAAAAAAAGGCAGCTTTGATACGAGCTCGCCTAATTGCTCGTATTTTTCTATATTTGATATTACGCCCGAGTTTATCGGCCGCTCGTCGCGAGAGTGGCGATCGTAATCGTCTAACATGTCCGCGATTCGCCGTGGATAACGTGACGAGATAACGGTGTCGCGGCTGGTTAACGAATCGACATCGGGAAAACGTATTCCCGCGGAAAAAAAATCGCCCCTCATAAAAGTCATCGAGCTGGCGCGAATTACGCGCCGCCCGACTGTTATTTTTTCGATGTCAATTGATTCAAAATTCGGCCTCGATATATCGGCCGTAAATTTATTAGCCGTACGGGCCACTAAATTTCACGCGAATTCATGATTGCCCATCGGAAATTCGATTTCTCGAGCGATCATGCGAAACGCGAAAGCGTATTAACAAATGACGTCGCGCGTTTGCGAAATAATCGCGCGTCGCTTCTTATAACCGTCCACGCGCTGAAATAAATCGCGGATTCGTGAAAGTTCACGTTTGAAAGCAAAGTCGAATTGACATTTCCAACCGCGCGCCGTCTTATGGAAACTGATTGGCTCACTTGGCGGATTTTTCCTTCGCCGAGTATGAAAATTCATCGGCAGCGTAACTCCCGAGTCCGTGAACGCGAAGAGTCCTATCCCCGCGGCAAAATATCAATTAGCAGATTTAAAATCGCGGAGGCGGAAGCAGACGTCTGCCAATCCGGAGGAGGCTCGTGCGCGGACTTTTTCCGCGCACTTGGACTTTTTCCTATGAACTTTTTCCTACGGGGCGTTGAGTCTCTTTTCGATGGCCGTGGGCTAAACGATTCGACATATTTGCTTTCCATAGGATGTTTGCCCGTCTAGCAGAAAAAAAAGAGAGACGGCAGGATTCGGTTCGACTTGCGTCGAATGTTCATTAACTCGTGACGTAGCCATGAGCTACGCTGCTCGGCTACATTTTTATCGGATATGTTGTAGACGTCTTTCCCTTGCTCTCTTTCTCTCTTTCTCTCTTTCTCTGCCTGTCGCACTTTAATTTTCATCATGTAGCCGAACGGAATTTATGTCGAAACGTCAGCGGTGAGCTTATTCGCTTTTCGTTCTTAGACAGAGTCGATGGACGATAGAAGATGAGAGAAAGAAGGAAGGGGAGAATAATATCGAAAGGCGATAGTGGGTCAGAAAGAAAAAAATGAAGCACTCGATCGACGAGCGGCGGCTTTCTAATTGAGATCTATCGGAAGGGGGCAACCGAAGCGTCGGTTATCGTTACAAAAGAATTTCTAGTCACGGCGCCTTCTTAAGTGACTAGAGGGCAAAAGTTAAAAAAAAAGCCCTCCCAAAAGAGTAAAAGTTTACTCCAAACACCGATACGTATATCTGAGTCACAAAATATTTATAGATATAAGATTAAATGATATGTAATAAAACGTGTCATGTTTTTCGCAATCTTCTTTCTAAAAACATATAACCAATAAAATAAAAAATACAATGTCCTTTAGAAAATAGCATATGGAAGAAAATTTTATATAAAGATGTCCAATAACTACCGCGCGATATTTAAATAGCAAATTCTAGAAAATGGAGCCGAAAATATCCCAATATAAAAATGTCGAAGTTAAAAAAATATCTGCATTGTAAGTTGACTAATGTATAGAGTTCGTGTTTATCAAACCTAAAACTGTGCTTATATGCAATCTATTATTTGTTACTGATTTATTTAGTTTAGATAGTTTCACTGAAAATCAATTGAAAACAATCTGCTCTGCGATTTTATAATATCAAATCAATAAATTTGGATATGTAAACTGCGAGATATTAAATAAAATTGACATGTTATGGAAAACAAATTTATGCAATTAATAATCATCAATGTGACACTTTTAAATAAATTAATTGAGATACGTTATATGAAATATTTTTTACTCCTGTATGTAGAAACATTTGTCATATGCATATTAAAAAATATCCCTGTGCGTGTGAGGTAAATATTTATACAATATTTAATCCTGGAAAGATATGAGAAGGCCAAACCTCAAATTGTATTAAAAAGATGTTTAAGGAAAGAGTAGAAAATAAAATAAAATGACACATCTAACTATTAATAATTTTTTCCCTCTACCATGTTTTGTAGAAACAATTTATTTTTATTTCACATAAATGTACAAAATATGTATCTTCTTCTCCAATTTTTTTTTCGTCCATCAGATAAAAACATCATAAAGAATCTTAAATAAAAGCTTTATTAAATTTTAAAAATGTCGGTATTTTATTCTGTATAGCTTTATTTTGCTTTTTTCTCTTTCTATTCATTTATCACACAATTTATCTCAACAATAAACTCAAAACTTTAATAATTTATAATGTATTTAATATTAAAATTGTATAAATAATATTACTAAAATATTATATCTTTGTTGATGTTCTTAATTAAATTTTTTTAAAAATTTGCCCGTATATGAAAATATGAATGCTTGGAAAAGACATAAGAAATTATATTTTTACCAAAGTTATATAGAGGCAATTTTTTTAGCGTGAAATAGCCTATTATCGTTTATTACTTCTTATCAAGCTTATTTAATCACTTTTGTAAAATATTTTGTATCATTTTTTATATTTTTATATTTACTGTATATAAATTTCTGATAATTGATCTTATAATTATAAATATTCCGAGATTATAATAAAATACCAAAATGTGCCAATTAATGCCCAGCATTAATTCTAATTTCTTTCAGCCTTTTCATTTTAAATTAATAAATCTACAAGGTCTATACAAAAATTCTTATATTCTTAATTACATACATATATACATATATCTAATATATCTACATCCTTATGCATATGTATCTTGTTATACATATATATCTCATACATATCTCACTTACAGATTTATCGTTTCAAATTAAAATAAAACATATTTCCTTACTCACGCGAATACGATGATACGCAGCAGTGGAGTCGTAGAATAAGTTGAAGCTACGTTAAATATACAAATACGTTCATGTCTAAAAACATTGTCTTAAATAACTAACATGTCCAAAAATAACTATCACGCGCGACGATAGCATGATTAGAAACGATTGATTCCGGCAGTAAGAAGTATACCAATAATAAAGAAGTTACTCACCGCTCACAGTTGCTCCGCCGTTGTTTCCACTTCCTCCTCCTCTCAGCTTGCTTCGTTGCACTCACATGTAACACTCACTCACGAAAACACGGTTAATTACGATCGCACGCGCGCACGAGTCGCATGAAAACGCAACGATATCCGTTTTACGACGTTGCGCTGGAAGAACAGCACGAAACATTTGCTCCGATGGATCGCCGTCGCCTCGATACGAGTCATTAATCGCGGAGTTAATTAAACTCGCGGTCCGATATCTTCTGATTTTAATAATCACAGGAAACGATCGTACGTGTGGGGTTTGTATCGCGTACTTGTCGCGTTTCGAGTCTCGCCACACGTACATACACCTGTTTAACATACGTTTTATGTTCAACACACGTTTACATCTAAATAACACGCTGCACATCATGAGGAATGAGTTCCGCGAATTATTTAACGTACTATAGAGTAAACGTAATAGTCTGAATATTCCACGCCTTGTGTTTTTCAGATTTTTGATACGCGCGATCAATGTATCACATTTTCCGCTACTTGCGCCGCGCCGCTCGGTCCGGCGACTCGTGTGTTATTCCGATCTAGAAACAGCAGATATTAAATTTAAACCGGAGGAAATATATCGAAGCGTGACACGAAAATACGCTGCAATCTGGAATACCGCCGGAGAAACGGCTGTAATTCTAACACCTCGATTTTAGCTTTTTCTTCGAGCGAATAAATCATTCGTCATCTGATTCGATGAGCGGTTATCATCTCGTCTTGATATGCTTTATAAATCAACCGCGGGAATTAATTAATGCGTCGTTGATCGCCAATTGCGCGTAAGGATCGCGCCTCGAGGGACAATAACTCGTGGACACGCGGAGCGACTCGCGACACTGCCTGCCGCTTCGAGTCCCGGTGAGCGAATGGTCTCTCGGCGACCTTGTGTATACACGCTAGCGGGCTACATGCGTAAACACGGAAAAAATTGCCAGGCGCCGCATACCAACCGCTACGAAATATTTAACGTCACAAAATAAATGTACGCCGAATTATTTCGCTCTTTGTACCACGCGCTAATTTTGATGAATGAGCTATTAACATATACGTTGCGCTTTGGTTTGAAGACTCATCAGTATCGTTCGAGATAACGATTAATCTCGATTGAGAGAGATAGAGCGAGAGACATGTATTAGCAATATATTATTAATAATATACTTTACATAACGTTATGTATAAATTTTATTTAATCTTTTTCGTTAATAAAAATTTAGTCAATTGTGTAAAATAAAAATAAAATTCTATGTAAAAAAAATTGTTAAGTCTAACGTTTATTTGAAAAATACAATTTACTATCACTCTGGATCGAAAAATATTTACGCACATTAATAATATATGTGTTGTTATTACTCTTTCTGAAAACAATAATAAGTGGAACAGGAAAATTACTCTTTTTTAAAAATTCACATTCCGAGAAGAATAAAATTGTGTATTTTAATAAGTAAATCAAGAAAATTAAATTGGATTGCCGCAAGAAATATAACGACTCTCCTTCTTAATTTATTAAAATCGCACAATTTCGTTCCTCTCGGAACGTACAAAAATATAACTTAATATAATTTAATTTCTGTTTTCTTATCATACCAAATAAAAATTAATCTAAATAAATAAAAATAAACTTTATTCTTCGACTTTAAATTTAATGGTACACTTTATAATTATTTTAAATAATTTATCATTTCAAATTATCATATATAAAAATTAAATAACTTGCACGTGACAGTCAAAATTTGCTGTAAGTAATCAGCTTATTCGAGATATCTTCTAAGTACAATATATGGCGAATCTGCATGTGAGAAATTAAAAAAATCAACTGAGCAGTAAAAATCAATATTTTCTTAGCTGTATTTAAATCAATAATATATGATAGATTAGTACATACATATGTAGCACGGTTTACTTAGCGTGTCAACTCAACTCGATTGCATTAACCAATGTTTAACTGTTATCAAAAATTATCATGTGATTTCAACATTTTTATATTAAAATTTTCAATTCAAATTAATCTCAGCATATATTATTAAAATATTGAAAGAGAGAGAAAGAGTTGTAGACCGTTCACATATAAAATGTCTGCTATATTAAAATTTTGATATAAGAATTTATATTATTTTCACACAGCACTAAAATATAACTTTTCATAGGTTCTCTATCATTTTCAGTTTTTTTCATAAAAATAAGCTATTATCATCACAGATTAAAGTACAAGTGATCACACTTAATGCTGAACGTGCTATGTAATGCACGTACACGTAGACACAGATCGGAAAAAAATACCACAGTTAATTAACGTACTCAACGAGGTTTCACCACTATTCCAAATTTGCGATAAGAAACGCTTGTATACATTTCAATGTTAAAATCACGTACCATGTCCCTGATTTGATCTCGTCAAATGTATCGATGACAACCAGCAGCGACAGACGCGCGGCCCTCTTCGGTCGCATTTTGCCCACTGCCGTATCACGCGGTCGATTCGATCAATCAAGGCCGACAACAAGGAAAAAGGGATGCAGAATGCAGAACGCAGTCGGCCCGCCCTGCGTCATGATTTCCCTTCGTTGCGGCGCGGCGTTGCGATGCGACGCGGCGTATGCCGGATGCGATCCGCGCGTCGGAATGAAATTATTTCTGTTACCGGCGGGCGCATACCGCGAATTAATAATTCCCAATTATCTCGAATCGATGTATTTAGCAAAATTACCTAAATCGTTACATCCGCCCAACAACATAATGCGGGAGCTGAAAATGAAACTCCGCGGACACGGCCGCCCGCCCGACGGCCGTACAGGAATTAACTCGCGCTCGAATTACCGATACCATACCGCGCCATATGCCCGGGCTTTAACGGCGATCGGCACTTTTCCCGAAACTCTCGCGCCGCGACTTCGCCGGACGCGGAAACGACGGTATTTATCTTGGCTTAAAAAAAAAAGATTCGCGTTTATTTTGCATTTAATTCGCGTGTCTCGAATTCTTTGTAAAAATTTATCTTTACCGCTTCGCGCGATAAAATTTTTAAATTAAACACGATTACCATCTTATCATATATATAAAAAAAGATTAATATAAAGGTAATATTTTTCCATTGTTTTAACACGTGTATTTTTCTCATT
Organism: Temnothorax nylanderi; assembly: GCF_030848795.1. Lineage (NCBI taxonomy): Eukaryota > Metazoa > Arthropoda > Insecta > Hymenoptera > Formicidae > Temnothorax > Temnothorax nylanderi. The sequence goes on along the minus strand of NW_027249098.1, from coordinate 1,293,812 downwards.
GTGCGAGGAAACGTACACAATTCTTAGAATAAATTATCTACATATCTATATCGATCTGTAATTTATCCGGCATTATAAGCGACCTTTTTAAATGGGGGCACATAATACCTATTACGCGCACACTTGGCTTTGTCTCGACAAACAAGTTCCTCGAGACGTCCTCGAATCTATCCGCCTCACTTCTTTATTTCGAGGACCACGACGGGGCGGAGGGGATGGTGCAATTCCGCCGTTCGATGTGTCGCTGGCGCGCGTAATGACAGCCAAGCGCCGCGAATTAGAGTCCGGTGGGCGTAAGGGTGGGCGCAATACAATATAATATTCGGAGCGATATAAAATTACGGATAATTGCTTGATTGGCCTCGGCAGATGGGTGTAATTTAGAATATCCGCCGCTCGCGCACGCCCGCCGACTAATCAATTACGAAATGTTTCGAGGGCCGACCGCGGCTAATAAGATTTACGATTGGGCGAGATCGGTTCCTTCTTCGGTCGTTTTCCCCGATCGTTTCCTCCGTTCTCCCCATCTCCCTTTCTCGTTGATCCCTCCTCGGCATATATCCGTTTCGTAAATTACGGGTTCGGACGCGGCTAAACAGCTGCAACGCGGTCTCGCCAATCTCGCTTCTTTGGCGCATTTGCGGTTAACGACTTTAAACCCAGTTTCCGACGGAACGATATTTCTAACGTGTGTTTCTAACGAGCGCCGTGTTTCGCCGCGAAATCTTTTGCGAGATTGCAGCTAGATAGTTGAATCGTACTCGGCAAAACGCATCAAGGATTGATAACATGATTCTTATTAAATGAAATGTCGATTTTGGTGACAATAGCCCGTTATTAGTATCCTATATTTGACGTCAAAAATATGAATAATTTAGTATTGAGCCCAACGTCGCGTCGCAATCTTCGTACGATATAAATAAATCTTAAAATTAAACATCTATAATTATTCATAATTAATGCTAAATGGCAAAGATATTTTTTATATTTATGAATTATCCGGTTATTTACCTCCCAACTCGATTGAGCTTGAATTTCTATTGGGGTAACGACTGGACAATAAGTCGGAGCTAGCTAGAGTATGAAATATTATTTACCTTTACCGAACATTCTATATGGGATAATACCGGACTAATGGATAAAAAAGAGGCGCAAAAAAAACTGCAATTTACATAATTCTCGCTCGCGCAAATACGAGTTAATAAATCTCCGTTGAAGAAAACCGCAAGTGGCATATCGGTATCGTTTACACGAGGGTTAAGACAGGTGAGTGCCGCGGGCGATTGCTATTTCTCACCGAGGAAACACGGTCTGCCGAGAGAGAGAGAGAGAGACACGCGCCGTGAAGTGGCTCGTCCGGGTCTCAATTAGCGTAACATTTCGGCGGCCCCGGCATAAGGCAATAATCGTTCGCGTGTAAACCGATATCTATTTCTCGCAGCGCGTGCACGAACGCATCGTTGTTCGCGCGCGAGGAAACGGGGCGAAGTGGCGCGCGGGAGACGAGGGAAAAGGGAATGAATGCAACTCGCGCGCCCGCGGGAGTGTGAGAACAGAACGCGTATATCCGGTTCTGCTCGTTCGCGATGGAGTCGTATCGGAGGGGATGATTCCGCCGAAACGCGAGAGCCCCCCCCCCCCTCGAGAGCACGAGCCAAGCCCCGACACCCCAAACTCCGTTAAAACGCTTCGCTACTCGTGTTTAGATATCGTTAGACCGCATTTTCAACACCGCCATTATGTAAAGCACGTGGCGGAGGCCGATAAGTCGAACAATGGGCTCGGCGCGAGCGCGGCGACGAAGGCAGGAGAGGGTTAAGGACTTTCCGATCGTCCATCCCGGGTCGATCTCGCCGACCAATCGATCGCCCGACCGACCGACGGACCGACGGACTCCCCTTTCTCTTCTCCGTTTTTCCCCCTCGTGTCCCCTGGAATCGACTTATCTTGCCGGGCGCGAACTTCGTCATCGGCGGCGAACTCGCAGAACTTGTCGGCGGAGCTCGTACCTTAATTATGCTATCCAGGTACTAAGTGTAATTAGTGTCCCATTGAAAATAAAATAAAACTTTTATTTCCTCCCTCCTTCTCCCTCTCCCTCTCACTCTTAGCGTTTATTTTTTTTCATCTTTTTCTTTATGCGCCAGTAGCGAGCGTTGCAATTAAAGTATGTTCGAGCAAAGGGTTGGGAGAGAACAGGGGAAAGAAAGAGAGAAGTTCGGCGCATGACGTTACGCGCCGCACAAAATAATACTTTTTATTGCCGCGATCTTTACGATCTGTAGCGTATCGAGTATAAAGAAGATAATAAAGAAAGACGCGCGCGCGCTCAGAGATAATAGTCGGCATTATGCACGCATTGCTCAACTGCAACGTCACTTTTACGGCCGATTTTTTTTACAATCTCTGATACGCTTTTTTTTTAGAACGCGCGCGCTCGATTTGCGATCAAACTACTCGTCGCGAGTAGTAATTTTGCGAATTACATGCAATTGTTTCAATAATTTCTCTACAATTTGTATTTTTTACGGTGGAAAGAACAGAGGCAAAATGTTTCTTAGAAAAAAACCACGGCGACTTTTTCCCTCCCGATCATAAACTCCTTGCTTTATTGCTGAGAGAGAAAAAAGAAAGAAAGAATTCTTCCGCAATGATATTCTCTAACCAGAAGCCAGTTGTGCATGGGGTTTAAATAGCAGTCGGCCAATTTTAAGCGAGAGACTCGCGCGCGACTTTCACGAGGGACAGAGACGCGGAGTGAAAAGGGTGTGGGAGAACGCGGGTAACTTGACGGTAGTCGTGAAAAGCGCATTTTCCGTCGCGCCCGATAAACTTGGCGGGCATTAATTGTGCACGCGTAAACTCAAATTTCATCGCGCGCGGCGCACAGAACGATCTTCCTCGTCTCGCTCCCGCGCGCGCCTACGCGAGAGAACGCGATTTCTATGGGGAAGTTGAAGTCGCGCTTTTTCACATCGTTTCGCGAAACGACGGAGGAGGTAGGTGAAAGGCGAGGGGGAGGGTGGAGGAGATGGAAGAGGGTGCAGACGCTCCCTTTCACCGCCACGCACAAAGCTCCAAGCTGCCTCCGCGTACGTGCACACGCGCACACATACACGCGGATTTGTTTTATAATATACATCTACGCAATCTCAAAAATACATACAGGGTGTCTCGTCTCTCGTCCCGCCTTTCAGTTAATACTTCTTGACGTGTTTGAAAGGTGTGTATTCGCTTATTTCTTCTCAATTCCCGACGTTAACTACTTTGGCAATCGAGCTGAACATTGCGTTCGCGTGTTCGCGACGCTACAAATAAAATCCCCAGTTAAAATCAATCGAAAAGATTGTAAATATTTTAAATTTTCGTTCGCAGAATTCGTGCCCTGCAGCCGAGCTCGCTTGAGACATCAATTTTGGATCGTTCGCATTCGCAAACGCGATCGCTCGCGATGTCTCGAACGTCTCGAAACTATATCGTCATTTTTCTCAGCTCGCAGATCGAGGGAGATCAGATCGCCAGGACACCCTGTATACACGCACAGGAGGATACAGCCGGACGCGTACGTCTATATTCCGGATATAAATTGTGGCAGAAGCGTACGGGGTCGGTATAAGTATAGTTACGATAAATCAGGCATATCGACGTCCGGCATAGAATTGCAAATGAGCCCCTGCCATCTTTAAAATAAAAAGTTATAACTGCGCGCGCTCGCTCGCTCGCTCGCTCGATCAGCCTCGCTCGCTCGTTCGTTCGCGAGTGCGCGCGCCGCGCCGCGCCGGTAGAGATAGTCGGCAGACTTCCATGTGCGCGTACGTATAATGCATACAATCTCCGGGCAAGCAAGGAGAAAGAACTTAAAATGAATAATGTATCGTATATTTAATTCTATACATAAGTACCCGTGCGCTGCTGCTGCGTACTCGTGTGTGCGCGCGCGGTCTCTACACGTACGTGTAGCTGAAAAAGTTAGAGTTTCTTCTCTTTTCTCTCCTTTCCTCCGCGTTCATCTGTCCATATGTCTCTCTTTCTCTTTCTCTTTCTCTTTCTCTCTCTCTCATACACACACGTACACATTCTCTTTCGTTTCTTCTCCTCTTTTTCTCCGTTCCCTCTTTTCTCCGTATACGGTATCTATTCGCCGCTCTCCACGCCTCGATCTCTCGTTTCCTCTTCGCGCTTTCGCGGAATCGCGCGAGAGCGAGAGGGAAACGAGAGATCGAGAGAGCCGCGGGAGAGCCCCGCCGCTGAGTTACTACGGCAAGAATGAAGTAGCATATTTTCTATGCCTCGTGACGAATCGACTTTCCAGCCCCGGCCGGCGACCAGAGAACGAAACAAAAATACTCTTCGTCGGCCGGGGCGCGCCCCGACGAGAGAAATAACAGCCCGGTCGGGAATAACTATCATTAAATTATTATCGATCGATAAGCTCCACGTTACCGCTGGCCAGGTCGAGGCTTTTTCTAATTTGTCAGATGTAGTTGCGCATCGACGGGAAGGCGAGGGCAGAAAGCGATTGGCGATGGCGCAAGAAAGAGAGAAAAAGAGGGGAAGAGAGAGAGAGAGAGAGAGAGAGAGAGAGAGAGAGAGAGAGAGAGAGAGAGAGAGAGAGAGAGAGAGGAGGTGGAGAAAGAGACAGACGGAATAATACAATTATTAGCGATTATATTAGTGCTTTATATCAATTCCTTGAAATACGCGCGAGAAAACAAGCGATGCTACTTTGACGATTGCAAATAGGGGGAAGAGGAATATACGTATAGCGATATGAGATATCTGCTCTATTTTGTTCTCAAGTGAATGATATTGATTGCGTTGCCTCCGAGGTATTAATATAATACAATTGTATAGCAGTACGTTTCATTAGCATTTATATAACGTCGTCCGTACATCAAGGCATTAGTAAAGTTTTGAATAATAAACATGCATGAAAATTAAATTGTTAGACGAAATAAGCGGCGCAAGGACTTTGGAATAATGAAGCACACTTCATCGGAGTATTCACATTGCATTTTATTTTAATCAAAATTTAATTTGTGCCTCAATTGTCAAAATATTTAATAATGCAGATAATAAAAATCGATTACGTATATTCGAAGTTGAAGAATCCGCGACTTAAATCTAGGACGATCTGTATATATGATGCGGTAAGTAGGGCAGGAAGATGTAAGAAATAGATATATAATTTAAAAATAGAGTATAACAGGTCGCACACCCCAATAATTTATCAGAACCATTTCTCGTATCGAGATATTTATGCGTACCTGAGAAAAAAATCGATCGACGAATCTACGTGGTAAGTAATGGCACACCGCGTGTAAGTTTTCATCGCCCTCTGCAATTAAAATTGGGGAAAGATGGGGTGAGAAACCGATGGGCGAAGTAAGTGTATCGATTCTGTTTTTCTTTCTCGGTCGCGGCCTTTCCGGAAAATTATCATCTATAGCAGCTTCGATCGCCGCGTTGACAGGCGATCTTTAATTAGAATTGAACTTGATTGACCGGCTTTGTCGACACCCGAGACCGTAGAACACGATCCAACAAGCTACAACGGCACGAAAGAACGTCCGTGCATGTGCGTGTACGTACGTTCGGTTCGTGTGGGCGTGTACACGTCCGTTCTATCGGTGTGTGTGTGTGTGTATGCGTGTTTATATGTGTGCGCGCATGTTACAGCGCGACTCGGCTATAGTTACCGCAATAAACCACTATATGGTTTATTAATAATGCCGTACGGTTCGATGTTTTATGGTCATATCATGAGCACTCGGCCATTTTCTTGCGCAATACTTTTATTCTCGTAATAAGAAAAATGTGCCGGCCGCGGCTCTCACTGATTTCAGTGATTTCCAGAACCCTCGAGCCCCGAACGATTAATCAGTCGCTTAGGGGAGAAACGTCGAAAGTAAAAAAGAAAACCGATGTAATTTGTTATCTCGGAGAGATAAATACGCAAAAATTGAGAAATTAAATGATCGCGTTATTATAGTGTGCTTCTCACTGTCAGTCAAGCTCTGTTAATTACACCGCCAACAGTGTTTGCAATTAATTGAACGAAAAGATTTTATTACATACCTGCATCCTTAATCCACCGAAATCTTTTAATTTTTTACCGTAACATTAAATAATTTATGACTTCGCTTAAATATTACCAGAGAAGAAAAGATTCCGAGAATTTCGCCGAGAAAATCCCGACCTCACCTTGTATGAATATAAGAAGAAAAAAAAGTAGAGCTCGTATAACCAATAATGATGATATTAATGTTTACGAAGTCCCAGGCTTATCTTTGCCAATTAGTAGAAAAGTCGATAGGCGGGGAAAGAGAGAAAGAGAGAAAAAGACACAACGCGAAGGAGAAAATCGATACAGAATCACGTGCGCGCTAAACAGGCGATCTTCATCTCCGCGGAGAGCGCGAATAATCGACGCTTGTTTCGCCGGCGACTTTATCCGTTCGATGATCTTCGGCGATAACGATTAACGAGGATGTCTGCTCGCGGCGGTGGCGCCCCGAATGAGAACCGCTACGTTTTATATAGCACGTACGAAGCGGAGCGGCGACGACGAGCGCAAGTTCCGCTCGGCTCGGCGCGTGACGTAACAATATAAATAACGAGCCGAGCGAGTAATAACAAATTCCCCCGTTTAATCTTATCGTTTTACAATAAATATTGATATGAAAGTTAGGTTGCGCTATCGGACCGCGACCGCGATATTATGCGCGCGCGCCCGCGCGCAGATTAAAATAATAATATAATTCGCCTAATCTTCGTGGCCAACGCGCGAGAGAGAGAACGCGAGCGACGTGAAACGGAGACGAGGAGACGAGCGCGGCCATGAAACTGTCGCGACCTTATCTTAACAAAATAACTGCGCAATTAGACTGGCGCAGTACCGCGAGAACTGTACCAAAAAGTTACTGTCGTCGGTGCAACGTTTCTTCCAACCGGACGAAGTCCATCGCGTTCATTCCCCCCCCCCCCCCCCCCGAAGCTTCGACGGATCATGGTCGTGATTTTATGAAATTCAATTTCCGCCCAATCGTAATTTTTTTTTAGTCAATTTGCACTCGATTAACTGTTATTTTTGCGGGACTTTTATCTCCACGTGATGGATCACGTGCAACTCTATTTTGCAGATCTTCGAACTTTGCACGCTAGCTTGTCGTTATTTTTTAGAGGTACAGTTTTTCAACTCCGTTCGACGACGATGTGACTTTTCGAAGCTCCGACGTTCACTCGGAGCTCCTCGGAAATAAGCTGCGAGCCGCTGGCGGGATTACGAAAAAGGAAGGAAAATAATAATACGTATTAGAAACCCGAGCCCGAGCATAGCGGGTGGTTATGTTGCAGTCCGCGCCGATAACCGACGAAAGGATTCGGCGCGAGGTTGCGTTGTGTGCGTTCCGCGGTTCCGCGGTATTATTTTCAAACGGTTAATTATCCGCCATAGTGAAATTATGCTATTACATGATAATTACATTGGCGCGCGGCGGGTACGTACGTACGGGTACGGTCTGGCCGCGAGCGAGCGCTGAATGTCGTTTCACGCCCGACTCACCTTGGTGAATATTTTCCATTCTGAGTCGCGTCATTGATTATAGAGATCTTCCACTGTGCAACGAATTTCGTGTTCTCGCCGTTTCGCGTCGCGCGACACATACATCGTCGTCGTCGTCGTCGTCGTCGTCGTCGTCGTCGTCGTCGACGACGAGCTTATGCTCATGTGTAGTAGTAGCGTCGTGTCTGCGAATATTATTGCACACATCATCGAGCGTTCACGCACACACGCACACACACATCCGGTCAGTGGATATCATATAATAATCACATAACATCAGCGTCGCGAGGATTTGCAAGATCGAGAATGAGCGGCATATAAACGTGAGACCGTTACGAGTAGATTGGACAATCATAGCTTAGAATCGACAGCCTTTCATCCGCCGACGAGATCCAAATAGCGGAAAACGCGAGCACGCTCCTTTTTTTCCGCAAATATGTACTTTTCTCGTTATGCGTGGCACCTCATTGTTCGAGGCTAGCGTATATCGTACTTTAACAATAGCTCCCTTGAGACAACTGTTGACAGTTTAAGAGTCAAACGGTGCGCCATGAGATAAACGACCGTTCCCTCAGTCAGTTTTCCTTAACTGATTGTTTTTATCGGAGCGGAGGGGGGTAGAGAGGAGGGGAGGGGGTTGCGCGTTGCGTTACGTACGACGTATATAGTTCAATGCCGAGGATGCGTCTCGTCTAGTCTCGTCTCGTCCCGTTTCGTCTCGCGAATGCAACGAGCGAGCGCTAACGGCGCTCGTAGGTGGGAGCTCGAGAAAAGGAAAAATGCGACGAGCGAACGCGCGGAGGCTCAAGGATAATCTACGGGCGCGCGAGCTCGGTTGAGCGCCGCTGCATTAATAATATACGATACCCGTAATGGCATCGGGCGTATACGAACGTATATATTGTATAATAACTTCCAAGGCCTTATAAACGTTTATTATTTACCGCGTAACGTAATGGCAAGCAGGCCTCCGCTTCCCTCCCTTCTTCCCCCTCGGCCCTCTCTCTCTCTCTCTCTCTCTCTCTCGCTCTCTCTTTCGTTCTCTCGCTTCATCTCGAGGCGTTATTAAAAATAATACTATAACACTCGCGTTCCCGCCGCGTGTCCTCCCTCTCTCCTACTCCTCCCTCTTCCGCTCCTTTCTTTCCTTTCGAGAGAAGAGAAATTTTCAGCAGCCAGATTTTTCGGCGCGTAAACAGCCTGCATTTCGATTTTATCTTCTTTTTATCAAAAGTGCATGCGAGTACTTTCTCGCAATTTTGCATTGCGATTGTATTTTCGCATTGTAATACGCACGGTTTTTATTTAAAAAAGCCGCGCGCGTTATCATATATTTAACCTACTGTATTGTACTATATTGTAGCGTTTTTAAATTTATTTATTTATATATTATATGCGCAAGATATAGTATGTTTATATACTACGTGTAATAAATTGCTGGAACGTCGTGTTAATTTTTAATGCGCGCAAATAAGCGTGAAAAATCAGGTTGGCTCTGCCATTTTCTTCAACATAATCAGCGACGCGCGCCGCCGAAAACTACCGAGCCAAAAGCAAAATATTTCAAGAGACGACGGGCACGTTTCATCCGCTCCTAAGAGATGGAGGTATTCAGAAAGGTCTCATCGTTCATCGAGCAGAAATTTATTTCGAGCCTCGGACAAGTAGAACAAGTGTCTTGTTACCTCGCTTCCTCGGCTTCGAGAAAGGAAATCCGAAAAAGGAAATCGTTACGTTTACAGAGCCGCACCCATAAGTAACATGACATAGCTCAATATAAATATATATATATATATATTTCGCGTATATACATAAATAGCGATAGGGAAACCTAACACCTGTACGGATAACTTGAAACTCTAATGCAAACCAGCTTGTGATGTCAGAGCGGATTTTATTCGTATAACGTAATTTTATCACATATAATACACGAAAGGAATGGCTAGTTCCGAGAATGCGCTTGCAAAATCCAAATACCCATTGGCGAGCTGTAGAGAGATCATAAGATCAGCAAGATGTAATCTAAATTTAAAGATAGTAATTCAGACTCGCGCAATGCGAAATTAATATAGAGGAATGTAATAGCTTAAGTTTAAATGAAGTAAAAAAAGAAAAGGAAAATTCTTTCTATGTTTTCTCCGCACTTCCGACTTAGCCTGCAAAGGGCGCGGCGTACGAACATTACGAATACACGCGTTTATATAGGCTTCGCCTATATACCGCGCGCCGTTGAATCATTAACGGCGAGTTAATCTCGGCCGCGTGTTTAGTACAGAAGAGGTCGCTTAATATTTCGCGAGTTTCGCGATCCACGGTATATTAAACGTCGAGCAGCCCGAAATATCCGCAAAGAATCGCGGCGCACGGCTCATTTCGCCGCGCGCGCGGCCGGCAAATGCGAAAAAACGAGGACACCGAGGAATAAGTTCGTTTAACTTGCCGCGAACCGTGATTCAACGTTTCTGTCGCATCAGGAATTGATCTGAGCGCAGCTATGAGACTCCAGTTAAAATTCGCGAACGCGTGTATCTAAATTTCTGCGCGATCGGACGTCGTGTATGTTCATAACGCGTACCTCAATTCCTCCATTCGCGCTTCTATCTATTTTATATCGGATTCTCTGGAGTTATAAGTCAAGATTGATAATTAATACGCATAAGAACCGACCGAGCCACTTCTTATAAGATCATTGCAAATTTATCCTGTAACGTACGTTCATTATAGTCATAGATCATGTTATCTCAATCTTCCGTTTTTTTCTTAAGGAAATATATTCAGTGTTCAAGATTTGTTCGATTCTTAATCGCATTAACTGTTTCCGTGTGATTCTACATCAGCCAACGCGCGCACATTTTAATTGCTGAATTTATTTTATCTCTCTTACGTCAAATTCTTTGAAATATAAGCTCGCTAAGCGGCAAACAATTTTTCCATCGCTAGTCATAGTGATTATATATCAGGAGTAATAATTGACACGCATAATTTAAGAACCGACCAAGCGAGTTTTATAAGAAACATTGCAAAATTGCTTCATTATATAAGATGGGTCATTTAACTATATATAAACTCGATAATGTAAAGTGTTCAATACCTCCTATATATCTAGTGAATCTTTCCATTATGCCGTAAATCAGTTTCGAAGTTTCCCTCGGTTTATTTTTTACTTAACTCTGTTAACGGTTGATACGGGATTGAAAGGTTAATCGCCGGCTAACCAGGATGCGAGTGCCTTCGTGAAAAAAATCCCGCTGGAAAACGCTGGGCAAGCACAGACGCGCATGCGAAATTTCTACGATGCTGAGTAAGCGAGGGAATTATTTTCTCTTTTTTTTCCCTCCTTTCTCGCGGAGAGGGAGGCGACATTATTGCGTCGGTTAAGAGCGCGTTCACATGTATTTACTCCTCCCTCGCTGCAACACGCGCCTCTCTTTCTCTCTCTCTCTCTCTCTCTCTCTCTTTCTCTCTCTCTCTTTATTTGCACGCACGAAACGCGTGTGTTATTTTCTCGGCGAACGGTCGCCGCGCCGCTCTTTATGATCACGCACGCAAAAAATCATTACTAAATCTCCCCGTCGCCGCGTGCGTATTTTTCCGAGCGATTTATCCCCTTGACAAAGGGTTATCAGGACACGGCGAGAATCGCACCATTTGCTGGTTATTTTTCTCTCCGTGACGAATAAAATCTTAAGTGCATGTCGCGTGTTCCGATTCGTTCAAGACCTTAGAGAACATCCCATACCAATCCAATAACAGTTACAAGAGATACGAAAATAACCGGTCTACGTAATTTCTTTTCAGACATAAAAACGGAAAGATCTGCCGTCGATTAAGAGTGTCAGTTCTCGGACGTATTATTTTTTCCCTCTTACTTAGTCGCTAAAGCAAAGATATTCTTTCATTAGCGATTTTAAATCTGTCCTATTTAAAACAATTTTTCGTTAGCTTATTTCAATCCTGAAGATTAATTTTCCCTAACGTTTTTGCAAATTTTTCGAACTTTGTTACCGAAATTGACACTAATTTATTCGCGACACGTGAATTTAATTACGAAATTAAGAAAAAACGTTCACCATGAACGATTACTTCATATATAAGAATTATTTCGAAAAGCATTCTTAATCTCTCTCTTTACGTACATGTAATTTTTCTTCTGACTCATCGAGATCTACGCCGCGCCCAAATTATAAAAATCGATAAAAATCCACGATAAAAAATCGGAATAAAAAAAAATAGTTCGCAGTAACGGTCGAAACGAAAAATGGAGATCCGAAAAGGACGGGGAAGGGGATTAGGAAAGATGCGGCACGAGCTGGAGGAACACGATGAGAGATAATCTGATTTTCAGCAACTTTATACGTTGCGCTTCGATTAAAATCCAGCTAGCGTGCAGGCTCGATATAGTTATCCCGCTTATACCCTTTCTACCTCTCGTCCTCTCTTCCTCTCTCTCTCTCTCCCTCTCTCCCTCGAGTGGAGGGTGGGTACCCCACGGTGGTTGACCAGATACCACCGGTAGTCAGGCATCTCTCCTCATTTATGGACGCGCTTTAACCCCGGAACGAGCGCGCGTCGTTTTACAAACGATGTGGGATGCTTCTTAATCCTCGTCTTTCGCGCTACTTATAAAATTTCTTTAATGTACAAATTGGTTCACGAGCGTCAAACCTCAAAAATATATTTATCAACGTAATTGGAATTTTCGCCCTTAGCAAAAACAGAAATAAAGTCACGATGGATTTCTAATTTTATAAATGTATCTTTGCAGCTAAATCTCTAATACCACAAGCTCGTTCCAATTTCTTTAAAATAGAGAAAGAATGAAATCGTTCTGTAAGTTCAATAAGATAATTCAATAATGGTATTTTGCAATGCAATTACTACTATTTCTTCGGAAATATAAGAGAAAGAGAGAGAGGCATGCGTGAATTAAGGTTATAAAGCGGGAGTTTGACTCAATTAAACCGAAAAAAGACATTCATAACTTCCCTCGGCGAGACCATGGAACTATCGGTATCTCTATCTCGCAAAATATGCGAGAGTGACTTCAGCGGGATGTCATTTGTTATTGTCCGATAATTAATACATGAAAGTTTTACTGCATCGCACGCGCCGAGGTGACACGCCAGATTTCCTCTCGGCGTCTCCGCGATGTCGAGCCACAGCGGTGGTCGTCTTCGCGAGAGAAAGAGAGGAAAAAACGAGGAAAGGAGCACAGGAAAACGAGACCGAGAAATAGAACGAGAGATACGAAGAATGAGAGAGAGAGAAGTAGATAGAAGAAGAGAGGAGGAAACAAAAGAAGCAAGAAAAGCTAACGCGTACGTAGAGACGTTATTGAAACGCAAATCACGTTGCGCAACCCGCCGCGCTGCGGCCATAGCGGGCCCGATCGGAATGTCTTGGCATTAATAAAATATGAAGTATAAAAAGTTATTAAAAGGAGTAACGAGGAATTTAATGTTTATTCATACCCGAACGCGCTCGCGCGCACTCGGCAAAAAGACGCGATGTGAAGGGTGGTGGAAGGGAGGAGGGATGACGGCTTTGCATATTAAAAATCGTAAATAACGCCGAGCGCGGCGGCGTCGCCTCCGCTCTTTCCCTCTATCCTTCCCTCTCCCCCGCAGGCCTTTACGATTATGATAAATTTTAATCTGCACCGTGAAATCTCCTTTAATGTCCGTGCCCCTCTTCGCGAGCCCTCTCCCCTTCTCCACCCGGCCAGCCCGGCCTAGTCACCTTTGTTGTCTCTCGTCGTTAAAGTCGCTCGCCGAGAGCAATCGGATGGGCGTAATTGTTCTCCGCGAGACACGTGGGCTTCGATCTTTGACACTTGCATTCCCGATATGTGACTCGAAAGTTTGGTATACGACGCTTTTCATTAGCAGTTTTGTAACAGATATTTTATATTAATCATTGCACGGAAACTTCTTAATTATATTTCAAAGATCTTCCAATAAGCATTTATCTTCATGTCGTAATATTAAATAATCTATTGTTTTATAAATATTAAAATTTAACAAAGTTTTGATTAGAAATTTGCTTACTATAGAACATCTAAAATAAAAAATGCACAATACACTGTGTATTGCTCAAGCAAGAAAATTGATAATTTCCACCACAAAATTTAGTTTAAAAAATGCTCATTTAATTATATTAATTAAGATTTTATATATTTATACTATATGCTTCTAATTTATGTCAAATTAGAAGAGCTATAAAAAGAGATAAAATAAATTCTATTACTACAAATATATCATGTTATAATTTTTGTTTAACACGGCACTGAGAAAAATCTTCCTATTACAACTAGCGGTTTTCTTCTTACTTAAATCGCGCGAGGTATATATAACGTCGCTTTCATCCGTCATTCGATTCGATCTTATCGCGTGCGAGTACCGTTGCGACCGCGACGTGCCTCGCGTGTTCGTAATGAGCATTAATTCGAGTCAGTCGGACTTACGGAAAAGTTTTTCCACAAACAGTCGAGCGACGGGCGCGATCGCCTTCGGCGATTACGCGCGGATAATCGTCGGCCGATCGCGCTCGCATGGAGTGTCGTCGATTTGCGGCCGCCGTCGTGTAAAGTCGTGTTACTCACCTGAAACAGAAAGAGCGAGGAATTTGTTAATTAAATGGTCAACCAGTTGAGGTGGGAGGGAAGGTGAGAGGGAGGGGGATTGACGCGTTGCGCCGACAACATTATAGTGTCAGCAGTTTGGCCGACACGCGTTAAATATGCGATTAAACGATAGGCACGGCGGCGCACCCCGCAACAAAGTATCGGGGATAATTTCATACTGAAATAATAAAAGATAATGGAACGTGGAAACGCGTAAATATTTATTGTCGGCCGCGCAAGAGCGGGCCGCTCGTTACCGCAGATTGATATGACGATAAATCGTTAAGTGCGGCTATTAAAACTCCTGAATAATCTAATCACGCATGGATATTATAGTATATATATATATATATATATACATATATATGCGCAATTTGCGAAAAAAAGGATGACATTTTCGCGTATCTGTGAATCGATAAAGCGTAGAGTTGTGAGAAATGCATTCGCCAGAAGTGACCACACGTTTCGTTCGATAGCCAGCGGAGATTTTGCCCGAAACTTGCCAGATTCTAAATACAAGATTTAAAAAATTGCTTGCAGAAATTCTGGCAAAAATATATTGTACATTTACACAATTTTTGCTATTCATAGACTTGTAACTTGTGTGTTTCCTGCATATAAATCATTCTATTTTATAACAGTTTTCTCTATATGCCTCGCAAGCTCGTACACTTCTCTTAATATCAATTTATCATACGATCTGCAAAAAATAATCTTTCGCATCTAGAAATGCATGTCATATAAATCTTAATATAAACGGGCAAAATTTCATTTCCGAACATATTTCTCGATGCTTTCGCCCGCGCGATAAATGCGAATGCATTATTATAATATATATCGTCACCTTAATGAAAGCATCTCGTAATTCCATTTTTTCCCTAAATTTCCAAATGTCCAAATATTACTTTATTAATATTAACGCTCTGAAAATATCATAATGCAGTCGCATACGAGAAACCTGATTTTTCACAATTATTTATTTCGTGCAGTTATATCAAATAACAACCAAGGCGCTGTGAAAAGGCACTATTTTCGCATTTATAAATCGCATTAATATGTATACTTGACTTTTTGCTTCAGTATGTATACATCAATAGTTCTTTTTTTTTTTTTCAATAAATTATGGAAAAACACGGATTAAAATAGGTCACCGTTTATCTTAACTCTATCGTTATATAACTCAAGTACCATTTCACAACATAAAGATGTACGTTATCGGCGATAAAATTAAAAAAAAAATCAATACAAGCCCGTAAAAATGAAATAAAAAATATCTACAAATTTAGATCATGTCGATCATAGAATCGCATCAAAACGGCGAAATGTCGCATCTAATCTCCCCTTTTTTCTCCCTTCCCCCCTCTTAACGTGAACAAATGTCGGCGTAATCCCTTTCCCGGCGCGATGGTTCTCGATCATCGGTCGGACGTCACCCGCGTTATCTACTCGCGCGTAGACGCGATCGCGAAAATCGCGAGCCGGGATCGGCGAGAGGTGGCGGGACAAAAAACGAGGAGAGGGGGGGGAAGGGGAGGGACGCCGGTACAGGAGTATCGCGAAACACGGGGGAACGGCTCGCGACGAGCCTATCGGGGTGCGATTAAAATATAAAATGGGTTTCGAGGATTCGGACGGTGTTACGCGCCGTTTCAATTATTGTCGCCCCGGCGCTACATACAATTTTTGTCACCGTCCGATCGCGGCTTTCCACCTATCCTCACCCCGCGCCCGCCCCCGTCCGCCACCCTCCCCCTGCTCGATTTTTCCGCCCTCTGCCTGCGACCGTAGCCCGATTTTTTCCCGCGAGCACCGATTTTTTTCCGCCCTTTTGCCAGAGCCGCAAAACGGCGCAAAAATGCGATACCGTTTTGCCGAGCCCGGATTAGCGGCAGATCGCTCCGCCGATTTGGTTCGGGCTTCCATCCCCCTTCCCTCCCCTCTCCTACCTTTTTCATTCCATCCCTTTCGTTGCGTCGACAAGCATCGCCTGGCGAGCGCGTTTTTTTCCATTTCAATCCTTTGCTCTCGAGATGAGCGGGCGAGTTTTAGCCACGATCCCGCGCGAATCTCCTCTCGATGGTGACGCCTGCGATCATGTTTATTTAATCGACGGACGTGCGAAAGATGGCCGTTCGATAAACGCGCTCGCACGCCGAGCAAAAAATTTTTATGTCACTTCGTAGACGCCATAAAACGCGATTTATAGAGATATACGTTTGGGCGCGCGCGCGCGACGAAGTTGCAATTCATATGCATTATATCGTATGATCGGTGTCGAAAGTTTCATTTTGGATCCATGCATTAAATCGATTGTCAACGACGCGAGGAACGGCTCGCGCATGATGTGATGCTAATTGTCATTTTTTAACACCTCGCGCGCATCTTACATCATACAGCATCGTCTCGCGATACGATAAGATTTGAAATTAAAATTTAAACGAATCGTTACGACAAGATGTAGGTAATAGATGTAGATGTAGCTTCTCTTTCGAAATTTATCGCGCAATTAAAATATCGGTAACATTTTTCATAATTCATTCTCTAAAAGTCCAGCTATGAAGTCTTTTTATCGCTCGAATTCCATAAAAATTCGCTTAAGATAAAGATAAATATCTATGATTTAATTCCAGCTAGAAATTTACAGGAAACTTTTCCCTCATAATTTCCTTTATATTAATTTTTCATTGTTAGAAATTCAATCATATTTTTTATCGCGCCCGTACTTTATTATTTCTCTCAGTTTTACTGATCCGTTCAATCTACTCTGATAATCTAAAAAGGCACATACGAAACGAGTTGATTTTCTCGATCGTACTCGCGCGTTAGTTTCGTAACATCGCGATCGCGAAGGGGGATGGAAAAAGGCACTGTGGGGGAGGATAAGCCGTCTCGTCGCCACGCGGAAGGAATCTCGAGCGAAAAGCTCACTCGAGATGCCGCGAAAACAATGTCGAGGGTGGGTCGAAATATACCTAATTGTCGAGAGTGAGACCGGACGGAAAGGGGAAGATGATAGAGAAGGGAAGAAGATGGGAGAAGAATGGAAATGACACCGGCTCTCGAGAGTAGCTTCTCTTTCCTTTTCTATCATTCACTCTTGTTCTCCCGCTGTTGCACCCTCTCTCACACCCCGCCAGCGCGCGCTCCTTGTCTCACTCTCCACACTTGCTTTTTATCGACAGCGTGCTTTAACCTTCGAAGCCCGGGTTTCGCGTCGGAGGCGACGCGGATTGAGGTGGTGAAAGGTGAGTGTTCTACGGGGAAGCGGGGGGAGGGATGGTGAAGAATGGAGATAGAGAAGAAAAGAGAGAAAGGGCGGCTCTCTCTCTCTGCGGGGTGGTCGGCAAGCGATCGAGGGTACGGTCGGGGCATTAAACCCATTTAAATATAACCAATACCGGTGAGAGGGGGGGGGGGTGCCTTCCACCTTCTCGGCTATATGAATATGATTTTACCGTTCATTCGCGTACAACGTGTAAGCCGCGCGCAGATGTACGCGTATAACGTACGTTCGCCACTCTCGGCCAACCTTTGACCGCGAGAAATATTCACCAGCTTCCCGTTCCTTCCTGTATTTTTTATTAAAAATTCGAGCAGTCGCCAAAGAAACGCGCGATTGATCCGAAAATATCTACAGAGTTGGGCAAAAAGAATTAATAATTATTATTTGAAACGTACATTTGGAGAGAAAATGTTTTATATTTTTTTATACACAATGTAATTAAATCATACTGTTAAAAAAGTTACGGTATCTTTTTAGGATTTGCTGCAATAAATATATTTTCTGAATTCGAATATTTTTATTGGGTCCCAATAATTATTTGTTTTCGAAACTTGCGCGCTCAGAAGATCGAGATAAAATAAAATATTTTATACATAAAAATATTTATACTATAGATATTTCTTGCGTAGATCTCGAATGATACGATATGAATATGTATTAAAGATTACTTGTGTGCATTTATATCTTTATTAATGAATGTATTTTCGTCTGGCTGGTCGCCTTATCGGTCTACACAACTAATTAATCAATCCCCATGTTTATTTCAACATTCCGAATAAACTGCGCAATCGGAGGGGAATTTCCTGCTTAAAAAGAAAATATTTCGTGGATTTGGTGTGATTTGCAACTATATTGAAGGCCAAAGTGACATAAATATATCGAGTGTGATAACCTCTGAAATATTTTCCTTTGTTATCACCAAGAAGATTGGAGATGTATTTTAAATCTTTCTTGATATTAGTGAATAGAGCGGTTACTTTAAAAATTCCATTACGATTCCATCCATTCTATAAAAAAAAATAAGCGATCAAAAAAATATTCTTACTATCATGCAGGTCAGAACAACGTACTTTCGTTTTCTGTAAATATCGATGCTGCATCAATTATTACAGGCAAAGTTAGTGAGAAACGATCCCAGCAGACATCGAAGTTACGTCACGGTGAAGTTCAGAATCATCTTTTTCGAACCCTCGCGAGTGTTTACTCGGAAGTTTACTTATCATTCGAACGTCCTACGACCTTCCGAAATCCTTGCACTCGAGGATCACGTCCGCGGTGCAATCAATGGCGCTACGTGAGCTGAGATAAAACAGGCGGCGTAAGTTAGCAGACGAAGAGGGACGACGGAGGTGGAAAGAGGGAAAAAGACGGCAGGGACACGTGGAGTGCATTAGATCGGGCTATCGGGAGAGAGCACGTTTGCCTTTCCATCGAGTGCTCCGGCTACTCGACTCGGCGCGGCATGCGGTTATGCACCGCAAATGCGAGCTGCATCGCGATGCGTTATCGGCTATCGCGCCGCACTTATCTCACCGAGATAGGGAAAGCTCGATACGCGAGCCCACGATTTTAAACCCTTTCGTTTATTTTTGAAGAATATTCCCCCCGCCTTTAGTTTAAACGCGATTGTACTAAGTCGCGATCCTTGTCTCTCGCGGAAATAAGATACAGTCGTGCTCGCTTTCAAGTTCTCTGTCTTAGGAACCGAGCGCGTGGTATATTCGATCCGGAGAAGAGAGTTCAAGCGACGGAAAAATTAAATGATTAATAATTAAATAATATAAAAAAATACTTTCAAAGAGTACGTGTCGACGAGTGCAACGAGATTTTCGCCGTAGTTGATTCTCGGAACGAATCCGCGTGAAGATCCAACGTGAAATCCGTTGTAATCCGACATTTTACAACATACGCGATAAGGCAGTCTCATCGATATCCTTTACTTCGTACTTTTATTCTTCCGGTCGAATAAATCGCCCGGCGATACATTATCGCCGGTAGTTGTGAGTAAAGGATGATCTATTTAAACGTCGGACTTTTCCTCGAAGACTCGGATTCGCCAACGGCGTGTTAAATTATTACGCGGCCCTCGCGCCTTTTATATCACACCTCCTCCCCCCCTTTCTCGGCGGATACGACTTTTAGTAGGGCGCAACCTCATCAAAGATGTAGAAGCGGCAAATAAACGTTTACGCTCGCCGCCGCGCCGGTATCCGCCGCCGAGGCCGCGGCGCGCGATACGATTTCTTCGCGATCGAAACGCTCCATCGTTGCGAGTATTAAATTTCTCGCGCGCTTGTACTCCGCTTCCCCTCTTTTTTCCGCCTCCCTTCCGCGGAAATAAAACTTTACGCATTCTGCCATTAAACTTTCTAATAGGGTCGGCCGGCATTAAAGCGTTTCTTCCGCGCGCGCGCGGCCGCGCCCGACGAAATAAATTTCAATATCCGCCCGATCGCGAGCGGCATAAATAAAAACAGCACGTGCACGACTTAACGACCACGTCAATATTTATTTGACATCCCGAGGCTCAATTAATGCCTTACATTAATTGAACGCGATATTATTCGCTCGCCGAGTTCACTTATCGGGAGCGATCCTTATCGGTCAGCCGATATATATCAGCCGGTTAATCGGGACTAGTCGATTATCAACGCGGAATTTCCCGAACGAATGCTTCCGCGATGAGGATCTTAGATCGACTGTGCGATTAAATAGATTCCAGAGAGAATGCTAGAACAATTTTTCGATAATTACTATTTTTAGAGAAAGTTACGGCGATATATTTAATTCACTCGAAAAAGATGCGCGGTAAGATAATAATTTACAATACTCCAGATTTATAGCGAACGATAGACTTGCGTCTTGTTTGTGAAGTCGCTGTTGCATCACCGGTAAATAGAATTCCAAGCTCCGTTTTCAAATTTAAATGGTACCCACTTGAAATTTAAATAATATCTACTTTGAGAAACTAGACCATCTCCTATCGCGTTCAGCTCAGGTAAGAGAGCATCGAGAACCTGAAGGATATGGATACGATCCCCTGACGGGGGGGAGGAGGGATGAAAGCTTTCGCTTTAGACGAAAGCCGAGTAACGCGCGCGTGCGTACGCGACTACGAGTGGAATGCAAATATCACTACGGCCGATAACGCGAGGTCAATCCTCTGCCGTTCGTTTGTTCGTTCTTGCTACATCCCGTCCCGGCTTTCCCCAATCCCTTCCTGCTTCTTGGCTAGCTTTCTCTATCCCTCTATCTCTCTCGGCGAGTACCACCCCGACATTGCAATCGAGTAATTATCGAGGCTACCGCAAAAACTCGCGCCGCTCCTCGGAGTTCTTTCGGGGTAGATAGAAGTAAAACGGGGAGTCCGTAGTTAATACCGTGTTTATCGAGTTAGCCGATCCGAAGACAGCCCGTCCGCGTAGTTCTGCGAAAATCCGATTTCCGAAATGTCGCAGGACTTCTCGAGTTGTTTTAAAGCCTCGAGGAGGACTTTTATATGCCGAAATAAGAATTTTCAAGCATCGCGCACGTCGTTTAATCTGCTTGGTAGCGTACTCACCGGAAAAAAATGTTAAAGTTGAAGAACGTCCGAGAGAAAACTATTTATCACTATCAATTTCTTGGACGTGTTCATCGACTACGGATAACGATCTTCGATAAATAGTAATAATTTTTTAACAATTTTGTATACATATGGTATATCGCGCATATTAAATTAACTGGCAGCATTTCTGAACAACGACTATTTCATTTGATATTTTCGACGATATTTTTTACTTTATGACGACTATTAATTTCGTGCCTGGAAAATGTAGCGCCCAATCCACTGCAGCTGCACCGTCACAATTATCCCGATTGACCCTACATATTTAAAAGTTAAAATTGATGCGTATAGATATATCGCGGTGGAGATATATCGCCGGCAACGGGCTACAAATTATCGCCAGGTAAAGGCACAAAGCGTTATGTACCGATATACTCATCCATATTGAGATCGCTCTGTCCCACAATGGGCTCTAACCGACTTTTATTCAAAAGCGGGGGTTTTCAACAAAGTTGATGAAAAACACGCCGGCGCCTCCTCCATGGCGAACCGAGCCATTTATCCAATCACAGTCCGCGATACCGGCGGCCGGTGAATTAATAAAAAAGCAATCTACAAACTATCGCAACGATTTATACGTGTAATTCCTCTGATTAACTCGCGGTATTGCCGCCGCGCGTTTTTATAACGCGACCCGTTTACGCGTCGGCGGAATTACGCGATCCCGCGTCAATGATTGTAATTTTATTACATGCAACAAATCGAAATTCCAACCTAGTCGCCGGGTAAATTCGACATTAGCGCGTTCAACGTTTAACATTAAAATAGGATGAACCTCAATTATTCGAGCCGCGAAAATAGAGATTAATTAACATTTAGGAGCTCATTCCGTAAACAACATTCGCACGATAAGCGAATTTCTGTCGACGAGTCTTGAGAGTTTACACATTATAATTGAATTACCGTTTATGAATTACGATACTGAATATACCGAGTGCATATGACATTTTCCGCCTGCGATCCACCCACGTAATTGTAAATCGGTCGACTCAATTTCAAACAACAATCTTCGTCTATTTGCTTATATTGCCATTTCTATTAACATTTTGCAAACATAAATAAACGTTACACATAGGTACGCTTATTTTTAATTAATGCTCCAATATATATAAAATTCTCAAAATTCTGAGAATAAAAACTTAGGGGAAACCTATCTTTGCTAGAAGTGCGCTTACGTTAACTTAAGTTTATATCAGTGTCAGAACGATTTGTAAATTTATATCACCACTAATTATTGCATGTTTTTAACTTAGTTTTAAGAGGTTAATAGAACCCGAATAATATACAAATGCACTCTCTCTTCCCTCACCTCGCCCCATCTCTTTTTCCCGCTCGCTCTTCATCATTAACACGGCGATTCGCGATGCATACGCGTGTACGTGACGTAGTCCCACGTCCCACGCGACCCCACGGTCACTGCCAATTAGGTGTGACTCGCATAATTTGCGCCATCATCCTAGACAATCGACGGCATCGCCTGGTAGTAAATGAGGAAAATCTGCACACAATGCCTCTCGTGATGGTGTACATGGCTCCCCCCTCCTCCCTGTTCCCTTCGCAGGGACGGCGAACAAACACGTACCCCGCAGGACGTTGCAAGGGAGACAGAGAGAAAGTCGGAGGAAGAAGACGAGGAACTACGGAAAAGGACACTGATCGCTCCACGATTACTCCTCACGACCTCGATGTATCCCATACACATTGCTATCAATTTCCATTGTATGCACCGGAAGAAAAAGACTCGACACCGTACTAACAACTCGAGAATTAAACGAATAAAGTACATGCAAAAACAGTTTCTAGAAAATTTTACATTCATAAATCTATTATTTATTTTCGTAATATTTAATTTCGTAATAAGGAAAAGTGGGCTTTGAGACTCAAACGCAGTTGTCACTCGTTAATTTTAATCTCGGAAGTCCTTAGTTAATTAATCATTTATTTAATTTCATATTCCTTAAGTATCTTCTTTCCAAGCTTAATCCAGAAGAATGAATTTTTATCCAGAAGTATGTACATTATTAATCACTCCTTTCGTCTCACTCGATATAGATTAAGCGTTTTTTACAAAACGAAATTTAGATTAATTCAGGAATATCTCCATGGATTGGTTAAATGGCGATTGTCAGAGAGACGTAACGCGGGACTCATCAAAGAGTCGACCGTTCGGCGCAGAGAATGAAAGGGTCAGACCCTCCACAGAACGTTCAGGCGGCGGCGTGCCGCTCTATATCCAATTAATTAGACTTTCGACTACGCACCGTCTAACGGGGGCTTCTAAATGCATGGAGCACGGAGCGGCGGCGCGGCGGGGGGCGTAAAGCCCGCGCGGCCTGCTGCTGGAAATTCGCGAAATCTCGCGGCAATATCGCGACCGCTATATGAATACGATACCGCTGCCGGTCATCGCGCACGCAGCGCCCGTAACACCCCTCGCAGCAACCCTCCGTGTGCCGTCCGGCCGTCAACCGACCCCCTCGCCTACCCCTTCGCCCTTCCATCCTCCGCCACCTACCTCGTCGGGTGGTTGTACGCGACCCGCGCTTGACGCGCGCTCGTCCTCTTTTCAGCACGCGCTGGTCCTTTGTTGACGCGTTCCTGTTTGTCATTCCGTTTGTCATTCCATTGCCGTTGTTTGTCGCCCACCACCGCCGCGCGTTGCTGACGCTGTCATTGTCGGACCGCGAATCGCGGCCGATAAAACCGGCGCAGGGGGATCGTTCGACGCGCGCGCGCGCGCGCGAACGAGTCGAGATGACGATCGAGACGATTGGACGCGCCAATAACATGCGCGCGTTACGAATGAGCGCATCTTTCTCTTACGTAACGGATAAATGTGTCTCGAAAGAGTGTACGATCACCGCACGCGCGATATGGACTCGCTTCAACGAGAGAATCGTCGCGGGACGCGGGACCGAAGATGGATATCGTAACCGCTCGCGTTTCGCAATTTGCGGCAGACCGTCCGCGCGGTAACTTTTTGCATTATGCGCCCATTAAGCAAACAATTGGCGTTACCGTTAGCTTGCATAAACATGTTAAAAACTTCGCTCAGACATATCCTACTTACTATTATTACCGTTTTGCTTTGTTAGCCTTGTTAATCTTTCGCTGTTACCGCGTATTGCTACTTCTCAGTGACAAGGAAAGTAGAATGTAAAAACGATTCAATGTAACTACGTCACTATTATCTTTGCTAGCAAAGATTGCGTTGAAATTCTAAACCGTTATAAAAACTAACAATAAGAAGGCAACGTCAGTTAACAGGGAAAATTTTTTAAATTTTGATCCTTGACGATAGCAAGATTCGTGCTCGAATTGTCCTGCAACATCGATTTCTATTGGTTGGAGGGATATCGTGCCATCCTTTCGAGTGGACCCTCATCCTCGCTAACTGCCCGTCATTTTCGCTGAATGGAAGGGTTCGCAGGGGAGACGAAAAAATAGGGCACGCGAAGCGAGGAGGCGGAAGGGGACGAATCGGGAAACGCGGCGCACGGTCGTAACCGTAAACGTAAACATAAAGCCGAAATGATAAACGCAGCGGGTATACTTAATGGCGCGGCCATTCCGCGCGCGGAAGGGTAGGTGTGCCCATGTGTGTACACGTCACCCCTCTTCTCTCACGCACGCAGAGCGCGGCACGCGAATGCACGCGCGCGTGTGAGTGCGCGTTTATCGCGCGCGCTTTACGCATTTCGGAGGCGATAGAGAGCGATAGGGAGGGCCGTGAGGGTGAGGAATGCAAAGGGAATGAAGGGCCAGACGATCGACGCTATCGGCCGCGGCCGCGGTCGCCGCCACTACCGATTCGGACCCGCGTTCGATATTCGCATTCGTCATACACAGCAGCCACCCGTACCGATCAGCCATCGCGATCGCTGATAGGCTCGCGGCGGCCCGGGGACAGATACCGGTGCGAGCGTCTCTTTAATTGGTCGTTCCTCACCGACGATTTTAACGAGCGATCACGAGCGGGAGCAGCGGCGAGCGATGACCGTTTGTTTCCGATTTCCGAGCAGCGACTTTTCGTACGTGCGTGCGTGCGTTTTGCAAAAGCGTGATGACACGCGCGCATATGTGTGTGGAGCGCTTATCGCAATCATCGCGCGTTTTACTGATCGGTAAACGTCGATATTGCCGCCTATATTTCGAAATTTCGAAAAGATAAATAAAGGGCGCTGAGTGTTTCGATCCAGTGATTAAAGAAGTTATTAAATTTGAGAAATAAATTTTACTGGTAAATAAATAAATAAATAAATAAATAATTCGATTAATAATAATTACGGATTTATCTTGAAAATGTAGTTCAAGTTAAAGATGAGGTCTGATCTTATTTATCGAAGGTAAAATAATAAAGTAAGCTAATAAATTTTTATCTCTTGCCTTAAATGTTGACGTTTTCCTAATAACTCGTAGTAATCTATTATTTACAGCAATATTATTACCTGCCTATTTAATTATTAGATTACTGAACAAAGATGCATTATGTAACTCTGACGTCACAGCAGGCCATGGAAAATCGCGTTTGTTTATCCCCATTAAGCTCTTAATAGCGCTGCGAAGAGAATTTACGATCGCGCGAATAAAAGTCGCAGCCTGAAGAACGAGTTCGAACGACCATCGGTTTGCTCAAAGCATTTAATTCTGCGCGTGCAATGGAGGAGATGACGCTCCACGAGTATAATGCCGGCGATAAGTTTGTGCCGAGTTTTTTTTTCTTTTTTTATTTTGCGCGACGATGTCACTTTCATTAGCGATTTTAACGACTGGTTCAGCCGTGCAGCGCGTCCTCATTCTTTATGTCCTCGGCGAAAAGCGACTAAGCATCTACCGAAGGATGATCGAAAAATGCGTCGCCGCATGTCGAGAGATCGCGGATTCATTAATGCGGTAGCTCGTCGTCATTACTCGGTGATTTCACGTGGAATCACGCGTAATCGTTTATCGGTCTCCGAATAGGAGAACACATATCTCCTCGTAATAAACTAAATAAAAATCCAGAATTCGCGTCCGTGTCTCCTCTATATAAGCGTCGCGTTTAGTGCTGGACGCGTAAGGCTAGATAATCGCAAAGTTTTATTGTCCAACAGAGAAAGACCGTATCCGATATAAATACGAGGATCGGATAGCCGCTTTTAGCACTAAATGCGCGCGATGGTGAATATGGAACAAAGAACGTGAAAGAACTTCAACTCGACGCGATATCTCTATTTTTACATGAATCGATAAGAAACGAACATAGAGCTGGTTAAGAAGAAGCGTCAATAGCCTTAACTCGATTACAACGCAAGATTTACATTCGCAACCGATCGAGAACGAAATGTCAAACCGAGAGAGAGAGAGAGAGAGAGAGAGAGAGAGAGAGAGAGAGAGAGAGAGAGAGAGAGAGAGAGAGAGAGAGAGAGACTTCATGTGACCAGGATATTTAACGTTAATAATTTAAATATATGGCGCGGAATGGTTGCGCGCCATTAAATTTTCATTGAGGACGAATCGGATCGTCCGAGAATTCTTAATCGAGACAAAGTTAACAAATAAACTACATTCCCGCCTTATTGTTTCACACTGTGTTTACTCTCTTGGGACTAAATAAATCTACCTACAGACTCCTGCGCGATTTATCGCCTTTATTTAGTCGACGGCTAAAAATAGACCTCGGTACCTCCGTTCTTCTTCATGATTCCGATTCATTCCCGAGCGGAGTCATTAAATCTGTACACGGAACAGACGATAGCGTATCGAAACAGGAGTGGAAGCATTCGCAATGATAACGTCGGAATATCGACAATGCCTGGAGTAATTCGACAATCATCGCGAGCTTTCCTAGCTACGGTGGCATCTCCGGACGAGCCTTTTCCTCGTTATCATCGTCATCGCGGGAGGAAATTAAAAAGAAGTATGTACAGGGTGTATCAGAATTTTGAGCCGAAAGGTAAATTTGAAATTAATTTTTTATTAGCAAAGTATGATGGATATAATCGTGGATGATCCCGATTACAAAGTTAAATACCTTTAAAGAAAAATATATGTATAATTCTTAAAAAATTAAATAATAAAGTCTTAATTTAAGTCATTTTTAATTAATTTTGAATTTAAGAGAATCTTATTTCGGACCTGATGGTCAAAATTTATGCTTACAAAAAATATCAAGAAAATAAGAAAACTGTAAGGTAATAACATTTATGCCAATTTATCTCTAATGATGGTCGATGAATCAGCAAAGAATCATTTAAAAAGAAAGAAAAGTGTATGTGATTCGTGCAAACAACATCGTAGATAAAATACGATAAAGCCATTTCTTCTACTTTTCTCTACCTCGGAACATATAAACGACATTTAAGAGGAAACGAACGACTTTCGATGCACCCTGTGCATGCACATGTGGCCGGCGACCACGGTGCAACGCGGGGGACGAGGATAGCAGCAAGGGGGGACAGTTGAGGACAGGGGGGGAAGGCATAGAGCTCGGCTGTAGAGCCCTCGCTTGGCAGGATGTAGGCGTATAACAATGACAAACCGTGAAACAATGCCGGGCGCCACTGGAAAAATTCCAAAAACGCGGATAATAAAAACGAGAGCTCGCGTGCGCGAGAGCCCGCCGAGCCCCGTGTGTCCCGCATTGGTGGCTGGCGCGCGATGGCGTCGGTCGTCGGCGTCGGTGTCGGTGTCGGCACCAGCGTCGGCCTACGCGCGATGTGTGCTGGTAGCGGGTGTCGACGTCGGCGTCGTCGTCGCCGTCATCGTCGGCGAGTAGTCACAGCTTGGGGGTTGGTGGTAGTGCGGTGGCAGTGGCGGTGGCGGCGGGCAGGCGGGTGGTAGCGACGGCGGTGACGGTCGTGGTGGTGAGACAAAAAATGGGGATAGACGGGGGAGGGTGGAAAAAAATGCAAAAGCCCTGGCGCGCACGGCGCTTCGTCGGGGGACAATACGCGGCGATGAATGCCTATTATATTTATCTGTAACAGGCGTTCCATAAAGCAAATAACACAGAAGTGTAGCGAGGGAAAAATCGAGCTTTTTTTTTTCGACGCGCCACAGCGCCGCGAGGACCCGCGCTGAAAAAAAAGAGGGCGAGCCGACAAGGGGCGCGGCGCGGCACGGGGGAGGGTGGCGCGGACACTACCGGGGGGTTTCGGAGTGCGGGTGGCTGAAAATTCGAGTCTAGGGCGTCGATATGGTCGAGCCTCTCTCCCCCGGGCTTTTCTCCCCGCTCGAGTCCTATTTTTTATGCGACGTTCTTTTTTTCGCGATGAAAGGGTTAATGCGTTTCACCCGGCTGCGGTATCAGGCGGGGTGCGATATATATCTTTGCAGTGATATGTGTAAGTATAATCTTTTAGTTAGAAAAGCGTAACTGGATATAAAAATGGATATGATATTCTGTAGCTAATTGTACGTGAAGTTTATATCTTTTTCTACAATCCTTTTGTACGATATTTCTATATAATTGAAGATTTTTATATAAAAAGACTTCAAACGTTTAAAATTTTTAGCATATATACCAAACTTGGAAAAGTGCTTAGCAAATTTATAATACAATAATGAAACGTTTTTTTTTTCTTTGTCGTCGTTGAAAGGATCAATTTTCTCAAATTATGCAAACTTTTTAATTTCGATAAAAATCATAAAAGATGTGCGAGAATATTGCATATATTAATGTGACGATATGACCGCTGAGTTAATTATGGGTGCTAAAACCGGAAAGAGTCGACCGGAGTGTGGCGGCGCTTCGTTGAGACCGCAGAAAATTTGGTGTGCCGTAAAACCTCTCATGGAAGATTAGAAAGTGACGAAGCGCCTCCGAGATGTAAGCTATGAATAGAGATGAAACTACTCCGTAACTTTCCGACCATCTCTTCTGCGTTGAAATTTTTCATTTGCCTCAAATTTTCCGTCATACCCGTTACGCAAATCACGCAGCGTCAACTTTTACTCCCGCAATTTTCACAGGTGAGATAATTCTCCTAATCATATTGAAATAAACCTTATAACGCGCATACATATATACACAATGTATATACACGACCTCTTATCTCAATAATATCTTTTTAAAACTTTCTGTTAACTTTATTTGATCAATGCAAGCTATTGCAATGCTGCATTTTACCGAGTAGTTCAACTTTCAAGCGTAATTTTTAAAATTATATTCTCCGGATATCTAGATTAAATCGATATCTTTCTCTTGTCATTCCTTTCGCATTTTTAAAAAAATTGTTTTGAAAGCATCTAAGGAGAATAAAAAGATGGAAACTTGCGCGTGTAACAAGTCGATCATTCGCCGGAAAGTTCAACACGCTGCTGGCAATTTCGTTCGACGAGAGATTCGTAGAGATCGAGGCGAACCACGTAGCAGTGGATAGTGCCGGCACAATTTTATTGAGATAGGTCGGCGACGGTCAGAATACCTCGGCTTACCCCTTTGGCTCGAATTTTCGCGAGGAAACGCAATCGGATAAAGCCAGCCGGCGCGGGTAGCGAGCGCGGCGGCCGGTAGAGAGAAATACCGTGGATAGAATAACGTAGAGTGCGACGGGGTGGACGAACGGGAGAGGGTGAATGAAAAGAGAGAAGGGAGAGGGGCGATATAGAGAAAGAGAGAGCGAGAGAGAGAGAAAGGGAACGAAGCGTGGAGGTGTATGCCAAAAACTATAACCTGTTGCACGCCGCGGCAGGAAGCCCGAAAAACGCCTCTAGCCTCTCTCGTCCCTTTTACCCCACCTCCTCATAATCCTCCGCCCTTTCCGCCCCTGCGGCCGCTCGCCGTCGAACTCGACGCCGAACTTCTCTCTCGCCGCCGTGTCGAGCAAGAAATTCCACGGCGGCAAGACACTCGATAACCCGTCATTTGCCATCGAATCGTCTTGAGACTTCGGGGACTCGAGCCCCGCGCGTCACGAAGCTCTCGAATGAGAAATACGATGGAATTTCTCAGTGTGTGTGTGTGTGGCTACCGTTCTCTCTCGCTCTTCTCTCTCGCCCCCCTCCCCCGCATTCGCTTCTAAATACACCGACGAATAAACGGGTTAAACTTTTAACCCGTTGCGCTATTCAATTTCCAGCTTATCTCCGAGTTACGCGTAATGAAATTTAAAATAACTGAATTTTCGTGCGCGCGCGCGAACAGGCCCTGCGATTCGATTAGTACGTAGAGCGAAATGAAAAAAAGAGTCCGGCGAGAAGTTTACGTCACTGAAGGTAACACGTGTGTGACAAAATCTGCTTGCACCGAAACGGCAACTCGATTCTCTTTCGTCCTCCGAAAAAAAAGGGGGAAAAAACGTCACTGGGCGAAAAACCTCTCTCGTAAAATCGGCCGCTCGCCGCATCCCCCTGGCTTCCCGACCCGCTCGCCCCCTCCCCCCTCCCCCCCCCTCACGTGGCTCCCGCGGCCGTGTCATCGGCGTCCTCTCGCGTGTATTTTTATGAAATCATTGTTTCGGACGACAATACACCGGGATGAGCAGCGCACAATGACTGCATCGGCGGCGGAGATGCGGAGGTGGAGGCGAAGAAGGGAAAAAAAGAGATCCGGGAACGAGGGGGAGGGGGAAGGGGGGAGCGGAAGAGAGGAAGAGCGGAAGGGGAGACTGGTATCCATTCGAGAGGGAGAAAAGGGTGGTACAAGCGGGAGGTGGCGGAAAAGCACGTACGCCAACACGCGCCACATTCAGCCGCTCGTTCCTGCGTTCGTTCGTTCGGTTCTTTGTGATGACTGTCGATGAAACGATGACATATTTTTCCGGATTTTCACTCCCGGAGTGCCCCGCGGCTCTGCCATTCACACCTTCCCTCACACTTCCTCCCGTTCCTCCCCCCCCCCTCCCGCCCGGAACGCGCGCGCGTGCACGCCGCCGCCTCGGGTGCATCCTGGGGCCCCTCCTTTCACCGCGTCCCACAAGTCTTGCGCGTTTTCTTTCTCACATGTCGCGCGTTATTCCTCGTATATCCCCCTCGCTTAACCCTTTCCTCGGGAGTGATTTATATGTAAAACGCGTAAACATCCTATCGATTGTTGCGAAATAACGCGGGACTCAATATTTTATTTCGAACGTTAAGTATGATATAATGTACAGATAACGTTGATAGATGACCAAGGCAACGAATAAAAATTAATTATAGATCTACAGAGATAGTACAAATCAATTTTTTATGATAATATCTAATTGATATTCATTAAAATGTTTATCTTTTATACGACTGATATTATAAACTGGTATCAATAACTGCGGGTACAAACTTAAGAGACGCACTCTTGATTGAACGTCATATAAAAATAATATAATCTTTATGGAATCTTTATTGAAATGTAACGAAAATTATTTGTCCATCGCAATTGACGTGATATATCTCTTATTTTATTATCAGTAAGATTATGCGAGTCGATTAAGAATTAATATGCCGAGGCTGTTAAAACTTTTCGCGCCATAATGCGAAATGGTACCTCTTCGATGTTATTTGCGATACGACTCGTGAGATCGAGAGGCCCGGACGTGTGTTCGCGAAATAAAATGGAGGCGTAAAAAAAGGCAAACGGGAATACGATGTCCAGTTCTAGCGTGTAACTCGTTCACGTGATATGTAAAACGGCGACGATTATTCGCGGCGATTCCGCACCTTTCAAACGCAAAGTCACGTCCGAAGACATCTCGACAAGACATCAAAATTATCACATTTTTTTTCGACTGCGTGTGTGCCGATTAAATTTTATCTTAATACTATAAAAAGAATGTCGACGTCAATAGCGCCTAAGTGATAAATCGGCGGCAAATAAAGCGGCGACGAGTTACATGTGCTAAAAATAAACACACTTCATCTTCAAAAATTCGGCGAAAGTGAGTATAGCCATCTCTGTATCTCAGTGACTATCCAGAGAGAATAAATATTCCTGTCTAAAGAAATTGCAATTAAACGATTTCTTAGTTAATCGAATAACGATTCCCCATTAAGTAAATTACATGTTTCTGTTACGTCCTGATTATATGCATGATGATGAGCGTACTTTTAATTTGCGCGAACAATGACGGATACGGTTGAAGGCCAACATAAACTTCCTGCGAAAAGTGCCCATGTGTAACAGATGTAAGGTCATCATCGTCGACGCGATTTTCCATGCGCGCGTTGCGCGTGCCCGCGAGAAAGAGGAAAACGCGTGTATACGCGAGCTCTCGTTCTATTTTTTTTTTATACATATACGATAAACAAAATAAAACACACCGATCTCGTAAAGCCGAGCAGCCGCGATAAAACGGACACGGAAAATCTGACGGCGGCGCGCGCGCGCGCTCGCTCGCTCCGGATATAGCGGTACGCACACGGCCGAGAATTGCACGTTGCACGTTGCACGCGAGCGCGCGTAGGCGCCTGTATTGTTCGTCGATTTTTTATCGTGCCATTTATTTGTACCGACCTTTATTAAACGATGAAAACTTTATTGCTAATTGCCGGGGGCGAAAAGGTTTTTATGGATGCTTGTGCCGGAGCCGCGTTTTCATTTCGATTCCGGGGCACTCTCTCCGCGCGTCTCCCGTGCTCGCCCCGCAGTAGCAAATCACGTCGCATCGGCTATCGAAAATTCCTACTCCCCCCCCCCTCTCCACTTCGGGGTCAGTGGATGAAAACGTCGAAGAATTTTAATTGAGATCTTTTTGAAACGGAAAGAAAGCCGGACATCTCCATTTTGGGAGATTGCACAAGAGGATAAACCGCCGGAAAGAGAATTAAAGAGAAAAAGATTTATTTGTTTTAAAATTACTAGCTCATCTCTCTCTCTATCTCTTTCCAAAAATTCAGAAACAATATTTAAAATAATTAGGAACAAAATGATTTCTTATTCTTTTCATCCTTTTTCATCCTATAAACATGAGATTTGATGAGGTTGCTCGCTTTCGAGTATTCCGATCGTTTTCAAAATTCACGGAAAATCTCGGCTGAATCCTGGCTCGAAGACCAATG
Organism: Temnothorax nylanderi; assembly: GCF_030848795.1. Classification (NCBI taxonomy): domain Eukaryota; kingdom Metazoa; phylum Arthropoda; class Insecta; order Hymenoptera; family Formicidae; genus Temnothorax; species Temnothorax nylanderi. Next base: position 1,260,781 of record NW_027249098.1, on the reverse strand, counting down.
ACCGAGTAATCATGACACGAGTCAACTTAGGCAAAGGTCGCGTCGATGACAAATCAATGAGTAAACGCTGACAGGTCGGCAATTAAATAACATTTAAAGCTAAACGCAAAAGCCGAAAAAATGCTTCATTCCGATAACGGCGCGGAAGCAAAAGTTAACATCGGTTTTCCATTTGTCGACAAGGCCGCGGGTAACGATCGCGCGCGTAATGAGGGAAACCGATCGGAGGTGGAAAATTACGTTGGAGTATTTATAGATTATGGCCTTACCGGGCCACGTGTGCCACGCCAGAATCGCGCGACTGCAATGCACCGCGGCGGAGAGAAACGAGGGGGAAAAAAGAGAAAGAAGGGAGCGAGAGAGCGAACGAGAGTTTTAACAGCCGACGAGGGGCGCGGATTTACGATTCGAAATACGCGCGAGAAATAAACACGAAAAAATAATAACTATAAAAACCGCCGTTTCCGTACACGATGCTCGCTGCCGCGCGTACACGTTTCTCGATTGGCCAAAGTGATCTCGAACACACGGGCTCGAAAATAGTAACGAATCGTGTCCCGGAGGCAATCGGGGAATTTATGTGTTTATGCAAAATATCGCTCCTGTGGCAATTATACCGGATATCGTATGTATTAATAAAGTCAAACCGGAGGAGAGTAACAATAATCTCTCCAAGTATCGACAATTCTTCTGCGAGCGATTACATAGCGAAAAAAAAAACTTGTGCAAAATAAAGTTTTACAAAAACAGAGAAATGAATCTCAATCTCCACGTTTAAACTAATTCCAAGTGGACATTGATTTTACAAAAATTTAATGTGCGAGACTTCAAAATATATCTAATACAATATGCTAACAAGTTGTGACTTGCCATCAAGGTAAATAAAATTTCAAGCTGTCGAAATTAATTTGATGCATTATTCGGTCAAAAATATACAGATTATAAGGATCGCGGGTCAAGATATGCTTCAACGACTATTACTCGGAGTTTGCATCACCGCTTTGTTCCTAGTGGAGGCTTGAATCTGTCGGGTTCTTTTGCCATCCTGTTTATTTTCTTTTCTTTCTTTTTCGCGCTCTTTATCCCGCCCTCGTTTCGTTGCATGCGAAAGATGCACGGCGGCTCGTCAGCGAATGCACCGTAAATTATCCAGGGGAGAAAGAGAAAGAAAAGAAGCATTTAATGTTCCAGAGCGTTAAGACGATCGGATCGAGTGAAACTTACTCCGTTATTGAAAAGACGACTGTCATTTCGCACAGAGTGTTCTCGTGGTGTGTCTGATATATTTCAAATAAAAAACATATATAAATATATAATATTTAGGTTAACCAAGAAATTCATTACATATTACATTCTTTTCAAATAAGTAGAAATTATAAATAGACTAATGGATTTTATGTTGTTTTTTTTAAGTGATTGTTATCTTTAGAGAGTTTAAACGTTTATAGAAAACCAGACCAATTTGATATCCTACAAATCAGCATACAATACGAACTATTTATTAAGGACTATTTATACTCTTAGCAGTCTGTGCATTTACGAAGATAAAATGTAACATTTATAACGGTAGATATGCATACCTATGGATCTATTATTTAGGAATTAAATTCGATATTATTTAATTTGGTACTTATTAATACCGCGCTATATAAATCTTCATTCGGAGAATTAAACTTTGTGATCCCATTCTCCCTCGAAGAGTAATATATCCAGTGACGAGGCAGACATTTCCCCGATTTTTCGTGCGCGCCTTTAAAACTGATTCGACCTTCGTCGCGGTGAGACGGAGAAAGGGCCTCGCTCGCCATACGAGACACGTCGGCCTCATCGAGATCGGAGCCATCGCTCGCGAACACCGCGAGCGTACGTTTTAATCGCCGAGGTCGTTAAGGCCCTAAAGGAGCACACGGTGCGAAAGAAGTCGGAGGAAGCGTTCCGCGAGGATGAAATACGGGGAACGTTGAACCCAATCAAGTGGCTGTCATAAATTTCCATCAAGCCGCGCCCCGTCCGCGGCGCTAATGGCCGATACAAAATTGCGGGCGCAGAAAAAGGGCAGGAAAAGGGCCGATCCCCGTGGTGGTGGGCGAGCGTTTTCTTTCGCCCTGCACCGATCACGATCGCGACGACACCTCGATCATCAACGGTAATCAAATTTCGCGATCGCCCGAAACCGAGGTCGACAAGCAGAAATCTCATTCGACTCCGCTATCCCGCATCGCTAAATAATAAGTAGGGCTTCTCTCTCTTTTTTTCTTTATCTCTTTCATTGATAATTAAGGCAAAATAAAAATAATTGTGTCTGGTTAATGAGATTTCTTCGTAATTATTTCTTTGATGTTATTTAAAATTTCAAACGTGTTAACACGCTTTAATATAAAAATAAATACTTGCACAAGATACGAGACGATACTGTGGGAATAATGAATATTCCATGGTAAAAAGATAAACGTCTTTCTTGTTATTGTCAAAACACTTGAGGCGTCATTAAAGAGATGAGTTATCAAGGATATTTACGGCGACGGATATTTGTTAAGTGTCGCCGAGTAATGTACTTATAGATATCGTGTGCAGATAATACACTCTAATCGTCCCCGCCTGTATTAAGGTAGTCATATAAAATTTGTCGCGGGGAATACGTAGATAGGGTAATCGCTCCAATCGCTTGTATCTTTAATAACAAAAGTTGCTAAGCCTCTCTCGAAGTCGCGACATAACCCGTCGCACACTGATGTAACTCCCCTCCAATCGAGCTATCAACCGTCGCATATTCAAGTAGAACACTGCACGTATTATTTAGAAAGCATTCGCGTCATCGAATCAATCGGAGTGCTGCTTGATCCGCGAGAAACATTCGCCGCATCTGAACGCTCAGATGGAGATCGGCAAAGTGAATAAAATATCGGAGAAATAATGACATCATTATTATAACAAACAGAAAATAAAGATAAAAGGATTTTAAAATATCTATAATTCTTTCGAGAATTCTAAGGCACTTTTTTATTGACTGTGATACTATAAATTAACCATCCGCGTAATAAATAGTTACCTGATCAACCCACCGTTTTCTCACCTTCCTTTTGTAAAACGATAACCGATCTTGGAATAAATAAGTATAAAAGTAATGAATAAAGAAGCCTCTTCTTCATCCCGTAAAAAATTTTCCATAACATCTCGCCCGGTTGTTGCTGTATTATGTATACTTGTCGCGATAAGTTATCGCGGTCTTCTCGTACGATATCGTCGTGTTTTTGAACCCAACAGGCGTGTAAGGACTTGACGCAGAATGCGCGCGCTCGTCCGGACACTCGCACGCGTGTTTCTATAGGGCGGTTATACAGCCGTAGAACATATTGAAACGCGTCGTTGGGGGCAGATGCGTCCGATGATATATTAACGCCAACTGCGCGCGCGCTCGATATAATACGAGCGGTTGCGCGCTCGCGCGCACGCCGTACGCACGCACGCATGCACGCACTCACGCACGCGAGCGAGCGAGCACGCATGTATCACGCGGCGTGTGCAACCATGACCTCCTCCTCCTCCCTTTCCCCTCATCACACACACACACACACACACACATACACACCCGCACGAGCATCCGCGCGCGCGAATAAATTATAGAATTATTGTTTTATCGCGGTGCTCGCATATAGATACGATATATTTTCGACCCTCGCGAATTGTCGCGCCTCCCTCGAGGGCTGCCCGGCCCTCACCCCTCCTCCCAATTCCCAACCTCCCGCTGTCGTTTGTCCTCCTTCCACCGCCGCCGACGCCTCATCCCCGGTTTTTTTTTCTCCGACACCGTGTAGATAATAAATCGCCAAGGCGGCACGCCAAATTAATATCGTAAATTCGTTACGAGGCGCGATACCGCGGCTTTCGTACGAAGAGCACCGAGTGCGGGCGGGCAGGGGGGGAGGGGCGCAAAGCGAGGTAGAACAAGAGGGAAGGGAGACGTGATGGTCGGGGGCGGAGGGTAAAACATTCGCGACCGCGGTGTAATATTAAAAACAGGCGCGAAACGGCGCGCGCGAGAACCCGGATGAAAAATAAGCGCGGTAATATTCCGCGGGCCCTCCTCCTGCCATACCCCGCGCCCACCCCCTTTCCTCCTCCTACTGTGCCAACCCCTACCGATATTCGTTCGCAATTAATTGTTTGCCGCGCGAGCAATCCCACTTCGCGGCACCGAATATAATTACCTACCTAAATCATCGGTCAATTGCGAGATATCTATAAGCGCGAGCGCGAAAGTATTCGTGATAATCGCGTTCGTTTTAACGTACGACGCGCGTGCTTTTTATGCGCCTGGCCGCGACCGCCTACATAAATTTTTAATATTCCGGTAATTTTTGAACGTCCCGTCCCGCCCTCGATTAACGGCCGCCGGCGTGTAATTAAAATATCTAATTCGGACGGGTTAGATAGCCGTGAGAGTTAACGTCGCGTTCGTTAATTATGGCGGGATCGCGGAGAGCCGCGTCTAATTCTTTGTATCTCCTTTTTCGTGATATTTGTACACGCGATTACTATAATTAATCCCCATATAATTAGTCTTATCTAAAATAAAAATAACGAATTTAAAATTTACATTACAAAGAAAGTCACAAATTGTATAGATGTAAATAATGTCTTGCATATCAGAGTCGTAAATAAAATGTAATAAAAAGATTCATAAGCCCTCCTATTTTTTCTGATTGTTAATTCGTGCCGCAATTACCGCCACGTATAAGGCAAGGATGATAAATCATTCTTCCAGTTGAAGCCTGACCTGCTTAATTTCGTACGTCGTGCGGTACATTTTATCAGCTTATCGTTAAATCGAAAGGTTCTTGATAACGGGACCGCTGTTTAGTCTTACCGGCGTCCGCGAGCATAGCTAAAATTCTTTCGGATAAAGTGTCAAGCACGCCGAGTGTTATCTTGAAAGGAGCATTGAGTCACGTTACAGATACACCAAGAGTGAACGAATACTCAATGACTGTCGGATATCGCCGGCTATGTACTATTAGCACGCCACTTTGCGACGATGTGATTATCTGTATAATTATTCGACTAAGCAGCTGGGGAATTGTAAGATACCCGTAATCACCCGGGCGTACGCATTCGCTGATAACATCCGTGACACTCGTACACAACAATCGCGCCGGCTTGTCCGATACAAAAGAGTACAACGCACGCAAAATTAACAACCGTAAAAATGTAGAAAGGATGGATTATTGTTTTTACGTGTATAACAATCTTCTTTTTAATTTTATCGAAATTAAGTAGCGTGACTTTTTACCGCACGCGAAAGCATACAGAGTGTCTTAGAAATCCCATGCTTCTCTTCAAGAAAAAGAAATAATCAGTGACTTTAGTCTTTTATGAAAGGCGATCAATTTTTGAATAAACAAATTTTAATTTTCGATCTAGATTTACCCATCACTTAATTTTATCACTTTGCTAAATACAATTAACAACTTTTCCAAAAAATAAAAGATTAATTTTATTAAGTGAACATTTAATTGATGCGAAAGAAAGACTGACTAAAGATCTTATCGGGATACATTAATAGAATATTTTTGGAGATTTTTCCACCCTGTACGATTCCGCTGTTGGAAAAATCTTCAAATTTTAGCGCGTGTCGCGCAATTCTGTTCCATCCCGTCCTACCATTTGCATCGAGGAAACGTCCCATCACCCGTTCACCGGCACCCCGTCTGAATTGCGAAACAATTGCACAATTATATCACGCACGAATTTGCATGGTTTTTCTCGAAACACAGCACATCCATCATCGCCCCCTACCTGCGAGCGTTCCGCACGTCGAGCGTCTTATCTCGATTTGAGAGAAAGGGAGAGCCTGCTAAACGCTCCTTCGTGCACGCGTAACACGTACCGGTACAGGTACGAGACAAACGATACAACGACGCCCATAAATTCGGACGAGTGTGTATATAACACCGGCTTCGTAATAAGTCGCGTTCACATTCGTTTCCGCGCGCGCATAAATACACGCCGGCTGGGCCGGCCGGCGCGGCGCGGCGTGGCCGGCCAGACCGGTCGCCGCGCTATTACGCGCATATAAATTCAAATAAGTTATTATAAGTGTAATTTGTAGGGTTGACGCTGCGCGGGGACAGCGGCAGCCAGCGAGTCCCCGCTCTAAGGTATCCGCGGGCGCGTACCGGAGAATATATTTTAATAATTCGGAATACATTAAAGTTTATCGTCGCTCTCCCGGCCACCGACGTAGTTTCCGCTCCGCTCGGGCAGACGCGGGGCAGCCTAAACACGGCCTGGATACAAGTCGGTAGATCATTCGGGTGGTTCCGTTTCGGTGGAATAATTACGAGTCGGCGTGACGAGGCGCTTCGTCGAGAAACGGAGCGCGGGAGAGGACGACTCCTATCGCGGGAGAAGTCGAACTTGGAAAAGTGTGGATTCCGAGATACCGTAATCTCAGACACGAAATCTGGGATTCTAATACGTCCTATCTTTAGTACTTAATCGAACGAGGACGTGCTTTCTATTTCTCTATATAGGTTTAAGAACGGATTTTTTTTGCGGCATTTAAATATATCCTAGTTTAGAAAGCTATTTTTATTGTCGTATTTTGATCTTTTATTCGCTGAGGCAGACGTTTAAAAATTTTACATTTCAGTGTTGCGAGTGAGATGTAAAAATTTTCTCGTTATATTGTAATATTTAGTCTGGGTATTTATCCAGGCCAACTAGGTAAATATAATTTATATTTTCTGTCACGTGATACGGAATGTTACGTACTGTTTGATAGCACGTTACTTTTTGTTGTGGCAAGGTGCAACCATCTTAATTTGTTTGTTATTAAGTCAAACGGAAAGTTTGGATACGTTTAGGGGTTAAGAGCTCCGGTTAATAAATTGCCGTTGTGCTTCATGAATCGAAATCACTTTCGGAGTCGGAAATATTTACATTTTAAAATCATCATCTCGATATGTTATTTCATGTTATTCATCATAAACGATTCTACCTAAACGAGCATCTCTCTTTCAGGGTGTAGAATCGCTTAAAATATGGATGCGCTTACAACGCGGCCGCGTCCCCGAATTATAATAAATTAGTCTTTGAAACCGCGAGATGAGCACACGCATAATATATCAAGGCATAATGCGTAAACCGCATAGTTATGGTAATCGATACACACTCCATGAAACGCATGCTCGGATGACGAAATTGCCGAAGAATGTGCCGCATTCGCGCTCCTCACGCTCGCCGTTATATAATACAATTTACTTTAACGCGATCTGGATTCTAATTATTACAAGTGCAGCAATCGCGAAGATCCACGAAGGTCCGGTTCGATATTCAACCCTTTAGACCGAGCGCAATTTTCAATTTGCATTCTCGTGCGAGCATCTGCAGACCAGGACGGTCGAAGAAGATCGAGCTAACGACTCGTCCGCGGAGAAACGGTTCAGGGATATTTCCATTCAAAGTTCTTTGCGATGCAATACGCATAAATATCGCGTTATTCATTTAAATGACCCAAGGCTCAATAAAATAAAATATTACGCGGATATGTAAAATATCTAACCGATGCGAAAGAAAGATTTAGGTCGACTTAACGCGCAGCTTCCCGATTGCAAATGAGGGAAATGGAATAACGGTGAAATATTCTTACTGAAGTACAAAATGAATCATCGCCGGCGCTTTACGGCCTAAAGACGTCAAAAAAAGCTGCTCTAGTATAAGCCTGATTTTAATTTTAAAATTTCCGTCGTTGGACTACGGACCATGACCTACGATCTAGATAAGTATATTGAGAATTAAATGAATATGATAAAAGTATGTTATTTGCTTGGCAAAATAATCGTCGCTCTGTGGAATTTTATTTACGAAAATCTAAAGTGATTATCTCGGCTGTGTGTGTGTGTGTGTGTATATGTGTGTGTGTGTGTGTGCGTGTGTGTGTGTGTGAAAAATTAAATTGGTGAAAAATTAATTTGTACAAATACAAATCATTATATATCATTTTCTCTCGATTAATATCCACATCGTTTCCTGGAAGTCGATTCTCACTTTTGGCACACGCTACACAAATTTTCGTCGTCGGTCGTTAGGCCACGTCAGTTACACGCTATCCATTACGGTATCCATAAATGGCGTTCTCTTCCACTACGCTCCACATAGCGACGATCTAGATTACATCCAGCAGCGGTTGGTATTTATCGTGCGGGTTGTATCGCCGATTCTCGTTCGTGGCACGGGGGGCGAGGAGGACGAGGAGGGCGAGGAGGGTCGCGGAAAGAGAAGGAGGGGACATAAAAAGTCATGAGAGGGGCAGAGCGGGGAGACGAGCCGTGACAGAGAGACGGGGACGAAGACGAAGCGGCGGCAACGGCGGCGGCGTGCTCGACCGAAAAGTTTGCCTAACGGTAAAGCGATGAGTTAACGTTAATATATTCCGTCGGAAAGTTTTTATAATATTCCCGGGCATTGTCTGCCGCGGAACAATAAAACCGCTGTTCCCGTTTACGACGGACGATTTTTCAACGAGTCGCAGAAACGAGTGGGAGCACCGCGGTGAAGAGAAGAGCAGGAAAGAAAGGGACGGAGGGGAATAGAGAGAGAGAGAGAGAGGTGCAGAGAAGGTAGGAAGGGAGGGAGGGAGGGAAGAAGAGCATAGGGAAAAAGAGAAGGGAGCGAGATTCCAAGATACATGCTCAATTTTGCTCTCAGCATAGTAGGTGTCGTTTACGATGGCAAAGAGAGAAAGAGGGGGAGGAAGGGGGAAGAGAGAAAGAGACAATAATTCGTCGTGCTCTAGGAATATCAAGAACAAAAGCGTTCTATACAATTACTCGAACATCAAGTTACTAGAGATAAGGAGATATAATAATGACGGACTTAGAAGCGCGCTATCTAAGCTCGCAGAGTTGCAGTTTATTAACCCGTTAGTGCTCAAACGAGGTCAGCGTGTTTCAGCAGGGAACTTGTTCTCTAATTCGGACGATTTCGTCACATTCTGTTCGTTCCGATATCAAGACAAAAAATTAATATTAAAAAAATATATATCTTGTCACACAAGTTTGCAAAAAAAAACTCGGAAGTTTTATTTCTCTTATTTCGTGTAAAAAAACCATTTTCCGTTTCCGATATCTCGAAGGAGTCGAACGTTCAACGTGTTACATAAGAAAAAAATGCAAACTGGTCGTATCGCCTGCCACCTAAGCGCGACTTCCGACACACCCTGATGCATGTAGATGTATATCTCTTTTTACACAGTTCGCTGCGCCATTTAACATACCCATCCGCCTTTATTGTTGCTCATTCGTGCTTTGTGCACGTTCACTCGGAACTCTTGAGGGACCCGCCGTTGTCCCAGTGCGCCCGGCGAGCACTCTCTTCCTTCTTTCGCGTAGCTGCGCAACGCTGTACACATCCGCGATAGATACAAATCCGCGGGTGAGGGCGCGAGAGGAAAGAGCAGAGGCGCGGGCGCGGCAGGGGGATGGCGTAAAAAGATTAATTTCTCGGAATTTCTATCCGTGTGGAGCCGCGTGGGGCACACAGTCGGGGTTGAGAGCGGGGCTAGGAGAGGGGCACGAGAAGAAAAAAAATGAAGCGGAGAGAGAGAGAGACGGAAGACCGACAGAGAGCGATGTAGGAGAGGAGAAAGAATGGGGAGGGACGGAGGGGAGAGTTGAAAAGTTTGCGAGGCTCCTCTTTTTTTCTTGCTGAGCCCGCTCGTTGTTAACCTATCCTCCGCTGCCGCAAAGGGGGTGAGAGACGCGAGGGTGGTGGCAGGGGGTGCCCGGGTTTCGTTTGATATTGTGTTGAATCGAGGAGTGGCTGTGCTGCTGCTGCGCTGCGCGAGGCCGGCGGCAGAAGGAATTAAAAGTAAACACGCAGAGGCTCACGCGTTCCTCCACGCGGGTTAGAGTAATTACGAGTCGCGCCAGCTGCCGCGGAGTTTAAATTATAGAAATTACAAAACGCCCTCGCTCTCCTCTCTCCCCCCCTCCCGCGATCCCGCTTCTCGCCCCGTAACGGCCCCACACCCAACCTCCCATGTCGGCCCACGGCCGCACGCGTTTCTTTTTCCGGGAAACGACGTTTCGTTTTTACAGCCGGTGCATTATATACATATATATATATATATATATATATACATATACACACAGGCGGTTCAAAGCTCGCGAGCAAGATCGAGATGCGATCGCGGGACGATGAACGGCGCGGCGACGGCGGCGCGCGGCGTCGCGGCGCGAGGCAACCGGTAGAGATTCATGCGATTACCGAGAATCGGGGAAATCTCGTTTGATTTTTGCAGACGATAGTCGGCAGGACTAATAATGAGTTATTGTAATAAGAATGCAGTCTATAATCTCGGGATTCTCCGACACCTCTATTAAAAAAAAAAACGTTCGTTAGTTCCATACTGTTATTGCGTATTATAGTTCAGTGAATTTTAAATCGAGGAAGCGGCAACCAGCCGTGGTCAGTTAATCAAGACACGCAATATATTATTGACGTAACGGAGCCACACCTACGTCGTCGATAAGACTTCTCGTTGTAATTTTTTTTCCACGACATCAAAAAGCACAGTAATTGCCGCGATAAAGGAGAATTATAAAGATTTCTATAGTTTCACACTCTCTTAACAGAAACCGTTACGCATAATATGAACATACATCTTCTCTCGTGATTGATATCGCACTCGGAGATCGGCCGAAAAGGAACGAGCGCCTCGCGGACCGGAAGCGGCCGGCCAGACGGATCCAAAACGCATTAAGGAAGGAAACGAGAAGTCGTCTACCATCCCTCCCCCCTCTACCTCTCTCTTTTTTCCTTTCGTTCTAACAACGCAGGTGAATCAGGCGAACGTTTCCAGGCGAACGAGGCCGCGGCAGGTAACTCAGGTTGCCGCGAACATAACGAAATAACGCTCGGTGGAATTCCTCGAGGCTGCCACTAATGCCACATCGGCCTCTCTTTGTCTTGCGGTGCCATCATTTTTCTCCGGTAATATATTTTATTGCTATCTCGGTCTCGCTCCCGCCGTCGCCCGTCGCCGCCGTCGCTGCAATGCCTTTCCTCCTTCTTCACCTGCGCTCTCTCCCTCCCGCCCCCCCCCCTCCTCGCCGCTCGTTCCTTCTTTCTCCTGCACCCTCTCCATCCACCCCGCTGCGCACCGTGCCTACGAACACCTCGCTCGAAACTCTCCACTACACAACGCAACACAATTCCGCTCTCCTCACCCTCCTGGAGACTTTATTATACGTTTCTGTTTCCGTCTCGTTCTCACTCCTTCCCATTCTCAGTCGAGCTCGAGCTGCCGCGCTTCGTTTTCTCTTTCGCTCGCGTTGCCCCGCACCGGCGGCATTTCGACGACGATGCTGAGTGCGAGAAAGAAAGGAAGAGAGGAGGACGAGGAGGAAGAGAGGGAGGAACGCGAGATAGAGCGCGGTCGGGAGACTGAGAGTAACGGGGAACGCAGAGAGAGAGAAAGAGAGAGCGGCGGTGGCGGAGAGACGGCGCTATCGACGGCGCGACGCGTGCAACGAAGAGAACGATATAATTGTATCTAAATTATAATATACAAATAATAACAGCCGTAGCGGCAGGCTGACGCCAGTACAGTCGGCGCGGAAAGTTCCCGCCGCCGCTTTTCTGGTTTTTTCGACTACGAACGCGAAAGGCCGGGAGGGCCTCCGAAATAGTCGTCTTCCTCGCGAGTTTATCGCACCCGCCCTCTTTTTCTCTTTCTTACTCTCTCTCTTTCTCGTGTCTCCCGACGCCGCGCTCTTACGAGCATTACAAATATTTGCGCTGCCGCCGACGCAATTATGTTTGCAGACGCGGGCCTCGGACGTTTTTTTTTCTTTATTTCGCCGCGACATCGATAATTTACATGCAGTAAATGATTCTATGCTCGGGGAGACGGAGGACGGGGGAAAGAAGAGCAGTTTTATTATAGGATTCTGAAAGCTTATCGCTTGTCTTGGTACCAAGACAAAATTTCGACAGAATAATAATCAGAATAGAACGGCGATATCAAGAAAGAGCGGTTCTTAAAATAAACTAATCATATATGCGTAATAGCAAATATTATTCTTACATTATCTTTAGCCTGTTCCCCTTACATATTTACTGTAGATACGAAAAGTGAGGCAATATATGTGTCACAAAATAATAATCAGGCTCTCTTATTAAAAAGATAATAAAAGTTGCAAGGAGAACGATATCTGATAACTACGATACTATAAAAAAGTAATGTTTGCAGTTGAGAGGACGAGTTAAAAAAAAAGAAAGAAAAAAAACCATTCTAAGTTGAATCCCAGTCAGATCCATTGAATCGAATAATGACGGAAAGAAGGAGAGGCGAGAGAGGAAAAGAAAGAGAACAAAGCTCGAGCGAAAGAGGAAAATGGACCGAGAGGGAAAGAGAGAGAAGGAAGAAAACGACGAATCTCGAGGTCGAACGCTGCGGGAACGATGACTCCGTTCGCGCACGACCGTGATGACCATCCGCCGTCCCCGATGGAAACGTGAACCGCGCCAGAGAGCAGCTTTATGCACGTGATCGTTAGGCCGCGCAGTGTGTGCACGCGTTTTCCCTATATACCTCGCCGTCTCCTCTTTTCCCCGGGATGCCGCGCCATTAGAATCGCATGCTCGCATCGCGGCTCCCCGAGACTGCGCTCCCTATTCCCTTCTCGGCGCGCATTTAGCACCAAACGCCGTCTATTTGTCAACTCATGCTGAACCGCGATCCCCGTGTCAGACGATTGAGACTCGTAACAAGCGGACAGCCACTTATTTAGAGCTAAATGCGGCACTAAGTAGATGCGAGGACGTGAGCCTGAATCTTAAAGCACGTCCGCATCGGTAAGCGTGCACGTTACGGCGCGGCGCGCGACGCTTCGTGCACGTATATACTATTAGCGCAAAAACAGCGTCGATGTTCGTCGTCATCGGTATTATTAAACGGGACAGTAATACCGATCGTGGGAGGGGCCCATACCAGTATATTACACAAGAAAATGTTAATGCGACTCTACATAGACAATCGCGTAGAGAAATTTCGCAAATATAAATATTCTTAGGCAAATAATCCCGTGGCAAAGTCCATCCCCGTGAATGGATGACCTCACGGGTTTGGTTTTCTTGCGTAATGTTGTTTTTCTCCCATTTTAATTATATAAGCAATAGGTGATAAAACGATTGACGCGAAACGGCATTGAATCGCCACTCGAGTTGAGCTCGAAATATAATATTTGCCTTGTTCAACGACAAGCCGCTCGGTGCCACGGTGAATATTTACATGTGTAAACTTGATTTACAATTTATTTGGCTTGCAGGTACGAGTGGAAGAATTTCACGCGTGTTTTGTTGCGATAAAGTCGCGTCTCGCGCCTTCTTATATATATTTTTATATCGCCCGAATTATTTATCTTAAGATTTTGCGACGCCGCGAATCTTCCATCGCGCAAAGATAAAGAAATGTCGTAAGTGAATAATATAGCTGGTTCACGATCGTTCGCTCGCGACGTTTATTGGTTCGTTAAGGAAAAACTTCGTGCAATAAATACGTTAACATAAAAAACTCGTAAACGTAAAAAAGTCTTCGTTTATTTCGTGCCGCGCTATAGATCCCGTTGAGAACCGTGAGACAATTAAATAAACCAAAACTACATCATATATAATTTGCAAATATAATATAAATGTTCTACAAAGAGAGAATTCTATTAAAATAGAAGAAAATAATTTCTTTTTTTTTATAACGTTCTTATTTTAGTTTCCTAAATTTTCTAATATTTCTTCACGCTTGAAATCTAACACGTATCTAAGTATCCTGCTTCCGGTGAAGTATCCTGATACAAAGAAAGGGTTCAAGATAAAACAGTTAAAGGATCAGAGAGCGCGCGAAGCCAATGTCGCCGCGGATTGCTCGCGGTCCCTTTCCACCCGCGTAATTTTTATTGCCTTAATCTCGCCGGTTATTATCGTTGTGCAACGCGCGGTTACGTTAGAGCTGGAGCAGCAATCGTTGCTCTATCATAGAACGAGAAAGAGAGAGAGAGAGAAAAGAGACACGGAAGGAGAAGGAGAGTGCTTAATAGATGCGCTCCGTTTCCTCAGTTCTTGCACGCTGCTGGGCGCGCCACGCAATTTCTCGTGGCGATGCGCGCGTAAAAAGGGAACAACGCGCGTTCGGGGTTGAATCTTTCCCGTTGTTCCGAGAGGAGAGGAGAGAAGGCAGAAAAAGCGGGAGAAGGAGAGACGCGCGCGTAAAGAGAGATGGAGAAGGATAGACACGGGGAGAAGGAGCAAACCCACCCACCTGGAATGCAAGTCGGCGGGTAAGAAAAATAAGCTCGGTGGGAGTAATAATAAAGAAATATGTTTCTCTTCAAACACACGCACACACACGCACACACAAGCGTACACGTACACATGGTTAGGGTCCCTCTCCTCTTTCTCCTTGACGTCTCCCCCTCCTTCAAGTCTTTCTTTAAACGCACGTACACATGGACGTTGCACTCCCGCACGCATACAGAGAGAACGGGAGAACATTCGAGTCGTACCTCGCTCTTACGGCACGTTTTAAGGGACCCCCGTGTTATCTCACGTCGTAAGGCAGCTGCTGCTGCTGCTGCTGGTGCCCTCCGTATGAAACCTAATCGCGGCACTCCTTCCACGATTCCCCCCCCCCCCTTTCGCCCCCTCTCCACCACCTCTTCCTTCTCTCTTCTCACGTCTACAAAAGAAACTCTGTGTCGAGGGTGTGGGAGGAGGCGAGAAGATAGTCGTTGGCAGGCTTAAAGGGAAACTGGTTTTAAAATTCATTTCTATAAAGCGAGATAAACCCCGTGGTTTCCGCTGTGTCCAAATTTCAGTACAATATCTCTGCATTAGCATATATTTTTTTTAAACAAAAGCTAATAGATTCCGCGATAAATTCAATCTGGATGGAGTTTAATAATACCCTTTTGCGCGCTACGATATCCAAGGATCATTTGAATAGAAAATAAATTAGATGTGCAACTCGGCAGGAAAGTAAAAATCGACACTTGACAAATCGACAATATTTCTCTGAAGCATTAGAAATGCATAATAAATTCATAAATCCCATGCTTGATTTTCATATCTCAGTCTCGGAGAACCGCGATCCTCGATCAGGCAATCATCTATGAATTTTCTCCACTCATCGCACGCCTACTCGCTCGCGAAGCGAGCTACTCCAACGAATCGAGGTTAAGGTCGGAGCAGGTGTATCCACGCCCGCGTTTTCCGGTGGAAAGACAGAGACGGCGAGAGAAAGAGCGAGAATGTACCGGGTACCCGTTGCACATCGTGCGCGGGACGTATTAAGGTTCTCCAAGAGACCACCGCGGTATAGAAGAAATATATAGCGGGCACACACAATGTAGACATTAGCAACTACGTTTCCACACATGTGCGTACGTACGCGCCGCAGCATAGGAAAATACGGATAGGGGAAGAGAGGAGGAAGGGGAGAGGAAGGAAGGGAGGGGAGGGCGCGTTAACGCGCTTCCGAGAAACGAGTGCAATCAGAAAAAAATAGCACGGCCTGTACTTCACATAATTTACAAACCACGGTGGGGCCTAATGTCAGTGTTCTCCGGACGGCGTGGAAATTGAGAGGAGGTGCCGCAACGTGCCACGATGGCAGAGGGAGGTAGAAGAGGGAGGGAGGGGGAGAGAGGCGAGGAAGAAAGACAGGGGGAAAAGGAAACACGTTATATTTTATATGACAGCGTGATTGCATTTCCCAGAACAAACATTGCGCCGGCCGAGCGGACGCAAGAAAACGTCGACGTTAATCGTCGTCCTCTCCTTCTCTCTGCTCCCCCCTCTCTCTCTCTCTCTCCCACCCTATTCCTCCCCCTTGCAATCTCTCGTTCTTTATCGCTTCGAAATTTCTTTGAGAGAAGATGTTTGTAAAATGCTTCCCACTATTTTTTGCTTCTCGTTGCTGCTGATCGCCTCCTTCTCGCGCGAACACGCTTTTTCACTCTCCCAATCCCGCGAATCCTCGTCATTGAGATCCTAAGCGATATCTCTAAAATCTTCGCGGAATATTATGACAAATCAGCATCAATTGGTATAATATACAGCGTGACATCATCGAAATTTTCCAACAAATAGTTTAATTGCCGTTTAACCATTTTATGAGGATCGTTATCGTTGAAAAATGTTTGCTCGTCACACTCAGGCCGCAGCCACAATTATTGTAGATTGATCCATACGCTTGTAAGGACATCCTCCAAAGCTCTTCCTCTTCGAGTCTTGTGTATCCCTCCCTGCAAACGTCCCGCAATCCCGATGATACCTACCCGCTGTAATTCGCGAAATCGCATCGCTGTCTTATTCTCGCGCGACAAAGGAGAGAAAATACGCGAGCGCGATAAATAATTAAAAAGTCTCGAGGAAAGAGCTGTGTTGCCTCTCCTTCTCCCAATCTCTCTCCCCCCGTCTCCTTCTATCTCGTTTCCTCCGGTTTCTTCGGCGCAGAGCTCGTAAGTAATTTCCACGATTATTTCTGTTTCCCTTTCCTCGCGCTCGTTGCATTCTCCTTGTTGCCCCCCTTTTCCCTACTCCCTCTCACCCTCCTCGCTCTCCCTTCTGCCACGAGACGCGGTTAAATCCCGCGGTACGGGCTATTTGTTCGCGCACTTATCTGTATTTTATTATAGCCAAAGTTTTCACGCTCTGCCCCCTTCTTTCTTCTTCTCTCTCTCTCTCTCTCTCTCTCCCCCCCACCCCTTCTCACTCACTCACTCTCTCTCTCTCTCTCTCTCTCTCTCTCTCTCTCCTCTCTCTCTCTCTCTCTCTCTCTCTCTCTCTCTCTCTCTCTCGCTCTTCCTCTTATCTGCTCTCATGTTTACTATACGATATTTATAGCGACGCCGAGCGCAGGCGAGAGCGCTTATTACTACAATGTTATGAGGCGAAGGAACGAGGAGGAAGGCGGTGAGTGTTCGTTACGGCGCGTTCGCGCGCGTTACGCCCGTACAATTTTATCGGGGGTGTTCTTTGGCGACGACGCCTCGGAGTAACCGGGGGAGTGGGGACGGTGTGAAAAATTTATGTCCCGAAGATATTAACTCGGGTACGCTCGCATACGTAGAGTATCGGACGTGCATCGAACAAAGCTGTCGCTTTCCATCACGAGTTACTGGAGCATGAGGAAAGAACCTCAGATCGAACATTTCACTTTAAATATAATAAAAAAATAATTTCATTAGATCGTACATTTTAAAGTTTGAAATCCTATCGTGCAGTTTGAATAAAACGATGCTCTATATCTAAAACGATAACTATTTTCAGCGATGCGCATAACTATTTCTAAAACTTATCTGCAGTTTAAAGAAAATTTGCTGTCTGGACAGGAAGACAGTACTAAGTTACTGTACACTTGTGTGCAAAAAGAATGAAAAAAGTAATAATAAGTGACAAAATAATAAGTAACAAAAGGTCATTCAACGATCTGCCGAATTTTTATCACGGTCAGAAAAATCTGTCGTGACAATAGCGATTCGTAATTACCTGCGGGTATGCAATCACGCTTGATCAATAGCCTAATCGATGTCTTTTGTCACGCACGAAGTTCAAAGGCGGCGCAATGATCTTTCATGCGCGAGACAGCCTTTTCTGCAATTATTTTTTTAGACAGAGAGACAGAGAGAAAGAAAGAGACGGAAAGGAATTTATTACTCTGGCAAAACAAGAAGACTTGAAACGAACGGAGAGAAATATACTAGTGTACAATATACAATTAGTAAAAGACGTTGGAGAAGGATGGAATAGAACTGGAATAGAAAGCTCCGTAATAATTCAACAAACTCATACGGAGATACGAGATGATATGATCGGTAACGCTTGTTTGTAAAAGGCAGAGATTTGTCCGTTCATAAATTTCTTCGCACGCGAAGAAACGTTGTTATCTCTCGCCCGGTATCGATGCGCGGTCTTATCGGCCGCAGGAGGCCGCTGACTGCGGTAATTACTTTTAATCGACTCGCAATATGCGCAGCACGTGTTTCCACAGCTGACCGCATATAAGTGCCGAAGACGTCACAACCGGAAAACGCGATTGCCTGACATTAGCGTTATCTTTTTAAACGCGATATTTTTTCTACAAAATTACTAAGAATAGAGGAACACGACATTACATTGCAATGCGAATAATTTTAGATTTCTCCACGTTCCTCCGAGCGATATCGATGTCTAAAAAGTACGCATTTTTACTCTCACAGAGAACGTTCTTTCGCGAGTATCGCTTAATTGCCGGCCATAGTCTCGAGTAGCAGCGCACTTAATATACGCGGCCTTAATATACAATATAATCCCACTCTCGTCCCTCTCTCTCCCTCGTACCAAAGTGTGTCTGTCGGCGCGTAATGGCCCGTAATGCCGGCGTTATTATTCGCGAAGTGCTTTTTCTTTCGCGGCAGCGACGACGGCGGCGTGCAGCGCGGCCGCATCACGGATTACGGGCACACGGCGTCGCGGCGCGCTGCATCTCCGTCTCGTTTTCTTGCGGGCGCATCTCGAAAACTACGACCGCGGTGGTGACAGCGGTTCTCGCGCTTAGAATACACGGAGTAACGATTGCGATTGCACGAGCCTGGAAGTGATAAGTCGCGGTAATTATGTTCGCCGGCGCACATTTTTATCCCCCCCCCCTTCCCCTCGACACTGCACTGTTTGCTCCGATATTGTATGCTTATGCTTATGTCGTTACCGTATGCAAATGTGAAAACCTGTATACCATCCATGCATTCGCATACCGTTTTTTCACGTGCTCCGGATACTCGATATTTCCTGAAGAACGCGCTTAGATACACGCAAGTATAGAGTACGGTGTTCACTAAATGTTTGATAAATCGGGTTAATCGCGTTTATACATATTGTAATATAATTACTGATAGCAATTAAACATTTATCGTCTTTTATCTTGTGCGAATATTAGCTTGTTTTATCATAAATTGTTATAAATTATTGAAGATAATTTTCTAAATAACGTTAAAAATTGACAAAAATTATAAGTCGCTAAGGTATTAATGATACTGAAAAGAGTTTGCGTTTTGGAGTTAAGGCTCTCTGTAAAGTCCTCTGCATTTCCTACGTCTCCTATCCATTTCTACATCTTTTTTTTATGCGTGAAAAAGTGCATGTTCCCGCTTTTAACATGGAAATGTTAATTTGTTAATTTCAACCTTTTCACGTTAAAAGTCTTTCATGTTTAAAGTGAATACGCACTTATTTCGTTTCAGGCGCAAAAAGCGCGAGAGAAAGAGAGCCGAGAGAACGCGCGCGCGCCTGGCAAAAGGACCTAAATGTAACGCATGGTGGACTGTGGAGGGCCAGAAACTCGTAACGTTTGTAACGCTGTGAGTTTCCATGTGCGGCATCGCGAGATTTTTTTTATTCGCGTGAATGTCCGCGGAATCTTTCCGCGGAGTCTGTCCGCCCGCCCGTCCGTCCGTCCGTCCCCGTTCGTTCGTCTGTCCATTCTATCGTTGACGCCATAACGACGGCGTCGTTTTACAAAGTATCGTTCCTCATTGTGCTGAGCTCGCCGCGAAAGTTTAGACGGGCTTCCCTCCTCGAGTACGCTCCCGAAACCGGAAGTTGCCGTTGCCGGTGGACATTTGGAGGGAAAGAGAGAGAGAGAGAGAGAGAGAGAGAGAGAGAGAGGGAGAAAAAGGGAGATATAGAGGAGAGAAAGGTGGAGGCTTGTCGCATCAGGGGCGTAACACACGGACACGTTGGTACGGCAAGCCAATAATTATTGTTTTTACCCGGCAGCAGCGGGCCGCAATTAAAAACTGTTTATTTATTCAGGCCCGGCTTTTTAGCATTCGCCCGCACACCAGCAACGGCCCTCGTGAGTGCATGTGCGTTCCGCGCGCGTGTACGTGCGCGCCCGTACCACCCGGCGCGATTTTTCGGCTTACCAAACCGTTGTTTCCAATTTTCCCCCGGTGCGTCGTTTTCCAGCTTGCGCGGGGCCGGGCCGCCCGAAAAAAAATTGCCAGTCACTTCCGCCATCGCGGAGGAGGGATTAAAAAGCGGCGCTACCGCGGCGCGAGTCGTCGAGCGCTCGATCGATCGCGCGAATTCAGCGAGACACGAGCGAGTGTTTCGCGATCCTTCCGGGAAATCGATGATAAATGCGAGGGGTGAAGCCTTTAAAAAAACTTAGCACGACCTCGTGTGCCGAGCGAGAAATATTGTTTAAAAAAGCCTCATCCTATTTATATTTTTACAAGTTTCATATTTATGCGCACGGAATATATATCCATAAACCTACATATGAATACATAACACCAGTTCCTCTATTCATTTCATTCGATTTTGCACTATATTCCATGCGTTTGTTAATTATTTACGACCTCTAGAAAAAGTAAATTCCATACTTATTATGTTTAATGGCCGCAATTACGTTCGTAATTTATTTTGCATCGCGATAACGTGCGCGCGTTTTTGCAATGCTCTCAATGTTTGTTCTTTCTCGCAATAAAAAGCTGATTGACGTCAATAAAACGAACTTTTCGTTAGATCGATCCAACGCGTATAAGGATCGCGGCGAATGAAGATCGTACCGTGAACCAATGAAAATTCACACGGCAAAACAAGAAGGAATTTCGGACGGTCTAGGCGTTATCACCGTCGGCGATATTTCATTATGCTGATGCACCACCCCAGGTGTAGTATTTCCGAACGAATTCAGCAAATATTTTCGCGCGATGGCACGACACGCGCGTCCGCACATCGGCCCGCGCCGATCATTTCTGTTCGGTTAGGTTGCCTTACACGACCGCGACGAGTGTTGTAAGTCAATTACACGTGCGGCTATCGAGAGCTTCTGCGTGACGTTAATTAAAGACATGGGTTATTATCGATGCAATAATTGCGCCGCGTGCGCAAAAAGAGTTCGTCGTTTTCTGCGGTGTCAGCAGCGTGACATATCGTTAAGCTTAAATCGGTTTTTCACGAAATTGCATATATATAAACGTATGATTTAATATAGGAATTTATTAATTGCTTCAATCTTTAACAGCCTAGCGTTCGATATAGAAGTGACAATAATTCTAGGACTCTATTTAATCGGGGATATTATAGTGACCAAATCAAGACATCGGTGTTTCTCTTTACGAAAAGCAAGTCTCGAAAAAAATGTGATCTCGTACGTCGGAATTTTATTTTACGTTTTTGTGACCTAATTATTTCATCGTGTTAGATCGTCATTTTTTGACTAATAACGAACCACCCTTTATGTGTACGAGAGTTTAAATATTAATTAAGACAATTTATACGCATACTCTCTACGGTAAAAACTGTTTTTACGATAATTCATAATTTAGGACGGTATTAAAAATAAAAGTTCGAAGATCGCAAACCTCGCGACCTGGCCGGGCAGGATTCCATATTGTACAAGCTTGAACGTGAAAAAAAAAGGACTTTGAGCCACCCACCTCGATCGGCGCGCGATCCAGCCGCTATCTCGTGCCGGGATTTATTATTTAATCGCACCGCAATATTTATTATTGTACGTAACCCCGCGGGTCTATAAAAATATCGCGCGTTATCGTGCCGCGCGCCCGGTCGTTCAATAACAAGCCGACGACGATACCTTCGCCCGTGTGTCAAAATCGCCGCGAGTACGATCGTCTTTTACTATAAAACCGCGTAATTTTCAGAAAGAATACGCGGACATGTTCCGCGAAGACTCCGAACATCCAAGAACTAAATCGGAATCACTCGATTTTTGATATAAAGACACAAATCGAAGTATTCTTACAATTAGAGAGATAGTAAAATTTATTTATAAAACAGAAAAAATCAAATATTAATTGTAAAATATGCTATATAATAGATATGTCATGTTTACGAAAAATAAAGAAATAAATTTAAAAAAAATTGAATCAAAACCCGAATCAGTTTCCTCTTCCAACAGAAAGTATCAAATGAATACGCTTGAGTGATTCGCAGGACACGCATTCATCGTACTCGAAGGTGAGTTCTCATCGCGAGAAGCAGGTCTTGGCTCTTCTGGACGCTTGTGATCCGGTTGTATAATAGGTTTCGTATGACGGCAATCACCTGTGTGAGTCACGCATTCTTTTGTCGATACAGGTAGTTTATTATAGACAGCTTACTGGAGTTAAAAGGACCGAGTATGGAAAGCTCTCTCCGAGTTACGCGGAGCTGCACTTTCTAGAGCTCTCGAACGTTTCTGTTTTTACCTCGAGTTGATGGCATTTTATCAAGCATGGGCAACGAATAAAGTAAACAGTGTGTGTGCGTTCTCGAGCGTAATTACAATAGAAAATACTATAGAAAATTGTCTTGTGAAAAAATTATCAATCTTTGTCTCGTAATAGCATAATCTCAATTGTATAGCGCGATTTACGCTAGATTATAGCGTAAAAACTCCGAACCGACAATATCAAAATTAATGGGACTAACCAGCGAACGAATGCGCTTTCTTTCCTCCCATTACCGAAAATCGCCTTTCCTTCGTTTATTGTTATAATACTTGTTATAACTTGCATAGCTGGCCGGCCACGCAGTGCATTCCGGAGTACATTGCCCCCGCGAATGCGCCGGCAGTCTTTCCGACGAGAGGCGGACAACGCGGCTTTAACGCAGAATTATTCGTAAAGAGCACGTGCACATGCACATGCACACGCAGAGGCACACACACACTCTCGCGCGCCAACTTTTTCTCGCCAGATGCTCTCCGCGTTCCATTATTTTGATTCCACCCTTTTTCTTCTTCGTTAAGTCGTGAAATGTAATTAGTCCCTTTGGGTATTCATAAAATACTTCATATTTTAAAATACACAATAACGCAAAGATGATTACATACGAAGCTTTCATACGTACGTTGAGAATGTCTTCTGGTCGGGGGAAGAAAAAAACTTGTTCCGAGCTCGGAAACTTATTATTCAGGATTTGTTCGATAATAATGGGACACCCCGTGTATATTATTCTTCCGATTACACGCGTAACACTCGAGCATTTATATATATGTGCACATCTTCATAATTCTTAACCGCTTCGCATTCGCAAATCAGCTAACATATGTAAATACGCGAGCCCGATGCGTTCATACATACATATATACGGCAAAGATGGAAAGGAAATATAAAAGCCGATGAAGAAACACGCGATGTGTTGGGTGAAATGCGATGTGTTGCTGTAGTCGTCGCGATTCGCGAAATAAATCTGTACGATTGTGCGGAGGCACGTTACAATGGAAAGCCGGGAGAGAAGTCGCCGGTTCTCTTTTCGATTTTCGGAACCCGAGCCGCCGCCCGTATTATTCGCATAAATAAAAGTCCCGTTCATTTTTGCGCAATATTATACGTTTCTCGCGCGATAAATAAAGCCGCGGTTATTAATGGAGGACGGTTTATGCTTTTTTAAAGGACCCCAGGTGGTTAAGCGTGACAATCGGGCCGATGACGAAATTAATACAGTTTAAATAAGTAAAGCGGTTTTAATAAGAATTTATTGCGCAGCGGCGAAATAACCTTGTAAAACGCCATCAATAATGAATAAGCTATAAACGTCGTAATGATAATGAAGTTATAATAACTCGGCCCCCTGCCTGTTCCCTCTGCCCCTGCCCCCCTTCTTCCCTTCCCCTCCCCGCCTGCCCGTCCTCTCGCGAGCCGCGGACGCCGCTTACGTGCGTGACTGCATTCGCCGCGATTCAGTGCAAACGAGGAAAATAAACGCACGTCGAAAGTGCAACGTCAGAGGGCCGGTCGTGCTAGAGCCGCCGCAGTCGTAGAAAATAATAGTCCCGACGGAGCGTGCCAGACGCGTATCCGCCAATCGCGTTACTCCGTATTATTTGGAATTGATCTCTTGATAATAGAATTATAATTACGCATTGATATTGATTGAACGTTATATATGTAACGTGAGTTTGTTTAATTTATAAATGATTAAAAATGTAAGAGTTTTTCAAGAAACCGATAATAAAACTTGGTCCCCGCTTTAATACAAAGCGTGCAGCGTGCAGTACATTCAAAAAGATTTTAATTAGCAAAATAATATAAATTTTAAGTAGAAAAACAGCCGAGAGTCGAAGAACAAACCAACGTTTATATTTTTGATAGGGAAAAAGCCGAGGTCAGCCGAGGTTAAGTTCCGTCGAAAAAGCCGCGGCTGTAAAGCGGTGAGGAAACTGACAGGATTGAGAAATCCTGTACACAGCCAGATAGTCCTATCGTGCGTGTTTGCATTCGAAGAAGGAAACGTTTAATCTACGTGCTGCACGAAGCCCGCCTTCTGTCAACGCATGAAAATAGAAAATCCGCCGCGCGTTTCCGCCGTTAATCTCGCGTTAAAAGAATGAAACGCTCGGCCTTTTGTCGTTGGATTTAATTAACCTTTAACAAAATGCCCCGCTGGTAAAGCCGCAAGACAGCGCCGAGAGAAAAATTATTCAACCGACGTAAAACCAGGCGGAACAAAGAATCAAGATGCCTTCAGAACGGAATTAACTTCTCGCATAGCGCGCGCTCGAATTTTCCTATTTCTCTCATTCAAAATTAATTGGGTCTTTCGTCCGCGCATCCGTGGGATTTTCCTCGTGTTTAAATAAAGCATACGTGCAGACGGGCTCGAATATACGGAACGTCTAAATTAAGCCTATAAAATTACACAAGTTCAATTATATCCATCATTAATCGCGATACGCTCTATGAATAAAAATGCACTTTCTACGCTTAAAAAAATTTTTCAATAAAGTTGCGCGAAAGTGAAAACCAAATTCCTTTGCCGATAAGCTTCTCTTTTGAGCGGTACGTATCGAGAGATACTTGGCAAGCGCGTTATTCTATTTTGGAATATTTTCCGGAACAACGTCGCGTCTCGTCGGTGGAGCAGCAGGTGGGCATTCGCAATACATCGCGACGCTTCGTTTCGCGGTTAAGTCGTCGAAATCATTTCACAATTCGTGCTGCTTCCGATTCAAGCCAGGCAACTCGCTCAAAAGCGCGGCGAAAATATAACTCCCGTTACCGTTAAATATAACTTGACATCCGTCATCGCGCGGCCGTTACACGCTGTTTAATGCGCCCGGCGCTGACGGAATGCAATTGCGGACGCTGCAGTGAGATCTGCGCAAGTGTGCGCTCTCTCTCTCTCTCTCTCTCCCCCTCTCTCTCGAGCTTACAAAAAGGTCAGAAAAAGCGGATAAAGATATCGCGAGATCTTACAAACGTCCGTTACGCTCCGTCCATCTACAAAGAGCGGAACAAGTCAATTAAATCTAAATAGAATAAAATAACAATTTACAATATCCCGAGATCTAATAATCTTTCGCATAACGTTGCATATGCATTATAGTTCGCGCTCTTGTCTCTTTCTCTCTCGGGTTTTTAATTACGCCTCAAGCGCGTACAGGATCCCTTCAAGATGGAATCCCTTCGAGAGTCGCGATAAGCGCCCAACGCTCTCAGATAACGCTTGGCACACGTGGAGGGAGAGTGATACCTAGAACGAGAGGGAGAGTAGGGAAAAAAATTTTTCGTGTCTGGAACGGTCGCGTAAGCTGATCCCTCGCGTCAAGTGGAGACTGTGTTTGACGTGGATCCCATGTACGTGTAAAGACGCATGTTGGCGCGAGGATGACAGGAAGAGGTTTGTTTAATAATAAAATAAAATAAATACACGACGTGACGGGAAGCAGGGGGGAGAGGGGGAGACAGGGGGAGAACGAGAGAACGAGAGAACGAGGAGTGTAGGAAAAACGAGAAACGGAGGAAAGGGAAGAAGGACCGGTGCGGGGAAGGAGAAAGGGGACGAGAGAGAGGACAAGAGGAGGACGAAGTGGAGACGGAGGGTAGGAAAGGGACGACGGGGCGATGTGTGTAATGATATACAAATAAAATATCCGCCGCATTGCGCCGCATATGGAAAACCTACTCGCCCGCCGTGGAAGCGAGAGAGAAACATTTATATACAGAGTGTCCCAGACTCGGCGGACATGTGGCTTCGATTAGAGGCTCATTCTCAGCGAAAGTTTTCATGGAACAATTGCTTAATCCACTATCAATCTCAATCATTTACTAAATTTAAATCTTGAGTGAAATAATAGTCGCTTAAGTTTAAGCGAGGAGCGAGACTTTACCGTTTGCTATCAAAAGTTAATCGCCCGGAAATCTACCGACGTGAAATAATTGTAACTGACTTTCTATAAAATCCACGAGCGAATAGTCATTTTTCCCAGTTTGACGATACTTCGATATCAGCTGTTGCAAATATTCGGCAGAAAATTGAACAGGTTTCGGACACCCTGTGAAGAATCCGACCGACGCTACGACGCACCGTCTCGGCGTAAACATATGCTCGCTCGTACGTGGCGAGAAACAACGGGAAACCTCATCGATCGATCGTTCTCGATTACGAGGCGGAAGAGGGAGAAACGATGGAACAGTTGGAGGGAGCTGAAGAGACGAAGAACAGGAAGGTCGATCGCGACAGACTCACGGTGAAGAAACGTTGACGAATGTATCGCGCGATGCAACTCAAGTCCGTCCGTTACGAGCGTCAAAAGTGACAGGGAGGCACGTTTCGGCGGGAGAAAAAAAAACGTGAGACGCGTCGCCTTTGTTAATCACTTATCGCTGCGCGAGGACTTACAAGACACCCTGTATGCGGCTCCAGATGCCAGAACACGTGGCCACCCACCCAGCAGCAGCCACGATTGTGAAGTGGAAGGGAAGGAAATGCGCGTATCTCGCGGAGGGGGTGAACACAGCGCGAATTTATTTCGTTGAATCGTTAGCTAAAACTTTGCAGATTCTTATCTATATTTGTCGTTATCATTCCGAAACTCCGAATTCCAGTAACAGTAACCTCCGTAAACCGTGTTTCGTAGAGTCTCGGAGAAGGGGAACAAATTTTCCCGGCACCGCGATATGCGGCACAGATGTATGCGATATGAATATTAGTATAACTATAACGCTTCTGACGCTTGTTACATTAATGCGCTGCGTTAATGTGTAATTTATTACGTTAAAGGCCGATTTAGCCAGTGTCGGCTAATGTTAATAATAATTAACTAAATACTCGTTCTCCCGTTTATATTACACTTTGCACTGCGAACCAGGAAAGAACAGGTACATATAAATAGAATGGCACGGTCGAATAATGAAAGCTGAGTAATGAGAATATATAAAAAATTTGCAGAAGATGAAAATTTCATACACATCTATTCCATTATTCAAATAAATGATTTGCGTCATAGCAATGTCATATATTAGTATTCGCTGTGCTATTCTCACAGCGGTTGGTAGCTAGAATACCACGCTGGTGTATACAGCAGAACTATTGTATCAACTCAATACTGTTATAAGCGCGGCTTAGATCTATATCGTTCTCAACGCTTCAATCAATCGCGCTACGTTGGGTGAAACCGGTTCCGAGAGAGAGAGAAAGAGAGAGAGAGAGAGAGAGAGAGAGAGAGAGAGAGAGAGAGAGAGAGAGAGAGAGAGAGAGAGACACGCCAGTTAACATACTAACGCAATGCTATCGATGTGTAATTTTTATGGGACGGCATTTCTCACCGCTCTTCACCGCGTGGCAGGAGGTGCCAGAAAAGTGCCGCATATTTGGCGGTCACACGATAAATACGCGGCCGCACGTTTATTGCATTCCGTCGGGCTTTTGCTGCTCCATCGCGGCCGCCTTTGAGCGCCAACGACAAGACAAGACGTATCAATAATGAGCTATTAATCAACCTCGGGCCGTGTACATGTAATTGCGGACCGGCATTGTCGTATGACGAACCTCCTCGGCCGACCAGACATATAGAAATCCGAATGGATCTGTGGCATGTAGCGGGTGAGAAGAACACTCGCAGATTTCTCGCGTGCAGATATCAGCATCAACGGGATCGACGGAAAAGCGAAAAAAAATCACGGTATTTTTAGGTACAATATTTAAAAATTATCTCGGAAAATTCTATTGTCTTAGCTCAATCTCTGTACGTTTCGCGAAAGGAATAATCACAGGGCAACGTCTCGATTTATCGTTATTCTTTTTAAGACATCTTGTACTTATTTGCCTACATCGCAAGAAAAGAATCACGAAGATGCAGGACTCTCGTGACTCTTTCACTCTACTAATTTAATTTCATTTTGTTCGGACACCTTCGCGTCTCTCCCGTTTTCGATGTCAGTCCGCTTGTCTCAGTGCAAGGGAGGAGAAGAGACCGGAGTCGACGATACCGAGCGGCCGGTTGCCCGCTGACGATCGTTCGCCAACGTCCAACGGCACACCCCGTAGATGGGGCCGGAGGCCGCCGCCATTGTGCACGGCGCAGAATAAATAACGCCGCCGCGGTAAGAATGCCGCGGGAGATATTATACGGCGACTACGAGCGCGGCGTGGCGCGCAGAAGTAGGCCACCATTACAATATTTTATTACAAGGCACTAACGTACAATCTAACGTGCTCGTATGCATTCGTAATGAACGTATATGAGTCGTGTCGAACGCACTCTCTCCCTCCCGCGCTCGATTCCCCCTCCCCGCTCCCCTCGGCCCTCTCTTCTCCTCTCGCTTGCCACACAACGTCTCTACATGCAGGCAAGGGTTTTATTGAAATTTATAGCTGCTTACGTTTGCATGTACACACATCGGGTGTTCATATACATGCGAGCGTGTATATGAACGGCCATATATATCGTGCACATGTGCAACGAGTGCCTGCGTACGTATGCGTGGAGTTGTGTTACTGTCCGAAGTGGAGTCGCGCGTCTCGAGCGATCGCGGGCTCTAACTCGGAGCCAGCCGTCGCAAGTGTACGGCTCAACGTCAAGTCGTATTATCAATCGACACGCCGGGCGTATAACTTAATACGCGCGGTCGGACGCCGTCGTCGTGAATCGTCCCGAAAATTCTCCCGGCCGCGCGCTGCGTCGCGCAGTCTCGACCGGGCGAGGCGAGATCAAACAGACACGCCGGGGTTTGCGCGCGACGTCAGCGTGGAGAGAGAGACGGGTCAAGCGCGCCAAGTTATACTCCGCCCGTATTCCACACACAGTCGGGAATAATTGAGAGGTAACTTGACTTTTCACGAGGGGCAATTCCACGTGGGCGATTTTCTCGCTTGTCCCTTTTAATAAGAGGCAACAGGAGGGTAATCCAGCTTTACACGGGGACGCGAAGGGAGGCAAGTCAATTAGCGCGAGAGATCCGCATTTACGTTTTATGACACGTTAATGGTATCTTATAACTTTATGCGAAGTCAGTTTAGCGGCCAGTCAAATAACAAGTTGATTGCTTAAGTAAAGTCGGCGCTAGGAAGATTCAAGGAGCGAGTCGCTTACTCTTTTTCTAAACGCGAAGTAATACCAAATGCAAATAAGAGAATAAGTTACTACGTGACTTTACTGCTCGACCGGCTTTAAGTATTCGTGGCATATAAGAATAATTATGTATAAATCGCAACTGGACCACAATAACCTGTTGTACACTATACTTATTCAATAGAACATTTTACAATGTCGGCTTTCCAATCGACCGAGCATAGTCCTCAAGTGTCCAATAACCCTCGCGATTGAAATTATCGTCGAAAAATAATTGAACAACTTGAATTACAGAATTGTTATCTCGTAATAACGCGTTTGTCTTGGGTTCGGGCGACAAACAGCTTCGTCTCTAAAACACCGATCGACGGTCAATGACTCCAGAAGCGGGGGTGGCAAGGAGAGGGGGAATCCATTTGGTAGAAGCGAAAGCGACTCGAATCCATCGTGCATATCCGGCCGTGTACGATAGGAATCGCGCAAATTCATCTCGCCGACTGGTCGTATAAATAAAAGTTTATTTAAAGACATACACTCGTGTATATACGCGCGCGATCTCTAGAGGGAGGGGACGCGACGCGGGAAGGACGGGGAGGGGCGAGAGGGGAGAAGGGCGAGAAGGTTGCGGGGCGAAGAGGCGCGCGTACGCGCGTAGGTAGTTAGTTAGACCAGCCGATAAGTATAGTACGAGAAAGAGGCAGAGGTGAAAGAGAGAACGAAGGAGGGAAAAAGACGAACGGCAGTTTGAAGGAGAAAAGCCGGGGAGGCGCGCGAAGGGGGAAGGGGTAAGGAAGGGGGGAAGGGAGGCGAACGTAACGACGCGGTTCGCGGTGAGAGCTTATAGTTTATGTTATAAATTATTATTATCGTATTTCATAGGAAGAATAAGATTTATTGAAACACTAGAGATTACCGCTCGTGCCCGGGCAGTATATCACGCACTCACACGCATACACGTGCTCGGCTTAAGCCCGAGTACCTTCCCCACTCGATTAACGATGATCTTTTTTACGCTGATATTACGTGAGATCAGCTAAAACCAACACACCCTTTAGATTCCCCTACACACATTTTTGTCCCCCTCGATAAATACGCGAAAGAAATGATCTTTGGCAAGTCTTGAAACAATTTTTTTTCCCCAATCACATTTATCGCGATCGGAGAGAGACGAGATTAGCTCCAAAACGCGATTAACTCATTTTCGGTTGATAGCGGAAATTGCTGTTGACCGTCAAATGGCACAGCCCTTTCATCCCGACGTTCGGCACTATTTGACTGCGTCAAAGGCGACGCGGTCGAACTCGAAAACGACGCTCCGATCGCATTTATAATACACGTCGCGATGAGAGTGTCAAAGTGCACGCGCTCGGAAGGAAAACGATTTTACGGCTGAATCTCTCTCTCTCGATGGCTCGACGCCCACACCGCACTCCGCTGCTCCAGCGTAGTACGCCGGAACGTTTTCCCGGATACACCGTGAAAAACGCGCGCGCGCGCGAGCGCGTCTGGAACTGGTCTCAGGGATTCTTACAATTGAAACACAAGGGGGATCTCGTTCCGACGAGTTTCTCCCAACGCGGTAGCACGGCCGCCCGGTTACTGGGTCGTGCACGCACGTTGTATCTCATTATCCTCACGACGCGTCGTCGATCGCCCGCACGCTCGCGCCGTCGAAAATGATTTACTTTTTTACGCGGCGATCGATGAAATATCTCTCTGTAGGCAAGCCTTACACTTCTATATTTGCTCGCGGGAACTTCTACGCGAATCTAAAAATATTCTAATGACGCAAGGAATAAAATATTCAGTGAGATATTCAGATTTTTTTAAAATAAAAAAACAAACGGAACGCTTGACCGATTAGAATAAATTCAGAACCGACTCGACCCGGAAAGAAATTAAAATTGTATACGAAGCGCTTAATGCAACACCACAAAACGTGAGAAAATGAACTGCCTAGCAAAGTTCCTTATTATATAAGAAAGTTACACTTTATTTTTTCCCGAGCGCCTCATATCTTCTAATTTGATGGGTAAGTAACGTGGAATATAATGAAGCAGCCAACAAACTCATCTTAAAATTACTCAACCAACTCGTCTTAGATTTACCCTACATAACATATTAAACTTGTTTACGCGTTAATTTTTTACGCCTTTTTATTTATCAATTGACAGATAATACTGTACTTCTCCTATTTCAAAAAATATTCACTTGGAACTATATCAGCGCGTCTTGCGATAAGACTTGCGTTAGTACAGTGCATAGTTGTTTGTCCATTGTTATCTAAGGAACGTGCTGAAACGACATATTCTCAGGGGCTCCTGCACATTCTGAGAAGGAACTGCCTTAGTCCGGTCCGGACGTGCTCGTGTAGGGTTTTGATATCGCGCGTGCGTTTCTTCTGAATCTAATTCTAGTTCCGATTAATATAGGCGCCGCGCTACTGAGAGGGGGCCGCTTTCAGAGGGGGAAACTCGGACAGAGAAGAAGCGTTATGGCGTT
This sequence comes from Temnothorax nylanderi, assembly GCF_030848795.1. Lineage (NCBI taxonomy): Eukaryota > Metazoa > Arthropoda > Insecta > Hymenoptera > Formicidae > Temnothorax > Temnothorax nylanderi. The sequence goes on along the minus strand of NW_027249098.1, from coordinate 1,228,938 downwards.
CGACAGTTATCCCAATTTATTAGCGATGGGATTAGAATTGCCGGGGGCCCCGTAACGTCATAAACCAAAAGGTAACCGCAGACGGAAAGAGAGACAGAAGTAGACAGAAAACGGAGAAGAGCGAGGGACAGGAAAAAAGCCTCAATTAACACAGCCGGGCACCACGAAAATCTCCTTTCGGCGTGCGAGCGCGAGGCTCGAAGGTCCTCTCTCGGCCTCCCGGTACACACAAGGAGGCCATTATAATGTGTGTACACTCGCGCGCGCGCTTACACGGCCGTGAGCACGGCGTACATGCACAATTCCGGCGCAACAAACGCGAGCTCTCACGTAGGAGAGAGAAACATCAAAAAACGCGCCGAGCACAAAGCGATGGGGCGGCGAGGGCGAGAGACGGCACACAAGGGGAAGAGGAAGGAAGAGGTGGAGGAGAGACGGCAAGAGCCAAAGGAGGGAGCGAGATCGGAAGACAGAAGAAGAGAGAGACGCTGGTGGCATAAAAGGAGAGGCTGACAAAGAGAGGCTGTGTGAGAAACAGAAAGAACGAGAGAGAGAGAGAGAGAGAGAGAGAGAGAGAGAGAGAGAGAGAGAGAAAGACATTAACGTGGTAGGGGGAGAGAGAGAGAGGAAGATGACAACGAGGGAGGGCCGGGGCGATGGGGGGCGAGCAGGCGACGTATGTACATTAAAATATTATTCTCAGATGAAATACCGGGCGGGGCCCGCCGGCACACAGCGCGCGCGTATATTTTTAGACCTTATATAAATACACGAATCATAATGAACGCGCGCGCTCGCTCGTTCGCTCCGTTCTCTCTCCCCCTGTGTATACAGTATACTCGTTCGCTCGCTTGCTCGCGAGCGAGTGAGCGAGCGAACGAGCGAGCGAACCGGGGCCCCTGGACGCGCGCGAGTCTTCTTCTTTGTACGTACTCTTTTCTTCTCCCGGAGCTCTCATGCGCTCTATGCGCCACGCGGTGTTCCTCCTTCCTTCTGTCAAGAAGGCACCACGTCGTCGTCGTCGTCGTCGTCGTCGTGGTCTGACACGTCAAACTATCGCCAACGACGGACGAGAGAGCGACGATGAGAGTGGTACCGGCAGACTGACGCCTGTCGTCGCATCGCCGGCGATCTTCCCGCGTACTTCGGGACGCGAATCTTCTCGGCGATCTTGGGTGGAGAGGTTTATCTACGTTATCTACGACGATCCTCGCGGTCATCAAACGAACACCTTACTTTGCAATTCTCTTATCGGATGATAATAGGTTCTACATATCGCAGTTATTGCAAGTTCGTTGCTTTAGCATTTACCTAGAGTATAAATATACCTAGAGTATAAATGTATATTTTCTGCCCATTTTAATATTTTCGATTGATCGTAGAAGACTCAGTGTTCTGCCGAACCGTGGGATCAATTAAAAAAATATTGGATTCTACTTTGTTTAAGCAGTTTTTAAGCGATTTTCGTTCCAGAATAATTTTTATTTTGTTCATTAATAAATACGCGGTTAAAAAAAACAGCAAGTCAATTATATCTTCAGTATTCTATCTATTCGCGAATAGATCGTGAGCGTATTGTTAGACGACAACCCTCGGGCGAATTTATGCAAGTACGCTGCGTGACGCTATTATTGTACATTTGTCTATTTCCGGGCGCACCGACAAAATCTGGCTTGCGCGGATTTTATTATATCTCCGGGGCTTAAGTCACAGAGACAGCGTCGCACGAACTGCCAAAGAGAGAGAAAGAGAGGAGAGAGCGTTATTTCTCTTGTCGACAGATCGATCGATAGTCGTAACAATTTTAAATCTGGATCCGCGATTTCGATGAATAAAATAATATTTAAAAAAAAACCAGAAAAACTGTTTCACAGCAGATCGTTCTTCTTTATCTGCGTAGTTTGAAATATAAACCGTGAAATATAAACTGACGGTTGCTTTATTCGGTTTGTTAGTTGTTATATAAGACATACAATTATATGTCTGTTTGACATACATATAACGCGCATAATGCTCTGGCTGTTTTTCGACTCGCGTTTCTCGCTACAGAGAGACACCGAAGAATAAAACGCTGTTTTCGATTATAAAATCCTTTGAAAAATATTGCCACATCGGTAACAGACGAAATATATTACAGTATACAGACCGCTTCGGGAAGTTCATACATAAAGCGTATTGTAGGAGCCTATACTTTGAGAAATTTCGCGGATTGTCTTCTGAGAAAAAAATTTATCGTCACGAGGAGCCGCATCAATAGTGGAACGTCCTATCTTAAATTTTTACTACGTAATTTCCATATATCACTCAATCGGAACATTCGCGAGTGGAACAACGTCCAATATTCTCGGTGCATTTCTACTGCCGTCGCATCGGTGAGACACGTCTTGTACTCGCCGTTCGAGGAGCTTTAAGCTGTCGCAATAGCCTACTCGTCGACCCTTTCGCGTGAAAGACGAGCCGAGGTGAGCTTACGCGTTGACTTACGGGCGGCAAAGGTCGCTGCTCCCCCGGCGCTACCGCTTCTGTTGCAACTCCGGAACGCAACGCCGAGCACGGAGTCGCGATGGGAAAGAGGGAGGAAGAGGAGGTGTGGTTGACGAAGGGAAAGGAACGGAGGGGGATGGGCAGGGTAGATCGGCAGCTCGATATGGATTTTACCATTTAATACACACTCGCTCCCGCGGCGTTCCATTACCGCTGCGAGAGCGCTCGCCCACTAAAAACTTTAATCGTAAAATTATGTCGCATTTAATTGCCCGAACTTGATTTACGGCGGATTGACGACCCGATTTCTAAATTGTGTGCGCGGCCACGGTGCGGATCACATTGAAACCACCCCCTCCTCTCCTCTCTCTCTCTCTCTCTCTCTCTCTCTCTCTCTCTCTCTCTCTCTCTCTCTCTCTCTCTCTCTCTCTCTCTCTCTCTCTCTCTCTCTCTCTCTCTCTCTCTCTCTCTCTCTCTCTCTCTCTCTCTCTCTCTCTCTCTCTTTCTCTCGACACTCGCCCGGTACCCCATGGCTAACTCTTTCTCTCGTACTACACACAATTGCGGAGAGCCATGCATGTACGTTTCTCGACGAGAAACAAATCCGACCGCGCATTGTAGAGACTTTGACGATGCACCGATATGACGGAATCGTAATTCTTGGCAATGAATAGACAATTTGAACTGAAGTAAAATAACAGTAACAACAACAAATGTATTAAACATGAAATTAGGAAGTAAAATTATTCTCCAGATTAATTTTGAATATTTCTGTGAGATTTAATTAAATTAAATTAATCTGTAACCACAGTTTGTCCAGTAAATCTAATGAAGATTTTGTTTTATACAACAATTTGTTTGATCTCGGAGATACTTTAGAATTTTTAATTCGTACGCATTCTCTGATGACTCGTCCGCAATTAAAGCGCACAACGGGAGAAAATGGATTTACGTCGAAAGTGAGGAATCGTAGAGGCGAAGAGCGCGACGCGGGAATAAATTATTATTACACAGCCCGACTCTCTCTCTCTCTCTCTCCCCCTCTTTTTATGACATAATTTTATAATATCTCGTCGCAAAGGCTCGTCCGTCTAATTACGCCAAAATGTCGCACGGCCGGCCTGTCGAAACGAGACGGAAACGATTCGGCCGACGAGTATGCAGCAAAGTTGAATTTCTCCACATTAAGTGGTCGCAGCCTTAATTATAATTAATTACGCGCACACGTGTGTGCGGGCACGCCCAACCATCGTAATGCACACGACGTACGTGCTGGCGAAAATACTGAGGAACAACTACAGTTTGGACGCAATCTCTACATACGACTTGAAAAATTCATGGATAAAATGAGCCATCTACAGGATTTCAGACTCGCAAATTCTTAAAGATATTTTTAGGCCTTTAAATTGTCAGACCCACGCGTTCGACGTGATTTCCGGAGTCGACATGTAAATGTACGTTTAATTAGGGCGTGATATAACGCAGCCGACACGATTCGTCGCTATTTTCGGAGTACTCGCGAGGATTCATGGTATCCAAATACACCGCGTGCGACCGCGGAGAGTTCGTATCGAACTCTCGTACGCGTGAGAATAATTGCCGGCATTGCGGTGTGTTTCGTGGAAATAACGGGAAAACGCGAGGCGCGTAAGAAATTAGAATAACGGTGCACGCACGCCGCAGCGTGTTTGTTTTTTCTCTTTCCTCTTTTTTTTCATGACTAATGACGGGTGTATCTCGTTCAACGGACCACCGCTAGTTAATTTATTCCACATACGTCGCGCGCTCGCGTTCGCTTCGCTACTCAATTCGATAATTGTCGGACGATTCATTGACTGCCGCGCGCGCTTTTGCAACGGCCGTCAACGATCCTTCCAGCGACAGCAGCGGACTCGATCGTCCGCGCCGCTCATTTTCGTTCGCAAAAATTCGTTGACGTGGATAACGACGACGAGTAATATTTACAAAATAATGCGCGAACGAACGTCAATTGTCGCGTATAAATAAATATGACGAAACAATCCACAAGTTGTGCGAGTTGCATTTTGCTGTGATAGAAATTTTCGAGTCCCGACCCGGAAAGTTATAAGCCTAACGCGAGAATAACATTCCGTTACTCACAATCAGTCATCTCGAGTGGGACACGTCGTATCCCGGTTGAAATTTGAATGTTCCATTCATAATAAAGAAAGGCTTAAAAAAGTTAGATATTTTAAAGGTCATGTTTGCCGGATATCTTCATGTTTCGTTTTACTATATGAATATAAATGAACGCTCTTATAAGAATAAAATGTATCTCATTTAGCTCTGAAAAAGATTCAATTGCCAAGATACTTGATGTCAAAGGTCCGTGGGATAAGATAGATCGTGGCAAGTGTCGAGAAAAACCGACATTATATAAATATATTTATTAGAGAATTATTTCCTCCTCCCGGTTTTTCTACGAGACACCCTGTGTATACATCGGCGAGGCAATAAATATTCTTATACGTCCTCGCTCGTGCTCGCCAATGACGGCGACGAACAAGATGCGAAACGAGTTACCGATCGCGCACGTGCCACCGAGACCATAATTGCCTCAGGCTTAACGACTGATTTCCGGTTGGCCCGATACCGCGGGCGCGCACGAAAAAGGAGGGAGGGTGAGATGGAGCAAGAGAAAAAGAGAGAGAGAAAGAGAGAGAGAGAGAGAGAGAGAGAGAGAGAGAGAGAGAGAGAGAGAGAGAGAGAAAGAGAGGGCCAATGCAGTTTCCTGGCGAACGATAAACCACGTCGGTTATCGCACTGACTGAAGTCCGTTGCGCAACGGTACGGGTATTATCTAAATAACAATAACAACAATAACAACGGTCGTTATACGCGCTGGTGGATCGTCGTCGGCGTCTGTCGGCCCATCCGCACAGTCGTGGCAAGCTTACATAAGTTTGGAAAACGAGTTTTCTACAAAGTGATAAAACGCTGTCCCCCCCTCCTGCCCGCCCCCCCCCCCGACTACGTATCTAATATCTATATAGTATGCATATATATTTAATGTGCGCCGTGCATTTATCGCAGTCTAAACTATGTCATTGTTTGAACTGCAACGCAATTATCATATACTTACATATATTTTATCATTGTTTACTTCACCTCCTATTTTTCTCTCCACCAGTCACGTTTTATCGCCCGCCCGTGTTATCTCGCCCGTTCGCGCGCGAGCGTGCACTATAACGTAAAAAATACGCAAGAGACGGGAGAGGGGGACCTTTTCATTTATAACGAAAGCAAAATCGCCGGAGGAGGCAGTAATGCGTCTCCGACTGAATTAACAGAAGTTATCAGTGACTCTGGGTTGAATTTATATTTTTAGACGTAATCGCGAGAGGCGAGAAATTCGACGAAAGAAGAGGGGAGGGGACACCGATCGTAAATTTACTCATGCATGGCGAACATTATATCTAAACTCGTTCCGAGGGAAAATTTAGTGTACGTTGGGTATACGTGTGTCCTAGAATATATAAAATAAATTTTACACTATCCTACTTTCTGAAGAGAGGCATCTACCATCGTGTCTGCCTCACATGGAATGTAACGGAGATAAATTGTCATGCGTGTTTGTTCATTTATACCGCAGCAATCATTATTAATTCGACATGATAACTAGAGACTGGTTTATTAGACGTGAAGTATTTATTATTGCCGCGAGACATTGGTTTCCTGCAACCGACATGAAGATTGCCTCACTAATTAACCATCCCAGATAGAAAAGAATGTGCAGTAATAGTGCGACACGCTGAATGAATTAATATCCAAGCTGGACTGGACAATATATGTTATGATTCATGGGAAAAGCCAAACGCGCGCTTCTACGTCACGAATTTCTTTCTCCGGCGAAAAATACAATTTCGTATTCCGCCATAAAAATAATTTACAGCATAGTAATGTAAGTTTTAACCTATTTAACAAACCAACTGCGCTCGATACTTTAGCTACAAATTGTTATAACTGGCACTTGGTTCCTTCTCGTATAAAAGCCAATTAACGTCCAGGCATACTTTCTAATCTATTTACATTTTACTCTCTTGCGTTTTCTACGATTTTATATTCCTATTGTTCTTAGAGGAATTTACATGTTGGAATAGGAATAAATTCCTCTCGCTCTTGCTCTCCTTCTCTCTCTCTCTCTCTCTCTCTCTCTCTCTCTCTCTCTCTCTCTCTCTCTCTCTCTCTCTCTCTCTCTCTCTCTCTCTCTCTCTCTCTCTCTCTCTCTCTCTCTCTCTCTCTCTCTCTCTCTGTCTCTCTCTCGCCCTTTCCCTCTAATCGCTCTTTCTCTCTTTTTCTCTCTCTTTCTCTCCGTTCTACATTCACGTATTTTCCGCAATACGTTCTGCAACCGCGTTCACGGAAAAACACGCACACGCGAGGGATAATTACCCGTTAATAGCTCTTAATTTATGAAATAATTTATTATATAACACGGGCCAGGATGGAGGAAGGGGGCAATGGCGGCGGTAAATGCGATATGCGAGAGCGGCGTGCGCGCGAACAACACGGGGAGAAGAAAATTGACGCGCGGTGGCGGGAGAGAGAGGCAACAACGAGATGTTGTATTGTTGAAAATTGCGAGCGCGTGGTTAAGAGGAGTTTATTTCCCTCTCTCTCTCTCTCTTTCTCCCTCACTCTTGTGCGTACTGCAAAAAAATCGTAAGATCGGTAAATATCGATGATATAAGATTCCTATGTCGTACTCCACGTAATTTTTTTTAATCCGACAATTGCCTCACTTCCGATAAAAAATATAATATAAGAACGGAGTGTAATAGAACGTATGGCATTATATACAGATATTACTCACGAATTCGGAGGAGGAAAATAAGTCTCGGAATGAATTTTTGCAGAGAATTAAAATGTAAGCAACCTACAACGAGTAACCGGATCTAACTTCGCAAGAAAAATTTGCTTATTTGGGAGTCCAATTCGCAATTCGATCTAAGATTGAAATCATTCCGCCCAATTTTTCCTGAAACTTACGCGCAGACATTTATTTATAAATCGCGATTCGGCGATTCGGACGGCGAGTCTCTTCCTCTCTCCCTGCTCCAGCCTTCGAAAGGAATCGACCGATCGCTCCACGCACTTATCTTAATTGATTGGCAGTAAAGAGTATTGCATCACGGGGCAGTAAATTATTGATAAGCGACATTATTGTCGGCCCAAGGATAGTTATTCCTGCGGGCGTGTGCGCGCGCGAGCGCGAATTCGCGCGCGGCATTGTTTTACAGTTTGCCCGCGGACGAGAGAGAATATTTTTATCCGTCACAACGCTCGAACGTCGCATCGCGTCGCTCTTCTCGTCTCCTCGTCCGTCATAGCGCGCGTCTCCCTCTTCTCTTCTCCGCCACCGTCCTCGTCCCGGCCTCCGTCCCGACGACGACGACTCCCGCCGACAGAAATAAATTGTACATTGTGCATAATAAAATTGGTACTGTTACGAATGATATGTGCATTATGCGCGCCGAGTTTTACGAACGTACCGTCGCGCAACGTTATGAAGGTTACCGTATTATTGCAGCCTTCGCAATCTGCATTGTTGGCTCTCCCGCTTTTAATACTCTTTATTGTCTCTTTTATAACCGGAATGACGCGTTTCTTTCAGCGCCGGATAAATTACACGCAGCATTGTGTCCTCTAATTTTAGAGGAAAAACGGGAAGAAGTGTGGCGCGCGCGGCCGCCGGACGGAATTTCGCGCGCGCTCCGCGTGCGGACCGCGTGCGTTGGGTCGCCGATAAAAACTGCCGAATCACATATTGTTATTGCCCGCGGCCGATAATGTCTTTTTTTTTCTTGTGTAATATTCTTATCGTCTATAGCCGATTATCTGTGCCGCCTTTTCTCATTTTCAAGAAGCTTCGTCTCGAGATCAAACAATAGACGATGAGAATATTTTCGTGAACGAGCATCCTTGCGAACGCAAGAATATTTTGCGAGTAATCTGAGAGAACATAAAGATATTTTTCTAAATTTGTCCCAAGAATGTTCTAAGGAGATTCTGATAACAACCGGAGGATGTTCCGAGAGTATTCCGAGAATCTTGTGAAAGCATTCTTTCTCGCGGGAAGAGGCTATCGCTTTGCATTACTAATTACAGAGGGGGGGGGGGGATGAGAAATCGCGCGACTGTTTTCGCGGCGTTTTTCGACGGACCCCGATGCATCGTGATCGGGCCCACGCTTCGTCACGCCTCGGCGAGCGCGATCGATCCTCGGCTCGGAGTAACGCGGAGCGAACGCGAGAGGAGGGGGTGGAGGAGGAGGCTTACGTAACGCTCGCGAAGACACACACGGTTACAGGCTTCTCGTATGATATAATGTTGTGCAAAACATAAGCGTATTCAGCGTAAGCGCTAAGTAGCGTTAAGTGGGTCGGATTTACTCTCCGCGCCTTATTATTTCTACTTTATATTCTAGCGCGACTGTGCGACCGCTGCTGCCTGCTGCTGCTATGCGAGTATGCGAGTCGCGCGGCGCGGCGGTAGGATGTGGCTTATTGGCGCAAATCTGGGTTATATTATTCGCATCGGTAGGAAGTACCGCGATGCACACACGCGCGCGCGCGTTCACGGCGGTGCCGATCGTTAGAGATCTCTCGTCCTCTCTTCCACGGTCACGAGACGTTACATAGAAAACCCTTGGCGAAACGTCGGCAAAATCCGGACGGAGCGCGTATCCTTCAAATTTTCATAACCAATTCTGATTTTACAGACCGTAAAACTGGAACGCGGACAGCTTGGATCACGTCGATTCTGTATAAAAATTAGATATAATTTTCCTCGAGTCTGAATAAATCGTCGTAGATCGTATTTGAAATTCTGCGAGTTATCGCAGTTAAAAGCATTAAATCATTTTCATGACGAAATCGCGCGTAGCATTAATGCGTGGAAGTTCTGAGAAGAATTACATTCGATTCCGGAAATTTCCAGCGATTAAACATAATATGTTTAACGCCACTTGTCACGTAATGAATATTGCGCGTATCTCTGATAAAGCAAAGAATCGTTATACATAAATTATTGAATCTGAATTGGCGCAAAAATGTTGTTTGCGATAACCGTATTTATCGGACATATCTACGGATTCTCAATTTCTCTATCCGTTTCTGCATCTGTCTTACGCCGCAAATGTCTCTATCTAAGCGTATACTGGATATTTTCTTATGCATGCGCGCTGAATCCGTGTACGTATTGCTTCAGCATTGTATTCCTCGACGACGCTGTTTGTATGGCGAAATGCGCAATCGCCGAGAGAGAGAAACCGTACGGCGTACTTAACGGCGCGAGTGCGAGCTCGATGCGTAATAACTTATCTACGCATAAAGCGCGCGCGAGCGTTCGCCGCGGCGAAATCTGCATATAATATTGATGTAATTCGCCATTAGAATGGCGACGGCACGGTCTAGGATGTGGGCTCTATTCTGCACGCGGCCGGCTGAATGGACCGGTTCAATTAGAGAATCATAACTTGCCCTGATGGGGCCATCCTGGCCAGACATTACTTTACGTGGTAACGTACGGCCCTGGATCCGGCGCGTGTATGCCGTTTTTATTATTGTCAACGTTGTCGTCGTTGTCGTCGTTGTCGTCGGAGATAATTGATTCATCCGCCTGTTTACACTCCAATGTAATTTTCATTAATTAAGACACTATGTAAATACCGATCGTCTCGAAATTATGTAAGACGCATGCGGGCGTCTTCCTCGGGGTGCTCAAACACGATATCAATATTGGGGGATGAACGGTTTATTACCAGAAGGTTATGTACGTAATTAAAGTAATATATGTGCATATATTTAAATAATGTATTTTATATTACTCATGTAAAAATAGGCTAATTAAATAATAGCCGTCGATTCCTTCTAAGAAATTATTTGATAAAAGAACCGCATATTATCGAGAGAAATCGTTACTCCATCCAGTTGCCTAAGAAAGATTATTGAAATTGCGAGACTTCAAACGAGATATTACAATAGCGTATTTTTTCACTATGGATTTTATTGCGCTGTTAAGCTAAGTGGAATGTGTTTTACGGCATTATTATGTTCGTTTATTTAGACACGCGTAACCGAGATAAGAACGCGAGATTTTCCAGGACGGCGATCGAACGCTTTGCCGATTAATGACTAATTGCGGGCCGCTCTTAGCGGCGCTCACGCGATCCCTACCATAATGAATCGATATACGCGTGCCTGCGTACTATCCATAAATGCATTTGCAAATTGAAACGTCAATCAATCCTTTGGAAACGCCCGAGCTCCGCGGATTGGCGCGGAGTTTTCATCGTTTCCATTTCGCCTCCACGCACGTCACGAAAACCTGGATATATGTAGGTGCGAACTCGCGTAAGGGACAGTGTTTATTGCCTACCTCCGGGAGGCAAATCGATCTCCCGGTCTTTGTCTATTTAGTTGGAAAGTAGGCTGGACAAAGAGTAATAGGTAGATCGTAAGGAAAGCTAATTAGACGAAGAAGTGATAAATTTACGGTACTACCTTCAAAGACATGATTAAAGACCAATTATTTCTCATTCGATTTAGCACGCGATGTATCCCGACAGTCACAAAGCTATTGAATGCGTTAAATAATATACATTACAATCATAATATATAGAGCGGATATTACGATTTCTCGTAATTGCGTAGAAATGTAATTTCAAGTACCCAATTTCGGGGAAACTCTCTCTGCGCTACATCCATTTTAGGGATTCGATTCAATGGTGGTTCTTCGCCAGGCAAGAGCTTTCATCCTCTCGATATTCAGCATCCTCGACCTCGAGGTACGTATCTATCCCTGAACGTAACCAGGTGGCTGCGGCACACACGCGACCGCGCGATCGTAACGAGATTTATAATCGCGCCGAAGAGACGCAAGAGAGTTTGTGCAACGCCTATATCAGACGACCCACGTCTCGTGTCACGACGACTCGCATTATGCAGCATTATATGCGTGTTACGATAATAATAACGACAACGACGGCGGCGGCAACGACGGCGACGGCGAGGACGACGACGACGACGATGATGACGACCACTACAGTAATGGATTTCATTATCGCCTACTCTCCTGTTCGCACCATCGCACACCGTTTTCTGCCCTTCTCACCCTCCTCCTAACTGACTCTTCTTCTATATCCACCAGCGTCCCAACGGGGTCACCGGAGAGCCGACGACGACGACGACGACGACGACGACGACGACGTCGACGATGATGACGACGACGACGATGTGGTGGACGACGTGGCGCCAATTCGCGAATCTAACGACAGGCAGATGCTCCGCCCGGAGCCGCGCGCCACGTACGGCTCTAATTACTATCGTTATCGCATTTGCAGCTTTAACCTATTTAATAAGTCGCAATCTCGTTCGGATACTGCCGGCAGCTGCGCGCGGACGTCGTCTCTACCGGGTGGCATGTACGACTGTCGTTTCGCGGAACATTACGGGAATCGTAACAGCGGTAATTATATCCGACGTTACAAGGTAACAAGAATCGAAATGTAAAAAAGCACTCTGCTATGTTAATTTACCTAATGACAATTTATGATCAATTGTTATATATAGTCTTTTTATATTACGACTTAATTTGCGACGGACAATAAATATAATAAATAGAAGTTAGTACTTTATATCTAACATTTATCTTCATCGCTGTCTAGCGTTATAAAGCTTCTTGCGGCTTTGACAAACAAGAACCGTGGAGATGGGGTAATGACAATCACAATAGTTACCCTCATCGGTATAATAGATGATAACGTTTTCCGATTCATCCTGAAATAACATCTTCACAAATGAAATATTACCTATACGTAATCGTCACTTATCCGCGAGCTCCTGATAGGCAGGCAGATTACGACGTCACGCGCACAGATCGGAATTAATTCGGGTTCAAGAACGCCGCAAAAAGACGCGATAACCGATCGGTGATCCGTCACAGCATTCAATTTACATTCATTCATACGGTCGCAGCTGGCACGGCTGGCCGCGCTCATTCATTCATCGCCACAAAAATCCGTGCGCCGCGCGCGCAAAAAAAAGATCTCATTTCGCGCGGCCCGCGCGATACCGCGATCCCGGACGCGCAAGAAACTCGTGTCCACCGGCTTCTTACCGGGATACCGGTTGTCACTTACACGCTATATAACAGTCTAATGATAGCGCGCGGCCGGTCGTATGATTCACACGCGGCGCATGATAAATCCTGAATGAGTTGAATATACTTTCGATATACGAACGAAAGCCGAAGAAACCCGAATGACGAGCCATGCAAATTATCCAGTCAGTGAACCGTTGAAAAACACATTGCCGTTACGTCGTCGCCGTTGCGGTGTAAGAACGGGAAGGAGAACGACGCGGGGTGGGACGGACGGATCGATTGATCTATCGAGAGCCTCCTCTCCTCCTCCTCCATTGATCGCACCTTCGCTGATTCAAGATAAGCCCCGCTGATCGAGCTGATAATTACAGATGCCTACGGATTGTTCGCGATTAACGTCGGTCATTAACAATCGCTACCGTGTAATTTGGGTTGTTCAGGTAGGAATTAAATATTTCGTTCGTTCCAGCTTAAATATTTGCGAAATGCTTCAAATTCCTCACGCTTCTTCCCGCATTCTCAGATTTCGTTCGTCAATTTTCCTTAGACTTCAAATTTGTCGATATTGCACAGAGCCACCCTGTACATATACGCTAATTAAATTTTCCATTTCTACAAATATATACGCTAGTCGCTTGGGAAGAATTAAAGGTTTTACCGCGCTAAGCAAAAAAAAAGTTTCGCCTGTTTCAGAAAAATTGACCGCTTGGAGAGGATTAATCCTCAGAGAGTGAGGATCGCGTCGCGTTTAAAACAGAGGAGGAGGGAAAAAAAGATATCGATCGCGCTCGCGCGCGCACAAATTAATGACACGGAAAATAAGAGATTTCGTCTGGAGATAATTTCCGCGATCACGAATTAGAACGTGACAATTTTTCGCGGTGCGTTGTACCTCGAGCCGCGGGGGAAACGGCGAGCAGTAAGACCGGGGGGGGGGGGGGATCGGCGAATTTTCACGGCTGTCAAATTACGCGCCGCTTTATTATTGATAAACGAATGTTCCGGCAGGTTAAAAAAAATAGCCCGGCTAATTGATATTTTGATCCGTCGCAATTTCGTCCGCAAAATCCATAGCTCGACGGCCAAATTCAATCTCTCCTAATCGAACGTATTTTTGAGAAGCGAATAAATGTCTGGACGAGGCGTTAAATACATGATACACCGGGTACCCGCGATGCGCATATTCGCCGCGACATTCGCGCGCACGTGAGAGAGAGAGAGAGAGAGAGAGAGAGAGAGAGAGAGAGAGAGAGAGAGAGAGAGAGAGAGAAAGGGAGAGAATCTCGCCGCGTGATAAAATATTATTTTATCTCCGCCGATATACGACAGAAACGTACGTACGTATGTACGTGTGTATTTTCGCGTCACGGTGTGGACAGAAGCGGAGCGCGCTGCGTGCGCGATAATAATGAAATCGGCGCAAGCATGTATTTGCGCTGTCATTCGCGCCGGCATTATATTTATCCGTGGACACGGCTGTCGTATCGTATATTAAGACTCGCTTATTTCGCTTATAATCTATCATAACGTCCGTCGCCGACGTTGCGCATTCACCACTTTCGAATTGTGTGTTGTATATCTCGGCCACTAAATCCTATCCACGCACGCAATGCGTTCGCTCCCGCGAGCCAGATTCCTGGAGAGCGCCTTGCACAATTCTCACTTTAACCCTGGAATACCGCTACGAGACAAGCTCACTCCGTGACATATGCGCTCGCGAGAGCTTGTCTTCGCAACGAATTTGAAAGAGAATTTTTTATTATATCCTGGGAAGAGAGAGAGAGAGAGAGAGAGAGAGAGAGAGAGTGCATATTTCCGGAACAAAAGTATACGACAAAAATAAAATAATTCCATTATCTAAGAGCATTAAGTTAGGTAAAAGTATTAACTGAGAGAGATTATCAAAGAGCATTAAGAATAATTAAATTATATTATATTAAAAAGAAGCTAGGAGTATTAAAAACATATTATCGGGCTAAAAATATACATCGTGATTACAGTTTTTTTTGCCGTTACATGACAGACTATGCAAATACGTCTGCATTCTTCGGAGCGGACAAGCGCCTCTCAAGAGCTGCTCCGCTTTTCTGATCTTCCTTCTCTATCCAAAGAAAGAGAAAGAGAGAAAGAGAGCAAAGTGCGCGAAACGAGGAGAAAAAGGAAGGCTCCGAGAGCGAAAGAAAGAGCGAGAGGTGTGAAGCGCGCGGCGTTGCTTTGTCGGATAATCCGCTCGTCCAATCTAGTTGCGTGCATCCGATTGTTTACTGCGTCGTGCATCTCCGCGGTGCATCGTGCATCACACACGTGAACTCTGATAATATCTGCGTTTTATTTTCCATTTTGGATCATAATTCGCAATTCAGATTCTTTCGCATGCCTTTGTACAATAAAGATCTTCTCTCGCTATTTTAAGATATAAACAAGTCATTTATTTAAAAAAAACTTGTACGACAGTGAGGAAATGAAGAATACGCGAAGCGTATACAAACGGTCGAAATGAAATAATCAAGATATTATTCAATTACGCCGGCGGTCTTAAAAAGTCCCCTTAGATCCTAGATTATAATAATAGCCTAGATTACAATAAAAGAACCTGTATTGTATAAAGAGAGCATAATGGCGTGGATAAATGAAGTATTTCACATTCTTTTGAGAGCTGAGTTATCTTTATAAATTATTACCCACCATTATATCACATGCCATCAATTTAACAACGCGATAAGACTTAATGAAGTTGATTCAGGAACGATGTCTCATCTATTCTAAGAATAATAAACGCGCGGCTTTTGGCCTAACTGCTCGATCGACGAAGTGGCCGATCTACATTCTACATCTTGATATCGGCGACAAGCGAATCGTAGATAAATTCATCCTCGGGTGAATCGTATCGAATAGAGAGAGAAAAAAACGCGATAAAAATCGCAAGAAGATTTGTCAATGAACTCGCGGTTCGCCGGACTTGAAGCGACGCGGAAACAATGCACCGAGGGGATCCTTGCAGGATCTCTCGCCTCGCTCTCTTCCTTCCTTTCCCCCGGCCACCGCCGGTTTCCGGTGTTGTCGCCTGGCCGGAATGAAGTTTCAATTACGTCGCTCGACGGCCTTTAATTCGACACTCGAGCTCCTCTATTTCGCGAGTCGCGAAACCGTGCGTCTCTTTTCTTCCCGCCAACTGCCGATTTGTTAGCGTCGCCGTGTATAGAGAGAAAGAGGGAGACACAGAAGGGGTAGGCATAAGAGAAGAAAGAAGGTATAGGAAAGAGGAAAGAGGAAAGGAAATAGTTGGCTCGTGGGTGAACCGGCGAGGCCGCGAAATAAAAACGGAACTCAATGTTTTTCAAGCAGTTTATCGCGAGAGCGCGCGCGGCAAAAGTCCCACGCGGACTTCGGCGTCAATTATACCTACAGAATAACTTAACGGTCCCTTAGAAACACGTCTGAATGGCCTATTCAGCCGTTCGCCGGAGGTTCTCAAGTGTTAAATAATAAAGGCCGGTATTCCGTGCGGGCGTGACGTAAGCCCGCGACGCGTTGCTCTCGAAGGGTTGCGCACATGATTCGCTGTCGCGGAATCTCAATCGCTACCAAAGCACATCGATCCAAACGCGAAATTGGCTTGCAGAAACAAACGCCCCGTCCGGTTTTCCCATAATTTCTTCGCGGTGTAAACATAACTGGGATAGACGGAAGCTTTACACGCGGAACATTAAGCATCGAGACATTAATCATGAACGATTCCCACGTGTTTTACGGACGCTGAGAAATGTCTTGAACTCTGCGAGTCTTGAACTCGGAGAAATAATTTTTCGTGCTCTCTTTAACAATTTCTTTTATATAACAATCGTAAAGCATTAAAGATGAAAACAAGAGATGCGGTGTTACTTCCTATATATATATTTCAAGAATTTTACTTCAAAACTATTTTCTTTTTTCTCTCTCTCTTCTCAACTTGGAGCGAGGTCGGAAATTATTTTTCCCTTCTATTTCGCTGTTTCTTTACGCTAGATATAAAATAACGAGTGCGCGGGAACATTCCGCTTCCGCAAACGCGTTCGAAAATCGTTCTAGACATTTGGAATTTGAAGCGACGATCGGTGACGAGCTCGAAAATGATTCTCCCTCGCGGAAACGAATTTTCCAGTGAGCGAGCGCGGTTGACGTTAGACACAGTCGACACGGCGCGGCCGACTTCTCTCGGCGACGACGAGAGTAGCGACGGCGGAGCTTTTGTGAAAGTCTGAGTAGAACCAGGGACACAATCGGGAGAACGCTGTTACGGAAACAAGTGTAAAGTCGTTAACAGACTGCGGTAACTCTCCGGCGTGACGAGAAATTCGCATCTCTCTCTCTCTCTCTCCCCCCCCTCTCGCTCTCTTACTCTTTCTCTCTTTCTACAGCGGCGGCGGTGGCGGCGTCGCGCCGCGTAAACAATTCGCGAACAAACGCGCGCGCGCCAGAATCGACTCTCTCGCCATCCATCGCGGATGATAAATGCGCCGAGAAAACCCGTTAAAATGATTGAAGAAACGGCCGCACGGGCGAGCGTTTCGCACATGCGAGGCGCGGATTGCGCGGCGAATTCCGAGCGATTGGCGCGATTCATTTCCTTAATCCTTTGCACTCGGCGGAATTGTTATCGTTCGGAGAATTATAGCTTTACGTAAAAAGGTATACTGCGACGTAAAGTTAAATGAATTTTTAAGAAAGGTATAGGGGCTCTCCTCGCTTCGCGCGGAACAGAATGGGGCTTTATATATTTGCATTTTACTCGGACAGACGGTACTTCTAGGGTATTACGGAAATATATTAAGATAGATATTTAAACTTAATCGAGAGGTAGAGTGCCGAAGTAAGTAATTAATAGAAGAGAGGGTGAGAAGAGGGGGAAAAAGGTGGACAGAACTTGATTTTATTATTAACTGTATAATTCATTTTATCGTTATTACTAACCCTTTGTAGCGTGGCGGATTCATTTTCAAACTACGCTTCGACATTCTTGTTTGGATTGCGTAGTTACTCGAACAAAAGATTGTTATAAACTTTAACAAGATTACTTCAGAATGCAAGTTCTATGTGTTTAGGAAGAATAAAAAAGAAAGAGAAGAATATAAAATTATCTCGACTTCAGTAGACTTTGGATATCTGCGAACGATATGCGAATGCAAAAATTTGAGCGCTTGGATTTAAAAGATCGAGTCGACTCGAAGGTGGCTCGCTTGAAAATCTAGGCGAATCCCCCGCGAATCCTTCCTCGTTGCAGGTGCATGCACCTCGAGGAAAGTGCAAGCGACGGAGGTGGGTGCCGTCGAAGGGCGCGCCACAGTGGGAAGGGGGTCGAGCAAGAAGAGATGAGAAGGGTCGCCGACTCTCTCTCTCTCCCTCTCTTTTTCTCGCAAGGAGGAGGCGAGCGGGCGCGAAGCGAGAGACGGAGACGGACGGAATACGTGCTCCGAGCGTGTGCACGCTTTTCAGGGTTTCCGCGAGAGCGGGGAATATGACGGCGGTGACGTCAGCCTGAATATTTGAAGGGGGCGAGACTTCAAAAGAACACGTGTTACGGCGCTAGAACGCCGCTTAAATAATGCAAAGTCAACTTACTCTCCCGCCGTGCCGTCCCGCGCCGTCTCCGTCTTTCTTTTTTTTCCCCCGTTCCTTTTTCGTCTCTCTATATCTTTCAACCTGCTTTCTTTCCGTTCCTACGCCTTTTTCTTCCCCGTTTCTCTTTCTCGCGATCGCGCCACCTCTGTCGCTCGTTCCTTCTCTCTTCGGTCCGCGAGGACTGTTTCAATCCGCCGGTTCTTTTTATCCCCTCTCGTTCTTTTTATCCGTTTTTATTCCGTAACTTATCGTATTACCGTGTAATATTTTGTATCTTATATTTAGTGGGAATGATTTCCCGAAGAGCTTTAAACATCACTTAAAAGAGAAAAAAAAACCATTTCCTGTTTTAATAAATTTGGGAATTCAGCAACATGATTCATGGTATTGCTATATTTTATAGCCCCGTGTTATTTTGCTCTATGCTAATTTCAGAATTATTCATTACAGCTGTTTACCGAATATCGCGTAACGATCATAAATTTTTATCTGCATACATTCTTATTCTTACCGCTTCGGAATGATAAATGCAACTATATTTTAACTCCCTACCTCTCTCCCACATTCTGTCTATCTACCTATCCCTCTAAATCTCTCTCTCTCTCTCTCTCTCCCTCTTTCTCTCTAGCACTCTCCGACACTCTACTCGAGTCCGAAGTTTGTAACGATCGATGTGCCGCCCTGCCGTATGTACCGAGCGCGATGAAACGTTAATGCAGCGAGGATCGCTCGTCCGTGCCAGGAATTTCGGATTTCCCGTGCACCGCCGCCGATTGGCCACTCATATTCGCCGCGTTCACCGCCGTTACGAATTAAGAGGGTCGATCAGCCGCTCTCGCTCGCCGGTTTCCCTCTTTCTAACAGCCAATTTCTCGATCGGGGTTTCCTCACGTGGCAAGGAAATTATCAACAAAGCGCGCGCGCGCACGCGCGCGGAATGTTTCCTGAGATTTGCATCGAAATGACATTGTCCGATAAAACGCGGAAATGATTTTTGTTTTCTAAACGACAATGTGTCTGTTTTGCAGCTTGCATATTATGATGTAGAACTCCGCGATAGTTAAGTAGCAATAGGTTAAATAAAACGGACTAGAGAATAACTGTTATCTATTTGATCACAATTTTAATTTACCACGCTGAACGATTCCGTAATTAGCCACGATGCCCAAGTTTTTGAAAAGAGAGGGAAAGCGCTGCATTTGTCGCGCATCGCTGGAAACACCTTGTGGACGGAAGAAGGCGGGATGGAAACCAGGAAGCGAGGAGAGAGAGAAAAAAAAGGACGACCGCTGGCGGCGAAAGTGTGTCAAGAAGGGTGGCGAGGAGGGTCTTCGACGACAAACTCGCCACCCGTGACTTTTTTATGCTCGGCGCTTAAGCCCCGCGCGACTGAAAGCGCGCGCGACCAACAAAGCGAAGTTTGTCGGTTTGTTGGTGCGCGACGGAAAGTCGACGGGGATCGTGAGACCGAATTTTGTCACTTCACTATCAAAGGAAGAGAAGGATAATTATTTATTCACGTCGGAGTGTACGCGAATAAAATGCGGAACTTAATAAAATATGGAACTTGTACTTTTAAAGAACGCACCGCGTCGCGTTTCGTTGTATTTGTTACATTTGTCACATATTATTTCTAGCGCATTTGTCGTATTATTATAAATTGGAGAACACTTGTACAAAAGGATTATATTGGAATATTAGATTTTACCGTAGCTTGTAATAATATTCGATGAATAATGCCGAATGAAACAAGCGGGCGTTGTGTTATACAATAAACAGTTCGTATGTAATAACAGCGGAATACAGCGGACGATCGATGGAATTTATCGTCAGCGGGGAAGAAGGTCGCGCGTGCCGAAATAGATCCTGTCAGATAATTAATCCGCGCGGGAGAAAAATGTGGAGCGGTTCCGTTAGAAAGTGCGATGCACGAGATAAAAATATAACAGTCTCGGCTCCCGGCGCGAGAAAGGAGAAAGTGGATTAGGACGCGGAGGTGAGGCGGATCGGATTTTTGCATAAACGCGACGCGATCTCCGGAGGAGCTCCGGCCCCGCGAGCGCGATCTATCGACGCGGGGAATCTCGACGGCCCACAATGAGACGCGTATTGAACGCGGGATCTCGTTGTTTCCGGCAATTCCTTGTATCTCCCGCCGATCTCTGAATTCCTCAAAGAGAACCCGAGCGTGCGAGAATAGGCCGGCCGGTGGATTACGAAAGGAAAGGCTCGCGGAAAGTAAAGAAAGAGAGAATGCTAGTGGCAGTAAATTTATATTTAGGATTCGGGACAAGAGTATATATACGTTCCCCAGAAAACGACGAATTATAACCGACGATTACAGCGTCGACCTTAGATCGATCAAAATACGCTGGAGACAGGATATATCCGCGATGTCGAATTGTGAAACTTGTAACGAGCAGAGTTTTAGGAAGATATTATTATTTATTATTTATCGCTTCGAGATGAGGTACACTCATTGCGAGAAACAAATCGTCATTTCGTTATCTTGCAACATTCAGGAATCTTCTCGGTCCAGAGCGTTCCAAGTATCGATGCTTCCGAGAGAAATTTTCGCGCATTCCCAGAAACGGGGAGAACGAGGGGGGGGAGGGAGAAAGAGAAAGAGGGAAGGGAGAACAGAGGAAGAGAGAGAGAGAGAGACGAGCAGGGCCGAAGCATGGGTGCATGGAGCCGACCGGACGGGATGCACGTGCAGGTGCATCGGTAGTGGGGGGCAAACGGGAATTCGCGCTGTCGCACCCGCGCATTTACCCCACCCCCTCGTCGCAGGGCGCAGGATTACGGTACCACCCCTGCCGCCCGGCACCCAGGCCCTCTGTTTTTAGTCCCGCTTTTTTTTCGCCGATTGGCCGCCCGTCCCGCCGCGCCGCCGGCCGGCCGCGGCCGGCGATGCGCCGTTCGCGGATCGGACTCGCGTGGGCGTTCGCGTTTCTCGTTCGCCACGTCGCTTGCCACGTCGACGTGTTCTATCCCTTTGCCGGTAGCGCGCGCGGCCGAGCGCGGCCTTCGTGATCTGAATTCGCGAAAGTACGGTAGATCGCCCCCCTGTCGCGTCCATTCCAGGCGCGATAAGTTCTCGTTCTCGCAGAATTGCGCATCGCGAGCGCCTGTCGGCTCTCCGCGCTGAGCGATTAGGGTTCGTCGGGGTTCGAGGTATTTGTCTAGATATAATTGTTACGAGCGGCGCGGTGCACGGCAATTGGGACTGAACGATTCAGAACAATTTGAACGATTACGCCCGCAATTACCGAGTCGATCGAGCTTGGCAATTTATCGGCCAAACGACTGTCGGAAGATCGTGCGCGATATATATAATAACTTTGTAAAATCATTCCAAATCAGACAGACCTAATAGTAATGATTCATGATTGTTACGTATTCTTTCAGTATAGTTCTTCTGATATACGATGCTCGTATGATATATGTAGCAATAATAAATTTCAAATAAATATATATACACACGCATTCACGTCAAATAAATAGATAATGTATCACAAGATATAGATTAAAATAATTTCTTATATATTCTATGTCTTCCTATTAAAATATTAATATTAATTTTGCTTACGTTAATTTTACTTTACTACTTTATTAATATTTTGTATAGACAACGTTATCAAATATAAATTTAAAAAGATGTTTTCAATTTTTAAAAAAGTTTAATTTTAGATTGATTGAAAAATCGTCAATTTCCCTCACAATTTCTCTCACATTATACAACATTATTGAATTGTTACGTGCCAAGTATATATCGGAGCCGCGGAAACGACAATAAAAAACAATCTACTCAAAATGTTGCTCACGCTTACCGAGAGATATACCGTGTGGCGGCCCAGTGGTCTCGCGCTGCTCGCTCGTATCCAATTGTTGCGTACAGATATTCCATTTTGCACACAAATTAGCACACTGATCACGGATTAACACATTGAGCATACACATTGATATACACGAGCGCGTGCATACATTTCCACATGGCACTCCGGATACTCGCTCGATGTCGATACGGCACTCCCGGGGAACCGAGGGGCTTACGCGATTCGCTTACGACGAAAGGAAACGGCGGAAATAACCCTTCTTCTGCTTTCGTTCGCGACGTCGTAGATTGGAGACCACTCGCCCGTTTCGTCGAGATCCAAGCTCGGTGGAATCGAATGTCCATCGGCCGTTACGCTCGGCTCCGATCCTCGCTTCGCGACGCCCCCCCCCCCCCCCCCCCCCTCACGTACGTCCCGATTACGCGTCACGACACTCGCCCCGGCACTGATTCGACTTTTATCCACCCTTACCTTCCAACGGGACACCTTCCTTACTTCGCTCGCGCGCGGAGAGCTCGCCTTCGTTCGCCAACGGCAGCGAAATCCGCCGAAATCTGAGCTCGCTGCTCCAAACATGGCGGCCCGGGACACCGATTTCCACTGCGACTCGAGCCATCCCCCGGTTATCCGCTCCGGAACGCTATCTCGCGCGTCAATCAACGCTCCACGACACTCGCCCGGCAATAACGCAGCACCGACGCCGCCGGCCCGTGCCCGTCCGCGACTCGTTCTTGACGAAAAACGCGCGAAAAACACCGTCTCGCGGACCGCCGACCGCCGAGACGACCGGCCGCGCGGGAGACGGCTACGGTAGTACAGTGACGCCCACTGCGCCTGCGCGGCGCTTTCAAATCAACCGCGCCGTCTGCGCCGACGAGAGTAAAACGCGCGAAAAGTTGATGGCGCTCGCTTCGCGTTACGTTACGCGTTTATCGATCGATCGGATCCTCGCGACTCGCGTCGCGCGTCCGATATCAGCGGAGCCGTTAAATCCGAGGAATCGCCTGTGGTTTTTCTCTGCGGGGAAGGCGACGGCGACGTGGCGCGTCACGCGACCGCAAGCTCGAGTAAGTACGTGGGTTTCGCTTGTGCGACTTTTTTTACGTTTACGCTACGCGAAGGTGTGTACGTAAAGGCGAGTCGACGCCGCGACACTTGACGACGGAATATATTAACCTTCTTTATATATATATATCTCTCTCACTCTCTCTTCCTCTCGATCCTCGCGCTTCTCCTCGCCCTTTTCCATTCAACGTTTTCTCGGTGCGGAGGAAAAAGAGGCAGGCACCGAGTCCTTCCACTTTAAGAACAACCTTCGAGCCGCTCTTCTATCCGAGTAATCTTCATGCTGGAGTTTATTTCTGTATTTCTTCTCTCTTCCGCTTTGTCTTTGTTGTTTCAATTAAAAGTGTATTATTTTGTTTCGCAGCTTGCGCCTAGTATTTGAAAAATTATAACGATCGTATTTTACGTTGCGAATACAAAATTTTGTACTTTTATTCCTTATCAATCTGCAATTTATTTATTTCTCTTTCTCTTTCGCGATCTCGCGGTAATAGCTTACGCGTCCTACCTCCTAATTGCGCGCGCGACGCGATTCTCGTAAATATTTTAGATTTATTGAGTGCGCGAAATGTCATTGCGTTTGGACTGAATTAATTCGAGAGTCTATTTGTCTGCCTTGTTCTGGAGTAGTTCCTAAGCGTAGTTTTCGCGACCTGTCCGCTCAATAATTCGCAAATTGTGAATAAAATAGTTAGATAGTAGACTCGTTAGCCTTTCAAGCAGTCATGACCGGAAATTGCAGTCTGCAATTTAGTCTGCATTTTCGATCGAACAAATTTGATAAACAGGAACTCAGAAAATCATAAAAAAAAAAACGACAAAACAGGATTATTATTAACTGAAAAAAACCGGTCGGGCTGGGGTAATCAAATTTTCTACTTCCGTCGATGCTTCGAGTTCTCGTATTAAAAAAATATGACGTATGCTCGACATAATTCCGTGTGAATTCGTCACCAAATACAATCTCGCGCGATGATCTAATTTACGTGCTTACGATATTCCGAGTAGAGTGAGAACGTTGAAAAGCATTTCAAAACGAGTAAGAATGACAAACTGATTTCTGTTCTATTATACACGATTATTGCGCAAGATTGCGTCGGTGTCTACCGGACGGGCGACGGGGCGTTACACAGAGAGAAGTACAAAGATCTCTTTTCATCTCCGCGCGATTGTGGAGAAAGTGAGTTTTGTTTTTGTAGCCCCCGGGATAGTTCTTAGTTTCGGGCGAGGAGGAACGCGCGGGAAGAGAGCCGGGAGAGAAGTGCTCTTAATCCCGAACTTCGCCGCGCTGCTTCGGGTCGGCAATACTAATATTTAATCGGCAGTTTCAAGTACTGTCGCCGGTTTGCGCTTCGTAATAGCGGAGCGGAGCGAGCGTCGGATTAACGTATCTTGACGTAATGTTTGCCGTATGACGGGGATTCTTAGAAAATCGAGATTTACGGCGCCGTGGCCGCATAAAATCGACGTACACGCCCCAGCGCGCGACCCGACAAAAATCTATAAAAGCACGCGAGAGCGTGCCGGGGAGCGAGCTCCGTAACACGAGCCCGTCGCGTTTTCTGCGCGAAAAAAATGTATCGCAGCTTGATGGCCCGCGAAATGCGACTCGCAAAAAAAGCATCCCGCGAATCGCGAGAGGCTCGCGACTCTTTGATCACGTAATTGAAGAGTGACGCGAAAAAAAGGGACTGCTGTGTATTCTTAAAAAAAAAAAAAACGTTATCGCATTCAACGTGCTTATACGGCTCATGGAGTTTTGTGCCGAAAAATGGTTGCCGATTGTCCTCCCTGGTGAAATCGCACGAAACTTTACTAATCTCTAGCCGTGTTCCCACAAGAAAGCGAGCCGCGATCGATTCTCGGCACGACGTTATCCTCGCGGTTGAACGCGGGGAAGAATAACATGGGCTAAAAAAATATCATTGTTGACATTGCTATGGTTATTGACAAGCCATTAATTTGCGTACTTTTATATAAGTTTCCACCGTAGTAAATGTAGAACGGGAGAATTTACGACGCCGAAGAACTTCCTGCTATTGAAAGCAAGTCGGTAAATTTACTTTCATACGTCGGCGTGGCTTGTCGTGTGCATCGACAACTTTGTAGGTACTTTTCTTATTTAACGATAAATAAATCAAAGAAATATAAGGCTCGCAAAGTAGTTTCATTACATCTGGAACGTCGCTGTTTCGCAGTTTGCGTGCACCAAAAATAAAACGATTATTGATAAGCGGTAATGTTTGAAATCGCCCGCGATTAATTAACTTCTAAAATTATTTTTATTTTGCTCTTCAACAAATTCTAGATGTATTAGGCTATTCTCTTCCCGTTCTCTAAGACAATCTGGAAAGATTACGATTTTGCTTTCACAAATTAGCAACAGCATCTCCGGCCATCGAGTGTCGCGGCGATCGGAAACGTCACGCGGAGTCTCGTCGCGAGAGAGGCGAAGAATCCGAGACGAGATGAGACGAGGCAGCAGCAGCCGCCGACGAGTGGGAACACGTTTCGAGGGGGTGTTTTTGCACGGCGGAAGTTTTAACGCAATTACACCAGCGACTCCTGGCGCCTCTCCACCGTGCCTCTCTGTCCTCCTCCTTCGCTCTACCCCTCAACCCCTTCCTCCCCCCCTCGCTATCCTCGGCAACCCTCCTCCGGCCTTCTCATCCTTCGCCGTCGCCGCCACCCTCACAACCACCACCCACCACTTCCTCGCCCACGAACCTACTTTAGCTCGTACTTTATCTTTATCTGTTTTCCACCCCCTCGCCCCCTCCCGTCCCTGTTCCTCCTCTTCCTCTCCTCCTCGTCTCCTCGTCTCCTCCGCGCACGTCATTCCGCATTATTTTCATTTTATCGTCAGCAATCTTGGTTAATGCAATACCCCCCGCCGTCCGAGAAACCTTTTTTATTTTGCGTTTGAATATTCTATCGCGTTACCGCGCCGTGGAAACCTCGCGGCTGGTGGGGCGGAAAGAGGGGGGAAAGGGAGCAGGAGAGGAAGGGGACGACACCCCGGAACCCACGATGGCGTAGCACTTTGCTTCCGAGCGATAAAGATCCTCTCGGCCTCGCCTTCGACCGACGTGGCATGAGCTCATCCGAACTAAAAGGAGATTCTCTCGCACGATACTACCGCCGCAAACACATTCTTTTTACTTTTGCTCTAAAGAAAAGGATTCGTCGAAGGAACTCTGTCAATCGATCGAACCGGTAAGTCTCGATCCTTTTCCCTTGATCTAGTTTTATGTGCATGATACGTAACTATCATAACGAACGAATAACTGTCACAACAATTTCAACAATCACCTGCATTTAATTTCCAAAATTTTTCTATATCATCAAATAGCTTTTGAACTGTCAAAATTCTAAGATTACGATTATTATCATAAAAATACTTGTTTTAATTAAGTAGATGCATATTAGCGCTACATCTTAATTAAGTATTGTTGTGATAGTGACGTTAGAAATGCTTCTATTCGACGCAATTGGACGTAGCGACAATTAATTCGAAATCAGAACTCGGGATTGACGCGCAGGCCACTTCCGGGAGGCGAATATCCTCCTCGAAGACCTTCTCGACGGCGAGTGCATCGATCGACGGGGTACATCCTTCGCGACATCCTTCAGAGCAGACGCGAATCGTTGTCGCCGCCGCTGTCGACTTACTTTTCGCGAGTCACCGCGTACATGGCCGGGCGCAAGACGTCGCTCGACGTGGTATCGATCGCCAGATTAATTTGTAGTCCAGACAATGGGCCGCCATCTCTGCCGTCTCCGACGATACATCGAACGTAACGTTACGCTGTTTCGTCCGGGCGCCTTTAGTACCACCCGGTACACCACCTTCTCTCGCGGCGCGGGCGTGGAATAAAACGGGCGGGATAGCGCGATGATCCTGCCGGGAGATACCGCTCGCCTTTATTTTGCCTAAGATATTTCCAGCCGTGGATCTTATCTTCGCTTTCGAACACACTCGACTGGCGAATGGCCGTACTTTTTCTTCCCGTCGCGTCGCCCGGGACGTAAGTGCTCGCGCGCGCACGATTTCCGTGCCCTTGGCAATAGAACGCGTCATATTTCGCGTCTGCATCAACGTGAATTCCCAAAGTTCCATTTACGTAATTGGATAATTTATTTCAGCCGAACGGGCCCCGCATTTAAAAGCGTCGTCGTTCAATTTTACATCGAGAGAAACACAAATATTGAGAAACGAGATGAAAATCTATCTCGAATCGCTTCTATTACTAATCCAGATGCAATTAGATTTTACTTCGCGTTCTCGGAAGGGGAAGATAATCTTGTTCCGCGAAAGGTCAAAGCATATTAAATCTTTACAACGGATTGCACACCCTCGGGTCGACGTATCTACGTGGCAGCTGTCCGTCGCTCGCCATTCTGGTCTTCCGCACCTTGACGGCGACGCATTCGGCCGTTTCGCGCACACATTTCTGGGCCTTTTTTATCTGATCCAGACCACAATGCAGGTATCCGCCCGCTCTTATCTCCGCCGTGCCACACACTTCCGGGTATAAACGCAGAACGACGAAAGCGAGCGAGTTCCTTTAACGATTTGATCTCTTTGAGGATGCGATCCTCTGCGATAGTGAATTCTCGCCTGTCACTTCCTCTCGAACGGTCTACTTCTATAATTCGACCCGATTTTTCGGCAAGGTTTTCCTCAAGTCTTCACAATGTGCGACACCTATCTGCGCGTTTCCGGAAAATAAAAAAAAATGAGATTGGATTGCTCCCTCTCTCGGAAACGAGCTGTTTATATTTGCAACGTTTGCCTCGCGAAAGCGGGAAAATATTCAGCAGGCAGGTGTGAAATGCAAGCGGCGTGAAATTCACGTTCGACGATCGGCACGCGCGTGCACCGCGCCACCTCCTTCGAAACGCAATCTCGCCGACACAATGGAGTATAGAATTTTTAATACGCCGCCGGGTAATGCGAAACGAGGCGCGAGACAATGGCTCTTTCTCGGGACCGATTCGCGCTCCTTTATCTCACCCCGGCGTTTCCTACACGAACCGATACGCGGCCGTTGTCGTCGACGGCGAAAACTCAACGTCGACACCTGTGCGACGTATGAAAACACCGCGAACACATATCATTAACGCCGAGGTATCAGTTCCTGGGCGACCGTTAGATCCCACGTAATTTCACAAGTGCGTATATCCTCTTGATAAAGTGGAGTCTTCTAAACGCTGTCGCGCGAGAGTGAAGACAATAAGTCGCGACATAACTTTCCACACTTGAAAAAAAAAAAAGCTAAACGCCCTACATCTAGGAGAATTCTGTATTTTATGATGTTCTCTTCAAAGCCGCGAGCATTTCTGGCAGATCCGAGATACGAGACAAAAGAAATTTTATGCAATGCACAAGGGTTACATGCATTTTATTGCCGACTCGTTCAAATAATACGCATACTCGTATACATATATGAGTATATACATATATGTATAAATATACATTTCCCGGTGGAAATCTCCGAACTAGGCCGAATGAATCAGATTGACTCAGAAATTTCCGCGACGTGAGTCATCGACGTAAACGAAATTGTATTTCTGCCATCTAATGGCAACACTTGTGCATTAACATTCGCCGAGCTGGCGAACAAATTCGTGCGCGCGCGAGCGCACGGACGCGTGACTCAGCCACACGCTAGAGATACAGCCGCTAGAATATATAAATACGTAAAGACGTTCGTCGTGTACCGACGCGTCGATTAATCTTCGTGATATCTCGATCGATCCGCGCGAAATGACGGACGGAATCGCGCCCGCCGCCGCCACCGCCTTCCGTCTCGATATAAAGATATAAGGCGCTGCATTTCCGGTTATCAGATTTTTGTCAGGGATATCAGACAGCGCGTTTTCGATTATCCTGATATTACTTTAGAAAAGAATACACGATCCTGGCGCGCAGAGCTGCGCGATGCCACGACACGCGCTATATAAAACTGATTTTGTAGGAAATAGATCTCTTAGGAAATAGATTTCAGTGATAGATGCAACATTTACAAGTTGCATAAGATTCATTTCAGTAGAGACAAATCTCAATCTCCAAATAATCTTAGATAAACTTACTATAAATCGGTTAAATATAAAAAAAGTTGCAACGCATGCTCACCTTTCTCGAAGGTAAAAATAAATTGCTAATTCGTTTTTCCACGAATCGGAAAGAATCACTGACTCGGATTCAGTGCGGGAATCACTAACAACGAATTCAACGTTACTAAACTGGACAGCCGGCGGACGCGCGCGAACATTTTCACGAAAATCCGTGCGCACCACGAAGGACGACGGGATATGTACGCGAAAGTCTCGCTCTTGATATCCCATTAGGCGAAATTATAAGCCGGCCGACTCGCGGGAATAAAAAAGGTCAGAGGGCGCGGGGAGTAGGACAGGGTAGGGGACAGAGACGCGCGTAAATTTCTATACGGCGATTACGGAGGCGGGGCATTATTGCATCTATTATTTCCGCAGGTTGCACGCGCCCATTATTCCTGGGGAGGTTCTCTCTCTCTCTCTCTCTCTCTCTTTCTCTCTCCCTCCCTCCTCTTTTTTTTCTATTTTCGGCTCGATGTCAGCGCCGGGGCGAAAGCGCCCGGATGTGTAGCAACGAACGACGAGGGTTTCATCGGCGAGGACGGTGAGGACGGAAGGGGGACGAAGCGAGGGTGGAGGTGCATGGGCCTGGGCTGCTGCCGGTACCGTAATCGAATATCCTAGAATTTAATTTCTATCGGTTCGTCCCGCGCGTCCGACTTTCATATCGCGCTTTTTTGCGACAGTCATTAAATCTAATTTATCGTGACGCTCGCGTTTTTCAGGCATGTGCGCGACGATCCCCCTCCCCCCGTCCCGTTCCGCCGCCACCGAAGCAGCGGTGTAACGCGGCCTGAAAAAAAAAAACGGGCCCCTTGGCCGAGTTCCCTCCTCCCTTTTCACCCACTCGCCCTGCCGGAGTGCACTGTCGCGGTGCAACGATCGCACACTCCCTTCCTCTCTCGCACGTGTAATTCTTCCCTTTGTAATTGAATACTATAAATTAATCCTTTGATTTATCCTTTGACGCAGGCGTTTCGTATTTCATGCGCGCAACTGAAGCGATCAACAATCGCTACCTTGTATGGTGGAGGTTGATAAGCACGGATACAAAGAAACTCTACGCTGTCGCTCAATTTAATGAAAAGTCCAATTTCACTCATCCGAGCTTCAATTACATTTTATCCCTCCTATACCTGTAGGAGACAAAAGAGTATCGCGCAATTATGATCGAATTATGGTCATGCACGTTACTTTTAACGAAAATTTTATTTATCATATACCGCGCAACGGGAACCAAGTGTTCCGTTGTCACGACAGTCGAAAATCCTAATACGAAAATATCGAGCTCGCAGCAGTTCTCCAGTTACAAGCGATCGAAGTTAATCAAGATTTGCACGATAAAGTTTATCTACATTTCAATCAAAAAAGTATTTATGAATATTACTTCGGTATTATCCCTTTTTCAAAATTTTTACACCCCAAGGATAGTGAAAAATTATATGATTTTAAATAAGAAACAAAGATAAGATTAAGTTGTGATATTTTTTACAATGATTTAATTTGATTTACTAAAAGTATAATTTTTTATTTAATTCTTCCAATTTCTCTTGAATAAAAATCTGCAAATAATTTTTAAATTAAAGCAAAGATAAATTTAATTCTCAGAGACTTCTACTTTTAGAAAAAAATAGAGAAATACAAACAATTGCTTTCCACACTATATACCTACGACTTGGTACTATATTTTTTCGTATATTCAGCATTGACTGTGCACAGAATCAAGTTTTATTTATATCGATCTTTTTAAACAAGCGTAATTGGTCAAAATTGCAAAATGAGTGGCGGTAATTCCGGAGTTCACCACATTCACAGAGTTGAGGATTAAATAAATGAGAAAGAATACACGACATAGTACGTTATAGTTATTTCGTATATTCCGTATATTCCGTATATTTCGTATATTAGTACGTTAAATATTTTTGTGGCAGCGAGACTTGTCTGGTGTACGGCCTTGGTGTTTGTTTTGGTAGTCTATGACGCGCGTTGTCGCGGACGCAAGGCCGCCGCGCCGCGCGCCATGCCACGTTGTTGTCATTCACGCGGCGAGATTCGAGTCGGCAGGTAGCGGGCCGCGTATCGCTCCGTGTTTCATCACTCTTGTCGCATACCCCATCGAATTGCAATCGCGTCAGCACGGGGAGACGCCAAACGCGACTACTTCCTATGAACAACCCCTAGTATCGAGCCGTGCGATTAATTAACTTCCGCAATTAACGATTCGTGGGCGCGAATCGAAGCTATTTATCGAAACAAATATTTCGCATGACTCATTCGTTGGGAGAAGGAATCCGAGTGATGAGATAAGGACATTCTAAGTCGTCGTTTTATAATATTTATCGGCAATATAATTATTCCCGACACTGGGGAATACATTCGCATCGCGCTTTGCATTTCCCGACGGATTTGAAATTGATTTATCGTTTTGAGATTAGCAGCACGACGTAATACGCAAATCATTAAATCGGGGTCGTTCAAGTAACGAAAATATGTCGTATACTGATAATCAATCTAAGACAAAAGAAACCGAGCACAACAATATTTGGTCTATGTTATTCTTCACCGAACAATTTTTTTACGATGTACAGAGTGTATGTATTGTGTAAATGTAAACATTTGCGCGACGTAGACTCTCGGGATGGACGAGTAGCCACTAATGTGTCGTCGTACTGCCGTTCCAACTACACTGGCGACAAGTATCGCGTTAGGCGTCTCACGATCATTTCCTACGATTATTAAAATTATCGCGATATTATCGGACCGCGCGTTTAATTAGCGACAGCTCGCATCGCGGCGATCCACTCATGAAGCAAATATTTCGCGTTGTTCTTCGCGACGTAGGAAACGCGCGTCGTGCGCGATTAATAGCGCCGGGAGTGCCGCCGTGCAAAGCGCCGTGTGATCGTCGCATTCTGGCGTGATTAGCGCGCGTTGTAATTAATCGTACTTTCGCGAGTGAGAATTGTGTGAGTGCAACGAGGGAATTTGAAAGGAGGAGGCGGCGGCCTGAGGGGCGTCGGGCAACGGCGAGGAGCACAACCGTGGGGTGAGTGACTTCCTTATTATATTTTTACCTTTATTATAATATTTGTTTTATATTCATGAAGTTTACAGTTATCTTTCGAATTACTTCCTTATATGAAATTCAAATATCTCGCGTCACGTTTTGAAGTTATCGCGATTTAAATGAAACTTGCCTTTCACTTTGTTTCCCAAACGTTTCCAAATTTCGTTCGTCAAATTAAATCGCTCGGATAACGAAAAACTGCGAGGTTATCTTGGAGTATCAAAAATTACACAGTTAAATACTAAACTACTTGATGTTGAAATAAAGTGTATTCTTTTAATGTCTAAATATAAAAATTCCGACGTACGTGATTACGAAACACAGCATGTATTAAACAAATATTGCTATCACAACCTCGCTTTTTATGAAATATTTACTTATCATCTGTTGCGCAATGGAGGAAGAAATATTCCTATATATTTATCCGATAAGTATTCAACTTAAGCGTACGCGGAGAGTTACTTCGCCCGCGGGAGAACTTCTTACTCAATATTCCCTCTCTTCTTTCTGTTTCTTTCATTATTATTATTATTTTACTCTTCGACATGACGCCGAGTGATACGCGCCGAAGTGCCACAATTATGAGCTGGCAGTCGTGGCTAAATTCCGTTTGGAAGAGTTAGCTTCGCGCGCGCGTGCGCGCGCGTAAAAGGTACCACGCTTCCGAAAACGATCGGGAGAAAAAATTACGAACGCGTCGCGCTATCATCTACCGGGGGAGTGAACTCTCTTTTTTTTTCCTTTTCCACCTCTCCCTCTCCGCCTCCACCATCCTCGCTTGTCGGTCCCCGCCGCGCTCTGGCAGAAGTTCAAAGGACGACGAGTGATCGCGCGCGCGGCTCGCTGATCGATCGCTGATCGAGCGGAACGAGGAGCAGAGGTAGGTAGATAGGTAGAGAGCCGCGCGCGGCTCTCTCGCCATCGCCAGCCAGCCCGCCCGCTCGCTCGCTCGCTCGCGCAGATAACGACGAGAGGTTATAAATCTCCTTCCGGTCGGAATCGGGAGCGAAGCAATCTGCGGAATGGTCCGGTCATCCGTCCATCAAGTCGCGCGCACCGCGACGTGCAGTCCACGTATTAATATATATCTGCGGGGGCGGCTGTGCGCGTGCACGGATCCGCGCGCGCGCGCGTGTGTGTGCGGGCAGCTGTACAGGGTGTCCGCGAACGAGGCGTCACGAATCTTAAGTGTAGAACAAGTCGGCTGGAGCGCAGAGTTGTAATGTATTGCTAATTGTTAAGACTCGCTATTATAGGTTCGTTCATTATGATAAAAGTACGATATTAAAGCGATAAGACAATATCCTTGTTTTCTTTTAAACTACTTTGGTTTGCATAATCGTTAATAGTTCGCTTTTATTGCAAGAATTTAACATTACAAATATGAACAATGCAGTCTAATGCAGTCTTTCCAGAATGACTCTTGCATCCTTTGGAGTCGATTCTTTGTTTCCCCCCGATCCTATTACGAAAGTTGTTAATTTCAACATTAAATGTACTCTGTGTGCAGCTATAAAATTCAATTCTATTAAAATATAATCCATTTAAAATTAAGGCAAAGAATTCCTCTATTGCTCACAAAATTACTTGATAATCTCTAATTGTTCGCATCACGAGAATCTCTCGACTAAATAACGACTAAGTATTGAGATAAAATTCACGTTTCTGTATTATTCCTCGCTGAATCATGTATCATACGGTGCTCCCGGGACACACCGTATACACGGTACGCATGTACGTGCACGCGTGTCGTTCTGCATATGCACACGTACACGCGACAACGGGTGCATCGTGCATGCCGCCGCGTCGCGACTGCAAGAACCGCGCTCCGCTCCTCGCCCTCTCCCGCTACCTCCACCCGCCGTCTCTGTCGCTCGTTCTGGTTCGGTATTTATGCGCGTTTCGATGGGAAAAGGCAGCGCAACTCGGACGCGACGCAAGATAATTTCTGATTTACCGCGAGCTCGCCGGAGCTGTCGCCCGCCGTACATCGCGCCGGAGATCCGTCCTGCGCCGCATTTTCGAAATGGAAACCCACCCCCTTGTCCTGACCCTCCGACCCGCCCGCCGTCGCGATAGCGCTCCAGCAACGTTCGTTCGACGGAACTCAAAAAGAAAAAAAAGAGGGAAAGAGAGAGAGAGAGAGAGAGAGAGAGAGAGAGAGAGAGAGAGAGAGAGAGAGAGAGAGAGAGAGAGAGAGAGAGAGAGAGAGAGAACGTCGCGTATGCTCGGAAATCGGATGCGATCGTAAAAGTTAGATCGCCTGGCAAATTTGGTCGTTTCGAAAGCCGAGGCTGCAAAAATGGGTTATGTAAATAAGGGATGAGATGCTTTTAACTCTTTCGGGGTGTAGGCGCAACCCCGATCGTTATTGAAATTCTAAAGCGGTCGGTTCTGAGTTCGCCGGATAGACGAAGGCAAATTAAATTTCCTCTCCTTGATTCTTCTTTTTCCCCAAATTTGCATGCGAGTTTTCATAAAATTAAATACCGAGATAATATGCGCGAAACGTTGACGTTGAAGTTATGAGAATTAGACGTTAGAACTTAAATCGTGTCGAAGCTCAACGGAAATAACATATAACGATTCTCGAAGGAAGTTAAAAGGAGAGAGAGAGAGACTACTGCACTCGCTTACAAGATCGCCATTTTTTCGGAACGGTGACTGTGCGTGATGATAAACGATAAAGAGGCCTGTCTCCCTCTCTCTCTTTGCCTTCCTATTCCGTTGCCATCGTCATCGTGCATCGGGAATAAACGCGATGCTCCTCTGTACTGTATGTCTGATCGAACTTAGCGCACGCAACCGGCGGGGGTCGTTCCGCGGAATTTCGCAGAGCGCAGAAATCGAGGGAGGGATTAAACGATCCCCGATAAACGCGCGCGCGGCCTTTCTTTAGCAGCGGCGATTCGCTCTGAGATTAACTGGTAACTGATCGGACGTGCAATACGTCCATCAGGATTCGCCGAGACTTCGTATATCAGGAAAGCGTGTTTCTCATCTCCGACTCGATTGTATAAAAAAAAACAAAGCCGCACAATTTAATTTTAATCATCTGTCATTGAAATGTTAACGATAGATGTAATCGCTGATAAGTATATGTATCTTTATTCGATGTCAAGTTAAATTGTTGATTAATCCTCCTTCCTCTTGGATGTCGATATTATAACACAAACGCTTGTTCCGGGAAAGAAATTCAAAGTGGAGACACGGTCTCGTCGGAAAAATCGCGACTGGGGAATTGAACGATAAAGAGCGCGGCGCGGAGGCCCGCCGTACAGTACCTACACCGCGGTCGTTACATTATTACGGAGAAGTCGTTGCGGGAATTTCAAGTCGGCGGGAGCGTCTTTCGAACCGTCGTCCGCCTGAATGTTTCACGAATAGGTCCGCGGACGTTCCGGGTGGACGCGCATACAACTTTTATCAACGAGCGGATCTTTCGCCTCCCTTTTTGACCGGCTGTCTCCCTCTCTCTTTCCCGCCACTTGATTCCTTCAACCCCGTCGCGGTTACCCCACGGCTCCCTTCTCCCCGTCAGAGTTTCGCTTGAAACGCTTGTCGTCGTCGTCGTCGTCGTTGAGGAGAAAATACGGGGAACGCTAAGCGGTCGCATTTTCCCGGCGTATTACTTAAGCGATCCGACATCGATTTCCGGTCCGAGGGCATTTCCATGTCGCGAAATAATGCATTCCCCGAGTGAGCGACGCCGCGAAGGTCGCCGCCTCCCGCGGGACCGAGACCAGACGCGGATTTCCAGGGTAACTTTCGACTTTCTGAGCACTCGGCAGCCGCCACTCGAGGCGAATTCTTCTGCAATTTTCAGCGCGCGCCTTAACGTAACCACTGCTCCGGAAAAATGGAGCGTCGACGTCGATACGAGGTTCTCTTCCTTTCTCCTCTGTCGGAATGTCGGGGAAGGACGGGGCGATTTATCGAATTTCCTAAAGTGTCTGAGAAAGTACAATAGCTTCCGTGCGGAGCTCCACTTAGGCCAACGATAACACTGACAGCCATTTTTTGTCGATAGGAATTAATCCGTAATTGTTTCGCGGTAAAGATATTATCTCGGAGATTCGTTCTTTTATTCGTTTCTAAGCCCACTTGGATTAAAAACAATGAAAGCGAAAGCCAATCTAAACCATTTCGCGTTAAAAATAATAATTACATGTAGCGTAAATATATGTTTGTAATTATCTCGCATAAGAAATATTATATTTAAAAGACGATACCGAGGAATGCGGTTTTCAGCGATCCCTGGCTTCCAAACGGACGAAAGGCGAGTATTTTTTCGCCAAAGTAGGAAATAGGGGACCATAAAGAAACTCGACGCAGGTAAACAGGCGAGAGCGTTGCACCGAGATACTTTCTCAAGCGAGATTCGGAACAGTCGGTGATTCTTCAGTAGGAACAGTATACGGAGTGCTTCAGAAAATCTATGTAATTAGAAAGAAATTCTTAATCCATATTTTGAGATGATCTTTTGTAGAATAAATTAAAAACGGAGGCTAAATTGTGAATTCATTTATCATCAAAGATTGAAATCTGACGAAAGAAACATAGGTAATAAAATATTATTCTACGTTCCATTTTAAAAGAACTTTAATGGAGATTTTTAACATGAGCAATCCTTAGAAAAATATTTAAAGTGGAGTGTTACAAAGTTGTGAGAGCGGATCGTGAAAAGAGGAATCCGCAGATGAAAGGAAAAACGCAGGTCTGAGATACTCCGTCTATCCTACGTGTATTATCCCGATACTGCCGGTCGGCAATGATTCCCGCGGAGATAAATCCCACGGAATATATCCAGTCCGGTTAACCCAACGCGAGACGATTTCCAAAGCGAGGAAGGAAAGCGGCAAGAAACACTCGCGGCTCTCCGGGCGCGGCGCGGCGAACTAATGTCGAAGGAGGGAGGAAAAAAAACAAAGGCGGAAAAGGGGGAAAAGGGTTCGTTTGGAGAAGAGATATAAAAAGAGGAGGGGGCAGGGGGGAGGAAGAGAAAAGAGAGACTTCCCTCGGTGGCGAAGCGGGGGGTGGCAGGAGGGCTGAGGGTCCGAGAGAAGTTAAGTGCTCGGGCGCCTATATGCGGTCCGGTTACCCCGGGATTATATTCCAAGTATTGCCATTATGCGAAGAGTTTCCTAGGAAGGCAATTTTCGAAATATTTAAAATACATATCATTACGGCCGCGAAGCCGGTCCTTATTATAAAATAGTCCTCCGTCGAGCAGCGAAAGGGTGGCTATGTAATACACACCGGGATAGACACCGGGGGAAAGGAGGAGCGGAAGACGGGAGGAAGGAGGAGACCGTGGTCTTCGACTACCTACTTTCGAGATCTCGCGAGCAGCGGTGCGGCGTAGCGCCGCTGTATGCGGCGGGGTACCCACCAATTTCTCCCGACTCGTCCTTGCGACGGACGACGCGACCGAGCGACGGCGTGTGCCCCGCAAAAAGAAAAAAGGCAACCGTACCTGCCCGGAGGGCCCGCGGCTATAGCTCCGCGTGTCGCGTAAAACGCGCGTGTCTACGAAAAAGCTAGCTATCGCGTGCGCGCCTTGCGTGCGCCAGCGCGAGCACTAGCGCGCAAAAAAGCCAGGAACTGGACCGAGTCGGAGAGCATCGTCTACTTTATAAGTGTGCGGAATCGCCCCGTGAGAAACGAACGGAGAAAATCCGTTCGCGAAGAGGCGCGCGTCGAGCGGACTTCAACCTTAATTGAGCAATTAATTTTAACGCACGTTGAAAAGGAGAGTGATTTTTTTTATCTGCATCTTCATCTTATTCTTAAAATTCTAAGTGTCTAAGCAGGCAACTCTAACGACAGCAGAGAATTCAATTCCAAGCACGACAGCTAGTTGTCAAATATCAGATCTCATTTTTCATTTTAAAAGTCAGCTTTGTTTCAATTTGATACATTTAAACAACGCGCTTAATCAAATTAAGAGCAGCTTTCCGAGTCGGTCCTCTTTCCGGTACCGGAGCAGAAATGGGTAAAACACGATTGTGTCGGAGACCCGAAATCACCGGGGTAACGTCGATACGTGTCAAAAAGCGCGAGGGGGGCGCCTCTCGATCACTTCTGACAGCACGGTAATCGACTTCTGAGCGCGCGACGCGAGCGATACCGGGGGCCCGCGCTCGTATCGCGATCGTTTTCTGGACGGAGGGCCGAAAGGAGGTGGACGAGACGACGCGGGATGGATGGGCCACGGGTAACGCGCGCGCATTTTAATACATCGGGGGCGGGCTTTTCAATTTTGAATCCCATCGGGACGATCCTCTCGTTCTCCTGATGTATCGCTTACGTTACGCGTTGATCGACGGCGCGGACGTACGTATACACGTACGAATACACGTACGCGTCGCGTAGATACAACGAAACGCAGAAACGAGAGTCGTCCGCGATTGTGTGGCCGCCTGCCGATACGAATGCGCGCGGGGATGCATACCGCGAGCGAGCGAGCGCGCGTCGCGTCGCGTCGGCGAGATGCACTTGCACACGCGCGCGAAAGCGTGCGAGACGCGCGAAAACACAATCAAGGCCGCGCCGGGCAAAAACACTAATTTAAACGGAACGAAGGAAATATGTAGTCACATCCGGTGTATCAGGATGAATGGCGCTCGGTTACTACAATTCACGATTTACTGTTTCGCGACTTTTTTCTCTGCCGACGCGTCGGGGATCCGTTCTCTCCTGCCGGTCCCCCCCTCCCCCCCGCCGCTTGCTGCGTCTCCCTTTCGCGCTCTTTCCCTCTTTCTCTCTCTTCCTCGCTCTCGAGTCACCGAATACGAGAGAGAAGAGACAAAGAGAAAAGGAGGGACAGAGAGAAAGAGGGAGAGAGAGAGAGAGAGAGAGAGAGAAGAGAGAAAGAGTGAGCACGGGAGGACGAGGATGGCAGGGCAGGACGATCCGGGAGGTAAAGCCGTTATTGCCAAAAAGGATAATGCGAGGGAAGATTAAATTTTTTTCGACCCGCCCTTTCGAGCTCCACCGACCGCGTGATCACGCTTTGCTGCTTCTCGTGTTGTACACTGTGTACACTTTTCGGGGGATGCGCTCGCTGCCTCCCTCTTCCCCCGTCGTCACCCTTCCCGAGCATCACGCTTTTCGTAGCCCATTTCCGACGAAGTAAGCCTCGCAATCATTTTAGATTATTCTCAAAAATCACGTTAATATCGCATAATTTGTCATTTTAATTATTTTAAAGTCTCTGTTTCAATCCCAAAAATCTGACATCTTTTATAGCGGTATAATATATATATTTTGGAAATAATATTTAAGAATAATTACGATTGCAACTTTTAATAAATTCTCGCACTTTTTTGAAAAAATATTTATTTGAGACTTGGTAGAATTGATATAATTAATTCAATTTTATCTACAATGTGTCGAATGATCGAACGTTAAATTTATTATGAAAACAACAAATTTGTCATCAGTTAAAAATATTTAATTGCTACTTAATAACTATTCGATAGTAAATAATGAATCGCGAAACCTGTTCTTTGGTATGTGAACGATTGCACGATTAAACGATGCGATTAGAGTCCTATTAAGTGGTCGTAGGAGACGCATCACGAGGCTCGCGCGCGACAGATAAAATATAATTTATATTTATACCGCGTAATGCTGCGTATACGTTGTCGTGAGTCCCCTCCGGGTTTTTGGGCCCGCTCGAGGTATAAATAATTGTCTCCGGTTTTCGCCGCCGGAGGCGGGCAATTCATAACTCAGGACGCGCTCTCTGTTGAGTCCCTAATTTCCGAAATGCGGAAGGTTGACCGCTACTTTTAGAAAAGGCGGAGGTACGCTATTTCGTGCGGCCATGGACACTAATACGACTAATAAAATATCGAAACTTATCGAAATATCAGTCGCAATAATTGGCGACAAATCTACTACACGTACGATAATTTCGGACGCTGGAGAGAAAAGACGCGTAGTTTTGGCCAACGTGCGTTAAAACTCGCAATAAAAAAACGGATATTATCAAGAGAAATTTAGTCGTGGTATTCAATAAAATTCTTATATGGAAATTTCATCATCAATATATCTATGTATATAATAGACTGTAGTCTTTATATTTTATGTATATGTATATAAAGAGAAATGTCTTCTCTATTCCAAAAAGGCTTTATATACACTTCGAAAATAGGACTTGCTATCGAGAAACCGACCTTCGGCAATGAAACTCTCTTGACGGATGCAAAACCGAGAGCGACTCCCAATGGCCGTACGCCCGAGAATTTCGCTCTTCAATGGAGAATATAAAATTATTAGAATTAGATTTAAGAAGGATAAAACTCCCAAGCACTTAAGCCAGTAATCTAACGAGCATCTCGTGTACTATTCGTCCGTACTTTTTCCCCAGACTTACTTCATCATTTCCTCCGTGGTTTTCAACTTACGTTTCTCTTTATCTTGAATAAATTAATCCAAGAACTTTCACGCTAATACTGATATACTGTTTATATAAATGAAAAACATCGCTTTCTCTTTTTCTACAAATTCTCTCTCTCTCTCTCTCTCTCTCTCTCTCTCTCTCTCTCTCTCTCTCTCTCTCTCTCTCTCTCTCTCTCTCTTTTTCTTAGAAATAGCGATGCATTTCGTTCATTTACTGCAATCTGCATAATTACA
Organism: Temnothorax nylanderi; assembly: GCF_030848795.1. Lineage (NCBI taxonomy): Eukaryota > Metazoa > Arthropoda > Insecta > Hymenoptera > Formicidae > Temnothorax > Temnothorax nylanderi. Next base: position 1,187,997 of record NW_027249098.1, on the reverse strand, counting down.
TTTTATTTCATTTCATCTACTTGTATAATTATTCTCTCTCTTTTTTTCCCCTTCTTTCTTTTATTCGTCCTGTAAAAAAAAGCCATGTCGACGGTGCTTGGCAGTGCTCTCGCGGCTTGGCATTCCACGATCCCCGGGTCCGCCATTGGCTTCTCTCGCCCGCATCAATTAGGTATTTTAATCGGAAAGGCACCGCGGAATAGTTGCGATACTACAACGGCGCGCATTTACGATACGTGCGCACAGGCAGTCAGGCAGGCATACCCGGAGAATTGGAACGTGGTTGCGTTAACATAATGGAATTCCGCGGAATGTTATAACCATTATATACGTATAGCGGATTACGTCACGGTGCGCGGCAGGGCCGGCGACGTGTGCGCCCTGAGAAGAGAGAAAAAAAAATAATGCCGCTTACTCGGTCGCTCACTTTAATTTCCTAGATTGAACTCGACTGACGGCGCGGAGTCAGTCTTGCTCCGTGCTTTTTCGCGAATAAACGGCGTGTCCCTCCCACGAAGCGCAAGCATTTCTTCCAGTATCGCCCGATACTTTGCACGGTCCCGAAAACCCGGACGTGAAAATTTAAACGTGCCCGCGTTTAAGTTTCACCGCAGACCGCTATATTCTCGCCGAATGTGCATTTTCCGGATGTACGTAAAGACGCGCCGAGTGAAGGTGACAGTTCGCGTAATCGAATAAATCCGACTGCGCCGATTGCGCGCATTCGTCGGGTGGGATGATAATATAATTAAACTTATTTAACTTTCCGGTTAGATCTGGAACTCGATATTCCCATATAGATATTCTCATGTAACGTTAGATATTCATATATTAAGACTTTTATCCTACTTATCGGATTATGTTACATAAACAACATAAAAACGTTACTGTCGATGTAAATTATAATAATATATGTATACGTATTACACATCTGGATAAGATAAACCTTGAATAATGCGTCAGAGTGTTTATTATTTCCGATTGTGGAATTCTAGACAACAGTTTTTACAAGTGAAATATATGCATACGATCATTTTTAATTTAATCAAGATAGCGAGTAATCCGCGCAACGATCGTTTTATTGATACAAATAAGCATAATTACACGCTCCGTATCGCGAAAGGGAATGAACGTGAACGTTACTGAGAGCAAAGAGAGAGAGAGAAATAGAGAGAGAGAGAGATAGAAGGAGAGAGGGAGAGAACATATTTTGTTAAGCGAAGTTAACTGTTCGGCCCAAGTCGGCGCAACCTGCCCCCTATGTCCGACGGTCGTCGTGCTAGTTACAAAACGGCTTGTAACTAGCCGCACGCTTAATAACTTGCACCGGTAGCGGACGATAAATAATGCAGGAGACACCGTCGTCCCGATGTAATTAACGAGAACAGTCGATACCCCAGGCATGCTCGCGCGCGCGCGCGCGCGCGCGTGTGACCGGCGTGCGTGCGTGTGTGCGTGCGGACGCGTGTTTGTGTCACGTACGCGCGCGAACGCGAACGAGCGCGGTCAATATTTGTCATCCGCTTTAACAAAAAGAACGTTACAAAACGCTCGGCCGGATGCACCCCGGCCAAATATTGACTGCGCTCATTGACGTTCATTGATACTCTCAATTAGCGCATACCGTCGAAGCCAATCGCCGGGTAATTGGGATGGCCCTCCACCTCCGTCCGCGGAAAAGCGCGCGGGGGTCTCTCTCTCTTTCCCTCCGCTGTCATTTTCCCCTCCCCTTCCGCTCTCCCTCCCTTCTCGCGCGTCCGCGCGACCGTCAGAAGCGCGAACGGTTTCGGCGCGAAAACTCGTCCCGCTCGTATAATTGGCGGCCGCCGGCGCCGCGCGTCTCGAGTACATCCGCGACTTTTCCGTCGCGAAAGAGCGGCCAATTATACGGGATTGCCATAGATACGGGAGAGCCGTTGCCTTCCTCGAGGATCGCCCGGGTCGGTCGGTCATTTGCCTTGACTAGGACGAACGCGTGCCTTAATGACGTGAGGCGCGCGCGGAACGCAAACCACCGCGCGCTCTCGTTAACGATCAGTCGAGGCTGCGGCTGCCTCGGCCAACGGAGGGAAACATCTTCGTTTTCTATCGGGGAAAATTGCGTTCGCGCGATTTCGGGTTAACCGCCCCGGAGCGCGCGAAAGTTTCGATCCAGAGAGGAAGTTTGCCGGGAGTTCGCTCGGGAGAGAGAAATACCCGTCGTTTCTTATTTCAATTCGGCGGCACGTTTCTGACCGGCGCGGCGGACGAAACTTTTAATTGACCCTCCCGTTGTCGAATTATTTCTAAATGTTAGACAAATATTGGAATGTTTCTCTTAACTCATATTTATTTTATCCAATATTGGAATAAATTCAAATGTATGCGCGTGCGCGCAAATTACTAGTTACGGCGCGGAAATTTATTTATCGCTCGTTTATTTAACGTCAGATCAATAAAATTAGGCTCGTAATGCAATTTAGTAACGTATCATAATTTAAATTGGAAAATACATTTTATAAATCTCTATAATCTATGAATATAAATCTAATATATGTACAGCTGAAGTCCGTAAAAGGTTTCCACCCAGCATTTATATCTAGCAGAACTAATCAATTTTTTAATTCATTTTTACATACATTTCTTGAATCGCGAAGATCTAACGTTACTTCTGACGGAAATGCTGTTTTTATTCTCGTTAACAAGCAAGTGTAATTCTGACGATTTTTTTGTTCTTCCTGCATATTATTTCTACTAATTTATCTTCGGCAAGAAGAGAAGTAATATTCTGCCGTCATAAAAACAGGAAAGCTACATTCAGCGCATCGGAATACATATCTGAGTGATTCGACGTTATCACAGACATAAAAATCTTCTAATTACAACACTCCATGCAATTACGGAATTCTTGTTGTACAATTTGCATCGAAAATTACATATTAGCACTGACGCGTGCAAAGACAAATGTCCGTCCCGGGGAAAAAGGATTAATCGCAAGAAATAGTATCATTCTTACCGATAAAGAAAGATTCATTTAGCAATAATTTTCATACGCACGCGCACACGCATAATGCCGTGATGCAACAGTTATACGTAAAAGCTTTTTCGCGCTTAGAACGATAATCATTGATGCATTCAAATCTTTTAACATTTAACGCAGATTTAACTTAATCCTCTCGCGAATTACGGGAAGCCACTTTTTTCACGTTAATGGTATTAACATAGCGCTCTCTGAGTGCCAGCGCTAATTATTCTCCTGATAATTTTCGCGAAGAAGCTGCTCTATTACTTGCATTACCGAGATCTAACGTATTAATTTTCAAATAACGAACTTTTTCTCTCGCATTACAAAATATAGAAAGGGGGATCATAGATAAAAAAAAAACTCGACTCACCCTTTCCTCCTCCCGAATCATCTCCGCGATGCCGGGCTTGATCTCGAGGTCGTCACCGGCACCAGACTGATTGCCGGCACTCTGCTGATGATGCTGCTGCTGTTGTTGTTGCTGCTGCTGTTGCTGTTGTTGCTGTTGCTGTTGCTGCACGCTGAGCTGTTGGCCGTGGCCGCCCAGGTGGTTGACGGGCGCGTGCGGACCGGAAGTCACGTGGCCGGGCACGTGGTGGGTCGGCATGGGGTGCGAGCTCTGCTGTCCCTGCGGCGGTGGCGGCGGGGGTGGTGGTAGGGGCAGCGAGACCGGAAGTTCCTGCAGGTTGATCTGCGGCGTGACGGAGATGCTGGGCATGCTGGGCGTGCTGGGCGAGCCAAGGGACCTCGGGGTCGAGCTAGCAGTTGACGGCACCATGCTGTGAATCTCGGGCACGACGATGTTGCTGCCGATGATATCCTGATCGTCGGGGCCGATGCTGCCGGAGCCGACGCGTTCCGGACTGTTGCCGGACGGCGAGCGCTCGCCGGACATCCGACGACGCTTATTCTTCCGCTGCAACGCCGCGGTCGCGACCTCTTCCAGAGTCGGCCTGGACGTCAGCTCCTGCTCGCTGTTGACGTCCGCGAGGCCGCGGATCTTGAGACTCTCCGCGACCTTAAGCAACGGCCCGATCTGCTCCTGGGAGACATTGATCTCGCCCTTGTACATGAATTCGACCGCGGCCTTGAGCTCCGGCCATTTAATATCCTTCATGATAACGATCGGATGCTGGCAGGGGTTGTCGAAGAAGAGCGCCTGAAAGTACGGGCTGCAGGCCGACAGGACCATCTTGTGGGCCTTGACGCTATGCCCGTCGCAGGCCAGGGTCACGTCCACGAAGCTCTCGCTCTGTAGAAGCTGATCGAAGACGTTGGTCAGATTGGTCTGATAATTGTTCCAGCGCAGACAGAACTGCTGGGGTGACCCAGCGCCGCTTTGTTGCGTCATGATCGCACGTGATGCACCTTCCGCTCGTATTTCTCGGAGAGGAGTATCTCTTGCTCCACTATTTCGCCAGGCGATTCTTTCCTTTTACGCTTTCTCCACTGTTCTTCCTCTTCTCGTCTTTTCGTCTCTTCCTCCAGTCTCCTCCTCGTGGTGCGTCTCGCCTCGGCTTCTCGGCAACGTTCACCTTGATCGGATCAGCAACGAGGCCGCATCTGCAAACACACACATGCACAGCCACACGCAAAATCTCCAGATGTCCGCGCGAAACGACGCGGGGAGAGTGTGAGAGCTTTATCCGCGCGCCTCGTGGCAACGTGCGCGGATCTGTCAGACGCGAACCGACGCGGGCGTCATCGTCCCGTTGGGACGTCGCGGTCGAGCATCTTTCAGCCTAGCTCCGAAACGTGGCTCGGAAATACACCGTACTCTAATCCACTCCCACCGCTTTTGAAAAAGTTAGAGTTCGCCTTGTCTTCCACAACGAAGCATCATACACGACGGGGGGTCTCCCGAGGGATCAGGATAATCCCGAGACGGGAGGAGGGGGGGACACGTCTATCCTATGTCGATGCACCACGCGGCACACTTAATCTTTACTCTCCCTCTCGCTGTAACTTCTCTCTCTCTCTCTCTCTCTTTTTATTTACAGTGTCTAGCTACTGTCACTTATTTTAGTCTCATCGAAAATGTCTCTATCGCGGTCAGGCGTGTATTGTCCAAGAGAGAATCAGACTTCACCATCAACCACCCACCACCAACCACCTCGAAACGCGACAACAACGATCACGACGACGACGTTGTGGTTTCCGCGACGAAATCGCGCGTTACGGATAATACGGGATACGAATGCGAAACGCGGTAAATGCCGTGCGACGTACGGCGGCCGACTGTCCGCGTGAGAAGCGCGTGCTGCGCGCGGCGAAGGGTGTCGAAGCGACGAACGACGTACGATCTGCACCCCGTGACGAGCGCGTCGCGACTGAGAGGGCCAGCAACGCGGCGGCGGTTCGCTCGAACGGCAGTGGTGGCACCATGCGCGGCGCAGCGCTTCGCGGCAGCGGCAACGGCAGCGGCAGCAGCGGCGACGGCGACGGCGGCGGCGGCGGCAGCGGCGGCGGCGGCGGCGGCGGTGGCGGTGGCGGTGGTGCGGCCGATATCGCGCGCGCTCGTCGCGTGAGGACGCGGTGCGGCGCGGCGTGAGCGGCGGTAGCGGCAGCGACGGCGGCGGCGGCGGCGGCGGCAGTGACGGCGCGGCGGCGGCGGCGGCGGCGGCGGGAGAGAGAGACGCGTACCGCGGCAAGGAGACGGCAATGTTGCGCGCCGCGCGGGTGGAGGCGCCCACCGCCGTACCTCACGCGTCCTCACGTTCCCCTCGCACCGCTGCAGTGCCGGCCAATCGCGCGGCTTGCCTTCCGATCGGACGCGCCGACAGGCGCCGCCCCCGGAGACCGCCTCATAACCGCCTCTCTCACTCTCGCGGACTCCCGCGAGACCGCGCGTCTCGTTTTGTTCGCCGTCCGAGAAGGAGAGAATTCTCTCTCTCGCGGCATCGGCCCCGGCGAGGCCCACCGATCGGCCTCCCGAAACGGCGATCCGCTGATGATGATGAGAGGAGGCCGCGCTTTGCTGATGGCGGAGGTGGTGGTGGTGGTTGTTCTGTCGTTATACTAGTACCGCCGAGCGGAGGTGGAGTGCACGACGACGACGACGTCGACGACGACGACGACGACGACGGCGACGACGATGACGGGGACGGTGCTCTCTCTTTCTGCAGGTATCGCGTAGGAATCAATGCATTCTAGGAAAGAATCGCGCGACCTATACCATATGAAAGTAGGTTGTACCTATGTGAGCGGTGAGAATGGTGAGATTTAAACGAGTGGGTAACGCGAAGATGTTTTTTGATACACGATATTTAGACGATTTCAGAATTTCTTCGAGATAAATAACAAACAATCGTCGACGAAATTGTCAATAATTTCTCTAGTGAAGCATTCAGAATTCAGAACCAATGGGGAACTGATATTTGCATCTTTTAAGTTTCCTTGAATTAAAAACCAAAACTGAAATGGACGGTGTCTGAATGGACTTGGACTCGATTCCTTTACAGAGATGTATAGAGATGCAAAAAAGTGTATGTAGCGTTTAGTTTGCCGACGCCATGAAAAAAGTTGGGTAAATTTGTTCTTTTACAGCTGGTGTAAGTGAGTTCAACGAACGCTGGCGGCAGCGGCGTAAAGAGACTTGTACAGACCACGGACGGCGTTTTTGAATTTCTCGTCTCTCGTACATTAAGTGCAAGGATCTTATTGCATCTGCGCACAATAACGATTGTCCTGATAGCGGCGAGACGAACGAGTGGAAACGTACGCTCTAACCGTATCTTCTAAATGAGTCTGGGTACACCACGTTACACAGGTCGATTACTCGCGGCATTTCTTCTTCTCGGAAGCAGCTGTAATAAATTAGCGCCCTAAGTTGACGAATGAATGATATTTTACGCCGAGTCTGGGATATATTTCTCAAAAGAGAGCTATAGCACATGTGAGATCTTTACTTGCAAGCATGTATATCCACAACAATTTTAGAATCGCTAATTAAACGAGATAAGAACTAACAGTAGAAATTCATAAGACGAACGATAGGCATGTGAGCGAGCTTTTTTGGTGCAATAATGAATATTTTTTAAGATAGCACAAGATGGCATGTTCTCTATCTCTGAATTATTTGCGAAATAAGAAAGAGTCGCGAACGTCTTTTCGATGTACGAAGTTTGGGAAGTTCCAGAATAGACGTCTATAGCAAAGATAGATGGCTGTAATAGAAACTGCATTAAAATATTTACACGCTACAGCAATGTTCCAAAGTAGGAGTATGGTAGCGATCTTAAACGTGTAGGGTAAACTCGGGTAAGATGGCCAACCTGTGTTCTTTCAATCTAGCTCGTCATGAAACATCGAATGAACATGGGTTGGCCATTTTTCCTGTATGGTCATCTTACCCGAGTTTACCCTTCACCGACTATTCAAATATGCTGCTCTAGTAATGTCGTTCTGGAGAAATCGCGGGTAGGTCCTCCATATTTATTCTCGCTATTTATTCTAATATCGGCCTATTCGCCGGCGAGAGTAGCTCAGTAGATTATTATTCATCGTATTAACTACAATCTCGCGAGCCGCACCCCAAAGGATTCTCTGCCCCTTTTTTTCCCGGCGGCGGCACGTGGCGGAGTAATTGGGGATGCAAAGAGCAGACGATTATTCAGCGTCGACGCGGTTTTACCGTCTGCCGTGTCCCGGAGACCAACAAGACGGTATTGACGATCGAATTTGGGCAGTCGTGCCTCGATAACGGAGTTACGTCGACGGTGCCGGCCGGGAAAGATGGCGGTCTTAATTGAATTAAGGCTACAAAGAGAGACAGGTCCTCCGCGTTCGACCCTTACGAGACCCGCCGGCTGGACTCCCTTAACTGGCTATTAACTCGAATTTTGGTAATAGCAAGCGTTACGTTAGGGCGGTCGGACGTACGTCGAAAAAGCCCCTCTTAATTTCGTCGGATAAATCCGCGAAATTTCTTGCTAAACCGAGACTATATTTTCCAAGATTTGTAAAGATGCGCATAATTCAACGCATATTTGATCAGCTAGAAATCGACAAGCATTATTTAGTTGTTGATGTCTTATGAACCAGCGAAAGGTAACATCCAATAAAATTTTGAATAGATTACTTCAGGTTTCGGAAAAGAACTTCCTAGTCATTGAATATTCAGCATAATATTCAATCAGATAGAAATCAACGAGCGTTATTTAGTCGATTCAATTAAATTTCGAAAAGATTACTTTACATTCCAGAAAAGAACTTCCTGTTCATTGAATGCTCGCCACATTATACCTCGTCTAAAAAAGGGCAGCGATGATAGAACCGTGAGGAAGAATTAATGAAAAATTTTGCTTTTAGTACAGGTAACGCTATCTATAATTAGAGCAGCGATACTAAAAATAAAAATTCGCAAACAGATCGGTCTCGTTAGAAGCATAAATCCAGGAAATTCGCTTTTCTCGATATATAGATTTACCGGCGTACTGCGGATTCGTCGTAAAGAATGCAGAGTAGTCTCTAACTCGATTTCAGTCCCCCGCTCGAAACCGGGCTGCCCCCTCTCGCCCCTGGCCCGCGTCCCCTCGCCCCAGATCACGGGCGGGTGTAAAACTGTATGCGCGATATTAGAAGCGTAAAAAACGAGGGTAACGGGTGGCGCGATGCCGAACGGCGAATGAGTCGGATATATGCGGACGAATAACGACGCCCGCGAGGCTTTCTGATGAAGGAATATCCCGTCCTTTACGGGCCGCGGAGCGTATAAACACGACGCAGCCACACACAGCCGCGTGCGTTATTCTTCCGCACGTCGAGCCGTGACTTTTTCTTTTCCTTCGTTCTTTTGGCACGCGACCGTTATTGCGAAGGTTGCGCGAATATTAATCGTTTTGCAGTGGCCGAGCGCTTTCCGCGCATTCCTACAAATTATTCGCGTATCTCCGTTAGACGAATATATAAATTGGGAGTATCGAATCCCAAAGGGATAACAAATAAAGCCTGGAGAGCACAAAGTAAAAAGTTCGCGGATCGAAATTCGAAATATAATTTATTTATTAGGCTCAATAGATCAAACAAATTTACAAATTCCATGATTTATTATACATGATAATAAAAATCAGATGAGAATTCCGTATAAAAAGTTATTTGTCGTCGCAGAAAATAAATATCGTCGAGATGACATCTATATTCCGTAAAATTTCATACTACAATTCCTTACACAAATAGAAATCTGTTAGTTACCAGAATAGAATGACGCTGTATACTCTGCAGCAAAAATACTGGGCGTACTGCACCGTTGTAAAAGCGCGAATACGTACGTACGACTTACATTTACCGTCGCAGCAACTTTAGTTGCTGTTACTCGAACAGCAAATATGTAATATCAAGCTTGATGTTACCGTAACACGGTTGATGTTGACGTATTTACAAAATAGTCCGACGTTACGCCTGTAAACAACTACAGCCTTTTCTTCCTTTTGGGATTCTGCAGATTTTTCCGCCTAGTTTCCGGAAGAGAGAAACGCCGTTTCTTATCTCGGATAACGGCACGGCAATTCTAACGATTTTCTTCGCCAATCAAGATGTCATCCCACGAGCATTTTGAAAGAAAAAAAGAGAAATATTTACATGACAGTATCCGCTAAGCCGTGGATCATCGCGAGGGTGACGAACGGCGACGGGGGTGGCACTGGTCATAACGTCCGCATTTCTCATATCGTTGATACTTTCACCCCTGCGAGCGTAGGGCGAGCGAGCGCATTGTAAGGGCGCGCGAGGCCGAGCCGGGGGGAGGACTATAAATTTTACTACGTAATATTGTTTAACTGCAAACAGTATACTAACACCCTCCGTCGTGGCTGGCACGGAAAAATTTCGACCCCGTCAAAGAGTTGTCGGAAAAATCTGCGTAAGAAAACTCTAGTTTTTTTCACGAGCGATCGATAATCGCGGTGATATCGGGTGAACGGCGATGATCCTGAGGCTGAGATTTCCCGATCGATCTCTGGTATCGAACGCGGCGAGGGCGTGCGGTTCGAAAGGGGTCGACAATACTTTCTCGTCCCGACGACGTACTCTCGGGGGCAAGTTATGAAAAAATACGAGATGAAAAAAATGGACGCGCGTGCGAGCGCGTGGCGCGCGATGGAATAAAAGCGTGAAGTATCAACGCGCTCGGATTTTCAACCTGTAACCGTTTCCACCTGTAACAGCGCGCGCACGCATGCTGACGAACGCGATGGAAAATCTTTTTTCACTCTCCGGTAATGGCCGTCCACGATCGCGCGCGTATCAACCCCGCCCGTAAACGTATTCTAAACGGCTGCCTTTAACTTCTCAGCGCGATATTCGCGCGATATCTTTGAAGCGGAGTTTTCGCCGACAACTCCCGTTAATCTCAAACTTCGCGAAACTAAGAAAATAAACCTGAAATTACGATATGGCGCGAAACAGTTATATATTCTACTGATAACTGTTATGAAACCGGCAACGGTTTACGTTATGTAAAATCATAAGAATCCTACGCGTCGTTTTTCTGAAATCGTAATTCGATCTCGCGAACTTCGCCGATCAAAACGCATGTCTCCTATGAAAAAAATATATATCTGTGTTGCTGCCTTTATACCTATTAAATAAGTATTTTCTTTTTCCTCATTTTATTAAAAAGCTATATTTCCGGAAACGCACACACACAATCATCACTTTCAAATACTTCCCCAAAAATTGTCTTTCATAAATATATGGATCTGTCAAAAAAGAACAAGGCGTTAATATGAAGAACTCTTTTTTTGTTCTACCACTCGCAATCGCTATTCGTTGTACAAAAAGAACGTTTAAAGAAGCCCCGCGATCGTTTCCTGCAGGGTCTTTAGGAAGTTTCGGATTCGATTGGGACTTTATTTCGTCGCGGCACGGCGAGCGATCGATCGATCGCCCCGTCTTGCGCCACGCGTGTCTCTCCCGTGAGAGGTGGCTTAAAATTAGCCATTTCCACGGTAATCGCTACCTGCTCCGGCGACGCCGGCACTCCCCCGACATTACAGAGACGGCAGCGGCCTTGCGCTCGCATTGTACAAGAACAATGAGCAAAGAGAAATATTGATGATGCTGCCGCCGCGTGGCTAAGCGCGAGCGGGCGAACGCGTGCACGAACAGCCGAGTGTATACCGAGTGTCCCGGAGCGATCTCCTCTATTATTCAAAGTCTATATTTCCTTGAGAAAAAATCCGAAGACAGTCGTCTTATTTCTTTTTAACTTGCGCTAACATTTCTTTTCTTTTCGAAGAAATTGAAGTACATAGATGAGCGCACACTTGGAATTAAATAAATAGGAAGGTTCTGTTATCCAGTTAATTTTTATTTTATTTCTATTCCAAGACAAGTCCAACTTTTTCCGTTCGATATGCCGAGTCTATCGGGGCAAACAATGGCAATAAAGAAAAGCACAGTTAGAGTACGGCTAACCTATGATCGTGTTTACAGGATGTGCTCAAAGTGCACATCTCGTCCATTCATGCTTAAATGATAATGTTTGTAGATCGAATTTGTAATAGACTTGTTTGTGAATTATTAATAGAAGAAGACGATCGCGATATTTCTTTCTTTGTCGCAATGTTCTGAATTTCTCGTTTCCTCGTTATTTAATCCTCAAATAAAAAAAACTCCTAAAGTATTTATCTTCAATTATAGCCAAGTAATGAAAATTTGGTCCGTTAAAATAATAAAATCAGAAACCCTCCCAATGCATCGAAACAATTGTAGCTCTTCGCGGTACAACCTCCAGAACATGTCGTTGCTTTTAGAGCACCCAGTACGCGTGTACATGCTTGTGCAACCCGAAAGGACCATGCGTATATCGCGAGGCAGACGCGAGGACGCGAGACAGCATGAGAGAGAGAGAGAGAGAGAGAGAGAGAAGAGTGAGACCGGGGAAATGCAGGAGGTAGCGAAGTATCCTATACGCGTGCGAAGGAAAGAGAGGGTGCGAAGGAAGCGCCGAGGGGATGACGGAGAGAAAGGGAGCATGGGACAGCAGGCTGTACGGAGAAGAGTGGGGAGATGGAGAAGAGGTAAGAGCGGAGAGTGGAAGGAGAGGGGTAGTGGAGAGCGAGAGGGTTATACGCTTAATATTTCAGCATCGCGAAATTCTGCCCCTGAATCATTAATCGCCCGCTCCAGGGTGGCGATGCCTAGCCGAGTCTCTGCTGCTCCCTCCGCCCTCCCCCACTGGCAGTCCCTCGGCCGCGTCCCCCTCGTCCATCCGGCGCTTCTGGTCGTGTCTCTCCTCTCTCGTGTTCCTCATCCCCCTCTGTCCTCTCATCCCCCGCCGGTCCTCCCCCCGTCCCCCGTATAATTTGCCTAACGCGACTAGGAAAGCCATCCGCGTGAATATTTCGAGTCCTCGCCGATGCAGGAATAGACTCGTCGACTGAGCCGTAATTAACCCGCTGATTAATTACCGTGGCCATGCTACACGACGAGCGGGTGCCACGCGCGAGTGCGGTACTCGCGACAATTCGCGACACTCGCGCCGTCGGTACTTGCTTTACCCCTTTTGCAGCCTCTCCGTTTCCGAGGAGGCGTTCGAAATGTCTTCTAAATACCGACGGTATTCTCTACCTAATCTCCTCCGTTCCTCCTCCATGCCGCTACGACGATTAAAGCTATCAGGTGTCGAAGTTTGTACACGCCGTCTAACAAATTCGCGACAAGCACGTGCCAGAAGAGAATAAGAAGTTCGTCAGTCTTAATCGAAGTAATGAAATCGAATCACGAATCAGAGGATCTGGTTAATATCGCAATTCGATTGGGTTCCCTTTAATTCCAAAAATAGAAATCTAAATCTTGAGATTCGTGGAATAACAAAATAGTATTCGAGCATATCGGAGGTAAACTCGAGGTAAAATCTGCAAAGAGCAATCATATAGTCAAGAGAAAGTACGTGACGTCTGCAACAACCTGTATTTTACCTTTCGCGTTCGATGTTGTAACTAATTTAAATGGTCACATTCCCACGCTACCGAGGAAAGGAAGGGGAGACGCGCGCGATCGGGAAATCTCCCTAAGAACGTGTTCTCTCTTTCCCTCTCGCTCAGAAATGTATCCGGCATTATATGCGCATCCGTTTCAATCCGTAACCGGCGAATCCGGGCGTCGAAGACGACGAGGAGAGGCCTAGGCGAAGCGATCCCCCTCGTACGACGAGACCAATCCGATTTTGCGGCTGATGATTGCGCAGTGATGAAAACTCGTACGAACATAATCGGACACACGTGAGTAGGATCTCGCGTTTATCCCCGCGGGATTTGTCGAGAGCACGTTTCACTTAAGAACAGTATGTGAGACAAACAGATGTAAGACAAACAGTAAGAATTAATATAAATTTATGTTAATTCTCTATTTATATTAATTCTCACTAAGCTTTACATTAAGGGCTTAATTCTTAATGGGCTTTAAATTAAGTACTTCTAAAAATTATTTTATTTCTAAAAACAATGAAAATTGGGTTTACGCTGTTATCCTGCCGGCATTAATAATCTAATTTGTATCAACGTTCGACCTGTATGTCAAATCTATATCTTCACAAGTTATATATTGTACAATATATAATTCACAAGTTATATACAATACATCTCAAAATACAGTAATTTATTATTATCCTTTTTTGATATTTACGACTATAAAGAAAAGATTTTCTCTGTTCTTCTTAAGTTGACACTTGTAACTCATAGTGGAGAGAAGTATTATAGTTCTGGGGCATCCTGTATAAACTGTACTTCGCAGCGAAGTGGCGAAGGGTTAAAAGGGTTGTTCACCATGTTCTCTCAGCAGGTACAGCGCGTTTCAGCTGCGATGACAGGACTTCATGCCGAGTAGCAGAAATGTTTTCTCCACTTACACGCTGTCGTCGTCGTCGTCGTCGTCGTCGTCGTCGTCGTCGTCATCGTGGCCATTGTGTTCGAGCAACATTCACGCACACGGCCGCATACGCTGGCAGTAGTTATTAGTCGTAGTCGCTGCGGAGCGTGCAGGTTGTGCACGAGGTTAACGTTGCAGAAGGGGACGCGGTGCGGTGCGGTGCGGTGCGGTGCGGTGCGGGAGAAAGCGGGAGAAAGGGGGCGAGTGGGTGGGTTGGTTTGTACCGAACAATGATATCGGGTATTTGATTTGTAACCGACGACAATACCGACTTGCGACCCCGCATTTCATCCCTCCCGCTCGCCCCTGTCGCCCCGCCGCGTTCTCTCTCTCGTTCGGGCGTCACCCAGTATATACTATATGTATCTGTATACATGGACCTGTGTATACCTATAGGACCACAAGACAAGGTTGTCGATAGCGAGTGCCACCTTTATGGTGCCTCGAAGCAGATCCTTTTCGATCCTGTCCTCGAACTAAGAAATTAGTCGCCCGTACTACGCGACCAATCGCGCGACGTCTCATTTCATTTTTGTCCTCGTGGAAGATCGAAAGATCAGAACTTCAAAAATGGTGTCGGAATAGTAAAACGCAAATTCCAAAAATTTTATCACACAGACTTTAACGTTTCAAAGATCGAAACGATGATGCTTCAACAATCCATTTCCTAGACTTCAATGTTTGAAACGCTCAGATACTGCGAAATTAAATCTGAGAATCAAGTAGTGATGATTTAAAGATCGTGAAAGTCTATTATACCATTATGAGCCAAGCCGCGGTGGAAAGATTGTAGAATTGACTGAATTTTTGAGAGCCGATCAGATTTCGTTCGAAATGACGCCCTCGCGTTAATCAAAAGCGCTCGTAGCAATTGATATATATTCAGGGATAGACGAGCATGTGATCGTTCACATCGGTCGGGAGAGGCGAACGTTTCATTATACCTATTCTCGGCAGGACATCGCTCTTGCATACGTAATACTCCAACGAGCCTATAAGTTGTTAAAACTATCCGCGGCCTCACATATATGCTACTTTTATGGTACGACGACCCTTTCGTCGCGCCGCTTTTCGTGTACGAGTTAAAAAAGAATTAAATTGTTATCGACCGGGGACGTTGTTGTTCTCGGGGACGCGCGGCGCGCGCGATCGAAGCACGATGAAAACTCAAGCGGGCTCATACCAGTTTATTCCGCAACCCCTTTTCTGCATTATTTACGCGAACGCGTGACCGGTCGCGAGCGCAATAAAGCAGCAAGGACCTTCTTGGACAGCATCAAACGCCGGCTTTGCCGAGAGGGCCCCGCTCGTCCCTCTCATCCTTTTTAGGAAGAAAGCATCCGAGAGAGAAATTATTCACGGGCAATTCTACGGGTACAAATCTCCATAAATATCTGAAAGACGGAAAGGAACGAAAATAAAAATTCGATGCGTCGTTTTACGCCTACCTTCTGCTGCACGGAAAGATTTTACACCATTTATTGTATCTGACCGCCGTTGGGTGTTGCAATGTTTTTCCTGACTATTCTCGCTATTTCTCCTCCAAGTGTTAAGAATTTAATTGCGATTTCGTTTAGCGAAGTAATTCAGGTTGGATCTTGAATAAATTTTCGGCCAGCGATGCGTTATAGGCGGAAAGGGAGTTATCGGTGTCTATCGAGAAGCAAACGAAAGACCCGGGGAAACAATCGGTCATCAATGCTTGAATAGCTTAATACTTAAAGCTGTCTATTATGCTGCCGTGTAAAACGTCGCGGCAAACTTCGCAAGAAGAGTTCTAAAAGTAGACTCGCGTAATGACATTGGGAACGTTAATGATGTAAGCGATCTATGTTTGCCACGTCGAAATGCGTTTAATCCGCGCGAGCGCGGATCCGCGGATTATAATTAACTCGGCGGCGATAATTCGAAGTGTATAATCACCAAACGAGTCGCGGAGCGCGCGCTGATACGACTACATGAAAATAATTAATCATCA
Source organism: Temnothorax nylanderi (assembly GCF_030848795.1). Classification (NCBI taxonomy): domain Eukaryota; kingdom Metazoa; phylum Arthropoda; class Insecta; order Hymenoptera; family Formicidae; genus Temnothorax; species Temnothorax nylanderi. Next base: position 1,172,146 of record NW_027249098.1, on the reverse strand, counting down.
ATATTCGAAAAGCATACGTTAAAACCGGCGTTGCTGCGAAAATCATTATAGGAATAGACCTTCTACTTTTCTTGGAAAGAAAGTAATATTACACGGGAATTATCTTTGTGTTCTAATGATTAAAAATACGCAAAAAATATATGATGTACAAATGCATACAATAATAAATGAGAAAGAAAAAGGACAACTATGAGAAATAAATAAATGACAAAGAAGGTTGTATGATATAAGCCTGACCTGTATGAATTATAAAGAAAGGAAAAATAATTAATAAAGAGAAGGTATATTTATCATTTTTAATAAAATATAAGAAAATCAGAGTGCGAGGAAGCGAAAGAGAGACAAAAGGTATGTATTTATATACTATTCGCAAACGGTTGCTTAAGATCTCCTGCCATCTTATGGAGTACAAAAGTACTGTTTGAAAGAAAGCATTGACCCGGCACGAAATAACATAATCCATAGGCAACACGACTAAAGATTTCATACCAGACGCTCGCAGTAAGAGAGTAAGGAGTGAAATAAAAATGAGATGAACACAAAGTGTGTAGAGCGAAGTGAGAAGAGACGGGCGGAACGAGAGGGAAAGAGGGGGAACAACCCTTCTCCGTGTCTCCGCGAGGAGAGAGAGACGTTGAAGAGGGATGAAAAAAAAGCTTATAAATGAATACACAGAGAGAAGGAGAAAGAGAGAAATGTTTGAGAACGGGAACTTGGCTGCGCCATCTCACGAACGTACATATTTGGCGGAAGACAGCAGCCAGGTGCAACGGACCTATTGACGTGTTAATTGCGCCTGAATAATTAAAGGGGGCACCTCTCCCGGCAGCGGTGCTCTTTCCTTTTAAAATGTCCCCCGATCTCGTTAACCCGCTCCCGGGAGGACGGAGGAGGGACGCGGGGAGAAGATGGTAGGACAGCCGGTGTCGCGAAGCGGAGATCGAGGATAAAGCAACTGGAACCAATTCGATTGCTCTAACTAGCGACAGCGAGACGAGAAACTCCGAATTGATTGTCGCTCGAGATTGGTATATCTATAACGGAAATACCGGTGATACACAGAAATACGAAAAGTTTCTCGAAACGTTTGTTACCGTGACGAATTTCGGACAGATGTTTTATCGGCATATAAACGTGTAGTTTTTCGTGCGAAAAAAAAATTTTCCCGGTCCATTCGATATAATTAGAAATCTCTTTTTTCTCGTCCGGCACGTGACAATGCAGCTGTTAGTTTCGACTAATAGCTAAATATCGAAATTGCTGTTGAATTTAACTTTTATTTAGGCACAATTTGGGCGTCCGAAATTCGAATTGTCTTCAAATATCGCCCGGATTTATAGCAGTTTGTTTCGACGCAAGAGAAACTTTAAGCAATTTCCAGCGTTTAAAAAAGGATAAGGGTATAGAATGGACATAGTGGTATAAGATGTGAAACAGACAACAGTAAATTTGTATGAATAATTTACAGAGCTATAGATTTAAGAGTATACAGAGATTAGTTCGTAAAATAGTACAAAGACTAATGTTATAAATTAAAAAAAAATGTACGATCGATTCCTAGTTTTTATTTATCCGTCGATTCGACCGTGGTATCGATATAATATCCTTACACATTTATGATCATTAAAAATCGAAAAAGTTTATAAGATAATAAGTCAAGAAGTAGATTCGAGAGCTCCGGAAGAGGATGTTAAATCCCATCAAAGATTCATTGCGATATTCAGCTGCCTCGCAGCTGTAAAATTCGATCCAAGTGGCTCGGCATTATTGCTGAAAATCCCTTCGAGTAAAGAGAACAATCCGCGCTCTCTCGGTAAGGGATTCGAAACGAAAGCCGTTACGTATGCCGTTAACAATGTCCGGTCGGGGCCGGACTTTCATATACTTGTGCGCGATCGAAACGGGGAAAATGCTCAAGCTGTGGCCTGAATAATTGACGATTTAGCAACGTGTATCGGCGGAAGGGAAGGGTTCGCGGTGATCGTAAGAATATCTAACCTCGACGCGAGTCCGCTGTATTATTCAGCGGCTGTCATCCCCGCGTCTCGAGGGGGGACGAAGCGCGTCGCGCCGCTTGCCTCCAGAAAGCTCGAAAGCTTACGATCGCGAGCGCTTATATATTCTCCCGATCGTAACCCGCAACGCTTTATCCCTCGATATTCGCCTTATCTTCTCTTTTTCTTTGATAACCGGACACACGTACGAAAGCGTTGTGCATGCAATCCGCGCCTCACGCATATACACACACGGGCGTCACACATGCACGCGAACGCGATGCGTCACGTGCCGCGGCTCTCAACTATAGACCCGATGCAATCTTAATGCGATCAATTATTTACGGCGCTCGTCATCGCCCATTAAATATTCCACGCTCGACGAAAGAGTCCTCGCGCTACCCCCGGAATTATTCCGGGCCAGTATTCGCGAAATAGCAGCGCCGAAGTGCAAACACGCTATTCGCACCGCGCCGCTATTTTCGCGAAGCTTCTAATGGCGTTAGGGAGAAGCGGGAGCATCCCGTGGGAGAGGCACCTGTCGCGCGGCGAAGGAAAGATTCTCCTCCGCCGCGATCGATCCCCAGGAAGATCGGTATGATAGACCGAGATGTAGTCGATGTTGCGAAACGTCGTGAGATAAGCGCGACGCGCCCGTATTTGATAGAATTAAGATTAATTTCACGGCGACTTGGCTTATTACAAAAGACTTATCGCGATCTTTGCCCGTTGGTGAAATGTGGCGTAGCGTGTTACTGCCCCGAAGCGGCCCTTCGATTAATCGAGCTTAAGTTCGCAAACTCTTTTATGTATAGCCCCGCGTTGCCCGTATTTATCGCCGGGAGCGCGTAATTGAACGCGTAATTATACGTCGGTCGACTCGCGCGCGAAACTTCATTTCTGCAATCTTCTAAATGTACCCCGAATGTATCCACGCGACGACGATACCTAGCTCTATAAATATAAGTAGTTACTACTCATCGACGTTGCAATAGTCCATTTTTGCAATCTCCTAAATGTATTTAAATGGATCTACGCGATAGCGCGACTGATCGCATCGCCCTATAAATACAGGCTGTTACCTGTGCTCCTTTTTCTCTCTCGGCAAACAACGCTCGATCGATCGCGCGTGCAAGTCATGAATCATCCTTAACGAATGAGCGTCATAATGGAATATATTATCGTGGAATATGGCCATCAAAGATGTCAGAGTTTACTTTAACAAAGGGCCCATAAATAACAGAAGCGTTCTAAGTAAAGCAGGCCTGAAAGCTTCGGACCTTCCATCTTCTAACATTTTTTAAAACGGAAGTACAATTTAAAAAATATATAATAGAGTTCTTTTTTAAACTAAAATTCGAAGCGAGAAGTAAACCAGAGTTATATGAATAATGTGTTATATTCCTTATGCAATAGTTTTTGTTATTTAATATCTTTAATATTTTTTCACTGAAACTTTTATAAGATGATTATCGTATCCTTTTGGCTTTTCATGATTGCGCTATAACGCGACTGCCCGAAGGGCTACCGATCAAGTTCTTGCGATCGATCGCCCACGTCGCTCTCTCCCCTTACGCCCCCGCAGTACGAGAGCCCCTCTAGGTTCCCGGAGGGAAACGGGGCACCGACCGACCAGGGTTGATATAAACTGTGATTGATATTTAGTCGCGCCACACGGCACTTAAGAGGATTAAGGACCATCCAGGACGAGTATCGGCCGGGAACAGCCGTGACCCCGAGCACGTGCATCCGGGGACACGCAACGATCTCCCGAACGTTGGCCGGTAGGTAGGTAGGTAGGTTGGTAGATAGGTAGGTGGTGGAGACGTTCCAGGTCGATCCAGCAGCGCCAAGGATTCCTCCCGTCCTGTCCGACGCGACTGAAACGCGCTACTACAACGCCGCAACTCTGATTACAGTTAGCTCGGTCCGCTGGCCTAAACCTCCATATAACGCGCATCGCGCGGTCGTCGGGGACTAACCCGACGACGACCACTACGCCACGCCACGCCGGGCGCGACATCCAGCCCCGACCATGATTATCCGGCGGATTGTCTTACCGCATCCTAATCTCGAGAATGCTCATATCGGAAGGCCATCGAACCAGGCTTTATCCATAGCGTATCTTTGGCGCCTTTCAGACTTTTTCCGTATAACGTAGAACCGCTAAATAATTAAAAGAAGAATAACGAAATAAACAAACATAATATAGAATGCCAAATTTTATGCAGCAAACTCGTCGATGAATTTAGAAACTATTCTTCTTTTAATAAAGTATTGATTTATATCCCTTCTTTACTTTTCTTAAAAATTGAAGAGTGTTGAAAATTAAAATTCCAAGTAAAGTAGCTCAAGTCAATTCGTAATAAGTTAGAGTATAAAAATCGCAGGATAATAAGAAAGAATATTTATGGAAGTGCGGTTGAAAAAAACGATTATTCGAAAACGCGCTCGAAAACAATCATTCTTCAATGAAACCCTGATTAAACCATAGTTATGTTGCCCAAGTTTAGCCGGGATATTCGAGAAAGAATATTTTTATTTCTTATTAATGCTCGAAATGGTATAAAATGCTGCAAGTAGGATATATATTTTCGTTCCGCGATTACATCTGCAGGAAGCGTGTTCAGCGGGCGATTAATATCTCCCTCGTGACAGGGATAGCTGCCGATTTAAATGAGTCGTTATAAACGTTTAAGGCGACTTCGCGACAATCATTCGCGGATCGGCGGATCGTTACGTTACATCGAATTAAAAACGACGTGGAAAAAAATACGAATTCAAAACGTGCCGGTTATTTTCGAGACGGACTTCAGAGAGAGACAGAGAGAGACAGAGAGAGACAGAGAGAAGGCGGGAGGAAGAGGAGGGCTGAATTTTTAATGAAGAGCTATTACTTTCCCAATGTGACAGCCACGGAAATAGACGGAACGCGTCGTCAGAAATACGAGCCATATTGATAAATTTCTACGTATGTATCGCCTTCTCCTTCCTCTCCCTTCCAACGATCTTCTTTCGAAATAGCTGGATAGTTTCTTGAGAGAAAATTTGATTGGATGCCGTGTCTTTCGGCGCTTTTTAAATTCCAACATTAATCATCTCTGCGATTCGCCGTTAAATTAAAATTTTTCTGAGGCCATGTTCAGTCGTGAAAGCGTAAGATTTTATCCATTTTCTTTGCTGCTCTTAATCTTAATTCGCTCTAAATTTCTAATCGCCCGTAATTGAAAAAGCTACAGAATCGCGATAAAGAAAGACAAGTTCGTCTGTCTTTCTTCATCAAGATACTCCCGAAACATTGTTGAGAATGCGATAAGCGGGCAGACTATCGCCCCGGAACAGTATTAGAAGCGGCTTGATGGATTAGTGATAACCGTTATCTATTCCAGACGTCATCCACGGTCGAAAATAGCAGTATAATCGAAGACACGACGGAGAAAGAGCGAGGAAGAGAGCGAGAGACGGGGAAGAGAGAGCTCTCTCTGAGCGAGTCGGAAGGGCGCGATGAAGAGGGGGATATTCCGGTAATGCCGGGGCAGGCTCGTGCGAGGTGCGAGAAAGGAAGCGTCGTTTCCGCATCGCGATTCCGCCCCGTCATTGGCTCCGATTCCGTGCTAACATTAAACGCGAGCCCTCGGTACACTCTCGTGCGGCGCGGGAGACAGGGGGTCAGCGCGGGGGTCAGGGGGGGGGGCGGGGGGAGGATTTTAGGGATGGCCGCTGTGCCGTTCCACCGTCCTCCCATCCCCCCCGTCCTCTCATCGATAATATACGATCGTGCATGATTCTGCTTCGTGTATCACAATGGCCCTCCGGGCAAGCCCGTTCCACCTCTATCTACGTACCTGGCGCGCCGAACTACCGGCGCCCGGAGTCCGCGGTGGATAATGAGTGATTAGGTAATTAGTTGTCCAATATTCGCCCCATCCACCCGTTCCTTCCTCTCTCTCTCCTTGACGCGCTCCCTCTCCTCCTCGCTCGCTTCGTCTATCCGCGCGATCTTCCCAGCGTTCGCCAGCTCCGCCGCGTGGCCTCCTGTTACCGCTTGACCGGATGCGTTGACCGGACAGTACGGACGTACGGATGATAGTACGACGTCGCGAAATATCGTAAGAGAATATCGTGTCAAGAACGGCTTTGTTAAGAGCGACAAATAAGCCAAGAAGTTCCTTTCTATTAAACATTTCAAGTTTCTTTCACTGACAACACGTTTAAATTGAAAAATATTGAAAATTACGCAGTTTTCGTATTAGCAATTTTGGAAAGATAACGAATCTAGGTAGTTAAACATTTTTAATTCTTGTAAGATATTTCTTTCAACGACGAATCGAAATCGAAAATCCGTTAGTCTTTTATTACAATTATATTTTATTACATAGCTTCACTCGTTAATTGAAACTAGAATTTATTTCAAGACAGCTGTGACTTTAAATTTTCTTTACCAGAAATATTTTCGTAACAAACATTATGAAAAAATATAGGATTTAAAATACTTTGAAGCTGCTCCCATTCTTCTTACATTGTACGTATACCTATATAAAGCTCATCTCTGCTCTTCGTCACCCAATTGCGCGAAGAGTTCGAGCCTCACGAGCGAGTATCGATTTACAAGGGAGAACGGGAAGAAGGGTGAAAAGAAGGGCACGTCTGTCCAATACCTATGTCCAAAAACAACCGAGTTCTCCAGCCCCGGAGCTGAGGAACCGCCATGTGTGCGGCGCCCGAGACAACCCCTTATAAATATAACAATTAAAAAGAGGGCTGTGTGTATGTGTGGAGTGCCAAACGTCCTGCTTCGAGGGTGGACACCCCGCGGGCACCCCTACGCAGGACGGAAAACAGAAGGGCGCAGTCCGTTTGCCGCTGCGGGCTTCTTTCCGTCGGCAGGACACCAAAAAATAACGGAATAATAATGAATCGAATTTTCGTTTGTTCACAAAATTTCGCCGCTTTCTATCATCGACGTACGCGAAAACAGGAATCGTTTAACCCGCGAGAAATAGCAATCTTAATTTATCTTTTGTTGAACATATCAATATTATAGGAAATAATTTCCATAAATAATTACATACTGAACTGGTTAACTGAGTTTTAGCTAATTCTATCTCCCGTTCTAATTTTGTCTACGGATAATTAGTTAAATTCCCGTTAAATCCAACCGATGTTGTGCGAACGGTCCGTAATAATTTTAACTCTATTACGCTTCGATCTTATCCGAGTCTGCCGCCACATTATCATAATTATTGGATTAAGAGGGTAGCGAAGTTGACTCCGCAAAGCCGTCGACGATGCGTCTCGTAAAGCTGTACCGATTGTTTGACGAGTGATCGAAAAGAATACTGGACCGGAGAAAAGGAGAGAAACGGAGACCAGGCGGCGATCGGTGAGGGCCGCGTGGGCGACACGAGGGAGTTAATTCACGAAAGCGCCGAGGCGAATTCAATTCGCGCGAGTTAGCGCGTGACGAAATCGCCGCTCGTCGCCTCGTTGCCAGCGACCTAGGTCATAACTATTTAAATGCCCGCAGCTGGATAAATTGTTGTATTAGTCACGCCAAGCTTATATTAATACGTGGCCCGTCCGGGTTCGTCGTTCGCGAGCCCGTTATGTCCCCTTCCGACAAGGTCCTACTTAGATTACACGAAACGGGAGGACGAAGCGTGGATCGCTTGTTTCTAATCCTGTTAATCTCGAACATTTCGAAAATCTATGCGAATCGCGAGCAACAATATGCATAAGGTTATCCAGATATATTTCAGTTATACGTAAGACAAAGTCGGGGAGATAACGCGGTCGAGATATATTAGTAAATGCCACTAATTAGCCGTGACATACTAAGGTGACTAACTCCATTGATTCATGTAAATGCTCCATTTAAGAAAACGATGAAGATCGCGCCGTTTGCACGAGAGCAAATCTTCTATTAAGCTTCGACTCAGTCAACGAATTTAAGTATCTCCGGAGAATCCGCGAATTCTCTCGCGGCGCTTGTTACTCCTGACATAGATTGCAACAGGCGACAGGCCGACTGTAAGTTAAATTCTCTCTTCCTCAATACAACGGGCAATCACCGCCGATCGAAGTACAACGCATTTTATCGAACCAACGACTCGACGCGTCTTCGGGACGCGAGGGGCGGGAGGAGCGCGAAGAGAGAAGGCGAAAGAGAAAGAGAGAGAGAGTGAGAAGCAGAGCGACCAGTCACCGGTGGTTATTTAGGTGATTACGCTTTGCTTCGCGGGCGACGTGTGCGCCGTACACGTTTGATCGCATCGTCGTCGCGACAAATCGACATTGTGTCACTGCGCCTCGTTGCAGCAATAACGCATATAATATACGCGCGCGCGAGCGAGCGAGCGCAGCATTACAGACCGCTGATGTAATACTTTTATGATCGGCCGCCGCAATTTCTCGGTGACAACACTCGCTATTTCTGTCGCCGAGTTTGTGCACATGACTGCCGCGACGAGCAATATATCGCGCAAATACGCGCGACGCTCACGCCGATATTTATACAGGGTGTTCGTCGTTTCCTTCCGAACCGCGGGTAAAAACTACGGGCGACGTTGGATCTTTGCTTAGCTCTCTCTCTCTCTTTCTCTCTCTCTCTCTCTCTCTCGCCACCTCACGCGTGTGTCCTCGCGGATAATAAATATATAATGAGAATTTTATCTTAGAGATAAGGGAATGATAACGGTAAACGATGACTTCGCTTGATATTTCATCCATAAAAGTGATAACATTCGTAAATTATATTTGTCTTGAAACATATAGAGCGAAATTATTCAGAAACTTGCGTAATAATGAAAGTACTCAATGAATAAATTAATTCCTAATATTCATAGAAAACTGTACAAGAATCGCTCTCTTTGTTTCTCTATTGATTTTAAGCTAATTTTATTTCGATAAAAATATAACAATGCGACAGCCAAGCTACGTAATAATTGAAATTTATAAAAATGATTAAAGAAGATTAATATTTTAACGTCTGAAAGTTAAACTGACTAGTGACTACATACTCGACAATTTGAAATGCGATCGTCTGGACAGGAAAAAGTACATATTCGGGACACCCTGTACAATATATCGAGCGTGCTCCTTTTTTTTGCTCCCTCCGTCGGCATTGTTCGTCCATGTAACGCGAGTCGTTTCTCGCTTTCAAAACGGAGCTTCCTTAAGCGGAGGAGAAAATCGAAGCCGAGGCGATGAGGGGGTACGCCGCGGCCGCTCGTTACGTAGGTGGAATCAAGGCGAAACTTTCCGCATGAAATTGCAACGTGCGCCCGGCCGTGTAATGCCCGAGTGGTACAACTCACCTGTACGTTACATGTCTTCGTACGCTGTCGATACCGCTCGCAGTAGAAGCTGCGCTTTTTCCACGCACGGTGCATTGCTCTCGTCGAAGTCCATCCGCGCGTCGATGCTCTTCCTGTGATCCTCCGGCCTGTCACGAAACAGAAAAAAAAGGAGGCGCGATTGAGAAAAGTGAGCGGCGAGAGACGGTTTCGCGGACCGAATTAAGCCCGAGAAGAGCAAAATGAACCGGCGAGTAATCTCGAAAATTTGTATGAGATCGCACGCTTCCGAAAACTATATTAAATCAATATAATTATCTAGACGAGATAATTATGATCGCGTGACTGCGATATCTGCAGTTTACTGCACTTCTATTAATACCCGATATCTCTATTTCAACTTCTACTTGCTCCTTTGCAAAGTTCCCAGCTGGACACGTATAGGTACGTATGTATGTGGCATTTATAGCGAAAAAAGGTTAAAGATCGAAAGTGGCTTCTATTTGTGTATACAAGCCACCCTTCGCGTTTCCTCCGAGACACGTTAATCCGCAGAAATACGCGACTGGTGGTGGCGAAGATTGCACGGGCGGCAAAGTAAAAGAATGATTTATCGGTCGGCTGACTTTTCCCACTCGTGCGGAGAACCCGGGTGATCTCACTCATCGTATAGCTCGTATCTTTTACTCGCGAGAAACACAACACTAGCGATGGTGTTAGGTATCGCGTGATCCGAACTTTTCAAAAATATCTTTTACATTTCTCTCTTTCTCTTTTCTCTTTATATGTATATATACACATATCTATTTATTTATAATTCACGCGTGAATGGGGGAGTGGGGTAAAATTTGGTGGAGAATGAAAACGCCTCGTTGACAGACTGGCTCGTGAGCGATGCGTTTGACGTACGCGGCCAAAAAAAAACGAAGGAAGAGACGGACGGAGAAGAAGGAAGAAGGGAGACAAGCGAGTGGCGAGAGCAACGGTTACAGCAGAATAAACCCCTCAATAATGAGTTCCGCGAGTGAATTCCCTCGGTGCGGAGAGAGGCTCGAGATAATAAAACAGAGCGGGACGGCGTCGGTGGTCGAAGGGGGACGAAAGGGGGGCCCAGGAGGGTGGCGAGTGGGTGGCGGAGGGTACCGGGGGACGAGCGGGGATCCGAGGGAGGTTTCCGCACTGGCAAGAGTAATAGTAAGAGGCAATAAAATATAATGAAATAACATCCAATCCAGGAGAGATATTGTGAAAATATTATTACTAACTTATTACTCGTTGGGCACGGCGTACCACGCTCTCGACCTTTTTCTCCATTTTTCCCTACCTTGCTCCCCCCCAACCCCTCTTGTTCTCCAGTCTTCGTTCCCCGCCTCTTCCCGCTCTCGACAAATATATACAGGGTGCGCCTGAAAAGCTGGAACTCGATAGTACCATTTGCGACGGATTTTTACTTGGCAGAGATTCGAATAGCTTTGTTCGATTTCTAATGTTAAATATGCCGAAAATTGACATCGAATCCTTCTTTCGAACGAGAGTTTAGTAGAGATTAACTGTAAAATATGGTTTCTCTGGTATTTAAATTCTCTCGTACAAGCATAATTCGATAAAAAATTATAAGTTCCAACGTTAAATGATTTATTGTGCAAACTGCGAAACTATACCATATGTGTACCACAACAGTGTTAATTATAGTGTAAATTTTCGGTAAAGTAATATATATAAATTTTCGAAAATTTATAGAAAGATAAGAAAAAAGACTTGCTAGCAATTAAGAAAAACATTTCGTATAAAATGACAGCTATTTTCATAATTCTGCGAAAGTATGACAGAAGTAATAAATATTTCTCGGTGATATTTTATGTTTTGTTTCAAAACCTGGCTTTTCGGTTAAAACCGAGTAACACAATTTTACATATACAATCGCTTCATTTTTAAACGAAAAATTTCTACTCCTTTTAAGCGCACCCTGTATAACCCCTTCGTTCCATCTTTCTTCTTTCTCTCCATCCGTTTCGTGGTCGCGGAAACGCGATAAAATTTTTCTCCCTTATCGAGTCCCAATAAAAATCGGTTACCCGTGGCAGAAGACCGCTGGTGTTCTCGTCGGTCGGACGCTTCGTGAGACGCGACGAAGATCGCCCTCGCGAAAAACGGGCGAATGCCGCGTCGCGTCGCCGAGTCGCAGACGACGACGACGACGACGCGGCAGCGCAGATTTCCGCGGCTCGTTATTTTAAATTAACGCGAGCGCTCTCCGTATTTTAAATTATATCAGGGCTGGATCCCAGAAGATTCTCGAGAGAGAGAGAGAGAGAGAGAGAGAGAGAGAGAGAGAGAGAGAGAGAGAGAGAGAGAGAGAGAGAGAGAGAGAGAGAGTCGGCCGCCGACGTTAAAAATTAAGTATCTAAGAAAAGCGAGTTTTCGTTATAATAATTTTGTTGTGATAATCATTTATATTCATGAGAGGGATACTTTCCATTTTCAGAAAGAAAAAGAGATAACCGGAACGCGTTCTCGCTCTTCTCGGAAATTAATTAACTGTAAGACCACGGACCTCACCTCGTCTTCGGATTTCGCGGCGTGCATTGCGGCACAAAGTGCAATCCCCGCGTTTTGCGCCGCGCAACGTAGACGCGCTGCGCCTACCGCCGCTAGCCTAATCGCCCGGTATCGCCGTCGAAATTATTCCCTTTTAGCGTTGTTAGCTCGGTACGCTCGCGATTCGCGATCGATCCCCGGGTTCGTCCGGCTCTCTCGCATTTGAAATGCAAAGTGCGCGGCCGAGCATTATCTTCCAGGAAAGACCGGCGGACGAATAGAGAGAGAGAGAGAGAGAGAGAGAGAGAGAGAGAGAGAGAGAGAGAGAGAGAGAGAGAGAGAGAGAGAGAAAGAGAAAGAGAAGGAGAAAGAGAGATAAAAAAAGGAAAGAAACACAGAGAAAAAGGCAGAAAGAAAAGATTATCGCAGAGCGAGATATCTCGGGGAGAGAGATCGCGCGCACGGTGACGAAAGATGGTTATATAAAACGCGGTTAGAAGGAGGAGAAGGAGGAGGGGAGTGCGCGGGGTAGGTAGCGGCATGCAACAATCCTATCTGACCGTGTAAATCTCTTGGCGTCGTAACGAAGCGGCAAATCGAAACTAAACGGTAGCCCATGAATGGGAAATTAGAAAATAACGTTACGCTGGCGCGAGGTCGCGCGCGCGCGCGCGCGCTTCCGGCCGGGACACCCTGTGCATGTATACACGCGTGTATGCATGCGTGCGTGGGTGGGTGCGTATGTGCGTGCGAGTCGTCTCACGCATCGGAGCTGCCGTAATGCGCATTATTATCTCGTAAGCGAAATCTGGTTACGAAGTCCTTTTATTAAAGATTTAATTGATCGACGACGCTTAAAACGCGCCCGACCGCCGTCTCCGTTCGTGCGTTTCGCGCTGCCTTCCATCCTCCCGCTTCCTACCTTTTTCCTCTCCCTCCCCTCCCCTCTCTCTCTCTCTCTCTCTCTCTCTCTCTCTCTCTCTCTCTCTCTCTCTCTCTCTTCCGTTAAATAAACTTCTCTCGCTGCATTTCTTCTCCCTCCTCACTTCCCCTGTACCTGTAATAAAATTCGCCTTCTCCTCCTCCCCTCCCCCTTTTTTATGCACGACCGTTACTTGCGTTCATTTGTTTTCCGCATCTTAATTGCATCGTCGCCAAATTGGATTCGGTGTCTTTCTATATTTGCATTTCTGTTGTTTTCGAATTTTCCGGTCCGTCATTTTACACCACTTACGTGTTATATTCCGAGTATATTGTTCTCGTGGGTTCCCATCCGGAACATAATAAACCGCCATCCGCCCTATCCGTCCATCTATCTACCTATCCGTCTCTCTTTCGCACGGCTGAGTTCTTTTTTTTATTTTTATTTTTTCACTCGGTCTAAAGAGCTTAGCAATGTAATCGGAATATTTTTACGCCCTCCCTTCATTCGCCTATTATTACGCGGACGAATTTCGAATGAATTTTATTTCCGGCTCGCAAGATACTTTTCCGAAGTGGCAAATCTCGCGATCCGCGAACGATATTGGGCGGATCGGATACCGAGAAGCAGAATGACGAGAATCCTCGGAAAAATAAAATACAGTTGTATGTGCATATTTTAAGATCCCTCGTGAGGATTTTAAATGGCAACGATTTTATTTTCCACGAATTTACGAATATAAAAAATTTGCCGTCTTGTAATCTTTCTCATTTATTTTACTCGCGCAAACATTTTTGCCGTTTGCTAGTTTCGAAGTCTCTACACAATCCAGCGGATACTAAGTTGTGTCGAAACATGAATTTACTGAAAATACCACGGCGAAATTTTGCCGCGAGTTCCATTCCTACGCGCGCGCTGGATAGCTATTACTTGCGCCCGTCTATATGCCGGGTAATTTGCGAGAGTAGAACGATTTGTCGAGACAACGTCGCTTATATAAATAATATGTCGTTATGCGCGAAACATAGCGCGCGCGGAGGGGCTCTCTCGTCCGTGCCGCCGTATTCACGTGTCTTTGCCACACACGTTATATAAAGGCATCTTGCACACGGCTGTATGCGTGCGCGCATACGTTCGCGCGTGTGTGCACGTACGTCCGCGTCTACGCTCGACGCATACGCGCCAGAAATAAGCAGTCCGCGACGGCCGTAGGTAGCGCAAGTAAGAATAATGTGTTTATTCGTCAGATTAAATATCGCGTTCGCGCTTTCTTATTTCTTCTTAAATTTTTTCTTCTTAATTTTCTTTCTTAAATTTCGTACGCGCATCTCGCTAGACTGAAATATATTTTATATGGAAACTTCCTCGACGAATCTAGATTCGCCACGCTCTAACGTTATTATTTTCGTTGTCTCCCAAATGTCTTTAAAAAAATCGAAATTCGCGAGTACGCCAAACGGCGCGGGCGCGTGTTAATCACGCGGCATCCTCGGCGAAGTCGACGTCTTTTCTTTTACGATGACACGTGCACTCAATAAATGCATACCGGTGTAATACATACGCACGCGCGTATATTACGAATATCCATAAACGCGGACCTAGAGCCAGCCGCGTTTCGCGCTCGCAGGTTAGCGCGCGGGGCGTATGAATAAAATACGGCTCCGGGCCGAAGATTTCGCCGAGTCGACTCGGTATAACTCGTCTCTGTCGCATTTGCATCCGCATTACGCGAGCGTATACCGCCGGCTTGCGTAATATTATAATCAGCCGCGGGAAAATAAATAACTATGGCGTCTACCTGGCCACCTCTCTACGCGTTTCCTCTCTCTCTCTTCATTCCCCCGTCCGCGTCTTCCCTCCCTCTCATTCTTTTTCTTTCTATCTCTCCCCGTCTCTCTCGCCGTCAGATAACTATCTTTCCGTTTCCTGCTGGCGGGCCGCAGTAAATACACATAAGTCGTAGCAACCTACTTGCTATAGTTGAAGAAAAGGAATGAGTCGCGGTCGCGGGAGGAGAAGAAGGGAGGAGGGAGGAGGACAAAGACAGCGATAACACGTAACTACAACGATTTCCACTTGAATTAAGAGCACCTCGTAAAACGGAATTTATTATTCGCGCTCGGGGGAAAATTTTTGCGGAGCGACCGCTCAGGAAGAAGCTCTTCCCTCGAAAAGGGGAGGAGAAAAAAAAAGAAAGGGAATAAAAGGAAACAAGAAGAGACGGAGAAAGGGAGCGGCAGAAGGCAGAGATCGCGCTGCGGCGTCCGCCTGATTAAATATCATGAGGAACTTGGAGCGAAGATTGCAACGCGCACGGCGGGAAATGATACCCCGTTGTTAAAACCCCGGGAAACGTATAGCGCGAGACTGCTGCCGATTCACGTGAATTCTAGGAATTTCGCCCGAGTTCAGGCCGGAAAAGAGTGCGAGAGTTTTTTAATTGTAGCAGACGCACCCGCACTTCTTTCCTTTTAGTGACCCTCTCTCTCCTCAATGTAATTTTTATATAATGAGACTATAACTTTTATACAATGAGACGTGTTTGTTCAATGTGCTTATAAGAGATGCGCTTCTAGGTGCGCTTGTGAGCGCGGCGATACAGGGGTTAACGCACGCGAGAGGGACGCCTTCTCAGGAGCATCAAGTGACAAGTCGAGTATCGCTATAGCCTGAAGGGCGATAAAGGAAGTTCCGTCCGTATCGCATACACATATATCAAATGATACGTGATGGATAAAAAAATAACACTGTAGCATGACAGGAAGAAATATATCTGATTAGCTAATTAGCTTGAATAAATGTTGATAGTAACTGTGTTACAACGATTTAAAGAACTAGTTATAACATTATTTCTTTCGAGAACAGATTTGATCTTTCATCAATAGTCGAATGTATCCTATAAAATTTCAAGTCATTCGTGAAAATTATTAAAAATGTGCCTAATTATTTGTGCAGCCAAGTAAAACGTTACTTATTTCTCACGCCTCCTTAAAGCTTTGTTAGATATATGTCCACCTTCGAGACTCCGTTTTAATACGAATATTTTTTCAAATATAACCCTTCCTTCTTTTCAAGAGATGTCCGTATTCCATTATGACGTCCAATTCCCATCGAATTGCCGACTCGGGGATGCGCTTTAAAAAATTCTACCGGCTCGTCCGGCTTTTTCCGGCTAAGTGATGACAATCATTAAACCGGTGAAGCCGTCCGCGCTCCTTCGTTTCGTGGAACCTTGTCAGGTTCGTCCTACTTCGTAGACTTCTCATTAGGGAGGATTCGACTCAGGAATATCATCAGGATACAGCTCTCTCGCATCCAGGCACCTGTTTCTCTCTCTATCTCATATTTTCACCCTCTTTCTCGCTCTCTCCCTATTTCTCTTTTGCCGTTTCCCGCACCCTCTCTCTCCGGCCCTCTCCCTCGTCGCCATATCTATTCCGTGCACTTGCACGCGCTCGCATGCATACGCTCGGCCGCCACGTACGAACGCACAAACGACAAAACACGTATTACGTGTAACTGGAGTCCGCGCTAGAGATCAATACACATAATAGAGGGTATCTATAGCGGGCGCAACCCGTGCTCATTTACTTAATTGTGTTCTATACGGCATAACCGAGGCGTGGTGGTGCAGCTCGTGTAGGTACGCGGCCGCCTCTCTGCTACCCTCCTGCCGTTGCCCCTCGCATTTGCCCCCCTTCCTGTCGCTTCCCCCCTGCCGACCGAGGGAGGAGGAGAAGGAGGAGGGGGGGGGAAGGGGGGCCGAGTGTGCGTAATATTCAGACGTATAACGCGCCGGGGCCGCGTAGGTACATTGGCATCAATTTATGGGGGTTGGGAGGGCCGCCCCGCCAGGCTATATATATGCTCCGATAGGGTTGAATATCTCGCGCTTTTGTGCCCCGTCCACATCTCCGCGCTTCCGCCCCTCTGTCTTTTCCATCCTCCCTTTTGCCGCCCTTCGCTCGCCACCGCTGCGCGCCGCTCGCGCTGCTCCTTTCTGATGCGATTGCGTTTCGCGTGTTTTTGTCTCGGCCTCGAAGTTGCTCCTTGCACGATACGAGTGCCATCGAGTGCCTCGCCGAACAAGAACCATTATTTTCCGAGACTGACGAATGCCTCGCTCGAAATGCGCCCTTCGAGCTCATTACGCACAATGCGCGACTTCGGAAAAGAGAAGCCGAGTTAGTAAACGCATATTTTACGGTCGGTTAAGGAACTTTGTAGATGACTGAACGTAAAACTGGGTACGGAAATCTTTCGAGTGTCATTCCAAATTATATATAAAAGTCATATATACAAACTAGGAGTTAATTTTAACAGTAGATTCTTTAACGAATTTGAAATCGGTTGAAGGAAAAGTTGGAAAGAGATGTTTTGCGTTGCAACTTTTTAAATATCAAATATTTTAATAAATACACTCAACGGCTGTGCGGCTATAAGTCGTGCAAATCGACCGAGGCAGAATACCGAATCGCGAATTCGCAAAAATAACGGTCGCGACCGCGACAGCGGACGGGAGTCGGAAGCCGAGCGAGTAAAAGCTCGCGCGACATCGCGAGAATTCGCGCGGCGCGAAAAGGGTCGGAAGCGATCCCGCTTTCGGCGGCGGGCCGGCGGTCGACGACTGCGACGAACAACAAAATGTCGACCGCAATTATGCTGTAATTAACTTGGAAACGTGTGCGCACGTACACGCGCGGCGTACACACGCGGCGTACCCGCACGTACACCGACGGCGCGTCGGCCGGCTTCACAGGTGGTTGGGGATTTTTGTATTTAGCGGTTGGCACCGTTCGACGTTTACACGTTTACACGCACCGTCCGGCTGCGTTATATGCACGTTTGCGGTGACGGAAGAGAATTTAAACCAACCACCCCCTTCCGCCTCTCTATAACGCCCGCCGCGCCGCTTCGCAGCCCCCCCCCTCGTCCCGCCGCTGTCCCCTCCCCCCCGGGGCTACAAATTCTGATAAACCGTGCCGAAAATTAGTTGGTCGTTCGCTATCTTATTCCTCTCCATTCGCCGACAGGTGTTAACAACGTGTCGCGGATCGGACGCGGATTATTTTAATCCTTTCGCTGATGTCGACGTATATATGTATATCGAGAGTTACGAGCTTATTTCATTTCCGACTTCCTTGACAGATCCACGGCCGATTTCCGAATCGAGAAAGATTCAAGCATATCCGTCGTTGTAGTTATCTAATTATGCATTTCGTAGAGTTCTTTCTAATTATAATTTTCTTATTTTACATTAACAGCCTGACTAATAGCTAATCCTTTCCTATTCTTTCACTTGTCTTGAGTGACGTCGCGGAGGAAAGAATATAGAGAAAATGCAAGACAGAGATTTGAATATAATCAATTTATTGTAACTAAAATCGGAGACGGAGACGCGATTACGGTTATCTGATTACAAGTATTACAGCGAGCCAGTTAATATTATATAATCGAACGTTGAATAACGAAATGTCCCCTTCTTCCTCGCGTTCTCATTCTTATTCTTCCTTACTCTTATACTGATGGGACAGGAAGACGAGACTGACGTGTTCGCTCTTGGAAAGTAAACAAAGTGCAGTGGTTTACATGTTAAACCGCAGAAAATGGAACGGAGAGAATTTCTCCGACAAATAGCATGAATTTGCTGAGCCATTGGCGTGTACTCCGCGGCAAATAAAGACGCCGCGCCGGAGAAATTCGTAATAAGAGGCTCATTTGGAAAGCACAACGATTTCACGGTCGTACGTCATTGCTTCATGTACAATATTTCTTCTACCGTCACAGCATGTTAAATATCTAAATATAAGTATCTAAATAAATTTCAATATTTGCTCTACCGTGATAACGGACGAAATTTCATAAAAAGATTATGAACTAAAAAACGAAAATACGAAGAATGTAATAAGTATTGAATTTTTATTTTGCGCGATAATATTGGATACAATATTGGAAGATGCCAACAAATGAAAGCCGATTTAATATTGCTTTTGATTATTTCCTTAATGCAATATTTCTCTGTCCCGCAAAAAATATCAAAATGAGTTTTTTCCATAAGAAAAGCGATGATTCTTTTAACGCCTCAACAAGAGTCGAAAGCGAGGATGACTAGCGGGTTCAACGCTTCCGAGAGCGGCGGCGGTGGCGGCGAGCGAGCGTTGCTTCCGGTCGGAATTACGGTTTAAATTATGGTTACGACTTGGGCGTTACAATATAATCATATCGCGATTGTGTACGTGGTGTTTATTACATTATTAAATATACATCGCGCTATCATTAGCTATTAAATATATCATTAATACGCGGCGTAATGCCAGAGAGTGGTTCGCAATGCATGCATTCGCTCTGTTTGTCTCTAATATAACTAATATTACTAATATAACTAATGTAATTAGGAACATGGGAGTTGGGAATATCAATAACTTTGCTTATTTAAGACTTAGCAAATAAATGTATTTTGAAAATGTATATAGCTTATTGCAACCTTTTAATACTTATAAGTCACACACACACACACACACACACACACACAGACACACATAAACGACAGGATAGATTATTTGAAGATCATTCATTCTTGGTAGCTAAATTTTTATTCAAAATTTACTGAATTTACGTGTTCTTGTATTACATGAAAAATATCTCTTAAAATGTTAATATGCAACTAAAACCTACGATATTCTTATATCCAATCTAGAATTATATGAAGTTTACATTGATACTTTTTTTCTTAATAAATGATAGAATGGTAATTACAGATATTAGCAGCAAATACGAATTATAAGATTAAATCTTTATTCTATTTGACATGTAAAATAAAAAAATGTATAGCAACTCCTAATATTTCTCGAGACAGCAACTTGAGACAAGACTTTACATAGCTCATTTCGTATAATAATTTTTACTATTTTTTTCATCTATACATACTGTAATTTATTCGGAATAGATATTTATACACAAAAATAATTAAGTGTCACGTCAATGTCTCTTAGCCCTTTAAAGGTATTTTAAGTACACTGTGGCTTATTTGCCACGTCCGTCCTTAATTTGTGGCGATGAGAAGATCACAAGAACGGCATAAGGTGCATTTTGGTGCTTAAAAGTCGTAACAGAAAGTCAGACAAATATTCTTCTCGTCACGACGAAAGTGTCGACATGCACGAACGATCACATCGGACAGTTGGACACGTCGAGATCGCCACCCCTCCTCCCCCCCCTCGTGTCATGTATACAGGCATGCACGTATACGCGGTCGCGCGCGCACGAGCAGCTCTAGGTTACGCGGATGAACGTCAAATCAAAATGCACAATCCCGGCAAATCATTTCGAATATTTCATAATGGGCGCGAAATATCATTACTCGCCGCCCGTGCAATCCACCCCTTCGTCCAACCGCTACCGCGCAGTCCACCCCTCGCGCAAAGCTCGCGCGAATTCGTCGGTGACCGTGCGTTACAAGCGCACACGAATGGAAGGAGATAGAGGCAGCAGAGACACACACATACACACGCGCGCACACACAGTGCAGTGAGAATGGAGAAAGAGGGGAGAGGCATCTATTACGCGTGGAAAGAGGATGGTAGAGAAACGGGGGGATGGGGGGATGGAAGGGCCTCGGTAGGATGAGAGCGGCAGAGGAAGAGAAACGTACGTGGAAACACGCGCGGCGGACGCGAGCTGACGTGAGTATCCGCGGGACGGGGTGGCACGCGGGGCACGCGTGCACGTATACCCGCGTATATCTATATACGTGCGACATACACACGGGGAGAGACACACGCGAACGCGGAGCGGGTACGAGCGAGAGCGCGCGCGATACGGGGTATGCGACCGGGACTAAATTACGTTCCCCGTAACGCGTTTAGCCGCGAATCGCATTGCGAGCGATCCGTATAACCCGAATATCGGCCGCACGCCAGAGATAGGACCGAGGGACTACTCGTCCCCCCCGGAACGAACGAGTATTACATCGCCCGATGCTGATCCAGTCCTCCATTTTGCCGCGGATTCTTCCGGAAACTTCCTACCCCCGAAATTGCTACTTAGGCACTATTACACGAACCGTCGGGATTAGTTGAGCTGGATTAGCGGTTCGCTATCTTTAAAAATTACTTAGAACGTGAACAAAGAATTAAGAATTCAATTAAGCGGTAAGCATCATTGCGCTAATCAGATGTAAAAAATCGTTGTTTTTCGTACTAAATTACAATGTTTGAATTAAATAAATTGGGCTTTTTTATTTTAAATCGCAATACGCGTTAATCGATGTTAATAGAAATAATTTTGTAACGTAGACTGAGTTGGTTCGCGCTGACCAACATTGTGACATCGGATTTTAGACGGTACAAGACATAAAGAGGGACTACAGGTCGAGGCTATAAGATATAGAAGGAAGGGAGACATATAGAAGGTTGAAACCCTGAAAGTGGGGAGCAACCACTCGAGGATATAGCGCGGTCCGCATTCCAATTCTCCGACACTTGGCCGGAGGTCACTTCTTGCGCATTAAATCAGCCTGGGTCGCGATTTCATGAATCGACAATCGAAGTCGCCGAATTCGGATTGCCGGTCGGTCAGACCTGCGGATATAACAACGATAAGGGTCGGTCCCTCGAATCAATGCGCGTAGAGGGAACAACCAAGAGGCCGATGCTACCTACATATCTACCTGCCTATCCAGTGCGTACCTACGTACCTACAACCTACAACCATCTCGTTTCTCGGCTGGCGAAATAGCCAGCGGTGGCTGCTGCTGGCGGCAGCAGCAGCACCAGCAGCACCAGCAGTAGGCAGGCAAGCAGCAGCTAGCAACACCGGCTACCTCCTCCACCTCCACCTACTCCATCTCCTCCTGCTGGTTCTCTCCATTTGCCTTCTCTCCCCCGTGCTGTACGGCGCGACCCGCGTACCCCCCTCCCCTCCTCTCTCCTTCACCGTTCATCTCCTCTCTCGTTCCCTCTGCGCGCGCGTCAACCTCCTCTACATCATCGTCGTTGAAATCACCACCACCATCCAGAGCTACCTACCATACCGCTACCATCACGGCACGGTACACACGGTACACTCCGGGTACTACTCCGGAATCGCATCGCGGCCACTCCAGTTGCATTGCGGGCAACGCCGAACCGTGCGCGCGTACACACACATACACGCACGAATATGTGTACGCGCGTAGACGATTTCACACACGCCTGTCCACGAAATCCAGACTCGCGGACGCGCATATACACTTACGTACTCATACGCCGGTATACGGTCGTACCGAGCGATGCATACGTGCATACGTGCATACGCGTGCGTACACAAGAGCACAACGGCCTAGCGTTGCCCTCTGCCTCCGGCCAGAGATATCGTTAGCATGCCTTGCTAATCACGGACTCGATAATAATACCGTGATTGATAGGACGAACCCCGTCCTCCTCCACCTCCTTCTCTTCCTCCACGTCCTCCTCCTCCGCGGCCACCACCGCCTCGTCCAACCTACCGCCTCCTCGAAACGAGTAACGTTCCACCCCTCGAGAGATCGAGTAGGAGAGAGAGAGATGAAGGGGGAGAGACAGAGAGAGAGAGAGAGAGAGAAAGAGAGAGAGAGAGAGGCCAGCCATTCTCTGTGCCCTTCTGACTTTCTCTCGTCCGTTCTCCTCGCTGATACCCTCCGTCTCTCTTCAGGTTCCTCCAACCACCCGCGCACGATGCCCTCTCTCCCCGCGCATACGCGATTTTTTATTTCCTCCTTTATTTCCTTCTCGTCGGCGAGAATGCGCGGCCGCGCGCGACTACGCGTGTCGTGTTCTTACTCAGACGACCCCGTTCGCCTAGCGCTCGATCGCGGTTCGCTCGCCAGAGAAAGAGAGAGGAAGAAGGAGCAAGAGAGAGAGTATTTTTATGTAATTCGAACCGATACGCGAGAGAAGCGCGTGAGGTAAGTGCGAGGGAGGGATGATGCACGGCGAATCGTTGATCCGCACTCGAAGACCTCGTGGCCGGCGCGCGTTTTCGTTACATTCCGATCGTTTAATAATCGCGTATCTGCTGCTCGGCAAAAGCTGCCTTCCCTCTCACGCGAGCCGAATCGCATTGGTCGTAATTATATTTCCCCTATTTTTCAACCCCTCGCGCAGGCCCTTAACCCTCTCTCATGTGCTGATTCCATTTTCATCTTACCGAAATGCGGCAAGTAATATAATTTAGCACGATAATCGAATCTCCGTATTATTCGTATATACGGCGTATAATTGAATTGGTACGGCATAAGATAAAAAGCTGCGGACGAGTCGAAATATCTGTGTTGTGGAAATTAATCTCCCGATACGGCCTATCAATATTAAAAATACGCGCGAATTTTTTTTCTTAAACAAAGTTACCGGGTTCTCCGCAATGGCATATGCATGAGAAAGTCCGGTCAGACTAGATTATAAACGCGACAATCTTAAAAGAGTATCGGGGAGTTAAAGTTAAATCATTCCACTTCTAAAATTTTAAATGAAATGCATTTATGGGTACGTCAAGTTTCAACTTAGGATCTCATTAAAATAATGTCCATTTAAAATTAATTAATGAATAAGATTTTCCCCGTCTATTTGCATCGCCGAAGCTTCATTCATGAAAACCACGAATAATTCCCGACGTTAAATGGTTTCATAATTAAAATTTTCTCTCGCTTTAAATTTTGCGCCCAGCCCCGCTGCGGAATTCGTCGGCCGCGGAGAGTGCACGCGTTTCCGCGCGACCTGTTACCGAGTCTTACGAAACACTCCGTGTATTGTTGGAGACCGAGTTTTTCTACGGCGTGCCCTCGATGCCGGGCTATTTCGTTTCTTGCTCGCGATAGCGAGACTTACACACGGCGCGGAATAAGTGGAATACATTTCCTCGCGTATTACTGCATTCTAACTGTTCATCCATTGGATCCCCCGAGCTGCGCTACCTGACTGCGTGTGCGCGAGCGAATCAAGGATCAAGATAGGCGTCCGACGAGCATGTGTGCGGACAAGAGCGTTACGGGCGTACGTATATGTGTGTGTGCACGCACGTGTCTGTGCATGTACGTTTTATACACGGTGGTAGCTGTCTCGCACGAACAACGAGCGCGCGCGCGCAGAAGAGAGAGAGGGAGAGAGAGAGAGAGAGAGAGAGAGAGAGAGAGAGAGAGAGAGAGAGAGAGAGAGAGAGAGAGAGAGAGAGAGAGAGAGAGAGAGAACGAGAGTACGAGCCAGCTATGCTGGCTATGATACCATTAGCATCAGTGATTAATGTATGCTGCGGCCTGTTCCACGGCGATGTGCGCGAGTTTCGTGTATACCCAATGATTGACTCGTAGACGAGAGCGGGAGAGAGAAAGAGAGAGACAACGCGCGAGCGGCGGAGGATGGGGGAGACGGAGAGAGCGCGCGAGAGAACGCAAGGGGAACGGAGATACACTATGAGAAGAGACGCGCAGCCCCAGGATCGCGGGGCGAAGCTTGCTTCGGACTGTCTCGATAGATCGGCAGGTAATTAATCGCGAAATACCGCGCGCGCGTCATCCGGAAAAAAATCCGCACCGGAAAAAAATTCGCCTCCCGCGAGCTCTCTCCGAGCGAACTCCGCTTCGCATGAAATTAATTTAAAAGTTCAAATATACTTTCGTGAGAATAAAAGTACGTCTGCGGTCAACTATCATTCTTCAGATCGTAATACGGAATTTTCGGCGAATATGTAAAGCTTCGTTTATTTATAATTTAATAAATTTTCTTCGAAACGAAAAGATAGTTAAGTTATTATTTAAAGAGTCGTAAACTTTTCTCTAAATTAACCACGTATATTAAGCATTTAATTTAAGAGAAAGCCTTCCGAATTGCGTAAAGATAAATATTTTAAAATCTTATCAGAGTAAAGATCGCGCTTGAAACACTGAACGCGCGCGGGCATAATCCAAGTAAATAGTTCCAACTAATCCTAACAGTATATAGCAAATCGACTAACTTTATGTTAATTTAAGTTACGTTACTTTACTTTAATTGAGCAAATTAACTAACTAATGGCACCAGCGTGTGCCGTTGCGTTACCATTATGTCGAGGTAATCTCTTAACATAATATAGCCGAGTATACTAACTCACGTTAACTCTGTATTGTGACATGTTGTTACAAGTGTGGCTTAGATTATCATTCTCAACGCTTCTCGTGCAGCTGGAGAATCGGACGCGAAATCGCCGGCGCATCCAGTAGACGAGCCGGAGTATCCACGCGATGGATTACACGGCGTGTGTGTCCGGCGGAGCGTACAGCGGAGCATTCTGTATTTTAGGCTAACAGAGAGGCCGAAGAGCCTTCGGCGACGCGCGCACGGCGCGCGTGGATCGATGCCAGAGAGTTTTGATCTACGATGATCCGGGAGAGATCTTCCCCACGCCGCACGCGCGCGGTGCGCAGCAAGGAACGTGTCCTCGAATAGGTTCCGGCGCGGCGGCCTGGCCGCCCGAGGAGGAGCGGGAATTAATTACCGAGAAACATGCGTTTCCATTAACATGCGCCGCGCGCGCACGAAGAAATTAATAACGCTCCTTTCACGCCGGGGAAAAAGTCAGGCCGCGCTAGATGGATAGGCTTTATGGCTGTCGGTGCTGTATTAACGACTGAGCGTGAACGCACACAGGACGCGAGAGGTATATCTATATGCGGCGCGCGTCGATGCGTATTCGCCTATTCGACCAATCGCGATTACGTCCCACGAGGAGAAAAAAAAGAAACGCCTAACAATAGGCAGGCCTACATAGGATTCGAGAACATCGCAGGCTACTTCCGCGATGAGTTCGTAAACATAATTTACAGCGAGATGCCGTTCTAGCGATGTACAGAGTGCTCAACTTGCTCCTCTGATGCATCATCTTCTTCATACTATGGATCTTTTTTTTTTTTTAAATTCCGCGGAGAGAGTCGAGAGCCGTTCCTTGGCAAAAGTTTTATTGGCTCTTAACTTTTGCACAAATTTTTAACGTTAAACTGCGAGATATATCCCTGCGAGGTAAGATTCGAATTAAAATCGTGTTAAAACAAATTCCAGTTTTAAAGAGCTAAGGAAAGAATAAGATATATATCCAATTTAATTTCATTAAATTTAATTGGTAACAAAAATTTAAGGATCTTATAAAAATTTTTGTAGCATGAATTTACGATATTAGGATTTGCGGTGCGGCGCACGTTGATCACCTCGCGATCGTAATTTCTATAACTCTGTAGCGGTTACGATAATCAGCCGACGCGTTTTTTCCCTCAATAAAAAGAGACGCGGCCTCGTTTAACGCTCAGGTAAAACTGCGGCCGCGTTATAATGCAACGCGCGATTAATACCGAGCCCAATTACGAGATCGGAATGAAGACGCCAAATGATGTCATAAATAATAGGCGCCAAGCCTACCCTTACTGGGTAAGATATTCGACGTGCCCTCGCGTATCTTCGACGACGGCAATGACGTCAGCGATTAGGTGTCATTTCCAACGTTAAAGTTGTCGTTTATTAATTTGATACCCACCGCGATATCGATTCCGCGTTCGTTACGACACACGCCGGGGAATGCCTTTCCCCGGAAAGGCGCTTTTACACCGATCTGGCCCGATCTATAAATCATCCCTTCGACGTGCTTAAAACTGTCTAAACTGTACGTATTTTTAGCCGACGTGGTTCCGATCGATCGTACACGACGCGCTCATAATTCCTCAAACCTCTACGCCACGAATTTTTTTACACGAATCTTTATTATATTGTCGTGTTTCGTCTGTGATTTTGGTCGCATCTTTGACACCAATTCTGAATGATGCATTTGCTTTAATACGTGCGATCGATGCGGATATTATATTGTCAATTGTGTAACGAAACAACGCAGGGATATACGACAAACGGATTATGCACAATACGCGAATTGTTATTGTATTGTCGCGTATGTCTACAATAATCCGTACGTTAAAATTGATAAAACTGCCGAGATTATACTCGGAGATATTTTTCGTCCGCGGCCGCATCGCGTGGGATCGCGTGGAATCCCGAAGGAACCCAGTCCGCGCGGTTCCGACGGGAACGCACGTAAATAATACATAGACCTGGAATTCATGCATTAATATTCAGGAGGCTCAAAGAAGGAGAGAGACCCCCCGAGCGGCCCCCGCGATCCATAAAAATGTCGGGGCTTCCGAGTGACGGCCGGAAACTGGGAGACGGACAGGGCCAATTGTTTATATTACTCGGTGCAACAACAATGGGGTTCGCCAGTAGCATCGCAACGCCGGTGTGCCGGTAGCGCTCGTATACGCCACGGTGCTTGCATTCCTTTTCCGGCAGTTCGACCGTGCGTCGCTTGACGCGATAATGCCCGACTAATGTCCCTTTTCCCCGTCGCCATTCACGCTCGCCTGATTCTTATCGGGGCCCACCTACGCCACACAGGCCGGGTACACACGGGGGACCGGCACACGAGATTTCACGTTTTGCCGCGCGCGGCTTGACTCGCGATCCGGCCAAGCTCCAGTGACTTCCACGGCGATCGACTTGCTTTGTTGTAAAACTCCATTTCTTTGAATTCCTGCCGACTTTAAATTGCTGTAGGCATTACGCGTTTGTTTATGGAGACTCGGGGTAATTTCAGAAAATTAATAAACAACATCCGCATCCTATTTTTCTTCCGCAGTCGACATCGCGCTCTTGATATCTTTCTCACGCGAGTCCCCCATATATACGAAGAATAATTCATTTGCAATTATTATTAGATTATTATTAGATTATTATTAGAATAATTAAGATTGAACGTTAATAAAAGAAGCAAACAGTAAACTTGTTTCGTATTTGACATAGGTTCTTTGAGTTTCTTAACGACGAATTGATTACGTTGGTAAATATGTCATTTAGATTGATATTATCTGAATAGTAAAATTCTGAAGTCAATCTGAACATTAATATAATATCGGTCACGTTGGTATATAGGATAATTGTACATAATAATACATATAGTATATAATAATTGTAAAATGTCCATGCAGTTGCTACGTTATTACTACGCCATAACCTTCCTACGGATCGTTTACTCAAGTAAGGACGGTGCATTCTTCAAGGGATGGACGGAGGACAGACACGGCCAAAATTTCATTCGTGAAATTTTCACGAGATCGAAAGATCCGACTCAGGGTGAGAAACGAAGGAGACGGAGAGAGGACAAAGGGGAGGAGGAGGGGGGTGGGTAGCCGGAGGGAGAGACAGAGCGAGACGGCGCTACCTTTACGGTAAAGTAAAATCTACAGAGCGCCGGGCGGCTACAAAGCATGGCTGGCCATTACGTATTTATTAACTTTAGAAATTTATAGATGCCTCCTGGGCGCGGGCCCCGTCGGCCCCCCGCGAGTAGCTACGTTCCTGTCCCCCCCTTCGTCCCCCGCGCCATCCAACACCCCCCGCGCGCCCACCCCCCGTCACCCTTGCCGCCGTCTCCACGGCGGCGGTCTCCACCCCCGGGGGCGGCCGCCAGCCAGTATTAAAATGAATTATTTAATATTAAACTTGGTAATTTTTAACCGTATTATATCAGAAATTATTTACGCGCCGGCTTCAGCGCGCGGCTATTTCCCGCTCCCTTTACCTCTGCCCTCTTCGGCCCCTCTCGTCCCATCTCTTCCTTGTATCCGCTATCCCCGCCGTACCCCTCGGCGGCAGCGGGACGCGCCGCCGGTTTTTCAGTAAATCATCCTTCGCACGGTTTCTTCGTGGATAATTATTGCCGCGAGTGCTACCGACGACGCGACGGTCGGTCTTCTTCGCGTCGAGATTTTCTCGAAAACCCGAATTTCACTGTTACTCTCTCGCGCATCTTTCAACTATCCTACCAAGTTAGGACAGAATTTGTTATACATGTGTATTTTTAGCGAGAATGAATTTCTTAAAGTCGTCGATTCACCTCCTTGTAATAATTGATACAGCGCCGATGATATATACAATTCAATTTTCGAACGCGTTCGTAAATTTTTATTCGCGATGTGAGACGTGGGAACGGTTGGAAAATTAATACTTTGCTCTCTTGCAGTTTATTCTGCCGGAGAGCCATCGAATATGCCATGAAAATTGCGCGTGAGGAAAAATAAATTCTGAATTTGTCAATGAATCGGAGGTTTCCGTTACAGCTTGCAAATGGTAAATGGTCTATCCGCCAAATGATTTAACGATTGTGATTGAGATCGCTTCCAGTTCTCAATACTTCAATTGATTACTCTTTACCGCGTGCGGAAATGCAAATTCCTTGATAATACAACAGACAATGTTATTACGCGCTCGGCGACGGAATTATTCTGGCAAATAATAAACAAATAAACGAACGGCCTGATGCCTATGATCAACCATTGTAACGCCCGCGATCCCGATGCGTCCCTGTTCAAAGCACGACAGACGCATAAATAGGTTTAAAGATCACAATGGACATACTTTAGGCTAAAAAAAACATTTCCAGACAATTAAGCATTTAATGTAACAATTGCGACGTTGCCATAAAGACAATTCTTAACCGTCAGAATTAAGACAAAGAGTAAATAAATTAAATTTTGACATGTGTATTCACCGTCACGATATTCACTAAGATTTTTCTCCATTTTAGAACGACATCTTCTCAATTATAATAAAATAAAAAAGGACACGATAGATAATCGTACGAGCGCCATGATGATTACGATAATTACCGTTATCCTTGCTAATATTAATTAAAATCGCCGACAATGTCCAAACTGGCTCTAAACAAATGGGCGAGCACTCGCGGGTCTTGCAGGTCGCGTGATTAGCGCTCGGTAAATATTGGTGCGCACGTACAGACGTGCGCTTACGTACGCGTACGTACACGCCGATCGGAAAATTAGCATTTACGAAGCGTGCACACGCACCAAGGTAAGCGTGCGTGCGTGCGTGCGTGCGTACATGCGTACGAGCGCGGAGGCCACACGCTCGGTCGCCCACGTGTATGCGCGCGCGCGAGCCCGCGATATTAATTGTTACGACGGGAAAGGTAAATAATTATTATAATTGTCCGGTATAATAATAGGATTCCGCGTTGGAGTGCCGCTTACATATCGTTCGTCGTAATAAAGCGCCCATGGATTTCGAGCTCTCGTCCATCGATATCAATATACGCGGGGGTGGCGAGGAACGTCGAGGGTTGGTTAACACAGCGAGAGGGAAAGAGAGGGAGAGGGGAGAGAAAGGGTGAGAGCGCCACTCTCGGTGTGCGCGAAACATATATACATATACATACGTGTGTATTCGTATAATTATATATATATATGTATACACGGGGCGGCTCTCACTACTCGCGCGCGGGTGTATAATGCATATCGAGCGGTTATATTATATGCGCGCGCGCGCGCGCCTAAACGAAAAGCCTAAATATACCGGGCGGTGTGTGGGGATCACGCCTATAGGCGGCTATTTGAGCGATAAACAAGCGTGCACGCGGGTGCGCGCTCGCGCTCGCGGGTTACGCGGGAGGGGGGGGGTGCAGGTAGGGGGGTACACCCGATGTGTCACACGCGGCGAATGGTAAAATGTACACACATATACCGGGTGGTACGCCTCCATTGTGCAGCCCGCCCCGTCGGTGTATCAATTGTGATTAGGGACAAAGATCCGACGAATTATTCCCGTTCCCGGTCTCTAATCTGATAGCCGTGGCGCTCGTGCGCGCACACGTCATTGCATCGATTGTTTCTGCATGTGGGAAATCATAAAGGGCAATGCGTTCCAAGTGTCTTCATTGTGCGATAATAATGAAACGCTAATCAAGTGTATCTGGGCGCCAGCGAGGGCCGTTTCCCCCCCCCCCTCCCGCCTCGCCGCTCCAGACCCCGCGCTCTCGCCCTGCCCGCCCCTTTCCCGCGACCCCCGCCGACCCGCGGATTAATTACTGGCTTCGCGATGCTTAAATTATTTTCCTCTCGATCGAAACAAACTCACCTACGTGAAGCGCGAGTAACTCTATCTGCGCGCTAGGGAAATCCCCCCTGGATCGTTCATAAATCGA
The DNA here is from genome assembly GCF_030848795.1 of Temnothorax nylanderi. NCBI lineage: Eukaryota > Metazoa > Arthropoda > Insecta > Hymenoptera > Formicidae > Temnothorax > Temnothorax nylanderi. Next base: position 1,141,376 of record NW_027249098.1, on the reverse strand, counting down.
GGACCAATTCATTATGCGAAACGATACGAAACGTACGTACGTGCGCACGTACTTTCAACCTCTTCCGCTGTAAGCGAGAGATTGAACGTTCGCGATCAGCATTTTGCATTGAAAAATGCGGCTCTTTCCTCTTTCCTCTTTTTTTCTTATCGTGCCGCGCCATCGTCAATCTTGGATGGATCGCCGAAGGTAATTGTGAACGGGGTATCACAGGGCGTTTTATTTTTTTGTTTGTACCTCAATCCTTAGATCATCCGTGTCAAGTTGGACGTACGATATTCTGACAAATGTCACATAAAAATAAATGACGTGAATAGATAAATTTTATAAATTCAAAACATATTGCGTTGAATTATGCTAAACTGGTTAAATTTAATTCTTTATACTTTTTTTACATACTTTATTATCCATGCTTTAACATTATTATTCGTACTGTTACATAATAATAAGATATTTAATAAAATATATTATTGAATTTTTCAAAATTGTATATTTTAGAACTTAATTAATTGCAAAACTTTTTAAGAACAGAGACGTATATATTTTTCATTATCGTTAAAATTTTTCAAGATTTATACGATAATTTCAAGATAAAAAATCTCAAGTTATTAAAAGAAAAACAGTTTTTCAAAGCAAGGCCTACGTTTTATTACCGATTAGCAGGCCTTACCCATCGTCGGGTCGGGAATGGTTATTACTCGCGAACGAGACGAGGCCCGCTCGCAAGTGTCTCATAAAAATTCTTAGCCGGTTCACGGAGCCTTTTTACGGCTTCATCGAGCCGTTTCCACGACCGACACCGTAATAGCATTCGGAGGGAGAGAGGGAAAGAGAGAGAGAGAGAGAGAGAGAGAGAGAGAAAGAGAGAAAGAGAGAAAGAGAGAGGCAGCGAAAGGCGCGCCCCAAAGGCCGAGAATGAAAAACCGAGGGGTAGACGGACGAATCAATCGCAAACACGGGAGGGTTTCGGCGTTTGCAGTGGTGGGTCACGACACTGGGTTACCGGGTGTGTGCACCCTTCATTCGAAGCTGGTGCGCCAGTCCACTCTTCACCCATCGAAATTCGGCTCGCGAGGATTCGATGTGCCACTCATGAGAACACGCACACGATCGTGCAACGGTTCGCGCTTGCGGTTCCGCAAATCGAACGGCTTCTACGCTAGTTGTCCCATCTTTTTTGTCGAATTATTTTTATTATGCCAGAATCTCTTGCCAATCTGGACTGATAACTATTTCTCAATTTAAAAAATATTGAAACACCTGTTTCGATAGAAAATAAAAAGGAAGTTCTATAAACGAAGGTTCGATAAAACAAGATAGACGATGGCATCAAATGTTGTCGTTGATTTTAGATTTTAGTTTGACTGAATTTTAATTTATAGCTTTGCGATGTTATAAAATATATTATAAAAGAAAGTTATAGAGCTTTAGGGAATATTGATCTAAATATGTCAAAGAGTTTACTATTAAATGCTAGCTACGGCAGAAAGACAGCTTTCATAGAAAGAATGCGAGCAGAATACTTTATGAAAACCCGGCTATTGTCACAGCTGAACATTCTCTTTGGAGAAAAGAATGTTATTTTATTTGTAAGCAACAATGTGCTATTAAAAGAAACTACTTCACACCTACAGAAATAACTGTAGCGCAGTGAAACATTTCTGATGTATGTGTGTAGGAATGATAAAAGAAAATAAAAGAAAAATGCCTGTGTGTATATGCGTGTGTGTGTATGTGTGTAATTTAAGAAAATAATTTATTATAAACTTTAGTATCAATATTCATAGAATACTTGTTCCACGTATCGATTAGATTTGCAAAACAGTACCACGATCCCACTTAAGAACGTACTCACAGCCGATTCTCACGCGGCTTTTGCGTAAGATTCATTTTTATTCCCGCCACGCGGGGATCAATCGAATCGGCGCGAACCGGTTCGACTCGGCGAGACGCGCGTCGATGCGCGGCGTTGCGTTGCGCGCGGTCTCGGGTCCGCGCGGACCGTAATTTTCCTATCGCGGGATTATAAAACCCCGACGATTCTATCCCGCGGGATATTGTTTGTCGAGTAAATATTACCAAAACACTTCTCGCGCGCGGCGCGGCGCGGCGTGCGACCGCGCGCGCGCGCGCGCGTGTAACCGCCACGCCGCCGTTATTGCATATGCATCGTATATGCGCGTTGCGCGCGTGGTGGACAAGCTTCCGATATACGAGTTGCGAAACTTTTGGGTTTCCATTTGGCGGCGCGTCCCGATTGGACGAATCGACATTGTCAGAGGGTCACCCTCGGCAGGTCTCCTCGTCCGCCTCCCCGAAAACACGTCACGCACATTCGCGCGGACTTATGGGCATAATTCGTCGGTATTATTTGTGAGAGGGGTCGCACGTGCGGATCGCAATGGCGTTACCCGGCCGTGTACTGTATTTTCATCCACAACTACGTCATGTTTACCGGCCTATCTTTCCACCCTTTTGTCGCATCCCTTGTTCCACGACGAAACCCCCTCGAGACTCGGTTAAAATTGAAGATCGCCTGGTTCTCAATTCCGGCGAGCTCGGAGGGGGTCAAAGGTGTAGAAATAATAAACTTGTCAAAAGTGAGCGTCAAAATCTATGGGTGCATGTCCATATAATTCAAGTACCTACAAGAAACTGCAGTATAGATTAAAATCTATATAAATCTATATAGATGTTTGTATAGTTACAATATTCTTAGAATATTTAAGGAAATAATTTTTATTATCCTGACGCAATCGAAGATAGCGGTACCTCCATCATTAAAATAATATAAAAACATTTTATTCTATCGGCATTATACCTAAATTTTCTTACTATAGGTATGTAACGCTACGTGGTCGAAATGCCCTTGTTTCATCTCACTCGGCGCATTTAGCAGTCGTCGGGAAGCGACAGTAAGACGTTAGCGTTTCTATTCGTTTTCCAGACTGTTCGCGAACAGACACGGAAACAGTGGGCAATTACAAGCATGCGATGCCAGGCAGGAAAGCGACGAGGGAAAGAGAGGGAGATGGAGAAAAAGAAAGAGAAAGGGGATGGTACTCGCAGAAGAAGTGCACAGCCGCCAATCACGAGGTGTCAGCGGCGGCAGGCTGTCATTAGGCGATTAAATTCCCGTAGCAGCCGATCTGTCTTCGTTCGCGTAAATCTTCATCAAGTTTCGATTTTCCGCGCGTTTCGATGCGATGCGAGGCGAGGCGAGGCGAGGCGAGGCGAGGCGAGGCGAGGCGAGGCGAGGCGAGGTGATGCGCGAACGGCGCGAAGCGCCGGCGGCGTCTCCGTTCCGAAGCGCCGAAGGGCAAAAAGCACCGTCACTCCGCGGCGGTGATCAATAATACATCAAAGAATAACGGTGAGAATATCGGGAACGGCTGGCCGAACGTCGCGACGGCTAAAGATAACTCTACGAGACGTCTCACCTGCGCTGAAAAATACTTTAATGATAAATTCTCTTATGAACTTGGCGCCTATAGAGAAAAATGAATGCCAATTGTCTCGCAACCGTTTCATTTTTCATTGTTACATGCTTCGGTAATCAATTCTGTAATTAACATTTGATTAGAACAGAATCTGATCAAGATCATTAGTTAAACGGGGTCGTATGTTTACATACATAACATCTCAATTTAATTTACATAATGTACAAGATTTGCACGAAAAAAAAGAAAGAAAGAAATTATTTCAGCAAATGATGAGGCGCCAACAAGGCGTAATATTTTAACGTAATTAATAGTTAAAGATAGAAGAAGCCTTTGTCATTCTGTAATTCGGTAATAAAAAAAATGCGATGTATGTAGTTACTTACATCAAAGAATATTGTCTGTTCCACGATAATACGGCAGGCTTCGTGCAAAACTTTAAACTTAACAATATTAAAATATCTTGCGATTGCAACGGGACAAACTATATATTGAATTAATGACGGAAATTACTCGGCGTTATTTACTCAGATAATCGCATAAGCGTTGTTTTACGTTTTACGCACGATGGCGGGTTACGACCTGCATTAATCATAAATGCGTTATATGCGCATTTAATGATTTATATTGAATCGGCGGAATAGAATTTATACATTGACAATCTGTTTACGCAATAGTAGGACTTATAAATATTCGAATTGTAGACAACCACTCTCAAGGTTGGGCAAGACATTTGCTTTATTATTGTCTAGACTAAAAATTATAATACTGCATTCTTAATTTATGATAATACGGCCATTTTTATCGTATTCAATTTTACTGAATCCACCTTTGACATACTTGTCTGCCATCAAATTAAGGATACAAATTCCATTTCTGATTGAACGTATAGAGTTCATACTGCATACATAGAGGATGAGCCAATGAGATTTTCCATCACGTTTTTAAATCAGTAACCGACTGATTTTTGTAAAATATGTCGAGGCTGGTAGAAAAATAAAAAAAAATGTTTTATTAAAGTAAATTGCAAATTTTCATTATCTATAACTTCTACATGCGATTTTTCGAAAAAAAAAACTGAATTAAAGAAAAAAATACAGTAGCAAAGAAAATTGAAAGATCTCTAAAACGATATCCTTTAAAAACAAAATTGACGTGTTTCGGTAATTTTGCATAAATCAGGGGGTGAAAAGTTTTCATTAGCTCATCCTATATATATATATGTGTGCATCTTACAATTAGAAAATTGTCTCCTTCTCGATCATGGTAAATTTGAGATCAATGGTCTCAGCAAAAATTTAATCGCAAACTATCATTATTCTTTTAAAATGTCCAGTATATTAAATATCTCGACGATTAAATCTTGAAATTAATTTGCGCGATTATACATATGCAGCCTCTTAACATTTATTGACAAACGAGATTCTTTGCTAGCCCTCTCGAATTTTGATAGTAATAGAATAGTGGCATTTTATTCATCGCCACCAACTCCCGAGGCTGTCAGGGTCTCTTCGTTTCTAATAAGCAATAGCGGTTTAAGCTGGAGCGCACGCGTATCTCAGCGGTAATTTACGAGATCCTCCTTCACCGGTCGATCGATCCGTGCCGCGGCGTTGCATCGCGATTCCGCCGCGTAAGCATAAGCGTGCACATACGAGCGTGTTTACGCAGCGGCTGCTTAAAAAGGCGTGTCCTCGGTCGCCGCACGGCAATCACCGCGAAAATTGCGCGGTTTCCAATTGCGCGTATTGAAAACGGCCAACAAACCGTGGACGCTCGGTCGCTCGCTCGCTCGGTCTGTCAAAGAGGGAGGGAGCGAGAAAGAGGGAAAGAGGGAAAGAGAGAAAGAGGAGGCCGGGATTCTATAATATTAAAGGTAAATATCCTTGAACGCTCGGTCATTAGAGCGAGCGATGCGTCCCGGCCGGCCCCGGCCGGACTCCCGCAATGATACGGTACGGCGTGCGTCTTATGTAAATTTCAAGGCACGCACTTCACCGAGGAAAAGAAAAATTTATGCCTGTCCCGCCGGCCAAGGCCTCGTTTCCTCTTCCTGCGTGTAAAGACGCCCGCGACACGGGTTGGAAAACCCGGAGAAACCTCGTACGCGTAGTATCCCTCTGTGGATTCACGACAACGGGGAGGGGAAGACATTAGTGAGTCCGTCGCCGTTCATTAGGACGTCACGTCTTTCCCCCTGCCCTCCCCTCCCTCCACTGATAACGGGCTGTTCCGCTTCACGACGATTGTTTTTCTAATGTCTTCATAATTTCACGCGCGGCTATTTTAGCGTGGTTACTATTTCAGTGGCTTGGAAGCCGCATAGAGAATAATAGCATTACGTTGCTTCTCGAGCGTTTTTATATTCGTCCACTTTGATTCAATTAATCGAGTAAAATTACATTCAACCATGTAAACCTAGACGCGATAGTCGATGGTGAAAATTAAAGGACATCAATGCGATCGACTCTTTAGATTCTCGTGGAACAAAGAGCACTGTCTACATTCTGTCGATGAATCTCCTTCAAATGCGCCTCGAAACCCTCCGTCCATAATTTCGTCGCTCACGAATGTCCGCGTAATGAGTAATAAGTTTCCATCGTTTTATATGCGGCAGAACTAAACGGAAGAATGAGAAAAGGAGAAAGAGAACGTCCGGCTAAGAGGGAAAGTAATAAAAAGAAAAACACAGAGAGAAGAGCGACAGCGGCGGGAAGGAATCGGAGGTGGACCACACGTACATATGACTCGTACGGGACACACACACGTACATACGCGCGTGTACAATCGTCAAGCGAACGTGACCGAGGCGGACCGAGTTCATATTGTAATGCCGAGGTATCCATCCCGTTGCATTATCGTACAGTCCGCGAAAGCAGCCGTGTGCTGCGCTTCCGCGAGCGTGCTTCCCGGCACGGAACGGTCGGTACGTATACTGTGACACGAGCATGCCCCCTCTGTCCCCCTTCGCGAGATGTAACATATATATATATATATATATATTATATTTCTTCATTGTTCAGAACCCGCGAGAGCAGCAACGAGCTCTCGCTGTCGCGGAACGCACGAGGCGAGCTCCTCGGACGCGATCCCTTTCGAACGGCCGAGGGCACACGTGGGGGGCAAAAAGGATAGCTTTGGGATATGCGAAATATTAAGTCGTAACCCGTCCGTAGCCAGATGGGTGGTCGCGAACGGGTTACATGCACCGTCGCGGGGAAATGCAAAATCGTCGGTACGTGCTCGAGTCCGTCCGTCCGGCGTCCGTCTGTTGGGTCTGTCCGTTCGTACGTTCGCAAAAGTGCATTCGTGTGTGCATGCAGCCGTGCGGCGGATACGGACGACGATTAGAAAACCGGAAATGACGAGCGTGGATCGAGCGAGCCGGCCGGCGCTGGGCCTCGATCGTCTCTCCCTCTCTCTCTCCGTCTCCTTCTTTCTCGACGTGGGATCTCCCATGGTGATCCAGGGGGAGAATGGTAATCAGTCCGGCCGCGACTGTACCGAGATAAACGAATCACGTATTATTATAATGGCCAGTTGCTAAATGGTTTTTTTCAATCCGTCCGTCCATCTCCGTCCGCCTGCGTCGGTCGTTCGTCTCCCATTCTTCTCTACCCCCTCATCCCACCCGTTCGTTCCTTACATAGTCCACCCGACTCGTCCGACCGCCTCGCCATTAATACTTCATTATAACCGTAATGAAAATAATAAGAAAGGCCATTTATCCGAGTCCGTGTAGTTTGCTGTGTTTCTTCCTTTCCTTCTTTCGTTCTCCGTTCGGCTCCGTTTTCTCTTTCTTTCTCTCCCTCCTTCCCCTTTTCGTCCCAGTCGTCCCTTATTACTTTATACATACATTGAATGGGAATCGTGTTCTCGTCCTTGATGAACGACTTGTCCTGTCCCTGATGGAAATCGCGGAACGTTCATTAGACGCAGCGATCGTCTGGATAGTAATAACTTACTAATACTGATAATATTAATAACTTCGTATTTCCGAACGCGATGTTCGCTCGTTCCGTTATTTTTCGATTACCGCCGCTTGAAGTCCGTGTTGCTGCCGTGTTTCCTACGCTATTTATGAATTTCAGAGTATTTTTCAACAAACTTGTGCAATACAACGCACGACGTAATCTATTTCACAGAATAATTTTTCCCTCCCTATTTTTCTTTAATGAAGGATATTATGTATTCCGTTTTGCAAGTTAGTTTCATACACTTTTCATCTTTTATTTTTGAGAAAATGTATTCATTTTTACTTTGCATTCCGTAACACGCTCATTTCTGCGGCGCATTGTTTGAATTCCCGTTTTTTAAGCGTTTGTGTGCAACGCATTCGATTTTAAAATATCATCGTGCTCATCCGTGTAACGCACTCGACTTTGTATCCTTACATTTTGCCTCTGCGGCATGTTATGATACATTCAATTTTACATACTGCGCGCCCGCCTGCGTTTGCGCGGCCCGAAGCGTGTCGTTTCCAGTAATGATCAATGACGACGAGATGGCAACCGAAAAAAATCATCAACCGATGCACGACAAGGATATCCTGACATTCAACCGGCGCGGCGGAGAAGGCTCAACGAAGAAAGAGAAGGAGAGGGCGGAACGGGGCATTTTCATTAGCATAAGATTCTTTTTAGTAATCTCGCATAATGCCTCTCTCTCTCCTCTCTGCTGCCCTCCCCACCAGACGGGAAGCGGGAGCGGGCATATGCCAGAGCCTATCATTATAGAGAAGGAATCATTGGATGATCTTAATCATGCGAACCGCTCTCCGTGCCTTCGTGCCGGCCAATCGCGTCGGCCGATTTCGAATAATGGTTTCCAGCGGAGTTGCGCTAAACTCGGAAATGTATATGCTCCGCGTCCGAGAAAACTATAACCAACGAACCGTTTCACATCCACGATCGTGCGACTGATCGTCCCAAGTAGAAACTAGAAAGACGTCTTCTGTCGTCTGAGAATAGAAGATCGAAAAAATGTTGTCGATAGTTAGAAAGAAATATTTCCAAACACACACAAGTAATAAATTGTAACGATAGTTCTATGAGGTCTTATACAATTATCGCATGTCGCAAAATTAACGTAACGTTGACATATGTAATTAAAGAAATATGAGGAACACTTGAAATAATAATTTTTTAATATATAGATAGAACTTAATTAAATGATATCATAACACAAGATATTTTTTTCAACTCAGAGTCGAACGTTACATCGACTTTAATCCAATGTGGAATACGAAGAAAGCGTATTATCGCGTTCACTTCGATATCGCAGAGGCTTGGATTGCGGGAGAAGAAAACGGATAAGGGAAACAAGTGTCGCGCGATGCGCGGGCAGATACGGTACGACCCCTTTAAAATCAGTCGCGATCCTCTCTCTTTTCTCACTCTCTTTCTCTCTGTCCTTCCCGCAGCCCCTAATCGCGAGAGGTCGAGAGCCTTGACCGTGGCAGCTCGACCTATCTCAATCCGTGGCGCAGGCGAAGGGACGGAGGCCACCGCCGCCGCCGTCGCCGCCGCCGCCGTAAGGGCTTCCACCCTTAAATTCCGGTCAGGAGCTCTGTGGCCGTTAAGGGGTGGCGTGGATACGGCGCGGCGTGGAGACGGGAAGGAGAAAGGGGGGCGACGGCGGCGGTGATGCCGGCGGTTTCGCTGCCGTGGAAGTGGAAGTGGCGTGGGACTCCACCACACCGGCCCGACCGCGCGCGTTTCATCCCCGGGAAAACCCGTGAAAACCGCCACTTGTTGCGTTACCTGTTCTCTCTCGGCGTGCCCACGATTGAACGAATATATACGGGGTGAAGTATATACACCGCGTGTATTTGTACACTCGACCGTCCCCCTCGTCCCCCCCCCCCCCGTCGTCCCTCCCCCGTCCACCCTCATCACCTGACTCCGCCGAATCGCGCGCTCATATTATATATAAACGGTCGGCTGGTGTACGATGAAATCGGGACACCGCGAAAAAGTTGAGTTATGTTAATGATGTCATGCGGGTAGGTCGTTTTAATGACCGCCGCGTAATATCGGCTTGCATTTTCAAACTTGTTGATCAAACGAGTCGCGCGCTACATTTTGTCTTTTTTTTTTTTGATTTGCTCCTTTTAGGTTAGGAGCGTAAGCGCCTTCAACCCTGCCTTTGGGTTATATAGCGCAAGTAGTTTTAAAGCTGTTATATGATTCTTCCAATCTTCTTGATAAAATTATATATCACATTGATTTTAAGCCAATCCTCTCTTCGCGCGCTACATTAATTGAGGGAGGTTTGATTCCTCCCAGATTTGTCCTTGTGAAACACGTGATCTAATAATAAATAGTATCTATGATCTTTAATATAAAGGAGAAAAGGACCGAACGGAGCGGACGCATGATACGGACGTGACTCAACTGATTGAACGTTATTCATCAGCGTGACTTCACATCTCTTAGATATATCGCGCGATCGAGAATTCGAGGGTGTCTATTCTCGACCGTGAAGATCGGAAGGGACCTCGAGATTCCAAAAATCGAATCAACGCTCAATGAAAGGGGGACCACGATGCTTTGGCAAAAGAGGTCGGAGGATACGATAGGAAATGAAAAGGGGGGAGGGGAACGGTAAGCGCGGATTTGCATTCGAAGCGTGCAATTTCTGATATTTTTCGCCCCTTTTTGCGAGATGCCGAATTTCTCGGCTCGCGTTTTCGATAGGTAGCTCGCGATTCTATTCCCCCCTCCCCCCTTGTTCGCCGCCCACCTCCTCCCGCTCGACGTAAGGGGTCCACACCCTACACTTACAATCGGCTAGACGCAAAAAATGTCGACTTCGACGTCGACGTTTCGAGAGTAAAATGCCCTCTCTCTTTCCCTCCGTCTCCTGCTTGTTCACGCTCTCTCGCTCGTCCGCCGTGATTTTCGATATAGGCGCTGATCACGGGGGTAGGTAATATCAGTGCCCCGAGGCCGCCACCGTCCAAACAGCGCGCATAAGGGCTACGCCGATCATGCTACCGGGTACCGAAGCGCCGAATATCGAAATTACCTCCTTCCTCCCGCCCTTACCGCCCGCCCGCGGAACTAAGTCTCGATCGATATAATCATCGGTCTCTCACCTGCGGCCACGAATCGATACGAGCGCGCGCTCACCGTGTGCTCGTAGAAAAGGTGGCCCATACTCCGCCGAGGGAGCCAAAGCAAGGTTAGGAGACCAAGGGAGACCACGGCGGGGGGATGGTGAAGAGATATCTCGAGAGGAAACCGTTGCCACGAATCCGAATTCCCATTCAGAGAACCAAGTTCCGAATTCCATGATCGAAACTTACCCTTGGAAGATTTATCGACATTTCAAAATTTAAACCTATCTTGGAGCAGTTGAAATTTATGTTACATTTTATTATCTTATGACACATATTTTATTATATACATATATATATATATATACACACACACACACATAGTTTTTATGGATTATATCTTTGTAGATTAAAACATATAATATTAGAGCGATTATGATACTTATATTTTTTTACTTTCGTAAATATAGTTAAATATCAGCAGTTCAATTTATTATATAAGTCAAAATCGCACAGCAATGTAAATTTCACATCTCCCTTCAAATATTGACGTTCGATTAAAAATTAAAATTACGTAACGTTGCTTTTAGAAGAATTTACCTTTATGACGATTAAATATTAATGAATTTCATGAAAAATAAAAATCTCGATGTCAGAATTGACAATATCAAGAGGATGGAACTGGACGTCCTACAAAATCCTCATCTCTTATTAACTCTCTGAGACAAGGTGTTGCAATTTTTATCGCTTTCTTGTTACATTATTATCTCATCTATTAGGGATGGCAGACGATAAATAATGTAGCTCCGTACTATTGTAAGCGCGACGGTTCAGTAAATGACGTAAGGAGGTTAATCGAATCCTCGCATCGCGATAAAGAGACTCCGGCTCCTAATGCCTACGAGACTCGATTTCCGAATCGAGACACTTCTGTTATCGATCGGACGTAACACCGATTATTATACACGACAGTACACGCGCCTCGCGAGCGTCAAGAGCGTGTACAAACTCGACTTTTCGGCAGCGCATACAAAAAAAAACCAGTCCAATTAGTCTGCGACTCATCAGTGCGATAAAAAATAATTTTGCTCGATGCGGATTAGATTTAAAGAGCAAAAGACTCGATATAAGTAACTATAGAGTTAAATAACTATAGTTAGATAACTCAAACTAGACTTGTATAACTACGGCGGTTTACCGTAATTGAATAACTGCATGTGGTTAACGACCGGCCGCGTGCCTCCGTCTAACTAAACTATAGCATCGTGCAATAATTGCGAGCGATACACATTTTACGAACGCGTTGTTCTTAATTATCAACGTCGGAGTCTCCGCGGCGCGGCGCGGCGGCGGGAGCATTGGCGCGTTTCCGCGATCGCGCTTTGATTCGCCGGTTATTCAACGGGAATCCGACACACGAATTCTGGGTCAGTCGCGGTTGCATTGTCGACCATAACGAGACAATTGCGACGATACTTGTATACGGTGCAACGCCGCGCCGCGCCGCACCGCGCGCCCGCGAGCAACGTAACCTTCGTTTCATTAAATCCCCGTACGGCCACCAACCGACTTTGTCGGAATAAAAAGTGGGATATTAAAATTGCAAATTAACTTTTGTGGCGATTCCAATCCCTCCTTGCTCGCCCACCACCCCGGCAGCCTCCCTGGCGATTCGCGGTAGAATGTGGTAACGTCGAGAGCCTGAGCCGAGCTTGCGGCGTACACACGCGTGCATCTATGGAGCACGCACACGTGCGCGCGGGCCGCAGAGCACAAAGAGATGTTTTAAAAAGGGCGGCCGTAAAAATTTCATCGTAATAACCTTAGAAATTTTATAGAAATCGTAAATTTGCGGCGCGCTTGCCGTCCGCCCGCGAATACCGGCTGCAATATTTAAACGCCCTTCAGAAATAATTGGCCGACTGGCTGGTTCCGCGGCAAATGGTCCGAATGCGGGAGAGAAGGAGCAAAGGGTTAATTACCGCGTTAAAAAAGAAAGACGAAGAGAGGGAGAGAAAAGAGCTACCTTTGCTACGTTTGCGTCTATGCGCGGGAACTGACGCGAAATAGGGAGGCAAAATTAAAGAGAAAATAGATAAATGGCGGCACATATATATTTCGCGTTCTAGAGCGACGATCTCGGGACCGCATTGAGAGAGGCAAGATTGCGAGGATAATATAAGGAACACAGGATCGATCCCCCCCCCCCCCCCGATACGTAGGATCGAGGGATAATCCGTCACGATCGAGAGCCACGCTCGAGCCACGATATTCCTCTGGTTGTAAATTCTGCGCGTACGCGCGCGCGTGAACGAAGCGAGAGCGCGAACGCGCGGGATAATGATACGGTATTTCTGGCATTCCGATAATCCACCGCGATAAATCACGCCTAAACGGACGCGCGCGATGCGCCGTAAACACACGTTGCGGAACGCGTCCGTCGGTGTTCCGAAAGTCGACAAGATTGATGATATTTTATAAGTTCGTCGGCGGCGTCGAGGACGGAGGAAACGCGTTTCGCTTCGAAAGGGAATCGGGAGAGCCCGTAACTGGCTCGCGGCTCGATGACTTACTTCGAGAACGAGAATCACCTTCGGTATCGTTCCGCAAAAGATTATGCGTATCTTTTGCTCCCCCCGCGGCAAAGATCCCTTGTAATTCCTGTTATCGCAAACGGAAAATATGCGAAGACAACGTCAAATGATCCCGTAAGTACAACTTATTTAAATATAATTAAAATATTTTAAAAAGAAAGACAAGATGTTTTTAAATAATATTTAAATACATAATTCATCTATTCGGAAATATGTACAGAAAATGGGAGATAATATCCATTGTGTTCATTCTGAATAGATATCGCGATGTTGACAGCTACCGTAGGTAATCGTATAATACCGTTTGACGTTCGCACAAAAATGATGCGTTTAGCTACAAGAGAAGAAAAGTCAGCCTACTTGTTATTTATATTATATAATACAGTAATTGTGTACACCGCAATGTCTAGAAAAATTTCCAAGACGCAGTTTAAGACTCTTATTCCGTGCGCTGTTTTTCCCTTTTTCGATACGGTCGAACGTAATTTCGAGTGTCCTTACCCTTTGTAAATCGCTCGTAAGGCGCGGAACGAGGAGCGGTCCCGAGACGAAACCTCTTTATCGTTTATGTCGCGGGGATGGAGAATATGTGTATATATATATACATATAATGTTGCGGCCGCAAAGACATCGCAGGACATCGAGAACCGACGTCAAACGTCCCGCATTAAATTACATTGCATTTCCATGGCGGATAGACGAGGGACGCGGTGCATATGTATACCTGTCCTTTGTCCGGCGCGATGCACCGAAACGGTGTACCGGGTGGCCCGCCGTGGAATTGTCCGTAGCAGGACTACCACGACTTCAGAAACTACGACCAAGGAGGCTAGACAGACGGAAGTGACTAACCCCGAGCCGAATCAGAATTTGTTTACAACCCAACCAGCTGCATCTGCGAAGAAACGACGATTCGAGGAGATGACGTCCATGTGTTTCGAATACGATTCAAAATGATTCCGAGATCGTCCTGAATCCTGCGTTCTCGAAATTTGCACGCACCCTGTAGATCAGGAAGGTATACCGAGAGACGTGCACACGTATACGGGGCGTCTCTGAACACGTGGTAGTTAAATCGAATTCCCCTGCTGTCCTGTCCGCCGGAGACACAAAGCAAAGGTTGCCGGAGTGGATGGGTCGCCCTGGGCGACCATCTAGCAAATTGCGGTATCTAAGTGTCCGCTGGAAACGGTCCGCTTTATCGCTCGGCTCTCGTCGAGAATTTCGAATTTCGGAAAGTCGCTCTCTCGCTCACTCCCGAGGAGCCCGGCTGCGCGCGTGCGGACGGAGAGAAGATTCGCTCTAAATCGTTAGAGTGGCGGAAACCTCAACGGATTTTCATTGCTTGAACCGCGCGTCCCGTCGTAATAATTAATATAAAGTCCCGCAACGTGAGTAGTGGCCAATGACGCCGTGGTGGACGAAATAATTGGATTATTTAATGTGTAATGTTTTTAACAATAAGAAGGAAAGTCAGATGGAGGGTAAAAAAAGATTTTCCCATTTCTCATGTTCAGAATATTTGTAAATACAATGGCGCTTAAGATTCCAGTATCTCTAAGAAATATTCTTTAGAATTAGATGGCGTCATCTCGCTTTTTAAATATAGAATTGCTTCTTTGTGTGGTTAATAAAGAAATAATAGCTCCGACGAGAACATGAATCGAACGCGAGGATGTGCCGTCGGTTTCGTCCCGATACGCTACCCATCCTGATCCGACAGTGTGTTTAGCATTTAGATGCGAATCGTGCGAGACTCGAGAGTGTGCGGCGAAGGTTTAAAACAACAACTCTTAGCGACAGATCAGGGTGGACGGACCACCGGGCTGGGGTGGGCGAGGGATCATTAGGACAGATTTTCCGCCGCGCGATTCTCTGATTGCCTCACGTACGACGGTTACGCGCGATCATTCGGTTCGATGATAATTCCTCTGGGCACTCCGGCACGTCTGGCTCGGAGACGGGAGTAGGAGGGAAAAGAGGAGATGGTGGTGGTGGTGGTGGTGCTGGTGGTGGACGGGACGGGGCGAGGACCAAGAGGGTGATCTCCTACGATCGCACGCAATTACATGCTGAATCTTTAATGGAACGTTTCGAGCCTGGAATTAGTCGAATGCCATGGAAAGCCATCGCCACGTAATGCAACCGCGGTCTCTCTCGCGCAAGAGCGGGCCCTCCTTCTGGGTCTTATGCCTCGGGTACGTGAGCCGTAGACACGGACTACCGTCCATCTCTTATACGAAACCTCTTAGATGGATGCGAAACCGAACAATGTGGGCGCGGATTCATTGAAACGTCTGAGCGAACGTATATTTTTTAATCGAGATTTAATTTGAGAGACAGCGAGCTATTTTAATCCACTGTTCACATAACTCTATTTATAACTTTACAAATTTCGTATTTTATAGAACTCTATATACGCACTTCTATATTCTTGAGAACTCTTCTTTATTTTTAATAATCTTATATCCTTCTTCTCTGCATCATTTAAATAATTTAAGATTTAAAAGTTTCAATAATACATAATTTCAACTCTTTTACTTTTTTTTTTCAAAAAAGTAATTTTATCTCTTATATTAATATTATTCATAAATTTCTTCCAAGAGCGTATATAAAGGCAACCACGCGCCGATGAGTAAACGCGTGAAAACGTCAACCGACTCGTGGCCTCGACCGCCCAATGTACGTCCGCACCTCCTTTTTCTTTCCACGGAGTATTATTCCGGCATTATTCAGAAGATCGGAATGCAGGTGTACAGTTACGGTTACCAGTAAACGCGCCTTACAGGCCCCGCAGTTGACAATGCCGCGACTTCTTGTCACGGGGAGTTCCCCCCTCCCGCCCTCGTCTTCCTCGATCCTCCTCGCCTTCGTCGTTGTCGTCATCGTCATCCTTTCTCGCCCATTCTTTTTCACGCGCTACTCTCTTTATCCGCGCCAACGTTTCTCCCCCCCTACCACGCGACCGCTACACGACGCGCGTGTCTTTAACCTCGTCCACCTCATTGTCGTGGGTGCGTTTGTAACGTGCGCAACGTGCTCGTACCTAGGACCCACGGCGACAATCGATAACGCCGTCACGATCGCGGAGGACACGCACGCTCCTGTCCCCTTATGTTAATAAGCTCTTAATATTCCGCGCGTCCGACTTCTTCTTCTCCTTCTTCTTCATCTCCCTCATCCGACGCGCTACATCGTCTACACCCTCGTCTTTCGTCCTCCTCGCACGACACGTCTGAGCAATGTTTGCCATTACAAAAGCGGGAATTAATTCATCTCTTCTTCGATCGCGTGGCTAAACCCGTTACCAAGTCGTTACCCAACTTTCGGCGGGTTGTCGTTAACGCTTACAGTCGCGTATAATCGCTTGCGAGAGCTTTCGAGTGAAAGCTCGTGTCTCGAGAGCTTTCAGCTTTCTTATCAAGTTTGATTTTTCATGCTACACTGTTCGTGTATATGCAGATAAAAATAAACTATTCTTTTCAGGTGAACTAATGCAAAACGAAAGGATAACAATCGCCCAGGATTACGCAAGTTCTTTCACATAGCGGTCTATGGATTTGACCGATACTTTCTATTCCGAAAACAGAGGCCATTCTTCTTGGAAACGAAACGACAAACTTATGTAACAGGCGGGCCCGTGATTGCGGCAGATGAGGAATAAGTTCGCGAAGACAACGAGGAATCACGCGTTCCTGCGTTTAACAGTCTCGATTCCCCGCCTCGCATAAGCCGTTTCTCTCAGCCCTAACTCGCAACGGGCCATTTATCATCGTCCGATAGATCGACCGCCTGCCTCGATCGAAAATTTACCATCGACGCAATAAATAACGCCGCGAATTACTGGACGTCTTCGCGGCTCGCGAAGTTCAACGCTTCAATGGTTGTCAGCTCGAAGTATCTCGCGAGGACAGCCAGCCCCACGAATTCTCATTTGTTTGATCGAAATGTTCGTTAAAGCTTGATTACTTCTGTCGTTTTTAAAAATCTCTCTCTCTCTTTCTTTCTCTTTGCCAACGCCTATACAATCTCGCTTGTGGAGGTAAAAATTTAAACTCTTTTATGTTTTACGTCTCTCTCGTAGCGAAAATATAATTTTATCATTCTCTATTTCCTCTCCACCGCTCTCCTAAATTCGATCGTAACCCTATTTTTGCGAACAGCAATCATCAAAATGCATACGCAAACCATTCTTATAACATGGAAATTTTTGCGGCAATATTTAACAGAGCGCTGTTTATTCAGAAATGCTTCTCAATCAGGAACGAAATGATAACTGACACACTAGTCGGCTTTCGTTCTTCGGGAATCGAAGAGGTTGACAACCGCCATTTGGAGCACGCATACGAGAGAGGGAAAGGGAGAGGGAGAGAGAGAAAGAGAGAGAGAGAGAGAGAGAGGGGCAGGCGCGAGGAAATACGCGGGTATAAGTTAGCCGTAAGTAAGTATAAGCGTCGTTCGATCGGATATCTCTCCGGCGCGTTTAAGCCGGTAAGAGACCCGATATCATTAATAATAATTATACAATTACATGTAGGTATACGGTGTATCCAGGCCTCGGTATAGTTTAGTGCCGTGTTATTATCCCGTTCTCGTCTCGAAGGCGGCGCGAGGAGGCACGGCGGAGCAAGGGAGAGGCACCGTCTCTCTGCCCTGGTATAGATATATGTTATTACTTATAATATTTCATCTTCGGAATTGGCGGTTGCGCTTTGTTTATGCCATGGGAACGTCATAGGCGGTTATAACTAAGGGTGGAAAACGAGCCGAGCGCGCTCACCTCGACCGTACCAGTGCCTCACCGCGAAAGGACGAAAGGCGTTGAATCGGGTGCGCGGGTTGCAAAGCGGGCTGCACCGACCGACCGACCGAGCGAGCGAGCGACTGACCGACCGAACCAAGCCGTTCTTTTATGCGCGCTGCCCCTTTTGCACCGAGACCGACATTCAAAGAAACGTATTTCTGCGAAGTTATACGAGCGAGCGCTAACGACAGCGGCTTTTTCACCGTTCGCCGTCCGTACGTAGAATTTAATTAAACTTACATACTCTCTCTCGCGCGCGCGCGCGCGGTCGGCCCTGTGCTTTACGTGCGAATTTTTCGTCCAAGAATCGCGCGCGCGCGCGCGCAACGCGACCGTTTTACAGTTATGCAATCATAATGCACGTAACTAAGCTTTGACTGTCGCTGAATAATGCAGCCAGTTCCACGTACTCCGCTCGCGGCGCAGAAATATTATGTACACAGTACGGCGTCGTGTGTGCAAATAGTAACGCTACGCGCCGTCTTACAATTCGATCGTATCGCCCCACCTTTCCCGGCGAGGATGAAACAGCCGTAACTCCCTTCAATTGTCATTCAGTAATTACTCGGAAAATGTGAAATGAAATGAAGGGCCCCGGGCAGTAACGCGATGAGTCGCACACGAGGGAAAAACCGTGTGAGGCTCGGAACAATGTGTTTATGCTTAGCATAAAGACCATAATTGCAGACGTTCTACGTTGTAACAAAGGTAAAAGAATAATTAGATTGGTTCCACAGTTTTAATATTTTCATGCCGGGAACGAGGGATCCCTTTTTTGTTTCCCACCTTCCCGCGAACGATAATTGTTTCGATCTATATGATTTTCGTCGTATACGATTTTACGTACTTATATTCGTAAGTAGCAGCATTAACGAAGAAGTTTGCGGAAATACGAATACCGCGAGGCATTTGAATATGCGAATAGTCATCCGCTGAATGTCTGCACCGCACGAGCACGCGTACGGTATACTTATACAGTGTGTGCCACTTGTACGCGTCGCGATACGCTTAGTTTTGCGAACTGACTTTTAAAGAAGTTACTTGTACGCGGCGCGACGCGGGAATGAGATCGGTTCGACGCACGGTGGCAAATTATGGGAATCATCGTGTATTTCCCGCACACTTCTGCCCGTCGTAGCGGGGCCCAGGTGTATCATTACTCGCGCGCCGATTACCGCGGACTGTCCTGTATCTTTTTGCCGCAATCGGACGCGACGAGTGCGAGAGAGGTGCGCGACGTCAGATACGCGGAAAAATTCGCGGACGTGTGTGCAAGCACGGCCGCAAATGAGACGGCCCCGGTTCGACGAACCGGACAGACATATATTCGACGGTTTCCACCGGGAAAATTTATAACCCGACTGATTGAATATAGGCGGATGCGTTCCGAGAAGTACTATGCCTGATTAGAAAGCCCGGCATGCACGCGGCAATGCATCTGCAGCCCCGCCCATTCCCGCTCGTCCGTTCGCACCCTTTTCTATATGTATATATGAATATATATACGTTATACAAGGTGGCCCCGGGCGACGCGGCACCCGCGGTATACCGTCGCATAAAGGTATTTTACGAGATGTAATAAGCTAGCCTCATAAAATTCTTTTGCTCCGAAATTTCGCGTTTTATTTCAGCTTGCACGTGTCCCCGCGCTATCTCGGTGATTACATTCTATATCGATCGTTTTTTAAAGCAATTTTTAGAAACAAGAAATCAATTGTGTTTTCTTCCTTAATGATTGAACGTCGAAACAAACCTTTTCGGATTTTTATCGCGACAGTTACTAAATTTATATCGCCATCTGCGATCGCCAATCAGATTTCTAATATTAATCTCGACATTACGAAAACAGACACGCAGAAATAGATCACGTTCGATTCAATTGAAAAAATATCAATGTCAGACTCATCGGAAAATCTGACAATCGACGAATGACACGCAGTGTCTAGGACACCCTGTATATGCGCGTGCACTGGCGCCCTGGCTTCCGCGAGGGGTGGAAAATGATGGACCTTTCGCGCCGTTCGGAGACTCTTTGAAGTCAATTTCACGGTGGATGTGGAGAAAGAGAAGTCATGGTGTTCGCGCGCGCAAAAGTCGCGTTCTTCCGCGGAGAGTGAGAAAATGACACGCAAAGCCGGTCATATATGCGTGAAAATAAAACATCCTGTTTTCCTCTCTCACATATTACGACTCGCGAAAACTTCGGAGATGGCTCTCATTTTAAGGAGAGGAGAGAATCTCCTACTTTGATTACTCTCTACGACTTTCGATTGAATAGGCCAATTTATTGAATATTATTTCTCTGAAATTGCTATAAGCATTTAGATTCGCAATTCATCTGTCGCTAGATGTTCTTCGAGTCAATCGCATGACAGAGCCATCATTCGGAGACATTCGCGCAGTTTCAACAAACCGGGCTGTTGCTTTTGTCGACGTTTAACCTGCCAATTTCTATCGGCAGGGCAAAGGCTAGGAAACGCGGCTAGGTCGATCGAGCTGCATCTAATCGCGCACGTGCGCGCGACAACGACGGCTACCGGCGGCGGCATTTAATCGACAACCAGCGCCGGGGGTTTGCGCGAGTCGCACGATGTAAACTAATTACCCGGCACTTTGCGCACCCTCACCCCCTCTCTGCGTTCTCCGGGCATTCTAACTACCCTTGGAATCTTTGGCCGGCGGCTAATTGACGTTGTCGGGTTACTTTTACGAGTGACTGACCGACGCGTTTCCACAAAAGGCACGATTGCGCGACGCAATTATACATACGTTTAGGTCCGATCGCACAGCGAGAAACGCAGGATATACCTAACGCTTCTAACACAAAAGATCTTTTCCTCTGAATTGTGTGTCCTGTCAATTGAAAGTTTACCGAGGAATTCGTGGATAAAGCTGTGCGGAACGCACTGCATCTTATAGAAATTAAGACACCTATCATTAAAATGTCTTCTAAAAAAACGATACTTTATTTTATGTGCATCGATTTAGTCGAACTATACAAAAATAGTTTTATTAGAAACATGCAGCTTTCGAAATCTTTCCGTGCATTATTTCTTATTCTACCAAGTATATGCGAGAATGATCTCATTTAATTAATAGCGTAAAAAGATCAAAATAATTGTTTTATATAATTAGACCATTTACAAAAACGCTGATGTCTTGGGTCAAGTTTGCCCGCGGGTGTTCGCAGAAGTGGAGATTTTCGACGTATTCTTTTACAATTATACGAATGTTGACACGCATGTTCCGCATGTCCGTCGTTCGAAAAGCGCTCGTAAATAAAGCCGATCGATACAATATTTCACAGCGTGATTATGTAACAATCGCAGTCGTATTCGCGACTATTACGCGCGGCACGATACCCGCGGGTTATCTGAAATCGCTTTACAAGTATACAGCGTCGTTCGGCTTATCGGCGCGCAGCCTCGATAAAATTTGCAGCTCTAAAATCTGAAGCACGCGTTCTCTCTAGTCAACGATTCCGCGTGCGAGGCGCGCGCGCGCGACACCGCAATTCAGAAATCATAAAGATAGCGCCGGACGTCTTCGATCGACGTTTCATGCTTTTTCGAGCGTAAAACACAATGCGGATTGGAATAAAGAGCGGCGACGTGAAAACGGTTTATGAAGGCGAGATTTTTCGCAAAAATTTAATCTCTGGCTGCATGTCAAGGTGTACGTCCTCTGTGTGCTATTAACTGAATCATACAAAAATAGTTTTACTAAACTAACTTAATGTGTTTAACAAGTTTGGGAAACAAATGGCTGTATTGTGTAAAATTTCCGTCATTTCCCACCCAGAACATTTATACCCACTGTCATAGCTTGCATTCTGCTGTTAATAATTTTTGGAGGACAGACTCTATATATATATATATATAGATATATCTCCTTCCTTTGCCATCCTTTTTCTTTGCCTTTTTGTTTTTACCCGGTTGGGCGCGCACACACGTAGACACACGTACGTACGTACGCTCGTGCACGATGTACGACGAGGTCTGCGCGAATTAGGTCAGTTTATCCCGCTAATGGGAAATATAAAGTCGTATGCACAAATACGCGCGTAAATTAAATTTAACAGCCGTCCCGGCGATACGTGTGATTTACCGTTGTGTTTGTGCTTCGCATACAGCCACGAAGTATGTAATAAAATAAACGGCCTCGCGGCGGAGTGGCCGGGGCGTACTTTACAGTTTATCCGGTGAAACCGCGCGGTTACAATAATTTACACGTTTGGCCTCTTTACATTGTGTACGTACTTACGGAAAGAAAGGAGGCGGAACGTCGACAACGACGTAGCAGCAATATCAACGAGGCTGCCGAAATTCACTCTCGAGTCCGCTCGACGAGACGCGTTAATTAAAGGTGTCGGTGAAAATAAGGATTCTATATATTCATGAATGTATGCGTATCTCTCTCTCTCTCTCGAATTTCTCAGAACAATCTAAATTTAAATAGGATATAAATTATTAACGGCAAATTATTATTTTCCGCTACTATTTACACACTTTTATCTCTAATGCTTTTAATAGAAGAGATGATAAATATCGCATGCTAAAACTCCCCTTGCTCTCTGGCGCCTTTCGTCGTTTCTTTTTTACTGACGATAGACTGACCAACCGGAAAGAAGCACTACCCCGATGCAGCGCCCTCGTCTCCGAGTGCTCCCATCGCGATTGTTATTGCTCTGCGGGCAGCTGTTGTAATTTCAGGTAATTCGAGCGATCCGGCGGCGGCGGCGGCGGCGGCGGATCGGCCGCGTCGAAGCCGCTCCAGCAGCGAGTTATTTGTTGCTCGGCGAGGTGCGCGCGTAGAGCCGATCGAGCGAGCCGCGCCGAGAGGGCGAGCGATAATATTCGCACGGCGAGTGTTATGAGAGAACGCTCATCCGCGTCTGTTATTCTACGAGGAAGTACGCGGACTTGTTCCCGCCGACATCGGCCCGCGTCGATTATCACTACGTGATACGCGCGAACGCGCGTATCGATTCTCGCCCTCTACGCGCTTCGCGAAAATATTCAAATTTCTCTGCGGAGGGCAGAGTTCTTCGCCGGGGACTCCGCTGAGCGAAGATCCCGACGAGGTGAGACGAGGAGGAGAGTACACACGTGATCTGCGTATTTTATCGCGCCCGAAAACGCGATGTTATTTAAACGAAAGGAAAAATGGAAACGCTTATTATTTTCTAGAACAACGTACTTTTTAGCAATTAAATCCCTAAATTATGATATATTAATATCACAAATAATTAGGAAGAATTAGATGTAGAAAGAAAATTAAGAACATAAGTTTTTGCAGTTAGAAGCAGTTCCTTAAATTTTGAACAATTATTCAAGTTTAGGGTCATACAGGTTAAAACGCTGATCGGATTTAGAAACTTTTAAAGCGCCTGAGCTTTTGAAATTTTGAACAATTTGCGTTAATTGCCCAAAGCTGTCTCCAGCTCGAATCTATTTCCATTTCTCCGCCTCTCTTTCTGCTACTCCCATATCGTCGTCACGCATCGACAATAATCCGGGATAGAAAATGATCGATAATCCTACGCGTGAATATGTCTATACACATATATATATACGCACGTAATATATATATATATATATAATTTATTTATATATAAATTATATACATAAGTTATATATGTATATATATATGTGTATAGACGTATTCACGCGTAGGATTATCGATCATTTTCGGCAAGCGTTATCCATTTCAGAAACAGCGACCGGCGAGAATCATTCTATATAATTATATCGCAACGGTGATCATTATATTATTATAACGTCACAGTGGATACAGCATTATGTTAATAATAACGATCATTATTATTACAGGGCCATTTCGAAATACGGCACACGATCGTCCTCGCTCGTTCGTGAATGCGCTGCAATGTCTGTTATATCATTGTCGAGAGACCGGCGCGGATAACGCTGTTCATCTTGCTCGCGTATAAACCGAAGTAAGTGCGCACGGGCGGCGGGCGGCAGCGGGTGGCGGCGCGTTTCGCCCCGTCGTAAATCGCGAATGATTCCGCTAAATTTCCATCTCGTCGAACGCGAGGTAGGGGACTGCCGGGCGAACCGGCATAGGGGTTGGCTCGTCGATGGTGCCGGTGGATGGATAATGGGCAGGGTGAATGATAATGCCGCGTGCACACCGTGCCTTCCCGCAGCGCATTCCTCTATTTCGGCGTTCGGTTGCGAACGATGCGAGGGCTCGGTCAATCGACTACGGGTGATTGAACCATTCGAAATTGGAACAGCTTGAATCTCTTTGGAAAAGAAAATGGAGTAGTGCTCGGAAACTCGGCTCGAGATTTAGAAGGTTAAAAAAATGCGACAGGAAGATATCTACAAGCTACGTAAAAATGTGTGATTAAAAGGTATTGCAGATACCGCTTCTGGTACTTGTGATTTCCGTTAAAAACAATAGTTTTAGAACGCTTATGTAACGCTTCAAGGATCCATAAATGGCACGGATAATAGACGGAATCGCGGAATTAAAGAGATTATCAAGAGCGCTAAGTAAAAATTACGGCCGGCAGTCGTGTATAATTAAATAATAATAGCAGCGTTTATATAAAACCAAGCGCATATACGCTTCTCCGCTGCGTATATACTTATCTCTCTACTCTAAAGAAATCACGCGAAGCGTATCGAACCCCGCGCATTTTGATTCTAGGAAGGAAGACGATTTCGCGCAGAAAACACGCCCGATCATAATGTGCCGTTTGCGCGCCTCCTTGCCCTTATGCCGCGTCGGTATAATTTTGATAATTCTGGGTTTCGGATAAGGGCCCGCCTGGAATCCGGCTACCAGTCTTTACTCCGACCGATTTTATTATTCGTACCTTCGGGTCGTACCCGGGCGCATCGATGCATTATCGGCAGCGCGGTAGCCGCATCTTCGGCGATCCGATCGCTCTCTAATTCCCCAACGTCGATCCCTCGATAAGCTCTTCAGACGTTTCGAATCAGACATTTCATATTTATATTTAGTAGAAATAATGGAGCGCTACAATTATTCGAATATTTAAAGTAATAGAATCAGAGTGTATAGAACCGGGTTGTAAGATTACAATCGGTCGATCGTAAAACTACAGTCCGTAATATTTAAAGATTATGCGGAATTATAGGAAACTCTTGAAGCTTATCTGAGAAATTATTTCGATTACTATTTTTTACGGAAGTCTAACAGATTCGCGTTACTCAAATAAAGACCAAGTAAAATAATTATTCATTTATTCTATTATCCATCACAGCTATACTATGATCAACTTGGAAGCTCCCGAGTAAGTGATTTCTCTTCTTCGTCATCTTCGCGGAAGACGCGCGACATAAACGGAATATAGGGAAGTTAGCAGTCGCTCGTATTATAGAAGAAGTCTATCGAGCACGTAGGAAAATAAACTTTTTGTAGCCATCGGCAGGCGGCGACGGCGGCGGAACGTATAAAAGTAAGGGATCTTTCAGTAGCCAGTCAGCCACTGCCGCCTTTAAGCTTTCTTTCTTCAATAACTTTCGCCGCGCGAGCATCTTCGCGCACGATAAGACGGCGCGGCAAGAGCGTTACCCAGAATGGAGATTTCGTTCGTTTACGGCGAGGGTGACCGATAAATCCCCGAGACATCTCCATCGCGGTCTCCCGTGTACGGACACGACACGTGGAAGACCAGACGCGGGTGTGGATGCGCAAGGGAGAATAAACGAGGGGAGGGCACGGTAAAAGGGATGGGAGATAGGGAAGTAGGGAGAGCGACGAGGAGCGACGCGGTGGATGGAGATCGAGCTGGGTGCACTTAGCCCGCCTTATGCACCGTACCGGTTCTAGCAATGGTCGAGTCGGTCACGAATACCTAATCAATAATTATTACCGCGAAACTCTCTATTTTTGCGAAGAGAAAGAGAGTCGCCCCCCCCCCCTTTTCGCCCGCGCCCTCGCCCGTCCCCTATCACGAAGAGGCCCAGGGAGACCCCTCTCCTTTAATCTCGCGTTCTCTCTCTTTCTCCTCTCCTCTCTTTCTCTCTCTTCCCTCTGCTATCGTCTCGGACTTCTTACCTCCCCAACGCCGTGCACCGTGCCGCCATATTTGCATATTTATAAGGGAATGTAATCGCAGAGCTCGGTTTTCGCCGCTCGTCGCTCGCTGCCATGGAAAGAATTCCCGCAAGATGGCGGAAAGATTCGTGGTAGACATGCGATCCGATTTCCTACTCCACCTCCCCCCCCCCTCCCTCTTCCTCCCTCCCGCCGAGTCTGCACAACCCTCTCCTCTGCGTAACGTATCATCAACCGCGGCCGATCTAGAAGAAACAATCGTCGGTTTGTTGCGAGATCCCGAATTGTGGAGATCCACGGAGGCGGATGAATAAGAATTAGGGATTTTAATGCGTATACCGGACGACTCATTAAACCGAAACTGGGGAATGGCGATCCCGGCGGGGCGGCGAGAGAGGCGAGGAGGAGAGAGGAGGATCGCACGGCGCATTAATTTGTTAACGGACCGCCGATAAAGCATAACGCGACGCTAACGTTATTCTCTCGTCATCTAGCAACGGTTTATAGACAAATTGATTAATATGCGACTATTACAACGCTAGAAACGCGCGCCCGGTTATTGACGAGATCATTAAGTGCTTGCTCAAGTCCAACAAACTGAATAACGCTTCAAAGCCTATTTTCATAGCATTGTCAAATTTGGAATTATAATTAAAACAAAGGACAACGAAAAATATAATATCGAAATTAGTGACAAAAAAATAAAATGTTAATTATATTTTCAATTCTTCTTAACTTTGATCCTATATAAAAAAAGGCATGTTAAGTCGATAGTCGAATTTATTGTTGCCGCTTTTCCGCGATGCTGATTGGTTTTCTCGCTGCGCTTACTTCATTTGCAGCTGTCATCGTATATTTTGACAGTTGTGTGTATCAAGAAATTAATAGTGTAATAGTAATAGCATAATGTTAAAGCTAAATAGCGCGCGCGAAGCGCGCGTCTGTGGTGCTAGTCAAATAAAATCAGCATGTTAATTTTATTCATATTTATAAAATAACAAGACCTTACTAAAAAAAAAATGCAGCATGTGATAGCGTAAAAGCCTGAAATGTTTATCTTAATTAATAAATAACGCGCGAACATCTTTCGTTAAAAATATCAACGGGGCTGTGTTTAATCCCTACAGAAAATTAGCAAAGAAACACGACAGATGTAACCTTGCTGCACCGCTGCGTTGTATCAGTATTTGATCGGAATAAGTCCAGTTAACAATGCGCGTATAAATTTATTGAGTCTCAAGCGACAAAATGCAATGCATTATTCGATGATCTATGGCCTGTGTCACGCCACAATATCGTGACATTTTACCTTGCATTGCCATTTGTCTCTGTGAATTACGTTTTCAATGGAAAAAAAAACAAAGCACAAAGTACAAAGTGGGACTCATGAATGAGACCGTCGCACGTCAGGTTCGGGATTCGTCGAGTCTTCTTTTAACACGTTAATTCTACACATCTGCCTCAGAAAATATATTTGTACGTCCCATTAAAAAAGCTCTACGATATCGTGATACTTGCGCGTACATAAAACGCAGGATTATACCTTTCTTTCAATTTACGATACTTTTATAATTAAAATTAATGGTGATGGCTGGGCTAAGAGCTAATGCCATTGGGGGGGGGGGGGGGGGCGGGAGAGGCCGGGAGCTTCAATTTATCAGACAAGATTACAATTTCGATCGCACAGCGAGAGGAATGCGTAACGAGGACGAGCGCGAACGCGCCCTGTGCCTTCGATATTAATTTATTAATACCCGCGTGACCGAGGATCACGCTAATACGTTATATTATTCGATAATTCGGCGTTAGGGCGTAGATTGAAGTTTGGTTAATACGAATGCCCTCCGCCGCTATATATCGGAGGACATGATTAAAACGTCGGTCGCGCACGGAGATTAGAACGAGTGCCCGTGTGCTTTGATCGTGGACCTATCTTCGTTACCGAATTACCAACACTAATTACTAATATCGACCTCGTTATTATCGATTAATTTATCTAAATCGTACCTTCCGCCCGATCATTAAGCAAAATGGCGTTTGCTAACGAAATGCTCATTTTAAGTCATCAATTATGATATATTTTAGACATTAACAAATGTAAATTTATATTAAATTTCTCGAAATGAAGAATATAGAGAAGTCAGCGTTATGAAATTCGAACATGAAAGGATTGTACGTTTCCTTCAAGCAAAATTGTACTTTTGTTTGAAAAATACATAAAGTTTTTGCCCCACAATACTTCTTAGCCAGTCAGTGTATCGGTCTTAAGCAGTATTACGATAGCAGAAATTATTCCACACAACTGGGAAGGTACGAGCACCGGCCAAGAGCAATCTAGCTTGCATCAAGAGACGTGGGCGATTAGCGGCCCCCTCGGTATCGGAGACTCGATGAGGAGGGACTCGACGGGCGACGAGTCTCCTCGTCTCGAGGCTTAACGAGAATCACCCCGTTGACGGTACCGAATCCTCCGACGAGGATCCTTATTTACGCCGGAGTTGTTAGCACATTCTTTTTCACTCGATATATCGACTCGATAAACTTCCCCGTCAGTTAGTTAGTCAGTCAGTCAGTCGGTCGCCCGGGTTGGTTAGTCGCTCGGTTGGTCGGACTCGTTCCTCCGTCCGTCTACCGTGGCACTTTCTATCCCCCTATGCGTGTGTCACAATCGATCGCCGGCATCGATCGACCCTGCCTCACGCGTTCGCGTCGTGTAGCGTGTAAACAGAGAGAGAAAAGAAAACGAGGGGGTGCGTCGCATCTGTGTATGTACGAGCAAAAGGAGATTCGAGCGAAGAAAATGTTTATTCGAAGAGCGAAAAATGATCTCGTCAGAACAATCGTAACTGAGAATACATCTTTAAAAGAAAGTGTCTCTTATTTTAGAATTCTACTAACACGTAAATCTTATTCTATTTTGAATTTTCTTCTAGTTTTGTTCTAATCTGTTATTAATTAATTCTTATAATTTATTGTTATTAATGGACTCTAATTAGCTGTAATTAAAACAGTCGATACTCTGAAAAATGAAGGGAAAACCTAAAAAATATGAATAATGTAGAGAGTAAAAAATAATATCAGTTGAAACAAAAATTCAGAGGTACGAAAAGGTGTCCCCATCGAAGCAGTATAATATTTTAATATTACACTTTCGTGCCGTGGTGTTTTCGCCTCTCTCCGCCTTCTCTTCCTTCTCGCCGTCTTTATTCGCGCGTGTATATACGTCTCTAAATCGACTAAATCGCTGGGCCGATTTGGAGGCGAACCGACTCGATAAGTGGCCGCGATAAAGTGGCAGTTCTCCATTCTCTCTCTCTCTCTCTCTCTCTCTCTCTTTCTTTCACTCTCTCTCTATCTCGCCGCTCTCTGAGGGAAGGCTATCCGCCAATGGGACAGCGGATCCCGCTCGCGCCGGCTGCCGCAACAACTCGCGAATAAGCTACCGTATACGAAAGCGGCGAGTCACGATCGGCTCGTTACCGGTTCCCCTCCTTCCTCCTCCGAATCTCCCTCCGATATATCGCGGATCATGAAATCACGAGAATCATCTACCACCGAGAGCCTCCGCCTATCGTTCCTTCCCCGCAGCCCCTCGTCGCCCTCTCGGCTGCCCGTAGCCGCCGCCGCCGCCGCGCCATTCGAGCCGATCATACTGCTTAGCGAGTGCATTCGGCATAATGCATAATTCTATGGCCCGCGGTCTGCGCTTCGACGCCGTTGTTATTGCTATCGGTTGCCGATCGTCCGCGGCGATGATGCCGGTGATTCGCGATTCGCCGGCGAGGGGAGGGAGAAGGGGGAGGGAAGAGAAGGAGAAGAGGAGGACTTGTCTTCTACTTCGTGAGAGCACCTAGAAGAAGTGGCCGCTCTTTCTTCTCGTATTTATCGTATACGATCACGTACGAATTACCGCGTACCGGTCGACGAGCGCGCGATCCTCCCCCAAAGGGGGAAATCGTGAGAGAGAGATCGTTCCGTACGTTCCGCGAGAAAAATTCGGCCACGATCGACCGCTCGCGGTTTTGCGCGACTCCTTCCTTTCTCCCTCCTCTCTTCTTGCTCCTCGCGAGAATTTTTTTTCTCTTTTTTTTTCATCGGTGTAGACGGCGAGCTAGATTCGCGGGTTAGGCTCGGGGTCGAGGAACGTCTCGCTGGAGTGCTTTCGGATGATCACGCGAGGAAAGCTCCTCCCTCGCTCTTTGCACTTTCGCCGAGATGCAGGAATGACTTGTCTTACGGCGCAGCTGCAGCACTATTGCAAATCCAATGCATACAAACGCTTTCTTTTGACAGTTTTGACTCGACAGAATCTCTACGAAAAAAAGTACTCCTTCAAAGTATTTCTCACATCTGTAATGATCGAAACGTTACGGCCTAGATTCTATAATGCAATATTTTCGCAATTTTAACTGTGTAGAAAACGAATAAATGATCATTTTTCAACAAATCGAAATAATTACTATAAGGCTGGGTGCAAAAATATATTAAAAGTATTTCTTAGGCGAAATTGTTGGAACAGCTCGGATTTATCATAAATGTACAATTGTGTTATTCTGAATACCGCAATTAACGCGTCACGAATAAACATAATAGCGTTATAGCAAGCATATATTCCGGGAAATTTGGCCAATATCAGGGGGCAACTGCTCCGCTTTCTAGATTCTATTGCGCCGAGTCGCACGAGTCGTTCGGAGCGCGTATGTCGTGCGCGTGCCACGAAATTCACGGTTATCCTTCTAACAACGTGCCCAATCGAATTTCAGCAGGTCCGAGAGCGCGCGGAGCAGAGCCAGGCACCCCGGGCAGCCAATTCGTACCTCCGGAAATGCGATTTCGATCGACGGCTTGCCCCGTCGCCGCCCGTCGTAATCTAACCTGCAATTCGCAGTAGGCACACTGATTTTTGCCCAGCTGGGGGTCGGCGCTCGGGAGAGGGCTCGAAATCGGCATTCAAAACGTCAACGAGCCCCGGACAAATTGGAGAACAAGTGTCTCGAAAATTATACTTTCGACAGCCAAGTTACGCTTCGTCCAAATCACGGATCGACAAATCGCATTTCACGCGATAAATACTGTTCCAACAGCAATATATTCGTACAATATTAGACAAAATAATATTAATATGTTATTGGCAAAGTTTGATAAAATATAATACGTTACAGTTTTTTTCTTATTAGCATCTATTATCTCGTCAGTATTAATATAAATATTTAAACAAACACGAGATTAATATAAGTAAGTGTTGAGATCATAATTCACTTTAACGTTTAAAAAACATTAAATAATATATAAGCGAGAATAAAAAAATAAACACATGTAGTGTACAGAGAGAGAGAGAGAGAGAGAAAGAGAAAGAGAAAGAAAAAGAGGCTGCTTTACATGCACAACTGTCGCAAAGTTGTTCTTCAAAAGTCTTTTTTATTTTATTCTTTATTTTGCTTGAAAGGGGATGAAAAATGAGGCATAGGCGACAGAGCGCGAATCTGCAATCGCTAAAACAAACCGTATCCGTAACACGGCAATAAATATTAGTTGGCCCGAAAGTGCCGAAGGGTGTTTCTGGCTTACATCGAGCGGCGCTGGCACTAACGTCGAGGGTGAGGCACAATAGGTGGCGGCGCCGGGGGTGGTCGGCAGGCCCCAGAGATAAAGGGCGATTACTCAGTTAAGAGAGGCGATTACAATATCTATCCCCGATCTAGTTGACCAATAGGAAATTTAGAAAAACCCGCCCGCGGGGCACTCGAGTGGTGGTGCATCTGTCGGGCGAGTCGCAAATTTTCCGGGGGGGACTTTGGCACTCGCGGCGCAAGCCCTTCATCGCCCGTAGGGTCGCGGACGTGGGGATCCGCTTCTGAGTATCTCGGATGAATTCGATTCCGCGGTGAGAGAGAGAAAGTTGTCGCGGTTTCGCGGCTGGTCGGCTCGACCGAGGCTCGACAAGCTCGAGAAATGCGTAATCGCTCGTAAACCGACGTCGTGAACCTTCTCGACGGATCAATGGAGCCGTGAGGATTGGATACGATATTGCCTTAATAATCCGAGGGCCCTTTGTTCTCGAGTTGCGCGCGTTCATTTTCGATAAAGCGGACTGCCGTGAAGGAAACTATGTACCTAATGCCTTTACGAAAGCACTGTTTATCCGTGATAAACTATTTTCATCTCCTTTGAAATATAGAATAAAGTCAAATAAATTTTTGAAGAATAATTTTTTGAGAATTGTGCGTGTAAAGCACAGTCCTCTCTCTCTCTTTCTTTATATATGTGTATATACTATTTATTTATTTTATTCTTGCTTATTTTATTTAAATGTTTTTTAAACGTTACATTCAATCATGATCTTGTCAACACTTTTAATCTCGTTTTTGTGTAAATATTTATATTAATATTTATGCTAATACTATAACTAAAAAAAAACTATTTTCTATCTAACAGAGATTTTTTCTACAATTCTTTAGAATTGTATAACTTTAAACTCGCAAGAGCATACTTACAAATATCAAATTGATTTTTTTGTCTTTAAGGACATAACTCAATAAAATTAAAAGAACGCAAAATAAATGATAGAGCACAATACTCCTCCAACAGATTTGAAGCTTACTTTAATAAATTTTAAATTAATCAATTTCTATATTAATATTTCTGTGTTAATCTCATTATCAGACATTGACTAAATAATAAATAATAACAAAAATATTCTGTGTTGTTAGTAACAGCAATAATGTAGGTTACTGAAATCATTATTCTAATCTTAGAGTCAACAATCTGACGTTGAAAGAGTCAAAACTCTATGAATATCATGTAGATGCTTCCGGTCGTTCCGTAGTCATAGTGTTGTAACATTACAGCGTTACAGCCTGGAAGGCGCCTCTCTCATCGCTTCTCGGCAATCTCTCTACGCCAATGAAAAACGCGTCCTCGCTTTTTATGTAAATCAAATAATAATCGTCTTCGCGCATGGAAAGCTAGAAGTGTGTTAACGCCCAGTGTTATGCAAAGGACCGGAGTTCCTATTACTATTTACATACAATCGAATCTATCGCGCATACATTTACATACGGCGTAAATGGGTCGTCTCCGAGCAAGGCTAATGAATATATTATATAAAATATAGTCAAGGGATAAATATAACTAGTTCCCTGACACTTTTTCTAATTGTCCGAAGCGAAAATCATCTCCCTCGAAAGGCAATCCGTTCGATCTTTGATCTCACGCTCAAATCGCCAGTCTGATTTTCCCGCGAGATTACTTGTTCGCGAAACTTCGTCATCGTGAAACTCCTACCTTTCACGATTTAATCGCCGACAAGTTACTTTGCTATTTTGTTTTCAGCGTTGAATATTGCTATCGCATTTAGACGTACCTCGTGCGTGTACAGTGTGTTCCAAATTTACCATCTCTCTCTTTTTATCCGAAATTGCGCGCGGATTAGTGTTAGCACAAACAGTCAAATATGCGTGTCTATCATTTTAGTCTTGAATTTTAAATAAATCTCTAATTTAAACTTCAACCTAAATATTTATTAAAATAATGTATTTATATTGCTTGTTTCTCTCTTATTACTTACTTACAAGATTGAATTATCAATAAAATATAACATATTCAAATGTATAAAATAATAATAAAATTTATTGTCCTCTTAAGTTTTTAATTCACAGCAAGAGCATTGACTGCGAGTTCGACGAATCTATTATTAAAGGGGCAGACGGCGAACCTGGGACAACCCGTATAATTGCTGCTATCTATCAAGAGCGCAACCTGGTAATTTTAAGTAATGTCGCAAGCTAATACGAGTGCTTTGTGCCGCATGAACGTTTCTTATGTCGCGCGGCAACACGGTAATTTCAATAAATTTCAATAATTTTAATTAGTATTCTCGGATAATTGTTATTGCCTGCATGCCACTATGATATTATATGATCTTATGCCGTGACGTACATTCATATGGCAACATTACACCGGCATTGCAGGATTATAATTGCAATAATATTGCATATCTATAGAGTGATATAATATCACAATATCGCGCGCTCTCATTTCTCCACTCGTATGTGTCTGAAAATATTGCTGCGAAACTAAAATTTATAGAAACATGTAATTAACATTTATAAACCACAGTATTACACAGTTTCTTCATCAAGAATAAAAGTCTTTCCATAAATTTTTAAAAATCATCAATAGGGTAAACTCGGGTAAGATGGCCATACAGGAAAGATTTACCAACCCATGTTCATTCAATGTTTCATGGTGAGCTAGATTGAAAGAACATAGGTTGGCTATCTTTCCTGTATGGCCATCTTACTCGAGTTTACCCTACTATGGGCCGATATCACAGTCTCCGATTAACGTGATCCTCCGATTAAACTCACTCTTCGTCTCTTTCTAGGGGGACAGTTAGAAAGAGATGCAGAGTGAGTTTAATCGAAGGATCACGTTAATCGGAGACTGTGATATCGGCCCTATGTGGTTTAACATTCTCCAGAACTACTAGATTGCAGGTTGCAATATGTTCTAGTGAAAATGAGATAGATTGGCAAATAATAACGACCGTAAAGAAAACATGCTGTCATCGTTCTCGATTTATTCCTCAGATCCCCGTCAATATATCTTTCGATCTATGAGGATCAACAAGCGGAAATGTCGAGCAGTTTAGGGGAATGGGTGTTCAGTGGATTTGTTTTCGATTGGCTTTTCCGCCGCGAGGCATCACATTGATGGCCAAGAGCGAGAGAAAACGTACGCGAGAGAACGTGACGAGGCGACCGAAAGCGGAGAGGGGTTGGCATAAATATTAATATAATAGCACTGATTGCGCTAGATCGCGGGGATGCGCGCGAGCGTACGACACGTTGCAAATAACGCGCGGCGGGGAGGTGCGGCGAGGAGGGTGGCCCAACGAGTGAGTGGGCGAGAAGAGGAGAGCAAGGAGAGAAGAGCGCGGGTTGGTTATGTCGGTAGCATAGTGACATATCCGAGAGCAACAACGTGATGACGCGGGAGCGAGAGCGTTGGGGTGGCAGGAGGGGGTGGAGGGTCGACGAGAGGAAGAGAGACGAGGCGCGATAAGCGGAGAGGATGAGAGGGGAAGAGAGCGACGGGAGAAATCGAGAGGGAGACGAACAGATAGACAGATAGATAGAAGAGAGGCATGCCGATGTAGAAGGATGGAGGGAAAGGGAGAGAAAACTGTTCCACGTCGGGCGTCGGGGGAGGGAGAGCTTTTCCGGGGGCGGGGATGGCACCACGGGCATTAAATA
Source organism: Temnothorax nylanderi (assembly GCF_030848795.1). Classification (NCBI taxonomy): domain Eukaryota; kingdom Metazoa; phylum Arthropoda; class Insecta; order Hymenoptera; family Formicidae; genus Temnothorax; species Temnothorax nylanderi. The sequence goes on along the minus strand of NW_027249098.1, from coordinate 1,106,166 downwards.
TACACGCTGATTTGTCGTCCGCGGATTGTCACCTCTGATAGCTTTCATTTTGTTGTATATCGGTGCTCTCGCGAGCGCGCGGAGCGCCCACGCTCTCTCGCGCCCCGCCGCGCCGCGCTTTTCGACGTAATTCGGCCCGCTTGATTGACTTTTGAGCTGGCCTTTATGGCGATATCCGCCTGCTCCCCCTAATCCTCCCCTCGCGGCTCCCTCCTAGGACGAGGACGGCGATTTATCGGGCTCACCGCCGCTCTCGCTCTCGTTCTGCCCCGCTTTTCGGGACTGAATCCAGGTTCGCCGGGCTGCCGGGTGCCCCTTCGTCAACCAAACGAATGCGACGCCCAGGGCGCGACGTTTTCGGCGACGACACCACGGGGCAAACTGTATATATGTATAGGAGAGCGTGTCAAAATGATCGCGCGAGCAATGCGACCGGCAATGATATTCCCTGGCTTTTTCGGTAAATTTATACTCCAACTCTAACGTCAATCAGTGCAAATCCGGATTATCCGGAAAATACAATTAGCGGCGAATAATGACAGTGTAAACTATTGGTATTCGAGAGAAATTTGCGAGATTGCCCCGTCAATTTTATAGTTGTAGTCGCTACACGTACCAGATTCATGTTAATTTTATGGCAATTTGTTCAACAGTCATGCAGTCGATTTTTTCTTTAATATATACATATATGTATATTTCTTTTTTCGATTTCAATATTCTAACGAGATCCCAAAACGGAAGTTTCGATACGCGCGCACGACGTTTCACGAGCGGGTAATTTCGAAAATCGCAGATGGACTTTGCAAACACAAAACGCTGCTTCGATTCACATAATTACAGGCGTTCTGCAAACGAGCATTCGCTGCCATTTGCAATTCATTTACGTGCGGCCGCGTTTCTTTTCTTTTCTCCCCCTTTACCTTTTTTCATTTCATTTCATGAACGGTAAACTCGTTCCGGATTAAATCACGCGGTTCTTATCGGCCTCGCGCGAGCCACCATTCGTTTCCTTAGTTATCCTTATCGCGGCCTGTTTCCACGAGCCGTGCCGCGGTATATTTTATCAACAGCGTCGGTACTCACAATGATTTTGAATAATACGCGCCGGCCCCCGCCGCATTTGTTGAACGTCCGAAGAATTCCGCTCGTATTGTCCGTCGCCGGAAACATCGCGAGCTGTTTTTCCCCTGCGTTTGTCTTCACGCGAATGACGCGCGCCGCGCACTGTCCGCGGAAATAAATATTCTTAATTGCGCGGAAATTAATCTTGAAACTTTTTTTAAAGCTCTTCGCAAATCTGGGAAATTCAATCGTGCTTTTCACCGGCAGAAGCAATGACTCATCGCCGCTATAATTAAGTCATCAGTCAGCCGACGATGGTTTTGTAAATTTTATATGATTAGAATTCTCTGGTATCTCTCAAGGATGTCTCGAACTTCTCCGGGTTAGTTTCATTTCTCTGAGGAAAGATCGATTCTTAATTGACCGAGGCATCCGTAGACACCCTGTATATAACTATTATGTATATTTTAGCATTGCATATCGATTATCTCACGTTCGCACGAATGAGAAAATCATCGCTCTTAATTAAATCGTTCGTCAGTCGACTACAACTTTGAAAACTCCATTTTTGTTTGGGTTTTTTTGATAGATATGATTATTGTACATATTTCAGCGTGACATACGTATTACAATTCCTCCGCGCTTCTATAAAAATGGGAAAATCATCGGCCCTAATTAAATTAGCCCTTAAGTCTATCGATCGGCTATAATAATTTTAGGAACTTTGCTTTCATCAATATTACTTGACAGTTATGACTATTGTATTATATATTTCAGCATGACACGTCGTGATTCCTCCATGCTTCTACGCGAATAAGAAAATCATCGCGCCTAATTAAATAGCTCGTGAATCGACTGTAATTTCGAGATCTGCCATTGGCACTTCTTTCAATAAACATGACTTTACATTTTTTATATAAAAGATCGTTCCTCAGACAAAAATATAGACCACCATTTTCTAGCTATCGCATAAGTAGAATGACAATTGTAAAGCTAAAAATATGATTACGACTGGCAAAAAATCGCCAGATGAGATGAGCGACTTATGAATAATGCGATTACACGCTGATGAATAACGCGAGAGACCAACATGTCGGCAAACCCCTTCTTCTTTCTTCACGCAATTTAGCTGAGACTGCGGTCTGCGTTAACCCGCGAAAAAAATAAGTTGCCTTCGTTTCAACCCGATGTGGATAATAGCAAAGTGATTTTTTTTCAGACGACAATTAAATTTATATACTTAGACACCTATAGATGTCAAATTACTTAACACTCGTAAAATAATACTATCGTGTCGTATCGTAAAACAACACTGTTTAATACAAATTCATTGAAAATCTTATTGATTTTCGTTAAGATTTCTTTTCTAGAATTTCCAGTATCGTCGATCGTAAAACACCGTCGAGGCTGCGTGAAATTTAATTTTCGTGCAGATCGCACGTCCCGGAGGGGATTTACGCTCGCGAGGCTTTGAACGACGGCGAAACTCTTATCGCGGCGTGTTGCGTCTATGTGAATTACGCGGCGAGTCGCTTTACGTCGCGGCGAGGAACGACCGAGGTAGAGACGGCACGCGAGCCACCACCGGCCACGGCGGCGATAAGCGATTTATTGTTTTGTCATTCTACGCTCCAGATAGCCTGGAATGCGAACTTCATTACTTTGCCATTGTTGCCCGCACGTCGCGCCCGATACGATGTACAAATCGCCATGACCCCTCCGGGTGATCCGCGCTGGTAATTCGCGACAAACTCGTACGCCGCTAATCGTCGACCTAATCGCCGGTATGCATCTCGCGAGCTCGGTCAATCGTTCATTCACCGATTATTTCAAACTACGCATTTGCTACCGCGCGAATTCAGACGGGAATCTCGACGAGATGATTTCGCATCGGGCACGTTGTGTTTCACTTACTAAAACTCGTAAATCAATCTGGAATGGTACAAAGATTACTCTTTTATACTTTTTCCTAAGTTTCATAACGTAATAATACTTTATAATATTATGCTTGCCATGCGGCACAAGAAAACATAGAGCTTATTTTGGTAAAATAATTAAATTGTTCAGAAAATTAATATGTAGAAGTATGTATATGAAGATCCTATGAGAAAAACGCATTATTATATACAATATTATGTTATCTTATATTTAAAAAAAAAAACAGATATATTATGCAAAAAAAGATTGTTATTTATAGATATTTAATGTGCAAAGAAATAGTTTACTATAGGTCGCAAAATTTGATTTATTTTCATTGAAGACACTGGATCTGAAATCCTTTCATTACTTTGGTGTAAATTTACCCCTGTCGCAGTGCGGTGCATCGCACGCTATTCTTTCGGCTGCCTCTTAGTGAACGGCAGAATAAACGGGGGTGAATTCCAACGAGCGGAAAGTAAGTCAGTCGAGTTTTTAGCCCGAGACACATTTTGTTCCCCACGACCCTGTTGAACGGTCTCTCTGATAACTCTATTTCAAGTGCTAACTCCCGTAAAACAGATAGGGCAAAGTGGCGCGGAGCGGTGACGAGCATCGACGACAATCGACGGAAGCGGACACAAAGGGGGCTGGCTCGGTGTGTCTGAGCCCCCCTTTTGCCTTCTCGCGCTGGTCTTATACGCTCGCCAATGCTCGCGCGGCCGATAGCGCGATAGCGTTGCCGGCGCGGCGCGGTGCCGGTTATTGGAAATAGCCCGGTCGGTCGATCTACCTCGCCGTGAAATACACACAAGTCTAGCGCGCGAGCCTACGTCATACCTTGGCGTGTGTACATTATTCATGGCTATCGGTGAAAAGGGCGCCAGCCGTATTACGTATGCCGCGGGTTATTATGCCCTCTAAATGTTTAATGTGTTTGCCTTCCTTCGCCGGCCACGGACGTGGCTTTATGTTTTAGTAAGTAAATTACTGTTTTTTTTTTATTAGTCCTCCACCGCGTTTATGTTGGTTCAATCGATTCACGGCTCTCTCTCTCTCTCTCTCTCTCTCTCTCTCTCTCTCTCTTGCTCTCTCTTTTCTCTATCGCCCCCCTTACCGCGTTCTTTCTCCCCTTTCTCTACATGCTGCGTGTGTATGTGTGCGCGCGCCGGGGCCAACGTGAATTTTTGTACCGGGGCGCTCGGCGAATATTTAATCGCTCTGTCTTATTCATTTTTAGTGCGTCGTACGCGCCTGCCCCCTTCTTCTCTCCCCTCGCCACGAAATAAGAGCGGCCGCGTACAATGGCGCGCAATGAATTTCAAAGTTCGGCCCTCCTTTCACGGGCCCCGGCCGTACAATGGCGGAAGGAAATAGCGACGATTCGTAATTGTTTTGCAAGTGCCGCCTCTCGCCTGGGTCTCGCCGAGGAAAAATTTCCGTGGCTCGCCCGTGAGATACGCTCTCTCGTAGTTATAACGATACGACAAGCCCTCCTCCACCCCTGCAAGAGAAAACGGTGGCGCGCGAGAGGGACGAAACGACGGAAGGGGTGCTGCGTAAAGTTTCTCGTCGACGCCGGAAGTTCGTTATTTACAAAATTAATATCCGGCAGCTTTTCCTCGGACCTCCGTTAGTCGAAAGGGCGGAGGGGGGGTGGGTGGGTCGCGGGTGGGCGATATAGGGTAGGGGGATCGTTAAAACCGCGATCGCAAAAACGCGCAATGCCGAAACGCGAAGCCAGGCGGAAAGTTTGGAATTTACTGCCCCGACATATTGGCTACGAAAGCACACGAAATTAAGGCTAGTAAAACACTCGCCTGACACGTGCCCAACCCCCCGTACGTCCCCCTCGCGTGCCTCGCGCTCTGTCACCCCCCCCCCCTTCCAACCTTTCTCGCCGCGTTGTATCTCGCGAGCGAAATGTTCGATGGTCGCGGGTTTGGACTGTCTTCCGCGCTGGAAAAATTTTCAGCATGAAATATTTCCGACGACGGACGCGGAAAAAGTCGCGGGGGCCGTTTCCGCTAATTCGTCTGAAAGGGCGCCAAAAATGTTTGCCCAGATCTCGATACTCGCCGCCGTGCTCATCCGCGATGAAATAACGGCGACACCGTGTAAACGCGATTTAATTTTTCACACGACTGTGTGTGTGTGTGTGTGTGTCGCGGAGTTTTTTTTATTTTTTCGTTCGCCGCGTCCTTCCTCCTCCGCCGGCAGAAGGGCCGGGGCAGAATGCACCCTTTATTCGCGACGTACGAATGAACCTCCGTTCCGTATACGGTCGGAAGTCGGAACGAACGTCGATATTTTTGTTTGGATTTTAATATCGCGATATTTTCTATAGCAACGCCAGAAACGGACGGCGCATTTTTAACAATGAGTCGTGTTTTGCGTATAAATTTGATTTGCCGTACGTTTGAAAGTGTCATCTCTCTTTCGATATCGTCCGACACGGTACGATGGTCGCCACCGTAACGCGCTCTGCAAATTTAATATTATCGCTCGTCATGCGAAAAAAACTTGGGTCAATCTATAATATCGAGTTTTTCTTTAAATTTATTCTACCTAATCCTGTAAAATTTCCGCAATTATTCTTATCGATTCAGCCGACTCTGGCTACGATATTACTCAATTTAACGACGCGTAAATAATAAATGTTGGAAATCAGTCGAAATTATTAATAATTGTATTGTATCCGAATTGAATTAATTATAGGGCATTCCGACTTTCCAACAAATGCTCTTGATTCGAAACACGGAAGCCGAGAGACTGACGCACGTGTTAGCGGAGACATGGAACCGATGGCGACATCTTTCAGCTGCAGCACGAGCTGCATTTCTGATTCCCGGCGTTGCGCGATAACGCAGACGATCAAACTGTTGCAATCGATTCGCTATCTTCTCGCCGATACAACATTATAAATAAAAAATGAGAAAATGTCACGTTCAAACGTACAAAACAGGCGATTACGGATAAAACTGGAAAATAGGTGAGATATGTAATTAATAAATAAGTTGAAAAAAAAATATTGGAGAAGATAAATAAAATATAATCGGGCTTACCAAAACGATGAGTGAAAAAAGAAGTGGGAGGTGCGAAAATGTGCGAGGAGGCGTCTGTAACAATGGAAAAAGAATGTTGTAAATAAAAATGCGGGAAAGTTCGGAGGATGTTCGAGCGAGTAATCAGTAACGCCTTATCGATCGTCGAGATGCATACGATTTATTTACAAATGTCACATATTACATTACAGCATTGTCGTGAAAAGTGAGAGGGAAAATTCGCCATAAAAGAAGGTGGTATTTTCGTAGCCTTTGTCCTTAAAAGTTTTTTTTGTTTTCTATTTAAAAAAACGTGAAGCTTAAGAAAAACCCTGATGAAAAAATGTCTCGGAATTTTTCATATTATCAATCAGAATTTCTACGAAAATTTTAAGACTCAGAATTTTTCAGATTTTTTTACGCGAAAGGCAAAATCCGCACAATTTGTCAGAAATTTTTACACACACAAATACTGAACTATTCCAAAAATCCTCATCCAATTATTTCTGAAAGTATCTGAGAAATTGGACATATCTTTTCAGAATTTTTTTTAAATTTGATATATGAGAAATTCTTAGAAAATATGAGATTTTTTTCACCAGGGAAGAAAGTTAGAAAGTTTCGAAAATAAACTCTGATTTCAATACGTTCAAAAAAAAAAAAAATTAGCGACATTCTTCATATTGATGAAAACCGTTTGAAAGAAACTGAAATTTGCATTTCGTGCTCGTGTCGGTAATCCGAAATTTAAGTTAAAGAAACGTCTTTCTCTCCTTTTTTTGCATAAAAATTAAGCCATACAAATCACGAAGGACTACGGTAATATCTCACGTTAAAAAAATAAATTATTCTTTTAGCGTGATATATTATCACATTCCTTCATGACCCGCATATATAGCTACGCATATTTACTCACTCTATTCGGTCTGACAAATCTCAATGATTTTCAAACATAGTTTATAACAATTTAAGGACATTAAGACTAATTGGATAAGAGCGATTACACTGGTCGAGATCGTTTCTTCGCCGCCCAGGTTATTCAGACGAATGAGAAACAGCACTCTTTCTTCGCACGAGAACGTTTGCGAGGGCGAACGACAGCGATCGCCGAGACGCGTTTACGAGATCAAAACAAACAGAACCGGCGCCAGGGTTTCCCTCGCACAAAAGCGCTCCTCCGATATTTCGGCAATTTCCGGCTCGCAGAAAATTCTAGATGCGGCCCTGCGCTCCGAACTTGGCGACCGATCCTCTCGAGAACGTCGCGTCGCGGCGCGGCCTGCGTCGCGGCGTGACGTTTCTTCGTCGTCGTCGGCGTCATCGTCGCCACCGCAAACGCACACGCATTCCTTCGCTCTCATTCACGCACGCACCCATACTCTCGCGCGCACGCGCGCGCATCGCGACGCAACCACTTGTGGATCGCCCGGTCGCACCGACGTGCCGCGTCGGCGGATCGCCGCGATTTTTTCGCGGTCGGCGTCCGTCGTCCGGATCGGCCGTCGCGGCGACGACGACGGCGTCGCCGTCGCGCGCGCACGTCGTCGATCCGGACGACGGACGTCGACGAGCGTCCGCGTGTGCGCGCGCGCGCGCGCGAGAGAGAGAGACATTCGCGAAAATCAGACGGCGTGAGCGCGCGCGCGCCCGCGCGCGCTCGCGCGTGTGTACGTCAAGCGCACGCCATGTCAAACGCGCGACGGCGGGTTTCGCGGGGCGGAAAGTAGAGTGAAACCGGCGGGCTTACCGAAACTCGGGGGACCGGCACGGATCGGCGAGTCGTGGGAAGCGGCGCCGCGCGATTCGCCGCGCGAGAACTCCGCGGGAAATCAAAACGGGAAGTTACGGCCTCCCGCGGGAGGCGTGCGGCGAGATGTTTCGCGTACAGACAACTGCATGTACACACGGCGACGGTGGCGCCGCGACGCGGCGCGACGCGCCGCGCGGCGCCGCGCGGCGCCGTCGTCGTCGCGATGCCGCAAGGGAGATTCGGAGAACGGAGAGAGGAGACTGCGGAGTCGCTCTCTCCCTCTCTCTCTCTGTCTCGCCTCTCCTCCGCAGTCGAGTGCAAACCCAAGCGAGTTTTATGCGCGGATTTTCAGCATCGGCGAGAACGCGCGCGAAATTTTCGACTCCTGGAGGTTTCGCTCGTCCGTCGGGCAGAATATCGCGCGGACGTTTTTGCATTTTCATTCATAAAATGGAAAAAAATTAGATTGTTAGACAATAAGATTCATCGCACGTCGGGACATCTCTATCTAAACGAAAAATTGTATCTCGATGGAATACCGACCTTTGCCAGCACAATGCCAGCTGATGCGATCAGACATAATCAGATAGCTTCATTTCATTGTGGCGTTAATTAATTTATAATTAATATAATGCAATGTTGTTTATTATCGGTTGACGCTTGTGTTACATTCGATTTGACGAGTTGTTAATAGATGGCGCCACATACCTGATACGACGGCTCAATTGACAGTTTCGTAATAAATATTTTTTTATTTGAGCTCATAAACGAAATTCTTAATCCAAATATATTTCACGCTTTACAGGAACACTCTGCGTTTAAAGAATTCTACTGACTCTATCTCTCTGTATCTGTATTTGTCCGAATTTTTGTATTCTTTGCTGGAATTTTGTGTATATAGTACGTTTCGCTTTAATTTGTAATTGATTGATCACGTGCAGTTTTTTGAGATTATTCGTTCAATTCATATTTTTTTACGTTAAAAGTCTTAAATGAGATTACTAATCCAAGTACATTTTACGCTCCATATGAACGATCTGTATTTAAAGAATCGGCGAATTCCAACTTATCCTGCATCCATCCGTTTCCTCAATTTATATTTTTTATTGAGGCTTTATATGTGATGTATATTCTCGTAATTGTTATTCTAATCGATCACGCGTTTTAAATGCATTCGTTCAAATAATATTTTTGTGTTAAAGCTTTTAAACGAAATTATTAATCTAAATATTATTACGGTTTACGAACGTTATGTGTTTAAAAAAAAACCAGTTTATTTAAAAATAAGCTGAATATAATTATACTACCCTGCATCCGTATTTTTTTAATTTTTGTATTTTGTACTTTGCGTATATAGAGCACGTTCTGCTCTAATTGTCACAGTAGTCAATTTATATGCATTTATGTTGTCAATTATATACATTATTCGTTCAATTAATATTTTTGTATTAAAGTAAACGAAATTATTATTACGAATACACCTAACGTTTTACATATAAGCGTTCTACACATAAAAAATTCAATTGATTTTATCTTATCTGCATCCGTATTTTAAAAAATTTCTGTATTTTTTTGTTTTACGTACGTAGGGCATGTTCCGCTCTAATTATCGTACTAATCGATCACGCAGTTTTGAATGCATTATTCGTTCAATTAATATTTTCGTGGAACAAATACACTTTACATAAACATTCTGTATTTAAAAAATTCAGCTTAAATTATTCTATCTTATCTACATCCGTATTTTTTTTAAATTTATTTTACTGGTATTTTGTGTACATAGGGCATGTTCTGTTCTAATTACTATATCAATCAATTACGTGGTTTTGAGTGAACTATTCGTTCAATGAACATTTTTGGGACTTATTTCTTATAAATCGCACGTATTGCAAAAATTATCCCAGCTGCTATTATATCGATAGAACTTAGCCAGTGCTATAACGTGTGTTCGTTTATCATTACAAATTGTATTCGAACTAGGAGCATTCGAAAATCAGTTCGGCATCCAAAGTCTGGAGAATGACCATGTGGCTCTCGATCGTGTGATTCGCCGTCCCTGCGTGAACGCGAAGATAGGGTCGAGTTTCGACGAGAATCGTCCGTCTCTTTCCGCAAGCCCGCGCAAGACGTAGAAAGAGCGAGACAGAAGCGACGAGGCTGTCCGCTCCGCTCTCGGCCTCTCGGTCGGGCGAGTCAGAAACGGAACAGTGGCCGGCGAAGGGTGCGCGGAGCGCATTGTTCGGCGGCGCCTTTCAACATGGCACCGATGCCGGGACGTCGGAAAAACACAAGGAACGCGCGAGCTTCGTCGGGGGTGCATTAGTGCCGAGCAGATCATCCACGCGAGGGGAAAAGCTCCTCCGTGAAGCGCGTGAGAGCGCGTCTTCGGCGAGCGCGTCGGATTTCGGATCGGAGAACGCAAAAAAGGGAGAAAGAGCGAGAGAGGGAGAGGGAGAGGGGAGAAAGAGAGGAGAAGAGTGAGGACAGAGGAGATTCGTGCCATGTCGAGGAATCGCACGGGGCAGGGACGGCAGGCCAATCCGGTGGCGGTCATCCTACCCCGTGTCGAGTGACAGGCTGCTTACGTAACGGATTATTCTCGCTATGATAACGACACTCCAGACGACGCGAACGCGACACGTCGACGCGAGGAAGCGGCAGCGACAGCAGCAGCAGCAGCGGCAGCAGCAGCAGCAGCGGCGGGACAGCATCGTCGACGGAAGAAGGGCCGTCGACGCGGCGGCGACGGCGCAGCGCGCGACCCCGACAGAAATACGCCGACCCGGATCCCGATCCCGCTGTCGCCGTCTCTGATACCCGTCGCTCAAACGGACGCCGAGCATCGCGACGCCCGCGTCGTCCTCGCCTCGGGTGCGCGCGGACACGCCTGACCGGGGTGCCGTGTGCGAATTATGACAGCGGCGGTCGTCATGGAAAACGTTAACTGGGACCCCGGTAAGTCGACGGTAACGAGACAGGAGGGAGAAAGCTGCTGAAAACCACCTTCCGAACAATTGAGGGCGATCCGAGATCGTCGAGGGTGTTTTCACGTGCAGCGCGTCGAGATAAGAGTATAAGGGACGGTGGGTGCTGGAGAGCGGCGCAGGTGATTTCGACGAAGTTGACTATTGTGCGGCGACGTGTCGATAAGGTCCTCCCGTTTGTTTCCGCGCAAGAGACGAGAGTTATTGGAGCGAGTTGTGCGGAGCATAATCCGATACGTGACTGAATAACTCTTCAAAGACATATTAATAAAACGTGTGTCGGCCGCGAGCGTTGTACGTTATAAATATAGAGCGAGGGTAAACCCGAGAAAGAGAGAGAGAGTAAATAAACGCCACCGCGAGTAATAACGAGGTATTCAGACGTGCGTCGCGTTAGCGTGGTATTTCAATCGCGACCGCACATTTCCGCGTGCTCCAATTTGTTGAACGGAACGGAGGTCTCTGACGAGTAATTCTCCGTTTAAAAATGAATCCGATAGCGATCCGGTATCGATCGGCGCGGTAAATGTCACGAGAAATCCTTGTCTTTGAATTAAAATAATTATAGAGACATGTGGCAGAGGAATAGAGTTCATTACACCGTTTCCAATTTTAGCGTTTCCGCGTTTAAACATGGAGAACGTATAACTAGCACCATTCGACTCGAATAATGAACGTATTATATATTTTACGCTGAAGCGTATGTAGCGAAACATAATTAAAAAAAAATAATGAAAGATTTAAACGGAGAGATAAAGACAAGAGTTCTTCAAAGTTGCTCCATTTTTAATTTACTTTATAATCTTACTCGGAGATTGTGCCTTATTTGCCAGCTTTATTTTCTTATTGCGTTTGTTAGTTTCACTCGCTCCCTTATTCCAGCGTTGTCCAAGTTGCTGAACTCGCTGCAGGAGAACAAGTCGGAAATTCCCAGCTGCACCGAGGAGGAATTCGGATTTCTCAGCGAGCTGCTGCAGTCCAAGGAGCTGAACGCCCTGGTGAACGTTCATAACAAGATCCTCAACAATTTTAAGGACGACAAGTTCTTCCCCGTGCTGTCGAACGCGATGGACATCGACGTCGAGGTTCTCGATCTGCTGTCGACCAAAACGCACGCCTCGGCCGACTACAAGGAGCTATTCCACTTGCTGCAAAAGCCACACATCCAGGTAATGATAGTAATAAGTAAACAACTTTGTATAAGCATATACTTTGCACGATAAGCTGATTTCTTCGAAGGCAATGATATTATTTAAAAAAATCTTTTTGTCTCTCTCTTGTCACAACAAAATGAAACATGATTCCTGGCAAATATTCTTTTCAAATGTCAATTTTTCTTCATGTTTGTGATTTAATAATCGCCTCTGAAGAAATTAATATTTTTTGAGAATATGTATTTCAACAACTTCCTTCATTGAAGGGTCTCCTCTGCGCTCACGATGCGGTGGCGCAAAAGGACTACTATCCAAGGCTGCCGGACATCCCGTTGGAGGTGGACGAGGACGAGGAAACGGTGAAGATCGTTCAGCTGGTCAAGTCGAACGAGCCCCTGGTACGTCAGATCGACCGTTGAGTCGGTCATTTGCAATAACGGTGTCTTTCTGAGCGTCTTTCACTCGATTAACCCAAAGAGTGTGAGCATAAGCGTAAGAGGGAGAGAAGGCTTAACTGTCAATTAAGTAGTAGCGTTCGAGTGTACGCGTTTACGTTTTTTGACGAAGCCATAGGGAAAGAGGGGGAGCAGTCGAAGGTAGATTACTTTTTTTTGCCAGAGCGTTAAAGATTCGTTTTTTTCCGCCCACACATGGTTGTACATTCGCGTCGCCTTGCATGAGACGCGAAAAACGGTCTCCCCCAGTATCGGCGTAGACAGGCGAGTCACGTATCTGCGTAGTTTTCTAACTATGGATTACTATGAGAAAATCCTCCGGAAGTAACGAGTAGAGCCTCACGTGTGCGAAGAAAAAGAGTAACCAAGTAATCACGTGTTTCTTTCATCGTCAAACTTGCTTCGAAGGGCGACGCCGGCGTTGAACCGATCGTGGTAAGTCGCCTGAATGCCGTAGAACATGTGCTGAGCACCTGTGATGAACACCTGACTTTACGTCGTACGAAACTGCCCTGTACCTTTGGCCATCATTTCTTTTCGTTTCGCCGCTCACTTTAGCGTCAGGATCGGAACCGGTAGAATTTTGTCGCGCGCAACTTTCGTTACTGTACAGAGGAAACGACAGCGGAAAGTGCGAGCGTTCAGAAATCTTGAATTAATCAAGATCGTGCAGAATTAAACCGGTTTCAATCCTTGCTTCAGCATAAATCTCTAGTCAATTCCTACCTCGTTATCGTGCTGCGATCACAGGACATAGATTCAGCTGTAAATAAAGCGTTTCTCATAAATCTCCATTTCCTTCCCCGCACAAGTTTGTTGATTTTGCTCTGTTGCCTCTGTTGCGTCCATTGCATACGTCTTGTTTGTGTTGTTCTTTCATGTTTTTGCCTTGTAAATAAAATCTGTTGTACCACTGTATTTGTTGTTATTGTCCCGCATGACTGTATTTTAAGTACATGAAATGGAGTTACCCTTTGGCAAAAATTTGGCTTAAAAAAATACGCTCAAATTAGATATTCCCAAATTTAGGCACAAAATTATCTTTTATTTCAAAAGTACAACACTATTGTAATTTCATATTTCTTCTTCGAGCAATCATAATTAAATAATATTACGGGTAACTGCATTTTGCATATATGTTTCTCGAGATGCAATTCGATCTTTGTTACATTTATTTTGCAAATCATTAAAAATGCCTATTTCTGTTTATCTCGGGAAACGTACAGAGATAAGAAAGCTCTAAGCAACATGAAATTCCAAAGGAGATTTAAAAGACTCGTCACAGATAATTGATAACTGAGAAAAAACCAAACATTTTAGATATATTTGCTATACCTTTTGGACATTCATGTTATCGGCGCGCAACGCTCGTCTATTTTTGTGCGCACGATTTCAACGATTCTCCGATCGGTCGATCGTGGCACGGAAATCGTCGGGCACGCGCTGATCTTAGTATTGCATTCCGCGTCTGCATTTCCACACATGAGGAAGTCCCTTTATTTTTATCCATTTTTTTTTTAAGAAGAGAAAGAAAAGACGCTCCCTAGTACGCGTTCGCGCGCGAAATGTACAATGCAATGACAATACTAGACTTTATACCTTGATATTAGGGGGCGACCATAAAAACTTGCGAAGAGACCGGCAAGATCGTGATCGCGCGGATAATGCACGGCGGTGCGGCCGACCGATCCGGTCTCATCCACGTCGGCGACGAGGTCTGCGAAGTCAACGGCATCAGCGTTGAGGGAAAGACACCCAATTTCGTTCTACACATTTTGGTAAGCTAATTTTCCTATCTCGTTACAATCAAATAACGACCAAGTACAAAAAAGTAGTTTAAAGGACTATATACTTCAATCCAAATTTTTAAGTCCGAAGGCCACAAGTAAAGTTGATTGAGAATGTATTCATAAACAATTACTTTCACATTTATTATTTTATAAAATAATATAATATATATTATTGTACAGTTAACATGCGATTATTTTAAAGAGACTCTGTTTAGAAGCTATTTCTTCAGGTTTTTACTTAAACATACATTTCGTTATTGACTTGATAAAATATAGCTCTTTTGACTCTTAAATAAACAGATTGTCACTACTGAAAAAAATTTACGTGAATTCGATTTTTTTCAGCAAAACTCAGAAGGGACAATCACTTTTAAAATAGTGCCCGCGGACAGCAAAAGTGGAGTAAGGGAGAGCAAGGTAAAATCTGATGGTCGGAATAACAGTGATAGATTTTTACAATATAAAATTGTGTTAAATATATATAATCGTTTAGGTTCGCGTGAGGGCACACTTTTCATATGTGGCGGCTGACGACCCTTATATTCCCTGTAAAGAAGCCGGATTAGATTTCGTCAAGGGTGATGTTCTGCATATTGTCAGTCAAGATGATGCCTATTGGTAAGAATATGGTAGAATATTGGTAAGAATAAATTATAATGACTCTGGTTATAAATACAGGTGGCAAGCCAGAAGGGAAGGGGATCGAAATATGAGAGCAGGCTTGATCCCCAGCAGAGCCCTTCAAGAACGTAGGATCCTCCTCGAGAGGAAGGAAAAGGAGAAGTCAGACGAAGACAATATAAGTATGTCGATGGGTTTGTTGGTTTGATTAAGTAACTCGCTTCTCTTGATCTCGTCTCGCAATCATTCATCTCATCGAGTCATCTAACATCATCGAGTGTTTCTCATATTATTAATGTGTTTATATATTGTTATAGCGGCAGATATATATCGATCAATGTTGCACGAAATCCGCAGTTACTGAAGTTGCCGAAGTAGATGCTCGGAGTATATTGACAGAATTTTGCGTTCGGTCACTTTATACATTTCTATCAGAATTAATTTAGATTTATGAAAAACGCATTTGTTTAGTTAAACTGAAAGAATCTTAGATTAACACGCAAAATGCCAATATGCTCCGAGAACGCTCTGTTTCTAGGCTGATGTTGTTAATGGAAAGCTTGGCGCTAATATTGGCGTGAAAGTAGCAATGTTGCATAACAAATCGTTCATTAGTGACCACCTCAAGCATACTTTAGGATCAGTCGGTTTTGTGTGCGCGGTAGATTTGTGCCCGAGGTGGTTGCCCCGTTAATTCGGTAAGTCGATCTTGGCTGCGCTTCTTTAACGAATGGATGGCCTGACGACCTAACCGTCGGTTAGGCTTGTGTTCTGTTCCAGTGCCTTTGCCCGCATTGTGCCCCCGTCCCAGTACCTCTTTGCACGCCTCGCCTACAAAGTGCAACTTGCAGGGAACTAAAACTAAAAAAATCATGTATGACGCTGCAGAGAACGACGACTTCGATCGGGAAGAAGTACCGACTTACGAAGAGGTCGCGAAACTCTATCCCAGGCCGGGTCTGTACCGCCCGGTGGTTCTCATCGGGCCACCGGGAGTCGGCAGGAACGAGCTGAAGAGGCGGCTTATGGCAACCGACGCCGAAAAGTACAAGACTCCTGTTCCCTGTAAGTTTATCAAGAAGCTCATTACAACTGATCAAGAAGGGGGAGATTAGCTTAAAGAAAAATTAAATTCACAAATATTGTGGTCACGAATTAAAAACGGAAGAATTATTATATTCAATGAATCTAAAGAATGCCAATAATGAAAGATTTATTAAATCAATGATTGATAAAACACAAGAGCAATTTGCGAAATAAAATAATTGAATAAAACAGTTTGGTAAATGTATCAAGCGTTAAAATAATTTTAAATATAAAGAGAGAGATATTATATAATAGTAAAAAATATTCAATTAATTTATCAATCTAATATTCTTTTTAAACAAATCTTTTTATCAGATACGTCTAGGCCACCGCGACCGGGCGAAGTAAACGGCAATGAGTATCATTTCGTGACTCGGGAGAAAATGGAGGAGGACCTTGAGGCTGGGAAGTTTATTGAGTATGGCGAGTTCAAGGGAAATTTATACGGCACCAGCTCTGAGAGCGTCAGCTCGCTCGTAAACGCCGGATACGTGTGTCTTCTGAACCCTCACTATCAAGCTCTCAAGATGCTAAGAACACCGCAATTGAGGCCGTACGTCATATATGTGAAACCGCCGACGTTCGAAGTGCTAAAGGAGACCAGAAACGAAGCCCGAGCGAGGTCGACCTTCGATGAGAACAATTCTCGAGGTTTCACGGTAAGTTGGACATTTTATATTCACACAAAACGACCAAAAACCATTGTCATTTCTATCATAAGTTG
This sequence comes from Temnothorax nylanderi, assembly GCF_030848795.1. NCBI lineage: Eukaryota > Metazoa > Arthropoda > Insecta > Hymenoptera > Formicidae > Temnothorax > Temnothorax nylanderi. The sequence continues at coordinate 1,089,579 of NW_027249098.1, read as the reverse complement.
AGTTTTTCTCAAATTTAACTAGATATATCTTTTTGCTCGCTTTTGATATATTTAACAATAAACATCTTTGCATTCTTCGCAATCTAAGAAAGTACGACAATTGCATTTTATCATCGATCGATATTTTATTACAGGACGAGGAGTTCCACGAGATCCTGCACAGCGCGGAAAGGATAGAGTTCCTGTATTCTCATCTCTTCGACGAGGTGATTGTGAACGCTGACCTTCCCATGGCATTCGAGCAACTAGTCAACGCAATCCATCGAGTGGAATCTGAGCCGCTTTGGGTACCAGCCTCGTGGGTTCAGTAAAATGATAGTCGTTAAGGTTCGAGGAACAAAACGGAAGGAAAAGCGGAAGAGAAGGGATTTCGTTGAAACGCGCGATTACTCGTCGCGGTTTGACGAGATCGAGCGTTTCTCGCAACGCTCGACGATACTTTAGCTCTGTCTCCGCGAAAGACGGTTCCCTGAAGAACGCGTGTACTTCTCGTCTATTGTCTCACCAAATTGCAATTTACCATCTAGCGTTATCGCGCCTTTACACTCCTAGAAATTTCGTACCTCGAGCGTTCGCGAGTCTTTATCCGAATTTCGAAAACGAGTTAAATGAAATTTTCTATTATCGGATGCCGTGCGTTCGTTGTTGGTGATCGTTGCCGGTTTCGTACGTGACGATTCACCGATCGCGAAAGAAACGCGACGCGCTTCTCCTCGACTAAATTAAATAATTAAATAGCTAATTGTAAGTATAAAATGTTGAAGTAATTTCGAAGATACGCTCCAAGTGGTTCAAAGTCGTCCAAAGTCCCACAGTTCTTGTTTACCGGGTAACTATCGTAACACTTCAGCGACACTCCGCGCATTCTTAATCTTAGAATCCTTACTGCCAGACGCTTCACCAGCGGCGGGAGATCTCGTATCGCGCAGATCAAAAGGAAAGCGGGGGGGGGGGGGGGGGTAACTTTTCTGATCTCGTCGCGAATCTCTTCTATATTATATATCCTATCGACACGTCGTGAAATTCCAGTTTTGAGACCACAGAAATCTCGCATAACTTGGGATCAATGCTCACGAAATGGAACTTGTGCCGAGGTTGCTTTGGAAGGTGTTCACCAAAGCCAGGAGAGTCACTACCGTGGGACGATCTTTGATCTCGATTGTTGTTAATTGTTGCCAAATAAGTATTGTACCTAGAAACGCGATCGAAATGATCGCACCACTGTACCTACTTATTGTATTTTCCACACTCTTGGTCAGCATTACCACGATATTACTATTTTATGTTACTCTTTTCCATGACAATGGGATGCCAATGAAAGAAAGAGGCTGTACGCTCTATCGAGTTGACGTTGCATAACTCACCCTTGATGTAAACTCTGCATGTTATCGAAATATACCATTAAACTTTGAACGTGTAATTAAGATAACCCGTTTCCTTTCACGTCCTAGATTTAAAGAAGAGAAGAATTAATTATCTACAATTAAACGTTAATCCACACACTGCCGTACGTAATATACGTAATACTGTTGCAGGAGGCATGCATTTCTGTGTTTTCCAATCATTCAAGCAAATCATATATGAGAATGCAAATCATCTTTAAATTACAATACCGAGAAAAATATCTTCCGAGAAGCTTCATGCCTGCTGAGTAAAATAGAGAAGGCCTTCGTGCGAGTTTGTTGATAGACAACTGACACGTTTCACGTGCCTTAATTTCGCGTAGTAGTTTCTTTCTGCGTTCATTACTTCCAAGGTCAGTGTCAAATGAGTGACAGGCTGACCCAAAAAAATTACACGGATAATCCAAGTTTTGTGCAAAAATAAATGGCCTAGGCACAGTTGTTACCGTCATAGATTTCTGAAAAGCATTGTGACACAATTTGACGCAGAAGCGTTTACTCAGTATCTTGTTCTCATCTAAAAAAAAAATAGAACCGTTCGATAGAACTGTCGAGTCGATTATTTTGACAGCCGAAGTGCTTTTGAACAATTCGATTTAATAGGTTCGATTTAATAGAAATAATATACAAATCTATATAACGAATGAACTTTAAAAGCTGTTTCATCGATCAGAAATATTCTCTTGTAAATAGCTTCTGACCCTCAGTCGTCCCAGGGTTAATTAATGTGCTGTCCTCATTTTCCTTTTTTGTCGAGAAGCAGCGAGAAGCGTAACGAACATCCGTGTCAAAACTGCGACTTACACTTAACCAGCGGGAACTCTTAATAGCCCGTCACGAGCAGGCACGGAAACCACTTTGCTCTTCGCGCCAATGACTTCCTCTCGAAATTACGAGCTCCTTCATTGGAAGCGCCTGCAAATATTGATTCTCGGACGCGGGCGTTCGCGTGCATGAGGGAACTCGCGCTCATACCCGCCGCCGCGCCGCCGAGATTTCAGAATTTCTCGGCCAACTTTTCGCATGCATAAATCGCCGTGTTACTTCACACGTAATGCAATATCAGGTCGCATGCCTCGTTTTGCGATTCGTTACTGTTGTCTATCACCTTGCCTGCGGCTTTCGTGTATCCGCCTGATTAACATACACGAAATTCGCAAAAATAGCCGCGACGATTGCGGTGCCTGGAATCGAAACTCCAAAGAGAAAATTTGCGCCAAATTTTGTGATTGTACTTAAATTGTACTTAAATTTTGTGATTGTAATTTTAGATTTCTAAAAATCACCTCAACATTTATTCAAAAAAATCATTATAAATGATTATAATTAAAATCTAGGATTCTTAAATTACATGGTCATGTGATTTAAAATTCATCAGAGATATTAAAAATTTTTAGTAAATTTTAAATAAAATAAAAAATATTTTAATGAATTTAATATAAATTTTAGTTAAATTGATCGGAGTTATCATTAAACATATTTAATTAAAATTTATATTAATATCAATGTTATATTAAAATATAAGCATCTCTCCCTCTCTCTTTCTCTCTAAAAATACAAATTTCGTTTCCGCAAATAGTACTCAAAACTTAATTACTTATAAAAGGTTCCACCGCTGGCAAAGTGTTCCGTGACATTTATTATTATCTCTCGGGAAGGCATAAAATTATCTTCGCGACGGGCCATTGTCATCGTTGTGGCTTGACGACGTGCCATTCGTGGTCGGTCAATCGAAATTTAAAGCTCCGCGGCCCGCGCGGACTCATTACGGAACGAATTTACGCCGCATCAGGCGGCGGCGACACATTTAAACCTTCCTGTCTCGTCGATGTTTCTCTTAGTTCGACGCGTACCATTGTGCGATCATCGACACGCGCCCACTTTTCACCGGTCGCCTTTATTAATCGCGCCCGATCCGAAGAAATATCCGATCGGCAGAAATCAGAAATAGCATACGCGCTCCTCGCCGGCCCGACACCACGTCCCCGCAGACCCCGCATGAAGCCGCGGCGCTCTCTCCAGATCGTTTTAGTACGGGCAGACACAATGCGCGACAATAATTCGGAAGTGATCACCGTCCACGCGAACTACGCGCGTTATATGTGCGCGTTATATTTCCACGATGCGATCACTCGTAACGGCGGATCGAGCGACATCATCGTCTCGACGTTAATGGGCGACTCATCAATCGCGTGTACATCGGGCAACGTTATGTAAATGCTTCTCACCCGACACACGACAATTCTGGTTAACGATGACACCGATGGCTACTATACGGCGGCTTTTAGCCAGAAATCGATAATCCGGGTAAGTTAAATTTTGGGGATTGGCAAACAACGGGAAACGGTATCTTTGCCAATCGTCTTGCATCCAAGAGAATGCCGAATTTTTGAAAAAACCTTAACTAGCGAGAACATAACAAGTTTTCGCTTCCGTCCCTATACATTTACATTCACATTGATTTGAAAATCGAGTACTAGATCACACCTCTCTGATATAAATATAAAATAATAAATAAATCTGGATACGTTTGTGTATTAAAAAAGAGTATTGTAGAGCTTAGCAAAAAAAATTCTCAAATAAAGTCTCAATCTCTTTGCTTTTAACGTTAATCATACATTTCTCGATGTAAAGAAGATAAAACTGATAAGGATATCAAAAGCACTCTCAGTTTGCAAAAAGCTTTCCGCACCGAAACAACGGAAGCGTCTCCTTGACTAATATCGCTGAATTGATTTGCGCTGGATTTACTCAGCTGTCGCGCTTAGAATCAAGCGCGATAACTTCGCTTGCGTGCAATCACGAATCAGGGAGAAGAACCGCGATTCCCGCATTAGGTGTTTCAGAAAAATTACATTTTCTTATTGTCGACAAGTTTGTTCCGTTCAATGTTAAAAGTTCTTTTAACAGTCTCGACCAAGCATATAATTTTGAAGAAGCGTGAAAGAAGAGTGAAAACGAGTACGAGAGAGGAGGAGCTTACAGTGGTCACGGATGTTGTATTTTTAGTTATAGCGAATTCTCTAATTGATCTTGAATCATCGAATGTAGCCGCGAGCACGTGCAACGCGGCGACCGCGTGCCACGTACGACGTAAAAATAGAATGAAAAACGAGAAAATAATTGAGGAGCTTAATTCTGTCTCGCCCCGCACAATTCCGAACGAACGCCGTAGTTTCTGCGACCTACTACCGATTTCTGGCCGTTGAAGTTCGCAATTAAACAATTTAAAAAGTAGGAATCGGGAAAACGTAGAGACACGAGAAATAAAATTTCCGTACGTTGAGAAAAAAAAATAAAGAGCTCCATGACGTCATTTGGCGTAAGGCAGGTACAATCGCGACGATTTCGGATTTCGACTCTTCGACATACGAAAATAATCCACCAACTTGTTCGTGGAGAAAAACGCAAAATTGACGTGAAATTTATTTTTCCATAGGGCTAAAATTAAGTACGTCAAGATTATACCGATCTCAGTTTCCGTCTGCTGTTAGAACCAGTGCTTTTGTTTTGCTGCCAAATGATGTTGCCCGTTTTAATCAATCTCGAATCCGCCGCGGTCTCGACGTATGTACGGATACGCGTACGCGCCGTAAATCGCGATGCAATTAGAATACCGCCGCGGGCTTTTACATGTATCGATGTATCTGGGAATGCGACGCGCCGATCCTCGAATTCGCGCGGAAGCACATTCTAATTTTCCATCAGCGGGGCATCGTAACACCTGGCTGAAATTCGCGCCTGCGTGGACGACGAGGCCTCGCGCTCCAGCCCTCGTGAGAATTGCGAGGGTGCAATTTAAACTTTGGCCCAGTAGCCAATCAACCCCTTGACGAGCGAACGATCCTGAGGGGTCGGCCGGTGGTGGAAAAACGAGCTCGATATTCGCGCGCGTTTCAATATCGCTCGCGCAAATGGTGCGAAGTTCGTCGCCGCCGCCGCGTTGTTTCCGAAGAGAGCCCTCGCGAGCATCGTATTTCGATCGTAACTCAAGAATAGAAGACACCGGTTGCGCAAAGGTAACTGATTTAGAATCAGCCGTGCGCGTTCCGTTCGAATCACCGATCTGTTCACCGACGATCTCCATTTATTTACTTCGCTGACGTTCCAAGAGTGAATAGGAATCTTGTTTATTCCTAAGAGATCAGAGGGACGCGATTAATGCACTTTTAAATCTATCACTTTTTATTTGGAATTTGATAACACATTTGTAAACGATAAAACGCTTTGCATAAACGCGCTCCTGAAAGTGATAAGTTCGAGATAACGTTTTATAATTTATAACTTTGCGCACGGAGTGGGCGCGTGAAGAATACAAGACTCCACCGCTCTCGTCTAAGGCGCCTAATTGTGTGATACGGATTTAGAACACGCATGGCGTACTATCTGGCTCGAGTACAGATACTCGAAAGAATCACGTTTCAGACCATGACCGAGAGGCGCAACCACCGGGATTAGTCTGACAATGAGCCGGAAAGGTCATGTTAAACTTTTCGTGTGGCAGAACCCGCTCTGCGAGTTTCGGTCGCAATTTGAATATCCACATATTGACGAATGTGAATAATATGTTTAAGCGTAAAAGAATTTTTTTCAACTCATTCATTGACACGTTGTCTGCTTAAAAAGTTTCGTGTGTTTTATCTTGTGCACACCACAATAGAAATTTTATTAAGCATATAACAATAAAATATTGTATACCATGATTAAATAAGGCTACATTCTCTGGGTACTGCATTGAATAACGCATATTTTTACTTTGCAGTGTTATCTAGCTATTTACACCATTTAAAATTTTATGTTAGATGACATTTGTTCTCTACAAGCGTTTTAAAAACTATCGCGCGTCACCAATAATCATCAGGGCGCTGAAGTCAGGCGGTGGTCACGAATGACCTTCTCATATATGATATTAACAGTCAACGTATTAATATTGTACAATTGTCGTAATCATCCAGTGTGTATCTTGTTAGACAATTAAATACGTTTACATTAATTTGCACGATGCAAATCAACATACAATACAAATTGATTTTCTAGTAAGAGAGAAATAATTTTCAAAGATATAATATAAAAATATTCAATTACACATGTCGTTGCACGCATGTGAAGTAAATTAAACCTGAAATAAGAAATCTTTCAGAAATTGCTTTTAGGTAAACCTCTGTAACAAAATGTAAATATAAAAAGCTTCAAAAATCTCTATAATAAAATGTAAATAACTGTTAAAGGCGAAGAAGACGTTTGGACAGAATTAAAAATTCAACTGACTTCTTTCAGTATTCCGAAAGAGCCAGATTGCAGCGTGAGCGACCACGGTCATGGTCTTGAGCGGCACGCTTACGGACTCCAGCTTCTTGGCTATCACACCGTCTAAAATCAAATTTAAACCGGTTAGTAATATGTCTCTTCCGCGAGACACGCTTATATTTATTAAGAGGAGCTTTGAGCTTCGTTAAGACCGCGTGTCGAATCGCGGAGCTGGCTTATTCTCGAGATTACGATCGCGTCTCGAAAATGTCAACGACACGGCGGTGCACGTGACTCTGAAGCGAGCGTCGTCATTATTTCAGCATGATATCGCGTGAGACTCATTAATACTTATTAGTAACTTCGGTGAATAGGCACGTGCGAAGTCTTAATAAGTCGTATCGCGTCCTAGGAAATTATCAATACTTTCCTTCATGCTCGTTATGGCGTGTCGGAATTTGGATCAAATCTGAATTTAATTAGAACTTGCTCTTACGAAGCCATTAGATAATATTTCAAATCACTTCTCCTTGCTTATTCTTTTTTTTTACTATAAGATATATATACTGACTCTCTAAGAAGATTATATAAGTCTATAATTAAAAATCTTTTTTTTCTCTCTTTCGTGCTGTAATAATAATTTTATCCTATTAAAACTAATTTTATGTAGAAAGTGAAATAGCGACGTAATTTATGTTATTAATATAAAGAATTAGTTTTAAACTCTTTTTAATATAATTACAAAAGTAAAATACAGTTACTACAGATCACAACAAATGTCATAGTTTAAAGATAAGTAAACGATACAAATAAAATATAAATTAAATTACCAAAGTCCTTTTTTCGCAATATAGAGGTCTGCCCGTTTCCCAGGAGTGTCACGAGACTTACGAGTGCAACGTACTCATTTACCCAGTAATTAGCAAATTATATTTTTAAGTGCCCCGAAGGGAGGTAATTCGCGGAAGTTGCGTGCGCGAAGGTTTAAAAAAAGAGGAGCGCCTCGCGTTTCTCGATGACGCTACGGCCGAATAATTTTCACCATGAAATTTTTTTCACGGGAAGAGGAACCTACATCTTTCTACGTTCGAGCTACGTTCCGATGCCGAAATCATTGAGGGTGCCGACCTTGGCACGAAAAGCATCGCGTCTCTTTTGAGACGGAGCGATTAGAAGCTCGCGTGCTCGGTTTCTGCGCGCCTCACCCTCCTGACGCTCTTATCGGCGCCGTATCCCTCTACCATTTGGCGCACGTTCCTCATCCATTTCTCGATCCCCATCAAATACAGTCTTATCTATTCATAAATGTCACTCTTAATCCAAATGACATTTTACACGGTGCAGCATTCCGTAATTGTTTCTCCATACTCCTGAAATATGGCTATCTTCTCGATCATTTAATTTCTCTTGTGGTTAATATCGCATTTCGCTTGGAATAATTAAAAAAGCTTAAATTTCTTTTCAGACATTTGAACCCTTTCTCTAACATCTTCCATATGTAATTTCAATATATAATTTATTACAAACTTAAGTATTTTATTTCAATTTTATTTTTTTAAACAGATTTCCTCTCTTCGGAAGTTCTAAGAGATTCTGTGCATGTACCGTGAACATAGTAGCGTGTTACAAATGAAATCCGTTCGATTTCGCATCTTTCGTGAAACGCCAATGGAAACGGCGCGACTAATGATAGATAAGACTTGATCGGCGTTCGAGCTTTCGAGTTACGTATGCCGTAACGTAGTGGCTGCCAGAACGACGGGTTCTCATGCGGTACGGTCAATCAATGTCAGAAGGCACGCACGGCTGAAAGTCAATCAGATGGAGCTTCCGCCTGGCGCTGATCACTGACGTTCCCTCGATGGAGTTACGGCGGCCGAAACGACGCCTGGCGTTTATAAATCAGCGTTACGCGCATCGGATGAGATATCGATCTCGATGTCGAATTGGAGGTCGAGAGTCGGTCTCCCGGCGCATTAAATCCCGGATATTCCTTACGCGAGCCTCGTTAATTCGCAAGTGCACTCGCGGCGCGTCTAAGAGCACACTTCTCCGTTTTTTAGTAATCTATATTTTAAATATTTATTTCGTCGGGGAGAGAAAGGCTTACACACTGTTACTCAAGTAGGATATCGCATATCCTGCGTCAAATTAAATAATTGATTAAAAAAACATCTACGTACTAATGAAGCTATTACTTTCAAAACGATTCCAGCTATCATTATAAGAGAACAGAGAGTCAGTTGTGCGATAATACAGAGAATAATTTTTAAAATGTGAGGTATTTATCCGGTTAATATGGGATTAAACGACATTATACGTGGCCACGTGTTCATTCACTCGAAACACGTGCTTTAAGCACCGATGAAACGTGGTAGCTCCCACTGACGTCATATTATTGAAATTCCAACTGCAATATATGACACCGCAACTAATCTTTCGTCACGATAGTGTTTCGCCGCTTTGATTAATCAGCTGCTCTTATCATGCCTGCGGTGACGGCGCGTTTGCTGATAGACAAAGGATCGTCCGCGTAAACGAAAACGTCCACCTCGAGAAAATGTCTCACGTAAAATTTGTTGCGCGCAACGAGATCTGCTTTTTTCTCTCCTCTCTCTCTCTCTCTCTCTCTCTCTCTCTCTCTCTCTCTCTCTCTCTGTGACAAACGGCGATCGTTCTTCCGGCCATTGATCATCCGGACGGTGGACCGGCGGACAGATGCACGAGCGTCGTATTTTACAGCATCCGATATTGTCCCATACGGCCTGCTCGCGTCGACTCCGACGGAAGCTTTCACGGGAGCGACGCAATTGTTTGGATATGAAACGGTCTATTCAGGGGAAGAGAGAGCAAACACGGCGGAATCGAGCGACGAAAACTCGATAACTGGGGCGATAACTCCGGCGCCCATTTACCATAGTCGGCTCGTGCCAGTTTCGTCCATCCGCAACTCACGTAACGAGGCGAAATCTCGAGGTCTCTTATATATACATTGGTCGTGTTAACTGTCGTTGCTCTCTCTCACGAGAGAGAATCCCCGTCCCAATAAGCTACGCGTAATTGTCGCCAGTTATACTGACTGTGCTTGGCGATTTAGAATTAAACGACCTTTAGGAAAGATATAATCACGTGTTCTTCCTAGCGACTTTTTTTTACATTCGAACTTTAAACGCATATTTGTAATTCTCTTAAAACTACTTAAAATTCTATTTAAAACTCTAACTTTAAGCGCATTTTTTTGTAATTCTCTTAAAATTATTTAAAATTCTATTTAAAACTCCGTCAGTATAGCTATCGGTTATCGAGGTTCATTGAAGTCGGAGAAGAAGAAGTGAAAGAAGACTTAGAATATTGATGACGGAATTTTGGACGTAGCTTACTGCTAAAACTTCTTCTTTATCACATGCTTTCGTCATTCAAAGCCGGTATCGCCGAAAATGTCGAAGGAGATCGATAAGCCGGTGTACATTGGAAAGTTCAAAATATTGGCGGACAGCCAGAAGCTACACGATGACAGGATAATATCGTGCGCTGTTACGACGCCGAAATAACCGCGCGCGCGTTCGGGAGATGAAAGCGCAATTTTATACGGGTACCGTGAAGTTAGATTTAGCGTCGAAATCGTCTCGCTCGCTTTTCACCACGGATTTGGAGAGTAATTTCCGCCAACCGTGAAGTTAACGGCGCGCCGACGAGTATGAAGGAAAAAAGAGATGGGGACAATTTGATCCGCGAAACGCGCTCTCGTCGGAAGAATTGCAGTATTTGTCTGATTAGAAATCCTGAAAAGGTATACGAATGAAAAGGAAAATTCCTCCTTTTCGAAGGTACGCGCGTCTATTCTGGGAGAAGAACCTCTCAAAGAACTCACAATATATTTATTTAAATACGATATATGTTTATATAATGCCAATTAAAATATTCATATAGTATAGTATAATAATAAAGAATAAAATAATAAAAGAGATGTAGAAAATAATATAATAAATTACGTAAAAATGTACCATGAGAGATGATAAAAAATGATGAAGCTAAAATAATGAAAGGTAGACACATTATTAATTTTGCGACGAAGCTGCGAATTCAATCTAGAAAGGAATATATTGCGATAATCAATAGAATTTCTCGATCGAACTTTGTCACGTGTTGCTCGTAATTTTCAGCGTATGTGTCGATGAGTCGCGGAACAATAAAAAGAAATGTAGGTTGAAGAAGCGATTCCAGCGCGCTTCGGCGGAAATCACGACGTTTGCGTGACAGGAGAACTGATTCGAGTTCCCGGTGATAAAAGTGTGTCTCCCACACAGTGAGTGCGTTTTAATTTATATATTACAGCCTCCGCAGTGCGCCGTTAGGTTTCTCGGTCGAGCATAAATCTCGTCCGGGAAAAGAACCTAAACGAATGGCTATCTGTCGGCCCTATTGATAGAATGCTCTTTTCCTTTCTCCCATTGAATTTCACGATCTCTTGAATTATGAACTTCGAAGCACAGAGAAAGGAAAAGTAATTTGAAAATAAATTCCTGATAATTATCGGAGTTCTTTTCTCTCTCTCCCTCCCTCCCTCTCTCTCTCTCTCTCTCTCTCTCTTACATCGAATCTCGCCGCTTCGAGATCGTATTATTATCCCGAGTCATAAAGCGGACTTGCGAATAGCACTTTTTCCAGCCTATCACGGAGACCCGACCTTCGACGATGGTAGGTGGTCGTAGGGTGAAACATGCGGCGAGCAATGAAACCACCACCACGTCCATGGTCACCGGCGGCGTTACCAATAGGAGCGACAACGTCGTTGTCTCCACTGTACAGCCGACCACCACTCAGCAAGTAAGCTTCTATCTATCTATCTATCTCTCTCTCTCTCTCTCACTCTCTCCTTCGTCGTGCATCCTCGTTTTCATTACGTCGACGCGTATCACGTCGACGTCGACGGGTCGGTCGCGCGACGTCTCGCGGCCTCCGGAGAGCGAAGAGCGGTAGTCTATCTCGCGGGATGCGCGACTCCTCCGCAAAGTGTCGCCGCGCGATATCGGACTCTCTCTCGCGCATTCAACGGCCCGCGAAGTTAGACACAACATTGTGAGCGAGGAAAAAAACTGGCTGATAGGCAGTTTGTGCGGTACACGCGGCGACGCGTATAATAAGCTAGACGCCGCGGCGCGGCGTCTTCGTGTGAAGTGATCTATTATAGATCGATCCCGAAGTAAATTACTCCAGTTTCGATCAATGTTTGGTGCTTAAACGTAATTACGTATATTTTTTAACGTGAGCGGTATTACTATTTTGAGACATTGTTAAAGAAAATTTCTCCTCTTGCCGCGAACTTGATATCATACTTTAATGTTATTTAATAATGAATTTCAATGGTTTATATAAATATTCACATAATCGCTAGTTATTACGCAGATGTTAAAGATAGCGTAGAAACTTTTTTTTTTATTCAAATAGTAATAGTTTATCGTTTGTCTTGGAATTTCTTAAAAACCGTGCGTTACTTAGGATTTAATTTTTGAAGTACTCGCTGTAGTTACAGACAATTTTAAAATTCAATCGAAAATACTCTATAATTTTTAGATAGAAACTTTCTTATTAATTATTTTTCGCGATTCACGAGGCTTCCGGGGAAGTGCGGAAGACGTGTAAGTGCGCAACGAAGACGCTCGTGAACGTATAAGGAAAACGTGAAATGTGACTCGTATATTCGTGCCTTAATAACGCGTGTGTGTACATACGTGCGCACCCGAGGCACCGACCGACGCGAGAGCTTAACTGACATATAAATAGCGCGTTTAAAGAGAGCCGGCTAGAACTTTCCCGCGTGTACGTCTTGCGAACTCGTCAGGAAGGCACGAGTCGCTTTCCGAGGAGGATCGTGCGACTGGAGCGGGTCCAGCGAGCGGATTAGCCGACGCGTGATCGAGGGACGTCACAGATCTCGTGAGAGGAGAATCACCTTTCGGAGTGCGTGTAATTCGTTAATCTTTTCTTCGGTATTTGCGACGGTATTCGGTGAATAATTTGTGTTGTGAGTGAATAAATTCCTAATATGAACTTGGAGTCTCTGTTAACACGGATCACTTATGATACGCGTAATTCGTAAATAAATATATATATATATAGCGTCGGTATTCATTACAATGCGAAGAAAAATTCTGAGCGAAAATTCTGACCAAATTGTGTTCAACCTTAATAATAATTAAGAGAGGAGTTAGATACTAATAGATACATAGGTGTTTTAGTAACGGCTGGCAAATTGAGCGTCGTTTATATGTATATGTATTATTAACTTCAGCTACATTGAACGTCGTTTATATTAATCCAGTTTGGCCAGTTGGATCGAATAAAACGACTGCTGTTTTGAATTATTTACTGGCGACGGAAGTTACTTGTTTGGTTTTGATAAAGAAGTTAATTTTGACGGAAAAAAAGTTATTTTAATTTACAACTGTTTATTATCAAAGTCACGATTTTGTTAGATTATGTAAAACTAAAATCTTAAAAACTTAGAAACATATTATTTTAATCTTCTTGATAATGAAAGCTTTGGAACCTCAGGTTCCATGATAAACAAAAATAAAGTTTGTTGGGTAAATTACTGAGTTTACGGATAATCGGGCCGAGTTCTAATCAAGCGAAGTGCGAGGCACCGGTCAATATGTGAATTTCAGTTTCTCTCTCGAGACTAATTTCCGTCGTTTCGTGCGTTTCGGCAGAAAGTCCGACGGATCTTCGAGGAGCAGGCCAGGTGGCAAGAAAGCGGCCCACGCAGACGCGTGAAATGCACATCATCGGGCACTGCCTATTGCGTGGTTAACAACTACAGCATCGTCGCCTCTAGGGGCGAACTTGCTCGAAATAACCGCACCGCGAGTGAAACGACGACGACGACGACGACCAGCGTCATTACCAAGAGACGAGCGTCGTCGATCGTAAACGGGAGAATCCACAAGGAGGAGACCGCTCGGAGCGGCATCCTCGCCTCAGAGGAGTCGAGGAAACCGAAGGACGTGTCGAAGGACTCAGCGAGACCGGGAATCTCAAGGGGCATCCAACGAGGTATAATCAAGTCCGCTTCCGTGCCGAAGGATTTGAAGGAAGGTGCGTTGCATAATTTCTAAACTCTCAAATGATACGTCGCCCATTACTCATTAATCTACTTTATACCCTTTATTTATCAGTTTTATAACTTCTTTTTACTTTTTTTTTAAATCAAAATATAATTTTTTTTATAAGAGAAACTCCAACTAATGAGTATCGGTAGACTTTTAATAAATGCACCAATTTTTGCACGGTTATTTTTTATGGTAATATATATCATTTATGTTTTTTGGATACCTAAGCATCGTAAATGTTCGTTCATTCAGGTTGGAAGGAGAGATTATCGTCATCAGCTGTTCTAAATACGTGCCGAAAGCTGCGATAAAATTATTTTCGACGGAAAAGTTAATTTCCTGTACTATCTATATCTCTCTAATGACTACTTGGCTGTGGAAATGCTGACGTGCATGCCGTGATAATTTGTATTTTCGCCCTATTCGCCGCACGGGTTACCTGACGCGAAACAACAATATCTAACGAAAATCACGTATCTTGTAGCTTCTGAATTCTCTATTAGAATTGTAATTGAAACCACGAGTTATGTAAACACGGTGAACCCGTTTTCGACACGAGACTATAAACAGAACATACTATATTAATTAAAAACTAATAAAAGTGTTTCGTTCGATGTGAAACAAATCAAGTTAATTATAGTAATCTCTTACTGGAGGATCCAGTAATTTGTTTCAAAGTGAAAGGGGACACCTTTCTATTTATATGATCTAATTTTCTAAGACTCGCGTTTCGTGCACGTCGCAACTTGTCAGCTCAGACTGGAGCGAAACAAAATAAATGTTTACTTTCGGCCCACGTCGATTCTAACGACGCGCGAAGTTCTATAAGCACACGCGACGCGATCTACCCCACGATCTGCTTACTTAATATTTTTTATGACAATCAACGATGACGCGAACATCTGCATGCCGCTAAACGGCACCTATTTAAGCCTGCGACTGCAGGCTGCTGAGGGTACTGCGAGACATCTCGGATAAGAAATAACAGTGGCTAAATATAGTGCCGTGACTCCGCAGGTCTTCCAGTGAGGGAAAGAACGTTACAGCGGGTACCGGAGGAGGGCATCCTGAAGAGGTCTTCCGCCTTCCTGGCGAGCCTAGCGCATCATCATCATCATCATCCCTCCAGCAAACTCGCCGAGAGAAATTCGCCGGACGACGAGTTAGCTAAGTTTCTCAGGCCGTCCGACGGCTACGAGCTTCGCGGTTCGTCCTCGAGATACGCCGGCCCGAAGGGCTATTTCTCGATCTTGACAAACGACGACGACGACGCTGGACTGTGTGCTCTGCGGCCGTCGCCAAGCGCCCAGACGTTATTGACGAGCTTGAAGAAGAAGGGCGTCGGAGTGAAGAAGTCGGTCTCTTTCAGCTCCGATACCAGCTTCGAGGAAAAACGCGCGCCATACCGGAAGGCTGCCGTCCACGAAGCCAAGGTCTATCGCAAAGGCGTGCTTCAAGGTGAGTTCTGCATTACGTGATGTTCGCTCGATGATGATTTCGCAAATTTTACACACGGTATTACAGATAAAATCTTTAACTTACTAATAATAAGAGAATATAAGGCTGTCAAGGATCTAAGCTTGGACCGTATGGCTTTGATTCTAATTTGATTGTTTAATTTACTAAGTTTTTTAACTTTGACTTTTTTAACTTTATCTTACTCAATTTTTACTATAAATAAAACAACTGTACTTTGTTTTAATAAATAGTTAAATGAAGATTTCATTAGATTAATTCAAATTAAGTTGTTGCTTTTCGCTGCTTTATAAATTTTTTAAATAAAAAATAAATTAGTTACTTGAAATCCAATATTACCTTACGTAGCAACGCGATGCAAGATTTTTGGATTATCGCTTTTACGCGAGCGACGCTTATTTGCCGACGAGTTTTTATTTGCACAAACTTTTCGCGCTGACATGTACCAACGTCATTTATTAGTGTCGACAAATTGATTCCGACGTGTGACATCACTGATAAAAAGCACCTGATAAGAGAACAACGTTTAAATCTCGATAAATGTTTGTTTCACACTAAAACCTGAAGGTATGTCTTTGATTAATGTGAAAATTTTCGACCAAAAATTCACACAGTAACGTCGCTTTAACGAATTGGAATTTAACAAATTGCGGACACAAAATCGATAAGCAATATATGATCTTCTTTTACGTGAAATAAATGCCGAATAATTTAATATAGCGAAAGAGTTCGTCTAAAAATATCACAAACTATTAAGCTTGTAATTTATGATCGTGTAATTTATCAATTTCAAAGTATAGTCTATCGCATAAAATTGGTGTATTATTCAATAATAAACTGTGATATATTAGACAGTTACAATTGCGCAGGTAAGCTAATAAAATTTATTCGCGATTAGCTTTGAAATATTCAAACAAATGTAAATCTTGCAGACCACATACGCAAAGAGACGATCAAACCAAAAGTGCCGCCTTCGTGGGAAATACCCTCTGGGGGCCCTACGGCCCTTCTGAGGGCCGCCAGAGAGGCGGACGACACCGGTCTAAAAGAAATTGTCGCGCAGGCTCGGAAAGTAGGCCTGAAAGGTATGGACGTCAACGTGGTCGACAGCAGCGGGAGAGTGAGTACAAAATTTTCTAATTAATTGAATTAGTCTCTAATTGCGCTCTGTAATATAAAAATAGCCTTACAATATTCTCCCTGTCGTTTACTCTCTTAACGCATATAATGTGCGATGCAGGGTGATACGTTTGCGTGTGCTGTGAAAACATGTGTCTAGGTAAAATTATAAAAAATTCAATAGCGCAGCATTATTTGTGGATCGATGGGAAGGAACAGGGAAAAAGCGTGGAAAAAATATGGAAAACGAAAATGTACAAAGAACTATTAAATGCATAATGATTGGTTTAACGAATCACGAATTATTTCATCTTTGGATCGGCCTCTGTCTGTCGATCCTGTTTGAGATTTCCTTCGAAACTGCATCCTCGGAATGGGAGATCATTTGAGCAAAATGGCTTACGCTAAACGAATTCGACGTATTGGAAAGCCGGCGGCGATCCGTAATTAACAGCGCGCGATTCGCGATCGATGAAAGTGCAATTAAGGCCGAACGAGTCGCGCGCGACGGCAGGAAACAAATTTCGACTCTTCGAATGGGTCTATTTTTAAATCACTCGGCTGGGATTCCGCCGATTCGAGGCGCGTGAGTTTCGCTTCTCGCGAGCGTTATGCAAAAATGTATATTAGGTACGGCAACTACGGCAAAGCATCTGCGGGCCGCTCGACGATTGATTACAGACGATCGGGAGTTAACAGCGGTGTGAAGTTTCGCGAGATGAACAATTTATTACTCTTCTCACGCATATTACTCTGTTCGTTTCGTTACTTCGATAAAATTAGGAGATAACTATTAATATAAAAGATTTATTATTACAGAAAGATGAAATACTAACACGATTTAATACACATTCGTGAATAGTTTATAACATGAGTAAACAATGTCATATATGACTTCCTCCTTCGTCGCTTCAAGCGTTTTTTCTAAGAGGGATCTCTCTGTTAACCTAATGAAAATTTTTAGTGTGTTTCGTGCTGCTTCGTACTACGGTGCATCTCGATCAGATAATCGGCGTAACTGGCATAGTGGAGAACTTTTCTAATTGCTGACGAAACTCTGTATAATTATACCAGGCTGTTTTCCGGCCAGCCAGCGTGTAGATTAAGCGGCAGGATCGATTCGACGAAACGGATTCGACCGCCAGTCCGTCGCGCGGATGTCGGCAAAAATTCCACGCTCACGGCTCACGGCGCTTTCATTAGTACCCACGTGCGATCCCCTCGTGCATGTAGCACTTCGTGGAAAAGTACCGAATTGTGTGCCCGTCGGGCACCCAAGCTCTGCCCGCCTCTACGGCAAGCCGGGTGTAAAATCGCGCCGCGAGAGGTATAAGATTGGTTGCGTTATTCCGAGGGGAAATATATGTATATGATATCGCTCGGGAAAAATGCTGGAACATATCTCTCTGGTAGATCTAGAATTAATTTTTTAATTAAACACGTTTAGTTAATTTAAGACACTGTATTTTAGAGGTGAGATAAATTTTCAAGCTTACCTTTTCCAATTGAAGCTTGCGGTGAAATATATATTGAATGGAGGAAAAATATAAAATATTTAAATGCAATGCATTACTTATTACAAGCTTATCTCATAGTGTCATTCTAGATATAAAAAATCTGAAAAATAAGTTTGACAGAAGTAAAAGCGCGCTGAGTGATGGCAGCTCGTGAAGCGATGTGAGATACCGTAATTAACGTCGTTTCGAAGGACGCTCATGATATGAGAAGTTTAACGTCCCGCGATGATAACTGCTTACGTTCATTACTATCGAACGGTTGCGTTCGAGGACAAGGCCGTGAATTTCGGAGAGGAGAACGCTGTTTGCAAACGCGTTCTTCGAAACCGCGCAATTCGGTGCAAATTGGACACGCGCATCTTTTTCCAAACTGACCGATGCCTCCCCGCCTCTTGGGATCGATACGAAAGCACGTGATCTCGATCCCGCGCGGGTGCCTGCGACCGCATTCCGTATGCAGCGGTGCCGCGTCGCAATTAAAGTCGGATCGCGCTCCCGTCTCTTTTCCCGTAGATAGAAATGCGGTCGACCTTCGTGGAGTCGCGGCGAACGTCGCGTCTAAGGTCGGGGGACGAAGGGAACCTGGATGTAGGTGTCTCGTGTAATCGTGACGGACAACCCTGAGGCGCCGGTAACATCGCCGCTCTCCAAGGCCACGAGATCGCACGTCGCGTCAAGAAATTGTGCTCGCGATCGATCGACCGCACGCACCGCGAACTTAAAGCGATCGGTTACGTATCAACCCTGATGCGGCATTAGAGAGATATATGTTTACGATTTTCCTTAAGTGACACGAGACAAACGCCGGCGATGATTCAACGAGGCTGCGGATCGAAGAATTCGCGCGAGGTCAACACGCTACGTGCAGAAGTAACTAAAGCGCTGGAAATTATACGGATTTACTTTAATTTGCTCATTACTTGTAACAGAATTGTGTGATTAGTATTTTTCGATTGAATCTAAATAGTTGACCCTAATCCTGAATTATTTATCATCAGGATTCAGAATTATATATATGGGATTGCCTAAATTCAATTATGGATTCAGGCAATCATGGATTTAGGAATAAAATTTATATATAATTTTATTTATACCGTCTAATAATAAAGAAAATGATCGTCAGTGGCGATTATACGGCGCAAAGAGATGTGCGCTGGTCTAGTGAGCCGGAGGAGTTCAAATCCGACCAAAAATTTCGTTTTTTATCGGTTTTTATTCGATCGCCACCTTTCCAAAGCAGGGATGACCTTTCCAAAGCAGGGATGACCTACCGAGAGTAATCTTGCCTAGCTTTCTATATTTAGAGAGGGAACCGATCCTCCAGGTTGGGGGTTAGGCAACAATGAAATAAGTCAAACCAATTCACTGATGTAATAATAAGGAGTCCAAAGAAAATTATTTAATATTTTTATAAAACTTTCAAAAAAAGTTCTCATCGTACCAAATACATCCGTGTTATTTCTAGTTTCACTCAATTTTCTGATATTTCCGTCTTTATCTAAATTACGTATGAAGAATTGTCCATGTTTCAAGAAATATACAAAATCTAAAATGTAAAATTACAAATAAAATTTTATCCTGAATTTTTTTTTTTACAAATTATTAAGTAATTGTATCCGTTTAAATAGGCGAAGCCTATACAAATATCCCGGAGTATCAAATATATCATTGAGGAAAGTGTGGACTGTTTAAATCGGCGGGTTCTGTTTCATTTAAAACGAACGAAATAAAACGCGTTGTGTTTGCCGATTTACAGTTCACGCGTCGTCTTCAAGGCAAACGCGTCTTCTCCCGAGCATTTGTTGGCATAGTCTGTGTTTCAACGTCTGTTTGTATATCGGCGGGCGCTGACGCAAGTAAAGCAATAACGTTCAAACGTCAATAGCCACTTAATAAATTGATTCTTAACGGATAGTCCATTGTCCATCTCGATGTCGGTGGAGGCAGCAAACAATGCCGGAATGAGAACGTCTTCCTACGAGATGTCATACTTCTCAACACAATCGCGATATAAAACGCGATATTCAGTCCCTTTTCAATATATTTACACGCGTCAATGGAACGGTGGTGACAATAGGTGAAACGCGGCATTCAAAGATAAATCCGATTAACAACTCCTATAGGGGATGTAGCGATTTAGCGCAAGGATCGTTTTCTCGATCGGAAAAAAAATTTTTGTCGAGTCAGCTGACAATGAGATCAGCGAAAACCAGCGAATCCTAATTTAAAACCCGTGTCTCATTCCGCGTTCATAGTCATCGGCGTGGATTTAGAGGATTACATCCGCATAAATGTGTGCCGCGTTGGAAACGCGTGGTTTTTCATGTCACGGTCAAACACGCGTGAAAGAGACATTGACGATACGGCGCGAGTCGGCGGCGCGGAGGCCGAGGGGTGAATAATGTTCCGCACGAAAACGCGAATTTACGTAATCGGGCGTAAACTTTCGGCGCGCAAACTAAACCGGGAATTATTTGTTTGCCATTGCAGACGGCCGTAAGTTACATGGCTGGGAACGGCGCGGCGGCGATGCTCGAGCTGGCGCTCTCTTTCGAAGGCGTGGACCCGAATCTGCCCGACAACGAGGGCAACACGCCGCTCCATTTTGCCGCCCAGGCCGGTGAGTGATCGATCACGTATTATGAATATATCAGGTTGCGCGGTTCTGTGAGACCGCGATACGCACGTTGCCGGGAAAATGTGAATGACGCGTTGCGGGAATCCAATATCCCTTTGATCTCTCGCAATTTTCCAGAATCTGGATTTCTGGAATATCCGGTAGTAGAGTCGTGCGATTAATAATGTTAATATAACAATGCCGCTGCAAACATAAATGTTATCGAGATAAAAGCATCTTAGACTTTGTGAGTTAAATGGCTTAAAGAGATGTTCCCTTCTCTTTCGCTCCTTTCTCTTCTTGGTGCTCAAAATATCGTCTTCGATATAACCGATGTTCCAAAAATGAACCTGGGCGAAAATACGCAGAATAGGAGGATGGCCGCGCTTATTCATAGAGAAAGTGACAAGAATAAGCGTTGCATCAATTGGACGCGCGAACATGGGCGATGGAGTAGGCGTCAAAGGTGTGTTTTAGTTTTCGTATAGGAATCTTGAAAATGCGTTTATTCGCGCGAGTGAGTTTAGAACATAATTTACCTCTGTGTTTGCCCCTGTTTCTTTTCCGCTGCGTAATCATCCCCTCTCAGAAGGTGGCAAGTGGCCACGTGGCTGCGAAATAACTGTATACATCCGTCGCAGTCACAGATTAACCATGAACAAAAAAAATAACAGGATAAAGTGCAGAGGATACTTATTTAGATTTATGACGTGACGTTTAGAGTCTTAAATAAAGTGAGAAAATAACGAATGAGGCCGTATATATTGAAAGCAAATGATTACGAGATTCGTCCTCTTTGCCTACTTTTCTTCCTTTCACATTTCATAACACTAATTTTTTTTAATTATATAATTCCTTCAATACAGGATAGAAAAATATATATTAATTTGAAAAATTCATGAAAAACTGATTTAAAAAATTAGTTCGTCAAACTAAATCAGGTAATCTCTTGTCTGTCAAACGTAAATGCTCTCTAAGACTTTATGATCTCGTTATATTTTTATGCAAATGGAGATAATATGCAGGGAATAGCAATAAGTAAGGTAAATGTACTAATGCCTGGGCACGTACCTATGTCTGGACATTTTTATCATTTTAGTCCTTAAATAAGTTATAACGCGAATTAAAATCAAAGAATCAGAGATAAAAATAGTTTTCTTATGTTTTTATCCTTGATTTTAATTCGCGTTACACTTATTTAAAAACTAAAATGATAAAAGTGTCCAGACATAGGTCTTAAATGTCCCGGCAGAGCTTTCGCGCCGGCACGAGGATCCCATCGCGTCACATAATCGCCGAAAATAGCGGGAAGCGTCTCGTGCAACAAACAAGCGCAACTCCGCGATGACGCGTGCCGAAAAACGTTCCGAGCCAAAACACCGCGGGTTATGAAATGTACGAGGGGAAAAACTCGCGAACGCGAAAAAAAACCGGCACCTATGATGTCAGTACATGTTTTCTGTTACGTATCTGCGGATAGGACAGACCGAGTGCCTCAACATCCTTCTGCAGAGGTGTCCGGACATCGAGGTGGACGCTAGAAATACCTTGGGCTTCACGCCGCTCATGAAAGCCGCCCTTCAAGGTAGAACCAAGTGCGCAAAGATTCTTCTGTTCGCTGGTGAGCAAATAGTTCAGTATAAGTCTTATGTATATTTATTACGAAGGATATATATATACATAAGACTTATTTATTACGAAGGATATATATATTATTACGAAGGACCACAAAATATTTCTTAAAATTTGCGCCGTTTGAGAATTATTTTCATTAATTTCTAGGCGCAAATCCTACCTTACGCGATCACGGTAGAGGCTTGAGGGCCGAACAATGGGCGATGTTTTGCGGCAGGTACGTGTGCGCCGAGATGATCGAGAGATTCGCGAGGCATCGTCTGTTGGAGAGAACGACGTCCTGTCGTTGGGGCAGCGAGCCTGAGCTGGCTGCGAAAGTCCTGCAGGGAAAGGTACGTTGCGCGATATCGAGACCTCCTCCTAATCGGATCTCTTTCGTTTGCAAGACATAAATCCTACGCAAACTATGCTAGGTAACGCCTATACCTACGATGCCTATGCCGCAACCCTCGGGATTGAAGTCGAAAATAAAGAAAGTCTTCCGCACCACCTCCAGCCCCGATCGAACCTTCTCTCTGGTCTCGCAACTCACCAGCGCGGCTCTCTGCGCGAGCAGTCCGGCTCTGCCGAAGCCCTCACCTGTTGTAAAAAGTCTTCTGCGGCCGTTGAGTGTGCCCCAGTTAAGGTACGATACTGATCGAAGAATTAAAACTTCCTGAATTTCAATCGATACTTTATAATCGCATTTTTTTACTATTGCGAACTTTACAATGCTTCTTAGCAAAATTTGAAACGTTTATTAGAAAATAACAAGCAGTATAAAAAAATACGTAACATTAAAATATTAATTTTTGGATATCTTCTTTAAATTACATTTATCAGATAATAAATAAATTCTGATTCTAAGGTAAATGTTAATTCAGACAAGATAAAAGTTTGTGCCATTTTTCAGGGTGACGTTGGTTTCGCAGCAGGACTTCTTGGAGAAGACCTCCGAAAAGTACGGGACGAATTTCACGGACAAGATCGAGAACTCCATCGCGAAGCCACCACGCTCGAAGAAGAAGAGCAAGTAGTCGAGCGTAAAGCTTTCGCGGTCACGGGCCGCGTTTAGAACTTCACTTCGCATTGAACACACGCGAGGGGAGATTATTGAAATCTGCTTGACGCTAAAGCAGCAAGACGGACAGAGTGTTTGTGATCCATTCGAGATCATTTACGTGTTATCCGATTCCGCTGTTGCCTGTAACCGGCCGATCGTCGATCCGAAGCCGCGGTCCCTCAAGTAGATCGTAGTTTGTTCGTTTTTACCTCGCCGAAAAATATTAGCGATGCATTTCACCCGGAGGACGTTCGCGGAGATCGAAAGGGAGGAAACCTTCGAAACTCGATCGCTCCCGATAAATCACGATTTCCAAGTCGAGCTGCTGCTGAAGTGTTGTCATGTTTACGGTCCGCGTACTCGAGATTGTTTTCGATGTAAACCGCCGCCGCGGCCGGACGTATAAACATTCGGAACGGTCGAATTTTATTTTTAGTTTAAACTCATAATGGATCGTACGACGTGTGGCGGGACGAGGCGCGGCACAGCGCGCGAGCGCGGTTTACAGGAGATCGTAAAATCACGATCGAAAGATCACGTTCGACGAGCGTGATGTTCCTCCCGTTGAATGGAATCTCGATTTTTCTTTCCAGGAAACGTGAATGTGTAACTTGAAGCAGGCGCCGAAGCGAAGCCTCGGGGGTTTTTACCGATTAAAGTGTTAAAGATAATCGAACGGGCTTGCGATCAATCTGTGTCGCAGGTCTCTCTCTAACTTATAACACGCGTTTTACGTACAAGATTTTATATCGATGCAGTTGCTGTCAGATGGTTATTTAAATAAATGTCTTATTAATTAACTTTTTGTCTTTTGATTATGGACGATTGAGATACAGAGTTCGGCGTATGTGGAGATTCTTTTGTTCTTTATTAATCCCTCGAATCACAAGCACGCACGGCTCATCTCTCGGAACGGCGATTCCGTCGTTTCCGGCGACTCTTAGCCTGAGACAGGATCTCGTACGCCTGCTGAATCTCCATAAATTTTTCCTGAGCCATGCGCCTTTCTTCGTCCGAACCTTTAACTTTGTCGGGATGATTGTCCCTGGATAGAGTTCGCCATCGCGCCGTGACTTCGTTCTGCGAAGCGGTTTGCGAGAGACCCAGGACCTGTGGAGGATAAGCGAGCGTTAGTGTAAACTACATTTTTTTTAAGTAAATTCAAATTTAATAAAATTTCGCGAACGGCTGGCCGACCTTGTAAGCGTTTATCTCGCCTCGAGGATCCGTGAGGTCCACCAGTTGCGCCCACGTTGCCCAGAAGCCTTGATGCTTGGCCTGGTTCCATGTGGCCTCTAGACTCGCCTGTAACAAAAAAAATATTAGTATAAAAAATCTTTTAAGTTTCTTAAAATATAACGCTCTAAAAATTTAACGACCGCATATACTCACCTTAAGATCCGTCCAGATGGGCGAGGTGAGGAAGTGTCGCACTGCCTCCGACAGCTTTATCTCCTCGCCTTCGCTGTCCGTGACAACCGCATTGAAGTACAAGTAACTGCCGATGATAGCGAAGAAGAGCATGAGTGCCAAGCCTAAATACGCCATTCGCCGGATGAAGCTTTTTCGTTTCTTCGGTTTCAGCCGCCATTGCTTGCTGAAGGTGTCGAAGCTCAGGCTCGAGGCGATCACCATGACGAAAATCCACATGGTATCGTCCCCGATGTAATACAAGGTTGGATAAAACAGATACGCTGTGGCAAGCGTTATCCATATCGAACCTTGTTCTCTGCCGATATTTCCGACTGTCCATACACCTTTTGAAGTATTAAAACTGAATAAAGGCTTTCGCAAAATGTCTGTGCTTCTAAAATATCCGTTTTCTAATTATTTGCATATGTATATAAATAATAATATATTATATATATAAATTTTATAAATAATAAGTATATTGTATAATAATTTATTCCTTTACAATTAATTTATATTTATTTTTACATAATATTATTATTTAGAAATATAAATAGATATGTATAATAATTCATATTTTTATATATTATAATTTAATTATTTATATTAATATAACCGTAATATATATATATATATATTAATATTCTAAGAATGTAAAGAAAATTTGATTAAGAAGTTCTAGATTAAAAAAGCCTTGAAATTGAAGGTAGAATACTCTGCGTAATCAGACTTCTCAAAAAGCAGGCAAAAAAATCTCTGATATATCAGCTTTTCCATAGTTCTTTCCATTTATCACGGATAATGTGTTATTTTAACTAACGATATGAGTCATACATTGTGACCTTAAAGCATTATCTTTCGGAGGAACCTCACAAGCGAGAGCGATAAGAAAATACACGTCGTAAGAATTTGACGAGTTTTCGATTCTTTTTCTTTCTAATACGATTCTTACCTAGCGCGATCACGGCCGGTACTAAAATCAGCAAATGCCTGAAATTAATGCCGTACAATTCCTCCTGCGGGATCGCGCTGTTGAACAGCTCGGCCCATAAGTAGGCGACCGCCGCTTCCGCTGCGAATCGTGTCCCGGCAAACGGCGGCTGTAAAAAAAAAAAAAAATAAATCCGATTTCGTCGTCCATTTACAAAATCGTCAGTCGCATTTACTTCGCCGACGTTCCTTCCATTCTTGTTCCGCAAGACATCGGCAAATAATTTGCGGTTCAATATTTACGTGGGACGCATATAAACGTGCAACATCATCAGTTCTTCGAATAACAACGATGCGGAACAAGGCGCAGCGTGAGCTTGGCGTTAATAAATGTATTTCAAGACTGGCGACGTCAATCGCTTATTCTAAGCCTGCGGATTCTACACACGCGCCGAATATTTATTTACCTTTCGATTAGCTCTGACTTTTCGCTTGAAATCCTCGATGAATGCCGGGTCGTCATTCGCTTCGGCCACGTACGCAGGTATCCTGTAAATGTCCCTGAGAAAACCGCAGCCCACGTAACCGCCGAACGTGGTGATGTATACGAAAGCCTGATCGTCCCTGCCGAGGTACACGTGATGCGCCCCGAAGAGTCCACCGAACAGCCAGAAGAAATAAGCCCAGAACTTGCTTTTCTTCACACTTTTGTGCTCCCCCTCAGCGCTCAATCCGTTTTCTTTCGCTTTTTCCATCATGTTAGCTTCTGGAGCAACAGGTCACCAACTATCCATTTTGATTCACTATCGATCGATCGCGTGGATGGTTCGTCGTGGTCGTAAATTTTACGCACGTGAAGGAATTTTACGTGTCCTATCCGGATTGTCGCTATCTACGCATCTTCGCGGGCAAAATAATAGTTTACGCGCAATAATTCTCTTTATTGTTTTTTTTAGAACTCAAGTACACTCGTCGGTGGTGTATCGTGGAATGACGGTCATGGTTCCACTGCACCGGTTTCTGGTTCAACGCTCCGTCAGGTAACGGTATCAGTTCAGGGACGTAACAAGCAGAAATACGTTGTTCGCGCGCGTATGAGTGGGAAGGGGGAAAAGTGGGTGAGAGACTGCTATAGGCCTGTTCGTTTTGGATAAATTACGCCGCTACGCGGCAAAAGACAATTGGGTCGTCCTGGCCGTGATTGAGCGGACGCATGAGAGTCATTTATTAGTAAAAGAAGAAGAAGAGAGAAAAAGGTGTCTAGGCCTGTTCGTTTTCGCTGCACTTCCGAACTAGTGCAATGAGTTAGAATAAAACAAATATATATTTTCTTTCATTCTAACTTATTGCACTAGTTGAAAAGTGCAGCGAAAACGAACAGGCCTAGACACCTTTTTCTTCTTCTTAAAACACGTTCGAGCACGTACGAGCTCGCCAACCGACTCAGGAGTCAGGGTCAGTCAGGCCTAGACACCGAAGGACCGAAGCACCCGCCCGAACCCCGAACTGACCAATACCGAACAATTGACGATTCACTCTAAATCACTCTCGACGAACGAATGGCAACGCGCCGTAAGTTCCGTGGATTTTTATATGCACACGGGACAAAGAATACGCCAGGGGGATGATGAGCCTTAGCAACGATAGATGAAATAATATACCGGCCCAAGACTTCGCGGTGGTCGAGAATTACCGAGAACGGCTCAACACAATAATAATAATATCATGAAGACGTGAACGCGAAACTGATACGCCGCGGCGATCCTCTCGATAAATATCGTATTACATCTTACGCTATGACGAGAGAGAATAGCATTCTCGACAATTAAATTTTAAGAATAATTTGTCGAGATCAATGCTATTCGTCATAGCGTAAGATGAATATATTATTATATTCTTCAATATTATTATATTCTGGAACATTCGTATATAATATCGAACATACGTATATATATACTAATAAAAAAATTGAGTAATAATCTAGCAATTACTGGAAGGAGAACATAAAATAGCAAATTCAGAAAACGTTTATTAATTTATGAAACTTATAAAAGTATTTATATATTTTATATATAATCTTTAGTAACAATATTTATTATACAATATAATTACGCGGTTTGTCATGTCAGGCATTCTATGTTAACAATTCTTTTTAAGATGTCTAAAATAATGAATTTGCTAATCACATCATAAGATCAATTGCATATTATATTCCGTAAAGTAAATAACGGAAAGAAACTTTTGTATAACGTTGTTTAAAAATATTCAATTTTTTCGCAGAAATTATTCGTTTGCCGGCAATCTTGATTATTTAATTAAGACATTAAATATTATTATTTTGACTATATATTTAAGACATTGAAACATTATTAGCTGCATTTGGTCTCGAGTGTTCACTGATGTTTGTGAGCTCTTTTTGTAGATCCTATATAATGATATTGCCGATATTGGTGATAAAAATGCCATGATTGCCATGTATTATTTTTCACACACAACTGGTCTTATATAGTACCCGCATGAAATTCAATTCGCGAATGAACACGGTAGCGCCATCTCTTGATGTGACTGTGAACGCATTTGTAAATGATATTTTTATTTCCACATACATTATAATTTATATATTATAGAAGTCATTTCATATTCAATAACACATAAGTAATATAATATTATCAAATTATCAAATATTCGATAATATCGATATTTAGCAACATGTGTAAACGCTAAATTTAGCAAAGAACTATGGTCCCTAAAATACAAAATTAATACAGAATTTAAAAACTCGTGCACCAAGTATCGATGTCACAAGTAATATTCTTCGATTAACTTTTATATAATTCTTCAGCATCTTTCCGTTTCAGGATGTGTACCGACGATCACATCATTGATATTGTTTGGAGATCAATATGGCGTCAGACATCGTCGGACCTCGGACATCGTCGTACAACACCAATGTTAATAGTCGGCCGCCGGCTTATTTCAACGTGATTATCTTTGAGTGCTTCGTATGTTGTCGATCGTACTTCGTGCTGTTCCTGAGGATGGAAGAAGGTCGTTCGATAAAGCTCACTCATAAGGAATGGCGTCGTAACGCGAAGAAGGAGCGTCGCAGGCGTATACGACGGTCAATCGCACAGGAACATGATGCCAATGAAGAACGTTTGAGGGCAGCACTTGAAAACAATATGGCATATTTGAATTTCTGCGCGGAACAAGAGAAGCAGAGGCAAGATAAAGAAGCACAGGAACAAAAGGAACGTGCGGAACGAGAGAGGCTCTGGCTGGAAGAAGAAGTAAATATATAGTTGTCTTATATCAATTACATATTTTCTTAGCCGAGAATTTTTTTATTGGCCTCTAATCTTTTCTTATAGCTTCTTTGTGTTCAATTTCTAACATCTTGATAATTAAATTTCTGTTATAATAAATATAATTCACTTAGATTTAATGATGAATATTCTTTTTGCATATTTTGGAATCAGGTTAGCTAAAAAGATATAGATCTGTATATGTTTTTATTTTTTATACAATATACCTGAATAACATAATGCATGGCAATTGATATAACATCGATTATGCGTTTATAATCATTATCTGAAATTCTGAATCATGCGTAAAATTATACCAAATCGCAAAACATTTATTTCTTCAACATGTCAAAATAATACAAAATTAATTTATATTTATAAAATAAATAATATTAGATTATTTTTGCAAATTTTAAATAAAGTATTAATTTAGTAAGCTTGTAATTCGAATAATTGACTACTGTTTCTTAATTGTCCAGATAACAGCACAGAAAAAGTGGCAAGTTCTTCAGGAACAGATAGCGAAGGAAGAGCAGGAGAAACGTGAGCAAGAGATGAAGATACGCGAAGAATTCGAGGCAAAGCGTGCGGCATTTTTAAAGAAAAAAGAGGAGGAAAGGAGACAGCACGAGGAGCAACTTCGTAAACAAGAACAATTGCAGAAGGAGATCGACGATTACATCGATAACGGAGTGAAAACGCCTGAAGCTTTGCGCGACGTCGTCGACAATCAGCCTACCAAGATACTCTGCCCATTTTTTACGAAAACAGGTGCTTGCCGGTTAGTATAGATAGAGATATTTACACATGATATGATAATATTATGATTTGTTAATCATTCATAACAATTCTGAATATATTGAAGCGATAAGAATGACTTTATTGTGTCTTTTGCAAGCTTCAACAGTTTTTCGCTTGAAGCTAAAAATTGTTAAAAATTATTAAATTAAAATTAAACTGAACTAAATCAAAATAAATTGGGATTTAGGATTGAAATTTTTATCCAAACTAAAGTCAACTTTAGTCAAAATTGTATTTTTATCTTTATTTTCAAAACCCATATTTATCTGTAATTGATTTTTATTTCAGGTATGGAAACGCGTGCTCCAAGAATCATCGTAGAATCTTTTTGAGCAAAGTGATCATGATACCCGGATTTTATTCACACTTTTCTCTCGAGAAGAATTCAGCGGAATACGACACCGACGTGGCGCTCGAGTTCGAGAGTTCAGAAATGTTGCGACACTATCACGAGTTTTATGAGGATGTGATAGGCGAATTGGAGTCGTTTGGCAGGATTAAGACCCTTAAGTGTTGCCGCAATAGGGAGATTCATTTGCGCGGTAATTTGTACGTTGAATATTACACGGAGAGAGAGGCGGCTAGAGCTTGGAGGAACCTGAACGGACGTTGGTACGGCGGCAAGCAACTCAACTGCGAGTTCGTCAACATGATATCCTGGAGAAATGCCGTTTGCGGCATACTCGAGTGCCCGAAGGGCAGTAAATTCTGCAATTTTCTTCACACCCTCAAAAATCCGCACAGCAGGTACAACATCAAGAGTTCCCGACGGCCAAAGAACAAACCACACGACTCGAATAACAGCAAGCGAAGCGAACATAGGTTTGTGTTATTATTTACTCTGTACTAGATATCAAAATCATGTCTTGTAGACAAAACTTTCATCTTTATCACATCTTATATCATGAAGATAAGGCCGTCTTGTTGACAGAGTTTTTAACTTAACGCGATGCAGAATAATAATTGCGAAAAGACACCGTTAATGTAACAAAATGGATTAAAAAATAAATGGAATGCAAGTGTCGTTATTTAATTCTATTTTCATTTATTTGTTAGAAGTAAATCCGAATGGGAAGAATCCGATCGAGATGACAGCGAGAAAGATCGCAACTGGAGATGGTCCAAATCGCCCGAGACTGACTTGGATCGCACGAAAGATTCAGAGACGGAACATCCCCATTCCACGAAACGGAAACAATCGCAAAGATCGTCGAGCGATCAAAAACAGAGGAAAAGTGTAAAATCAAGCGTGAGAAGTTCTAAGATCAAAATGTCGTCTAAGAAGAAGGGTTACCGATCAGATCGTAAGAGACCTCGTGACAACGAAGATCAGAATAAGGAAGACGCGTCCAACGGTCGCTCTCCTAAAAGGCGTAAAAAGAAATCTCGAAAGAAAGACAAGAAAAGTAAAAAGTCATTAGAAGAAAACACTCAAAAATCAGACGAGATGTAGATCCGAAAGGAAGAAGTATTTAAAGAGATGTTCCCGAAAAAAGAATCCAAAGCTTGTGCAGGCTGTAAAGATGAGTCGAGCGGCTGTAATCCTAATACCTAAAAGATAATTTTATCTAAGCGACGATCTCAAATAAACAAAAGGATAATTTTTTATATCAGTGCTATTGTTGAATAATGAAGTATTTTTTTACATAACTATTACGATTCTGTTTGTACAATAGTTCTGACCGGACTGATTCAGTTCCATCTACGAGATGTTGTAGATTAAATATTTTTGTTTGAAATATATGTTACGTAAATCGTGTACTTACTCGTGACACCTCTTATCGCGATATCGATAAAGATATACATCCGTGTTTGCCAAGCAATCAGGCGTTTTAATCGATAGACATTCCGTAATCATCGGATTATTTTCGCTCGCAGTTATTTAATCAAAGTATATTGTTTTCCATTTCCCGTAATAAAAGTAATGCAATAAATGTCGGCATTATCGGTCGTTGATGGGAGATATCGTATCGGTTCGTACCGCTGGTCATGATTGAGGAAAATGGTAAGTATTAATCAGTCACATTTTGGCGTGTATCTAGTGTGCTTTGAAAGATAAACGGAAACGTTCCCTGCTGTAAAATTGCAAAGAGAAACAGGTCATGATCGTATTAAGCGTATTGCTTGTTTTGTGCTCGGTCCATCCCCTCGTAAATGGGGTGGGTTTTCGCGGATTCACTTTTCAAGGCTTGGAGGAGCCAAAGCCGTTAAAAGAATATGCTGATATTATAACTGAGGGTTGGATCACCCAACCCCTTGATCATTTCAACCATCGCGACAATCGCACTTGGTCGATGGTAATTATAATTATTATCGTCAGCCAATCTTGCTTTATTTAAAACATTACTTTTTTAAATTAATACTTGTCCATTGTTCTATAGCGTTACAAAGAAAATTCCGCGTTTCTAAAGAAAGGTGGCCCTATTCTGATTATGATCGGCGGGGAATGGGCGATAACGGACGGGTTTTTGCAAACTGGACTGATGTACGAAATCGGCGTGAAATACCACGGCTTGATGTATTACACCGAACATCGATTCTACGGAGAGAGCAAGCCAACGAAGTATATATTCCATAGTTTTTTCATTGTCTGAAATTTAGAGCCGACTTTCTAAACCGATATTGCACGAAACGAATTTAGAGATACTAGCCCGGAGAACTTGCAGTACTTGAACGCCGATCAGGCGCTCGCGGATCTTGCTTATTTCATCGAAACGAAAAAGAAAGAGAAGGATTTAGAAAAGAGTATCGTAATAGTATTCGGTGGTTCTTACGCTGGAAACATGGCGGCGTGGGCACGTCTCAAATACCCTCATCTCATCCAAGTATCGTTTGCGCTATCTTTTCATTTATATATTTTTTTATCTTAAAAAATAGCGGAGAAATAAAATAGAAAAGAATATTTTTCACAGGGCGCCTTAGCCAGCAGCGCTCCGATTCAGGCGAAGACTGATTTTTACGGTAAATTATTTTATCGACAAATATTTTCTAAGAATATCGCTAAGAACGCTTGATTTCATAGAGTACTACGAGATCGTGACGAAATCGCTCGGCACGCACAGTGAAAAGTGCACTGAGAGTGTTAAAACTGCATTCGCATCGGTAGAGGAATTATTGGCCAAGCAAGAAGGTCCAGATAAGCTTAAATCTCTTTTCAAGTAAGCTTGAAATTCACGCGTGATTTGTTAATTATTTCCAATAAATTAAATTATAATTATTTCCACAACCAAAAATACATATAATTATTTCCAATTAATTATTCTATCTATATCTACATTTTTTCTCTTTATTTTATTATACGACCGCATCGAAGTTAATACTAATTTTATTAATATTAATTGGAAATAATAGTTTATTATTATTAATTTCTAATTACTAATATCGACTTTAGCTTGTGCGACGTGCCTGACGTAAACTCTGCTAGTGATCTTGGTTACTTCTTGAATACGTTAGCGGAGGTACGTGGATTAATGGGCGTTGCTTTATCTGTCTTGCTATTCATTTTTATTTGAACTTTAGCTGTTCGCCGGAATCGTTCAATATGACAATATAGAGAACGGTCAAACGAAAATCGCGGCGTTGTGTAACAATATGACGGCGGCGCATTTAGGTAGTCCCCTGCAGAGACTGGCGCATGTCTTCTCGACTCAGGACAAGTGTTACGATGTAAATTATAATAATTTCGTGAAGAAGTATCAAGAGATTTCATGGGACTCGCCGGCAACCACGAGTATCAGTGAGTTGAGATAATATAATTAATAAGAGAATAAATTAAATAGCACATTATATGAGACGCGTTGTACAACAAGGGATGATTTTTATTGTACAGTGAGACAGTGGTATCATCAGACTTGCACGGAATACGGTTACTATCAGACGACGAGCTCAGATAAATCAATCTTTGGAACGCTGTTTCCGTTAGATTATTACATCAATCTGTGTAACGATTTGTATGGCGATTAGTAAGTACTTAAAATGACGACCTAATATCTTTCTCGCTTGAATATCATTTATTTCCATATTCATAATTTGCGCAAATGTGCCTGGTACGTACCAAGATATTTCTTCACAACACGTTCTTCAAATGTGAAACGGTTTTTGTCGTACCAAATTATTTGTCGAAAGAAGTATCGAATTTATTTTTAATTGTTTTTAATTGTGGGAAACGATAACGGTGAGCGATTTTAGCTACAGTGAGGAGATATTAGATTCACGGGTGAGAAGGACGAATATAATGTACGGAGGACAGCTACCGGATTTGCACAACGTCATTTTCACGAACGGCGATATCGATCCGTGGCATCCGTTGTCGGTGCTCGAGGATTTAAACGCTTCTTCGCCCGCTATTGTTATTAAAGGTAATTAAGCGATGTATTACAATGCATATTAGGACTTCGTATTTTTCTAGCACGAGAAGATAATACGATGTATTACTTTAATGAAGGATCTTCGCACTGCCGCGATATGTACAGCGACGTAGACACGGACGCGGATGACTTGAAGAAAGCTAGAGCAAGAGTTCGCGACATAATTGGCAAGTGGATTTCCTCATAAATGTTATTGTCGAACTTCTCACGAGTACGTTCGTTGACGATTCTCAGAACAGGAGGAATAAACCAACGAATAAACGGAGCCACGTTTTTGGCTGTTTATTAATTGTGAGGTATTAACAAAAAAAAAATTATGTACAACGCTTGATATATATGTTCATATAGTGCAATTATAAATAATACACACACAGCAATACACAGTTATACTGCATTGCGTATTGTTACGTACATAATACAAAAATAAAATTACATCCTTTAAATACCAGGGCTAACCTAAAGTTCTGTGTGATTTCCAAAGTAAATCTATAACTCGTGATCCCCCATGCCGCTTATCTCTAGATAGAAAACGTAAGCAAAGAATATTTGAAATATCAATCGACCTCGAGTTTCCTGAAAGAACCGCTTATGCCGCACATCGTGGTGTCGTTGGATCCCACGCTGGAACAACCGAATCCTTGCTTCAATGCGGAAACCGCGCCTTCCCGCGCCTTCTCCGAGTATAGCTCGAGGTAGACATTCATCTTATCATTGTTCACTAATGTCGGTTTCAATTTCGTTAATTCATCCCGCCATAGATCTGCATCGAAGAGAAAGTTTAGTTCATTATCTTTTTTTTCGTGACGGAGCAACGTATAAAGTTCGAAGAGATTGCAATCTAGGTGAATTACCGATCATCTCCTTCATCGGGATAGTACCGCCGTATTCCTTGGGCAACATGCTCACGTCTAGCTTGCTGTTAATCGCGTCCTCGAGGCTCGTGTATAGCTTAACGCGATTCCTGATCTTCTCGGAGATCAACGACATCCCGAAGTCCAGGGCGAATTTCAGGGAGGGATGCGCGTTGATCCCATGGACTTCTTTGTGTCGCATCGGTACGGTGCGCTGAAAGCAAACCATTATTGTCGTGCTATTTATTTATTATATTATTTATTAGATTATTTTACTATATATGTATATACATATATACGATTCCTTCTTCGAGATTGCGGAAATCGCGCGATTGAAATACACCGATAAAAACAGACAATGACTGTATTTCTTGTTTAAAAACGCTGATGATAGAAATTAATTTAAAGTTCTTTTTTTTATCCACTATCGTTCCAATTAGATTCATATTTCGGTTCGTATAGAAAAAAAGAAACACGAGTTTTCTTTTTACTAGCATTGTTATCTCTACCTGATCAATCTATCGAGATATCAATTCTATTTGTATATCCGCGTTTAGTCAGAGATGATCTTTGACAGATAATCAATATTTAAGAAGAAAAAACTTTTAAATAGCTACACTACACAACAGTAAATATTTAAAAGTGCACGTGATATCGTTTCTGCATTATTAATTTTGGCAATTCAATTAATTTATTTTTGATAAACTGATTTTCTTCTTTAGTTTATCATGCATAACTTATTATAGTGACAGTATTATAAATTAAAAGTGTTATAAATTAAAATAAAATTTAAAATAATGATTTATATTTATGTATGTTGCTTAATGTTTATATAGACAGTTTATGTGACTTCAAAATTTGATTATACATACACAGAACATATAAAAAAAGCAATAAACATTTAATTGATAAGGAATCAAGCTTACATTAAATTTTGTATAAGATTTTACATAATTATAAAATTGCAAGCTTCAAACAAATAGAGATTAAAGATCAAAGTCGTAATTGTACATTCGTATATAAACACACAAGGCAAGCACTCCATTAAGTTTCACAACTCAGCTACTGTTGAGTTTTGTTGCGTGATTGAATTTTTGTGTTTATCATGTACGTGAACAATGATAATTAATAGTGATGTCATCGATACGACAAATTTCTCGTCGAGACGAGAATCTCGTCGAAACGAGAATCTCGTCGAGACGAGAATCTCGTCGAGATTTTCGATATATCTTAATAAAAAATGTTTTTTTTTTCATCACTGAAACAAACCCTCGCAGTTTTATAGAAAAAAGGTAAATAAGGGCCCACGTAATACTCAAGAAAGCATACACAACTCGAGGAATAACCCAAAACATAAGTAATTTCTTATACAGTCGTTTATTTTAAACAGTTTATTTATTATAAATACTATACCAATGTCAGAATTCCATAAGGGAATTTCTCTTATGGCTTTCTTGGCTTCAGATTTTTCTGAAGTTGCAACTCCAAATTAACTGCATAACTTTCAATATTATATGGGCTCCATATTATATGAGTAGTAAATATGTTTAGATTAGGTAATTATTACATTTATTAATAGAAATAAGGATTAAACGGCAGGAAATTTTATTATAGAATTACGAGATTTTTCGAGACGAGACGAGAATTTGACAAAGTCTCGTCTCGTCCCGTCTCGTCCCGTCTCGTCTCGTCTCGTCTTGCGGCATCACTAATAATATGAGTACACAGAAAAAAAGAAGTGTTAAATAAAGACTTATATACTTGTAAGTCTATAATCTTGAAATCAGATATAAATTGCGTTAAACGAAGAAAACATGTTTGAATGAAGGTATTTATATAGTTTAATCAAGAAAAAAGTTGAAATAAAAATTTTTATAAGAAGATTATAGATTCTTGAGTATATTATAAATTATGAAATCTGAATTTATTTTCATGAAATCTGTGAAATTTGAATTTATACTTTATAATTTTTTATTATTATTTATAAGTGATATAAGATTTCGAAATATAATTTCACTCGCGGCATAAGTACAAACCGCAGGTACACTTACTAGGACAAACCACAACGTGAACTAAGCACAGTGTATAATGAGCGAATCAACCAGCATCGCGAAAAAGCCAATAAAATTGGATTTAATTTTGTAAAACTTTTCTATATGCTTTTTCTAAGAGGATCTTAGTGTTAGTTAAACAATAAAATATTTATGCGAATGTATATATATATTTCTATGACTGATTAATCTGTCAGTGCAATTAACAACTTACGTTTCAACAGTTTGTTATTTAAAAATAAACCTCATTCTGCCTTTCTTAAAAAGACTTGAATAGAGCTTTTTAAGAGACTCTTAAATATGCTTTTAACTGATTCTAATAGGCAAAAGTATCACACTAAAAAACCGGTTTTTATGTTCATATTTTCAGAACGTGATGAAATTTTGTTACGTGACGTCGTCCTTGGTTCAGACTCGCAGCTGAATCAATTATGGTTCAATGAAACGAAACGCGCAATTTTAAACATAATCAGCTTCTTGAATAAATAAAATATACAGCAAAAATAAAAAATTATTTGTAGAATACATTAGCATAATTGAAATCAAATAAGGTAAATGTCCATGAAGAATTTTAGATGAGATTTTAAAATGACGAAATAATATCAAATATCACGGACAGGCGTAAATATTTAAAGATCTGTATTTGATTTTCAAAACGTTTAAGTAAATTTATGTAATAGCTGTCCAATTAGAAAGAATTTGCAAGTAAAAAAGCGAATGAGGAATTAATAAGTTTAGATGCTCCCTGTTATTAAATTTATTGTTAATTTAAATCCAACAATTTTACTTCACCCATTAATTTTCTACTGTTATACATTCATGAATTACGCAGCATTTGATCTTACCTCGCCGTTCTTCACGATGCGCACTGCTTCTTTGGGAGTGAAAAGCGTCAGATGAGGGAAACTGACGCCGGCACCATCGGCGAAATGCACGAAGCCACGCACTTGATTCTCCTCATCCTCCATCAATGCCTCGTAAGTGATGGCATGGATCTTACACATATCCACGTTCGTGTATTTGTGAGGATCAAATACGCCTTAAACGGAAATTGCATGTACGAGATTAGTAAGTGGGGCAGACACGACGGAGGGGAAGCGCGCCGAAAATTATTTCGTATAGACCCAGGTATTTCTCATAACAGAATTACGTCATGGAATATCTTTATTACTTTCTAAACATTTTTGCTCTTAGCAACGAAAAAATTATATGGTGAATACTCTATTGCAAGAAACAAATTAACGGAAAACACCCAGAATTTAGGAATTTGCAATTTTTCAATTATCGTCTTTGTGATTCTACTTCAAAATATACATATAATACTTTACTAGGTCTATATAATAACATTCAAACGTACATAAAAGGTAACGAACATTTACCTGGTCTAGCGATTATAACACGACGGCCTTTCGCGTCGCGACCAGGTGCAGCGAAGAGATATCTGAAAGAAGAGATCACAAACGGAGTTCCAGCGTTAATGGGAATAATTAAAAAAATACCCACCCCAATGATAGTAATTCCGTCATATTCGTTTCTGTAATGTCCAAGTTATGGAATGCCTGTCCATACACCTGACGGAGCAGCAGGTATCTTTCAATGGCCTCCTGAGCCATCGGGACATTAAATTTTTTGCATCGCAAAAATCTTAGTAAGAATCGTGCATCTAATGAAAGACGATAAATTAGCCAAGCGCCTAATTATCGATACATACCGTATGCAATTGCAGACTCGATACTGCTCGTTAAAATTTCTACAAGGCGAATCCCTTCGAGTCTTACAAAATCGTGAAGTCATTACGGCTATTTAAAAGCACTTAATTACTATTTTAAAGTAACCGCTGTTTAGTTTAAATATGGTTAGTTAAATTATTTTGCGGTTTTCATAATGCTAGATTTGGCAAGACGTAAATTATCTTTACGCGTAATATTCACGTTGATTGTCATTTAATGATATAGCCTCACCGAGACGGCAATTCTGAATGCGCGGATTCATCTTGATCCAATTGCGCATCTGCTCGAGAGCCTGATCTCTGGTGTTCTTGTCCTCCCTAAGCTCTTTCTTCGCTATCTTCTGCGTCTCCGACGAGAGAGTGCACTCATAATTGTCCTCATCGACTGCCCATTCGACTGCTCCCATCTTGCTTTTGTTCGAAAAACGTCAAGTGATTTACTTAAATTTCCAGAGATCTGAAATTGAGACATTGTGACATTTTTACATATTCTTCGGAAATTTTGAAACCGTGTGATTTTCGGGTTTTATAAAAATTACATCTCTCAACAATTATTTCGAAAAGATAAAATACGAATGAAGAAAATAAAAAAAATCTGTTTAATTAAAGAAATATAACTTTTTAATTTGATGGATATGTTTGTACGTTGTAAATTCTTAATAAAATACTTAACATAATGATCCCTCTTTCGGAATTTTGCATTAAGCGTATTCTAAGGTATTTAACGAGAGTTTGTTCCCATTTATCTTCTCGTAATAATCTTCGATTTAATTATGCAAGCGTGACGAGACGTGTGTTCACTTTCTTTCAAACCGTCGCGACGCGTCGGACGATACCGTTTAATGACCGGCTAACACAGTTTCCGTTCAAAGCCGCGGTGGACCACGGCGAAGGCGTGAAGACGAAGTGCGCTCGTCTCTTTCACTTCTTTGGAAGAGAGTGTATCGATTACGTCGCCCGGCCGATCGAACGTCGAGAGGTCTCGGACCTTTCGTCAGTTTATGACATAACGATTAGCATGGTACCATCGCGTTTAATCCACGTGCTTGAGTCAGCCTGTGTGTGCACCGGCCCGTTTCGCAATCGCTTTCTCCGATTATGCAATGCGAAGTCAGTTGTTCACCTATCTTTGTTCGCCGAAACAAAATGCCGCGTCGCTCCCGGGAGAAGTGTCATTATCATCTCGTCACGTTAATTTACCTGTCCCGCTTCACAATTACGTCGTTTTAGACATTATTACAATGGCGGACAGCCCCATTTTTCCGCCGCGACGCGAAGCAAGTGGAAAAAAGCCGAGAGAATGAGACGTCTCTAACAAATTGGTACGCAGTCTGTCTCTTGGCGAGAACTGAGAACTATTTCACAATGGATGTAGCTGTTTGCTTTTTCTCCTCTATGCGTTTACATTACCGAAAGAAATGTATTTCTTAATTTCTTTCTTGTCTCGATCACTCCCTTCTACTTCTCCAAGCGTGGACCTTCGCATATCGGAGCAAAGATATAATTAGGGTTGTATAACTCTGTTGCAATATCACCTTTACGTATCGCAAACTAGACCTACAAAAATCTTAATGTAAAGAATACGTAATATCCGCACTGTTACGTCACCGTTTGAAGAATGGAGTCTGAGATAAAAAGCTCCGGGGCTGGCAAGCATGTGATTGTATCGAGATACACGTCGGATTTCAAGACAGCTCTTAATAAAAAAAAAAAAGAAAAGTGGCAATCATTGAATCGTATAAACGCCGTATCTTACGTTATATCGGTGTCATATCCGTGTTCGTCTTACGTCGATGAAACGTAATCGCGACAGCCACGCACAAAGCATACTGTACTAGGATTATGATAGAGTCGGTTAAGGGCATACCGTGTCTTCCGCGTAGAAAGTGCCACTTATCGCGTTACTGCTCGCGAGCTTTCATCTCTCTAGCCCCGTCGAGTGCGCGCGTAAGAACTTCTTTTTTCATACGAGAATATATTACGTTGATTACATCACGCCGGTACTTATATTCATCTTTCCGTTTTCATCTCGGCCCGTAAGAAGAGAGTTTACCGCTCGTTATTACGATACGATCATGTAACCGTTATGCCTGCCTTGCGTGTATTACGAGGATTATGTCACGGCGTTTTACGATCAGTTAACGCTATTGTGTACGTCTAACGAGCGGCGACATGCCGAATCCCGCGCGCTCTTTTTGACGAGCTCGAATTTCCATCAAAATGCCGATTTGCGCCAATGACGATTCCGCGAATGCGTCCCGTATTTTCGACCTTTAGTAACATCGGCCTTTGCGACCAAGGACGAGACAAGATGCTCCGAAGATCGCGATTGAAATTCGCGCGGCGTTAATCGATTCGACAAATTATTCTGGCGAACGTGATTAGAAAACTCGATGCAGACGTCACAGACAATGTCGTTATGTTGTCGCCGTATAATTGATGACTTTCAACCCTTTCGCGTGACATAATTTGCGATTATGGCTAAAATGTTAATATTGATATTACATGCGCACGATTTCCATCCTTCAATAAAAGAGAAATTTCACTTATCAACAAAAATGTTCGTGATTATAAATTTGTAATTTAATATCCATTAACCCTACATTACTCATGTAGTTTTTTCAACGTTATATATTCGTATGGGATGTATTTTACACTCCAACATTATATCTCAATTCTTATTGCTCTCTATGACGATTTACAATTAAATAAAAGTTGATAATATTCAATATATTTTTTACATAAAAATAAGTGTAAAAGTTCTTTTTTAATTAGGAACCAATTTGTGCAGCATTTGATTTGTAAAAAAACTTTATTCTGCGAAATTATATATAGTAGATTTCTAAAACTGCGGTATATTTTACACCCCACATGAGTAACGCAGGGTTAAATATAAAAGCCAATGTAAAAGCATCAAACTAAAATGTGCGAAATAAAAGGTAGTTAAATTTTTTGTCAATTTGCATTTTATCTTTTTTTTTACCTTTAAAACAAAATGCCATGGCGTTAAGCGTTCTTGGTTATTAAACAAAAGCGTGTCAGATTCTGATAAAGCAAATTAAAGTGAAATTCTTACCTACTATTTCCATTTCCAAAACTTAGTTTCTTAAAAGTTTTTATGTTTGCAACTAAAAAAAATTTTAAAATATAGACACTGAAATTTCATTCAGCATCTATGAGAAAAAATAAGCAACCTCTATAGAAAAGACTTAGATTAAGAATAAAATATGCTAAATGTAAGTACGTGCCATGCAAATTAATTCGAAAAATTCTACTTTCACGCTTACTCAATTTGCTTCTTGAGGAACCGCGCGAAATCGAAGCTGCGGAGATCTATGTCTTAAGCACAATCTTATAAAGGTATCCTATAATATATATAAACGTACTCCGATCGTGGTGCCTCAGGTACACACTTGGAAGCGACTGCCCCACTCTTGCTGGTCAATCGCTCTTTTATAATTTCCAGCGCGTTGCCCTTCCTCCACCTCTTTTCCAATCGCGAACGAGCGGTGTCCTCGCCGTGGCCCGCGAGTCCTTCGGGGTACAAGAAGGCGACCTCGCCTTTGTTCCCAACGTACAAATTGAACGTAAAATACAACTTTCCCGTAAACGTCCCGCCGAAGGTAAACTCGTAGACTGTGCTAGTCTCGCTCGTCTTCTACCCTCTTTTATAGATACGTAAATAGCATAGAATGCGCGATACTATCGGTTTCGTAACGACCCCCGGTTGTACACTCGATCTGGTTCCGGACGCCGATCGTCTTCTCGCCGACTCGATCGTAGGTAGATATATCCGGTTCAACAGGTTGGTTCAAGGTGAATCTCATGCGAAGGTCTTGTACTTCGTACTTTGCAAAGTTTATTTGCTCTAATTGAGATAAATGTATGTTTCCGTGCATCAAAACACAATCAAACCAAAACGTTTTAACGTCATGCAATGTTACACGTGGATGTGTTGTAAAATAAAAAAGAGTTGTAAAATGCAAAATCAGAAATGAAGCTTACGAGCAGCTTAAAAAAGTTAGTCGGCCGGTTGCCTGGAGATAAATTTGCATACAATAGCAAACAATTGACCCAGGTGATTACGCTCAAAAAAAGCTCAATTTTATTGTTTCTCGTAGCAAGAATACAGAATTAATTTGAAACAAAGTTAATTTGATGACGGGAAAAGCAGCTATTATCCGTGTCATCTAAACGGATGTAAAAAATAATGTTCGGTAACCAAGCTGAAAATTGTCGGGTCTATCTTCATTCGTCATTCGCGTTTATCTTCGGTGGCACCTCAGCGGCGAAAGGGGCAGCTATCGTGCGTTGCGCGCAGGATGTCAGTGTCGCCACGATCTTAGCGAATCGTTAAAAAAAAAGTCGAATCGAGCAAGTCCCGTTCCGCGATAAATAGGAAACGCTCTCCAGGTTCTCCAGTTTCGCGGTTTTCACGGGGGAAAGAGCGTCGTGATTGCTATAATAAACTAATCGCGCATTTTCATGAACATATACATACATGAACTTTCTATTTCCCGTCACGGAGAAGCGAAGTAAAGGGGGCGAATTGTAAGTGCCGCGATGTAATATACATAGTCTTTGCGTGTTACAGGACGTAACTTCTGACTAGTTGCGTCACATCTCATCGGTGCACGTAAGAGGTAAATGAGAGATACTTTTTTTTTATCCTGCAGACGTAACGTCGCGAAGCGAAAACTCTAACATTGATTGATCCGTCTTTAAGTTGCGTCATG
This sequence comes from Temnothorax nylanderi, assembly GCF_030848795.1. Taxonomy (NCBI): domain Eukaryota; kingdom Metazoa; phylum Arthropoda; class Insecta; order Hymenoptera; family Formicidae; genus Temnothorax; species Temnothorax nylanderi. The sequence continues at coordinate 1,046,231 of NW_027249098.1, read as the reverse complement.
AGGAAATCGTAAAATGTGGGCTTAATTAAGGGAAAAATAAATGGGCTGTAACGAAGATTAAGATCAAGTCTTGATGATTAAATAATCTCGTATATTAGAAAAGTACTAAAAATGCTAATGTGTACAAAGTCATAAAATATTTAATTCATTTCCGCATTCGTCGGTTGACCGCAACTTGCAACATGTAGAAGAATCATTAAATATAAGGGTAGTCTCCAGTGATATTGTCACACACAACTCAGTACTTTAAATGCTTTCTCCCCATCTCTCTTTACTTTTACGTCCGAAAACTTTTACTTTACAGAAATATTAAAACTTATTATATTATAATATTATTATAATATTATAATAACGTAATAATCATAATATAATAATTGTAATATTATATAACTATCATAATATTATAATAATATTATTATCTTAAGATGCTAATAAAATAGATGCAGGTTCTGTGACTGGTTTAACCAATCTTTAAATTGTGTTTAAGACGTGGATGATGCGTGGCTCTAGGGCTTCGCGAGTGATTAGAAACTCAAAGGTCCGTGGTTCAATTCCGGCCCGACCTTCATCCCACATATACCTCGTTTAAGAGGTGGAATACCCATTTTAATGGGTAGTGAAGCTAAAGATTAAAGTTCCAATGGATTAATAATTCGTTTAAGAGTTTAAAAGAATTATTGCATAGTGAAAATGGTCGAAAAAAAGAGATTGATTGAAATTATATATATTGAACTTAGAGTTGTTTGTGTCAAATTACCTTTGAGTAGAAGACACCTTAATCTCCCTCAGGACCGAGGGAATTCGTAAAAACTCCCCTGTGTTTAAGACGGGCTTAAATATAAAACTATGAATACCGGCCTAAGAGCATTGTATCCTAAAATCAAAAGATTTTATATAAATTAAAGACACTAACTGGAAATCCATTCTGACTATAATCGGATTTATCGGATTTCTAACATAAAATATAAGTAAAATATTCTGTAAGTAGTTTTCAAGGCATTTTCAAGATACAATTTGGCACTTAATTCTTCTCCAACTTATTCCTATTTAACTTATTCCTATCCGTTAGAACGATGACTATACGTAATCGAAAGAAATTCTTTCTTTCACGTCTTGGAAAACATTGGATTTACGTTTACCTAGAAACAATTACTTACAGCTAAGAAGACGGAAGGAAAAACGCGAAATATAATCGAGCGACTTTTCAGTTGCATAAGAGCGATCGGTGGTAACAACGTAACATTTACAGTACGGATATAATATGTCGTTATTTAACGTATGCAATATCACGGTCGGTTACTCGCTCACAAATCGTTATGAATCCAAATGCAATTACAGAAAGAAAGTTTCAAAGGCCGCGATATCACATACGTACCGGGAGAATTATCTTAATTCATGTAAGCTCGCTTAATCGCGCGTAACTATATTCTGATTACGTGCTTCACCGGATGTAAGCGATATGACATCACATATTATCATCCGCGAAAATCACCGCTCGTCTTCGATATCCACAATCCGGAAGTAATACATACGAAAATTTCATCATGCGCTCGAGCGGACGAACTGTGAACTCATATTCGTGTTCAAGCTGGCTTTCATTAATGAAATTGGCACAGTCCGATCTCTTTAAATTATCGAAATTATTCCTTGTGATGAAGAATCGGCAAGAAGGTCGACCGACGATTTAATTAACCAAAGTAGAAACGCGTTTCAAAAAATATTCATGGTTAGAAAATATATTCGCTCAAGAGAGAGAGTAGGAACTACCTATATAATCTTAAGATTATCGTAACACATTGTGATCGAAACAGTTACGCGGAGAAAAGATACACTAAAAAAAAAAAATACTTAGATCCAAGAAAATATTTTTTCACATAGTACCAATGGCTTATTTACTTAATATAATCACATATTTATTTAGAATTAGATATCTTTACTTAAATTAAGTAAAAATATCTAATTCTAAATAAATATGTGATTATATTAAGTAAATAAGCCATTGGTACTATGTGAAAAGATATTTTCTTGGATCTAAGTATTTTTTTTTTCAGTGTACGTGCTACACAGTCGGGCGTTTGTTAATTCAGTCGTAGAAAGTACAGTAACTTTATCAGTCTTTATTTAGGACCATGTACGATCGCTCTTTATTGTCTACCGTATATCTGAACCTTGTTATAGGCCCCTTTACAACCGGCATTATTTTGTATCAGACTCCGTTTAACAGTAGCAAATTTATTTTCGGAGAGCGTTAGCCCGGTCTCCATCATTGCATCCATAATGCACATCGATAAGGCGTTCTCGTCCAAAGGAAGATAATAAAAGAATCTGATATCCTTACTAATTATATCTTCATTGATGAAAATGTTCTCTATTTTCCTTATACTTGGATATGAACTTACATCGAAATTAAAAACCGCCAGTACGGTCACGAGCTTATCTTTATACGTGTCTTGATATCTTTTAAAAAATTTTGCGACGTCCATCAAATCGCGTTCCTTCAGGTTTTCTATGATGATCAGACCCGGCTGTAAGAAAGGAATATTGAATTCGAACCCAGTCCTGATTGGTGGGAAATACTGACGAATAGAGTATTTCCTCGGGAAATTTTTCTTTATGATCTCCACCGTGTACGATTTACCAACGCCCGTACCACCGATGAGGGTTATTATCTTCAAGCGAGGTGTATCAGACAAAAGATATTCGCTCAGATCGGATATTAGTGCGTCTTGACCATGAATCCGCTTCAATTCGACCACGGCGCTCGCAAAATCACTGCTGTGTTTGCGATCCTGACTCTCACTCATGTATACCGCGATCGAGAATACGACTATCACAGTCAATGGTAGAAACATTAAACGTTTGCAGCAAGACATTTTCGACAGATAGTTCGAAGAAAACGATCGGATGTTGTCTCTCCTATTTGAACGAATGTTGTCTCTCCTATCTGAACTGACGTTATCTCTCCTATCTGAACTGATGTTGTCTCTCCTATCTGAACTGATGTTGTCTCTCCTATCTGAACTGATGTTGTCTTTCCTATCTGAACTGATGTTGTTCTTCTGATTTGAATCTAATGAGCCCTTCGATTCCTCTACATGCATTTTGCTGCCTTTATTCACAGCCGAGAACTGTCTTTGCCTCGCATAAGCCTTGTTCAGTATCACGAGGTTATTGCCAGCTTTTGAGGTCGAGGGAAGACTTTGAGCTAAGATGTTAGGTGAGGTCCTTTCACGTGTGGGTTCCTTTATTTCATGGTAGTCAGAGTCATAATTCTTTCCATTAGTTACATTTGATGATACTGATCCTCCATTAGCAGTATATGGCGATGGATTCATAAAATTCTTCTTAATTGTCGACATATCCGGTTTTGTAAACTTTTCGGGCTTCGATTTTGGGCACCGAGAATTTTGCACAAAAGTGGCAAATGGGATTGCAGTAGAAGATGTCGGTCGACTCCTAGATTCCTCTTCATTTGTCAAATGCGATAACTCTTTGTACTTCAATTTTGGGCTCGGAAGACTTTGACTGAAAGAAGTGCCAGGTAGGCTTGCAGCGGAAGATTCCTTTTCACTTTCTACCTTCTTCGATTTCCTCATCCCTTCGTCCAAATCTTCGTTCAAGTCCTCGGCGATCTTTTTGGCTGATTTTATGTTTGTAACAGTATAAATTCCCCTATTAATTCCCACATCCATTTTAAATTTAATTGGCTGAGTTATATTTGATCCTCCATCAGTAGCAGATAATGTTGGGTGACTCGTAGATGCCTCTTCAATTTCTATATCCTGATTTTCCATTGGTCCTTTAGCTGATTGTTTACACTGAATGTCGCATAAATTCCCAGAGCTGCTGTCGGACGTTGAATCTTCACAACTGCAAATGATATTTTATTAATTCCATTTAGCATTATATCTTTAAGACAAACGCGCATTCTAGTCCTCGAATAATCATGTTAACACTAACTGCGTGTGCGTATGTTCGAATTAAATTCAGTTTCAATTTCACAAGTTTGATTATACATTACTGCTCTAATTAACAGTAAGAATTAAATTAAAAGAAGCAAAATCAAATCTTTAAAGAAGTCTAAAGTTAGATGTCATTAACGTATCATGCAACAAAGCTCTTTTGCTATTCATCTGAGAATTTGTTATGATTCCTACTTGAAATAAAAAAAAATATTAGTACCTATAAATCAGGGGAAATTCTTCCTTGCTGCGTGTTTTGACTATACTATCCCAATTTTTGTTGTCCAAATTGTTGTCCAAATTGTCGGATATTTGCACTCGCACTCGGTTGAATTCGTGTCCGTTGAAGGTGTTTATCCTAGACCATGGCGTATAATACCTCTGCTTCTCGTATTTAGACTTGTTGAAGCCATTCGTGATATTCTCGCAATTCTTTTTCATAATTTGAGAGACCGATTTGAAAGGTTTCCTGCGAGAGACGACCCTAGGATAACCTACAAACCACAATAGCACGTGTTTACACCCCGTCTCTGTTCCACGTCTTTGTCCCGCGCGGATCGAAGCACTCGAAGAGACCTTTAGGAGCCGAGGAGCTTACCTGACTTTCCTTAATTTTTATCGCTCATAAATGGCTAACGCAAAATCGGACGAGAGTACTCCAGGGTCAGGAATCAGGATGCCAAATGTCCTTTGTTATCGGTGTACAATCGGATCAAGGCGAGCCAGTCATAAAAACTCTAACTGTCCTCTAGACGTTAGACCATCGTTAGACCGATTGTCCTAGACCACTTAGACGCCCATGTTCAAATTCCGGATACGCGTACCAGTGACTCGAACCATCGTCGATGAGAAAATTACCAAAAGGTTCGTCAATCCTCGAATTGCACTTATATATTCAGCCTATAAATAAATTTTTGAAACATGTAAATCAAAACGGGAAGGTCGAAGACCTTCTTTCTTTCAAGCTACACTCTCTACACTCTCGTCATTTCCTCCTCTGTCTTTTAAAGCGCGACTCCGTAACTCGACTCTGCTCCGAAATCGAACGGGTGCAAACGCGCCCGAAGCGAGAAGCCACGGGCTATCCGGCCTCGCTGTCCGGCCCTGCGGATGCCACAAAACGGAGTATACCTCACGGACCGAGATGCAATCGCGATACAACCTTCAAGCCTCGCACGAAAAAAAAAAGAATTGTTTAACGGCCGTTTTTCAGGCCGCCGCGACGGCGACCGGAGCAGCGCGCGTTGACGCGTGCGTGCCTCGTGTCGTGATGAAAATTAACGCGTTTACGCGGTCCGATTCGCGCGTTCCCTCGTTTCACAACACCGCAGGTCGCGTTCGGTGTCAGCACTCAGCAGCAGCAGCAGCAGCAGCAGCAGCAGCAGCAGCAGCCCAGTCCGGTGGTTCCGACCGCTTCCGGCCGCGCCAGCAGGCCAGCCGGGACCGCCTCACTCCTCAGTTCCTGCTCGCGTATCGACGAGCGAGGGCGAAACGTTTTCCTCGAAACGCGGCGCGCGCCGTTTGCCTCCCTCGGTGATGTGACACCCGGTGGTGGTCGAACGTGACGGTGCGGCAGCAGCGAGAGAGAAGCCGAACGAAAGAGAGGAAAAAAATGCGGCCGAGCGCGAGCGTTTGCCTGCCGCTTCTGCTGCTGGTGGCCGCGGCGAGCGCGAGGATCCACAAGCTGGACATACGGGTTGGTTGCGTCTCCCACTGTCTCCCAGACGGCGCCGTCCGTCATTATCGTTATCACGCGCCTGATCGCGCCTTGGGAAAGAGAGCGTGATGCCCGAAAGGCAGCGCTCCGAAATGCGTCTACGACCTCGTCGAATCACCTTATTTATATGAGTCGGCGATTATCGCCGACAAGCGCGCGGTAGGATAAGATCCTGCGAGAGGAAAGGCGAAAGACGCGCGTTACGTTTTGTTACGCACGTATCAATCGGCCATACGGAATCGACGTGGTGTCATCGGCGATATCGTGAGCGCATCGATAATTCCGGAGCGCGCTACGTCGCTTAACGTCACGATACTCACGATGCAATTATCGATCTTATTAATTCTGTTTCTGTGACTGTGACCGGCAGTGACAGTTGACGGACGTCAGGCTGACGCTAACGCGAGGTTCCTTTCGGAGCGAGAATCGTATAGTCCTGGAAAAGATTGTGACGCGCGCAGTCACGGATTATGCTAATTCGCAAGCGGAGCGGTACGTCCCTGGACAAATTTTCCAGAGATATTGTCGAGAGGATGTCGACCCGGGAATTGTCGAATCTCTCGCACAAAACCTGTTCCCTTTCGGACGGTTCTTCGGTCCCCTAGCTCCTCCTTTCGCATTCTTGACAGAATATACCTGCTCTCGCTCACGGAAGTGTCGTATTCGTATTTCAGAAAGACGGAAGGCACTACATCACCTTGAGCACATTCGGCTTCTACAAGGGCGGCATCCTGACCGTGAATCTCACGAACTTCAAGTTCGAGCCGACGGACGCCGATAAAAAGTTGACACCGGAAAGCGCGAGCAAGGCCGTGGTGAGTTGCTAATAATATTCGGCTCATAATTTCTTCCGCAAACCACATACGCGTCTTGATGGATTTATGAAGTCATTAAATACTTTTTGGGAAATTTGGAGGCGATGCTTTTTTAAGAAAATTATGGAACAACGAGAGTTCCGCGACAGTAAGTAAATGACGAAGAGATCATTCTTTCACATATTTTGATATAAAACATTGCAGCGCTATTTGTAGCGATTATGTTACGTTAATATTATTATACATATTGGTAATTTTATAGCAAAGTTTCTCTAATAACTTCAGTATAATTATTCATGTTATTTTATGTAAAAAGTATTCATATTATTCTTATAGGATGATCATCGGAAAGTGAAACTAAATGGCTGTTATTTTCTAACAAATAGACAGGATGAAATTAATTAAGCACTAATCTGCAGAAGAAATCTGTTACTAGCATGTGCAAAAAGAATGTATGAAATTGCAAAAGTAAACATTATAAAAGGCCAAAAACTTGGTTGATCGCATGACTCAGTAATATATGTTCAAAAGATTTTGGAATAAACGGCCATTTTCATGAAAAAAGTCTTCAAAGACACAGTTACAGTTATTAACAATAGAAAGCGTACTTAATAGTTTCTAAAAGTGCCTCTCGTTATAGCACGAGTTCAACTCGGAGTTGAAACAGTCATCATTTCGAAAATATATTACGCATCGCCATCATGTAATCAGGGCGCGAATTGTTGCTCCTTTTTTATAACATTTGTTTTTGCAAGTGCTCACATGTGTGTCACTTTTTGCACTAACATACTAATAAAAATGATGAGTTTCTTCTACTGTATATTGTTTAATTCATTTCATTATGTTCACTCGTTACAAAGTAATAGCTATTTACGTCTAGCAACTTCCCGACTATTCTATAACTAAATTGCTTCGAGTTGTTATTCATAATTTCAATCTAATGTAAAAAGATGTTCGATTGCAAAGTTCACTCTATTTTTACGCTTGATTAAACTTTGATTACGAAGCAGCGACGTTGCAACAATACGTCGCTGTCGTGCAGCAACGGACACCTGTTACCGTCTTCCGCACTCACGAGGAGAACCACCCGCGTTTATAAATAAGCGCGCGGGTATGCGGATGTATCATCGCCTTGTTAGATTCGTGAATGACTTGTTCACGCTTGCAGCGCAGAGCGTGAACTACTGACGCATAAGACTTATTTATTTGGCGGTGCAGGTCATCATTGATTATTATTGTCTCTAAAAGATGTTAATCCTTACAAATCGTTATCTATCTTTGCGCAAAAAACCTTACTTCTTATTTACTTAAAATTTTGTGACTTAATTTTATATATCGCTAGAATTTATTAGAATAGAGAACGTCTTTTTGGCAAAATAAAAAAGTTAAGTGTAAACGGCTAATCATACAACTTATATGAGTTTGTTTTTGTATCGTTCACAATAATGGCATTTTCGTTTTGTTCGCAGTTTGGATTTAGCTTGGGTCGAACGCTCATCGATGCCATTAATCCATATGTGCACAATCATCTGGACAGATGCTTGCTGCAAAATGTTTCGAATCTCAAGACCGAGCAGAAGGATGACAGCTCGATCATATACTTTACCATGGACTTGAAGAATTTAACGTATGTATTAGGAAGAATTTAACGTACGCAATCGCAGAACGTGGCAAGTGACGCTGGAGGTTTGCAATTCGATTTTAATATTGCAGAATGCAGGTGAACTGCAGTAGCAACGTATACGCGGCGCACATCTACAGGGATCCCAGCGCGGTGTTAATGTATCGAACAAAGAGGAGTTCGCTGTCAGCGAGATTCAGCGATACCGCGCTCTTCCCACGGAGAAAACGGAACACGTCGCACGGTGAGTCGACGCTCGCAGTATCGGATCGCTCACGAAGCTATTTCTACCCCCCTCGCGCGACGGTAAAACTATGCGAGGTGGCATGTGTCAGCGCGAGAGTAAATATCCGCTAACAAATGTCGGAACGAACGCGCGCGTCTCATCGATTTTTCACGTCAATCCGACGGTATTCCACACGTGTAACGTGGGCTGCGTTTATACTTAACAATATTACACAACGTGTGATACACGTGTCACGGACTTGCAACATTTGGCATATGCTTAACAACGTGATAATTATGCGAGAAGATAGACTGCGACAGATATCTCGTTTAGCTTCCACGCGTTGCACAATCCGGGAGTTGATCTCAGACGTGAGATTTGCCTCGAAAAATTCCGATCTAAATGCTATTGCTGTTTGCTATGAATAGAGCAATGAAATCCGGCCTCATCTAGGACATACGCAAAAAACGATGTCTGGTACATGTTATCAGCAATGCGTGTGCTGTATATCGAAAATAAACCATCATGGCATCTGCCAGATATTTTCGACACTTCTCCACCGTCTAATATTAGAAACGTAAATTGCAACAGTTAAAAACAGGTGCAAACTGGAGACTTGGCTTATGATCCTGAAACGAGTCATTTGCCGTTAGCCATTAGCAATTATTATTATCCTGACAATTTCATTTCGAGATCCAACAGTCGATTATTATGACACAATATTATGACGCGTCATAGAGATAATAAATATTAATAAATGCGTGATGAAAAGAGAGATCTTTTTTAAACATACAATGACTACGATTTTATTATTATGTTTAAAAATGTTTACGAAAGGGCTGAACAACCTCTTTTCGTTTAACAGCTATTGAGAGAATTTTATAAGATTTTTAACAGTCTGTATCTCTAAAACGAGGCCACTTTGAGACCACATTTTCTTCATAAAACGACCTAAAAAAACAACTCGTAAAATATTAGACAGTACCTAAAAAACATGCTGTATGAATGCGAACAAATTTAAAGAATTCGGTCGACGAGCGAATTTACGACGATCGAGGCGCATAATCCGCGCATTATTCAGGCGACTGCTTTTAACGATGATCGATGCGGTCACGAGGCGACATCGGTGATCGAACGTCATCGTAGATGAGAGACGCTATAATTAACACGACTCGTCCCCGATCTTATAAATAACGCGAAACTAAGGTATTTTGGAAAACTCGGTTAGGTAACTGCCTCTTTTGCGTATAGTACATTTATCACCGACGATGTCTCGCGTCAGTGCCATTCGCGGACACGCCGACGACTCACCCGAGACAATGACACTTGTTTTCACCTTTCGCGTGCGAGCGGGTTTTTACACTCCATTTTCTTTCAGAAATTCGTCGCTAGATAAAAATTCTTTTCTGCGCAGTGCTCGAGAAGGCCGTCGGTCGCGGCAATGACCCGAGGCCCGGGTCGGACAGCAACGCGTGCTCTCGTCTGAGATTACCGATGACGATGGAGACGACGCCCAAGGGCGAGAGATCGTACAACACGAGCCTCGTCATGTACGTCGCCAGCGAGGAGGAGGAGGGCCTGTACAATCTCTATTTTCACAACTGTCAGAATTATGATAATAACAAGGAACCGCTGCTCGTGGATTTCACGGTGAGATTACCCGGAGAATTGAATTAGGAGATTAAACGATCGTTCGTCAGGACTGAAGAAACATTCCTCTCCGTAGGTGGAAATAGCGGAGATTAATAACGACAACTTCCTCAGCGCCGGCGAAATGCCGCTGCCGGCTCTGTATTTCACGATGGCGCTACTCTTCTTCTTGTCGGGCTGCTTCTGGGTATTTATTCTTAATAAAAGCAAGTAAGTGCGAAACGGCAGAGAGATATAATAACGAGCAGCATTAGAGCAGAACAGAATGTAAACGTGTTACTTTCGCGCTGTAGGCATTCTGTATTCAAAATCCACTACTTAATGGCTGTGCTGGTGTACCTGAAGTCTTTCTCACTGTTGTTCCACGGTATAAATTACCACTTCATCCAGACCAAGGGTGAGCACGTCGAGGCGTGGGCGATTTTGTACTATATTACACATCTTCTGAAAGGCGCTGTTCTTTTCATCACTATTGTGCTCATTGGCACGGGCTGGAACTTTATAAAGCACATTCTTTCGGACAAGGAAAAGAAACTCTTCATGCTGGTCATACCATTACAAGTAAACGTCAACGTCCTTTTCTTATTTGTAGTTTAAGTGAATTTTTTTTTGATCGATCAATCAGAACCAATCTTTTTTATTAACATGTTATCTGCCCAGTGAGTTTCTTATGTCTTATATGTACACAACAGAATTTTTATCATCTAAGGAATATATTGAGTTATGCATTTTTTGCTTTATATTGTCCAAGCAATTACTGTTATTCAAAACTTTATATTAAATAATTTATTTTAGACGTCGGTCCCGGATGATCATTATGGCAGTTGACATCGTTAATATCGATCTCTAAATACATCTCGATTTGAATTGAAATTATTAGTAAATTTAAACATTCTTCTTTATTACCGAGGCATTAAATGTCAAAAACTAAGTGTGCAAATTGTATAATTGTGTAATTGTCTGGTACATGATGACCTTAAAGATGTAACAGAAATACATTTCTTCGTAGGTGTTGGCAAATGTGGCTGAGATAATAATCGAGGAAAGCGACGTGGGTAATTTGCGCCGCGAGACCTCGCGGGACATGTTCATACTTGTCGATTTGGTGTGTTGTGGCGCAATTCTATTTCCGGTGGTGTGGAGCATCAGGCATTTAGAAGAGGTCGCCCGCACAAACGATAAAGCGGCGATGAACTTGCGCAAGCTCGTGCTATTTAAGCATTTCTATATTATGATAGTCTTCTACATATACTTCACCCGTATTATAATGTACATACTCAAGGTACGTTATTTCGTGATTTACGTTGATTTGCACGTATTAATCTCACGAATATAGTCACAGTCGCAAATCATGAATCCTCCTTTGATGTATTCGGTTTCCCTTCGCAGATTACAGTGCGCTTTGACTACCAATGGCTGGATGAAACGTTCCGAGAGATGGCAACCTATACATTCTTCGTTTTAACAGGCTACAAATTCCGACCAGCGTCCGCGACCACGTATTTCACAGTACCGAGCGATGAAGTAGAGCCAGACGACGAGGACGACAAGACCGACGTCGTGTATGTACCAAATTAATCTGTCACGTATAAATTCTTATCAATTCTCTCATTCTCAATTTTTTCCAAGAAAAAACCCCGATAAACTTTATTATATATATATATATATATATATATATATATATCAAATTAGTGCATATTAATACAGCGAAAACGAGAGACTTAACGGGTACGATAATTCATCGAACGCAGCAAAGTAATATATTTGCGTTTAAAAACAATATTTCGTTCAGGCTTTGAATAATCGCTATGAATAATAACAGCTTCGCTTTGCTCACTTTTTCTTCCTTTGAAATCTTTTTAATATCTCGGTGTTTTCTTTTTTCAGTATTTCCGGTGGTAACGGAATCAACAGGGATTTCAGTACAGTGAGTAAAACGCCAAGGGCGGTGAGGTCTGCGACTTCAAAAGTCCCGTCTACTGAGGAGGAGCGGCACGCTCTTTTCCAAAAGTCCTCTCGCGAGTACGACTGAGGATAAATCGTGATAGACCACATCATGCGACGAATGCGCCTATGATTCGCGAATCTCGAGGCTATATTTTGGATTGAAGGGACGAACGAAAGCGCGCGGCGAAATAAGGGCGAACTGAATGTAAAAATAGAGAGAGAGAGTGAGCGTGTGTGTTTTTCCTATTCTCAAATTTATTTTATATTTTTCAGAGGAGAAAGGAGAAAAAATAAAATATTTTGTATATGTGTCCGCAAATGTACTAGGTTGTTCAAATAGGTAAACAAGAAGTAGAAATGAGCAAAAGATATGATTAATTGCTGCACAACGCATTACTATTAAATTTTTAGTGAAAGAAAATGCAAAATCTTACCGAAATTGATGAAAGACTTAAAAAATAGTTCATAAATGACTGTTTTTCAAGAACCCAGGGTACTTAAATTGTGTAACATATATTTAAATAGAGGACGCAGTAAAAATAAACCACATACTGGCCGCTGTACTCACGAATGTTACTCAACGATAATATAGTGTGAATCGCGTTAATGATTTATTCAGACAATACACGGGACAATACACGTATAATGGTTCGCAAAATTCAAAATATTTTACAAATTAGTTTTGGCAGTATCGAAACCATTATTCGTGACAACTTAAAATTCAGGAAACGTATATGTCGACTATACACGGCTAAAAAAGTATCACTAATTTGAGATGGGCTTTACTTCCTCACTCTTTATTATTAAAATTTAGCTAGTGATTTTTATCTGTTTTTAAAGCTCTAAACAGACTTAAGTGATGAATAATTCAAAAATAATGTCGAGATTATTAAAAACAAAATTGAATCCATATCCAGCCAGAAAATTTTTTTAAAAAGGATATCAAATATTTCTACAAATTTGAGAAAAAATCTCGGACTCCAGGGTAAATACGTGAAATAAAAGGTATATTATTTCCCCGAATAAAAGCTCTTTGCACTATTAAAAACAAATCAGTCTCATTTATATTTGAACAATCTAATATGTATACCAGTGTGTTGCATACGCGATGAGTAATCGTGTTTACTTATTCACGATCAAGATGCTTCACATTTCGGTTTAACTTTAATTATGCATCTCACTGAATTGCGGATTTCTTGATTCTCTTCCGCTTTCGTTGTCCACCATTCAATCCAACATTAGTGAGACATTTCTCGTTTAGCTCTTCTTTTCTTCTTACAATTAGTGAGATATTCGATTAGGGTAACTGCTCATCTTAACGTTCCACAATATTACGCAATGTTACAATTCTAACGTGAAAAATGCGAGCGACGATACGAGCGCTTTTTCGACGCGCCTTTTGTAGTCGGTTTTCCGTAGGCATTTAGAGAAACATTTCCATTTTCTTTTTTCCCATGACAGACGCGCTGAACACTTTCCTGGTACGAGAATCACATCTCGCGAACGATGCGGATACTTTTGTATCGCAATTCGTAATTTTACTTTTAGACAAGCGACCGAATTAAACGGTACAATAAACTTATCTAACAATATGTGTCCTCGCGATATTATGCGATACTATTGTGCTAGGATTAATATAACCGTCAGTGGCGGATCTATTGGTACAATAATGAAGCTTAAGGATTTCTATATAATAATAAGGGTATCAAAAGATTTCTACCACACGGGAATGTGCCGAAACGTATTGTTTCTTAAGTCATGATACGTTTTCAATTTCCTTTTCAGTTTTGTTTATATTAATTATTTTGTTAAATACTAATTACATATATAGATCTGTAAATTCGTTATATATTTGTAAGTCGAATTTTCTTTGAAGAGAGATCTCTGTAGGAATGTTAATCTTTTAGAAACGTCAGAAAACGTCCGCTGGAAATATAGATCCGCGATTGACTATGGTACTTACTATTACTACATACATTGTACACACACACACACATTGTCGTTACATTCAGGGTCATGTCTACCCATAAAAACTAACTGAAATTCCAAAAGACGTTGCTCCATGGAAGATAAACACGGCCTTGGTTACATCTGTTACTATAACTGTGTCGTATATATCGAATGGGACACGAAGAGAGTTGAAAGAATAAAGCGGATATTTTTATGAATATGCTCCGTTTACTTTAATTTCTTCCCTCTGCTCTATATGCATGCGTTTGTGTATATCATACACGATGAAATATTGTTGGACATTTAAAATTTCTTCGCGTCAAAAATCGGACTTCAAAACCCAGAAAGAAAATCATCGATTTAGCGAATCTGTATTTATTTCGAGAAGAAGTCGTGTAAACGATTGAGAATTTTGTAGCCGATTCAATGCTAACGCAAACTTGGCGAAATTTATTTAATAGTCCCTAATACCTACAGCACCGTTATTTTTTCATTTCTTTGCCCGACGTGCACACTTACCCCTAGATACGTGAGAAATATCCTGATGATGACTGCATCACCAAACTTGCTTCCGACGAGCGGAGGGTAATCCTTTCACGTTTCTCGTCTGCAAGAAGAACAAACGTGACGCTCGTTGAGATGAGAGTTTTTCCCCCGTTTCTGGCGAAGAATTGAGATTAATATATATTCCGAAAGAAAGAATCGCCTTTCTCTACCGTCGGACCTTTAAGCCCGTTCGGTGCGTAATAAATTAAATTGGCAACGAGTTAGTCGGCAGCTCGACTCGATCAATTTACATCTTGCGGTGGAAGTGCGGACCGAGGGGCGATAAAGTAGATTTAGAATGACGTCGTTTTCATCGCTTTCTTACGTACGTTTTTACGGTCGCCATAAACGCCGCTTGCGGTTTTGCATTGAAACGCGCGAACGGGGGAATTGTCAGTTCACCTTCGCAAGGCGCGTATAGAGGCGAAAGTTAAAGAGATCCTACGAAACCGGGCACTCACCTGCAATTTTCGCAGTGAACATATGGAAAAAGAAAGAAAGAACTTAAGGTGCAGCTGATACAATTTTTACACAGCGGACGTCGTTACGACGTATAGGAGCTGATAAATATTTTATGTTTTGGTTTCGCGACTGATGACTTGTTTTTATAGATCGTATATTTTGTCAAACTACTTATAAAAAAAATATTACTTTTTCGATAAGAGATATTCGTGTCACGTACATACGTTGAGAGGCAAATTTTAGGGGTAAAAAGTACTCAACGAGAAAAGCTAGTGATAATTTCGGGAAAATTATATGACGATGTGATTGAACGACGACGCAATAAATTCCCATTTTAATTCCCATCCCAATTTTAATTAATAAATGTGACGTATATTTCGTCAAGCTGTTTTTAAAAAAAATATTACTTTCACGGCATGAAATATTTGTGCCAGGGTTAAAGACAGATCTTAGGGGTACAAAAGCACGATACACCAACGAGGGAAGCCGGTGATAACGTCTAGAGAATTAGGTATCAATGTGATTGAATGACAACATTACACAGTAAATTCCCAAATTTAATTAACAAATGTAGCGAGACTTTCGAGGTTGAATTACAACAGAAGGTGAAGATGGCATCTTCTCCCAGTGTGTCTAGAATTTCGTTTTCGAATTCACCCCAACGTGGCAACGGCTAGCCTTGGTGAG
The DNA here is from genome assembly GCF_030848795.1 of Temnothorax nylanderi. Classification (NCBI taxonomy): domain Eukaryota; kingdom Metazoa; phylum Arthropoda; class Insecta; order Hymenoptera; family Formicidae; genus Temnothorax; species Temnothorax nylanderi. Next base: position 1,030,648 of record NW_027249098.1, on the reverse strand, counting down.
CCCGGGATCGTCTATCAATCCCTAGCTGACTACCCTTTCCTGTCACGCACACATACCTACTGTTCGGCCGCAAACCCTCGCGTACTCGATTATTTCAACGGTCTGTCACAAAATGACAGCAATATTCGACGCGACGGATTTGCGAGTTATTTCGGTCTGATATTGCGGTAGGTATTTACATAGTACATTCGCATGTCGAAATAAAACTTGAGAAAGGCGCGCTTTGCGCCTCTTCAGCCTCAGAATTTGCCTGCACCCTCGTAGGCGTCTTGGCGTATGAAATTACATCAATTTTAGGCGGAAAACTACACAAGGGAGTAATTAGTTGTTCCTTATAATTCACAGCGGACAGCAGCTCAGTATTTTTCGTCTCGTTAGATTCAATTTCGGCTGAATACCAAGTTAAATTATCCAGTATTATTTTTTGACACTAGAATTACTGACGATTATATGTAATTTCTACTATTTAAAAATACTGTATATATTTTTCTTCATAAAAAAAGATGAAAGGATAAAAGTAAATAAATAAATTCAATTATTTACATATTGTAAAGGTCATGAGAAAATTTGAAAATTTAAAAAAAATTATAAATCAGTCATTTTGATTATTTCATTAGTTCTAGTACAATAGTTCTAGTACAAAGTCGATTTACTCGTATATTTACGCTTTATACTCATCTTCTTTATAGATATATTATCCAGTCTAGGATCTCTGATCGTAGACTGGTACCGCAATCGACGAGGGACAACTGCAGGATCTCGAAGTCAGGCAGCGCGAAAACGCTGATCAGTCTCTTTTCAACACGGCTGACGAAGATAAAGAGGCGTTCTACGATAACGGCCATTTGGATACATGGTTTTGATGCCTTACATGAAACGTATACGACCATTACGATGAAAGAAATATCGATTCTACTTGGACCTACAATAGTGACTCATCGTGCCCGGAGACACGTAGAAATCTTTTTTCGTGGGTTCTCCTCGTCTCTCGTTATCGGCCCCATACTGAGACACGCGGCTTCTTAAGTTCTACTCCCCGTGGATCGAGCACATAATTCTCTCCGCTTTGGCCAAAGTAGCCCTACGTGCCACTCTCGGCGAGATCGAAAATCTTTTCGTGCGAAACACAAATACTACACGGATTCTCGCTGTTAGAACGTGTGATAAATAGCGAGCGTATGACACGTGTATAAGTTAAAATATCTAAAAATTATTTTTTTTAGAGTCAATTGCATATTATCATTACCATTAATTTTTTGCAAACTGTTTCTGTTATTTTATTATATTTCGTTCTCTTTCAGTTGCGGCTAATTGTGAAATACAAAAAATATATATAAAGAGAGGTAAAATTAAACTAAAAAAAAGGAGATAAATTTATATGTTATGGTCAAAGCCCGAAACGCGGCATTTCTGGGATGGACTGGTCAATTCTGTAAAATAACTAGTCAATCCTGCGGAATGACTAAGCGTCTTAAAGCAGTTTCTAGGGATAGGCTGGGAGTTAGATTAGTATTTTTATGCGGGAGAGGGGCTTTCTCGCCTATTTGTGTACTGTCTATACACACATATCAGCAAACTACTACAAAACTTTGACCAAGACGCTTGGCCGTTCGGCAGAATTGATTAGTCAATCCTAGGATTGCCCGCGTTTCGGGCTACGACCATAACATATAAACTTATATTTCAAAATAAATATTTCCTTTAAGTAACGTACTTTCTAAACAATTTTTAAATCTGTTAAATTTTGTATGAAGAAAAATGGTAGAAAAATTTAAAAAGATAGTATGAGCCATAAACATCTCGAGAGTTTACAAATGGGGGGCGTCTAGGGATGTCAGAAACATAAACGCACCACTATCACCCCTTCTCTTCATCATCTTATTTCCAACTTTCTCCATTTACGTCATAGTTAGAGCCGCGACTTAGAAAGGGACGTGAAACGCTGGAATTAGCTAATATTCCGAGTTAGAAACTTGCTGGGATTAGTTGATCAAGGCTATCACAGGGGTAGCTGACCCTTTTGTGGAACGCAAGTCGGAATGTGGAAAGTTCGACGGTGGATCATCGAAGAATCTCATGGAAAGCTGCCCTACGCAATTTACCATGCCGATACAGGATGATCCTCTCTCCATGGTCGTTGAGCGTAGGTGGTTACAAGCCATAAATCTCAATCCTTCGTAGTGTAGGGTAACGACGTCTAGCTGTCCAAGTAGCCCAGACGAACATCATTTCGTTCCCCACCTCTCTCATTGTAAAAGTTATCGTGTGTCGCGCGATTAAAGTAGATTGCAAGGGCGATCAAACTCGATTGTTAAAGTCTAACACCCTGCGTAAAGTTTTTATCGCAAAACGTCCCGCGCGCGAAATGACACGTTAATTACACGGTTAGGCGGAATTTCGGGACTTTTAATCGAGATGAGTTTCTTTACAACGATTTTGACGCATTAATTTCCGAGGTAAAATTGTCTTTTTGCCCTTAGCAGAATGAGAAGGCCACCTATAACTTTGGCATATAACTTGAAGGGTATAACTTGAAATTTATATATATTTTCTTCTGGAACGAATTCTCTTGAAATGACATACATTTTATTTCAGAACGGATCCTTGAAATTACATTTTATTCCGGAGCAAAAAAAAATATCTCATACAGTATTCAGCCTTCGATTATCTTACTCATCTACTTTTATATGTATGCGGACCATCTAAAAAAAAGATAGAGATTGCCTTTGAACTTTAGAATCAGAGAGAGAGAGACGAGGAGAGAGAGAGAGTTCTCTATTTTTCCATTTTTAAAATTTTTTAACTATAAAAAAATGTTACCCTTCAATACCTACTCTATTTAAACTACGGATTGGTCACTTAGGACATAATCGCGGAAATTGGAACCAACTACTATGTCGCAAAGCATTCTGCGTAATGAACTCTGTCTAGGAGAGATCTAATTATCATTCTCCCATACTATTTCGCAAGTTTATCCGCGACGCTCTCCGTGATGCGAGGCACTCCCGAGCGTTTCCCAGGCCAGACTGTGGGCGCCGAGCGTATGAATATCAGATAAGAGCTCGCGCCGTGGACGAGCGAGTGCAGACGAGGCGATTAGATTAAGGTTTAGTATATTTATAGAACTCGCGGTTCGCGTTGTGATTAGCGTCATCTTGTTATCCCGGCACTTCGTACCGTCATCTCATTAATTTCGCCTCGTCGCCGCCGCCACCGATGCCGTTGAGATAAATCCGCACCGATTTTTAGCCGCTCTTGCGTTTTCGCATCTCGGCGAAGGGGACATGTATCTGATCTTTTAACTCCGTACGAGTTTATCTGATTTTACGATCTTCCGGGGGCACTTCCGTATTTCCGACGGTATCGCTGAACATTTCCGCGAGAACCTTAATATCACCAGGAGTGTCGTCCTTTCTTCTTTCTTTCTTTCTTCTCCTCCGTGTCGTTTTTCTTGCGAACCTCTGGAGCCGGAGCGCGACGCATGCGTCAGATGGTCGGAACCGTTTGACTCGTGCACTGGCGAAAATTCTCCAGTTGGCGCCGCGACGCGCTCGAAGGAGCTCTCGTTCGTTCGACGAGTATCCCGGGGAAGCGACGACGAACCTGTCGCCTAGTCCCGTCAGTCACGGGGGAAAAAGAAGGGAAAGGTTCTCCAGGAGAAGAGCGAAAGAGAGTACGCGAGAAATTGTTTCCCTCCCCTTTCCGGAAATAGCGCGTGCGATTCAATCGCGAGAGATGCTACAATGCAACCGACACGCATCGCGAGGTAATTATGGCATAATTATTGTTCGGGCCGTTCCGATTCGCCAAATCAATCGAGACGACCCGGACTACAGTTCGGCACGTGTTTTCCAATCGTCGGCGCGCGAAACAATATGCACATCGTATGCACAGCGTGCGTTTTGCCGCAAAAAGCGATGCAATTTGCCGCAGAGAATGCATGTTAAGCACTTCGCCCTAATTGATGAGTGAAGATTACAGACAATCAATTAATAATGTAGGTTATTAATTAGCAAGCTGCAAGAAAGAGCTTAATTTATGGTTAATTTATTGTTCGTATTAGTGCATGTTTTCTTTCTCGTTCCTTAATTAGGATGATTAAAGACAAACGTGTTAAAAAATTACGATGCGACAACCGTCAGTTAATATCCATTTAATCACATGCCCTTTGTTCCGAATATATATATATATACGACGATTATTTGTCTCCTGTCATGTAAAAATTCCCGCGGGGACAATTCCATTATCTAAGACCGTCGTCGTCGTCTCGCTTCTATTTTAAACAGATTAATTCGAGTACTACAACGCCCTGTTTCGTCACAGTTTTAATAAATCGAACGAGAAACCCATTGAAAATATTCGGGCACAGCGCGGAATTTAATTAGCTCTCAACGCGCGTTATTACAAACGACCGCGGCTTGAAATTAATGTTTTAGCCGATGTAAAATATTTAAAGGATTACCTCTCCGCACCACGATTGTGTGTCATGTAGCGGGCAAGCGGGTACATGACGCAAATTAAAACGTAACGCGGCTCTCAACGTATGCGGCAGGTCACACGCGTCCGAATATTCGCGCCGGTGCGGCGCATCCCGCGCCAGCGCGAATATTTATCGTCGTAAAGGAGATTTGCGCGTAAAAATGCATAGCGGCGGTTACTAGAGAGACGTGCGTTGCATCGATGATGCCGCGTAAAATTAGATTCGGCTAAAAGCGCGCCCGACTTTCGCCGAAAATCACTTGTAATGAAATTGCGTGTGTATATATATATATATTTAAAATATAATTTAACCACTTGATGTGGTCGCATATAGTTTGAAAATAAAGTTCGACTATCATTCAGCATTGAAGATTGCATGACACAATAAAGTCCATTTTTCTTCATTGATTGACATATCACGATGACAGTTGGGGCGTTGATGTAATAATTGCGTTCCGTAAAGATTGTTAGTGACAATTTACGCTTTATTTGTGCTTTTTCACTTTACGAAGAGAATGCAGTGAAATGTGCACGCTATCTTTTGGCACGCAGAAATGTAACGAACAATTTAGGGATTTAATTTATTGTTCCATTTAAAGATTGAATCCGTTTTCTATGCGTCATTTATTCTGTATCGATTTAAATGCACAATTTCCGGAATGGGGTTGTACATTAGGCTACGCGAAAGAGTAGGTATTCGATTCCGGAGCGCTATTGTACTTCGTTTTAAGTCGAAGCTCTTCACGAACGATCGAACAGGGACGAAAGAATTTGGGTGATGAATGAAGATTGTTGTCTGGAATAGAGCGAAGAGGGGTCAGGTCGGTATTGCATGTTTCGAAGAGGATTTTCTCGAGTGCGCTGGCGAGGGGAGATCCTTGTCAGCGCAAGTGCCTCTATTTCGCCAAGTTAAAAAGGAGTTCGCTAGCTTGTCCGTATCATTTGCTGTCCTCGGACGACGATATTTCGAACCCCGTACCATATGAGCTCGCTCGAGGGATGAGACCGCCCGAGAGCGTTCATTTACCAGATACTCGTAAAATATAACGAAGAATGCATGCATCATATTTACTGTTCTAAACGCGGTCCGATGGTAATATCGAGTACACGGTCGTCATACTAAACGGATAAATGACGAAAACCGTGGCACACGGATATTGTATACTTGGAGTTACCTTTAATGCGAACGAATGCACAAATTTATGTAGCACACACCGACACATTTATGCAGTACACTAATACTACCCAGGCTTCAGCTTCGTTCAGCTTGCAGTTATCATCACAATGTTCCGCGTGCTTTCCGATCTCTCGGAAAGCACGACTCGTGTATGGAGGCCAGCGCTTGTGCACGTACGTGCATACAATAGCGGCATAATAGCGCGGACGAACGATAAGCTAATAAAGTCGGGGTCGGCGCTCGTTAACGTCCCTTTTTTATCGCGAGAACGTGCCCCGCCGAGAGCGTAATTATTACTATCGTGGCGGCGAGACGATTTAATCGTGGCGTCACACTGCAACTTGGACAATCTTACGAGCCGTTCCAATCCTCTCCTGTGTTTCCGTCTGTTCCTCTCTGTACCCCCCGTGCCGGACTCGCGTTTACGTCTATTCGGAATCCAGCCACGACTCGCGCGGTGGACGAGAAAAAAATTTTTTTTCTCCCCATTTGGTTCTCGCGTCGAACTTAAATTAAAAATGTTGGCAGGTGCGACGTGACGCGAATGAATCCCGCTATACATACACAAATGCGTCAACATGTATTATCTCGATCTGAATAACGACAGACGTTACCGGCAATATTTATACGGTCGAGAAAAAAAAAAAGAGAAAGAGGTAGAGAGAATAAAGAGTGAGAAAGAAGACATAATAGAAATTCATAACGCTGTCGATGTCGGGGAGCTCCAAGTACGATATCGTGTGCTGAAGAAAAAGGCGGGGAAGCAATAAGGGTTGATTAGATGCCTGGCGGGGGGTTATAATATCTCCGTTCAACGTGACATTATTAATGCATTAAAGACATCGATGAAGAGGTTGAATGTAACAAAAAAGTCAGTGTGGCGACTGAGAACTTTTTTCCACGAAATGTTATAATTTCTCTACAAGTTTTTTTACTTTGTAAGTTATATTAGCTAATTTCGCATTGAATAAATTTCTGTCATTTTATTCACCTGTTTTATCGTTCTGTTGTATTTTATAATCCTTTGTCCATTTTTTCTTTCTTATACAAATATTAACAATTTAATTAAATAACGAATGTAGAACAGAGAATAAAAAGAAATCCAGTTTTATACATTTTAATTCTGATTGAAGAATTAAAGTCTTTAACTTTACGTGGCTTTTAAAATTTACTACAAAGGTAAACGACTACAGAAAGAAATTTTAAAACCAATTTCTTTTTTAGATAATATAGAATACACGAAAACAAAATTAATTCCTATCAATTATTAAAGTTGTTTCTTTTTGCGAAGTTAAGATTCTGTTCTTTTTTTTTATTTTGGTATTTAAAATATTAAATTTATTCAATCTGAATTCTGTAACAGATCGATATATATATCTTATCAGTTTGGTAACAACTGTGGTTAGTATTGCGCAACTGGTGCGCGAAATTGTCTTCTCTCGCAAAATCGGGATTCCCCAGACACCTTTTATCAGCGTGAAAAACATTCGTCGTTGTGAAAGCTCACGTAATCACGTTTTAGCCACCATTGAGGATAATTGCTTGGAGCTCTCTAAGCAGATCTAATAAGAAATTCCCGGAGCGCGCCGACCTTGCGTAGCTAATTAAAAACTAAATTTGCTGAAATTTCCCCGCGCCAGCCGGAGTCTTTGCGGACGGTCGTATTCTTGTACGAAATGGAAATGAAAATTCCCCAATTTCCCCCGGTCGGAATCTCAACGTCGCAAATATTTCTTATGGAATCTTCGAACGGAACGACCTCATGATAATTCCAGCAACGAGAAATAATTATACATATAAAAAATTAGGATCTACATTGGTACTATACAGAACGTGGAATTTCGTAAAAAAATTATTCAATGGATCTTGTGTCATGTAACAACCTTTCCCCATTTACAATATAATTCAATTCGCGGACAGATATGATATATGACACGTATATTTTACGATACACGGAAGCGACATTTTAAAAGGCCTCCCCCTCAAAAAAATAATTTAGTTTTACATTCGGCACAGATGCGATGAATAGCAGATGTCTTCCGCTGGAAGATGATATTCCGCGGTAAATATACGAGGATGGAGATCGGAGCAGGTGGAACGCCAGGCATCCGATTGATATCCTCGATTCGCGCGGAGGGACAGGATCGAGGAGGGAATGAGAAAACGGTACCTAGCGTGGAATCTCAAAGCACGGGGAATAAAATCAGCGCCGGGCTACTGCCGCGCGAAAATGCGACTCGCATTCGATTTTTATCACGGCGACCCGAATGTCGATCGATTGAGTTCGAATGTCTTTTCGACGAACGATAGTCCGGATTTAGATCTCAAGATGTTCTGAGAATCGGTCGGGCTCGAGATGACCGATTTGGAATGCCTCAGCGTGATGGCCGAACGGCTCGTAATAACGTTTCGACCGAATCTTCTCTCCCCGGCGAATCGTCATCATTATTTCACCCGGTTTCCAGGTCGCTCGTACAAACACGTGATCCCTCTTGAGTTAAGGCATTATCTCTGTGATCATTGGATGTGGAAAGCAATATTCGACGGATATTAGTAACAATACTTCTAGCGAATATTAAAAAAAATACTAGCTAATACTAGCTTCTAATTTCTTTTTACGCATTTTGCGTAAATTCTCAATTTCACGCGGCACTTCTCAATCAACAATTCACTCGTTTTCGAGCCACGCGCAATTCTTTCTTCGGATAATTCTATGCTTGAAACTTCTGAGGGATATGGGGAGCAAATATTGCGAAAAATGTGACCGCCGTAGCTCACGAGTTCTCGCAAAATGGTAGTCTCCCTCGTTGTTACTCGTACAGTGCGTTGCTCGTATAAAGCATCAACTATGCATTACTCGTTATCATGAAGATGCTTTTTTGGACTAAGGGGATGAGTAACGAACTTCAATGGGGGTGAGATGAAGAAAGCTTGGCCTCGCCGAAGCTTTATTAATCTCAAAATGCTACCGTATTTAACTTTCCGTGTAACAACAGCATTCTACGGTTGAAAAACGTGAAAGAATCTGATTGAATGTTTCTTTATAAAACCTATATATAAATTAACGTCAAAAAAGGGTTTTTGTAATTCAGCGTTTTCTCCGCATCTCAATGTGTATATTACTAGTTCAAGACCGTCCAATACAATGTCCCCAATACGTGTTCCCGATAGCGGCTTTTAGAATCCATTTATGTCATTTTAACGCTCGCAAGACGGCATCGCTACAATCAGGACGGCAGACGGGCAATAAATTTCATCGCTTTGATGGTAAACCCGCCAGCCGCCGATAATTTTCAACCCCATGTCGCTGTTGAGGTTGGCTCGGAAGTATGACACCATCGGCGGGCTTCTAATTGTAAACAAAACCACCAAGCTATAAATTTGTTTAATTAACACGGCCATGTGACGGTTTAGCTCGCACACATACTCCCTCCTTCTATATCTACCTAGTCTCCTTCCTCCCTCTCTTGTCGCGCTCTCTCGTACTCTTTCTCTTTCCCGCTCTCTATTCGTCTTTCATCTGATAAAACATACGTGCGGCGGTTCGTTCGTGGAGACTTTACCGTTCTCAAACCGACTGACACATCAACCCGCTAACGTGTATTTGTTAAATTGATTGGAACGCGATGACAAAGTGTCGCAAATCGTGTCGATTTAACTTTGTAAATAGCCTGCCGAAATTGATGCGATAGCCCCGAATAATACCGAGAAAACGTAATAACGACCCCGAGCACGTTATATTTCAATAATACGGTACATCTGTTTAAAGAAAGGGAACACTCGGGAGCTTCCTCCCTTTGGGAAAATGAAACTTTACGGCTAAACAAGCGGCAGAAGGAAAAAGAAATAAAGGATCCTTGAAACATAAGTACGCCTGTTGAATAGACATCGCCCTTTGGAAAAAAATTCCGCTCTTGGATTCCTCTCACTTCTTTACGTTCGAAACTTCGTTTCGAGACGAAAAGGAACGAAGTTGTATTACGGGTAAAATAACGCCCTCGAGAGCGCCTTGTTTCCATTATCCGAACGTTTCTTAAATATGCACGGAAAGTTACGGAAAATTAAAGATTTGTTTTCATGCGCCGGGCATAATGTGACGCCGATAAAACTCGGACGACCGAGCGTCGTCTGAAGATGAAAATTCTCGACGTCGTTGCCGTCGCCGACGCCATCGCCATCGCCACCGCCTCCCTTATTTCGTAAACGTCGCGCTATTTGCCCGGCATTGAAAATTCACCGTTTGCAAGCAACAGCCGGTTTGTCCGACGGTTAAATCGGTTGCCCGATCTCCCCCCGGGCTTGATAAGGATTTTCGCTCTTTCCTCTCCTCTTTACCCTCTTTCTCTCCTCCGGGCGTTGGGCGCCCTCGCGAAAATGAGCGCGTCCTTAGCGCCGCCGGCGGGAACGATTCGTTCGTTCAAATGCTCTTAGCATGCAAAACAAAGGGCCAACTTCGTTTCTCCCACCCTGCAGCGCAATTAGTTCCGCGACGAGGAAGTTGTAATCGCGTTCTCGGCTGTTTGCGAGTTTTGTCCGGGGCCGGCGTAAGTTTTTCCCCGGGATTTGCGGCGCCGCCGCGCCGACCGGGGTATCTCGGCGCACCCTCCCGCTTCTATTTCTCGTCCTCGTGCGAGTAACGCTCTCATTTTCGAGGCAGGATTATTCTCTGCCGCACGACGCCGGCGACATGGTCGGGATAGTATCTCTACCCGCGCGAAAGCTACTCCGGGTCGCGAACTTTCGCGGTAACCAGCCGATAATCACTAAGAAACACAAATTTCTCAAATTTCTTCATTATACCGCCTCCCTCCTCTCTCTCTCTCTCTCTCTCTCTCTTTTTTTTCGCAAACTCGTGATCGAATTACTTCCTCCACGGTGTTGCATCCTCCAGACTTTGCTCGTTAACGGTTCAACGACGGCGATTGGAAGCACATTTTTCTTTTAATTAGCGCTATATAATCTTAATTATACCGTTTATGAATTATCATTATCTATATTCAAAGATGTTATAACTTTAGGAATTTTTAAATAAATGCTTATGATTATATTCTTATAATTAGATCATAACTATTTATATTTTAGTTTTCAAAATGTATGTTGCTTTTCCTTTTGATAAAGGAGAAAGTTTTTTAATTTTTCATGTAGGATCCCGTTTTGTTTTAATATCCTAAATTTGTTTATTTAGCCTATTTGGAAATATTTGAATCTCATTATAGTAAATGTGACAAGAGACATGCTATCTAAGTTTCCATCGAACAAAATCTCATATTTTAGAACCAATTCCTGAGAATAGAGAGCAGAAAATTCCAATTGCAGCTTTATCAGATTAAGACGCCGACGTTCACGCGCTCGGACAATTTCAGCGTGAAAACCTGACCTCCCGCTTTAATCGGCGCGTCCGCGTCTCAGCCTCGGATGCAACGATTGTCACGACGTCTTAACCGTTTCCACGTCGCGTCGCTTCGTAGCCACCGTTTGCCGTGACGCGTAATCATCCTCCAGTCTCTATCTGGCGCATTATCGATACAAGCGGAGGACAAGTGTTCTCGTTAATTAGCTTCAACGACTTTCCGGTCGACGAACCTCGAGTGAGTCGCGAAATCGCATGCGACGACGCAGCTGCACGCTCGCGAATCCGTCTCGGCGACGTCTTTGCCAATTACGGTCGCGAGGGATTTTACAAGGAATACCGATAGTCGCGATCTCTACGAGAATTAAAGAGCTAGTAATCGTTATGGGATATACAAGTATAGACGTTTCATGAATCTTGGCGCAATATTCAGCAAGAGCGTAGTTTTAAAACATTATGAAATTTATATTATGAAAAATTCAACTTGTTATCAGCATATTAGTGCATATATTATACTGAAATACCAAGTGTAAATCTGTTTAAAAAGACCTGAAAAAAGAATTTATAAGGATTGACCTTACTATAGCAAAATGTTAAATAAAAAATGTACAACAGTATCCAACCGCACTGATGGATTCTGTACAACCGAATGAAAGTACGTTGTCTCTGCTACTTTGGCGCGCATTACATTACTCGCGAGATCGAAAGCGATCCTTTGACAAAGCGACAAGGTGGCGGGTGGCGAGAGAGGCGAAGAAAGGATATCATTATTTGATCGACGCAAGCTCGAACACTCCGCTGCGCAGAGGAGAGATTTTACGATGCGTCTGATATAAAAGAAGATCTCGTTATCCCGTTATCCCCGGTTACTATCGGCGACATAATCTTTTCTTCGCTCCCGCCAGCATCACGGTATAAAGTATCACGCGTGATATGGCGTCGTCCATTTCCACATGTCAGACCCAGTGCCCTGTCCATCCCTCTCTTCCGTGCTCATCTCGAGAAAGTGGGACTGTCGCACGTACGATGAAATCGCCAAGTTTTCGCCAGGTAAGGCCGTCGTGAAAACTCGCGTCCGCGATATATTCAGGAAGTATCCCTCCCCTTCTTTCGAATTCCCTTGACGGATATAACGATCTATGACATTGATAACCGTCATTCTCTCTCGTCGCAATCGTTATCGATGAGTGGCGGAGAGTCATGTCGTGAAAGCGCGTTTCGCCGGAGAAAGAGAAGAGACGAAGGATCGTTATTCCCGATTTAACCTGGTTAAGCCTCTTGACTATTACTCCTCTCTGTGCGTGCAAGGCGATTATTATGTAACGATGACGAGATGATGAGATTACGAGGGTCCTACCTCTCGCGTAAACCTATTTCCATTTGCTGAGTAAACGAGCACGAGCGACGCTTTATGCGTTGACATCGGTTTTAATTATGCTATCGATAGCTCGATAAACACCTGCTAAAATATTTTTCCCATATTCCAGCCGCGTCGACCTAATTTCGCTACCGGTGGTAAAGTTTAATTACCACCCGAGAGAGCAGGCAGTTTGAAGGAAATAACGATTAGATAATTTGTTTTTCCAGGGAAAGAGAGAGAGAGAAAGTATTTGATATGTAAAGTATTCATAATTAGATATTTAATATGTATGAAATAAAAAAAGTTTTAATAAATTTTGAAATAAAAAAGACTTAATATAAAATAAAGTTTCAGTGTTAACGTCTGCGCTGTACCGAAATCAAGAATCTAAGGGGAAAAGTAATAAATAATCGTAATTAACAGACATTTCGATATATGTATACACGGGAATAAATTAAATTTCATCCGCACACGGATTTCTCCGTCGTCTCGCGTACCTTGCGTGATAAATTTTCCATCCTCGAGACTCCCTGGTACATCGTTCCTCAACTAGCGGAAGATAAATCTCGATCTTTTGTAACACGCGATGTCGCGGTTTATTCATATCACATCGGAGCCAAGCTTTTAGTTTTCAATTATCCGCGACGCCTGTCTGGTCGTTCCACCGAAAGAAACAGCGCGAGAGAGGACGCGCTATCATCGGCGTGGACAGCTTTGTTATAAGCAGGCTTTGCCAAGTTTCTCACGATAAACTTCGGTCTAGTATGAGCTTTATGTCGCCTCAAACGACCGTATAAAAGTAATGACGGTACAAGGAAATAAGAGTTGAACGGACTAACGTCAGAGATTTGTAACAAGCTGCGTGTTTTGATTATACACACAAACACACACATATTTCTTAATTAACCAGTTGTTGGTCTCGCGAGTTTCGTATGTCTTACTATGTAGGCCACACACAAGCAGAATTTTAATTATCACGTAGAATGATATAAATACTGTGCAATATGATTAAATAAGAATTACATTCAATACATTCTAGTCTTATGCACTTATATTGTTATCTAGCTATTCATGCCATTCAAAATTTTATATTAAATGGTATTTATTTTTTCTAACAGTTTTAAAAATGTTTGATAACGCTAGTCACGGATGATTATCATGATAGTCAACATGTTAAATAATTATTTACATGCAATTGAACATCACATTTGCCAGATTAAAGCTGCCGTTGACGTACAAATTGTTTTTATTACTTTCTAAACATCAAGTATCACTTGATAAGATAAAAATGGGGTACGTAGCATCGAGGCACTTATTGAAATCACTTTGAATCGCCGAGAGTTTAAGATCAAACACCCTCTACGAGAGAGCATGGAAGGGAGGAGGGTACGAGGAGAGAAGTTTGCAGAGAAAAATGGAGCAAAGTTTCGCGCGGAGAAGCTCGCTAGCGGCTGAGAGTGTTGAAAACTGTGTAGGACCTATGCTAACCCACCGAGTGGCGCAAAGACGCGTTGTAAGCGTAAAATCGGCTCTGCTCATTTTCCTGTGCCCCTCACATTGTGCCCTTCCCTCCCCCCACAATGCATACCGACGATTCGGGAGGCGGTCCTCAGTGACGTCCCCGGCGCGGCGGAAGGCGAATGCATAATGCTTGGCATGCCCGAGTTTCCTTCTTCGTCGTTGCGTATTTTAAGTCGCAGCTGCTGCATGGGTTGAGGGAGGGCACGGGGAGGGGGAGGCGAACGAGAAAAGGGGCTAGAGAGGCTCCCTCGGTGCAAAACTTGCGGGAGTTTGTCACCCCATCACGAAACACGCTCGCGCACGTGGTCGAGGAAATTGCAAAGTTTCCTACGGGACTTTTGCGCCACGTGTCAATTCCACAACGCGGTTGCTTCCCGCCGACACCCCCTTTTTCCTCTTACGCTTCCCGTTGTATGTTATGCCAAAATATTAACACATTCGCACAAATGTCGATTCCCGCATTTCCGCGTGTCTCTCGTATTTTTCTGAGCCATCCAAACGATAAATAAAAGCAGCTTCTTTGAAATTTCGAGATGTTTGTTAAGATTCTATAATAATTCAGTGTGCACATCTTGATCCCTTCGCTAACACTCTTAGGTAACTTAGGTACACTTAGGTAATAACCACTGGCTTTGCAACGTGATCGACGAAGAAATGAAAGAGAGAGAGGAAAAAAGTGCGAAGGGAAACAAAAAAAGAGGCTGCGAGGTGTCATTTACACGTGTCTATCCGTGCGAAATCATATCGATCACAGTTTCATGTTATTTCGTACCTAACTTTCTTTCTCTCGCACATAAAGTGCTGTACATTATTAATAAAGTTAAGTCAAGTTCAAAGAATCAGGAGAAAAAAATCGCGCGATCGACGGGAGACGATATCGTATACTGAATTACGCGAGAGAGACCTTCTCCATGGGAAAAAGTGCACTCGGTTTTATTTTTACATCCAGCCCTTCGACTCGCGAACTGATGTTTCACCGGAACAGCTCGTGATTTATCGCCGGAATATTTTTGCAATCCACGTGCCGGCCACGCGGACAACAACTGACGCGTGTGTACGCAACGCGGATCGAATTGCGATGTTTTAGCGTAACGATCGTGCGCGTCACTACGCGATATACTCCACGCGCCACCCACACGCTAGTTTTTGCCGTCCCGCGCATCCTTCGATGCTTTTATACAATTATTACGAACGCGACAATCATAGCCATCATAGGAACAATTTCCATCCGCGAGATCGTAAACGATTGAGCAGATAAAATTCGGCAAAAAGGAAACGTCGGTTTTCGCGTAAGCGATCGAGAATACCGGGATTTATCACGATTGAATCAAAAGAATAAAAATACGAATCAAAGGGATCAGTATTGCAAGTAAATTATGATGAAAAATGCTTTATTCGTCGAAAAAGAAACGGCCGATTTCTTTCAGTTGACAATAACCGGGAGCAATATCGATCTTTGCCAGTTGGGCGCGATGATCGTTCTGACTTGATTGGCAATAACGTGGATAGAGAGCGAAAGCGATTACAAGGGTGAAACTCGAAACGCTTGTCAGGCCACAGACTCGCTCAATCTCATCAGCACGCAAAAAAGTTCTCGCTCTTTCTTTCTCTCCGCCCGTCATCGACTTTTTCTTGATTCTCCGTCAAACAACTCGATTATGGAAACGCCGCTCTTCTCAACCTTAAACGGGCACATGTATATTTTTGTTCTACTAGTAAAAACATACCGGAGTACTATTAAAAATTCTAGCTAGTTTTTTTATACAGCTTGATTTGCATTAAGCGTTAAAGTAATAAAACTGACACATAAGTACTTTACTTAAAAAAAATAATAATAAATAAATTAATGTGATTTTTACTAGCATGATATTAGAATTTCAAGCATCTCTCATAAGCATAAGTTTTAGCAATTTTCATCACGCAGATTTCGCAAGACCATAAATTTTTTTAATATTTTCCTAACATTATGTTAACAATATTCAAATAGCATTCATACAATGTAAGTTGGTTTTTTGGCGCGGAATAATTCATCCTATCAACCCATTGATTACTCCACAGCTTCTGTTTCGCGCAAATCTCAAAGGCTAACGCGTTCGTAATTTACTTGTTAAAAATTTCGTCACGTTTCCGCAAGTTTCGAAAGCGATCTCATCTATCGTTCGGCCCTGTTCCATCAACTCTGAGCCCCGGGCGCAATTTGACGGTCTACCGATCGCGATTTTACAGCTTATACTCGAGAAGGAGAGTCCATTAAGTTGCGATCATCGTCTCGGTCGCGATTGCACGATCGCGGAGTGAAGAAGGACGTTGTGAAAGGTTCGCCGGGTTGGCGAGGCTAACATATCTCTCGATTAAGTGATCGATAAGCTATCCGTGAAGCGGCAGGAAGCACACGCGCGCTGTTGAGCTTACGATCTTAGAGGGGTGAACGCGCGTGTTCGCGTCGTGAAACGTTTACGAAGCAGAGCGTAAAACGCGCGGATTTACAGGACATTATCCCGAAGTCGGGATCGCAGATTAATCCCGGTGATCGCCGGTATACACGGAAGCTCGAGTAATCTCCGCGCGTTTCGAACGATCTGAGTTCTAGTTGCCATTCTTGCGTTTATTACGACAGGTGGCTGATTATTTCATTTAATGTCCCAGTTGACATCATTCTTTTCTACCTCACCAGATGCCTCTTGCAACGAATCGTTAGCTCTAATAAAGTTTTGCAAATTAGTTCGTTCTATCTGTGACAGATATTCGTAATAAACACGCAAACTGTCGTGAAAAACGCGCATTTTCCTTTATCGTCGAAACGGTATATGAAACAAAATGTTTTAAACAAAGTTTTTATGGTTATTTTATGTTTTCCATAACTGTATATTTAGATTTCTCTATCTTCACCCCCATGATATTTGACATGTAAAATTGAAAGATTGAGCAAATTAAATCTCAAACATCCGAATAGTCTGTACAATATCTAAAATACGATTTTACTTGAAAAATACGATATAATAAATGAATTCCAATTCATAAAATAACTGTAAATTAAAGATGTTTACTTTGATTCAGTCTCTGAATGCTTAGAGGAAATCTTAAGCCGCTCCTAATCCTAATTGCTTCGTGCGAGTCTAAATTTTCTGATTCTCAGCAGACTAATTTACGGTACGACAGTAAAGCAACTCCCTTACAGTTTCGTTTACGATCCTCGAGGGCTCTACAAGACGGCATGGCTTACTACGGGGAAGCAAAGAATAGGCTGCGGACAGCTATCTTCCGCCTTGGCACTTAGAAAAGAAAATATTTCTTTTCCGACACGACGATCGATTGCCAGTGATAACGATACCGTCACATAATTGCATCCACTTCGCGTTCAATAGCAACATCGTCGTGACACGTTTCGCAATGCTCCGAATATCTCGATACAAATATTTAGACGAAAGAGACAAAAGAGACTGACGCTGCGGCAAAAAGCTATCACACGCGAATAAGAAATTGAAGCGAATATTTTGTTTCCCGGCGTAGAAAATCGATTTGAGGTCTCCCGTACAACTCGCGTCGCCCGAAAACTTGGGGAATACTTTTTGCGGGTGAAGTTCCCGTGGAATCAGGCCAGGAACGTCATCGAAGCGAAACGCGATCGCCGAACTTCAAGTCTTGATCGCAAACTTTGCAAAAATGCACGGTGAATGTGCAAAGTGCACTTCGGTATTTCGTTCCGACGGCGGATCGGCAAATATACATGTATAGACAGATGCATTAGAGAACGCGTACAGACTGCATAAAGCGTTTCCGTTCGTGGAACTCTGATTTGCGCGAGGACGAGAGACGCGGGGATTATATTCGTTTTTGCGGACGACAGTTGCGCGACAGTTCCTCCTTCTTTAGGGAAGGGAAAATATCTCGCCACGGAAGGAATTGGCGGCGAGACGCGAAACGCCGAGAGCGTCTTGAATATAAACCGGCTGTGGGGTGTGATTCCGATGCGCGCTGCCTACGAGAAGGCGGTGGGCGGTGGTCGCGGAGGCTGGTGGTGAGGGGACAGGAAGTGCTATCCATTTTCGTTCGGAATCTGAAATTCAGTCGCGCTTCTTCAGCCGCGAAGTCTCAAAATCTGGAAGTGGAGGAGTCGACCTCTGAATCTAAATCCTCACGTTGCGCTACCGGTAACGATTTCCTTCCTGCGACGAGACGGGACGACGACGACGGCTCCGGATACCTTGGTCGCTCCTCCGCAAGGCAGAGCTACGAAAAATCACGCCCGCACGAATTCATTAGTGTCCTTTTCGCGACGGGATGTTCGATTTCATTTCCTTATCATACTCCGCATTTTCCCGACTTGGAAACATGGAATTCGCGCAGGGTACGTGACGAGGTAGACAAGCTTTTCAAATTTACTATATGCACAAAATCCATTTAATCCGTAATAAAGTATCATTGTGTAACAGGAATAGACTGCGCAATTCATTTTTCAGCCCTTACGCGCGTGTGCTGCTTCGATTAAAATCCTCCGAAGCGCGAGGAGATAAATATACTCGCTGCGGCGAATGTATCGGATTTGCGGAAATACACACGAACGACCTGTTTGTTTTCAGGATAGCGTGGAACGGCGCAGCTGCCGCACGACGATGGCGGCGTACAAATTGTCAGGAAGAACACGTTCGGATTCCTCGGTGAAATAAGCAACCGCGGATATCGTAAGTGGTAAAGCCGCTTATTCGGGCCGGCGCGGACTTTGCTCAGACTTCCTGCAGACTCTTCACGGCGCTACCATGGTAAAATGAAACTCTTGTCGCACCTGTTGCACGACAGGTGTATTTTTGACGGATGCGCGCGCTCTCGACCGGCATGTGATACCCCGCTCTCTTGCGACTCGTGCCGTCGAATCGCGTCAATCTGACAATCCTGCCCGACAAAAAGGCGTTTCCAATTTTACGCGTGTCGTTCCTAACTTGCTAATCTTGTTCCTAAGTTCGGATCGCGCAAAGCGTTGTCACCATCTTGCTCGAAAATCCCGGAAAAACGCGATCGATCTACTGTCTCTCTCTACTGATCGGATTAAGTGCAAGTTGCGAGATGAACGCATGGCGAGACTGAACGAATGAGTTCCAAGATGGATCTGCGTGTGCGATGAAACGGGGAAATTTATCGCGAATTGTGAGAGATACTGAAGTGAGAGAGAAAGAGATCGAGAGAGCGGCAAAATGACGGACCTGCTCAATATAAGCGAGAAACAGAATATCTGCCTGCTACCGGAAGACTTGGATATGCTGGAGGATCCTCGAACGCCAACTTTGAGAAGGGTCAGTTACGGTATCGTGTTGCCGGCCATTTGTTGCCTCGGCATCATCGGAAATATCTTGAATCTCGTCGTCCTCACGAGAAGAAATATGCGCGGCACTGCTTACATCTACATGAGAGGTGAGTATCATCAATCTATCTATCAATCTATCTATTGCTATCTACTCCTTCGCAAAATCTAGTTTTATGTTTCGGTAAGTGTTTCCAGGTCGAGAATGTTGTCGCAGATAATAATCAGATCATTATTAAACTGTTGCATAACAATTAAAATCTATAATTTAATATTATCTTACAATATTAATATAAAGTCGCAATTAATTGAGGCAAAATCTTTCTCTGGCGCTTTGTAGCGTTAATATAGTATTTATTTGTCACGAAAGCATAGTCATCTCTTCGAGATTGGAAACAGAATAAAATTATCGACGTCGCGATAAGCATTTTCTCGGCGGTGAGATAGAAACGAGCTTATAGTAACGAAAAGTAGATCTGAAAGTAGCCTTAACATCATCTTTCTAGACGAGAGAAAAGGGCGAGTTATAGGTGCATTGAAATAAGAGACGACGGGGAGGAGAAAGCGGCGCCGTTAACAGTGTAATACCTTTCAATAAAATTATTCCATGTTTACGTAATATCGGAACTGGAAGCTCGATTGCATTACTTTCAGTGGGGTGCATTATCGGACGCTCAAGAGCGCGCATGGTTCAATATAGAGAACATCGTTAGCGCGTCGTATTTGCGCACGTCGATTATCCACAATTATTACCTACCGATTATTTTAAACGGAAAACTGAATATCTAAAGAAAAACATTTAAGAAAGAAATGATAAAGATACCTTTGTACATTAAATCATTGTACATACATTAAAGTACAAGGGCCGAGAGAAACCTCATCTTCGCAAGCGCGCGAAGGATGCATTGACAATCTAACGATGCACGCAATTTATTTCTTCTAATATAAATTAAATGGCAATTATTTACGCGCGTTTTTAACGCTAAACTCACTTGAAAAAATGTTGAGCGAAGACCCTTTCTTATTTTAATCTTCCTCTGTTTTGGCAGAAAACATTTTATCCGCAGGAGTGGTTCGCTCGCGCCTCATCCTGAAAGCAGCTGTTAGGAAATAACTTCCGAAACTTCGAAAATTCAACATTATACGCGTAAATTCTTCGTGAAGATTAACTCACACATTGGTAGTTAAAGTGTTAAATCGGCGCGGTGAACTTCATGTTACGTCGAAAATAAACGACGAAATTCTTGATCTCGGTCGATGATTAGACGCACAAGTGAGCCAACTACAAAGAAGCATGTTTATTGTGCGTGAAGATGTGATTTCAGGTATATTGGGATGAGCTTCAATTATGCCGATAAAAATCCTACAATCGCGGGTTTCTTGCGATAACGAGGTGTAAGAGCACCCGACCAGCGTTTTGACACAAGGCCAAAGTAATCAGCGGCTTGTTTCCCGAGCCTCCAACCGAGATTCCGAACCACCATACATATCGCCCTCGACGATCCGGCTCTTTTTTGGCGCCGCGCCATTATTTGTGCTGAACGCCGCCCACGATTTCGACCATTAGCCGCATTTCGCTCTTATTAATAGCCCTTTCATCGTCTCGTGTATTTATAGAAACTTCGAGGAAGGACAATATGTGCTGTTGACATTGAACTTGTTGCCACAGTAATCGATATCGACGAATTAATTAGTCGTAAGAAATGGAGAAAAAAATTCGTTAGAAATAAATTAATCTACGTAAATTGGAAATGGTATTTAACTCTAACATATATCAATTAAATCTACATATCGGTTGGACTTATTTAATAGCCATACTAGCCTTCTCTTCTTCTTTCTATTTTGGTTAAAGATAACTTGATAAGTTAAAATATAAAATATACTCTAAAATATAAAAAAATTCGCGTTTTTTAAATGAACACTTTATTATGCACGTAATATGTATTTTAAGTCTCTACTTTCTACACAAACTTCAATGTCAAGATTGAAACAAACACCGTACAAAATACGTTGCACCTGAAAAACCGTTAATTTATTTTTCAATTTGGAGAGTGGCGGAGATATATCGCGCATACAGAACGCAGTCGCTTTCGGGGAGAAGAACAACAACGAGGTTCCGGACGGTCGGGTCCGGCTATATGCTTTCATGCACGTTCGCTGCGGCGAGTTGTCTTCCGTAGTTTCCGTCCCCGGAACAGAAGATTCGGCGGTTTTTGCGGCGCCGTCGACGTCCATGCCGGTTACCGGGGCAACGTGGCCAAGCGCATTTGGAGAGGAAATTACTCGGCAATTCGATTTCGGTATTTTCGCCGGGTTGCGCGCGCTTCGTTTCGAATGGAACTGGATTCACGATTCTCGTCCCGGTGGGTCGGCACGTTCCCGAGCCGTGTCTTTATCGCCGAGTCGGGTTCCTTAAGGATTATAGACCCCGGCGCGCCGCGGCCGTAACACGTCTCCGCGTATATGAGGCTTCTTCCTTTCGCTTAACTTAACTCCGCAGCCGCAGTTGTAAAGCTGCGGAATACGTACAGCCTGGAGCCCTCCACAGGATCGCGCCGCAAGAGCGCAAAGCCGGCTCTAAGTGGTTTACGTTACCGAAGTGCGCTCGCTGCACGGAAGCATTGTCTCGCGTGTGCTCAATTTTGCTTAATCTGGTCTCGAGTTAATTTTTTTGTCTAAAAAATCCATTTTAGATTACCGTAAATCTCAACTTCTTTACGTGTACATGAACTTTAAAATTCACACATGCAGACGCACTGAGGATAAAAAAAGATCGCGCATGTGTGTCGCGCTACATCAGGTATAAATAATAAAAAAAGACAAAAATGGTTGGATAATTCTCGGCAAAAAATATCGCGAGATTCGCCATGGAGAATCCAGCCGGTTACAGCTGACATGTTGCTGATTCGATATCGATATCCGGTGGAGATATCTCGATAGGAAGTGTCCGAGTACAAGCGATTGCACGAAATTTCCGATTCACTCGGTTTTCTCGCGCACGTTGAAAACGCAGCCTTAGGGGGATTTAGAGGATTAGAAGTCGACGAAATAAAGAGAGAGAGAGAGAGAGAGAGAGAGAGAGAGAGAGAGAGAGAGAGAGAGAGAGAGAGAGAGAGAGAGAGAGAGAGAGAGAGAGAGAGAAAAGAAGAGAGACAGACATATAGAGAAGGATATCACGGTGCAACCTTGCTTGTTCCACATCATAGTCGGAGCTTCTTTGCACAGCTCTCTCTCTCTCTCTCTCTCTCTCTCTCTCTCTCTGGATTCCCTATAGCCGATCTATATACGTATTCCAGACTTTAATCGCCTTCCTTCGAGTTTCCGCGACGCCGGGCTCAACCGTTCTTGATCCCGGTATCCATCAAGAAACTTGGTATCCGGAGTAGGTGTGCCGACACGTTACTCTTCCGTGAAAATTCTCATCTGCTTTCACCATCAAGCTCATCAAGATTAATGATTTAGCTAGCAGTTCGCGAACAACAAACTAATGAAATCTCATTCGAGAGCTCCATAAATAGCGCGACAGTCGCCGCAAATTACGACTGGTTCGCAGCGCACGCTGAATAACTTCATCTATTACAATCGCTTAGAGTTAGGTAACAGATACGCGTTATATTTTATATGATGGAAATGCACCAAGGCTTTCGTAAGTGTTGCACTTTATTATATAACGGCCCAAGCTAATCGTGCCGATTAAATAATTATAGAAACGGTCGGAGAGAATTTATAAACAATCTTAAGAAATGTTAAATATCAACGTGGCGAAAACATAAAATGTTCACGTGAGAAATGTCTCGCGAGAAGGGACGTTCTGTATGTGTGGCATACAATCCGACTCCATGTAGGAATGGTGGAATAAAATCCTGAAATCTCATTCCCTCTCGCTGGTGTAATTTGAGTTTCCACTGGTCCACTACTACCCTTGATCTTGCTACCAAGCAAGGAGATACGCAAGAATATCCGCCTACGCACAAAGGAGATACGCAAAGAGACGTGCCTCTCGCGAGATCCGACTCGTCTTTCATTGTTTATCTTATACTGTTGTATAAAGAACATAGAACTCAAGTATATTTTATGGAACCCTCTGTATACGGTGGAAAATATTTTATTTATAGATAAAAAATAGTCGGAACAAAAATATCAAATTATTAACTATCGTAACATTTCCATCAATAATGACATCTGTCAATCATTCTTATTTACATTGTTTTGTATTACTTCTATTTTCGCTAATTATTTGCTGAAAAAACGTTAACATTGCTATTAACTTTTACTAATGTGCTTTTATTAATTACAGTAACTTTTTATTAATGATTTCAAAAGCAATTATTAAAGATCCTAAATAAATTAGTTACGTTGGTACATTTATTTTTCTTATCTTTATTTATTTAGGACTAACATTTCCTCGAGCAAACTCATCAAACGCGTTGATCGTCCGTCGGATAAGAATCTTTCGGAAATTGCAGAAATTCGCCAGGGGCATTTCCTGCACGGAGATTTATCGCGCGATAAATAGGATATCAACGCTATATCAGAAAATTGGGCAGGGAGCGATTTTCGCTATTCTACCAAAATGACAGATAATGGCTTTCGCGTCATCCGTATGCGCATACGTGTTGCACTGTCGTCTTTAGAATTCCGGATAAGTCGGCGCCAATTCCGTTAGATAAGTGAACGCGCGCGTGATGTACTAGCGTCCGTATCCCTGTGCCCCGTGCGCGGCCGGAGTGCAGCATCAAAATTCCGGCGGCGTCAAATATCAGAGCGTGGAGCACCGGCGGCGGCCGTCACCCGGGCGTGTTGAACGAGGGGAAAGAAAGACGAGAGTCTTTACGCTCCGTGCACGGCAGCGTCGCGCGTATACACGTGCATTGCACCGACGCGTATGTAAATAGCGACGTGTTCGTCGCGCGAGGACGAGGATACGGGCAGACAGGATAAGGAGATGCGCGGCGCGGGTTGCAACGGGCTACGTGCTTTTGAGCCCGAATTCGCGGGTGTATGGAGATTCGAGGCGTGCCTCGAAAAAACCGCGAAAAGCCCTCGTCGAAAGATATTCTTCGATTACATCCGCGTCACTATCGCGACTCAGAGGGAATCCACTCGGAATCCACTCGTGTCTCGCGCTCCACCATAGATTTTACATTCCGTAACAGCGGGGAAAACATCCGCTGATCGTATACGGAACGACGTCGTTAAACTACGTTGCCGAAAGACGATTGAATAACGGCGAGCCATGGCTTCCGCGACTTCCAAGTAGTTTTATCGCGCCACGACCTTTTATCGATACGCCGTTACCATTTTCTCTCCAAGTTCCGCCGCCGTGACCTATTTCGATTCCGCTGCACTTCGTTTACGAATGCCTCGCACGGCGAGTAAGCGGCCGTCGCGCCGCTGGCCTTCGCTTCTCCTCTCGTTCCGCGCCTATTGTTGTCGCGGCTAACAATAAGTAAAGCGCATCTTTCCCTACAGGCCAGATGAGGTGCAACCTTGCGGCACGCGAAATTATTTCGAGGTCGAGTGCCAACATCACCGGGCAATTTATTTGGAATGTTCTAAATCTAGAAATCCGAGAACGCGGAAAGGCGTTAAAATGCATGTCTCGTGACGTAGCGACGTAAAAGAAATAAAGAAATCTCTCTCCAAGTATTTATTGACAGACAAAAGACACCTGTTAACGCGATCTGGTGAAATTCTCTACCTAGAAATTCGCGTTACTCATTTGTAACGTTATAGCGTGAGTCGAAAAAAATCAAACTACAATGGTTCTTTTGTTGAAAGAAAATAACTGGATTTTTCTCGTTTTCTTCGAAAAAATCTTTTGTGATTTGTCCGACAGTGTCCTATGTTTGATATATCGAGATACAACGAGGGACGAGATAAAAAGGGCCATCTGAGTTTGATTATCCCGCCGAGAAGACAATCAGGTTCCCTACAAGCGTTGATCAAAGGAATTATCCGAAACGGAGAGAGCATGTATGTCCGTCTCAAAGTAATTCCTTTAACATGTAACACCTGCGCGCACACGCGTGTGCAGATTTATCGTATTTTTGACACTCCAGGAAACTTCGTTACACGAACAATGCGACGAGAGTTGAGAGAAAAAGAGAAACGGAGATTCGGCTCCTTGTCACCGCGCGCGTGAAGCAGGCTTATTGCTTTTAACTTTTACGTAAGCGATGGCAATTTAACGGAGGGATTGCGCGTGTCTGGAAAGAAAAGGCAGACGAAATAAAGCGGCACTGACGGTATTACTACGTTGATGTCGAAAGGAAGCATAATAATCTCCTCGCCGATTAATTTAGTCGATAAACGAAGTCTCGCTTTAATAAAATTCTAATGTTCTTCTAAAACGTTTTTTTATTCTTCGCATTTTATTACCTTTTTCTCAGTCTTTTACCATTCTACCATTTAGATTTAGAACATTCCAAATAAATCGCCCAGTGACGTTGGCACTCGACCTCAAAACAATTTCGCGTACTGTAAGGTTTTCTCTAAGGACAAAGTTTATCGAGATCCTCCTATCTTCTTTTATAAAAATATCGAGATTGCGTTCTAATTACAGCAAAGTAATTAGGCAGAGACGTGCGTGACGATTTTACGCGAAAACGGAAAAGATATTTTACTTAGCCACGGTGATTACAAGAGGCAAGAGCACCGGGAACGTTATCTCGAGAGACACAGTAAACATTTATAAAGCCGGATAAACCAAAGAGAAACAGAGGGGACAAATAAGGCTTAGCCATCGAACTGCGTGCGCCTGCGTTTCTCAGTCGACAACTCTCCCTTGGAAAAACATTTCAGGAATATCAATATTAAAGGAAATCCCCCTTCCCCCTGATTCTTCGAACAACTCTTCTGACTTCTGGGGCCTGTTGGTCGTGGCGCAAGATCGTTGCCTACTGCAGATTTCTCGCCATCGTTACCACGGAGAAAATCTATTAAATCCACACAGGGGCAGCGGTGTTACAGATCCGAATAACGGCGCGCGGGTTACTTCAGGCTTTATGAATATTAACGATCGCACGTGAGCATTACCGCCCGCTCTCGCCGGAGAGTATTAACCGTCACGTTAAATAACTGGGAGAGCGAGAGCCGCGCGAAATAGCACTCGATGCCGAAATCGATACTGTGAAATCGTTCCAAACGGTCACTATATCGAAACAATCAATTTGCCCGAATGGGAAATACGTGAAGTCGAGAGTTCATGTAAATGTCAATCGAGACAGCTGATTTCGAAATCGTTTCATCACGAATTATGGTGCGTTTCGCGAGTCCCGCAAGTTGAAGGACGGTCGCGAAATTACCTCGTAATTTGCTATCGTCGCGTTAAGATGGATGATGCGTTCACTTTCAAAGGATTGACGTTTAACTTCGCGCGAAAGGTAGGTCAAGACCTGATACCTCTCGTTTCGTAATCCCCTCCGCGTATACACCAGTGATGATCGGCCCGATAAGGTAATATCAGAAACTTCGAGCTGTCCTTCTTCATCGTAATATAATCGGACAAGAGGTTGGTAAATCGAGTTAAGGAATCGTAATGAATGCGGAGTATTTGTCACGTAAAAAGCTCTCAGCATTTTAGTGCGGATTCATCTCTGTGAGTATCTATAATTCGATCACGGAGAAGATTCCTGTACTTTCGCCAGAAAAATTGCAAACTTTTTTGGGTCAGAACCAACTTCGCCATATTCTTTAACTCGTTATGCATAAAACTAGCTTCTTCTGTATAATATCTTAAAAATAAAAAAGAAGATACACAAATACACAATAAGGTATCCAGAACTAATTAAACCTAAAAACCGCATTGCTTAATCAAATTACGAAATAAATCAAATGTGATGTGTAAAATTGTACAAATGTGTCTTCGCACACGTACATGAAAAAAAAGATGTATTAACAGTACAGTTAACAACAGTCTAATTTAAAAAATCTTGTTAATTCAATATAGTTCTTCATTTTTTAATAAAATGTTATTTATTTCGTTAATACTGTTATAAAATTAACAAGATTATCTACAATTAGACTGCTGTTAATACAACATCATTTTTTCCGTATATAATTCGTCAGATTCACTAACGGGTAATACATTCGGAATCGAGCGACATTAAAAAATGGTTGAAAAAGTAAATCTTAGCTGCTCCTCGGAATCCCAGATCGCAGTAGATTTTGCAATTTATATGCGCCGAAGGCCACGTTCGTCTTGGCATCCGGGGGGGAGGGGGGGGCTGCTGCCAATAGTCACGTATAGGACAGGTGGCTCGACGTTGAATAACGCAGAATGGATGAGATCGATTCACTCTCCTGGAAATCCGCGTGTCATTTTGACGATGCCCGTTCGCGGGCAGGACAGTCAATTTGACCGGGGAGAAATCTGTAGACGGGCACTCTTATCTCGCACCCTTCGATCCGAAGTAACATCTCCTCTCGAATACGTAGGTGCAAGCGTGCGATCGTGTTAGGATCGAAGCGAGAACATTCTTCGCCCATCTTCTTGATAAGAAATATAAGAAGAAATTACGCGAATACGCACGGTAACGAGAATCGATCGGGAACAGAATATCTCTACTGAATATGTATCGTCTCACTCGCGGAATTACGCCAGCCGCTGCGTCTCCGCGAAATGATAATAATAATCGATCCGAAATTCATAAATTCATAATGCCTCCCGCAGCGGTGTCGACGTGGATTTAAGGATTCAGTATAGCGCCTGGCGATATATTAAGAAACTGCAGACTACCTGTAGCCCATAAATATTCATGCCCACCCCGACATTACCGCGCAAGATAATAATTAACAATTCAATTTACTTCGTGCCGCTGTCGCGATCGCTTTTTCTTCGCGCCACGGGAGAACCTAATATTGATACGGAAGTTTTCGCACGGAACATCGAAGTTTCTTCTTTTTTTTTCTTGCAAAAAAACGCACGTTGACTTTGCCTTTATATCTTCGAGGAAAATCAAAGACGTGAGTGCGGCTTTGGTTTTCCTTCGTCAAATATCTCGCGCGTTGTATGAACAGCGCAAAATGTGCATCCCCTATCGCCCAACTTTTGCTAAAAAACGAATCTAGGAAAAACCCTTTACGCAAACATATTCTCATATCGTCCGACGGCGATAAGAGGTTGGAAAAATTCTCACGAGTCTCTCTCTGACTTTTCCTCTATTCTCTCCTCCACTTTCGCAGTGATAATCCGTTTCAATGCCGTACCCTTTTGCCGCTCGTACGATGAAATCGCAGTTATCGCGGGACGATTTATTTGAGGACGCTTCACTTTTAAAAGAAAATACGTAATACTTGCTCCCGCGAGTACGATGGAGCATTTCCGGAAGCGGTTAAACAGCAGCGGCGTCGTTCGCTTAAGCCGTGCATTTGCATGGCGGCGACATCGTGTTTCAGCCGGCGACTAAGGAGATTCAGTGGCCCCGATCTTAAGGTCGGCCTTAAGGTAAGACAACTCGAGATTACGAGGGACAAACGAATGTTTTACCTTCGTCAGCTCCGTCGTATCCACTCCGCGAGACCTCGCGGATGTAAAACGCTGCCAAGCGGGACGCGCTATCGAAAATCCATTAACGTTCACAGACATGCATTGATCGGCACAAAAAAAAAGATTATCTTAATCCTATCGCGAAGAGTAAAACATGGAGAAATCTTCGCCGTACGAGAACTCGCATTCCCACTGCTTTCCCGATTTCTATCGCTGAACGCTCGATTGACTCTCTCGGTCAGATATCGACGTAAGTCACGCGCGGCAAACAAAATTCAGATATGGCACATATTTAACGTTAAATGTGCGGCGAGAATACGGAGTACTCTATTCAGGACGTTTCCGGTCTTTACAGTCCCGATGTATTGCCTCCGTGTGATAATCGAGACCATGCAGACTGCGCCGAGGGACCATTATAGCTTCACTTAACGTTCCACGGCGCGTCATTCCAAGCCACATGCCATACATTTTCACGTACACGGCGAAACCACTGCGCGCAAGTTGCACGTGCGGGTCTTCTTATTTCCGCGCGTATACCGCACATCAAGCCGTCGCGACGTTTATTTACTAACAGAGACTTACCCCGTGCCGCGAAAGCTCGCGAATTTACACTCTCATTACGCGGATCGCGGGAGGGAAATTACTGGCGGAATTACTTCGAAAGATTCGGAAGATTAAAGCGGCAGAAAACACTCTGCATTTTTCGCCTCAACAGTAAGAGTAAAACAAAATGTTTTTTTTTTAAATCCAATTGATTTCCAATCGTTTACAGCTCAGGAATTAATCAGAGAATACATGAATAAAGAAAAATAAAATACGAAACTATTGTTGCTATTATTAATTTTCACATATAACTGTTACGATGAAAAGATACGTTCTCCAATTTTAAGCGATCTAAGTTTTCCGACGTGAGATTACACTCGTCTACTTTTTAATTCGATCCGAGTTGATGCTAAGAGGATTAGCGCATTGTTAAAAAGTACGCTACATCTTTCTTGGCGCGGGATACGGTCCAACTTTTCCGAAGCGAAAGAATTCGCGCCACGTTGTCGTAGGACAAGATCCGTCTTCGCCGACGGATACATCCGTCTTGACGTCGTTTAATTTTTTGATATAACGACCAGGAGGAGGGACAGATTTCACGGCGGATATATACGGCGGGCGTCGGTGTCCGATTGCCGGGCGCGATTTAGGACAACGGTTAATCTTCCGGGAAAGTTTCGTCGTGCCGTCCTGACGTTCGCCCAACTTTTCTGACGCCCGACATAGTGAAGCGCTCAATCGCGGCTGTCACGTCTTACCGCCGCGATTCTTTTTGCTCCACGAAAATTCCCGCTTTCTCATGGCGGCGACCACGCCGATCGCAATTTGCGACATACCCGGCGTTGGAACTCATGCACATGGAAACAAGATCGTCCGAAATGCCGGAACTCTCGTCGAAGTAGATAGCGAACGGCTGAAATGACTCGTAACTTAACTTGCGTATGTTTACGATCGTGGGGGAGGACGAGACTCGACCGTGGGCTATGAGTTTGCTCGCTGCTGATCTTTCCGGTCGATATTTTCGCCACGAGCTCGTAGCGTAGGCATATCTGCCGAGGTCGAGTTATTTTGATACGACCGCCCATAGTTTACCGTTGACACCGTGTAACTTCATGAAATTACGATTCGGAGAAGAACGGAGGTGAGTAAACTCAGTTTAATGGCCAGCCAATTACTCGCACGTGGTCATTCGCCGGAAGATTCTGGGAATCAATTTCTTAACATAAAAAATAGAACTAATTTTTGCTGTTTTACTGAAAGAAACACATCACGTATGAACGACGGTGCGCTGCAAGAAATCTAGATTAATTCTAAACTTCATGGGATATTTTTACTTCCTGGTAAAGGAAAGTTCCAGAGATAAAGATAAAGTGTTCGCACGAAGTTAAATCCATCATCCAGCGCAAGCTTAGCGTCATATCGTCCAGCCGCACCATTATTCGCGCCCTGTCCTGCCTCATGAGTAATAAGGGACAAACGATGCTACACAATATTTCATCAAACTTCGTCTCTAAGCAATAAAACGAATCTCACTTCGAAGGGAGGCTTGTAAACCTGGCGTACCCGTCAGTAACACGGAGTAAATTGAGCGTCATAAACGTGGGGAGCGTCGACGGCGGCGGCGGCGTCGACGGCGCGGCGTCCCGGAATCCCGGATATGGATAACGATTTAATTCCTTTCGCACTGGAGTCTATTCCCGGCGGAAGGCCTCGCATTCGCGGAGAGCTGCCCCGGGGGGCGTCGCGCAGTAAAAAGGATAACGAGGGCCGGCGGAGCGGAGAATGCACTTTGTATGCAAACGCACGGAGAACGGTCGTTAATTCCCGAGCACCGAACGAACCGAGCGAGCGGCTCGTCTTCTAAGATAACCCCCTCGTTATGTCGAATGACTAGTTAAAACTTCTATATCCGGCCGTCGACTAGCGAGCGTGGCTTAAATCCTACGAGTGGTCGCTCCGACGCACGAATGCGCCAACTCGTTAACGATCTTTTCTCTCTCATCGTCAGAGGGCGGATCAATTATATAGTTTTGTGCAAAAAAAAAATAAAAAAAAATACTTTCTTGTAATCCCACGTGCGTTATTCCAACCAACAGAAAAATCTATCTCCAAAAGCTTCCCATTGTCTTCTCGATTGTCTCGTACATACATCTTAATCGAATGGATACGAGCATCGAGTCGTTGCACGGCAGATATGTCGTTTCTGCAGACGAGCGCGATGGGAAGGAAAAGAGTTATTGTAATCCCTCGCGCGTCTATCTAAGGACGATTCCTTCGGATGCTCGGAATATCGAGCGATATGCGCGGCAATACTCTCGACGTTATTTCCCCGGAGATGCGTGTCGAGAACACACGCGAATTAAATCCTTCCGCGCGCGACGTACACGTACGTCCGGTACGCGAAAGTCGTATATCAACGTATACGCGGTATCGACGTTCGCCTTTTCGCGCGTCGCGCCGCGGCCGCTTGCAATTCCCGAGATCGACGAGCTGGAATCCCTAAACAGTCGCGATCCGTCGATCGATTCGCTCCCGATTGATTCGTGCTTCGTGCGAGCCGGCATCCGTCTCCGAGCGAATCTTCGCGTCGCGAAATAGCAATTCGTTCGTTGCGCGAGACATATGCGATTTATCTGTCTGCAAAAAGAGAATCTCGGGGGGCTAACGTACCCTCATTAATCCGTTAACTTTGTCCGTGTCGTCTGGTGTAAACAGCGATTAAAGAGACGGTGGTGAATCTCGAGGAATCTCGGCGTGAACATCGGTAATGTTCTTTTTTCGTTGTCCTTGCGCTACGATATTACTGCGGAATGGTTTATTACCGAGTGTGCAATACTGCAGCACTCACCCTCATTTCGCCCGCTACCATTTCTAGTCGTTATGAATTTCCAACGACTGGGGGTCACTGTCCTGCTTTCAGGTATATTAGCTATATATCTAAGCCAAATTATCAGAACACAAAAAATTTTATATGGAATTAATTTGCTAATTATTTGCTATTTTTTGCTTTTAAAAGTAATTTTTTTGTTCTAGCTATTAAAAAGTTACGAAGGGCTGGATAGCTTACGATTAAGCTCTATCCAGCCATTATAAAAAAAACATATCTACACAAGTCAAAGCAAAAAGTTAATAATACCAAAATTATTTGTTATGCAAAAAATAGCAAATAATTAGCAAATTAATTCCATATAAAATTTTTTGTGTTCTGATAAATTTGGCTTAGATAGCTTAATATACCTCCTGATTTCAACGTTGATTTCTATATCGTTTCAAAAGATCTTCTTATCTACCCGATCTATTATGCTAATAAATTTTACGGATCGCGGCGAAGTGCTATAGATTTTTGTACGTTCAATGGCCTATCAATAAACCGTCAGGTGTCATTCGGTCCCGTTTACAACAGATCACGATTATTACAACGTTCTATTATACCGTAACGAAATTTAAATCCAAGACAATATTAACGAAGATCCCGGAGTGTCTAATAACTATTGTTCGGGGATATCCACTTAGAGCAGTTTATTAACTCGAGAATAAATGCAGCGGCTGCACTCGACGGAGATACGAATAAGGTATGGGGCGCGTCGGGCGTCTGCAGAAGTAATGGGAACTTCGTATTACGTGCGTTTTTCAACAGGTGGTGTGAACACCGGCGCGGAGGCGTGCTGAGTACAGCGAGACGTATCGTAAACTGTAGGAAAAAACGCTCCGCTAAATTCAAAGTCTGACTTCTACCGCGCTGCCTCGGATCAAACATCCATTATTTTTTTATAAATGTTATACCCAATTTTAACATGAGTTAATAAAATGAAATATCTCTACATTAATTCGTACAAATTGTGATCAGATAAATTTGTTTCGAACAATTCTGTTTAGGCCTCGATTCAAAGGAGATATGGGATCCAGTCTTAGCCTTCATCCAGGAATAACATCTGGACGCATGTCATGTCGTTGTCATTTATCTGAGAAAATGTTTTTTCTTTCTTATATTATTTCGATCGCAGGACATTGATATTCTATAGATAACACCCGGCCGGTGACGTCGGCAGGCTCACCAGTATGGTAAGCCGTCTTATCCCATTTTTGAAATTCGCCTGCTCCGACCGACCGCGAATCATTCGAGCACGCGCGTGTATACCGTAGCACTTTTGACATAAATAAATGACGCAATTAACGATCTGCGCGAAAACAGCCGCTTTTATGGAGTTAAAGTATCTCCGTTCAGGTGCGCGACGTCGTAGTTACGCCGCGAGGATGTTGACAAATGAACGCTACAGCTGGCTTCTCCCTCAGGATTTCGATAAATTAAACATGCCGGGAGGACGCGATTTGTAAAATGTCGCCGCGGGATGCCGGGCGACAACGTCGCCCGGCGAGACATCGCGACATTTTTCTTCACTATTCCTGTATTTGTCGGCACACACGCACTCGCTCGGATGCAGGGTGGATGCAAAATATTAACTTCAGACGTGACAACGATGCAGCGTTTTGTAGTGCGTGACATGATGTATTTGTCAGTTGTAAGAATTTCAGAAATTTGTACGTAATTTCAATGTAACATTATTGAACGAAACGACATTAATTGCATAGAAATATTCGTTCATCAATATTCGCTTCGCTTTATTGAAGGTAATTAACGTGAAATGAATCAAATTGAAATTTTATATCTTTCGAAACTTCATTGAAAAAATACAGTTACCTATCAGCATTTATGTAATCGAATGGATCGATCGTGTACGAGGTCTGACAATAAAGTTTGCGAACTCGTCATGGTACAATTGATACATTATTGCTTATCACTATATCCCCTTAAAAGTAGTCCTTTTGGGAAGCTATACACTGATGCCAGCTCCTTGTCCACCCTTTGAAGCAGTTTTGGAACTGTTGTGAAATGGCCTTCAAAGGTGCCGTCGTGTTACTCTTAATTAATGTCATTAACGTCATAAAAAAGTGCGTTCTTTTCAATGTTTTTTTATTTTTGAGAATAAAAAGTTACATCGGATATGGCTCCGTGTGACTCTTTTTTATTTCCAAAGATAAAGGAAACATTGAAAGAAACGCGGTTTAATGACGTTAATAATAATAATTAAGAGTAACCCGACGGCAGGGGCCATTTCACGGTTCCAAAACTGCTTTGAAGGATGAACAAGACGCTGGCATCGGTGTGTAGCTTCCCAAGGGGACTACTTTGAAGAGGATCACAGTGATAATCAGTAATAAGATATGTAGCAATTGCACCGTGACGAGTTCGTGAACTTTATTGTCAGACCTCGTATTATTTGCGAAGTTTAAATATATCGATTTCTTCAATGTGATCCGATTAATATGGATATTAACCATTGAGTCTCTACGAAGCACTCAAGACGCTCGTAAAATGTGTCAAACGATAATGCGTTGCTAGCACTTCCATTAGACGCGAAGGGAAAGGGAAAAGAGTTTCAGCCACGTTTTGCAGCACGTAAATCAATGATCTAATACATGACAGCTGTTTCGGGAAAAAAAAGATCGGCGTATTTCGTGAGAGTTTCTCGACCTTCGTGTCGCACGCGATAGATGTCTGTGCAAATAAACTAAATGTGCGTCCTAAGATTTATTTCTGTTCAACGGCTTTATCAATTGAAACTTTATGGATCTGTCACCTCTTTCATGCCCTTTTCTCGTTAGTCAGTTTTCGGTGGACAAATAAGGAAGTGCCAAAATGGGGGAATCGGCCAATCAACGTGATAGGGTTTAGTAAACGAACCGTGGCCCGAAAACAGGTCACTGACACATTAATCCAGTCGCAGCGTCTGCGTGCGTAACGAGCATCGACGCCCACCGACGTCCGCCCGTCGCCTTCCAGAAAAATGGAAAGCACGGACCAGCCGCGGTGGTTTCCGGTAATTGAGGCACGACGGTCACTTTGAGATGCTGTTCCTCTCGTCTTACGCAGTTTCAAATTCATTCGTCAAACGGATGTCTCGTTGGACTGGCGACTCTATTCTTCGCACGTAACAAAGGATAAGTCCATGATGGTTTTAAGGCTTATTACAACAGCTTATTACATTAGCTATTGCACATTAGCTTATTACATTATTATATTAATGCGATAAAAGAAACTTCGCGCTTGCGAGAGGTTCGGAACGTATAAACTGAAGCAACAATTATTACGTAATTTCTCGATTTTGAAAGTATTTCTGTTACTTCAATTTCAATCAAGAGAGAACGTAACGACTTATATATCATTTTCCGCATAAGTTTAATTTCGTAACTCTGTTCGCGCGTCGCACATAACAAAGTAAACAAAGGATAAATAATGATAGTTTCAAGACTTATTGCGATAGCTTATTACATTAGGTTACATCGCATTATTACATTAATACAATAAAAAAAGAAAATAAGCTTCGCGTACGCAAAAGGTCCAGAGTATAAACTACAGGACAATAATTATAATGCGTATAATTTCTCAATTTTAAAAATTCTATTACTTTAATTTCAGAGAGAGAATGCAGCAACTTATTATATACCATTTTCCCCAAATTTAATTTGTCGATAAATAAATGACATTATATAAAGAACTAATGTCGTAACATATTATCTGGATTGCGTAGTTTTAATTAAGTACTCGTCCCTGTTTTGCCAAGTGGATGCGATGCTTGACGTCGTATTTGTACACACGTGTTTACTTACGGGTAGAGTTTCGTTCACGCATCAAGAAAGTAATTTGAAGAAAATGACGAAAGCAAGGGAAAGATCCTAGAGGTACTAGACTCTACTCACTCGCCGATTCGCGAAGAGATCGTGAAACCCAATGAAACCTAGCTGGGTTCTTCGTGACTGTTACTGACGGACGCACGGCAAGAAATCGTAATTTAAATGGAAAGATGCAATTTCGCCTTAATGCGACGGCTCCGACGTAAAAGTTTTACGAGCTTCCACGGGCTACGCGTCGAGTAGCCGAGCGGAAAACTCGACTTTCATTCGCGCGACATTAGCCAATTTCCGGGCGATTCTTGCGACTTTCATACTCCAATGAGCGTGTACCGCGTGCTTTAATAAACTTTAGGGAAGAAAAGAAGACCGAGGGAGAACTTTTCTCTCGCAATTAAAGTGTGCCGTTCTACGGACAAAGTGTTTAGGGGTGGCTCTCTATGAGACGGCTGCAGAACGCGAAATGTAGGTCGGTTGGTAACGGAGGCAACGACTGGAGGGGTTGAAACCACCCTTCCTATCCACCGCTCGGTTATCATCGACCACAGGAACGTGCGTTACCAGCAAGCTCGTCGAGCTTATCGGCGGCTGAAAGCTCGAGGGTCGGTATGACGAAGCGAGGGTTGATAAAACTGCCTTGCTTGGAGTTCATTCGTCCGTACATTGGTTGAAGATAATTCAGAAATAATTACTGATCTACATTAAACCGAAATAACGCTTATACATTTTTTTATTCATGTATGTAATTATTAATTATGAAATAATAATTAACTAGAAGTTTTGTCAATTTTATACAAGCAACTATTTTAAACAACAAAATGTTTGTTAATGTATCCGAAGAAACTTTCTTTCATCACATTTGTATTCGTATGTGAGCAATTTTCTCTGCAATTTGCGTTGTACGAGGCAGGAGAAGGAGACGTCGACATTTAATTGCGCTCAGGAAATACCGCGGAACGAAACGGTAAATACGAGCGTTAATTGGTCTCAATGGACGGTAAAAGCCCGTAACAGGAGACGAGGAGCAACTAGCGGCGCGGTCGACCGTACGAAAACAGGAAATCAATGGAAATTGGCAAAAAGTGCGTATCCCGTTTCGATTGTCTGAATTCACGAGAATTCGATGAAGTTTTAATTTGAGAGTGATACGTGCGGGAAATAAAACTACTGCGCGTTCGTGTGACGCTAACGGTTGAATAACGACTGAGCGAAATGTATGCTATTTTACAAGTGACATTTGGCTAAGAGAACGGAGAATTATGATGAAAGCGTTAACATTTTACGTGACCAGGAACGCATAACGGGCCAGGAACTGGCGGATATCAAATGCGCGAAGAGTATATAAAACGGTAGAAATGGCTAAGAACATTCAGGGATCCCGTAATAGATCCTGAAGAGTGATTTAATCCTATTTCCGTCGTTCTACGCGACGGCTTCCGTGGAGGCGGAATGAAAAATTCTACCGCGGTGACAGAATATTTAAAGAAGTTGCGAGAATGATTAAGTGAATCGTGCGCAACACTCGCCCGCTGTGTTCCGGGTTTATGAAATCAAGTTAACTCGGTCTCGGGGCCTCCGCTCTTATTTTTCCCTGTCTGATCATCCTCCTTAACTACGAGCTCGACTCCTTTTTTTGTTGCAGGTTACTCCGCGGCGGCGCTCCTTGCGATCCTTTTCTGCATTCCTTTCGCGTTGCGGGTGCTCATCCACAAGGAGACTGGGGGATGGAACAGCTGGCTCCAGGCCTTCTACCATGCTCACCTCGAGCTCTTCCTTGGGAACGGCTGCCTGGGTACGCTGAATTTCGCTATCGACGAAAATCCCGCGGAACGTACTGCAAAATTACGCCTGCGAATAGTCCAATCAACTTGCTCTCTCATTTTCTCTCTCTCTTTCTCTCTCTGTCTTTTTCTCTTTCTCTCGCTCACTCGCATTTCTTATCTTTCATTAACACTATTCTCGCGGAAACAACTGATCCTCGGGACGGAGGAGAGAATAAATTCATCTGCATTATCCATGCTCTCCGCATCGCTCGTGAAAGAAACAGAAGATCGCTCGTTACGGGAATTCTCGCTCGCGGCGGAAAACTTTTGCTTTCCCGTATCTTGCAACTCTTATAAGTTACAGCGATTATAGCGATTAGAAATTCGCTCTGATGCCGGTACAAAGAAAAAAAATTAGAAAAAAATAGAGAAGAGAAAAAGAGCGTTAAACCATTTTGTAGATGATGCGAAACGTGTTGCGAAAATTTTTTGATTGACGCTGTAGCTATTGTGTGTGTGAAAACGCACAGGTGCCTACGTGACGAGGAGAGCTTTTAAGGCCGACTCGACATAGCACTATATTCGAGAGATATAGGGGTTAATTGTATGCATAGGGGTTGGAGTAATGATGCTTCTGGCATTGACAGTGGAGCGTTACGTAAGCGTCTGTCATCCCGGACACACGCGACCACTCTGCGGACCACCTCACCTAACAGTGGTGCTCATCCCTTTGGTTACATTTCTCGTTTATCTGCCGAGCGTATTTCGAGGTGAAATTACGACCTGCCTGCTGGCACCCGGCGGTCCTCTAATCTACCAGAAGAGAGACAATCAGTCGTTTCTCGACTCGTGGTACTATCAGGTAATCCATATTTCTTTTTCTGCTTGCGAAGTTACCCTTCTCTTCTAACAACAATTTCGAAATAATACTTTAAAATCATAAATAACCGAATGTAACGTTATTAATTTGTCTGTTCATTTATTAATTATTTATAACATTATTAATGTTAATTATTGTATATGTAGAACGTGCGCCATTGGTCTAAATTCACAAAAGTATCTGATATCCAAAATGAGATCTGACATTTAAATAAAGCAGGTCAGGATTTCTGGAACACTCACAGCGTATTTAGTTATATTGTGTTTGTGTGTGCGAGCTTAAAATGGTTTACACCGTATTTAACCTCAAATTCTAATTTTACGGGCCCTTCGTGATCGCGAACATGTATTTCAGGTGTACAAGGTGGTGTTAGAAGTTGTTTTTAAAGTGGCACCGACGATCCTCCTCGCCGGATTCAATCTGAGAATAATGATAGTGTACAGAAGGTCCTGCGAGCGACGTCGGAGAATGACCTTATCGAGAACCGTCAGCAGCGACGAGGATCCCAGAACTTTCGCCGAAGAACGGAGGCTCATCCTGCTCTTAGGTAGCACCAGCATCCTCTTCCTAGTCTGCGTCAGTCCTATGGTTATCTTGAACGTCACACTCAGCGAAAGCAATCTCAACCATTATCCTTACCAGGTGAGGAGATCCACCCCCAAATATTTTGTACATTGTCTCTCACTTCCGAATGACAATTACTGTTGGAACACATATTCACTCTTGCTTGCAATTTAATATAAATTAACAATAGAGTTGAATCCCAAATTAAAAGTTAATTTACGAAAACAATTCTATTTTTTCTCCAAATTATGTATTTTTGTTCTCATCATCGTTTTATTGCTCAGCAAGAATTCTATCAGAATTTATTTTTCCCTATACCTTTTCTTTTTGAATAATTGATTTAATTATTCCGGCATGTTCTCCCGCCCCTAATACGTGACTTCATCAATAATGAATCCGTCCATTAATTCGCTGCGTTTCGGTTGCAGGTGTTCCGAGCGCTGGCCAATCTGCTGGAAGTGATCAATTACTCGATCACGTTTTACATTTATTGTCTCTTTTCCGAAGACTTTCGGAACACTCTAATTCGTACCCTGCAATGGCCGTGGGTCAAGAGCGACCAAAGTGGTAGAAACCTGCCCATGAAACGTTCCCCGATACCGAGACCAACGACAACCACGACGACCCCGCCAACCACCACAGTCGCGACCCCCGGACATCTGGCTCGTGCCAGCGTTTAACACGGATTTTTTGCCATCGATCCTGGCGTCAACCGCTCGGTCGCCAAGCGGTGGAACAAAAAGGACTCGAATCTAGCGCGGGAGTCGCGGGACTGACGCACTGTAAATGTCGGGACTGTGTGTGAGAGCAAAAAAATCTGTAAAATAGTCGGGTATCCAAACAATATACATATGTGTACGCCGATTAAGCACAATTGCGTGGGACATTCTCGTTTAGGTGTGCGAGCATAATGGTGATAATAGTAAACTAACGAAAATTTCTTGCGGTGATTAAACAGCTGTTTCTTTGACCGACGAAATGATTACGGGTCGGGTATCCAAACAATATACATATGAGTACGCCGATTAAGCACAATTGCGTGGGACATTCTCGTTTAGGTGCGCGAGCATAATGGTGATAATAGTAAACTAACGAAAATTTCTTGCGGTGATTAAACAGCTGTTTCTTTGACCGACGAAATGATTACGGCGAAAAAACATTTTATGCCGGACGCTTCCTACGAATCTTCTTACGAGTCGATCCACAAGAAAGTATTCGAACTATGATTATATTCTCTGTGTACCGGTGAAGTCCGGAAATAGTTGCAGAGTACCAGAATGGCCACATCTACGAAACATTCCTGCATACTAACGCGGCTTAAAGCCGGGCGTGTCTACATGATTGCTGCTGTTAAATTTGAACGTTTGACCATTCCGGGGGCGTCAAATCGACCGACCTGATTAATAGCCGATATCCGATTATCTCTTACTGCGTTGAACGATATGCTCGTTCGGCGATCGCGCGAAAGCGAGCGTGAATACGTGAACGTTGAAATACTCAACTTTGCGAAACAACGATGAAAGTACATAAAGACAAGAAATTCTGTGTAAGCCATCGAGTAAGCCCCATAGGACTCTTTCGTGCTCTAAAGTACAAGCTGGAAAAGTTTCTAACGTCGTCGACCAAGTTTGAGAGCAGAGAGAAAGAGAAAGAGAGAGACGGAGAGGAAACGAAGTCGCCGCAATGCGTCCGTGTGCATTGCGACGCGAAGAATTTATCAGAATTCGCGCGGAGACGCGGCTACAAGACTTGTGCATCGAGTCGCGAGCGATCGCCGTCGCAGTTGGAAATTAAACGAGAGAGTGCTCGAGGAGCGCCGGGCGAGGCGAGACGAGAAGAAGGACGAGAAAAGGAAAAATCGAAATGTGTCAAGTACCTGATCGTACAAGGGAATCTTTCCCACGAGAATCCACGGGAATAACCGAGGCGAAATCGAGGCGAAAGAGACTGCGTTAATTCCGGGATTGCCGGAAACGGAAGGACAAAAGGCGCGCCGAAGAAAGGTGTGCCGCAGCTTCTCCGAACACTTAAAATAACGAATAATGTTGAGAAATATTTTATGCGCGATGAATCATCGTGATTTATTTCCGTGTGAGTGCTATATAATTAAACGCTACCGAGCGCCGGTGAGATTACATATGTCTCGTCTTCATTGTGTTATCGGCATTAATATTTTAACATCGCAATATATCTTCGCTGTCGATAAGCTACGTTCGATTAGACCTAAGCAATTTATGTATAGCGCTCGGTAACGCCGCCCTCGTCCCCCGGGACGGGAATTGAATTTCACAACGAGGAGGATAGCGTATTGAAAGAACAAAAGAGCGTATCGCGATATATACGAGCGAGCGTACGAACCGCTGGCCTCGCCTTACGGATCTAACGAAAGGACCGCAGGCTGGCTACGATAATAATATTCCATCGAACTCTCGCCAAAATAAACCGCTACCTCCTGGTTGCATCGCGTTTCGAAAATAGATGCCGCACTACGGAGAGATATTCTCTCCCCCGGGAAATCGATAATTAAATTCGTCGCAACGGATCCGTCCGCGCTCGTGGTTCGATGGTAATATTATTTCGCTTATTTGCATACGTAAATCCCAACAAAGAATATTTCGCGACGCGTATCTCCCTTCCCGGACCGGGCGTCTCGTTCGGCAACTTTGGCGAAGTGCGCGTGAAGAAATAAATTCGGAGAAACGTCTATTCTGTTTTCAGAATCCCTGCGTCCTCCCCATCCTTATTATGCAAACGAAACGCGTAAAAGTTGTGGAGCACGTATAATTTACTTACAAACTGAGAAACATCGGCTACTCCAAAGGGTACTTTGATCTTATTTCTTTTATATTCAGCGTTTTTGTCTACTTTATTCTCTGAGAGAAAAAAAGAGAGAATTACTAATATTTTCTTCGAGCAATTTACCGTTTTTTCGACGATCTGTAAAAATAACCCGTGAGGTGCTTCAGCCAACACGCTCATCACGTCGAATGCGACAGCAACGGCTTGCTGTCGAACCAGATGACGAGTACATGACGAGCGCTCGCTCGGTGTACCTAGCCTCGCGGAAGAACTCGTGCAAACAGGGCCGCGTCCAATCGTTCCTTTCGATCGATTTTTGCGTCATGCGTCAGTCCGTGAAATTTTGATATTTACCGCGCGCGGATCGATGAGCCCTTCTCGCGTGTGAAGCTTCGCGGGGATATAACACGCGCGTTTCCTTGCAATATAGAGCACCGATTAAGCGCGACGTACGGCGGAAGCGCGGCAGGGGAGAATCTCCGGCGGATGGTTTCCGTATTGTTACGGCAAAACCGTTTCCAGCGCAGCGGCCAGCGGAGAAACGTGAAAGGGACTGGAAAGAGGAATCGGCGGGATTTTCGCCGGAGTTAAGTGGAGGCGGTAACCAAACTCCTCCATCGTTGGTACACCGCTATTTAGAAATAATTTAGACTAATAGCGCGCGCGGTGGTTTGTTTCGACCACTATAAATACGCCCCCGGGTAGGCGAGGTACATCGCACACGTACACAATAACGCGCGCGCATAGTAAAATAGATGAATCCTGTCATCGTTTCGGGGGGATAATTTAAGCGCGCGTACGTCCTTCTCGGGAATAACGGACAGATATACCACGGCGCGCGGGAGAAGTGTGTTACGAGAGCGAATATACTGTATGTCATAATAAAGTTTTGAAATACGTAGGCATCCGAAATATTCACCGTCGACGGTGTTACCCGCAGTGTAACATACC
The DNA here is from genome assembly GCF_030848795.1 of Temnothorax nylanderi. NCBI lineage: Eukaryota > Metazoa > Arthropoda > Insecta > Hymenoptera > Formicidae > Temnothorax > Temnothorax nylanderi. The sequence continues at coordinate 987,785 of NW_027249098.1, read as the reverse complement.
CATCAAGTGTCTCTTTTCTGGGAAACAATGAGAGGAGAAGATACTTCTTCAATGCGTCTGGAGAATAAAATCGCCTCAAAAGCAATACTCTACACGATAAAGTGGGGACCGGTCGCTTCGCTGGTAGTGGTTTAATAATGCCTCTATCGTATTTTTTATACGAGGCTGCGGTGATGTGATAAATTTTGCCGCGGGTGATTTATGTGGTTTATTTTTCGAGGAGAAAGTCCTACGCCTCGTCCGGCCTCGCCTGTACTATGTAACTTCTTTTGATTCAAAGTTGTCTTATAAATTATGTTTTCCACGTCGTTGTTAGCCATAAATCACCCAAGTTCGTGAAAATATCTCATTTTGAGTGAACGTGACAATTTAGATGCCTGTCTTAATATATTGCAATATCGCGACACAAAATTCCGTTCGTTATACGAATCGGGAATGTGCAGATGTGAAAAATCAGTTTGTCAGGGTCGGTTTTATGGATTTGTCAACAACAGTCGCCGCAGATGCGGGACCCACATGCGGAATCTCGTCGGAATCTCTCTGCCCCGGGCAAAAAAGTAGCGGCGACTTGGCGCGCGACGCACCGCGCTCCGGAATTTTTAGGCGAAATGGTACCGGTCGCCGGTGGATGGGGTCATCCATGGTGGGGGTTGCTCTTTGGGTGGGCGTCGCTGGGTCGATACAGGGTGGTTTCGTTCGCCGTCGAAGGCACCACGGGGTGAACGAGTACCCTGTCTATCCTTCGGCACCTCTTTCGATTACTGCGAAGTCCCGCAAGACTCTTCCTGGTGAATTAACTCCTTTAAAAGCGTTTTGCTTATTCATTGTTTGCCAAAGGAGGCATTAATTAAGGATACATTACAAAGGTGGTTTGTCATGTTTATTAATTACATTAATTAATTTTCTTACGAAGGAACGTCTTTTAAAAAGTTCGTAAGAAAAGATAAGCGTCCCTTAAAAAACGAATCTCTAACAAGGTGTCACGAGAACAGAATTGTTGTCACTTAATTTGTTGAAACTCATAAAAGAATTATAAACGGATAATTAAATTTGAGAAATAATTCGTTGACTAACGATGCAAGTTATTCCGAGCGCACTAATCAAATGGAATTCTATTAATATCGGATATTTGAATACAATTAATTATTCGTGTTTTCTTTATAATTAAATACAGACATCCGTCGCCTCAATTACGAATATTTATTTTACGTACATATATATATCTATATATACACCTGATTAATAATACTGCTGACAGTACCCATAAACGGACTTACCGTTAAAAATAGTGCTACTTGAAATTGCGAAACGCGTTCCACGAATAAATTGACGACCAGGTTCAAATCCCGTTGCAGATTGATAAAAGGGAACAAATGGTATCGACGTATATACATACATGCATAGAATTTCAGGAATAAATATAAAACGACACGACTCGCGTTACGGGTAACGTAATTCGATTGCGCCTCGATATTGCATAATGTAACGTACGCCGGTAGGGCCGGACGTTCAATAATTATTGTTGGAAATTTATTAGGGTGTAAATGGAACCGCGCCGGCGACCCGGATACAGGCTGCTTATATCGGTGCGCGTACAGCACGGCGCGTGCGAAATTGGCGGTCACGCAAATGGCTCGCGTGTACTTCGCTGCCTGTAGTTAACGACTCTTCCGGTCGGCTGAACCTCTAACGAAGCCGTTTTGCTCGTACGCGCCCGCGTTCCCTCGTACGCCGTTGATGATGAAGAACCGACCGCGCCGCTTGGTGGATAGAGACATCCGACCGGAAATAGATCGATAAATCAGAGATCCAGCATCGCCGAAGTGCCATCTGACCCCCGTCCTAATTGCCGCCTGTTGTGAAGACCCGCATGCTAACTCGCAATTGTCCTAACAGTCACGGAACGTAAATGAGATGCATTTACATGCCTTGGAATTGCATATCAGGGATATAGTACGTATATTGATTGTATCTATGACGCAATCCGGCCGCCGATCGCTTTTGATTGGCAGATAACTAAGAGGGATTAAGGTAAGTAAAAGGATTGATTATTACTTCTAGAAGAAAGAACGACGCCTAATTGGGAGCTTGCGTTTGACAGGTGCTCGCGAGATACGTAATCTCGCGATTAAATTCACAGGCGAAAAATTAAATTTGCACGTCACGCTTTTTGGAACGCGAGATGAAATTAAATAAAGCATACGAAATGAAGTATATAATATAGAATTTATCTTGCTTGCCCTTTATCTTGCCGGGAACTGACCGAGGAGCGTGGAATTTAATGCAAATAAGTGAATTAGTCGGTTAAGCATCGGCGACGCGTGGGTCGTTTGAGTTTGAGAGCTGGTTCTGGAACTCGCAAAATTCGAATCACTCTCGAGCGTGTTTGAAAAGAGACCGACCGCTGCCGTTTGTCTCTCGCTTCGAAGCACGAAGACCAGGCAAACATGGTCAAACAAAGGACCGAACAGACTGCGTAATTCTCGTTAAGTCCCCTAGTTCGACCACGTGTAGCAAGACGAAGATAGTTGGCTGAGTTCTAGCGAAGGCAATTTACCTCGTAATTAACGCGGCTATCGCTAAAGTAAACCGCCGTAGACGCGAGAGCGTCTCCCACGTAAAAGCAACTGCGGAAAAATAGACGCGACACGTCGCAGTGACTCGATTCCGCAGGCGCGAAAACTCCCCGCCAGCTGGAAGATCAAATTTTCCTTCGGAGATAGTTAAATGTATTTTTGAGCGACGGGCTAATTCGATTTCTGCGCCAACTTTCGCGCACTTGCGTAATTGCTTTACCTGTTACAGAAATATTCAATATAACCGCGACTTTGTTCTCGGCTTAAGCGCTCCGTTTCACAGGACAGGGAAATACCGGGGCACGGAAATAACGAAAAAAGATAATAATAATAAAATGGAAAATTCAAAACAAGTACATAAATCCGTGCGATGCATCGTGCATGCAGATATTCAGATTGGATACGACGGCGGCGGCGCCGCAATTCCGACGGTTTCCAGATGCGTTTCCAGCGCGGATTCCATTTTCCGCTCGGAACACACTCCTCGACTATCGTCTCGCGCTCATATCGTCGCCTGCCTCGGGTTGCCCCCGCAAATAGAATCATATATCTCTCCAAGGAACGGGAGTCACGTTTCCCCGCGATTTATTTCTTCGGCGAATCGAGAAGCTCTTATCGCAATTTTCGCGTGATACTCGGGCGCGGAACTTGTCGAAATACCACCGAGATTTTCTTCTGATTTCTTCATCACTTCATACGACAAGAAAAATCCTGTTACCACTACCGGAATTTTGAATTTCTTGTTGTTTCTCATGGAAAAGAATGACCGAGACTGATGAGTCTTAAAGAGACGCTTACAAGTACTTCATTAAGTAAAGTACGAAAAAGCAGCCTCGCAAAAAGAATTAAGAAGTATTACAATTATGTAACAGCTAAAACTAGCGTGTCAACAGATTGTCTTGAAAGAAGAATATAATTATGTTATTTCGCATGTGGTCGAAGGTATAATCGTATTTAATCGTAGATTTAATTGTGATTCACTAATCCAATATTCCAAGGAACGAAAACATTGTTATCTCAGAAAGAAAGAAGATTAGAATCGCACATATAGAAATGCGCGTGTGAATATTTATAATTGCTCATAAAGTAAACATATTGCTTCGAGCTTTTGCATTTCTATCCCTTTTCTCGTTAGCGCTCTCCCATCCGGCGGGTCGAAGATACGACTTTAATTTCGTGGAGCGCGCCGAGAGAGCCCTCATTCCCCGCGAGATGCATTTCACCTTCTTCTCAAATCTTAATAAAGCAGCGACGGGGATGCCATCAAAGATGCATTAAGCAAATAAGAGCGGCGCGTATTAAATAATAAAAAACTTTCGACACGGACAAATTGCGGACAGGTAATATAGAAATTAATATGCCGTAAAGCGTGATTCGTGATTCGCACGACATTTGTCACGATACGAAAATATCCTTTTCACGGCGCTGCATCAATTACGGCGAGCGTATTCGCTTTATCAACGTTACTTCTCTCTTGCGCGCGGATCGGGGGACTCGCGCTGAAATTGAGGAATCGTCCTGCAGAGGCAAGCGCGGAGCGGTCACTCGCTGGGCGAGACGACAAGCGGCAATTATTCATTGTAGGATCGCGATGGCCGTAAACAGTTTGACGAATCGCGCTTTACGCCCGCGCCACCGGAATGTATATCTGTTATTGTCGCCGACATTGTTGTTGATCGCGGCTCCATTTTCGCGAAGGAGAGGATCATCGACGTTTTTATGCCGAGGACTGCCGGCGCGGCGCGGAGGACTGCTGACGTGCTCCACTTTCGTTTACGCTTTGTTCGTTACTGTTCGACGTACGCCATATCGAATACTTTTGTTATTACTCCGGCAGGAGGAGGAGGAGATAGGGGAGGAAGAGGATAATGCTATGTTTTCTAGAGACATACATGCTCACGATGATAGCTACTTTCGTGGCTAGTCGATAGAGACAAAATTAAATCAAGTTGCTGCAGTATCTCGACAGTCAGCGAAAAACTACACGAGTTTTGAACAAGGATTTCGCGCAGCGGGCTTGAAGCTATTATCACTAAGAGACAATTAGACGCTGAGAATTTATTACCATGGCGGCACTTGATTGATTACAATTCGCGAAAAAGAGGATTAAAAGTGAAAACATATTACAAGGAAACGTTCCAATCTGCGAGTTACTCTAAAAAGCTGTCAAACATTTTATAATATTTTTTTTTAATATTATGATTTTCGTTCATCCTAAAATTTCATCTTCCTATTATTATTATATGTTTTTTATTAAATATAATATTTTATTTATAGCGATTATGTTATAAGTATGGCATAATGTAAGCAGCCTTTCGAGCATCGGTGATAAAGGTGGAGGTTGAAATAAACCGTTTTGTCATCGAACCAACGAATCTGCGGTATCATGCAAACCTTTTCTTTTATTCATGTATCCGCCGGCGAATCCGCGTCGATTGAAATTCATCGCGTCGAATTCATCGTGCAGACTCGGAGAACGATCGACGCGAAAATCCGCTACCGAGCATCGGTATCTTCTTCGTCTTCCCGTGAGTTCCACTCAATCGAAAAATGTTGTTTCACCGGAGCATCCCTTTTCCCACAAACTCTGCGAATTACAGTAACCGATGGTGTTCTTAAGTGATTGATCTCATCACGGTAAAACACCACAGCGAAAAACTTTTGCCGTGTTTCAAAATTGTGCACGTATCACTTTTACGATCCGTATCCTTTCTTGCACGTATCTCTTTTATTTTGTCGGAATAAAACTATTAATGGGCCGTAGCACGATCGTCTCATTAATCTTTTTCAATTCTTCAGAATATTCTATTTGATAGTGTTTACAGTGATTGATCTCGTATCATCATACCATAACCATACCAAAAAAGCTTCTAAAGTTTCGCATTTCTTTATTTTATGCTCGTTGTTCACAGTATGTAATATTATTTCAATTTTAAAATAAAGATATTAATGTATTCTAGTGGAGCATTTATATTTTTCCTTGCCTTTTTCAGTTTATCGGAAATAACAGTAAAAATTCCAAACGCTAAATGACGGACGACCAAAGTAATATTTATTACAGTTCGTGGATAAAGTTGGAAACAAAAACGAACACGACGCCGACGGTGGCGACGATCGTGCAATAAAAGATGTTAAATAATAATAAAAACGCGAACTCCTCTCCGAATACGAATATTCGCCCGGGTTAATTTCATAATGGAACTTTACGGGGCGCGCCGGGGCCGAAGTTTCCCCCGAAAGCGCCAAGGGTGCTAACAATATTTGTAAGACTAGAGAATTATAGTCAACTGGAAGTGAAGAGGTAAGGGCATCTCGGCGCGGGGAAGGAGACGAAATGGTAGAAACGGATCCGCGAAAGAGACGGCGGGCGGCGCGTGGAGAGATGAAATCAAGGGAGACGGCGCACCACTCGTGCGTGCAGCCGAGACGGAAAAATTTCCAGCGGGAGAAGGAAAAAGAAAAGCGCGGGAGGGGGAGGACAGGCGGGAGAATTAGTTGAGAAAATCGGGAAAAGAGAGACAAGGGTGAAAACGACGCAGAACGCAATCGACCGAGACGGCGAGAGCGTAGGCACGTACCGAGCGAGAGAGGGAGAGAATGCACGAGGAGGATCGAAGGTGGCGGAATCGGAGGAACCGCTGTGTGGAGGAGAGAACGGGAGGGTTGGATAGTCGAGCATCCTCCTCGAGGTTCGAGTGGTGCGCTTGCGCCATCGTAACCTCCAATACACTTCCACGTAATGTCATCGCCGAGCCAGTCTGACGCCAGGCGCCGCGACGCTATGACGTCACTGAACCGCGCTTCGCCGACGAACATACCTCGCCTAGCGATTGAGAACTCATGAATGAAATCCTATTTACTATCAAGTATCCGGATAGAGTACTCGCGAGGGGACGCGCCTACGAGCACAGGTTCGCATGAGCACCGCGCGAGCGGGACCGTGAAGGGGGTTCCATGGTGAACGCCGGGGACCAACTGGATACGGTGCTGGTTCGCCAGCTTCCAAGCGCAGTATTATCTGTCCATATTAATCGTGTCAAGTTGCGTGTGACAGAGCCAATCTCCGCGCGTGCGATTGCTCCGCAATGTAATCGCGCGGCGAATCGATACAGTTCGAATAGTCGAAATACCGATTTACGTCGACGAGCTTATCGTTTGCGAATTATCGGAACGCGATATTCCGGCTATATCTTCATCAGCCTTGACCAGTGGTTAATCTCTCCCAGTGAGGGTCCTAAATAGCGATGGTCTGTTGAGAGCGATCACGTTTCGCGAATAACGCGCAAGATTCCCGCCCGCCAGCTGGTTTTCTCGCGCGCCGTCTTTATTCAGAGCCCCCCGATGATGTTCTCCACAACCTTATCGACATTCTGTGCAAAAGTTGTGCGAGTTGTTGGTGCACGCGACGATTATCGGCTGTCACGATCGAAAGCTGCGAAGACACGACGCTTTAGTGCACCTCGGAGAGCAGATGTCTCGTCGATATCCGGTTTGTTTTATGAATGGGCTGCTGCGCCAGGAGAGAGCATCTCGATAATCAGGCTTCCGTGGCCTTTCAGCACGAACGTTCTCCAGAGGATTCGCAAGCTGGAGAACGAGAAATTGCTCCCGCGTATTTCCTCGTTTAGCCGCTTTCGCTTCCGCTTCACTTTTCACTAGCCCTCGAATCTTTTCTTCACTACCGATCAGCTCGATTATATTACAACGTAATATTATAACGCGTGCTCTAAGAAACGTATGTCCAGGTGTCATACGGCACCAGGTCAAGGGTGCAGCACGACCTCGACCAGAAGTTAATCATTCCACAAGGCTGTCTCTCTCCCTCTCGTCGCGGCCTTCGACGTCCCCGAATTTCGCAGGACCGCCCGTTGCAGTGGCACGTCTCTCATGCAGATCGACTTCCGCAATTTCGTTCGTGCGACGCGGCATGAACAACGCATGAATCAAAATCCCCCCCCCCCCCCGGTATCGGACGCGTTTAAACGAACTTCGCGGGAACGCGACGCGACGAGACACTACGCGCCATCGCGACCGCGACGTGACGCGAATTCGCACCAGCCTGACTGATCTGCATTCGGATTCACGGATTCTCCCCGAGAGTGAGATCTCGCTTGGCTGATCGCTCGCCTCCTCCTTTGTCATGCCGCATACGTCATTCAGAAACGAGTGAAATCTCCATGTTAAAGGGAAGAAAAGGGGTGTCCCCAACTTTGCTGTAACTTCATTTCATGAACCGCTCTCTCGCGCGGAGACTGCGCGTCCTGTTCGTCCATTGTTATTCCATCCCAAGTTTTTACAAAGTTCCGACGACGACGAACGGTTTCGTGCCGAATCAGCTCACGGCGTGTCGGACCGTATTTTCCATCTTCATTCAATCTCCACGAATCGGGGCTTTTCCTCTCGGGGCCTTTAGCCGAGAGAATTTTCGTTGGCTTCAATCGCGACTCGATTAATCCGCCCGGACGGTGAGCGCTGAGAAGAGATTGGGGATAGATATAGAAAGCACGGAAAGGGCACAATTCATTATTCACTAGCGCTAATGACGTCGCGATAAATACGCTGATATAACCTGAATTCACGTTTCTTCTGTCATATCAATTCGCGCATCGCAAATTAGATTAATAATTACCTCAAGATTTTTTAACAGTAATTTATTGTTTCCCTTGATCATTCCTTACTGCATATTTTAAACAAAGATCTGCCAAACTTTAATTTAATATCTCGCTATTTTGCAAATATTCAAAGAGATTAAATTAAATTCTTTATAGTTAAAAATTCCTTATATCATATAACTTCATAATTTTTTCATACTTTTGTCCTTTTTTATTAATAGTTGAAAAACCTGCAATGACAATAAACGAATAGAGGAGAGGAAAGAGAAACATTGTAATAACAGTTAATCGCTCCCGAGTAACAAACGGCCTGATATATATTCTTTCATGGCATCCGGAAAACGATAGGATTAAAGGAGGTCGTAGCGGAACAAGGGAATCGTGACAGTGAGAGCTAAGGAAATACATTTAGTGGAAATTCCGTTTAATCTCGGGATAAGGTTGGAGATATCGTAACGCTGTTGGCCTTTAAAGCCCTTCATATAATGGCCCAGAAGGGATTGGCTAGTGCAAGTTACGAAAGTAGCCTGTATCGGTTGTCTGGTCTTACGACCTTTGAAACTTTAATGCGCTCGATTTGAAGCGACGCTGTATCTTTGCGTGTGACATTCATTTGCATTACACTCGAATATCTCATCATTATTCTCGAAAGATAAAAATACGCTCATTGTGGGTATTTAACGAGTCCGTTTATTTAGTCTTTAGAGACGAATTTCTCAACTACGTAACCACTTTGATGAACTTCGCAGTAACGTTTCCCAGCCTTCTCCGAGTTCGTCTTAATTTTCCGATACGATCTTTGCGAATTTTGAAACTTCAGCGAAGAGACCAAGCGGTGCGATTAACGATTTCGCAAAACTTATCGCACCGGAAAATTGTCTGTTCTCCCTCTCGACGCCCGCCTACAATTCGCTGTTCAAACGTGATTAAATTTCTAATATCTGGCTCTAATTTTCGCGGTGACGCTTCAAAACGAGCGCATCGAGTGCGAAAGAAAAATGGGAAGCTGCAATCCCGTGACTGATTCACGGGAGAGAGCTCGCGTTCTCATTAAAATTCCCCCTTGTCTTCTTCACAGAGAAAGCAATATCATCGAAAAGAAAATCTACGTGAGAGGCATATCAACGAATCGACCCCATTAGCAAGACGACGCGAGTGATATCGAACATCCTGTGTTGTAATTAAATTGATTAAGCGCCCCCCCCTCCCCTGCCTGCACATCTCGAGCAAAATCAAACTCTATCATTCGAGATTCGGCACCGCCGTGCCCTCGATCGCGACGCAAATTTATCAAGGAGCTCGTGCTTCTTCCCGAGAAGAAAGTTTTCGCCGTTCTGCAAAACACCATCCGCCTTCAGATTGAATTCAGCGAACTTGTCGAAGGCGGGAGGGGAATTGGAAGGAAGACTTCGGCTCAACGGGGGAGGAAGTTGCAGCAGGCAGAGAAACTTATCAAGTGGAATTCGATAGAGTATCTTCGCGGCTACGAAACAGGAGGAGTCAAGAAACTCGGTGGGGAACGGGGAATTCCAGGGAAGACAATTCGTGTGTCTCGCGCCTCGAGAAACTTCATCGTCCAGCAAATCCTTCCTGTCTTCGTGTACCAACGCGGAAACCAACCGGTCGTACTCCAATCGTTCCCGGTGCATCCGTGAGAACGTAAGCTTCGTTCTGTCGACTGTAATTTGGCGAAATCGGGAGATGCAAGGCGGACGGTGAGAATCCGCAACAAAAGAGATCCAATTTAGAAGCGGAGTCTTGGACTCGGCGAAGAGGAGATTGGTGTAACTCGCGCGCGCGTTAGACCCGCTCCAAACTACGAAGATGGGTAAGAAGAATAGCAAGCTCAAGCAGGATACCATCGATCGTCTTACCACGGACACGTACTGTAAGTAGCAATAACCTTCTTGGTCGTCGTACTCGCCATATACTATCTCCCTTATCGCATTGTTGTTGTGCAAGTGCGTGCGAAATCGCGTCACGGGCGGATTATATCGCACAACGGAGGCGCGTGTCCCCGATTATCGCGATCATCATAAATTTCCGGGCGCGCGCGCGATATTTTCGTGTTCGCCGGTCGTAAACGCCAAGTTAAATCGTCTGGCGCGGTCATGACGAACGGTTGTGCTCCTTCCAACGTTGCAACTCTTCAAAAAGTGGGTCTTCCGAGTCGCGGATTCTTCCGAGCGAGCTGGCGCGAGGATTGCAGGACCAAAAGATGAACGGGGGGGGGAGGGCGAGCTTCTCCGGTTTTTCCGACTGACCTACCGCGTTATTTTGGCGATCCAGGTAACCGCGCAGCTTCCAACGTTGAACGACTCACTGTCCCCCTTTTCTCTCTCTCTTTCCCTCTCTCTCCTTATCGGTCTATCGCTTTCTCTCCGCATTCCCTCTGTCTGCACGTTAAACGCGCATCGATCGCATGGTCGTTCAATACGCGCCGCAACGACGACATACCCTCCTTCATTCGATAAAACGCGTTTAATCCATTCCACAAAGTTTGCCTGTCGGAAGCAACGGCACACCGCGCTTCCACGCCACGTGGCTTTGTTTCCGTTGAACGAGAGCTCGATTCGATAGCGAGCGCGACGTCTACAACCGTGGACTTCTATTTAATCTTTCAGTAAAAAGTTGCGCAATACGGTAACTACATTTACAACTAAGTCTAATATTTACACCATGCGGTTTTACACCAAGCTTGAATAGTCTATAGAACAATCGTGAGAACGGACAGTAACGGCGAAAACCGTTAAAAATCTCGGTAACAAAATTATGAACGCGGGTCCCCAACATTATATAACACGAGTATAAGTCTCACGTGAAAATTGTCGCGTCGTTAACGGCTAAATATTCCCAGCCACGGGCGCGCAAAAAATGTACGGCGGGCAGAGTTCTCGGTGAATTATTCGGGTGAAAATGCAGTGAAGGGCAGGTGCGTTTTTGGTCTGGACATTTCCAAGTGATTACTCTGGCACCAATGATAGCTTTCACGTGGACCCTTATTAGGATTTTCGCCCTCACCGCTGGCAGATCGACGCGACCTCGTGCGCAAAAGCAAATTCAATTAATAAACATCACGCACGGGAACGCGCGGATCGTTCAATAAACGTTTTTGCAAAGCGACAGACCTGACAATGAAATTTTAAGTCAACATTTTTCTATGTCAGTGCCCTTTCTAAAGCCTCTTGTGACATCGATCGTATCGTGATTAATGATAAGAGGACATCGTCCTTTATACCCTATTGTTCAGTCATTTGCTCGCATCGTACAGAAAATAATTACTATGATAGATGGGAATATATTAGCGCCATAAAGTTTTACCTTCATTTCTTAGAATTTGTATTATTTTCTCCTTTCGTTTACGACACTTAAAATTTAATAAATGCACATTTCTTACAGAAATCTGAAACGCGTACACGCTAAACGAAAACGACATTCCTATTTCGCACTATTGTGACAGTTTCTAGTTAGACAAAACTGTATCGTGTTATTCAGTTGTTTGCTTGTACCGTACACAGAAAATAATTACTGTAATAGATGCGAATGTATCAGCTCCATAAACGACTATCCTTATTTCTTAAAATTGGCATTGTTTCTTCGTTTTCGTTTACGATATTTAATAGATGTGTACATTTCCTACAGAAATCTGAAACATACGCTAAACGAAAACGACATTCCTGTTTCGCGCCGACAGTTTCTAATCTGACAAAAACTGTGTCAGATATAGACAAAGTATGTATGTACAGGATTTCCGATAATCCAGTTGTCATGACTTATTTGTGCCTTTGTACTTTGATAACCGTCAATTTATTAACTCAACCGACCGGATGACCTAGTATAATAAAAAGTTGCGTGTACCGAGGAATATCGTCAAGTACACCCGTTGCAAGACCAACTTTATTAAACAAGTAGCTTCTCGGGTTTGCGCCTGCATCAATAATACGTGCCAACGTATTCTATCACCGAGCCGCACGCATTTAATGTTACATGCCATTGTCGACGTCATCGCGCTTTGATTTCGAGTAAAGTAAATCGTGCCAGACTGAAAGTGGCAACGCTTACGTGAACGTTTACCCCGTTTTCGAATAAGGTACTATCGACGTTGAAATGTTAACTTCGCTCGAACATGGTCGCACAAATATTTATCGACACGCGAGAAAAGTGAGCAGGTTTCAATCAATTCACGCGCGTGTTTGTTTTGCAATTAATACAAACGCGATAAAGAGCCCTGAAATAACGTTTGCGTCACCACCTTGCTCATCGGGCACTCCTTGTCGTCGTGATGCAAGAATACGAATTAATTAACCAAAGTGCGACTGTTTGTCGAAATTGATTGAAAGTTAAAAGCGTTTTCAGCCGTTTATGCCGCAATGTGTCGAATCGCGTCGACAAAAAAAATATAATCTCATCCAACAATATTCTCCGGTTTCCCGCTTTTCTTTCAAGCACAGAGAGCGGTTTAACGTGCCGTAAAATTCGCACATCGCGCTCGTTTACCGTCCTGTTTCCGTTATACCCGTGTATGGGAATAATCCAGGTGCAACTTTATGCAGACCGCCCCTAATGAACATCAAAGCCTTGCTTTGAATTACTTGCAGTTTCTCCAACGACATTCTATTCACTTGTTCGTAGTGTAAAAAAATAATTTCGACTACTATTCAATTTGAAATAGTTTATTTTAATTGCCTGCAATCAAATAATTTTTAAATATTGATATTTATAAAGTATATAATTCGAGATTTGTTAGACATTCACGAATTTTTATCCAATTTATAATTTTCACCCAAGTTATAAATTCAGAAAAATTTCCATTGTTTCGGAAATATTTATGACATATCCGGTAATTAATACACACACATAAATACACGATACTTAATAATAATTTATTTGTCAAAATTTATTAGGTTTATAATTCTTTATAGGTAAACCAAATAAATTTTGGCAAATAAATTATTATTAAGTATCGTGTATTCATGTGTGTGTATTAATTTTATCAATGCCTTTATAAATATATTATCTCAAATATCTTATAAAAATATAAAAATGTTTTACAATTCTATTAATTATAATTACGTACCAGAATACGTAAAGTCAAGATAATAATACCATGTAATCCTTCTTGTCTCGATAAATTAAAATTAATTCTTACAATTACTTTCCTACAAATTTAATATTGTACGAAACGACAGCTATTAATGTCAGCCTTTATAAGCCCTAAAATAAGATACAAAACACTAGAAAGGATCAGCCAAAAGGTCTAGGCTTGATAGATAGTTTCAATCTTCAGACGCCCGGTCCGAGCCGAGGTCCAAGCTCTTATCTATTAAAGTACCGTTGATACATTTAGAAGGGCCTTTGTCGAAGATAGGCACGCCTCGGTGATCAGCTGCGAGCTTGAAAATCTTCCGCTCTCGCGTCTATTATTCCGCCTGGACGGACAAAACCTTTCAATGATTCGCTCCTTCGATAACTTCCGATTCGTGCACGACTCGTTGTCGGGAGGCGCAACTTCCGAAGGCATTCCAGAGTCCTTTGAGGAAATTCCCATCGCGGAAATTCGACACGGATTTCGTCATTTGCGGCGACGCGTTTTATTGCCTTCCGGATTTTTATATTATTTACGCAAAGGAAGAGTCTCTCGAAACTTGCTAAACTAGACACGCTCTTGAACTTTAATTGCGACCGTCGAGAGTAGACTTTTAAAGGCACGAATTTAAACTGCGCTTCGCTTTTAGCGTGCTTAACGCGGCGGAAAATACCTGTCTTATCCGAAAACCAATTTCGGAGTCCGCAATTTCTGGACAAGTCGATCGATACGAGAAGGGATTTTCGTGAATATCCCCGTAAAAGTTTCCATGAACGCATGAGTAGCTTCACAGATAGATTGGAGTATGGAAAATGACGGCACTGACTTTATACGAAAATTCATCTGAAATTAGAGAACGACTCGACAATGGATCGTTATGAATCGATTACAAAAATTGGTACAGCGATATCGTCGTCGATAGTTTCTCTAATTGAACGTTAAAAAACAGAATGTTGCGAAACAATTGTGCGAAATTAAAACGCTGCTTCGAATTGCGAAACTGGGGGACATATGTATAACACATTTAAATGGAAAATATCGATAGAGAAAACATGACATGTAAATTGCAAAACGGGCACGGAACACGAATGCGTGGGATTATAATATTCGTAACACAAATCGTCACGAGCGGATGGCGCTAGCGGCGCGGTCGGATGTCATCTTGCTGTAACATTTAGTTTAAATTATGCGCTATCGATGCGACATCTCCGCGCCAGCAGCGCACGAACGTCAAGCCCGATGCCTGTCGCGATTTAACGTGATAGCACGAGAGTCCAATAACGGCGATAAATTACTGTCGCGAATTTGCCAGCTGGACGAACATACGAGAGAGAGAGAGAGAGAGAGAGGGAGAGAGAGAGATCCGGTGTTCTCATTACGGAAATAATAACTATGAAATTACAAGTTATTACGGATTACGAGCTCGTTAGAGGCCTGCAGTCACGAGGAATTTCACGCGCGGATGCACCTTTAGCCGGGCATCATCGTCCTTTTGGATTATAAATTCAGACCCGGTTGGTTTAGGTTGATAATCCGATTCAACTTTCGTCGAGCGAGCGAGCGAGCGAACGAACGACCGGGTTGCACCATGATTGGCGACTGCCTCGCCAATGCCGCAACTATGCTGCGAATAATTAATGATCAGTAAGTATTAATTACGGGAACGGAGAACATGGCATTTCGCGGAAATTGTAGATCCGGCCCCTTGTGTACATAGGAGGTAGTAACAATGTTTGAGAGCAGCACACGCACGCGTGGAATCTTTGATAAAATTCAAATTAGCAGACACCCTTGACATAAATGGGAAATACCTAATTGCGGCGTAATGCATTCTTGTTCGCGATTATTAGATTTAGCGCGATCGAATTTACTACAACTTTCTGCTCCCGTGTCACACACTCGCGCAAAGAAAATTCCGCTAAGCGGATTGCTAAATATAACAAATTATTTCATAGATAAAATTAACCGACAAATTATAAATTGTATGTACATTGCGCGCAAGCAATTTTATCGTCGATTTACAAATATTCTTTCCTCGTCTTCGTGTAATCCTGTAATCCAATAAAATCGCGATGAGTAACGTTAAGCTCGTAACGGCGATCTGATCTTCGCTCTCCGATCCTGTATCACGCATTACGCTACGCGATAACGCGATATCATATATCAGCGACGGTATAAAGAAGTGGCGCATTAACTCTAGTTAAACGCTAATGGCTATAAAGCCAATTATATTAGTAATTAAATTTATATAGATTTTAACAAATCGAATTAATTTTAATTCACATTCGAAGCAATCTTAGCTATGTAAACAAGTTTTTATTTTCACATACATTTGCCAAAAAAGGATAAGCCGGTGGGATCGTAGAAACAATCCCACGATTGTCGACGAAAATCCCACCGTTTTTCCGATTAAGCTTTGACATAATCCCGAGCAATAAAAGCGACTTTATTAATGCCACATTTACGAAAAAAGACATTTGAGATATAACTGTTAATTACCGCGCACAAACATAAAATAAAGTGTGCTACGCAGTATATTGTAATACAATCGACGATACACACACATTTCATAACTGCACATATAGCTTTCTGAAGCTTCATATACCAGGACAATAGAATTCATCGGTCAACCATGCAATCCTCCTAAAAGGGGATTCTCACTCCATAGAACAGTCAATATACAAAACACCATAAAATCGCTGGCGCAGCGATTATTTTCATTCTATTATTTATTGATGTCGCTTCGACATTAAATATACAGAAAATATTTTTAAAAATAATCAAAAAGTTATATTTAAATGAGAGATCGTTTGAACATATTATAGTTTGTATCCGATGATAATTTCAACTCTACTTAACTGTCGCTTATATAAATATTCATTTCGCACATACCATTATCTCGTTATAACATTAGGCTCGTATTTCAAGAAACAATTAAAAATTGATACTTATCCCTCTATTTAACAGTTATCCAAGCATTACCTATTTCATTTCCTATAAAAAAACTACCCGATGGCAATTTCGTCCGTAGTTAACATTCGCCCATAAACGCCCGGATACAAACATTTCGCGTCATTACGACCATTGTCGCAAGCTTGAGCACCGTCCACACACCCGCTCAGGAAACTTCCATTTAATCTGCCCGTGAAAATCAATAGGCAGTCCGGCGAAACAATGTTTCGCGACTACGTTGCGTTACGAGCGATTACGAGGACCTCGTGCTCGAGTCTCGGCATTCGTTCTCGCGATCGCGTGATACACGCGCCATTATCACAAGCGGCTTATTAATTTATCTGATGCGAGATTACGTCCCTCACTTTTCCTGTCCCGGCTTTATCTCGAGTGCCCCTGATCTACGTTCCTCACGTAGTTTACTGGCGTAGTTTACTTACGCACGCTCGCGAGCTTCAACACGACCGGCAAAGTTCTTGCGCGCAATTTGTCTGCGTGTAAACTCGCAGACAAACTGCGCTCAGGTTCTTCGTGATACACGCGCGCGAACCGCAAGGATCTCGCCGATAAACTGCGAAAACTATCATTTATCTTCGGTTCCTCGCGAGATGTTACTCAATTTCTCTTTAGGATCTAGCTAGAGTGCCGCCACGATGGACGATCGTGTATTACGTCACGACAAAGTTTCGCCGTTTTTCCTAGGCAGCCTCCCGCAAGTTCTAACTGATCGACTCACGTATACAGAGGTGTTTATGACCTTATATTTAGGAATTTAAAACGAATACCGGGTAAAGCCCCACTGATATTTACTTCATCCCCACCTATTTTACTCCACATCTAACGAGATACCTAACAAATAAATATCTGCGTTCAGCCGTAAGGGAAAAGAACCTCGCTTCTATCGCCATAGCTCCGACATATCCCTCTGCTTATGGCTTCCTTATATACTCCCTGAGTAGTATTGGATACTTAAATTCGCTTTTATGTCGCGTCACATTACAAAGTCAACGAAAATAATAAATTCGCAGGCACTTTTACGGCAGATGTTCCGCTCCGTTCATTTTTCCCGCATCAGCTTTATGTCCGAGCGAAGTCCTTACCCGTCGGACGCGAGAGAAGTAATACTCGGCGAGTTTCGTGCCGACTTCAATCCCCCGGCTTAAATCCCCGCCGTCGAGCGACGGCGAGCGCATCGACCATGAATCATCCAGAAAATTCTCGGAGTCACGTTTCATCCTTCGGGAATCGCGGAAAAGAGAGCTTCGCGTCCGGCAATTTTCCAGGAAGTTCGCGATACTCGCAAAATCGGCCGCGGTTTATTTCGGGTCATAGGTATTGAATGTTATTTTCGCTAGTGACCCGGCGCGCTTTTCCTACAAAAGAAACCAGGACGGAAAAATCGAACGAGCGTATCGCGTACAAGTTGACGCGACGCGTCGGCGTCGGCGTCGCGTTAAAACCGCTGCGATTCGTCGCCGGTGTCCTTTTTTCTTCCCGTCGCGAGAACGGCAGAACGAATACGTTTGCCTGGGTGACCCCCGCCATCCCCCCGCGTCTTTTACCCTCGTCTCCTTCCCTCGGCCCCCTCCGGAATGGAAACGACGATACGTGAAGTTTGCGAACGCTTCCTTTTCCGTCCTTTGCAAACGCGACGTCGACGTCGTCGTCGGTTATTATTCATTTTTACCCGCCGACTATCCCCCCGTCTCGGCACGTCGTCTGTCACGGTGAACGATCGATGCACGTAATGCTTTTTCACTCGCCGCGCACGTCGCCGTCGCCTATGCGCTTGCGAGGGGGTATTATACACGCGTGCGAACTAGACGTCGACGATTACCGGCCGGCCGCATATGTAATCGCTCTGCCTGTCGAGCTTCGCGTTTTGCCGCGAGTTTTTACTCTGTACGCCCGTCAACTTTCCGTTCCGCAATATGAGGCGATTTCTAAATATCTATAAGCTGCGGCCCCGCCTGGATGAAATTAACTTGAAATTTCGCTTTAGCAACATTAATACAGTTGCAGAGCCGCATTGATATTTACATTGTATTAAAATATTTACATCCACCCGTATCTAAATAAAGCAAATTTGAAAGTTCCATTTAGTTGATACAAGCAGCTAAATCGAGAGTTCGGAAGCTCTCGGAATGTACGTTCAAGCCGTTTCAGTGTACAAATCGACGAGTTCGCCAAATCCGACATGGTCCGTTACGTTCTCTATTTAAATAAGAGAAATGCCTGAAGTAATTAAATGACTAAATTGATTAAATTTCAATAGTTTACGTAAGAGATTATAAACTAAAAGTGATGTTTAACAAAAGATCGTTGTCAGACGTTCCAAAAGTTGTGCGAATGATATTATATATTCCTCCTTATACACCTCCAAAATGAAAATATAACAAGTACCGGTCATAAACGTAAAGCATGCTTTATGAAATTGTGTTATACGTGTACAGCCCCGCTACCGTTCTCTTTCCGAGGAAAATGCTCGCCTCCCTATCACGAAGTGCTCTTATCCTAAATTTTTCAGCCACGTGCGCGAGCGTGTACGGGGTTAATTTAATTTCTCAAAGACATAACAGCCGCGCGGAAAGTGCAAACTCTTGCATGCGCGTCCTTTACACGTCGGTTATATCCCCGCAGGACGAGTCTTTCGGGGTTACACCTCGTCTACTCTAGGCAGCTGACGAGGAGACACGAAATCCCACCGATCAGTTAAGGCACCGATTATTCGAGGATGCACGTAGCGCCAACGGCAATTATCCCGACGGGAAAATCGAATATCCGTGCGAATAACTGCGAGCGGCAACGAACGAAACACGCTCTCGCGCCGAACGAATCACTTATCGATGAGTGATCCCGGTTAAATGAGCGCTAATTGACTATCGAGCAGTCGTTTCCTTCGCCTCGCTCTTCGAACCGGCGAACACGCGGGGGCGCGGCGCAACGCCGCGAGTTTCGCCCAACTTCTCGCGCGGCAACGGTATTTCTCCGATGTTAATTTCCAGCCCCTGTAATCTCGTTACAGTCCCGAAACGCTTGGAACTAGAATCTAGGACGGCGCGATAGATACGCGCCCGACTGCTGGGCGGAGGAACCGGATGTACCCCGAGAATCCGCCCTTTGTTCAAACGAGGTTGAATTTATGGGACCGTTGCCGTAATCCCGCGGGCCCTTGCGGGCGGTCGTGTACCGAGTGCGCTGATATCGTTCTATTAATGATTCATACATTCAACAGCTCGGCTAGATTAAACCGATCGAAGTCTCGGCGTAGCGAAAAAAATAAACGAACGAAAATGAAACGCAGTAGCATAAGAGGGGCATGATTGCTCTTTTCGCATATCGAAACTATGCGAATACAGATATTTCCTTTGTATAGACGCGCGGCTATATAGATTACGCGAAACCGTACGAATATTCGTACGTAACATTACTGCACGCGCGCATTTCCATCTCCGATACCGCATGGACGGCAAAGCTATTTCGATGCGCGCGGCTCCGCTCTCTCGCAAAGACCGTTCTATGTACGCTGGAGTACATAAAAGAGATTTACGGTATGCTATATGTGCTTAAAAGACTTTTATTAAACCGAACAAAAATATCATTGTATCTCTGGTAAATTATAGCGAACGAGTAAAGCTTCATCGGAGAGAGGTAATTGGATTTGAATGGAACTGTCTCGTTTTTGCGCGCGTCCGTGCGCCGCGATATACAACGATAAAAATAAAATTATTGCCGGTGTCATTACTACAGCGATAAATCTGCATTTCAGTGATACTGAAACAGCGAGATTATCTTATCGGGACCTCAGATTGAGAACACATTGACATTTTTTTTTGTTCGGGTTTTAACATCAGGTTTTTGCATCGACATCGGATGCCGCTAGGGTAACTTTTTATCCAGAAAGCTGTTTCATGATGAATATTGAGAGATCTGATCCAATAAAGTACATATAACCTTTTCCGATCTGTGGCAAAATAAATAGTACTTGTAACTCAGAGAAAAATATCTAATGGAAAATATACCGTTGTGACTCACGCTGCGCGCCGGAAAAAAAACAAAACGATTAAGATTTAGAACAGATTGTAAAAATTTTTAACATGGCCTATTTTATTTATACAGCGTAGTTTTGCATAAGAGACACAGCAGCAAGATCGCATCTATCTTCATTCATATATCTTCGTACGATGTAATACGAACGTAAGAATACACTTATTAGCTTCTCGAAGGAATCCGAAGAATTCCAAGCGCTTTAACGAGCTTAATGAGATCAAAGCGCTCGATTCCTCATGAAGAGAAAAAGTTGGCCTCAGTCCCGTTCGATAGAGGAAATTCGATTACTGAACGTGAATGAGTGGAACGAGTGTATTTCAGGCGAGACGGAGAGAAGAGTCGAGAGCCGAAAGACATCTTCGGGCGTTCGATTTTAATCAAACGATGGCAAAAGCGGTTTCCTTTTATAAGACGTTGGCGTGTTCTTTATATAGAATTATGTTCAATAATGTTAATTAAATATCTATCGAATGTACCAAAAAATCTCAGCTATCTACTGTATATATTCTACGAGTCCGGAAGAGTAATCACTTTAGCCATTATCAAACCGCTATATTAAATGGTTTCGCGATGTAAAAAAGGTACAATGGTATCGCGTATTTTTTGCATTCGACTCGGCAGTTACTTCTTTTTCGAACCTTCCGCGCCATTTAAAAACCACGATCGCTCGTTTACACGCGATAAAATTTAGAAATAACAGAAAAAAAGCAGAGCTCTGTTAAAATATAGTCTTTAATTCGGATAGCTGCTGATCTTCGAGCGATCTTACCTTCGCTTGGAAGAAATAAATTAGACAGACGAAACAAAATAAATTATTTCGCGATTAGTGCCGATATCTGTTTGGACGAACGTGAAAGTGATTTTTATTAGCCATAAAATCTAAAATGTCAGGTATTGGCGGACCCGCATGTTCCGTATCGTAATGTTCCGTGGACGAAATGTCGATCACGTTCGATTTTGCGAGCCCCGGTTTCGCAAGGAACATAAAAGCACGATGCACTCGACTAGAATACGAACTGCAAGTCACGGACGATTTAAGGTGGTCGTCGGCGTCGTGGGTCTTTTGTCTTTTAGGAAACGCAGAAATGTGCGCAACCGCGGTTATATTTTATCCTGGAATTCCTCCATTTACAACCATTTATTTAATATTTAATATCACGCGGCTCTGCCACGACGAACGGCATGGATGGAAAATATGATCGATTTTTATTAATGTGTTAATGAAAATGGATAACCCAGTTGTCACCTGAGGGGATTCGTTCTTGATCCCTTTATCGCGAATATTCCCGTGAGTATTTCAAAGAGTAACAATATATCGTTGTTTTAATAAAAATTAAAAAATTCTTCAATTTTGCTACTTTTTAAAGGAAACGGACGATTCTGCTTAAAATCTGATGATCTATATACATGCGAGAAATTTAGAATCAAATATTTATAAAATATCCGCTATAAACAAAAATTATAAATTATTTCGGTAACGCAAAATATTACTAGAAAATGTTACTGAAGTTTTTCTTCAATTTTACGTAGTGAGGTCCAAAAGTTTCCGGCTCAAAGGTATTAAAAAAATGATAAAATAAAACAACTATTTTTATTTTTCAAAAAATATAATCACTCTTTATTTCAATGTATTTTTTTAGAACGAGAAATTAATTTTTCTGAACTTTTAAAATCTAATTTGCGTGGAAAAAACACCGATGATGAAGAAGTGATTTCCGCAGTATTAAACTATTTCAAGGATAAAAATTTAGAACATATTTTTAGTGATAAATAAAACAATTAATTTATCGTTCTAAAAAACGTATAAGTACTTATTAAATAAAAATATTGAAAAAAATTGTTTTATATTTTTTATATCCTTGAGTGGGAAACTTTTGAATCTTATTACATATATATATCTCATCTTCTTTCGGAAATTACTTAAAAATCATTGCTATAAAAAGAACGCATTTTTTGTACACGTCGACACGATGCTAATTAACATACATGCCGCAGAAAATTTCAATGTAGATTAATCGTTTTTTTTTAGCCCGCGGTAATAGAAAAATCGCGAGATAGCGTGAATGCGGAATGCATTTATTTTCGGGATGCCAAGCAGGGAAAATGGGGCTTGCGTGAAAGGTTTTTTCTAGTTGTTCGAACGTATGCGCCTGCCATACTCGCGTCCTCGAGTGATTTCCAGCAGTAAAATCAGACGACACGGTGCACTCCGGCGTCGATGGAAGGAGCACGATAGCTCCTTATTCTAAGAAAATGGAATACAGATGGGCCGGGCGAAGTCTTTTGCTCGGCGCCGGAGCCGTCTCTTTACTTCTTCTTTAGAAATTCCCTTTCCACGCTCCGGCATGACCGCGCAAACACAATTCTCATTTTTATGCCAAGAGTGGAAGATGAAGATAAGGAGAAGAAGGATGACGGACAATCTAATAGAATGAACGAACGAAGGAACGAATGAACAAAAGAAATCGTAGATCTTTTCGCAAAGTTATAGCTATTATTCCTGCTGTGTTTTCCATTCTCTTGAGGTACATTTTTTTAAATGAAAACCGCGTCAAATGCGAGAGATCTATCGTAGCCGTAAAAATTTATTCCGACAGCGAAGTTTTATTTAGAAAATGTATGAATTTTATCAGAGAATATAGAAATTCTCAATAAGATCCATGCAATATTTTGAGCATGTGCGCATTTTTCAAACGTGACCATTGACATTCGCCGCCAAATCGCCGATCAGGAACGAATCACATTTTTCTTCGTTCGTTCGTTGCAAACGAAACATTGCAAACGATAAAACAATTGCGGATCAAATCGTGAGTCTTGTAATAATATCAAATCATTGCATAAATAATTATAACTTCACGTTGTGTCAATAATTTGATTTCATGATAACGATACCGTGGAAGTGTGTTAATAATTAGGAAAATCATAATAAACAAACTAACTCGATGCTAAATATCTGAAATATCCACTTGAAGATACTCACATGTATACGAGTCAAGTGAAAAACATGGCCAATTACGCATGTTAATTAATACGCTGGGATTATCCGGTATTTTGTTCGGCGCCTCCCACGCGGCATATTTACACGCACGAATTGCTTTCAGCCTGAGTGAAAAATATTAATAAACTCAGATGCAACTCGATACAACAGTTATGCAGGATTACGGGCGTTAATTAACGCTACACAATAATCACCCATATTCTATATTTCACACTCGACATTCTCCGCGTTCAGTCGCAATGCTTACGAACGCGAGAAGATTATTACAAATATCAAATCATTTTAATTATAGTGAGTATAAGTGATCGATGTCCTGTGTAACATGTTTCTCGATAAAGTTTTTGTTTCCTGTTCATTCGAACACGGGATTAATTGTAGATTAAAACTGTGGCGTGCCGCATTTTTTTTTTAATAAATCATGCAGACCCGACCGAAACCTCGATCCATCTCGCTGTCATTAAAAGAGATTGAAAAAGGGAGATTAAAAAAGTCGACTTGGCACTCCGTTTCGTGACACGCTTCTCGCACGTGTGGCTGATATGCGTGCCGCTGTCTTGTCGCGTTTCGAGACAATAGCGATGTGACGATGTCTCGTGTCGCACGGGAGCTTAAACCGCAACGCACACTTCCACCGTCTGTCAAAGCCGCGTTTATGTGTATCCCAGTAATTGGTGGGAGAGCACTTGTGCGCGAGAGAGGTGACGAAGCGGAGCGGAGGTAAGACACAACCGTGCGGGAATCAACACGGGCGTAGACATAGACATAGATCAACGATTTATCGTCCTGCGAATCTCGCCCGTGTTTGTTCCGCACGCTCGTGCCAAATAGGCAATGGAATTAGTATATTTAACGAAAGATTTTGTGGCTTTCACGACGTACACGCGATCTCGAAATAACACGAACAGTGGCTTGTGCGTAGTTCGATTAATTATTGCGATTAATTAACATCATCCGTTATTCATATGCATATATTATTAATTATTAATCGTTTACTATATAGATTGTTATTAACTATTATTCAGCAAATTTCAACAATTAGGTTATTGTTTGCGATTACTAAGGCTACACTGTAATCTCCGTTAACGATAATGAAAAAATATAGCCGAATCAATATTCAGCAAACGTAACCAAAGCTTTTTGCGATTTTCCTCGTTTCTCGTTTTTCACTAATAACACGCAGAGATCCAATATACCGCTAGACCGTGCCGCGTACAAGCGACTAGAAATTTAATTTGCCTGACACACCGCATGTAACTGTCACACCATCGCCACGACATTTTATTACGAAATAATATAATAAAATGCATCAGTCGCATTTCCTGTCCGAGCGCAAGTTTACCGCGCGCAAAGATCACATAATAGACGCGAGAGTCGTCAAAATTTAATTCAATTCGCTTCTATCAACGCGGTGAGATCGTCGTAATTGTGTTACACGATTGCACGAAACACCGTCCCAATTGCGTCCGCGTAAATAGTTCGCACGAGTCGTTACCATATTCTCGCAACGTGTATCGCAATGCGTGCACAATGCGTCCCGTCGGATTCGATCGCGTTACATCCGGGACGGCGCCGTTAATTCAAGCGTTCCATTAAAATGCACTTTGCAACCAGTTGTTTCACGGAAATACACGGAACTGCGAATCTGTTCACATTCAAAATCGATTTACCGAGCGAACTCGATTCAAAGATCACAACCATTCTTCTTCAATTGACGATGTCGGTGGATTATGCTGAAATTATTCAATTATTTAATTTGTTGAGAAATATTTCAGATTAGAACAGACTGAAAAAAAACTAAATGTTCGGCGAATAAAGTTTATCCTCAATCAGTAACTACTTTTTCGTTTCAAATTGTTATATGAATTAAAATGTAAATTAAAACATTCCAAGCGAAAGTTGGGCATTACGTGCAATAATATCGCTAAAAAAGTTGCGAGCTACACCGAGCTGTACTATCTGACTCGATATAGACTGATGTTACATTTGCTCTTTGCTTAAACCTCTTTGCTTAAACGAGTACGAGATAACGAACCTTGAAAAATGGAGTTTCTCCTCGGGCCGAGATCGGCCCGCTAATAAGAGGCGTGACTCCACTTTCCCGTCGACGATTTTCCACCATTATCGCCGCCGTCGCTGTTGTCGTAACGGCACGGCGCTGGTTATCGTCGCAAATTGCGGAGGCGTGTTACGCACGTGCACGTGCATCGAATAAGCGAGGCGATCGTGCCGTAAATTGTCGATGCCGATGATAGAAGGCGACGATAGGGTATACTGTAAACGCGCCGGCGACGGATTTGCAGTCTGCATAGCGTAAGAGACGCGGAGGTGCGGGTCCTCGATAACGCTCGCGTGGAAATTGAATTCCGCCGGAAACGAAGAGAGACTTGGTCACCCACCAAACTACACTGTTCGAGTGTCGCATCGAGAGTTGCCAGCGGCGGTGAAACACGATCAGCGGTGCGCGCGGAATTCCCTGACCGAGAGCCGTTCGTATGTTTTCACGGAGATAAAATTGTACAATTCGCGACAGCTAGCGCTTCCGGGTCTCCCGCGCATAAATGCGGACTAGACTGCATTAATCCCGGTCACAAAGGATGCGCGCGAGTGCGTCGAATCCTGCAATGTGCTGCGATAACCCGTGAAAATTTACCGCGCAGTTCGCGCAACGCCGCAGTCCGCATCCCCGACCAGAACACGCGGAACTTCGAAAGTTAACCCTTTACACCCTGCGCTTACTCTGTCCCAATTACGGTGTTCGGAGCGGATGTCGGTGACGTCGTATGCGCAAACTCGTAAACGTAACAACTATCTGTGTATAAATTGTATTTGCACTCGCGTGCATAATGTCCCGAAATTCCTCCCTCTCTCTCTTTCTCGGTGAAGTTACCGCCGCGTTGCATCGTCGCATCGCCGGGCGAGTCCGTCGTATTTGCGCAATCGTTCACGTTCCCTCGCGTGTGTGCAAACAGAATGCATACCTGTATACACGACGGAGTATATACAGCCGCGCGACGGATCCGCATTTACGTGCAACCAGGCGTTGTGTATCCCCGCAGAGAAGCTTACGTATCGCGCGTATTACGACGACGCATATTTTGCAGCGACCGAGCATTCTCGTCCGCATTATGTCCTTTAAACGAACCACATGCCGCACACCTCCGCGCGTCAACTACCGAAAAAAGAACAGGTACAATTTTTTTATCCCCAAAACATTCTTTTGTCTCAATAAAAAATTGAATCTCTTTTATTTTTATTTTTTAACCATCAGTTTAGTGGGTATGTATAATTCTTACTTAAAACAAGGAAATTTTTCGTTTGCATTCGCTCCTGCGCGTATTTTATTGACTTTTCCTCGTCGCTTTTATTTTTAAACTTAATTAGGGAATTAGTTTCTCTAAAAATAAAAAAAATAAACAAATATATATACATATATATACCCGGATTACATATGTAACTTACGTGGATCATTTCTGAACGCAGGAAACGTCCATCTATTTTTACACGCCCTTTAAATATTTTTTATTGTCAGGTATAAATTACGAATGAGATAAATAAAGATTTAATCCATTATAAAGCCTCGGAAATCTGGTCTATCAAAAATTTTCGCATAAAAGCTGATAAAACAGAAGAGGAGTGATACCTATATTGCGCGCGTAAATAGTCACATTTAACACGTTAATCGTTAATCCCGGAATAAACGCGCGAATTTTTTCGTACGCGATTGCACGAAATGCATTTTACAATCCATTCATAAATCATCATTGTTTGTGCATGCTGCATAAAAAAATACATTTTTGTTTCTCTTTTCTTATCAGAGAGATACGCATACAGGGGGACTCACTCTAGTAATTGAGTTAGAATTCCATGCTGAGTTAAGATAGAAAAAAGTGGTAATGAAAAATCTATCATTGTTTAGTATGATCTCTACCACTATTCTGTGATCATATTTTTTCAAATAATACCAATGCACTTGCAAAATGTAACTGTATCTTTTTTTATGGAATCATATACTCTTTTTAACGTAAATCGATTCTTCTTATTATTCTGCAAATAAAAGTATCAGAATAAAGTAATCGGAAGGTCAATATTTTTCCAGATATTGCATATTTTATATCAAAATTATTTTATTGCATTAAGTGCTCAAATATACCACCGTGACAGTCTAAACATTTTCTTACACATTTTTCCACGGTTTTTATAATATTTTCAAAATGGTCACTATAGTTACATTAGAATAAGTTGTTGTAATTCGTTCTTTCAAGTTATTCTTTAAAATAAATTGCTGCGAATACAGATTATATCCTTCAAAAACTTTCATAAGAAAAAACTGTTCCGATTACCTTACCTTAATATTTTTATATGCAGAATAATAAAAAGAATCAATTTACGTTAAGAAAGTATATGATTTTATAAAAAAAAAAAATGCAGTTACATCTTGCAAGCGCATAAATGCATAGTTGGAAAAATTATAATCACCTAACTGAGTAGAAAGTGAATACAATAAAAAATTTTTCTCTACCAGTTTTTTCTATCTTGATTTAAAAAAGAGCTATAGCCCAGGCCAGTCATTAGAATATCGCAATATTTCGTCGGTCACATCATTGGAACTTGAAATCGTAACATTATCTTCAAGGATAATTCGTTCTAATTAACTGAGAAGCATAACTTATTAATAATTCCGACGACTCAGCACGAAATGGGGGTAATGGTTTTTCGATTATGAGTCTCCGAGACGTAAATTACATCTCCCGCAACCGGTCCCGGGTTAACGAGACTTTAAGGAAGATCGGAGAGACGAGAGACCCGCCGCGCTGTATAGTCTTTTAGAGCGATCGCCTTTTGCGTGCGACAGCCGTTGACACCGCTCGAAAGTTTTCCCATCTCCATGTCATCGCGCGCATCACGACCGTGAAGTTTTCGAAAGCTATTCTAATTAACGACCCGACAGCTTCCGGGGACTTCTTAACGCGGTCGAAGAAGACGCAGACTTTTCGGACTTTTACGAGCGATTATCGCAAGGAGGCACGTACGTCACGCGACGGCTAAAAAGTTGCGCAATTATCGCCGGCTGTTCGCCATTTTCGAGTAACGCGTTCGACCGCCCCTCGTCGACACCTTTTAATCGCGCAAAGTTATCCGCGACGGTAACTAATCCACCGCGAAATTTCGCAGTGACATTGCGCGAACGCGCGTCCGACATTTGATTGCTTGCAACGACAATCGCTGCTTTTAACAATGCATATTATGGCACGTTCGCAAACGAAACGAACAAACGAAACAACTCACCTCTGACAGTTTTCTGAAATCGAATCGACAACCTCGGAAAACAATTCCGTTGCTTGATCAGAATCACTCGACCGGAACTAGTTCTCCAAGAGAAAAAGTTTTTACGCTTTTTTTTATTTCCGCCACTTCCGCTCGTAAAGAACAGCGCGGTGGCCTGCGAGAAATACACCGGAGACAATGGACTCGAAGTCGAAGGAGAAGAGAAAATACCTACGCTATCCTGCATTGGTCGAGATGAAATCACGGGATCGTGAAAAATCAGTCGCTATCAGATCGCATATTTCTTCGCAAATTTGGTTTTTTTCCTCGCTATTATTCGACCGACTAATAAAACGCAAAGATCAACGAGCTGATTTCGGAGCCACGGGTTGTATTTTATTCGGAAGGATCTGGCCAACCGATCGATCGGAACTCGGCGCGATGAGTCGACGACGGGGATTCCTCGCCTCCGCCGAGAAAATAAGCAGAGATTACGTTCTCGTGGGATAAAGGCGGTATATATCGAGATGAGTTTTCGGAGCAACTATTTGAAAAGGCGCACTCCTCTTTCCTTCGCCTCTGCTTTTTCTCTTATCTATCGATACTACCACCAGTCCGAATGATTAAATGGACCCCGGAACTCAATGAATTAAAGTAGCTCAAGCTAGATAACGCTATTTTTACGAACACTTCTCGTATAAGGTACATTCGTTCGCTCTGCACATAAATCGCGAGGGAAATGGCATAGTTCATAAGAACATCATATTTTTGAAAGCCCTATAAAAAATTTCGCTCGTACTCAAATTATCATAAAGTATCAGCTACTCAATTTAATTTTCTTCATTTATGTTAGTAACTTAAAGAGCGACGGGTACAACTGCATGTATATTTTTTTATTCAAAGCATATTTTAATAAATTCAGAGCATTTTTTGGGAAAATACCGAATTAAAGAATTAAAAACGTATTTATTTAACTAAGTTTTCACACGTGCACGTTGGCATCTAATATATCTCTAATGAGAACTCGAGTTTTGCGAAGCCCATAATTTTAGTTTGAACGATGTATTACAGATCGGTTACCCTGCGGCGCGCGAAAAATTAAAATTGCAAATAACACATGTCCCGGGAGATTACACAATATACCGCGCCGCAAACGTACGCGTCCCTAAAATAAGAAGGGTCGTGTTTAAGGCAGTCATTTTGATAAACGCCTCGTACCTACCCGAGACCCGACAGCCAGTTGGCAGGCGCTCCCCTGGTGAAACGGCAAATTTGAATAACGGCGGAGCGTGAGGGAAGCCGAGCTCCGCGGCATTAATTCAAGACTTCGTGCACCGTAGTTACGGCACGCGATTAAACACAGCCTCGTGTCTCGTGTCTCTCGGTACTAAGTGCAACCGCGCAATATCACATGTTTATACATCTGTCATATATCCTATTTAAAAATTCATCGAACCTCGACGCAAGTTTCCCCCCGATATTTGGCGAACTGCGAACACGAAGCGACTGTGCTTTACGTCGCGCCATGTACTCGTATACTACACGTCTGCTCGAAAGTTTCGAGTCGAAACGAATCGCGAGCAGAAAATATGATATGCGAATACGGAATGTATTTGAAAGCGAAAGAATATCGCGTCAGTTTGCCAAGCACGCGTCGATTGATTCGACAATTTCGACTTTATCGCCAGGACGAGCGCGAACGAAACGGGCGGCCAGGAAAAACGCTAACCTAATTCAACTGTTGGAAAATAGAGCTGAGATTACGTCAGCATGTGGTGACAGAGGTGGTGACAGCAATATCACTGAATTTCTTCGACGGTACCTTTCGACAGTCCTCGACGCTCCCATTTACGAGCGTCGTTGAGCCGCAGATTAGAAAAACTTGTGCTCGTCGCGACGGAAAACGCGCATGAGTAAAGTAACTCCCGAGGTTATTATCGAATGCGGAAGAAAGGAGAGACGGGGGAGTGTCTGGATGGGAGAAGCAATGTATGAGGAATATATCTGGAGAAATGGTGGGTGAAAACTTGCAAAAATCTACTGTCCATACAACTTCCTGAACACGTGCGACGGATATATAGCTTTTAACCAAAGGTCTTGAAACCTAAACTACATTGTACCATCTTCTTACTTTCTTGTGGCGAACGAGAAGATACGAGAACAGAAACTTGATAAGCGGCATCTTGAAAAATTCCAACTATAATAAGTGGTAGAATAATAATTGTGACAGACGCGTGTTCAATCTAAACATTATTTTTTTATTTTGAGCGAATACGATCTTCATTACTTATTCGAGCCCCAACATCTCAAAACTCAAAGAAATAAACGACAAGTTTGTTTCTCGTTGATTATTTCTTAGTCTATTTAACTGTTATTTCTTTTTTTAAGCCATAGTACATTTTTTTGAAAAATATAAGTGGCGTAACTTTTTCATCAAAGCGTCATATTAAAAATTAAATTCTATTTGCTTTTATCGGCTTTTTATCATCTTTAGATCGTTCATTATAGAGTTAATCACTGATACACACAGTGCAATATGTAACGCGGCGGCACATGGCCAACAGTATGTTGAATGCTTTACACAGTAGCTCCTAAAATTTGCATTCCCTATTACAATTGATTTTCCCGATATTTCACTGGCACGATTAAATGCGTACGTGCTGCGGTAAAGTAATTTCATATTTAAACGATAAATACCACGGCGGTTTCGGGTGCCGCGGCTAATCCTCGTTCCAAGCGCATTTGTACAAATTAACGCGATAAAGCGGATCATATTATTCAGAGCGGTGAATTTTTTCCCGTTCGAGGAAAAAATTCGCAGCACGGAAGATATCGAGAGATTTAAGGGAAATGCGAAAAAGGCGGAAAATGGAGAATGGTGAACGACGGAGAAAAAGAGCGTTTGCATTTTGGTTGGCGTGCTCTATCTTCTACGCCCAGTAAACCAGTCAGGGTATGAAGTATTAGGTAACTACGTCCAATTAACCATTCTCGGTCTTCAGATCAATTAGCCGATTCGAGCGTATTGACCAAAGAGAGAGTGTAAACTCGCACATTCACGAAAGATAGGTCGTGCATAAGATTTTTTTGTAGCCGGCGCAATATTTTTCTAACTCTGTGGAAATTACTCGTTAAATAAGCCACGAAATGGCTGTTATGCCGCTGGCATATGCGAATAATTGAACGGGCCGCGAGAACCAACGGCGACTCGTATGTCACTCCGAATATCCGCCGCAAATCAATCGCATGAAAAACGAGAGAATTTTCGTTCCCATCGAAGTCGCGTGACCCGTTGCTATGCAATATATCTCCCAAACTTTCTCGATGAACGATGGTTCCATGTCGGAAATCGCAAAGTGCTCGATGGTACTCGAGATAAACACGAAACTGATGTCTCCCGAGATATCCGTCGAAACTGGCGGTTAACTAACAGTCGACCGACGCGAGAGAGGTCCGGTAAGAAGTTGAAAACGGAGCAGCGTACAGAGAATCTCTCAATATTCAGAGGTGTTGCGCATCACGTGCAAAATGCTAGATTAATAGTCCGAGTTTAAACAAGTCTTTTTTTGTGGCGTCGCGCACGAAATCCCGGGGAGAATTGTTCCGCCGGCAAAACCTCCCACGCGAATCTCATTTGCATAGTTATAAGAATATTTCGGTCGACCATCGCCATCGGGGGCCACCGCCCCGTCAACTCCGAGAAATAACGATCGGTTCGCGAGCTCGCGATCGATCGTCGCGACAATCGCCGACGATTTGTCTCGCATAATTACGCGCCTCGACATTCGACGGTTTGTCTCGATCGAGTCAGGTCTCCGCGAGCGGAGATATCTGACGAAAGAAGGATTTTATTTTCGCGCAGATAAACATATCCTGCGAAAACAATCTGTCCCGGGAAAAACGCGGTGTCGAGAAACTTCTCGCGCACTTTTCCCAGTCCTCCGGGAACGAGAAAAAGTTGCGGAACTACCGCGATCGGAATAATATCCTGATTAGACAAGCGAGAGATCACGTGATATCCGGTACAGTTAGAGTTCTTCTCACACGGAGATGGGGAAGCTTCGCTGCACTGTTTGCGAAACCTAATGGTATACTTGGGACGACGCAAGATTACCATATAAACCGCAAAACTCTTCATGTTCTCTCGTAGTTCTATCGATCCCGAGCGTTCGCGTCTCCTACGCCCTTTACCCTTTGTCTCTTCCTTCATTTTGCGATAACACATTCGGTTCAGCTGACGTGGGGAGCAAAGCGCTTTGCTTGCGGCACGTGTACTTTAGAGGGTAACCTACCACCTGGTTATCAATTAAGATTGCAATTCCAATAAAACATTTTAGTGAAAAAATAAAATACCTTCGCTTTGGAGTAAACTTCAAAAAAGCATATCGACTACACATCTATTTCCCATGTGTGCAATTTTAGCACGTCGAACCAATATTTTCGCCAAGTTCGCTTTTATCGAAAAATCCCCTTTGACAAACGTGTTCTGCGTGAAATCGAAATTTAGGAAATAAATCGACAAGACGTTTATTAATCTCCCTTCTCTATTTTCCCAATTTTTTTCTTCGACCGTCGCAAAAAAGACCGTTTAATAATCCTTTCGCTTAAATACAGAGGTTCGAAGGGAAACTTTCGTTATTTCAGCAGCGCGCATCCGTCTTGGGGGAACAAACGCCGTTATCGATTGTCTTTCGCGGTGATATCAGTCCCCCCCTTCGCGCAAATAAATTCAAGCCACCAAAACGGATCGCCTCTGCACTGCGACGACCTTTTTCTTTTTTTTAATTAGTCGGTTTTAGTCGGGATACATTTTTGTTTCACGTCTGTCCAAGTAAACGTGGAGGAGAGCGTAAAAAAAGAGACGTCCCACTTTTCGTCCGCTGACGTAAAGAGAAACGATTCGGACCCACCCACCCGCGGCGCCGTATAAAAATTTGATCGCTTTCACGGGACAATCGGGTTTTTCAGTGACACGTACCTCCGTACTGAATTTACCGAGTAAATCCGTCGTGCAGTAAATCACACGGCAGTTGATACGAGCTTGGGTGAACACCGGAGAACAATAATTCTCCGCCCCGCTCTCTCAGCGACTCTTTGCGTCGCGCTTTTTCTTACCGGGGGGCACTTTTCACGCGCGGAATAACCCAATTTTGCCCTATACACACGTCGCGCGACCGATAATTAATTACCTCTCCAAATGTCCCTTTTTGTTTCTGTTTCAGTCACCGAGAAGGAGATTCGTCAATGGTAAGGTTCGGCTCTAAGAACGGCAATGGGTTATTTTACGAACTTGCGCTAACTTGGACAGAATGATTAAGGATTCCGCCGACAATCAGAAGAAAATTATTTACGAGAGAATTGATTTAATTTGCCAAATTAAAATAAAAGATTATTCGGACAAGTAAACTTTAAACAATTTTTCCCGTAATTTCCAACTATTAGTAACATTGCAAAATTTTTACGTTAATTTTACTTAAACAAATAATTACTTATACGAGAATTATTATGTATTACGTAGGCACAAAGGATTCCTGAAAGATTGCCCTGATGGATTGCTGACAGAACAGGTATGCATTCTTTATATTAATTGTCTCTTTTCTTTTCATTTAGAAAAAAAACATTGCTGTAATGCAAGTAAAACATAAAACAAAAAAATCAAACTGATATACATAACTGAATGAGATACTCAGGACGGAAAGTACATTAATCATATGTCACGTGGCAACAATAACGCAGAAAAGGGTTAATCACCCCACAATAATCAATAGCTAGCAAAAAGCTCGTGATGTACATGGCGCTCGCGTGTGATTTCAGGGCTTCATAAAGATCTACAAGCAGTTCTTCCCCCAGGGTGACCCGTCAAAGTTCGCCTCTCTCGTCTTCAGAGTCTTCGACGAGAACGCCGTGAGTTTCTTGTCACGTGTGTAATGTAAACGTCGTGGTTTTCCGCGCATCCTCATGCTTTTCAAATTCGCATTCGTCAGCTCGCGTGCAGGAGCGATCACGCGATGTGCTCTCTCGACTATCTTACTCAAATTATTTTCCCTCCCCTTCGCTGTACGGCCGCTGCCCCTCGCAACGTCTTTATTTGCCGTTTAACTGCCCGGTTAAGCGTTTATTTAGTCTGACATTAGATAAAAATAGGCTGTTAATTTACATCGCGAGTTGCACGCTGTACAAATTTACGCGCGCGCGCCAGGACCGAGATAATCCGTATTGATCATCGCGCATGTTTAATCAGCACTGGCCTCGCTTCCCAAGCAATCGAGCGAGCATTGACATTCGCATCACGCGTCGAGTATATTTATTGAAAATATTGAGAAATATCGGAGACGGAAATTTTCTTCGGATTTCTCTCATGAGACTATTCGATTTGCGAGCCGGGAGAAAATACGAATACCCAGGAGAGGGAAACCTATTTGCACAACGTATCGGCCGACAGTTGCTCGACTTGCAAACCGATAGCTATCCCGCCTTTAAAGAAACGCGATCGCAAAGTGATCCTCGAATATTCCGCGATCGATAGCGGATAGGTGTCTCGCGTGCGACAAAATAAGGATATGTCGAATTGTTGTTTCAGGACGGCACGATAGAGTTCGAGGAGTTCATAAGAGCGCTCTCGGTGACGTCGCGCGGTAACCTAGACGAAAAGCTTCACTGTGAGTATTTCGCCTTTTATCTCCCTCGAAAAACGTCCCTCGTATTACCTACTCGAATGTGGGAGAGTTCTCTCGTGCGCTACCTTGTTTACCCACCTACTTTAGGTACGTTGCGGACAATTGCGCCGGGATCGCGCAGCGAATGTTAAGTCTTTAAATTCAACTTTATTTGAAGAAATAAAAAGTTCGCCGCTGATAACTTTGCATAAAAAGAAATCAGAATTGGTATCAGAGATGCAGCTTAACTTGTAACTGTTTTTACATTTCGATGAAAATAGATAAAAACTGATAAAATTGCATTCAATTAATATTAAAACGAGATAATCGTTATATTTGATTATCAAGCAATAAATTAATATCCACGTTTTTTCGCAAATTTTATACTTAAGAAGGATTTGCAAATTGCAATCGTTATAGGTACATAAAATTCGAGACGACCTGAAAGACGATAAAGTCCCTCGATTGAGAAAACTGTTATCAATGAAGGATCACAATCTGAACAAAAGTAAAGAATGAAACGTAGGTATAGCTGCTTTTCGCCGAGAATGTCGCGATCGGGATATCGTCGGAGAGACAGAACTTACAAGCTCGCGAGAGAATCCTGCGTGAAACGTGAAAGATACTGTTTCTCATCCGAACAAAGCGCACCTTCGGATTTTTGTGTCCTTCCAGAAATTTCAGTAGCAGAAGTCAATCGCATTTTTCTTCCTTTTTCCGTCTCTTTTCAGGGGCCTTCCGTTTGTACGACGTGGATAACGACGGCTTCATCACGAGGGACGAGATGTACAATATTGTCGACGCGATATATCAGATGGTTGTAAGTGCATCCCTTTCAAATTACTTTTTGGCCTGCGAGAAAGCTTTCGAAACGTTTTGTCGCTCGCTTCTCAATTTTGTTGACTTCTACAATGCATCTTCCTATCAATGCCTATCCTGCGATTTTCTCAAAATAACATAACACTATCTCCGCCCTGTTGACGTCATCTGTTAAATCTGTACTGAATTTCACGACAATCACGAATTCGTTAAGTGTTTCTGTCAAGTGTATGGTTGTTCGACAAAATGAGAAAATCGTACGATCTATCATCTTAATATTCCATTACTTATTCGCTTATTCGATATCTATGATTGTTTCGCTTATTTCACGTTTATATCACTGTGTTTCGCTTACTCGCTACTCGCTACCTATAAGTGAGGTCACGATAGCACAAGATTCCCGTGCTGCGTGCTGGCTTAACAACTTGCTAGCTGCGATGCAATCGTATATAATGCATCGCGCGCAACGTGCTCAATATCAAGTCAATATTTTATCCGAATGGGCTCTTTACATGTAACCTAGCGGAAGTTATAATCCTCTTCTGCAGTTTCCGAACGCTGCATGCTACAAGCGAGTTAGCAAACGTAAACTATAATAACGTCACCTCTCCCCCTCGCCATTGCACCGGGCGCGATATGTATGCGGCTTCTTTTGAGCTATAATGCATCCTCGTATTATGCAACGCGCACTCTAATCTTTCGTCGGTTGTGACGTCTACCGAAACTTTAAAGCCCGTATTTATTAACCGTTACTCGCGAATCTCGTTTCGAATATCAGCTGAAATAATACTCAGGATGACGTTTCATATTTTGGACGTGCCGTAGTTTGATTAGAGGTAAAATGAGAGTGCTTGGATGAGAAGCGAAAACAATTATTCACGTGTGCGAAACCATTAAAGTGTTATACACATTGTTACGATTGTTAGAAGTTTGACACGTTTGCCTCGCAATTATCCGAGGTTATTGATTATTCGATTGGTACGTTATGCAATATTTTATTACGTCATTTTACACTTTGCTTTAATTAATATAACATCAATCTATATTCTATATAGTAAATAAATTATAACAATTAAAATCAACGCCGTGTAAAGATAAGTACAATTAGTAACGATTGGCGCTTTTATTAATTCGTTAATTTAATATATCGTGTTCAAATTCAATTCAAAATCTTTTCCTAAGCCCGTTTTTCTCAGCACGAAATAAAAATTAATTAATTCATCACTTACCAATACGATGCGCAACGGCGGAGTTTTGTGGACTTACGTTGAGACTACGTTGATCTGTAAAATACAAATATAAGATCCAAATTATAGAAACTCCCAAAGTGGCCAAAGTAATTAAGATTTCAAGAAATAGTTATTGTACGAAATTTCTGTATTCATTTCTCAACTGAATATTCAGTAAAATATATAACAATAAATTTATTCATTTATACGGGCGCCCCTTCTAAAATAAATAAAAATATATATAACAGTAAATTTAATTACCATTACTTCAACAAATAGTATAAATAGGTTAATAATTGCTGTTTCAGTAGAAAAAAATTAGAAGTGGCGCCTGTATAATGAATAAGTACCAAATTTGTATATAATTTTAAAAATGTCTTCTGAAATATAACTTTGTGAATAAAAAAATTATTTTCTCTTTTTTGGTATAAATTATTAAAAAATATAAGATATAAAATCATATGAATAAAAAAATCTCTCTTATTCTTATCTAAATTATCCAAATAAACGAGCCAAATAAACGGGAAACGAGTCAACGATTAAAAGGAAAGATAGATAATATATAAATAACAAATTATACTTACTCCGCAGTTGCTCCGCCGTCGCCCGATGCCTCCCAGGCCTCCTTTCCTCGGTTGCAGTCACAACACTCGCGAAAATACCGTTAATTATGATTTATTAATTAATCGAATATAACAAAGAGTACGACACTTCGCGCGACACTTTTTACGGCACTCCCGAAGTTCAAAAGTCGAGACATGACGCTCACGGCACTTTGCCCATACTTCGAACCGCACTCTCCAACTCCAACACATCGAAAGCGTTCACCACGTACGAGCCACTTAACGACTTGTGGCAACGCCGGTGTCCGCGCTCCTTTATCAGGATGTCAAATCCTCGAGGGTATCATAAGCCCCCAGCGAGATCGTAATATCTCAGTCAAAAAAGAGAAAAGGAAAGGAAAAACGAGCTCCGAGCACGCGACAATTCTGGGCAACGAAATATTGAATTATAAAATCCATTAAAAATGTATCGTATTATAGAATTTATTATATTTGAGTGCCGAATATTTCGCTCAGTGTGCCACAATTAAGTTAATTATTAATAAATGATCGATACCTAACGGAAAGCGGCGAGTCGCCGTTAATTAAATCGCTCGAGTCGACTGTTCGCAAGCGCGATGCGAGATGAGAGATGAGATATGATCCGCAAGCGTCGTTAAAGGAGCAATTATTACCCGCAAATGCTCGACGGGACAGCGACTCGCGATCCCCGTTCTTCATAACCTCGATTCCGATTTCAAATCCAACGCGTCGAATGAATCGTCGAATGACTCGCGCGATAATTGTTGTCCATAGGCGCGAACACGTGCGAGTCATTAGCCGCGGGAGTTAATTAATCGCTCAAAACGGAAATCGTGCGCGGCAGTAATCGTAACGATCGCGTTTCAAGGGATAATAACGCAGCGACACGCACTACTTACTACCTGTCCGCTCAGCTTCGGCGTCACCGGCCGAATGATAACATGGCGGCGCGGCGGGGGGGCGTAACAACAAGCGCCAAGGCCACGTACCAGTGGTCCCGACTCCCGAAACATCTAACGTAAAAAACGTTGAAAAACAAACGCTGCATTACGCTATTTCAAGTTGATTTCGGCAAATATTAATCGCTATAATGTTATTGTCGCGTATTATTTTACGGACTCGTTAGCGTCATTCAAGGTAACGATTTCCACTCGATGGGAATTTAATTTTGGAAGCTTATTTGTTATGTTAATTCAGCAAACATGTTGCAATTTATTTAATACATATGCATATTATATATACATATTAAGTAATTTAATGTGTAATAGTTAAAATTTACTATTAACAATTTTATATTATTTTATCTTTTTTTCAATAAAAATTTGGACGCTTGATTAAAATTGAATTTGAAAAGAATTCCTAAATTAAAAACAGAAAATTTATCTTTGTTTTAATCAAAGCGATATTCATGTAAATTAATTCATTATTACTCTTTTCCCAAATTTTTACTAGTGAGGATAAAATTACGTAATTTTAATAAATCAAAAATTATGTGATTTATAAATATTGTTATTTTTTAATTGCAAATAAATCAGAATAATGTAAATATTGCTACAAAAAATAATAATTTAATTCGTAATTTAATTTCATATTTACTTCATCCTTCTATTGATTTATTAAAAAATTGGAGAAAAATAATAAAGACAAATTAATTTCCATAAATACTCTTCGATTAAAATAAAAATAAACTTCTCATTCGCTTCAAATGAATATTTGATTGAGATATTGATTGATGTATGGTTATAAAAAGTTAATTTTCAAATAATCGTGATTTGCTCACTGATCGATATGCATGCAATGCGAGAATATTATAGTCCAGCATTATTACTCTACACATAAAAATGAAAATAAAAACGAAAATAAAAATTAAAAAAGTAGTATTCTATAGTCTCTCGTTGCACCAAATTTGTTTTCTGAATTCAAATCAACTTGTCCATGTAGGTAATCGTGCAACTCTTTATCTGAACATTTATCGAAGTTATTTAAATGCAATTCTTTTCTCCAATCACATTTCTCTTCAGAATTAATTATTAAACCACAAGAACCAAAAAGTTCAGGTTTTATTTTAAGACAAATTTCATTTAAATTTCTCACTTAAGTTTCTCGCAATTAGAAATATTACATTATGAATATTAAATTCTTATAATAGATTTATTAAATTATATTATGTTTCAAGATCGACTTCAGCCGAGAGGATTTCAGCAGAGAAAGAATTATAAATACGCGCGGGTTGAATTTCTTTTTATCCCAGACTACACGCCTTAAAGTGCATAGCAAATGCGCATTAGCTTGCAAATTGCAATTTTCTCCGTAATGCTAACTAAATTACCAATACGCACAAAGCCGCGCATGTTCGTGCAGATTACGCACTTGGAGCCGAAACTTTCCACGGAAACTACTTTACTTTCATCGAGACGCGAAAAATTTGCAGAATGTGCAGCGAAAAACCCTTGAAGGGTCCAGTAAAATATCTCAACGCTTTATAGGGCTGTTTTATAGCGGATATTCGCGCTCCGATGCAAATTTTAACGTAAAATTCGATGCGATCGTGGCAAATCCGTCTCGCGACAACGGTTCGCCATTAATCATTTTGAAGTCTCGTTAATATTAATTTCAAAGAGAAATACAGTGGCATATTATATGCATACCAGCGGGGCATGCACATGGTAATTCATAAACATGCAGGTAGCGGTCGACAAAGGCGCGCGAAACTGACGGTCGACTTTAGACCAATAAATCCGATCAAGCTGCGTAATACGATTGAATGCAACTGATACCGATCACAATGCAGGCAATTAGCCGATCAACCGATATCAATTAAAACCCACAAGATCAAACGAAAAAATCAATTGAAAAATCAATATCGCAAAGCACCTCGTAATATCGTAAACCATGGCATTATCAACGATGGATTTTGCGGCAATAAAGCAATAACGGATAGTGAAATTTCTCGTATCATTTTCCGCGCGTTGTAATGACGATAAAATCTCACGATAATTGGAATTAAATTTCCCATATATCACAAGTATAGCATTACGTTTTTAACAACGGGCACAAATTCGCTGACAAATTGGCGTTTTCCGAAAAACTTTGTTCGGTAATTTCTTTCTAGTTTGAAGAATGACATTAGCAATTTGGATAGTTTTCTCGGCGAAACTCTGAGCGGAGAACAACGTTGAATGTTTCAGGGGCAGCAGCCGCAAGCCGAGGACGAGAATACCCCGCAGAAGAGGGTCGACAAAATCTTCGACCAGATGGACAAGAACCACGACGACAAGCTCACGCTGGAGGAATTCCGGGAGGGTAGCAAGGCCGACCCGAGGATCGTCCAGGCGCTCTCGCTGGGCGGCGAGTAACCCCGATTTTCATCATAGGCGGCGCGCAATCACTTCGAAATCGGGAGTCCGCACGTCGTCGTCGTCGTTATCGTAATTGTCGACGTACGCGAGCTGGGCGAGCCGCTCGTCCTGATAAATCGACCGACGAGGAAAAAACCTTGGGAGAGAAGGCAAGTCCACATCCGCGCGGTTTGGCATGCACGTATTTAATAGGTAGGCAATAATGTGTGAGAGCGCGCGAGAGGTGTCAGTTGGTGTTGAGATTTGCGAATATTTTTGGAGAGAGATCTCTCGTCGAAGAGCTAGTACTACTACTTCTTTTCTACTCTCTCGCCCTATCTCTCTTTCTCTATATACTGTAACTCTCGGAGGAAGATCGGTTCTCGTTCCCCGTTGGTGAACCGATCCCTCCACCTTTGTTAACGATCCGATTTCGAAAATCTCGATGCTAATATAACTGTAGATATACCCAGCGTTTGAACAGTCGTAGCTTTCAAGGAGACTGGACGTGGGCGGATTACATTTTTAGGTAGAGAGCATGCAGAACTTCGATACGAATAAACTGTTAGAAACGATGTATGAACGATGAAGACATACAAATCACGGAGAGGAGAGAATTCCCGTTCTCGCGGGGGCGTTCTCTCGAAAGCAATCTCTTTTGTCGCGTCGCTCCTCCTCCGCGCTTCCGTTATTCCGCTGGCAAAGTAGCGTCACGGTAATACAGGTAACGAGTAAAATTCGAACACACTCGACGCGAGCACGCCGCTCGAATTTCAACGAGGCTCACCGGGGGGGTCATTTCCGATTTGTGCAGCGCGACTCCACATTAGAGAAAATGGGAAGAAGAACGGAAGAGAGAACGGTAGCAGAGGGATGGGTAGTGGGTAAATTGCCGCGGGGATAAGCATTCAAATGTGGACAACTGATCGTGCGCTGTGCGGCGTTGCGTAGCGAATATGACCGCAGACAAAAATTCCAGAGAGTCACAATGAGCTAGTACGTATTTCAATAAAACGTCGAGCGAAAGAATCGAGAGAGATGTGCAAATTTTGCAATGATGAATAGCGCCGTAACAACGGTACTCGGACTATTCTTCTTCGCCTCTCTTGTTTTCTTCATTTTACGCAACGCGCGCTCTACTGAATTAAGTACCTCGCCATTACGAATTCAATCATCGAACGTAAATATTAATACGGACTTTTATATAACAGCTACTTTATGTAACGCTGCCGCCTAGAAGTGTTGCAGATTATTCATTTTCAAATGTCAAAAAGCACCGGCGTCGAGTACTAACGAGCGTTGCGTGCCACTGACAAAATTGCAGTGTCGATTTGACGCCGGACACGGCGTCATTTGCGCGCGATTTCTTAACAAACGGCGGCAACCGTCTCGTAAGAGTATCGACTCGCGTTGCGTAACGCGGCGCATTACAACGGCATGGCAAAAATTCGGAGATACGGAGACGATGACTAAGCAAAAGGGGAAGATGAATAATGGTAATCTGCTTTCCGATATTAATGAGCGTTTTACGTCACTTACACGACGAAGTGTCCGGCCGTACAAATCGCACAGCTGCAGCACGCGTATTATCAATGGGAATCTTCGCCGGGTTATAGAATTGCACAGAA
Source organism: Temnothorax nylanderi (assembly GCF_030848795.1). Lineage (NCBI taxonomy): Eukaryota > Metazoa > Arthropoda > Insecta > Hymenoptera > Formicidae > Temnothorax > Temnothorax nylanderi. The sequence continues at coordinate 944,992 of NW_027249098.1, read as the reverse complement.
GCACGAGAGATGTATTCAAAGTAAATGTGAGAAATAATTATACGTTATTTACTCCTTAATTATAGTCGGCTTAAGTTGTGTTATTATTGATTTTACGGCTCTCATAAGAGATCTCCGTCAGAAGCTATATACCCAAACAGAATTATACAAGAAAATGGTATTAACAAAAATAATCTTATTAAATACGATTATCGCGTATCGTAATAGCAGTCGATCGTCAAACATTAATGAGCAAAGTTGCATCTGCCTCGTGGATCTCTCGTATTGTCATTCGTGCATCCATTTTTTAATCACAATCTTTTCAATCGCAGTCATTGACGTTCTTGACGCTCCACTTTCGAACTTCAACGACCTAAATCTTCATATTCAAGATGACTCGAGTGGAATAAAGCTAACGATCAATAAAGAAAAGGGTACCCGGCATTTGGAAGTATTTTTACCTAGAATATATATATATATAATTACGTGAAAAAGGGACGGGACAGACGGAGGGCAGAAAAAGCGTGGCAATCTGCATATTTTGCATAATGGCGATTAATTAATCATTGTAACGTGCCTCCATCGAATATTAAACCGGAGTCGAAGGTAGGAAAAGCGGAAGGGAGAGAAATACCAGATTGAAATGAAGCGTCGAGAGTGATTAAGTTAAAGGAGGCAAAGGTCGCGGTCGGGACGATCTTTACACATCGCGGTATAGAAGCGATTAAGACGAACGAGGGGATGATTCACATTGAAAATTCGACTTGATTGACGCAACTGATTTTCTGTAGTCGCACGATATGCGCGGAGGAGACAATAAAGCGAAGCGAACAGCGAAATACGATAACGACTTGCTTAGTTAGTGAGGACGGCCGCGCGACGTGACATTATTGGTACACGGATTTATCGGAATTTCGGGATCTCCTATTCTCCGATATTAAGGAGAGCGTCAGATGGTCGTCCGATAAGAGCGGGGAAAATCCAATGCGACAGAGCGAGAGCGCCAAGGACGATTAAAGGGAACTAGGTGGGTAGAGGTAGATAGGTAGAGAGACGCGCCACATCTCGCCGATCGATCCGTTATAACGTTCTGCATTCCGCGGGATACGGTCATACGAATGCGGCTGAGGTTATGCGGAGGAACAAAAGGGAATGCTGGAAGTGCGAGAATCGTCAGGGAAGAAGGGGAGAAAAGGACGACGAGAAAAGCGGGACGACAGTTCGCGGCCGACTATGTCGATGGGCATCTCTTATAGGTGCGGGATCGCGCGGGGAATCGATTCCTCTCGACGTACAATGAGAAGACTCGGAGGTGCACGATCATAAATCTTGCCACGGTTCGTGACCCTGCACGGAGACCCTTTTTAAAGAATAAACCGACGTTTACACGGGAGCCGGGCAGTTGTCATTGCCGAGGAAATTGGGAAAATATCTCGAGAGGGCAAACGTCGCCCGTGCTCCGGCAGAGATAGCGGCAAGTTAAATAAGCTCCGAAAGGATCGCCCGACGACTTATGAAAAATGCATAGGCACTTGGTCCGGTGCCTCCATGCAATATGTAGCCCGTTGCCACCGAAACTGCATGACGACGCGTCTGGCTTACGCTCTAGCGCGTAAAAATGAAGTTTCCAGGCGAAGCCATCACGGGACAATGGTCCGTTAAGCCCCCCCCCTCCCATTTTCTCTTCAGTAACGCGGCCACCACTTGATTTTGTGTATTACGCGGCGACGAGAGCGAAGCAATTAAAATTATGAAAACGCAAAAACGAGAAATTAATTTACCCTGTCAGCAAAAAACGAACAAAATAAATAGAAATGCAATCGCGTTAATGAGCGAATTTTAAAATGGGTTTACGACGCGTGCCCCCGCAAGACTCCGCCTGCAGTGGAGAATTAAACATTTTAACGCAAGGATAAAAAGATAAAGTTTGCCGAGGTGAATGAAGAAAGGTCGCCCTTTGGAAGGCTGGAATTTACAGTGCCATTGAATTTTCAAAGCAGCGCCGTATCTCTTTCCATCTCTCTCGCTATCTACCTATTCTCCGATTGGGTGGCTGTAAAGCGAAAGGAGATACGAGTCCCAACCTACATAGGAATGACTCTGTGCGGGGAAAAATGTCGCGTAACCAGCAGCAAAAATTCACAAGCTGAAGCTCGGAATGCCTCTAGAGATGTAAATGCGACGCTGCGAAGCGCATGTTATTACTCTAAATAACGTGCGTATATATTCGCGTATATTCGCGGGGCGACAAAAATTTTACGCACTGGAAATGGCGCTGGAATTAGAGCGCAAAAATAGACTCGGACGTAATAAGCAAATATTAATTTCGCAAGAATGTACTCGCCGTTGCAAGTCCGCGAGAGATAAATCGCCGCTTAAAACCTCACCATTATCTCGCGTGATTTAAGAACCGTTATTCACTTCGCCTCGTGGATATCAAACGTGTGCGGAACAATACAATGAAATTCCATGAATCTTTCCGACCTGTCGTTTTTTCGGGCACTACATTAACATTCGCCGCGGCACTACCCTCCCGTACATCTCGGTATGGCATGTTCTCACTCCCTTTTTTTCAGAGCGAACCTGGCGTACAATCTCTCGCACACGGAGAATTATAAATGGCTCGCCCAACATTCGTATTGCGATAAACAGCACCTTGCCCCGCGCACAGCAACCCCTTTTCACCCGGCGGAAACGAAATAGCGAGCTGTATCGAAATTCTTCGCGAGACACGTTGCGATTCGTCTTTCGTTTGACACTTTTCAGAACGCCTGACGAATTTTTAGCCGCGCCGTAAAAGCCGAGCGCGTACGTCCGGAGTTTAAAATTACGGAATAACGAGAACCAGGCCGGGTCTATATTTCTGCAGTCTTTATCTTCTGTGTGTGTCGCGACACTCCGTGTCATCTCATCTATCCCCGTCGCGCCGCCAAATTCGCAACATCCGACGTCACAAGCATCTGCATCTCGTCTCTCGCCTTTTCTTAATTTTTCAACCGCGCGCGGAACTTGCCGTCGCGTCGTCGGCTCGCCATAAATTCAAAGCGCGCGTGCCTGCACCCTCAACATCTGCGTTGTATCCAACCCGGCGATTTTACCACCCTCCTTCCTCCGTTCTCGTTTAAGTTCTCACGTGGCAGGAATTTCAGTGACCGTGTGGATAAGTTTATTTCCGGATAAAACTTGAACGACGGCCAGGAGCCTCCGGTTCTCCAGGCGGTCGATTCGCAAAACTCATTTTCTTCGTAACGTGCTCGACGACGACGCTGTTTCCGCCTCCTATTCCTCCGTTAATTTCGTTGCCCGACTAGCTGCAGATTTTCCCGCGAATAAAGATTTACAACCGGCTAAAATTTCTGCTATACTTCATCCCTTCCTTTACTTTTCACACGTTTCCATTCGTAAAATTATCGGACATTTTTCGCTACCTTTACCACGAGCATATTTTTCTTTTCACGCTTGCCTTACTTCCACTCTTGTTCCACTCGTTTCCTTATCGAGGGATGCGCCACCGAACGTATACAACGAGCGGCAATGCGGTTAGCGGATTCGAGTTTCGCAGCGAAGTAAAATCGTGGCGATAACAACGGCGCAGCGGAGCGAATTCCGGGATAAATGTTTGCGTACTGCAATACATCAGCAGCCAAGAGCGACGATTAATTACACCCATGATAAACTCGAAAGCCATTACGCCCTCGGCAACTGTGCTCTCGCTCATAGTTCGCAACTGCTTTAAAGACATTTAAGAATTTGCGTGTACGCGCGACGCTCATTATCCTTTCTGGCATCCTAACGATGCCTCAGGACTTTCATTTATATACGATTTCAAAACGCCGTTTGGACAAACAATACCGCCGCAAAGCCGGATCGCGAAATTTGCATCCGGCGACGACGCGGTCGCCGCGACCTACTCATAAACAAATATTAACTATTCCTCTCAAACCGTTTGGCGAGTTAATCCCTCGAGCGAAACCGAGGTCGCAATCGGCGGCGAAAGGACCAAATACCCGAAATTCGCCGGTAGCGAGGCAACAACGCCCATATGCGCGCGCGCGGCATCGTCACGGTGTGACGTTGGTGTGACTGGTATCAATCACTCGTTACGGATCGGTGCGCCCCATTATTTAGCTACGTCAAATATTTGCCGATACCCATGCGCTTGGACGCGGGGGAGGGGGAGAGTCAGAAAGACACACGCATGCTGCATGTCGGCCTCGGCGAAATGGCGCTGACGTTTTCTCTGCACGCGTGACCGGCATCGCAGAATGACTCCGATATTGGCAAACTTCCCGGCGACAATTTTTTCCCTCCCCTCCCCCCGCTCCTCTTTTTTTTTGCGTCCCATCGGCATCTCTCTCCAGAGATCAAACTGGAGTAGCGCCATGCGACGATGGAGACGATATTGGCAAATAACGTTCTCCGAGGCACAGCATTAACATTATTACCTGCCATCCATTTCTCCGGAAGCACGAGCTCGCCGCATTCGATCGCGACTATTGGCCGCGATTCTCGTTTACATAATTCGCGGGTCAGGGATTATGATGCATCGATTCAAGAGAGAGATATTTTATCATGTCGCGAGATACGGATTTAAAGCTCCCCGAAAACAACAGTTAACGTCGTCAATCACGGAGAAATGGGAAATTGTTAAACGAGAATTGCGAACAAGCAATTCTTTAGCGATGCTTCGATTAATTCGCGACACAATAAAGATGAGTAAACAAAGTTTGGTAAAATGAACGGAATTACCAGTCGCAATAACATCGACTTGTTGACTTCGAGCGTAATTGTGAAAAGCGATGGTGCTTCCGCGACGATATTACCGACGTTAAACTCGCGTCCGTCCCTTAGGATTTATTTGTCATGTTTGCGTCGATCAGGATTTAAGCAAGGACGTAAGCAGATAGTCGCCACGGAACTTCGAGCGCCCTGTAAGGTTCTTAAGTTGAAGTCCCCGACAAGTCGTCCTCCCTTCCGTTCAATCATCCCCCGGTCGACACGACTGCGAGTTTCGCGTTCTCGACTGCGGGTTTCGCGTTCTCGACTCTGTGAGTTTCGCACTCTCGCAGAAGTTAAACCGAAGTGAAGCTTCGAGGTTGTCTAAACCGGTGGTAATCGCGCGCGCGAGCTCAGCCGCGTTGCGTCGGATCGATCCAGAGAATATTTCGTTGCAGCTCCCCTCTCGAAATAACGCTTACGTCTCGGACCGGATACGCGGATGGGAATACCGTATTGGGGGTAAAGGGCATTCAGACCCGCTCCCGATATCCGTTCAATTGAGAGAATTGCTCCGCTAACTTTCGCGACGTTACGAACTTTACAGCGGTGTCAGAGTTTCGCTCCAAATCGTGCCGCGGCATCAAGGAACTCGCGAAGTGCCTGCGGCTGTCAAACTTCCCTCTATATTCGAACTGCATGTAAACAAATAAATTTCCACGGAGTGCCACATGCAATCTTAATGTCTCGATATCCATCGCTATTTTTCACATTTACGTTTTTCCTGGATCGTCACCTGTCTACGCGACGGACACGCGTACCGCAAATCAATGAAATAACGTTCCTGTTTCTGCCACTCTCCGCCAACACACGTCTGTCTCTAGCTCTCTCTCCGCGTCTCTCTGCAAAACGACTAGAGACAATATTTATAAACCCAAGGAGATAGTTTGTGCAAAAGCAATAATAGTCGCTTAAAAAACATTTCGAACGATAGCGCGCGTGGAGAGAGACGGAAAGTGTTATTCGTGCACAACAAACCACCTCGTCCGCTGACGAGACATAAAGTCGCCCAAATGTTGGCGAAACGCCACGTTGGTGAAACACGCAATAAGGCGAATCGCTGCCGGGAGAAGCTTTAACGTTTAACTCGAAAGTTGTAACTCGCGGAGCCGCTCTAATTGTCACGCGCGGCCCGGCATTTAATCAACCTTAAACAACAAACAACAACGAGGACTCATCCGTAATGTTGGCGCACGCGAATCGCTTCGAGAGCGCGGTGAGTTCCCCTAATACGAATATAAATATTGGCAAAGATCAACACGTGTCGTGCACGCGGGCTGCTCATTAGAACTGCAGAGCTCGCAGTCCCGTTTAAATAACGACTATTTCACGACGCGTATATTACACCGGCGAGCAAATTTACCCTACATCCCAGAGTCACGTCGCGAAGATTTATTCGAGAACCTGTCATCGAAAACGTGAAAAAACTCGCTATCATTTCTCGTTTCTTGCACCTCGCTGCTATAAGGATGTCACAATCATTATACAGCCATCGAGAACTCGATCTTTTTTTTCATCGCGATTTATCATGCAGCATTCAAATTAATGCGAATGTTGTATACTGTAAGTGCGAATAATTGATTCCTCGCTATAACGTGAAATAAATCAAAATAATAGATAACAATTATAAACGAATTCTTCTTGCGTGAAAATTCTAACAGAATATCGTATCCATATTAAAATCCTAGAATAATAAATATTCTACTGCGCGCGCGACTTGGATTACAACAGCAAGAAACAATTCGCCTGGGAAGTATGTTCTTCATCGTTCGTACGCGTAGAACTTGTACTTGAGAAATATATTACTGTTACCATCATTGTAGCGCCATAAAAAAAAAATAGTGTCTAGAGAAATATCTTGCGGTTTAAAGGATATTCAACGTTGTCACGGTCGCTTGGATTTACTTGTGCATTTTCAGTCTCTTACTTTGAAAGTTACTTCGCACGGGGAATTTCCGGACGAATCGTCAGCTCGTTATTTTTATACTTCTACGTTACGCTAAGGTAAGACTTTAAAAGCTCGACTTCACATTACTATCACTACGTAAGATCTACATTTTTGCTGGTAACACTCTACTCCACGTAAGACTTTACGATATTCTCGATTACATATATATTACGTAATACGTAATATTGCTCACCTCGCGGAACTGTGGACGTTGCCCGCCCGGTCGGTCGTGAAACACCTTTTTGTAGCATGCCTCGAACATGATCCTAGTTCTGACAAGCCGGAGTGAGAAACTTTTCGACTTTACGCGACGAGAGAGGCGTATTTTCCCTATCGGGGAAAAATAAGTGCAAACGCGAACGCCGCTGATAGCCGGTTTCGCTCACTCCGGCCTGTCCGAAAGAAATGAATGCAACCGCGTTTATTGCAAAGTCTGCTCCGTAAACGCGGCCTGGATATCACTTGAACCTTAGCAATAATCGTGGAACACTTTGTTACATCGTGGCGGAGGTTTTTAATCGCCGTCGAGCGTTAAGAGCTGGTTGCACCAACATCAATTAACGTAAACCTTAAACGTTTCTTCTCTGTCTTGCGCGCGAAATCTACCGCGAGAGCCCCGCCATGTACTTCGGAAGCGCGTACCCTGATAAAGTTGAAGAATTTTATATTTTTGGCACCGAGTACTTTGGTAACTGTGTCGCGAATTAAGATCTACTTAAGATAAAGCGCGCTCGAGATTAGTTGGAAAATAAATGCTCCGTTATCTTATTTGCACTTGTAAAACTTACTTTGTCATAACTTTGATTTCATCAGCGTTAATCAAATCCAATCTCCAAATTTATCAAAGGACTCCCATAAGTAGGGATTATAATCCGGCTGAAGATAATGAATCACTGACCTGGAGTTAGTTAAATCAGATTGTCGGTGCAACTCAGTCCAAGTTGCGGACGGCGCGCATACCTAACCCGAGAGCAGGCTTGGCGACGTGCGAGGGGGATGAATCACTACGGCGACGTATGAGACGGTCGAAGAATGCCAACGATGATCTCCCGCGACGGCCACTTCAGCAAAGAGAGCCTCCTTTCCGCAGTTTTTCATTCTTGTCGAGTTATCGCGGCGATCGAAAGTTCTATTTTTCTAACACACATTCGATTTTGCTTCGATGCAATTCGCAGCGTCATTGCGTCAAAAAATGCAAGACCGGGGGAGCATCGTTGTCGTCGGCCTCGAGCCGGGGGCGAAAGCGATTTTTCGCGATTTTCGTCGCCGGATTTTTATCGCCGGTGTGTCGCGCATCGATCTCTTGGCGGCAACATGTCAGGTGGGAGAAGATTGCGTCAGCAGAGGTAATCATGCGCCACAATAGAGAACGAAAGAGAAAGAGAAAAAAAGAGAGGGAGAGAGATTTTAAAAACGTTTAATGAGAAAAAAAATTATCCATCAGCTTTAACAAGCTTAGCTTTTCCAATATCCGCGGGCACTCCCGTGACCTCTGATTATTTTCTTATAAACGCCGGCTTTAAAACTGTTTCTCTACTCTGGCGCAAATAAGTTAACTCTGCCGATGGGACTCTTGCCCACGACTAACGCGGAGAACGGAAAAATCCGAGGGAAACGGGAAGACAAACGCGCGAGTGTGTATCGGATTAAGTTTTATCGTCGTTAAGGAATTATTAAGTAACAAAAAAAATCGTCTTAAGCAATTTTTACAATTTTCAACGGGAAGCATAAGTGTAAGAGTCGAATCTCGCTTAGTGAAATTTCTAGATGCTTTTCGTGTCAACTGAATTCTCGTAGTGAACGCTTTGTGCAAGCTGAAAGTCTCTCGTAATTCGTGAAGAGGAAGATGAGGCTGATACAGAAGGCCGGGGGAGATAAAAGGCGCGCGACGAAAAGTGCCGGGGAAGGAACGCGAAAGGAAATCAAAAAGCCCCAACGTGCCTGCTCCAGGCGATGTTGTCCCATTTTCTCTGCATTTATCTCGGCGCGGCGCGTCTTTTCGAGAGCGGCCATTCAGCGAGGCGTCATTAACGTTGGTAATTAGCGATTAACAGGCACGAGCGTGATCAGAATGATGGAAGTGAGAAAACATCGAGAGTGCGAAAAGTAATCGGCGGCGAAACCCCGGAGGTCATTACGTAACCATCGGCCGGGGATAATTATTCCATTTGTATTCGTTAAGCGGGCTTGCACATTTATTCGAGCGAGATCAGCGCGATAGAATATCTGTTGCATATCGTTGCGCAGTTTATTCTTTACGATTTAACATAATTTTAACCGCTGGGTCGACTCAATTCCATTTCGATAGCGCTAATGGCTGTGAAATAAGCGTTTTCAATGCAAATATAATCCAGCAAAACAAGTCTCAACGTCGCATTCGTACCTGTGACCATTTATCGCCGTGTGTATAATGCAACGCGGCAATCGGTTTGAATCCCTTGAAGCGCATTACGATAATTAATTTAAAGCCGCTACGGTATCGGATTTAATTTCGCCATATTACAGCGCGAACGAGAAATTAGTCATTTCACAGATGGAAGCTTTCCCGTGGACATCTGCACCGCAATCGAGCACGGTATCCTCCTCCAATTTGCGACAAAGGCTTTGAGACACGGGTCGCAGACACGTCACTGAGGCACAAAGACGCGCTTTCGAGGATAAAGCTGTCGGACGATTGTATCCGCGAGCTGCCGTCCACGCCGGAATTGCGCCTCCCATCACGGCATTCACGGCGGCCGTCACGCGGTCACCGAGATTTGGAATTTTTATCGCGATCTCTCGCGAACGCGCTCGCGAATCTCACCCGTGGGCCGTGTTTCCCAATGCTCGCGGAAACAAATGGAATGTTTATGGTGATTAGATCCGATCGATTCGAACGCGTACGGCTAGATTTCGATAAGAATTTTCAACATCTACGTTCTGTATCTCTGGTCTTCTCGCGTTCGCTTTGGTATTCTTATTAATAGCTAGAGATAAATCTCCGTTGCAGCTCTACGTGCCTCGAGAAGGATTGCGAGGCTTAACCTTCTGTAACCTATTTTCCGATTGTTATTGAGCCGCTCTGACTATATTACTCCTCCGGGAAGCGTTGCAGGTTATTTCACAAAGGTACATGAAACGGTATATCTATCGCGGTAGCGTGAAAATAGATATTAGGACGTTATTTCACTGTGAGTTATAGAAGTTTGACGTAACAAGAGCATCTATGCGATTATGTAAAATGTCCAAACCAAAACTGTTACCGTTTCTCTCATTTAACGAATTCTTTGACCATTCCTGAGTCAATTTTTTTCTTAATGAAAATATTCTTAGAGAATTTTCTTAACGAGAACCGTCCTTTTTGGGAAAATGCTTAATTACGGTTTAAAATGACCTTTTAAATTAATATCCACGGGTGCTAGTCTCATTGACGAAATTCCATTCTTAATTCTACGATAAATTTTAATACAAGGTGTTTAATATTGAACGTTAAATAATTTTAAATAAAGATATCAGCTATATATTTTTCTTACGGATTACAACGGTGAAAGAAATCGTAGATGGAAAAAGTAATAGTTTTGGGACAATCTCAGTGTACTAATTCTAAGTTTTACTCATGCGGATTTTAAGTTATAAGCATCCCCGTTTTAAATATACTACTTGGACTGTATTGCGAAATTGCAAAGCGTAAATACGATCGGTCAATACCGTGAATTATTCATATGTTTCCTTCGATAGTCACTTCCGAGGACAAGCGCTCTGGGAGGCGAAAAACCCAACGGAATTGCAATGGAATTGAACAGAGATACGTATTGGGATAAGCGTGAGTTTTTTTTTTACCGACATTTCTCTCCACAATTACCTTCTCTCACTCACTATTTTTCTCTCACTCTTTCTCTATTTCTCTCACTTGTTTTACGCATCGGCGACCTCGGCGACCTCGAAAAGAGCGGCTTTTTCGATAATAACGTTAAAATAAAAAGGAAAAGTATATTCTCTATACTATAGTAAGATATTACTATTCTTAAGCGCTGCGATGCACGAAGGCTATTCTAATGTGTACCGTTATACTTATCGCTACTTGTACCGCTACTATTACCGCTAGTATGTACTCTAACGCTAACTACTGTTACTATATTTGCAGCAACGTGCGAAACTTTTCCGTCTAAATGCATAATACACATTCTCGAGAGACACGCCCATAAACACATACGTATACTGTCCACACGTACACACACGCATACATTGAACATTGCATCCGTTCCGTGCACACGGAAGGAGGAACACGACACGTACACTTAATAAACGTCAACATCATTGTTTTACAAACTTTCTGTGATAATTATTAACAATCACTAAATACGAAGAGAAATACTAAGTACGGAGCGACGAAAATGGAGAAGGAGCGAGATGACGGAAAGTCTAACGAGGGGGAAAGGGGAAAGGCTCGTTTGAACGATAGGCGGGGAGAAGCATGGTGCTCTGATTGAACGAAAGGCGTCTTGTTAAATGATATAAAATTATTGTTCCGTAGTTTGTTGTACGATCGACGATCCGTTGAAATGCTTGTACTTGCTCTGATCCTGCGACAGACAAAAGGAAAAAGAAGAAAAAGCGCGAGAAGAAGAAAGAACAGAAGCAGAGAGAGAGAGCGAATGCAACAAATAACGCGACCTCGAGACGTTGCTCGGTTACCACAAAAATCTAAGCGCATTGTTATTTTGTATGGTCCCATGCGTTTTTTCTAAATGACGACATCGTGACATGCGATATGATGGCGATTAATAAAAATAACTTCAAGCACACATAGCTGTTTCTTTTTTTCGTATTTTTTCGACGCCTGTTCTTCTTGTAAAACCGTTCCAGTTGCCATCCCTTTCTGTAGCGCTATATGATCCTTAAACATGCAGTCTTTGGGCATCCTGTTGATAAAAGTAAAACCTTCCTCACATTATTAAACCTTTAAAATTTATGCGTAGAATATAAGCGCCCTATCTCTAATTAGTATATCTATTTCTAACTTTTTTGTACATTCAGCTCTTAATTTATTCGCACAAAAAGTATTAATTCAGATTTTCTTTAGATCTTCGAACAAACTTTTTCATTTACGTAAACATTAAATTCAAAGGATATTATTTTTAAGAAAACCATAATAAATAAATTTCAAACGTCTAAATAATCAAGAAATGCATTTCGCATGCAATATTGATGCTCTACTCAATACAAAGCGAGTGTGAATATGTCTCTTTAAAAATATTTTCCTTAATCGATTATTTATGTTCGATAAGCAGAAAAACCCTTCGCTTGAACGAGACATCGGATTATCGGGTTTCTCGCAAAAAAAAATCGAATGACGCGACTATCGCGTGTAACGAAAAAATAAAAATAAAAATAAAAATAAAAAAAATAATGAAACCATTGACTGCGGATGACAGTATCCCGGTGAATGCGCTTTTACACTATCGTGTTCGCGATTCGACCCGGCTTACCGCTTGAGCCGTCGCAAGTGCCAGATGCAACTCGTGCAGCTCGTCCGCGCGCCGAATGTCCTCATTCAGTGCCCGGATCCTGAATCGAATCTCCTGAATAGCCATCTCAGCGATTTTCACTTTCAGCCGCTTCTCCTCGGTCTGCAACATAATCGTACGCTGTAGTCGCGGAATCCCTCGCCCGCGGAATCGCTTCGGGGAATCGCATACTTCCAGCCGATGCAGCGTCAACCGGTAATTCAGTTCATCCAGGAGTTCCGACTGGACTGGACCAGCCCCATCCCGATCCCGTAATCGCGCATCTGGAACATACGTTCTAGTGGCGTCATTCGCAGTCTTATCGGAATCATCTCGTTGGCTCCGTGACCGTGACGCCGCATTCTCGCCAGTTTTCGATTCTTCGCGTCTTCCTTTGTGGTACGTCGAGTCCCGAACCGCGTCCCGGATACCAGCGGCAGCGGAATCCTCTTTCGCAAAGTCTTCCCTGGTCGTTACAGGGATCTTTTTCGCTGATACCGAGCATGAAACTTTGCCGCGGGACGTGAACTTCGATGGCAAAACGGTAGATTCCTCCTTCGCTGGCGCCAATTTCCGGCGTGCTTCAATTGCATTTCTTCGGTTACTAATTACTTCACCGTGATTATCAGTCTGTCGGGGCTGCAGCAAGAAGCAGCGTCCTTTTGCCGTGCCTGCAGCGGTCGAGAAAATGGACTGATCGTCGTCCTTGCGTTTCTTGCTCGACGATGCAGCTGGTGGTTAAACGGGGGAGATGAAATTTTTTGTCGCCAACGACACGCCAGCGATTTGTCCGCAATTTCGACTTTCTTTCTTGCGATCTTTTTATTCGGAATATCGCGGAGACGTATTTATTGAAGCAAGAAATAACGTTGATATCTTTCTTCCCGATAAAATGCCATTTTGAATTTCATCGCATAAATTTGATTAAATAAAGAATCTCGTATATATCATTAACGATCAATAGTAAAAATAAAACTGGATTGCAAAATATAGCGGTGCGGCAACTATTGCTCATTATCATATTGACTTAATGCATAATGTACGGCCGGTCGAAAAAATTGACGTTCAAAAATAAAATTAAATTCTTTCACCTGAAACGACGGAAACGTCGCTTTGAAAAGAGAATCTATCTAGCGACGAGTCGCCCTCGCGTTTTCTTTTCGGATGATTCCTGCTGAAAGGCTCGGGAGTTCTTTCAGGGCAAATCACCGACACAGTCACGCTATTGTCCGAGACGTCAGTGTTAGATACTATCACATCAGTGCCTATTGGTTTCTCTGGTTCACAGTCTATCACACCCGATGACCTTGGTTCTTCGCAAACCTTGCTCGAGAATCTCTTACTCTGCGAAATTTCCGAGCCGGATCGATTCTTTCCAAATGAATCTAAATCTAAAAGTTACAAGCCGTTATATGGTCTGTTCTTCTTTTCGACGTCCACAGCTTTTTCTATTTTTCTTAATGTATTTTCTCAAATTTTATTTTTTCGAAAAATATACGATTCAATGAGAACGATTGTAAATTTCAAATTTCCTAACGACATCGTTTTGCATGTGATGTAGATCGAACAGATAAAAATGTCATATATATGTATCGATCGGATAAAGTCGTAAAACGACGGACGACTGCTGGAGAGGTACCCCTTTAATAGCGCGGTTGGTAGCCACGAGGGTCTGAAAGGTCCCCGTGGAGAAAGTCATGACACTCTTTGATACACTTACGATAAACGAGTAGAATAATAAAAAGAATAAAGAACTCGGCCGCATTATTGAGTCTCGATAAAAGTCGACCGCGGTCTCTAAACGATTGAGCGAATCTAAAGGGGAAGCTTATCGACTCACGAGTACCTGACAAGTTTAAAGAAGCACGAAATATTCTTTAGAGCGACGATAAGCGTGGTGGAGCCGTAATAAGGATAAGGAACGTAATAAAACTTAGGGCTTCTTAAAAACGGCCGAGTATTACCGTGGAAGTGGCTTATCGTCACGAGGCACACGCTAAGAGATTGAAAAGTTTAGATATTTTTTCGGAATGTCTTCCATAAAAAAAAACGATGACATTGATGTTAGAGCAGAGTAAAAATCATCATCCCTTTTATAACACATGAACTGTCCATGTAATATGATTTAGTGCTGATAAAAAAAATACTTCCGACGTTCGCGGTTATAATATCACTTCACTTATCATAATTCAGACAATGCATTTTCCGATAGCACTGTGTTAGACCGCCCTAATTTGCGAAAGTGAATAATTACAGGTCGGAAGAGATCATTAGACAGATTAGATGCGTTATTGTCGCGAGGGACCTTAAAAACGGAGACATTCTCTTAAAGGGGCACAAGATAAGCGAGGAACGTACCGATCGGGTGGATCGGCGTGGCACTTAATTTCCGGAAGAACGTTTCATTATCCCCATATATCTCACACTGACGACATCCTGGCTCGTCGATGTTCCGTAGCGATGCGTCGAGGCGAGGGGGAACGCAGGGAGCGGTTGGTTCTTTGGCGGTCTTCGTTATTTCGAGATTACCACGCTTTTCGAGAGCTTCCGGATGCGACGCTTCCTCCATCGCGTCTTTCGAAATCGCGCTCGAGTGCTTCTTTACGCCCTATACAATTTTGCACGAATCGATTTACGAGGAAACGGTGAACTTGTGGTAAGATAACAGCACGATAGAAAACATGAGGAGGAAGATGTAAATGAAGCTTCGAATAACCTTTGGCAAACGTTCAAGCATTCTGGCATGAGCATGCCAGTTTGTAACCGTGATTTCAGTACAATGTCGCTTTTAAATAAAAATAATTTAAGCGGAAACGATCATCGGACGAAAGTTATCATTCTTTCGCGACATTTAAAGGACCGTTCGATAATATGTTGTACGTCTAACTTATTATCTCACAAATTTATTCTCATCCGTTTCCGGGCGCTTGAGAAATGAGAAATTGAGAGATCTCGAGAGAAAGGGAAAGAGCTGCGATAAGCGAGACAGCCGAAGACGAGTCCGGAGCCCGAGGGGCCAGGAGGGGAAAAAAAAAGAAGAGCGTCGTTTAGCGGGCAAATTTCAGGTCGCCTATCGATGCTAATTTCACGGGCGAGCGAAAAATCTCCGCGGCGGACATATACGGATACGCCACGCGCGATTTACCGCCTGGGCTCTCCTGCCGTGGTACTTGTAGTTCTGCCAGTACTTCTTCAGCTGCGCCGACGTCTTGCCGATGAAGCCCGCCTGATAGAAGTCCCGCTCGATCGCGCGCCAGATCTCCCGGCGATCAAACACCGACGCGTTCTTGTCGTCCAGCAGTGGCGCGTACTGGCTCATTACGTTCAACAGATGCAGACGTTCGTCCTTGCTGAACTGTTTCCTCCTACGACCGTTGTCCTCTTCCTCCTTCTCCTCCTCCGACAAACGGCACGGCCGCATTCTTGCGAAATCCGCGATACCCCGTCTTTGCCCGGCTGAACTTTCGCACGAATTTTTGCGAACCTCTTCGCGACGCCTCTTCCGCGATCTCCGGAGGACTCGCGAGTCGCGCAGTCGTCGACCCTAATCTCGGCTTTTGTTTCGACATGCAAAACATGCTATCTGCGATGCGCAGATTTTTTTCCCGTTGCGACGTGCTCGTTATCGGCCGCGTATATGGACGACCGTTTGAAACGCCGCTTGACCCCGCGACGATGGATGGAAGAAGGAAGAGAGCCCCGGCGGCGTTTTATCGATGGTCATATGCATCTCCTTCCTTGCGCAATCCCTTCTCGGGATCGTATTTTTACGTTGCGCTCAAATGAAATAATAAGTAGCAACAATTGTAATAATCGTGTACGCGGGTATTATATAGGCAGGCTATTCATCTCTTCCTCACTTCTTCATGCTGTGCTTATCCGTATACCTCCGATATTACAGGAGCGTATCGCTGCTATTGTAATTGTATGCCCACAGGACACTAACTTTCTATCGTCCGAACGCGTCTCCAAACGTGATGACTACATCGACGTATCGTTGTTTGCGTAATGTTTGCCGTCCTCGGCTTCCTGAAGAGATCTCGCCGCCGCTGCTACGGGCAAGTAGGAGTTAACGCAATTTACGACAGTTCGGGAAGCAGTTTCGAAAAAAAAGGAGAGAAAAAAAACAGAAAAAGGTTCAGTCAGCTTTGTTTGCACGGGAGAGAAATGGGCATGTAAAACAAATGCAATGAGCGTTCTTTGTCCGTCATTTAAAACGAGAACGATAATTTCTGAGGCAATCCTGGGGGGATGTGACGAATCGATCGTCGACATTTCTCGCGGATTTCTTACGTTTACTTTACTCTCGCTTCCTTCTCTTTCTTCTTTTTTTTCGCCATGTTCCTTTGTACGCAACCACAACGATCGTAATATCTGTATTCTGTAACCTAGGATCATCCGGTATTCTAAAAGAGCGTCACGAGAAAGTGACAGGGCTCTTTGTGTGCGGCGGTAGTAAGGTCGTAAAGCGCGCGCGGGCTCGCAACCGTCACGACGAGCGGTTCAACAATATATCTGCTGATTAATTACACATTTTCTCCGCGGTCCACCGCCGGCCGGGACTTTGCATAATCTCGGCGAACGACAGGTGGTAACCCAGAAAGCGAATCGATGGACGGATCGGATCCGTTCACGCTTCAGGAACTTCAAAGAAGCCTGCTCGAAAATTCGTCTTTAGCGCCTCATTCTTTTCCGAGCGAGATTCTCGCCCCCGTGAAATCGGGATATTCTCGTCTCCGTGTGAACCGTATTGCGCAGACCGGAATAATTGGCGCGCGCGAACAATTGCGAGAGAGAGAGAGAGAGAGAGAGAGAGAGAGAGAGAGAGAGAGAGAGAGAGAGGGCTTGGATATCGGTATTGCGAAATCGCAATCAAACGGACGCCCGAGAATGTGTATGAGATTAACGCACCGAGAAAGTGCGAGGATGTTACAAAGCTCCGTGGTAAACTGACTGCGCCGCGCGAGAGTTTGTATTATACATATCGCGAAATGACGCGAATAAAGCGCCTCGTTGCGAAATTGCGCGTTTTAACATCGCGAAAAATGTAACTCGCATCGATTTTCAGACAATAAGAACAGCGTCGCAGCACCGCGGAACTTTACGACTTCGTCCTGCTTGCTTGATACGGGTAGTTCCAATCTCGCGCTAATCCCGTTACCGGTTAAAACCGCCTGGATTTTTCTCGTAAATCTTACGGTCTCTATATTCGCACGAGAATTAAAAATCTAAGCGTAAGGAAGAGACGAACGGGATTTTTCAAGCGCTGCGGGAAGGCCGCGATTTTAAACGATACAGGAATTTCGCGATTTAAATTAAAGTCATAAATCCACTTTGCTTTATACGCGGAGTGCATGTTACGAAAACAGCATGCTGAGCATTAATATTGCATTTATCAAAAACATAAAGTTTGACGATTTTTGTTGAGTAACGTCAATAAATTTCCGACAAAATAAATCTTACAAAAAAATGAAGTTTAATAAATAACAGGATTTAATAATATGCGAATGAGATTTCATCAAAATTCCTCGATCGTTCAGAAGTTGACAAACTGACACGAAACGGTAATCCTAAGCGGCGATGAAAGAAATCAGTAAGTGATAAATGAAACTCGGATGAACTGATTAATCTCGCAAAACGATCGATAGAGTTATTTCCATGAAGTAATTACCAGATTTCCGTCGCTAAAAAGTGACAAAAGCCGTCCCGTGGATTTTCGTCGCGAATTAATTCGCGTATCATCGTTCATCGCGATTAGAGAGCAGCCCAGCGAAATTTAACCTACGGGACACGCCGACTAATTCTGAATGAAGAACGCGAATGCGCGGTCGCGTTACACAGCAGGAGGCCGCTCCCGAATATCGCGAAGCGAACAACGAGAAATATGATTTCATTAATAACCCACATACGAACGCGTATTTGCGTTGCAAATATCGCGTCTGGCAAGCTAACCGACGAGCGGAATTACCGCAACGCGATGAGACACGCTCCCCAATTGTATTTACTTACAACATAGTACAAACGTGCAAAGTACATAATTAGTTTAAATAAATAGAATTCGATGAGATAGAATATATCGCGGAGATAGAAGCGCTTTCTTCTCTTATCTAATCATCAGTCGGTTGGAGAGCATTTCGCGCGTTTGCAGGTAGCCAGAAATAATTTTCGCGCCTTCGAGCACATTCCAGCGTTCCACATTTGCTCCGGCCCGTGCCGGATGTCGGAAAATTAGACCGGAAGCGATCGGATATTAAGTGCTTGTTAGAACTTGATGATTATCTCGAAACTTGTCCGGAGTGCCGCCGCGCAATTGATAGCAGTTTAGGCACGGCAGCGTCGGTAATTAATAATCTCGGGCAAGGATCGAGAAACGGAGGCGCGCAAGCGAGATCCAATCTCGCCGGCGGCGAGAGTTCGGCTGTGACAGGGACACCGTGTGGATGCGGGGCCCTGTGACGAACGTGATGCGACGTGATTGATGACAAGTGGTTATCACGCGGTGCCGATATGACGCCGCGCGACCGTCCGCGTCGGTGCGTTTCGACACGCACCGCGGGACATACGGCGATCCAACCGGATTGTGTAAACGTCCCGGCTGTGTAATGGGCAAGCTAATGCTTTTATCTTACAATTCCGCGCGCACTTTGGTGTGTGAGAACCGTACGTGAGAACCGTGAAATCCGCATGTGCGGAGGCGATCGCGATCGCAGACGCGGAATAGCGCGGAAAGCGACGCGACGGTCCTGAACCGATTCCGTTCGATCGATTCGTTTTTCTGCGACTCTGTATGTATAAACTATAAATATATACTCTGCAAGATGATCCTAATGTTATTATTGTAAATTAATAATAATTGTTATTGTCTCGATCTCGAATAAACATTCTGTACATCTGGGTGTCTCGTAATAAATATTATACATTACAAATTATAATAAATTGAATTTGTTTGCCATGTCGTGTTATTGATCTGTGCGGTTCGCCACAATTTAATGCTAAATGCACCTGTTTAATATCCGTGTCACGAACAACAGTAAACCTCATATAAGGAAAATATATGTATTATACAGAAAAAATATTTTTTTTCAACTTTTTTAAAAATTTTGTTATAATTAATTGGCAAATGACATATGCATTCTTTTTGCATTTACTTTTATAAATCACACAAAGCAAGATTCAATATAATATATATTTCTAACATATTTCCAGACATTTAGCTACATACATGTATATATACATTTTTCTCATATAAATCTTTTCTATATATTTTTTATACTAAATTTTATTATCTCCTATTACGTATATACGTAAGACGCATATTTCTTTCCTTCATGCCATCTTTAAATCGTACATTTAAGGTATAATAGCGCGCGAGCCTCACCGACAATTTTTTCTCCGCAGTTCTGCGTGTATGGAAGTAATTGGTGCCAGGGCACGTGATGGTTTTATTATTTGACGTAACGGGGATGCTTGGGAGAGTTATGGTAATGAGGTATAATTATATAGGCACCGGTAATTCGTCGATTATACGATAACGGATACTGTTGCATCTTCAGACCAGCAGCGGGGAGCTGTCCCGAAGGGGATAAAATATTGCTGAAATAAAAATATCATTATTCCGAGGAAACCTAACGTGTGTGCAATTTAATTTCGTTATTTAATTTATCCCTGCGTGTAACTTAATTTCCAAACAGAACGCCGCGGCCTTGCATTCGTTGCGCGGCAGGAGAATGAAGCTCATGAAGCGTGAACCCGCGAGTAACCCTAGATTATCTCGTTAAATTTATTGAGCGCGCCGGTTGAAACGACGCGACACGGGGGATTACGGGCCCGATGCGAATTCCGGAAAACGCATGCATGCAGCGGCCGCAATTCCAGACGCGCCAATAAGTACGGAACGTTCCCTCTCGTACGTCCAGTTCCTGGCGGCGATGCGCGTTGCCCAACCGCTAATCACACCGCAGGCCACGGAGAAAATTCTAAACCACGCCGTAAACTTTTTCCCGAACCCGACGTAACAGTGCGCGAACTTTAGTAACGCGCGCACGCGTTTCTCGCGCAAAACCGTCGTGACGTATCGATACAGCCGCGACGATTGAGAAGGTTGCAGCGCGCCAAGCGCAGCATCCGATCAACGCACTTTGTTGCATTTCGCGAAATTGTTGCATATACGCATGCGGTGGAGACCAATGATATTCATCTCCGAAATGCTATCGCGAAATGCGCCGAAGCGCTAATGACAACTAACGACGTATGATGGACAGTAGCAACACACAGATGCAGCGATGCACTCACGTCGCGTTCATCACCCTCTCGCGAGCGCGATCGGATGTATCGCGCGGAAACGCGTTGAATATTTAACGCGGCATGATAGCGTGATACCGTGATATTCGGCTGTTAAATTTTTCACGGCACCAGAGAGGCGATTTTTTTCGCCACTGCATAATAAAATAAACTTGACAAAATTTAATCGGCAGCCAAT
Organism: Temnothorax nylanderi; assembly: GCF_030848795.1. NCBI lineage: Eukaryota > Metazoa > Arthropoda > Insecta > Hymenoptera > Formicidae > Temnothorax > Temnothorax nylanderi. Next base: position 924,324 of record NW_027249098.1, on the reverse strand, counting down.
GCACAAAGGATACTTTGTCCGACATCGAAATTGGCATGGCTATAAATATATTTTCGTCTGTATTGTTCCTCTGCGTCGGCTTTCTCTTTTATAAAGCCTCCATTCTCTCCTGGTTAAAGGTCAATAAAACTTTAAAATTTGTCACGGTTCTAATCTCCATCGTCCCATACATGGGATGCAAACGTGATTCGCAAATGACACAGGGCCGATTCTCGTAATATCACTTAGCGTTAACTCAATCAATCTGTAATCCTACGTCGTTTTATACCTCGATCTCTGGAGAAAGCCAGAAAAAGAAATACTAAAAGCTATGTTAACACATATTATTTTAGTCAACTTTAACATATTTTAATATTATACTAAGCAAAGGAAAAGTAACAATAAATTAAAATTTATTATATTATGCTAAATCATTCAAAATTCTCACGCGTTTTGTTTGACAAGTATCAAAAGAATCTTAGAATGACGTTCATCGTATCAAGCGCATAAGGTGTACAGCTCGTTCTTTATTACCTCATTAATTCAAATAACACGGCTGCTATGTGATTACCATAGAATATACCATAAAAAAAGTTTCAAGGCACAATTGCGTAAGAATCGTTATATGATCCATCTGCCGTGTGAATCATAAATGAATTCAGGACGAACGAATTAGGTCTCGTCTGGAAAATTCATTTTCTTCGCAGCAAGAGAAGGCATATCATATTTCACTCGCGCGAAAATATTAGGTTCGCCAAATTAGAGATTATGGGTACCCGGTAGAGATCGCGACTCCGTCTTGTCTCCTTGTAAGGGTGACGAATATCCTGGACATAGAAATTCATATATTATCGTCATTATTCCCGAACGTGACTGGTGAAGCGGACTTTCCTCAACACAAATCTCATGAAATAATGTTGGACCGCCGATAATACCGGGCAGATAAATCACTTAACAGTTGTTCATCGATTTTCGTTTATTTCGTGGAGCACTCAAACACTTTTGGAGGATGTGGAATACGCGGAACTATTTTTATACGGAAGGGAATATTCTTGGCCTTTTATTGATGCCCCAAATTACATTTACCTCGCGATGAAAAGTTTTAATATTATTATCTTGAACGGATTAAACTATAAATGAATTAAGTACTGATATACTCTCTCTTGAACTCTATTATTTAGTTCTATATCTTAAAGTAATTAACAATAATATCTCGTATCATACCGTACATAAAATTTTATTTATCTTTTTCATCCCCTTTAGAATGTCTGGTTTACTGTTAAAAACTAACTTCTTTATCGTTATAAAATTGAAATATTTTTACATATTTTTGTCATCATAGCAATATAGATAGAAAAATAATCATTTTTGTGACAAATTTAATGATTGAAATGGGTAGTTCCGCTTAAATTTTGGCGGAACTTCAAACATGAAATAATTTTGCCTAATGCAATTTCGTCAACAGGTATTTTTTTCATCTCACTGATGATAAAATTACAGCAGACACGGTAAGAGAGATGGCACGCTCTTTCTACAGAGTCTACCTAGGTAAGGGGGTACAATACCTATATAAAGCTTGAATGAAGATGCTCCCAGCTATTCACTCTCACCTTTCTCATAAGCGCGCGCACAACGCAAATCTTCCGGCCGAATCGTGAAGGAAGATCGACTTCAGCCTTGCGGCAATAATTTTCCACGGAAAGGATTTCACTTACAGGTGAGTCCTCAATATACTTATTATTTATTAAAAATATCGCATATATACATATACACGTTGGAGAAAAAAACTCATACTAATTTGTAAATTATTTTATACTCGGTGTTTAAAGAAATCTTGAACATTCCTCATTTATTACTCTTCTTCGTATACACACAACACATTTATCTTATTTTTAGAGTATATTATCAAATTATTTTCATGTTCATAATATGTTAAAATATAAGTCAAAGCGTATTTGTTAACTTTACAGCAGACAGCATTATAAATGTTAAGTAATAAACCGAGATGTTTGCGAGTCATTCCGTGTTTCTTATCCAACAAATCTGACATTAATATTAACAGTATCTTTCATAAGCGGTGCTCGCACGCTTGCACTTTTAAAGATTATTCGTAGATTTCGTTAGGAGAGATCAAGATCTCTGACGTAAACGGATATTTTTTTTTATGAAATTGTTTATTCGTCGCGGCGGTACTTTCCTCGAACATATACGATGTCAAAGCCGCAAACTGCAGTTGAAGGAGAAAAGAGTAGCGAGTGTGAGAATCATTGTGCGAGAGTGAGAGTGAGAAATGATGATTGCTCGTTTTGGTCACCGCATCCTCGAAGAAAGTGAGTACACGTGTGAATATCTACGTATACGTATACGTGCGAGCGCGGCACGCACCGCACTATGATGGTGCAGAGACTCACTTGTTGCACCCATGTAGATACGCAAATGTCGTGGAGTTCCTCTCTTCTTGTTCCTCTCAAGCACCTTCGACAACAAACTGTCAAACGCATCGAATATGGGAAAGCAAACAGTAGAATCTTCACCCTTGGCTACAATGCCTACAATAAACACTTCTATTTTTTAAATATTCTAATTAAAGCGCTAAGTAATTATAACGTAAAGTTAAACTTTGAAAATAAATTTACACAACAAATCATTTCTCTTCTGAAAAAGATCACAAAACATCGCGACATAAAAAACTACGGATGATGACAAATATTCGAATATTCACTTATTAGCTACTGTATATTTTTACGAAGACCTCGAAACCACCGGAAATAATATTGAAGTTCAAAAGCAAGCGTATTTTATTTTCCATTCGCTACGTGGGAACAAGATAAAATCATATCGCTCGTTCGTACAATAGTAAAAGTTATTTCGCATGTCTTCCGCACAAGCTGACTTCGCGCGGAGATACGGAAGAAAAAATGATTATTGGAGTTTTCGTTTGCACACGCCTCGTGACATTTATCTTCGCGGATTAGACGTTACGAAACGCAGGAACGGAGGAACAAGAAGAGTTTGCGACATGCTTAGGCTCTATCGCATCTGAATAAAAATATAAACGCAGTGATGCAAGAATGACGAGGTTTTAACCTCTCCAGTATCAAGAGTTATGTCATTATTACTTGTATCAATATAGTAATTATTAATAATAGTTGAAATTAACGCCATTTTTCAGTACATGATGTTCATAATTATGGAATTTGTAATCAAGATTACTACGTCTAAGAAGAAAGAAATTCATCCGACAGTTTATCTCCGTGTTAAGTAACACGATTCGGGAACATAATGGAGTACAAAGAATTGTGAAATACGCGCTATATAAACTCTATAATAAAATTCTTGATGTCGTACGGAATTGATTCGAGAGAGAAATAATAAATAATGACGAAGATATTTCCCAATACGTTTTCTAATGTGACGTGCACCGTACGGTATCTAATTTAATATTCTAACTACAATTCAACAGATCGCGATGTTACAGAGAAATAAGTTCATCCCTAAAAGAAAATAATTTCGTTTTCATAGAAATCGATGACCTACTTTAAAAATACAACTGCCAACAAAAGATTTTTGACCTAAATGCATCATTTAAATTAAAAGAAGAGCTTTGTGGAGTCATAATTTACGTGTCATCAAAATATATCATTAATGATTTTATTACAAAATAATACAGATATAAATTTTATAGATATTTTAAGATTTCTTTTTTTTAAGCAAGAAATTTGAAAATGTTTTCTACAGAGTGAATCGTCAAAATCATCTCGCAATGTTCATAGCATCGTAATTTTGTATCGACATCTTTACGGTATTGACATCCTTTCGCTAGTCACGGTACTTAAAATGCGTTTTCTACAGCACTAGATAATAATAAAGACACGTGCGTGAAGAGCTTGACAAAAAAAGGAGAAAAGAAGGGGACCGCACGGGGAGATGGTAGAGAGAGAAAGAAAGAGAAAGAGATGATTAAACCGTGGCTCGTATGTGCGCAAAGAATATATTAAATGTCAATGAACGGGCTTGAAAAACGCGCATGCCTCATCCCAGGAATTTAACACTAAAGTTCACGCTTTCCCAGCCAAGCGTACCCAGGGGGCACGTTTTTGCGGTCACTTAAAAAATCGCGATTATCACAACGACAAATTATCGCCCGGCGCAGAATCCGCAGCCGAATCTTTGACGGACGACCCGTAAGCTTTTTTCTCTAGGACGGCTATTCCTCTTCGAAACGCGAGAGACCGAAAGAGGCTGATAGTGCGTAAATCATTCGGCGAAAGAAAATGTGAAAAACGACGGGGGAAAAACGGTGAAGATGTAAGATTCGTCGGTTAACACGGCCAAGGAGTTCCACTCGCGTGACTCTTGCCGTCGCCGAATGTGGCCGTCCGAACGAAAACCCATTTTTTTCCGACTATCGCGCATTATACGGAGTTACGTATTTGGAATTGTCGACTGCTGACATTGTACGGTAGAAATCACGCGCGGACGTCGGTGATTTTTCACGTCGACACGGCCGGTTTCAGCGGCAGGCGGCATTCGCGCGTATGTACGCCGATGTGTATAAGGAAATCGATGTCCCCGTAACCCAGACCTATTGGACGTAACAGTTTTCACTGCGCGAGATCTGAGTCCGGCCACAAACCGCTGGCCTGTATACACTTAAATCGTTTCGTCATTAGCCATTCGTGCCATTAGCGTCTAGCATCGTTCCCCGAACAGTTCCCCGCTTGATATCGAATTTAATTTAACATGCTACGAATAATTTCGCGCACGCCGTCGTTGAAATATTGCGCGTTTCTCGGAAAGACGCATCGCCATAGCTTCATCTACCACCTGCTGTTAATACAGTACCGTTGGATAATATCAACTTCATTATATCGTATATATACGCATATAATATAAAGAATATTTAATTAAAAACCAAATGTAATTTTTGAAGCGAGTTTTAAAATTGACATGTCGCGAGTAGAAGTAGGTCAGATAATAATATTTCAAAAACATTGTGGAAATAATTATTACTAATATATTAGATTATATTAGACTATACTAATATATTGGAACTTTAATATAAAGAAAATTTTGCTTTATATCATAACAAAATTTAATTTCCTATTCATCTGTTGTGTATGCAACAACCACACAGTGTAAATTATAGTGAATAATGTAATATTAATTATCTCCAAGTAAGCTACAAAAAAATTTTAACATCCTATGTCCTATATTGGACTTTTATATTAATAGTATTCGTTCGATTCCGATTATAATCCCTGCCGATGACTAAGCAGTCTACACACATTAAATTTAAAATCATAATAACTTCGAGTAGCTCAGTTCCACGGCGCGAGACACGGTCCCGCTCGTTACGAAATCTCCATAATAAACGAGTGCTGTCCCGCCTCGTTATTAAAATGCCGACATCGGCAACGAAGCGGCCGGCGATGTGGCGAGACGAAAACCGCAGCATCTCAAGTGCATGCTACACTTGCCTAATCGCGCGACCGCAAACAACAACGTTACGGCCGGACCGCCTGCGCAAAGCTACACGAATTTCGCACGACAATTGCACGATGCGGAGACGCAGACATCAAGGCGGCTGTGTTTCTTTGAGGCACAAATTATGATATCTCAATACGTCGACGGTGTCGGTGAGAATTTCGAAAGAATGCGCCTTCCCCACGCAGCGCCAAAAGAGAGCGCGAGGTAGGGCGGGGTGTTAATTAACGCGTAATTAGTAGCGGCGCGTTAATTTGATTTGCGACGTGACGGGGACCCCAACTAGATCGAGAATATCGTACCGGCGCGGCGGTGTACACCACAGCGTGATATTACGTTCGCCAAATTATAGAAACGAATGGAAAAACTGAAATTGGCGCATAAATCCTCCGCAACGCGCACGCGTCACGAAACCGCAACAATCAACCGTTCGTCGCTCAGCAGTTTAATGATATCGACATAGGTATCAATTACATGTTGCGCGTGTAGCGATTACGTTGAATAGACGCGATTAACAAATGTAATTTTCTCAGACAAGTACGGCAATTGTCGATGAAAATTTACGTTCAACCTTAACCCTCAACTAGATGTGGAGTCTCTGATGGGACATCTATTTATTTTACTATGTTTTTTTTCTAGAGAAACAAATAAAGTTAAATTTTGTGCAGAAGGAAACAAGTAGCAAACATAATGAAGAGCTAATATATTATAATTTTTCTTTTTTTTAATATAAAAGTATTAAAAGTAGAAATCTTCTTAAGATTTTACAATGTAATGTAATTTATGATTGTGTAATGTACATAGTTAAAGGTTAATTAACTTTGTCTTTTTTTTATACTCGAGAATTCGAACTATCGCCACGAGATAAATTCTCACTGGAATCACATTTTTCAATCGGATTATCTTAACGAGTTTATCTTGCCATCACAGTCTCTACGTGTGTATTCGTAATTTTTATTTGATTAAACCTAATTGGAATCTCTGACTTGTGCAATCGAGTCCACCAATCCCCTGCTATTATCACAACGGGAATTTCTTTCCCATACTCATTTTCGTAATGTGTCTATCGTGAGACTCGAGAAAAACTTCACATACACGGTTGCTACAAGGAACTTCGGCTCAAAAGTTTGCGGAATGAGATAAAATCCGCGTATCAAAAACGTATAATCGGAAGATCAAAGATTTAAAGAAGCAGAACTAATCAGAATTCCACGGAGAAATGAATGTTTCTATCTAGCCAATCACAAATATGGAGCTAAAATAAATACTAAAAAATAAAAAATCTGCAACATTATCGATCAACTTAAATGAATAAATGTATAAGGGGAAAAACGCATTGATTTATCTGATTTATCGAACGATAGAGAGATTCCGCGGTAAATCTCTCAATGCGTACGTATATGTTTCAACACGTGTAAAAGCAAGCATGCCTGCCGGTATCTGTACGGTCCTCTTAGCCGGCGCGTTGCGACTTTCACCTTTCACCTTGCTCAAGCACGATTCCACTGTTGACTTCTCGATCTTTTACCTCACCGATCCGACGCGGCATCGGCGCTCGGATGCATCAGATCGTACGAGTGCGGGTAGCAACCGAAGGCGGTCGCGTCACGATTCGGTTTCACTGGCGGATCCATGGCATAAAACTAAGGCAATGGAAAGCATCCGCGCGAGGATAGACGATGCTTTCCCGTGTCTCCCATTGGTACAGCATCGGATTAACCGAGAATGACCGTTAGATTTCAAGTTCGTGTAACGAGATAATGACACTCATTTAGGCGCACCTGAAGAAAAAGTTCTTTAACTGGAGAAGTCGTGCGAAATCTGCATTTCGTAATGCGAACAAGTAATAATTATCTGTCAAGTCGTGCGGATGATTGAATATCACAATATGTGCACAATATCACGGCTGCAATTATATCGTATTTTAGTAATTATTTTCATACAAGGATTAATATCGCATGAATTGGAATTGTTATTTATTTATTGTTTCTGTTATAATTGCGAATTTGACTGAATTAAATATTAAAATGTTAATAACATCATAATCGTTAATACCGTCTATTTTATTCATACATCAAATTACGAATTTTATTTATGCATCGAGAGAGAAAAAGAGAGAGAGGTTCTGCTCAAATTTTCATTTGTAATAAATATATTTTATTTGTTTCATATATAGGAGACCATATAAAAGAAACGCGACTGTTTACATGCGAACAAAACTCGTACATAAAACTAGATTACAATGTTCCCGAATGCTATAATATTAATTAAGATCACCATGAAAGAATGCTGTGTTACCTACACAAAAGACAGCAGTAACATCCGGATGACCAAAAACACGAGATTAAGTGCTCGTGAACATGACCATAAATTATCCCAACTAGGTAATCTAGAATTATGACATGTGAGACAAGACGGCACGATTATGCCGCTTGTAATCCCTCCTGACGAAACACGCCGCTAACATACACGGCGCAGCACGTGAGAAGAAGCGAACAATAATGGAAACGACGCCAGCTCCAAATTAAAAGATATTCAGCGATCGCGATCCGAGATTAAGGAACGAGCGCCATTACTCGCACGCTAAATTTTCCGCTAAAGCTCTGTTGAAACAATTGCGGTTTCTTACTTTTTTCCCTACGGCGATTAATTTCGCCATGTTCTGGGACCTTGGAGATCATCCAGCCAGCTGCAACTTGGCGGCAGGACAATTATTCTGTACAGTCATCGCGTTGCCGAAATAATCCTTGCCGTTAATCCTTGCGAGAAGGATAAATTTCATTTCGCGTCCGCGATTCGGAACCTTGAGCATATTTCACCGGCAATTACGGTTCCAATTAGAAAACCACCGTAATATATCCTTCGGCGATGCTACTTTCGAAATTCGCGATGGATACGGTCGGGCTAACGTAGTCGCTCTTTGCGCGGCTCACGTGCTCCGGCACGCACGTGGAGACCTTGAAGAAACACCTAATGCGCGTCTAAACATGCAGATATAACGTGTAAACAGCGATTTTCATAACCGACAACGCAGTTTTTCACGTACGTCGTCCCAGAACACGGAAACCCAGACCTTGAGGAGAAATCACGCACGCGTTCCTCTCTCTCTTCTCCCGTTCCTCTTCTCACAATAAGTCATCTCGCTCGCACGGTGACGTCAACTGTCAAAAGCTGCGATCATGGTCATAGATTTCATAATGATCACTTTCTACTTTCGACGGGGAGACCGCCGCATCTACGATTCATCATCCTTGGGTACATACCTTCGTATTCTCTCAGTTGCGAGTCAATGACACTTGACCCTTCCCAGCATCGAAAGCGATTTCGCGCGGATCACGATTATTTCTATTGAAGCAATTCCGCCCGAAATCGAGAGTATTGACACAGCGACGTGAAGAGAGAACGCGAGTCCTGCCATGTCATTAACTGAAATAAAATTTACAGGCCAAGGATGCGGCTCATCGCGGCGATTCTCGTCGTCGCTCTCTCGGATGCAGCAATGTGCGGCCAAGACTTCGGCGGTCACGCGCTCTTTGTGAGAACCGCGGACGCGGAGCCCGGTAAGAGAAAAAAATTGCGAGAGAATTCTACGAGTCCGCCTTAAGCGCGATCGTCAAAGGAGAAAGAGGAGAGCTAAAGTTGTTGTGGTGATAAATATGAATTTGATCACAAACGAACTGGTTTAACATTCATTAGCACGCTCGAGAGTCCAACGGGCTGCTGCCACGGTATCGCCGGCAGACATGATGGCACAAAATATCCTAGAGTGGATTCAAGGCATCTACCAGCAGGGCACACGTAAAAGTAGGTTTCCGAGTTTCGTCGTCGTCGACAGGAAACGGCGCGATGACGGAGCCGTCCCCGTCGGCGTACGCGCAAATTAACGAGTATTCTTTATTCTCATGAATCGAATTTAGCCGTCTAACTTTGCGCGCTGATTTATAGACAGTTCAGTGCCGCTGATGGTCAGAGATGGACGCTAGTACCACGGATATACATTGCGCAAAAGAAAGCTGCAACTATGCGCAGCCGATACCGCCGCACCGATTTAGACGCACAAAATTACTAATCCATAACTTGCCGCGCTACTAATCAATCATTTTAACGTGAAACCTAGACATCACGGAAGTAATGTTCGACGCTGGGATTGGCTTTAATGCACGCTTGTTCCGACCTGCAATATATCGTTTTCTCTTACGAACCACTATTAAATCAATGCACTCTTAATTAACTCCTTAGAACATGCACTTTTCTTTAGCTTCTTGTTTTTCATAATTATATAACATTCAAAGAGACTAACGAATGCGTATAAACTAAAAGATGTTCACAGACTTCGGTTATTGATAGCTTCAATGAAAACTACTATAAGTATATTTTTTTAAATTTTTATGGCAATCGCTTTCCAATCCTACTTTATCAATTGTAAGCTTCAAACAGTATAATAATTATAATGTAGTTCTCTTAATTTATGTAATACCTTACTTATTTAGATTTTGTAAATGGTAAATAAATAATTTAAGTAGAAAGAAATCTATTGTGTGTCGTTTAAGAAGTTGGTTTCGCAGTCTTTTAGAATACTTTTCATTGATGCCATCGTTATGTTCATCGAAACTATTACAGTAGATTCTCACTCTCGACAAGCCCACGTATTTTTACAGTTCGCCAGCAATCAGATTCAAATGCGTACTTGCCGCCCTTCAGCACCCAACGACCGCCCGAAAAACCGCGACCCTTCCAGCCAGCTCCTCAACAGAACGATGTAACGGGTTACACTCCTCAGCGGCCGTCGTCGATCTACACTCCGCCGAATATCGGTTACTCATCCGGGCAACCTTCCACGCCATTTTCTACACCGAGACCAAGCCAACAACCCTCATCGACATACGTGCCGCAAGGCTTCAGAGGCTCCTCGTCCTACAGCCCTCGACCGAGTCAGCCCTCGTACACCAACGCGGGCTCGTCGGCCTTTCCGCCACTGAATCCCCCGGAAACGTCGTCCACTTACCTTCCGCCGCAGCCGCCGTCTTACCCATCGACCAGTCCACGACCGCCTCCTTCCATCGGTAAGCCTCTCTTCTTAGGTGGACGTACCGGTATAGAATTCACGCATTCAAATATCCAAGAGTACTCTGAAAAAAAACTTCTAAATATAATATTAAGTAATGCAGCATCAAAAATGAACTTTGTACATCAAATCAACCGAAAATTACCAGATTTATAGCTAGCAGTGTATTTGGCTATTCCTTAGGACCCTCAGGACCACCCCCGACAAGAGGCTATCCTAGTTCAGGTTATCCCAGTCCGACCGGGGGATCTACTTCGACGGCTGGATATTCAACTCCCGGAAGACCATCCCCTCCCTTCACTGTACCAGGTGAAGTTGACGCAGGAGCTGGTACTAATGTAGGACCTCTTCCTGGAACTCCTGGAATTCCTGGAACTCCTGGAACTCCTGAAACTCCTGGAACTCCTGAAACTCCTGGAACTCCTGGAACTTCTGAAACTGAAACTGGTACTGGAGGTATATATTTTTTAACTACAGTCAGTATAATATAAATACAAAACGCATGAGCAAATAATTTGCGATTTTATTTTCTAGAGACCGTTCAAGTTGATGACGATCTCAATCATCCCCCGCATATCCACAATCTTGACGTCGAATGCAGTAAGGACATGATGACAATCAACATCGAATTCAATCGAGCTTTCGACGGTGTTATTTATTCTAAGGTAAGTACCAAACAAAACGGTTTCTAACACTAAAAATAATAACCGATAATAATGTTTCGATTTTATCCAATTTCAGGGATTTTATATGAACCCGGAATGTACCTACGTAAAACAAAATTCTGGCTCAACGATGTATTCTTTCACCGTGAATCTAGATACCTGCGGAACTCAGTTCATCAACGATTTCGAGGGTGAAGCTGGTCAAGCGTATTTGGAAAACGTCCTCGTATTACAAGTCGGTGTCGAACTAACTAAATTTACTAGCTTGACTTTCTATCTTATCTTCGGATTTTATTTATTAGATTTAGCTCGCAAAAAAATTACGTGATTGAAGATAACTATTAGACTTTGAAATAAAAAATTCTTATTGCTAAAGAATGAACCGGGTATACAAGAAGTCTGGGATACAGTTCGAAGAGTACGATGCCTCTGGGAAGGGAACATCAATAAGGCCCTAACGGTGAATCTCTCAGTAGATATGTTGAACCAGGAGATCGTTACCTTTAGTGGCGATACTGCGACAGCTAAACTGGATATTCAAATCGGCAAAGGACCTTTCGCACCCGCAGCCGATGGACTCGTAAAGATCGGAGAAACAATGACCTTAGTAGTCTCCGTGGAGGGCGATCCTGGTTTCGATCTTCAGGTGCGCATTGAAAACTATCCCAAACTATCCCATATAATGATAATTTATATAATAGAATTACCTGTTCCAACAAATAGAAAAATAAATATATATAATTAAATGTCACGAATACAAAGAATAATTGCAAGCTAATAATTATTCATCAACGTGTTCTACTTTCATTTTTAAGACAACAAAATTTCATCTAGATTTAATTGCAAATAAGAAATATAAATTAAGCAAACAGTTGTAATTATTTTTAAGGTGCGCGACTGTTTGGCACGAGACGAAGCCTCGACCAACATGCTGCAGCTCACCGACGAAAGAGGCTGCATTTTGAAACCGAAGCTGTTCGGTGCTTTCCAAAAGACTAAAGACACCGGCAATACAGGCGCTTCTATTATCGCTTATGCGTTCTTCCAAGCCTTTAAATTCCCCGATGTTATGGATTTGTACATCGAATGCAACATCGAGCTATGTAAAACTAATTGCGAACCTTGTCCGGAAGCAAATCAAGTAAGACACAAAAATGAATTCAAATATGTTATATGTATTCGTTAAATTGCCTGTCTCCTGTCTCTTCCGCTGAAATCAATAAATAACATTTGCATGACATGCCCTAAAATCACCTATTTCGTAATAACAGTTCAAAACGTTTTTGCATACAAAATTTCATAAAATATTTTTCATAATTGCTTATTTTACGCAATAAATCATACAAAAAAGATTTACATTTTTCTATACAGTTTATGTATTATATTTAAAACAATTTGTTTTAGCAAATCGAGCCAGGAAGACGTCGTCGATCGGTAACATATGCACCACCTTCGAGCAACTGGACGAATTCGGTTCTGTTATCGGATCCGGTTCGTGTTGGGCGGCGTTTCAAAGTAATCATGTTAGATGACTTGAGCGCAGCGTCCAGTCAGGTCCTAGATAGTATGGAGGAAACGGCTGTTGAAACGATGATAAAAGCGAAAGAGGTCTGCATGAGTAACAGTGGATTTTACACGACCTTCTTCCTTATGTTGAGCACAATCTTCGTCGCGACTATAAGCGCGGTTGTATTATATGTTAAATTGCAACGAATTCGCAGACCGAAATTCGTGGATTCGTAGGATGGTATTATTGTTGTAATATCTTTATCGTAATAATACCAGAAAGGTTACGTAGGAAATGACGAGCGCGTGCCAGTAATCAAATAACTTAAAGTAAGAGGATTATCTTATCGCTTCGTAATCATTCAACCACGAAGAAATTGCTGAACATCGAAAGAAAACATCCTAAAATATTTAAAATAGCTGTTATTCAACAGTTGCAAACAGCAGAAATTTTATTCAGCTTGTTGCTTTTAATATTTATAAATAGATTTTTATAAAACGTTATTTTCGTTCAAACAGAAAACTTATTCTGCTCGATGGCAGAACAGAGAAGTAGCCATATTTTACTTATTAATTTATAAATATCTAACAAGCTACTCGTGCAGTCCTCGAATAACGAGAGTGCTCATTTTGCGTAATGCTTGAATACCGATGCGATGTGGTATTTATTGCGATATTTTAATATCAGCATAATGTAAATCTTAAGTATTCGAAAATAAATTATGATATTTGTAAAAAAGAAATGGCCTTTTTCATCATCTTAAACAAACAATTACTGCTAAAGATATAATAAAAGTATGTGGATAAGGAATATCAGTATTGTTTTAAACTAAAGTCCCTCTAATCAGAGTCTGGCCATACGGTAGCAACTTTTGATTGGTTCGCCATTTCTTGGCAAAAGCAGAGAAATAGAAAGAGAAAGCGATATGAATGTATATCGCTTCCTCCTTCTCTCTTATATCCTTCTCTCTCGCAGAACTGTCAAGTTGGCCATACTCTGATTAGAGGGTCTCTATTTTAGACAATACACTCTGTTATACCTGTATTAATTGCAATTATATATTACATAACAGTAGTTTACAAATAATACAAATAATATTATAGTTATCTACAAAAAGTGCAAGCTAATATGATTTAAATACCTGCAGTTAATCACCATGAATATTAATTAGACTTAGCATATGATTAATGAAATAATAATGCTTTCTTTTTCTTCCCATAGAATTAGAAACTTTTAAAATGTCCTATGGATATTACGCGTAATGTTAACTTCTCATTTCCTTGATTTTATGAAAACGTAAAACGTACAAATGCTCTCCTCTTATTTTACGTTCATGAAAAATTTCACCAGACATATTCAATTTTTGAAAAGCACTCAAGATATATTCAGGATCATTTTCTTTGATAACAACTAAATAAAACAAGCCTGTATCTGACAAGATTTCGGGAATCGTAGTGAATACCTGTTCCATAACTTGTCTACCATTTTTGCCACCTGCCCAAGTCTTGAATACAAGTCTATCATCTAATACTTCCTTATATTCTGTAACTACATACGGGGGATTGAATAAAATAATGTCAAATGTATATTTAATTTGTATGCAATCTAACAAATTCATTTGAAGGACATCTACGTCGACTGAATTAACCAGACTAGTTCTTTTCGTGGCCTTACACGCATCAGGATTTATGTCAATTGCAACAAAGTGAACATTATGTCTCTTTAATGCCATTGCTAAAGCTGTGATAACTATACCAGAGCCGCTACCTATCTCCAAACAAATCCTTGGTTTTATAGTATGCAGAATCTTTAAATCTGCTTCCAAAGCATCTATTAAAAGATACGAATCTTCAGAAGGCTCATAAACTGTTTTGAGCTCCTCATCAGACAATTTAACTATCGGGGTCTCCATAACTTGTAAGAAAAAATGTAATAAGTTCTTATATAAAACTTATATAAAGTATAAATAATCTTTCAGTAAGAATTTGGTCATGATATCTTATCAATTATACAATTAATATCAGAAATTATTGCTGCTTATCAGTCTCCGCTTTAGCTGACTCTTCTTTGTCCGCTTCAACAGTTACGCTGCTATATGTGGAACTATTATCTAAGAGCGTCTTTCGTTTGGCAGTGCTCTTCTCGACAGCTTGATGCACCTTGTTCAAGCGCTCTTGAGTGGTCTGCAAGATGTTGCTAACAATGGTGATCTTATGCTTAGCGTTAACAAGTTTTTTTACATAGGAGTCTGTGTCTAGCGGATACTGCAATGCTTCGTTGATCCTCTGTAGTTCCTCCGTTAAGGTCTCAATCCGTTGCTTCAGCTCAATTTGGCATATCCTACCCAGAAAAGAATAGTCATATAAACCCAATAAACTCGTCTTGATATTTGCACGCAACATAATTTCGGACAAACAACAAATAGACGAATAAATAAAAGTAGACATTAAATGTTCGTTTAATATTACGTTCCGCAAAAGAATCGCAGACACGATAAACACACAAAGTACGATAGTGAAATTGAAGGAAAATCTATCGTTCGTTCATGCGCCCTGCAACGAATCGAAAGGAAATGATTGCGGTTACCTCGTAGCGCGAATTCTGTCATCCAGCTGGTCCACTGTAGGTTTCAGGAGGCTCATGAGACCCTCCGTTAACGCATCTCGCGTAGGATTTTCGCAAAAGTCGTCTATCTTGTCATCGATGGACGTATTATCACTCGCTGTATCGACATCCATGTTGTCAGCGTTGTCAGCGTACGAAATGAGGTTAGGCGGAGAAGACGAGACTACGAGACGCGCCCGTAAATTTCGATCGATTACGCTTATACGCCGCTCGGCGATTGGCTCCCTCCCGGTTCGAGATATATCGATGGGCGAAATTTTTAAAACTTTGAAAGAGACGCAGACGAGTAGAAAACGCGTTGGAAAGGTTTGCATCTCCTATCGCACTGTGTTTCTCTCGATTTTTATCGCATAAAATATAGGTTTTTACTGCAATAGTGTTTGTTTAAAAAATTCTAGGCGCCTATCTAATAAAAAATCCGTCAGTGAGTAAAATATGTAGCATTGCCGACGCGACTGCGCGAAAGATTCGTGATTTGTGCAATAGTATTTAATACAAAGTTGATATTAATTGCTGTAATTATAAAAAATTATTTGTGTTATCATATTTAGATTATAATCTACTTGAATTAATTAGAGCGAATATTATATAAAAATAAGCGTATGATAAAATAAAAGCTTTATCAAACAAAAACTCGCCAAGATACTATGCGTAGTATTAATTATATACTTTAATTATAGGCATACTTTAATTTAAATATTTACATAGATAATGATTGATAGCATAATAGTAATATTCTTTGGATAGAGATTTCGATAGAAATAGTACTTATCGTTTAACACTTTTATTTCTTTTAGAATATCTCTTTCATTGCTGACAATAATTATTTTATCGTTCGTACACAAGATCGAAACATTATTTAATATTGTATAATAATGCAATAAAAATGTAATAAAAATGCAATAAAATAACATAATTATTTTCATGATAAAAATAACCGAAATAAGATGAGTGTAATCTTTAGAAACTTTGAGAGAGAATATGAAATATTGTTGTCTAATGCAATACCATCAGCAAGTGTTTTTTTATCTTACTGATGATAAAATTTTTTTCTCCGTGTATATTTGCCAAATTTAAATAATTGCCTATAAATTTCAGGCGACTGGTATACTTCGCATGTTCTGTGATACAAAAAACATTAGATGCATTAATAAATAATGCATCGACATAACGTACATACGCTTATGGGTGCATTCTCCCGTAAGCACAATAAATCGATAAATAATGATGCTCCAGGATTAATTATTTAGCCTAGTCTGATCTAGTCTATCCATTTTAGGGCAACGAATTTGTAAGAAGTCGCATTTATCTATAGTACTATTATATGGATACAATACATAAATATATCTAATATTGGTCTCACAAATTCGTTACCCCATACTATTATAAAAAATTCGTCACTCACCGATCCGATGCGCAACGGGCGGAGTAATTCGGCCACGTAGCTACGATGATACTGTAACAAAAATGAAAGATATAAATTAAAGAGGCGCTGAAAATGATAAATGTTTCAAAAGATACACATAATTTTACGCGCATCTAATTCGTCTTTCAATTAGATTCACTGATATAATTATCTATTTTCTTCTAAAAAGTGAGACAGGGAAAGAGGGCTATTAAATATTTAACATATAATATAAATAGGTATATAAAATAAGTTAATATTTATCGATACATGCAAGATATAAATATTAAACTGATCCTCATCAACCAATTACAATCGAGAATATTTATATCTTACATGTATCGATAAAAATATTAACTTATTTTATATATAAATATCTAATAGCTCTCTCTCCCTCTCTCACTTTTTCTCTTTTCGACAATGCCGATAAAACAATTTTGGTGCGCGTCCGTGATACGATGTATACATCATATATATATTTTACATTTGCAGATGTAGCACGGACGCGCACCAAAATGATGTTTTATCGATAGTGTCGGAAAATGAACGTGGCTACGCATGTGGCTACGTAGTACCAATTTCGAAAATGGATGTAGTGGCGGTAGTGTACAGGGGCTTTCGACAGTCCCAGGAAAAAGGCCGGGATTGGCCTCTCTCTGCCGATAACCAAGATGGCCCCCGGGTGGCACCCTGCCACCTCGACTCGTCACGTCGCAACGCTATTGGCTCGCTCCCGCCTCGAGATATATCGATGGGTGAAATTGCGATCCTCGAACTTCGAAAGCGACGCCGACGATTAACGTACGCGTCGCAATGGCCAGTGGAGTCGTGGCTCCGATCGCTCCGTGTTTCTGGCGGTCTTTAGCGCGTAAAGTGAAGGTCTGTGCCGCAATAATGAATCTCGCGCGGGAGAGATTATCGCGACTGTTCCGCGAAATGTGTCGGATATGTGTTGTGACGTGCTGAACGCCGTGCATCGCGACTGAGTATCAGTGGATGTGTGAGCCGGTGAATCGGCGAGTCGTTGTATCAGTGAATCAGTGAATTTCGGCGTTCTAAGGCCTCTGATTCCAATTTGGTACGGTAATCCCCGTGACAGCGAGGTCCTAGACGCGCGTCTGATGAAAAATCCGCCACGGGTAGTGTATGTTACATCTTTGATGACGCGAGCACGCGAGAGATTCGCGATTCTCGCGATCGTAGTTAACACGTAACCGATAGTAAGCGCCATAATTATCGACAATTGTTTGCATTATTGCACTTTGGTTATAATTTTGAGTCAATTAGAAAAAGTATGACATGAAGATATACGTGGAGCTACCGGTAGTGACGAAAATAATGGTCTTGTCAATCAGAGATCCGTCAACTTAGCGCCGTGCGACTGTAGCGTTAATCGTAGGATTTTTTATCAGGCTGATCATGCTTGAATTAAAAAGTGCAGTACTTACGTAGATAGTAATTGGCGATTTTTATACATATATAGTAATTAAGAGATATAGTATTTCTTTATATGTTTGTAGTAATTAGTATAGTAATCGTGATTATTTTTCTATACATTAGCCACACACACGATCACCACTAGTAATTGTATTGTAAAATAAAACCGCGAAATTGCAATAATGTTGTGCTTGTTATGTTCTTAGATTATATGCATGAAGTAACATGCAGTATTTTTATATGTATAGATGTAGTCATTAATGGCATTCTTGTTTGTAATAATTAACAGTGATTGCGATAATTTTTATTCGCCGTGACCACTGCTGATAGTTGTTTCATAGATTAGAAGCATGAAATCATTTTAATTAACGTTATGAGATTGCTAATTTCATGAGATTATATATGCATAAATTAATATGCTGTGTTTGTACATGTAGTAATTGATGATATTCTTATTTGTAATAATTAGCAGTGATTGCGATAATTTTTTTTAGCCATAATCGCTGCTGATGACTGTTTCGTAGATTGGAAGCATATGAAATTATTTTTAAGTTAACGCTGTGATTGCTATATTCATGAAATTTATATGAATGAAGTAGTATATATTGGTATATGAAGTAAATAAGGGTACTTTTTTTGTAGTAATTAGCAGTGATTGCGATAATTTTCTTGATTAGCCGTGGTCACTGCTAATATCTGCTCTGTGGATTAAATTTATTTCAGTTAATGCTGTGATTGATATTTAAAATTATCTGCATGAATTAGCACGTATAATATTTGCATTTATATAATAATTATAAATAATATTTATTTCTGTAGTGATTGATAAGATTTATAATAAGGAATAATTATTTTCTGCATTATAAGTGTGAAAAATTATTGCGATTAATGCTATGGCCGCCGCGCTTATAAAAATTACTAACGTATTATATATTCGCGAATTACGAGTTATTGAGAATAAATATTGCATGATAAATGCATAGTATCAGATGTGTTGAAGAAAATATTGAGCAGTCTCATTGTATTGTGCATAGAATCAGTCAGTGGCGGATTTTTGGCATTTCAAGTATGTGATACCAAATTCTAGACGCGCGCCTTTTGCATTTAATAAAAAATCTATCCAATTCCGTGTTCAATTACTACGATTATGATATTGTGATTTCGGTGCTTTGTGCCTCTATAACGGGATCTGTTGGAATAATCTTCGAGGATCGGGAGAGATTGGAACTTCAAGCTGTCTTCGCTCCAACTACAATTGGTGAGTAAAATAATTGCATTTTGTAATAACGAAAATTATTATATGACCTGCCTGCACAATTTATTATATGCATTTCGTCATTCTCAAGAATTTTATCTTATTAATAAGTAAAAAGAAACTAACAAGAATATAAATACGATATAACAATAAATCTTTAATAATAAATCCGAGTTTTTTTTTATAAATGATCTTTATTCCTTAAATTTAATGATTTAAATTATGCTTTTCTATAAATTATTTCAAAGATGTTTCTTATTCTTGTTCTCTGTTCATTGTTATGGAAAAATATCACTTATGGTGAATCAAAATATCGACAAGTCATGTAATAATAATTAATATGGATTTATGATATAATATTGTTGCGTGTATCATTGTTTTGCACGAAGAAAAACGAAAGGCCAGAAAACAATATCGAAAAAGACATTAAAGAAAGAGAAACTGGTCGTTCGATAAGTTTTCATTCTTGTGTGATTAACTATCGAGGATGGTTTCGTATTATGACTCGCAAGATTTGACCTATTATTTTTTTTATTCATCTTGCCGTCACCATAATTAATAGCGTTATAATCCGACGAGTCCAAATCCTCGGAACTCACATCGTTAGATTTACGATGCCTCATTGATTTCCTGCATATAAATTACAGCGTATATATATAACTATTTGAACATAATTAAACACAGAGTTTAATTAAACATAAAATTTAATTTAAAAATCGAGGGTTTTTTGCATCTCGCGAAATAAATATTTTTTTTTTACCATTTTCTCGCGCTTTCCGTTTCGGGAGAACTCCACGATTCGGTCTCGGTGCGTTGATCAACGCGAACAGTAGACGCGTATTTATGATCATTGCACGATCGACATTCGCATTTTAACGCTAAGCTTTTTAACAATGTGACGGAGCGCGGATCATCGCCAGCGCCTGTAATACTCGACGATTCCTTCGGTGTCGGTAAATCTCCCTCGAATTCCTCATCAGCATCCATCTCTGAACTTTTTTCGGGACACCAAAGATTCCTAAGCAAAAAGTATTTCACTTAAATTATTAATAAAATTTTTTAACATGTAAAATAACAAATATCTATCTTTTTAAAGACTTGACTTACGAATTTTCATGGACGGTTGGTAAGATGTTCTTGGTTTTTAATTGTTGATAATTCACTGCATTCCAAGGGTCTCTGTTTGAACTGTTTTTCAATTTTATTAACATGTTATACGTGTTGATTCAAATTATTTGATTATGTTGCAAATTGTACAAACGAGATATATTTATTGTATTAATAAAATAAAAATAAATAATTATTCAATAAAATAGTTATTAATACTTATAACTAAAGATTATTTAGTAACCACTTTTTTATATTTAAAAGAGATCTGATTATATTTTTTATATATAAATGTAAGAATAAGCATTTAATGATCATTAACTTATGATGCAATTAGCTTGCCGATACAAGTTATAATTATTTTTTTACTTTACTCACGTACTCGAATATCAACTTTTCCTCTTCATTGTCCGTGGACGATTTCATATCTGTGGAACACTTTAATTCATTCCACACTGATAATTTTGCATTCTGTTAATTAAAATTATTTAAAGATTGACGTACTAAAAAATTAATGCTCTGTTTGATCAAATAAATATGTAATTATACCGGATAAATGTGAGATTCTCCATGTATATGTTGAAAGGAATTAGGTTTTATCGGAAGTTTTATGCGTGGAATTTTGCTGATCTTATTTTGAGGGATACACGATCTTCTATCTTTATCAATTTTATCAGAATTCTCTTGAAATACGCCGACAGCTTTGTTCGCAAGATTTTCGTCATTTTTTGCGATTCCTGACGTCTTTGGAACGTTTCGAGAATGCACCAAATTCTTCTAAATATTACACAAATTAATTGCAAAATTATCGAAGTATATTATATCGAAAAGAAAGATTTTATTGAAACAAACTTGGTGAAGATTAGATGGCGTTTGACGATTCGTAATAATGCCGTCGCTAATTTCCTGCCCATAATTTTCAACGTTTCGAATAATTTCCGCGGAAGGTATCGACTCCTTTTTAATCTCGGCGATGTTGTAGATTGACGGACCAGTTTTCGCAACCTTTTTTGCTTGTACCTTCGATTTAAAAACAATTCCTCTTTTTTTAGTAGTTACACCTGCTTTCCCGCAAACATGAAGGTTTCTTTTCTGGGTTGGCGCCGACGATTCACCGCTGGGCTCCGACCAACTCGCCTTTTGCGTATTATTGTCGATTTTTGAGTATATAGGAATGTCGGGCTGACTAATTGCCGCCTCGTAATTATAGGATATAACCGGGGTTTTTGATTCCGGTTTACTTTTCGCAACCGTCGAACCGATTGGTTCTTTATTGACCGCATTTTCGCACGTATTGCGACGCAATGATGGATTCATCGTATCTCCAGCATGACTAATGCTGCAATTAAAATTCGATCTTTGTTATCATTATAAATTATCTTTTATTTACTGACGTATTTCTTTGATAAATTTAATAAAAATGGAAAACTGTAATGCTATAACAAATTGAAGACTAGTAATAGTGAAAATATTGTAAATGTACGAAATACCTATTTCAACTCACTGAAAGAATATCTTAAGGTATTTAAAAAATATTAACATGAATATCTCGTTCATCAAGCTAAAGAAATTTAATGCATTCTGCTTTAAGTTTTTATCTTCAATAATGAAATGTATATGTTTTCTTTTTAACTACTTACTTGGAAGTCGCGGATATGCAATCGTTAGACCTTGACTGACTTTTCGATGACTTGCGTATTTTAAGTTTAGTCAAAAGTTTTAATATCGCCTCGGATCGCTTGCGATCGATCTTGCGGGAGTATTCGCGACGCGCGGTGACATTTACATATTTCGCACCTTCATCTTGCTGTCCCGCATTTACTTTACGCGTTTGCAAAAGCGGCAACACCAAGTGATTCAACTTGTACCGAAATTGCGGCCGAAAACGATGGTGCGATTTTCGTGAACTCGCCAGTATCTCACGCGAGTATGGTCACATTTTTCTTGGATATACTTCTGCAAATTCTATTGCCCGATTAACCGTTTCTTTTTGACACGTTGTCGTCGGACTCGGTAAAGTTACGCGCGTTTCAACGCCAACTCGATTATCGAAATATCGTGATTGCATTTTGTTTAATTAATTTTCGAGTGATTTTCGATACCTTTTTAAAATATATTGATACTGTTGCAAGTTTACATTACCTATGCTATGGATTCAGAACCACATAATATATTGGCTTTAATATATTGGATTATCCACTTAACATCAGGGATTTTTTGCTTAATAGAAATGTAAACTATGTCTATTGAAATAAAATCATGATAAGTCTACTGAAAATATGTTAAATATTGAAAAAAGAAAAATTAACATACGTTCTTTTAAACACAAGCTATTTACCATACTGCATACAGTAAATTCAATGCCATTTTATTATATTTGTTCATGAATTATACAAAGAAGATAACATACGTGGGAATGTACAAAATTTGATTTAAGATTCAAGACTTAAGTTTGCTTCGTAACAATATCGTTATTGGGAATGAATCGTTATCTGAGATAAGGTTTGTGCATAAATATTCGGAAAACGAATCGTGCGATTTTCTCGTAAGCCAGGAACATCAAAGCGGCTGTGAGGACAGTTTGTAAAAGTTTGGCCTCCATCCCTTTGTACAAACCGCTTATTCCTTGCTTCCTGCGTGCAAAAATTACGCTCTTACATCACTCTTATAAAAATTGCAACTCATACGACTTTTATTTAAATTGCAACGATAAAATGTAAAATAAATACATCACATATTCATGTGATATTATCTGTACTTACTTTAGAATGTAAAATAGTATTTGCAATGTGCCTGCATCTGGAGGTAGATTAGGATATTTGTCCCCATGCTGAAATTACAATAGTTTAGCAATTTGAACATTGCGTGGTATTTTCTCGGTAGAATTTATTTTTTTCTCAAACAAACTAAGAATGTCAGTAATGTTCGATACCCTCAACTTTGTTTGCACAAGCTGCAAAGGATATGTCATCCATGTGGCAACCGTTTTCGCTGCCGCTCCTATAACGAAGAACATCCATGCCGGTGGTTGAGCACCGCCAAGGGATGCGATGATCCTTCTTTTAATGCTTTCGTATGTCATGAATTGGATGGCCGGATTCGCGACGAGCATAAGACTCGGCATCATGCCCGCCCATAATTGTCTCAAACCTTCGTACTTCCATATGTGTAGGAGGCCATCTGTAAAACGCGATGACATTAGAAAACAGGCCTAACAATTAATATATTATACATAGACGCAAACGCGATATTACATGACAACAAATACAATGCAGACTAAGTGTCAGCTCAAGAACGTCCGTAACACGTTAAATCCGTAATGTAACTTTTTGTTACGTTACGTCCTTCTTTGTCCGTTGACCTGCAAAGTCCAAGTTTACGTACGGATCTAAATATATGATTGGCACTTAACGTAACGTAACGTGTTACGAATATTCTTGTGCAGAGAGCCTAATCCTAATCCCGTTCGAAAATATCTTTAATTTGGGAACTTATTAGTTTCGAAATTAAATTTGTCTAGTTAAGGAATTACATGTTATGAAAATTAATTATTTTGTCTGGGTCACAAAAAATTATTTACCACAGACATCAGAAAGTTATTTGTCTCTGATATATTATTTACACAATTTTTATCACTCGAGTATATGTATACGTGATTTATGTATACGTCATTTTTTTATGATATAATGAGATACGATTCAGAAGGAGAATAATAACTCTTCTATCTTATTGATAATGTCGCGCGCGCGATAAATTTATAATTTATTATTATCTCCGTAAAATGATTTATTCCGCGATAACTCAATGCTTATGAATATCACAATTGTTTCAAGTGATAAAATAAATTCGCGACATATGACGAAGAATATTTTCGTGAATGCACATGTTGACACGTATGATGCATGTATCATCAAACAGTGGATATATGCGATGCATTAATATCGTTATGTATGATATTAACGTACGATATTGTTTGATATTTAAATGAAGCGTGATTGGAACCGTCAATATTGAAAATACAAGAATAATCGAAAATGAAATTTTCACTCGTCTAACATCAAAACGTCATTATCACTCATCTAAATAAATATTTGAATATTTTACGGAATTCTAACGTACCGCACAGCGTAGTATATTCGTTGTTATTTCTTTCTGAAGTGAGTCCAATACCTCTCATCTTCAATCTTGTGTTTACAACCCACAGGGGTGTCGTAGTGAGGACATTGATAACACCTGATACGAACATGTATAGATATAGTATGCTATGAGTTTCCACCATTGTTACACGTAGCAAACTTTTTCCGTTAAATCGGAGTCTGTATTTTCTTGAAAGAAAGTTCGAGTGAATTATTTTTATTATTTCTCTCATGTCAATTTGTTAATTTTCCTATATAATATAATTGAACATCTTTCAGTGTTATTAATATAATTACCTAAACCTTCGATTCAAATTCTTTTTAGATAAAAAGTACGTTAAATAAATTGATAAATATAATTCCAAGTATTGCTTATTTTATTCTGGTTAGTTTCTACATTTGTTCAATCGCTTGTAACTAAAAAAATTTCAATGCTCTGATTATTTGCGGAAAAAGTTGAATTTTACTACGTGAAACATATACTCTATTGAGAAACGGTACCAGCGATTGATGCAATAAGCAAGTCGCCACCAGCTGTTTGATTCCTTTTGCTTCTCAGTTCTTTCAAGCCGTGGAATGTGTAGAAATAAATAAAGTTACTCGCGCATAGGCTTTGCAGAACAGGAACGATACCTCTGTACAGCGTATACCTTGGAAAAAAAAACGAACAACATTTAAGTTATACCACATGCATTTTAAAAATACGATAATATGGATTAATAAATAATTTCTTATCCACGTGCTTATACTAGAGTTTGTCAATAATAGAGAAACTGGTTTCTCGACTGGTTTGTCGTAATTTAAGTATACGACGTTTCATTCATCATCTGTTAGAGACACGTGTCGGGTTTGCTTTAAGAAAGCATATATTAAACAAAGCATATATACGTACGATCCTTCTTTCGCAATGAGTTCTCGTATGATCGCCAATGTGTTTTTTGCTTGGCGTCCTTCTTCCACTGTAAGCAGAAGAGCAGGTTGCTTAAGAGATTATTGAATGAAGCGAAAATGAAGGTTGTGAATAATTATCATAAGAAATAAAGCTTAGGTATCGTTTATTCTGAATTTTTTTATTTACTGGCGATTCAAATTCTCAAATTTGCTGATAAGAAATAAAATGCGTGTCATAATTTGCTGATAAGAAATAAAATGCGTGTCATAATTTGTGACATAAGCAGTACCATTCTTTACGGTTTTCGTGAAACATTACAACTCATATGTCTCTTATCTTTCGCGCGTCGTTATCAAATTTATAACATGAACTTATCGTCTTTATTATTTCACAAATTTATAAAAAATATACAGAACATATATTATATACATTGTATATATTATATGTTAACGTTTGAAATAATAATGAAAATACTTTTTATAGTATTTTATAACACAACACGAGATATATATTTTTATATAAATAACATATATATCCTGCATATTAAACCGAGTTTCGATGATCAATTCGTGTTAAATTCAAAATCAAAATAGAATTTTATTTATAATTTTATACGTCGCGTATTTTAATTTATATTTCTTATGTATCTATATATAGTCTGATTTTTTAATGTTCCACGCGGCTGATAAAATTATAAATGTTTATAAAGTTTTTATCTTGAATTTTGACACAAATTACAAATTTATTTTTTTCAAACGTACATAAAGCAAGTTTTATATATGTTTGAAACGAATCATTTATTGCTTTGTCTCTCATATTAAATTCGACACGGAAATTATGTGTCAATTCATGATGACATACAAATGCATTTAAATGGATGTCTGAATGAGTAAACGCATGAATAAAAAATGCGCTTATAAAACACACGCTTGAAGCCATAAATATCGACAATTAAAAGTGAAAACAAGATATAGCATGCATTTAGCATAAAGTTATTGATGCGAGCATTAATGGCAACGAAATCATGAAAATGGAAACAAGACATAGCATGCATTTGCATAAAGTTATTGATGCGAGCATTAATGGCAACGAAATCATGACAAAAAAGTTGCGCGATACTGTCCGGGAGTGACATCGCATTTAATGAAATTGAAGGCTTGCTTGCCGATGTTTCATTTCAATGCATCGCGGAGGAAACGAGCACATAATTGATTTGTCATGTGTCCGATAGACACGAATATACGGCTTACATTGTAAACGGCTTCGAACGGTATCTAAAGGATAAAAGGCTGCCATTGCGACGACGCTACCCTGAAATGTCGAAATGTCAAAGTTATCCTACGGCGATGGGGTAACACGTGTAGTACGATTTCTATGACGTGTAAAATATACACTCACCGCTGCACCGGATATCGCGTGCACCAACGTGTCGTATGTAAAGATGCTTCTATTGTGTCCGCTGCCACCCATTTTTTACGGCGTTCTCAACGTGAGTTAATGATCTCGAGAATTGTGTAATATGACACGATGGGGACAGGTTAACTTGCTATCTCAAGAAGCAGTTAGCGGTATCGCAGGTAATGCGATTCAAATGGTATTGCAACGACACGTCACCGCATAATATCTCAATCGATCCGATGGCGCTTGTAAAACGTTTTTCTGTGAAGCAATCCTCCTGGAAAGAAACATACCGGATGAATTGAAATACATCGAGAAAAAGAAAAGTTTTCTAAAATTGAACGCATAATGTTCCAAATTAGGAAATTGTTTTTAAAAAAATTCTTCATTTTGTAACATAATTATTTAGCTAAATATAAAATAAAGAGCTATTAATAATTTTTTTAATAGGTAATAAGATCATTTTTATGTTTCAAGAGATTTGTTTTATTCTCTATGTATATTTCTCTTCGTAAGAATTTATAATTAAGAAACATATTAGAAAAGTATTTTTGCAATTCTTTAATTATTTTTATTTAATTTCTTTATCTACTTCCAATAAAATCAGTTTCTGTTTTCGAAAGTCACGAGTATATGTGATTCTAAAAAATAAACACTTCAATTTATTGATTCTCTCCTGCATGAGACGAATATTTTCATCGTAAGAAGTTACCTTATCGAGTTTATGTATTTGACAAAAATGTAAGGAAAATCAGTTGTCCATCACACTTTACACTATTATGTTTATTTTAAAGTTAATTTTGTAAATTTGACGTCGAATTAGTCGCGAGAGATTTCACGATTACACGATATATCGGAGAGCGTTTATCTAGCGCGCGAGTGCGAGTGCTCACTCCGCGATGAACGAACGCACTGACACTGTCGTGTGTAATTCCGTGGCACAACGGCACTCTTATATAAGAGGAAGATCATGACACGCGCGTTCAACGTTGGCCTTCGCATCTCGCGCCTGGCTCGCGACTGCCGGTGAGCTGTTTCAACGTACCGTCGCGTGCGTTATCTCTCCATGTAAAAAAGTGGGAACGATGTTATCGGTTGCGCGGCTACACTGCCTCTGCGTTCTGCTGTTCATTCACGTTTTGATCCGCACAGATCCGCACCCGAGCGATTGCCGATATTTCGACGTAGTTAGCAGGCGCGTGGAATGGCCAACACGCTTGCGCTCTCAAAACGCGTGTCTAGCTATAGGAGCGGAGAGGTCGATGTGGCCAACGGCGTACATGCGCATTGAACGGGGAGGTTGATTGTCGGTGGTTTAGCAATTCAATCCTTCTGCGCTTCGAAAACCGGGGAAAAGGGTCAAACGAGATCTCGAAACACGGAAATTGCGCGAAAATACGCGCTGCCTTCTCGAAACGCGACGCTCTGTTTAAGCCCCAAATGTTTATAGCCTAGATTTTAACATTTTTATATGTAATTCAAAGTCACGACGTACACACGTTCGAAAAGCTTTGAAAGACAGAGGAAAAGAAATTAAACGGAAATTGCGTGAAGATAACTTCGTTATTCGTTGAAAACGTGACGCTTTGTGTTTTAAATGTAAATTTCAGATTTTATACTTTCGTATAGCGTAGTACATTGAAGTTTAAAAAAAAAATGGAAAATAAGTCAAACGCAATTTTGTGAAGCATAAAAATTACGTAATGCACTTTTTTAAACGCGATAATTCATGCTTTAGAAATGCATTTATGCATATCATTTACTTATATCTTAATATCGTATGTCTTAATGTTAATTTTCGTGTAATTTAATTAATCTGTTATTAACAATTATCCTAACGAACGGGGAAACATATTAATATGTACAAATATTAATTAAGCTTAGTCGCACTAGCAATCTCATTGGTAGATAATTAATTAATAATTAATAGTGTGTGCTTTTACATATACTCATTACAATAATGTGCTTTTTACTATTCCCAAGTGTCTTTTTTTGCCTTTTACTGTTTTTCGTGTCTTTCTTAAGTATTTTTAAAAGTATTTTTAAAAGTGCTTTGTAAACATAAGAAATTTTCACGACTAAGTAATGTTTTCAATATTCTAATATCAGGTTCTTTCGTAATAACAGTCTTCTGAGGAAAACGACGCTGCACGCATATAAATATGGGATAAAATTTCAAAACCAATATCATCTTAACAACGTACGTTGGAAAGATGCAAATTGTGTGACGTATAGAGACCTCCAGTGTGTCTCCGCAGTGTCTGGAATTCTCCAAGTTCTCGTCAGAGTTTAATTAAACATTCCACGACAGTGGAATGCGCGCTTAAGTGCATTTACGCCCTTCTCCTAAACCGCTGTCAACGTGTGTGGCGATAACTCTTTTTTCGGAAATCCCGCGATTCATATAAATCATTTTTCGAAGCATAAATTTTAGATTGTAGAGGTTGAAAAAAAGAACATAGCCGTCTTAAATCTCTCGTCGAAAGTCTCCCGCGGGAAATTTTTACATGTTGGCAGTAAAATTAATATTTATGTGTTTATGTTTGTCTAACTTATCCTCCTTAAGAACCAGGTGAAACTGTTTATTAAGACAAATCGTGAATAAACAAAGTGATAAGTAGAAATAAATGAATAAAATTAAGTTAAATATATACATATACAATACTTGTTTACTTTGCCGAAAGATTGATTTTGTTATTTGCGAAATAACGTTATAATGCATCACAAGGATTATAATTATCATAATTTATGAGTGTATCACAAAATAGCTACTTTTTAAAGTGTTTAATTTAAAAGTGTAAAATTGTTTCGAAGAAATTAAAATATAAAGTATTATTAATATTAAAAGTTTGCTGGACTCTTAAGAGGTAAATATAATTATATACGGAGCAAAATATAAGTTATTAAGTCTTTCATCAAGCTAAAAGAAGATTCTAGTATACCTTGACGCCGTATTTTTAACACGGTTACCTCGAGTATACCTATTTCTGTGCATCGTCGCTTTCAAACGAACAACGAAAACTCATTCACGTCTCGCTTTGTTTCAGTTTTATTGAACTCAAACTTGTATTAGCTTTCGCGTAATAAAAAGGTTTTCTAGGGCTTTTAATATTGAATAACACGTATTGATTCTTTCTTATTGAAAAAAGCGAGAGAATGCAAAAGGCCATTGTTAATTACGAAAATACATTTTCTGTTTTCCGAATGTCAATCATGTCGATTAAACATCGCGTCAATTAAACATCAATTAAATGTCAATTAAACGTCAAATAAATATTAATTGAATATCTAATGCGTTTTTGTAACAATTAAGTTTTATCGTTTTGGTTGTAATCACGATCGCTTATCTTTCGTTGAAATTACTTTAATGCGCACTGAGGTTTCCAGATTTCCGAAAATCTAATGACCACGTGCACAGACCCGTATCGTATTCATCTCGTTATAACGACTATTTTTATCCCACCATATCGGAGCGCGATTAATATCTGAGAAAATTCGACTAATGAGTTATCGATCAAACCAATAAGATAGAATACTTCGCCGGGGGTGATAATCGACAAATCGTAGCCCGCGGCGCTAATGACGGAAATCTGGTTTAAGTCAATTTCTCGCTCGGGGCGATCAGAGCGAGTGATTTTCTCGTTCCGCGAACCAAAATGTTAATGCAGAAACGGTGCGAAAACGTTCGGGATCGCGGGTTATTTCAATATCCGCTTTATTTCGGGAATGGGTATAAGTACGGCTCAGAGAATCGTGCGAGGACGTGGAGAAAATGTTATTTTATTCGATACAAAATGCGAACATGATTGTGCATGCCGCGACTAACCTTTTTTTTCTTGCTTATCTTTACCACTCGCAGCACACGTGTCACGTAACTCCGCCGAATGAAGCTTTGCGCTTGTTTTCGGTCAGAGTCGACTTACGGGCTGCCTAATTGGTCAAGTTGATTGTACCTTAGAGAGTAACTATAGCCGAGTCTATGGGAAGAGAAAGAATATACGTATCCACATCTCGAATACTCACACACACAGAGAGATCTACGTGCCTATAATATTTCATCGTTCGAGATGAGCCGCAGGTAGGAAAAGTATATCTCTGTAAACTAAGACGGATAAATTTCACAAAATTTCCAACAAGATCTTATTCGTTGAGTAACTTCCACTTATCGGATGAATATACTTACCTCTTTTTCGTCACATAAATTCATAGAAGAAAAGCTAAAATTGCACAGAATATTCACAATAAATCCTCTGTTGTTAACATCGGGCACGGAGCTTTCGGATTTGTAAATCTACATACATATTTTTTAACCTGATTACATTTAAATAATATGCATACGTAACTTGATGATGCGATAATTTTGCACCGCGCGCTCGCCCGATGCATTTCAACAAGTTCGAGATGCGTAGAAAAGGAGGTCGAGATACGGAAATATCGATTGATTTTGTACGCATGTTGGAATATGTAACACGAGTCTCATCGTTAACAATGCGGTCTCGTTGGTCGCGGCGGCGCGTCGAAAGCGGCAAACCGAGCGGCGAACTGTGGACGCGCGAGATACGTCATGAAAGTAACGAGATTAATTTGGAGGACTATTTATCCTTAACGAAGGTCGATATAATACGTTTATGCATACGCGAAGAGATTCAGCGGAAGGAACGACGCTACGGTCAAATATTCGTTCCTTGAATCAAGTGCTATTAATGAAATTACAACGCTCTAGATCTCATGCGGAAGTATAAACGTCGCTCCTTCGCGTGTCGGAGCTCGAGTAAGGCTACGATGGGCGCAGTTAACTAATCCGGTAAAAAGCTTTCTCACCGCGTTTCGCAATCTCTCTCATTACTGATACAACGCTGACACTTCTCGACCTCTCACTCACCGATCGCGCAAATTGATCTATTCTTCGTCAAGATTCTTTGTTGAAAGATAATTTCGATAAAAATTTGTACCTAATAAGAGGAATACACGCTCTCTTTCGTGCGATTCGATCATCTCGCTGTTATCGGAGAACCCTCTGATCGAATGTCAAACGATCTCGTCCATGTTAGTCGAGTTATCGATTCCCCGTTTAACGTTTGATCGACAACGATTAATTAACGTAACGGCTTACCTCTCACTCTCTCTCTCTCTCTCTCTCTCTCTCTCTCTCTCTCTCTCTCTCTCTCTCTCTCTCTCTCTCTCTCTCTCTCTCTCTCTCTCTCTCTCTCTCTTTCTCTCTGTCTTTTTCTCTTGTTCGGTCACATCTTAAGTTAATTATACGTGTTACCTTCGGGACATTACGCTAAAGCTATATTCCATTAATTAATTAAGGCGAGTAGCGTGGTCGGTTTAAATATGATTTCCCCTTGGCGATCTTCGTTCGCGAGTACTCGCTTCGCTTTATCTTCGTATTTGCAGTGAAGTCTGACAATTGTAAACCTGAAAGTTTTAGTCGCATGATTCACAATATCGTGTAAGGTTTCCGTTGGACAAATTTAGTTATCTTTGTTTTTCTCGTTTCGCTAGAAATGTGGTGTGTATATGTATATATGTATACATGTACATATAGATTATTTTATTAAAGATTTTAACTAATAATAGTAAGAACCAATTATAATAACTTAATATAAGCAAAAAGAATAGAATACCTCGTACAACGATCGTAGTAAAGTTATGAAAGGCAAAGATGCAAATGTTATGATATAAAATAATAATACTCGTTTCCGAAGATCGCTCTCAAACGCGTTATCATATTTCTAGAGATTTGTCCGCGTGCATGAGAGTCGTTTGCAATATCACTGTATCGAGCAGGCCTTCCTGGACTCCGTTCTTCCTGTTCTAAGCGTGATCCTGGATCCTGGCGTATTGTTCTCGTTCCCGGCCGCGAGCGAACACGTCTTCGTCCGCATGATCATTAAGTCCGTCCTTATGCTGGGACGGCGCACGTTTGGCGCCACGACGCCGCAAGCGTCGCTCAGTCGACGTTTTATACTGAGGGTGGCTTTGTGTCGCGGCTGGAAAAACAAAAGCGTCGCTTTTTTAAAGCTTTTCAGCCGTCCCTCGATTTCACGAGAAGGTAATCCCCGGTTTAATCGATCGCGATGCGACTCCAGGCGAACAACATCACATCGTTCCACTCTTTGTCAGCTCTAATCGAATTTTCCGCGTTTCAATTACAGAAACGATTGATTAATCGCGACGAAGTTACGCTGTAACGAATTACAGTACGTTGTATTGAACGCTGTATTGAGAATTGTTACGTACCTGCGACGGCGGCAACATGGTTGGCGAGCCAAAAGTGAGCGGTACTTTTCTATGATGATTCGGAGCCATCTCCAGAGGTAGACCGGCCACTACGAATAACTGATAAAAAAGTTCGTCCACATGATAGTTCCGTTTCGCGGAAGCTTCCACGAAGATACAGCACTCGTCCTGACTCACGCAATATTGCTCGGCCTCCTCCACCGTGACTGTTCTGTAACGAGGGCAAAAGACTTGTCAGTAAAATAATTACGTTACTCAAAGACGCAAAGATGAGGCAGTGTTATTCGGGAAAACCAGTTTCGAAAAAACGTACTTTACATCTTTATCACATTTGTTTCCCACGATGACCATAGGGACCTTCAGACTGTAGTGAGCCCTTCTGCTCTTCGTGGCACTTTGGGTCGCGCTCACTTTAGTCTCGAGAATCGCCTCTCTCAGTCTGATGGCTTCCTCGAAGGACTCCCGACAGTCCATGCTGAACACCACGACGAAGAGGTCCCCTGCGAAATCGGTTATCGTGTCGAACCTGGCCGAACGTCATTTGTTTGATCGCGCAGCGAGTATTTATCCTCAAAACGTTGAATCGTTGAATATTAACGTTACGGATAAATACACGAATCGAACGAATTATATATTTTCTCGGACGAGTTTACGTAATGGTTTTTCTGCGACACGTGCGCCAACTTGTTTGAAACATGTTTTAAAAAACGTATATTTAAATATATCCAATGTTTCAAACTTTTGTTTTAAACAAAATGTTGAAAACACCAACCCTGGCGCCAACACGATTTTGAATTTCCGACCCGCTCTCGCACGCTTTATTATACGACATAGGTTGCAATTATCCCGAACCGGACGGAAGTCGCTACACGCCATTGCATACGGACTAATTATAACGGTCACGCGATACGCGTATGTTACGAATTATGAATATTTATCCTGACGGATTTATTTCCATGATTAGAGGCGCGGCCCGTGTATTTATAAATCCACTCTGTGGACGGTAGTGGCGTAATGATTCCCGGTCTTGTGTCTATGAGTGGGGCTGTTACCGCTTGTTTCCGACAAAAACGCGCCGCGAACAAAAGGGCGAGTAGGATCAACTTGCTGTTCTCGTGGACGGACAAAAAGCTCGTCCAATGGGAAACTCGACGAGTCGAGCGTATAGAACATAAGCTCGGTAATAACGTCGCTTTGCCAACACACACACCGCTCCACTTGGTTTTATTATCGCATAACCTCTCGCTAAAAGATGCCGCTAAGTGTCGCATATAATAATAACGTTGTCGTTAACTGTGCGTGAATAATATAGAGTCTAAAAAGACCTCAGCATTCTTGTTTTGCCACCAGAAATTTACTGTTGTTAACATATTATTATTATTATACATTTAGTAATTAGCATCATCTACTAATTAACAATGTATAATAATTATAATTATTACACGTCATTAATAATTTCATTACTTTTATTTTTCTTATTAATTTAGCAGAATAGCTTCATATATATTAAATGCATATCCCTCTAATTATCGGTTTGATGACATAAAAAGATATATAATGTCACTCTTGCGTGTGAACTCTGCGACTTCTCTTTTTCTATCAAGATATAATACCTATAGGTATGTATTACATAATTGAAACACGAAATTGTAAACACCGCTGGTACACAATTAAATTTCGTAAAATTTAATTTAACTTCAAGAGATATCTTTGCGATATGCTTATCCTAAACCTGCTACGTAACAAAATTTATTTAACTCACAAATACAATTTCCAAATTTCAAAGACGATCCATTTAGTTCATCCACCTAATTCATTTAGTTTCATCTCATCCACGTGTCGTGTATTACCGAGGAACTTCTTAGGAGACTCGACCTCCATATTTCGAAAATCTTGTCGCTTCGTGGCTACTACATGGAGCGTCGCGAGACATCTTATTCCCGCGAAACACGCAAGGCAGGCCCGATATTGTCCTCGCCGCGAGATGAAAATATATGTATGTCAGCCATTATGCGGCAAAGTTCGTGTCTTTGGTGTCGAAAGGAATTCTCTCTTCTCGCAACAGCCCGAGCCCCGTTCGGAGGCTCATTGTCTTGGAATCGGGGTCATATCGCGTTCCTCCGTATTCAACCGTATTCCGACAACGGATTCGCGGCTCGCGGCAACCTTTTTTACCCTCTCTCAACGTGTAAGTTGATCTTAGATTAGGCGAGTGATCGCGTTTGCGAAAAGGCAGTGATGTTTTTCACAACAGTTATTTTACAGTTACTTATATTACAAATATTAGAAAAATTGAGAAACATCTGTCTAAATTATACATCAATCGGGATGCATAAAAAAGAAGATTTATGTGAGCGTTACTAATGTAATGGTCACGTAAAAGAAAAACGATCGCTCACAGGGTAATGCGCGCATATCTATGCGCGAAATGTTTTTGGCAATCGGCCGATCTGTGAATTATTAAGAGTTCTTGGTGAAGCGTCGAGAAAAATGCAAACGCGAAACGTGGAGTCGTGACTCGTTTTGTCGAATACGACGGAATTTCCGACGGCACGAGCGTCGGGCGGAATACAAAACTGAACACGCCGCGATGAAATTCCCATCGACGGTGGCTCTCTTGATTTCCGCACATGCGGATGGCAATTTAAAAATTCTTTGGATTTACGTGTCTAATTTTACTGCGCGCTCCTACGTGAGGTCAACTTTACTGGCAACATGCGACGATACATCGCGTTTCCAGGCGCATGTAGTGCAATAACTGAGAGGCGAGTATCGGTTCTGTCCGATGCAATTTGTGCAACTCCGCCTAAAACAGCGACGGGATAGCCAGATTCCGAGAGCAAACTGCTGCTGCCGAAACTTTCGGATCGCGTTAATTTCGAGGAGTGTTTTATTAAAAAAATTGGTTTATACGATTATAAAATTATGAATTATCCTTTCTGATCATAAAATATTTTTACTACGTTCTCAGTGAAATTGTTGTAAGAATCTTGTTGTAAGAATACAGCTAGCAATAGGTATAATGAAAGCAAATAAACTAGATTGTATCGACACACTTATCAAATTTTTAAATGCAGAATTAATTTTTTGTCCCAAGTGAGCGTGTCACGCTATATAGTCATTTACAATTGTCTTGGCAGATAGTGACGTTTTGGGAATTGCATACTATGCATAGATCATAACTTAGATTACGTTCTACGCTGGTCGACGTGACGTTTCTATGTATGTATGTATATCCGAGCGTAAATATGTGTTTTCAGTTGGGAGGCCCTGCCCTCCATCTTGACAACCGCGATACTAATGCAATTGTCGCGCATTCGACAGCATGATACAATATCAGGTTATCGGGTACAGGTGGCAACGCGAGATGACGAGCGACAAGGGAGATCTACGCGCAAAATCAGCGGAGCACAAACGGTTTCGTCGTGTAGCCGCAGGGGCAAGGCTACCGGGTGGCGAAGAAAAGGGAAAGTGGACGAAATCGAGTTATCGAGCGAACGTACCCTCTCATACGTTCCCCCACGTTTTCACAAGCACACGTCCTTCGATACTGTCGGTCACTTATCGCCGTCTCATCCCTCGTTCCTCAGTTCTCGACTCGTTGAATATCCCATTTTCGTTTAACACATTCAATATTGTGATGGAGATTGGCTATAGTATTGTCTCCCTAATGTACAGGTGAAATACAATCAGTCGTACTTAAGGGATTATGTGTACCGTATATAGACAGCCTCAATTAGACAAAGTAACATTGCAGAGCCTGTCACCAGTCAGTTTATATTATACTAGCTTGATACCCGTGCTTCGCTACGGTATGTAACTACTTCAAATAAAAAACCAAGTCGATATCTCATCGAGCCTAAGAGATATTGAAGAATCGGTGAAAACACATTTTACCCTCTTTCACTCCCTTAGGAATCGAATTTCTAAAAATCCCTTCTTAGTGAGTGCTTATGTTATGTGAAAGGAATATACTCCTCGAATTTCATGTTTTTAGGAGTTTGGGCTGGGTGTTGATGAGTCAGTCAGTCAGTCAGTCAGTTAGTCAGGATTTGTTTTTATATGTACAGATTATTATCAAAATGAGAAAAATATAAGGAATAGTCGTTGAAGAGAAAAAGAAGAAATTATGATTTAAAATATACTAATCTCTATTATCCAACTCTTTAATAAAACAATTTTAACAGAACGATACAAACGAAGAAGGAATAAATAGATGACATAAACTATTAAAGTAGCTGCTTTTTTGTATCTGTGGAATTGATTCCGGCCTGAATGCTTAATCTATCAGAAATCGGATTTTTACCGTAACGTTGGATGTATAATTCTCGCCTAGACTTCTGCAAAATTAATTGCAACCACATGATACTCGTGTAATTTCATATTTGAACTTTGCTGAAATTCCAGCAGTAACAGTTCGACACTCACCCCGGGCAGTCTCCCTCGAACTTTTCCCGTGTGCAGGACGTAGTGAACTATCGTTGTTGAGGGTATGAGATTTCGCCGAGAGTCGTAAAACTTGCGAAGCACGAATCCGACGACAGAAAATGCTCGGTACGATTTTCTTCATAATATCGGTATCGTTCTAGGCATTCTTACGTCACATCGAAGAACGAAAGTTTTCTCGGCCGTCGAGAGAGATGTGTCGGGATAAAAGTAGGGTGTTAATCTTTAGATGAGCCTCGTCTCGCATACACCAACCGCGTTTTCTCGAATGCTTAAAGATTTACGAAACTAAGTTTATTCGTGGCAGAAAGCATCTTTTTGTGACGCCTTCTTTTTTCATCTACCGCAGTCTGGCATATTTTCATATAAAATGCATCGCGGTGCATTTGCAACACGTCACTCGCTAACGTGCAATTTTTTATATGCTCATACAAGAGTCAAATAGCCATTAATTTTTCTCGAACCAATTTTCGCCGCGATAAAAGCGGAATGTCGTTGCCGAGAATTAAATTTTTATATTTCGCGGAAATATGCGTGCGAATACTTTGCGGCATCTTGAATGCAACTAACTTGAAATGGAGCAGCGCATTTCTCCGGGGAGGTAAGCCGATGGACTTACCCGTCAGGAAAGACAATCGTCGCATCGCCGGAAACGGATGGTTTCCGCTTGTATCTAGAAGATCAAGCTGATGAATCTCGCCTCTGATCCTATAAAGTTTCCTGTGAAAATCTTCTATCGTCGGCGTGTAGCTCTCCTCGAATTTGTTGAACAGAAATCTGAAACGTGAGCGGCAACGATTTTATCCATGAACGATTCGTTATTTTAGGCTTCACGTTTTTTTTCTCTCTCTTTCACCCGTTATCTTTCGAGTTTCAAATTTCAAATCCGTTTCCATTTTTTTTTATGTAGTCGATTGATAGAATAGAATTTGATAATTTTATGATTCTGTGTGTGCTGGACGATTTAAAAAATGGCTTAAAAAAGCATTTCCAAAATTTAATTAATGTAAACGTATATTCTCCAAAACAGATACGGGCCTGACGAACGGGGATGGTAAACACGGGATTAATCGTAGCACCGAGTATTTAAAGAGTCACGTTTGTGGACGAGAGAATAAGCATCTGTCTCGATTTTTTAAATGGGCTCGTTAGCGATTGCTATCTACGCGCATATGAACGAAAAATTCACTTAGTATGCGGGGGTCACGTAATTGCGGTCAATTTCGGGTGGTCGACATAACTTCGAACTGGCCGAATTTTCGACATTTCGCGGAACCGCGACATTAATCGACGTGCAATATCAGCGGCAGCGGCGAGGGATTTTATCGTCTCCTTAATAACTTGCGGCCACTCTCCGGTTCAATTTGACGATGAGAAAAGAAATATGATTAGGTCGCAATTTTAACAGATCAATTCAATTCGGAAGGATTACGCTTTATTCCCATCAGGAACATGTGGCGGCCAGTTTTTCGACACCCTATCGCACGATGGCAGCGGTCAAATAACAATAGAAAACAGCAATGCGACACGTAGTGGTGGGCCGGTACGGTTCAAAGATTAATTGAATGACATTGTTTCGCACTATTAGTAATCGATGAAGAAAGAGAGCACAACGGGCAGGATTTAGGAGACCGAACGGACGAAGCGTACGGAATAGCAAAACATAGGAAGCACAACAGAAGGTATTGGATCGGCTAAGTTCTAATGGGAAACGTTGAGCCCAAGTAAAAGTTAAACACAAATAACTAAAAGATACAGAAAATAAAATCCCCTATATCTTCACGTAATTAAATTTATAGGAGATATACGTAACTAAATTGAGGAAATATAAAGAAATAAAATATGTAGTATCGTATTTACAAAATTACAATGAAAAAATATAATAGAAAATAGAAAAGAAAAAGTTTTGAAGCTGAATGCCGCAATCGATTTCGGCCATTTACCGTGCTACAATGGCGGTCTTTCCAACCCGAGCACTGCCGAGCATAACGAGACGATAGCAGTTGCGCGGCGGCGGTTTGCAGGCGTCCTCCTGTGACGAGGTGGACGCGGGACTCGGGCTGACGGGCATAGCGAGCATTCCATCCTCCGGGCCCGAGGGACCCTGACCCTCCACCAGCTCAGGCTCCGCTTGCGCTCCTCGCCGACCGCGAGCGTTGATTCGATGCTCGGCAGGCTCGTCGGTTGCACTTCCGCTTCTGCAGAGCCTCTGCACGCAGCACAGAAGTCGGCCGCACGCCTCCAGCTGGAAAAAACGAGAATTACACGTCCGTAAATGCGACACATCAGCCCTTAATACCGTAGTGCTTTTGCCACACTCTCGGGACACGTGTACCTGGAAGTTGTGTATATGTGTCAAAGTTTCCACATTCCCATTTAATTAGTCGAAATGAGATTCTGGCACTGGAAAATATCGCTACATAAAAGTATTGCCTCTTGGTATTTTAAATTTGCTTTTAAATTGTACATATAAAGATTGGAATATCTTTTTTGTAAATATATAATACAAACGTTAACTAATAGAAAATAATATAATACAAATATAATACAAGCGTTAACAGTAATATACAAAAATATTTCAATTGTAGGAGTAGAGTGTTGTTTGTGTTTCTGTTTTTTAATATAAATTCTCCGGCAGGTCATTTACATTTCATATCAAGTTTCGATGGGGCGTATCTCTCGCGAGACTGCATCAAATTTCGGAAAACCCACTGTGATTTCGCCTAAATAAACATTACATTTGTGAATTTAACAAAGCGTTACATGATTCTTCGCACGTATTTCACACAACTCAACGAACAATATCTCCAGTATTTTCAAGCTTGAGTTTTCCAATAAATAAGAAGATGGCAACCATATGTCCAGACATGCAGACGACATCGTATTCCCAAGAAATCGCAAAGTGCAAGAAGAATGAGATATTCGAGATCCGAGCATGAACGCATGGAACACGAATCCCGATTGGATTTTCTTGAATTGATTCGTGGCGGAAGACTTCGACAAAAATACTTTTATTAAAGCGGCGAAAGAGAATAAAGAGAAGAGGTGAGTGCTTCAGACACATTTCAGTGTCTGTGCGAGTACTCTTGAATATTTTCCTTGCTTTCTGCTCCGACGTTAGAACATCCAGAAGTTGCTTGCAACAACAATGATGGCAAAAATTTATCTTCCGGGAGATTAAGAGAATATAAAATGTGGCTGTAAACCATGGTGCATTTGTACTTTTTAATATAATCTCCACAAT
This sequence comes from Temnothorax nylanderi, assembly GCF_030848795.1. NCBI lineage: Eukaryota > Metazoa > Arthropoda > Insecta > Hymenoptera > Formicidae > Temnothorax > Temnothorax nylanderi. The sequence continues at coordinate 883,430 of NW_027249098.1, read as the reverse complement.
TATGTAATCCCCGATAAGACCTCGTTGAATGTCGTACTCGATATTCGCATATTTCATATCACATATTTTGACGATGAAGTTTAACGAGAATGCTTGTCATATTGACGAAAAAGCTTAAAGGGAGCGTATACTAAATAAACGCGGGGAACCTCGCGCAGCAGGATATAGGTATCTTGGGAATTGGAGGGTTCAGGTTCTTCAAATATGTTCAAGAATATTTTAAGATAAATTTGAACCGCTTTGCACATTCTCGCACACTCGCTGCATCACCCGCGGAAAATACATATATATGTCCCGTATTTCATTTAATTGAAAAATATTTGTTCCCGTCTACGTTTTTTTTATTTAAATGGCCGTGTAATAATAAAACATAGACTGAGGGAAAAAGCCCATAAACGTCATATCGTTGTAATCAATTTTTTTCATTAAAAGGTACTTCAAGAGGTCAACATTGTCACGTACAGTGGATGTAATTTACGAAAACCATTATAAAGCTATGCCCATTATAAAGTAAAGAGAAATGCAAACAATATTTTGTTCTGTACTTCCTTAAATCGATGCATATTAATTAGAAAAAAAAAAAGATTTTGCCGGAGCTCTCATTTTTTGAAATTTAAAGTTGTTCATCTTAATATAATGCATTAATTCTTCATATCTTCACACATTAATTAAAAGAATAACGTCGGATTTATTTTCATCGTATGAAAATTTACATCTCTTTTGAATACTAAATATTCCTCGCACGTCAGTGTCAAGAAAGACTTTATTCACGTTCAAGAAGCACGATATGTTCCACACACGATAAACGATAACATTCTTCGCGTTCTTCGGAAAGTTCATTCTTTGACTTGAATATTCACAGTCACGATCTGGTTACAGGTAACTGGTAGTAGAATGCGTTATATCCTTAACGCCGTGAATTTCTAACTTGGTCGCGCTGAATAGCGGACTAATGATTGCAACGAAGCAAGTTCTGAATATCGCTTAACACCGCTTTACGCACGATAGTTTGATAAGACTTATTAGAGAAGAGATAGAAACGGTGTTACTTCACGAACGATATAGCGAGAGCTACTTGAGACGTTTTATTTAAGATTTCTCGTCAAAAGAGGCAAAATCAAATAAAGGGGTCCATATTTCATATTCAAGGCTAAAATTTTAATGTTGCTTTTGCAAACACTATTCTTGTTAAAATAATTTTTCGCAAATAATATTCAATATTCTGTCATAACGACTCATAAATTAATTATTTCGGTTTCAGGAATATAGAAATTCATTATTACACTGTCATCAAATATTAGTGAATTAATTTTCATTTCTCTTAAAATTTGATATAAATAAAAAGGGTTCGCAAAGAGCGATGCGGATTGTTAAACGAGAATCTTTGTGGACACGTTTCACTGAAAAATACATGAAGTAAACTTGATGCTCGTCGTCGTTGTTGCTCAGCAAATTTACTTCTGGACAAGGCAACGTGCCGCTTCGTGTACCTCGGTTTCGAGACGATATGCAAGAGGTGAGGCTTTATAAATATTTAAATAGGACACCTGATGCCCGCGTGTCGAGGGTGTGGGCCGCAATTATTAAAGCCTCCATTAAAATACGTCGCACGCCTCCTTTACTTTCTCTCTGCCTCTTCAGATACGTAACTCATTCTGAATGAAATTGAACGTAAACCGTGTTTCATCTGTGCCATGTCCCACGACGGTAAGTATACGAATCACTTTGATACACTCGTTGTCGTTTAGCAAATGGCCGATATAAATCGTAGGACCGGTTAGAACTTCGTTTTATCTTTATCTCGGACATCGTCCGGGCTCCTATTTGCGGTATTTAGGCCATTAACGCGTCTCTCAACTCTTAAATTTCCGAGCAAGAGCGCAATTACTGACCGCAATTGTTTCAGTGTCGAGGGCTATTGTTACCTCGGTAATGGTTTATTTCTGTTCCGCGCCAAGGAAATGGGGTTACGTTTTTTCGTCGCACTTTAACAATAAACGCGCGGAAAGCAAAATACTAGGAAGGTTTCGCGTATCGGCGTATAGATCGTCGGATCGTTTCTAGCGTCATGTTTTACTTCCGTGCGAGTGTGACGAGGGAGCGTTATCCGTCTCGAGATACGTCTCCAGTGATATCGACATTTTCTGTACTTGTATTCGCGTATCTGTTCTTTTCGCCGTGCAAATATCTCTCAAAATAAAAGTCGAACGTGACCCTGTTACTATTTTTAGGATTTATGAACGGTTTCAGCAAAGTCGGTTAACTTTAATCTCGGAGATCTACTACATTTTTATTCTCTTCTAGAATTAGATCGAATACATGAGAAATCAAGATTGATATTTTCCTTGACTATTTCTGTACGAAATTCCAGAAAGAGTTCAATTTCCGTTAAATTAGAATTTACCTTTCGCTACCACGAGTTTTTGCCATTTTATTTTTAACAAGCAAGTAAGCGTTACATTTCGCTCAAGCGCGAAAGCTGTTGGTGAAAGCGCGAATTAACGTTTTATGATTATATAGATACGTGAATATCGTGATGTATAATAACTAAGCTGAAGCAGCAATCTTTGATCGTGTTGATTTTTCTTTTAATTCCTCGATCTCTGTCGAAAATAGGAGCGATTCTCTAGGGAAGTAACAACTGTCTGCTCGCGGTCTGGTTATGAATACTGCAGATGGTAATAGGCAGCCTTTGATGGCACTAGAGTAGAAACCACGTTAAACTGCGGGGACTATGTAAATGCAGATGTTACCACTCGTATTATTATCCCTTATCTATTCCTTCTAATAATTGCTCCGATCGAATCTATACAGATTCGGGCTCTATTTTATCTGATCGATGCATCACTTGCATATTTTTGCACCAGCGACATTAGAAATTTAGCTAAGAAGTCTGCCAGTAAGGCGTGCAGATTCTATTACAACTTCTTTAGAAAAGATTAAATTAAAAGATAACTGCATGCTGTTAGCTGTAGATTTCACTATTTAACGATTGTATTAAAAATATATATATCGGTTTCTATGCCTAATACTAGGTCCTATGCCCCAAAGAACACGTTATACTTGCAATGCGTTGGCTCAGTGTATTTCATGTTTACCACATAGTTTCGTATCGCGACGTGGCACAACGCAGGAAAAATGAGCAATAAATATCTACATGCTATGCGTGTGCTATTGATTTTACGATTGTGCACTACGACAAAGCTCTCGTCAGCACGCGAGGGTTTGAGAAACATTGATCTCTTAACGCCAGCGATTCGACCCACCAGGTTCTGATACAATCGAGCAACAAGGTATATCGGTTGTCCGGACCGTACCAGCAACATCGGCAATCGGATTATGACGACGCTGCTCGCCCGTCGCTCCTCGGCGGGACATGCGTTCGGCGGTATCGGACAAAGTTACGAGTGTATCGCGGAGCGTTATCCTCTTAATGCTACGTGGCTTAATCACACTAAGCGGATTCGCCCGTCAACGTTGGCTAAACATCCATTTAACGATTTAGTGACATAATATTTTCTGGCCGAGCAACCGGCCGAACTCGCGCCTGAGGTAGGGGTTCTTGCGCGGGTTGTTCGAAGCTTGTACGCAGCTTAACGAAATTTATGATAATATGCGCCATTATCACACCGTTTCGAAGCGGTCGATTATACGACGCGACGTTTTGTTTATCGCTGCAACAGAGTACATGACAAACGAGCGGAAATTCTGCTGTCCGCAATTGTCCGCCTGCATTTATAAATCGTTTATATCGGGCCACTTGTGTCATTCGTGTATTTTATGATGCACTGAATATATTTAATTTAACGATATATTTTATTTAGCTACTGTATATTTCGCGTGACAAACGATTAGAACGGTACACTGTTGCTGACAGCGTACCATGATATTTAATTTATTCGTTAATCGCCGCTGTGTATCTCACTCGTTCGATTTGGTACGCGATTAAAAACTTGCGAACCACATACGCGCGTGCGAGGGCCGACTGCCCTCATATAATCTTTGTCGCGGCGAGAGCAGTGATATTATATGAACCTAGAATTATGCAAGTATATATAATTACGGCATAAACGATTACTACGCCCCATTTAATCCCAGGCTGATACCCTTTACCGCTAGGTCGTTCGTTCTGATATCGCCGCGAGGCAAGATGGTTAAAGCCGCCGGTTAAAAGATATTCCCCTGAGAGGGAAACGCCGGTTTCTTTCCTGAAAATTTTATGTCCGGTTTTGAAATCTCTGGAAAAACTGCCAGGTATCCAGCGCAGTATTTTCAATTTGTTCTCTCGGGTAATACGTAATACTCATGTATATAATCTCTGTTGTTATTAATTTAACATATACACCGAGAGAACGATTTTGCTGAATGTCTAAAAATTTAACTAGGTACAGGTCTGAAAATAATTATGTTCGACTATCAAAATAATTATATAGGATGCTCAAGCTGGTTGCTAGAATGTCAAAACTTTTCGCAGCATTATCATCGTGCTTGAGCATTTTGCATAATTATTTTCAGAGCTGTATCTGGTCTAATTTTTACGTACTTTAGAAACATTGTTCTTTTCGTGTATCATCGCGCGCGTGTATCCAATAATGCAACGACAATATTGCCAACACGATGTCGAATACTATCACAGATCTGTCTAATTCACGCGATAATCGAATGAAGACGAATCTCCAGAGTTCTCAATTCGCCAATAAATTGCTCGTTGTAATTAGACGGTACGGGTACGCTGTCCCATCCGTTTCGAGTAGAAAAGTAATTCCGCCTTTCTCTGTCTTTCTCCTTCTTGCTGTGCCTCTCTTTCCCTCCGGCATTCTTGCCACTCGTGTCTCGCGTCGTTACTTAACTCGGGACTAACTATTCGCTAGCGTTTCTACCACTGAGTGCTTTTGCTTGCTCGCGCCGTAATCTGATTGGGCTCTCGCCGACTGTTATTTCATTTGCGAGTTCGAGCCGCGACTATACGCTGTTGTCGCTGGCATTGTTGCTTTCGCTGTTTCACAGGCATGTGTTGAAGTATAAGTAACAATCTCTGATAGCAGCAAAGGCTGAGAGCGATTCACGAGTTTACGAGAGCGAGCGTCACATAGATAGACGCACTAGTCTCAACATCAACCGTGATGGCTGAAGAATGCCTGCGCGGTTAACGTGCCGGAAGTAACTTCGTCAGCACCCGCGTATATAATATATACAGGATGTCCCCGAAGTGTTCTACCTACGAATACTCGGTCGAGTTCGAAATATTGCCTAAAAATAATTAGAAAAAAATATTTGGACGTCAACAGCTCTCAAGTTAAAAATCTATATTATTCGTGAGGTAAGAATATTGTCGCGTTACTCTTCGGATAATTTTAAATGGAGGTTAATTGCGTTAGATATTTAAAGTAGAAAGAGGTACTGGAATCAGATTACGTCTAATTAAATTTTCATTAGATCGTCCCCAGAAAGTGAGATCAAGGAAATCGTGGGCGAAAGGAAGCGCGGACACCCTGTATAGGTCGTCCGTTGAACGCGAAATTTCCACCGCGACTATACTTCCTTATGCAAGCGGAAGATTTTGCGTGTAGACTGGCATTCGGTATATCTGGCATAATATAACATAGAGCGAGGCGCGCAATTTTAGAGGAAACGACGTCGAGACGACGACGCAAGTTTATTTTCAGACCGCGCGTCGCCCGAGTTAGCGAGGGGAGCTTTTACGCGACGATGTAATCGACGAAAAGCTCGACACCGAATTTTAACCGACGGTTAGTCACGTCCCGGTAATTAACAGCTTGATTGTCTCTATTGATCGACAATCGCGACTAAACAACCACACCCGCCGTACTCTGACTGGACGAGCGCTCTTCGTTTATTCATACGCTTTTGTCCTCCATGTATACGTGTTGCGTGCGACAGATGGAACACAAAAAAAGCACGATGATCCCGCATCGGATGTCGATGATTCGATAATCGACTGTAATCACTCAGCCGAACTTCTGTTGTTTTTAGTTACCTAATATCGAGATAAATCTCCACATAATCCCGTTAAACGAATTTTTTATAATAAAATCCGGGCCAGAAGTTTGGTAAATTAATTTTCGTGGCAGACTGACAAATGTAATTTGTAATTAATCTTTTCTCTTCTTCGTGAAAATGTCGTGGCATCGACGGCTACCGAGTTATAAGAGCTTGAAAGTAAGGGACCTTCCTTATGAACTAAGCTTTCGACGGGAAATTGAATAACGAAACTTCATTGTCCATCTAAACTCAAGTCAGGTCTACTTTTCTTGAGAATTTTAATTCGAGGTACCAAGGTATTTGATATCGAATATTAAAAAGCGAAGGAATTCTCCCCCCGAGGAAATATCGATCGCAAATTCGATAACCAATATACAATGAAAAATAAACTGCGTTAAATTAAGACTGAAGGTATATGGCAGCGGAGCACACACAAATATTTTTATTATTTACCGTTGTATCATACGCCAGCGTTATTTTCTTGCGACACGTGTAACGAGATAACGATACTGTCCGACCGAATGATTGTCATTTGAACCGAAAATTCGCGTGTCATAACGATCGTAACGATGCAGCGATGCATCGGAAGCATGCACAAAAGCGCATCGCACAGAGATGCTCGATGTACCGCGAGAAATTTGACGGCGCGGCCTATTGGAAATTTACGTCTTTTTTTCCCCATCGTAAATAGTTTCCTTTGCTCTGTCGGAGTCTCTTCGCCGAACTAAAGCCGAACTTCGTTGCTTTTGTGTGTCCCAGTGGCGTAATCGCGAACCAAGGTTCCAAGGTTCGACGCGACGACGTCGTGCAATTGTGTGAATGCATTTACAAGCGTTGCAGATTATCTTCGCGCGCGTAGCCTACTTCCTGAAATAGCTAGAGTTTTTTCCACGACCTCTATCCCGCAGGTGCGATAAATTCGGTTATTGGGTCGAGAAGTCGAGCGGATTTCAGAAATAATATATCCGTACTTTCCTGAGATACTTTGTTCTAGCCAAATGTGTTTTAAACTGAAAATAATCGATATTACACATGCACTTGAGAAAGCAAATCGATAATTAAACGTACATCTGCATTTACTGATGTCTATATATGTCAATTGCATCGCCAATCAACTTAATGCTTCCTGAAGTTTTTCGAACAACTTTTAAGACATTTATTATTCTTTGCTCTTGAATGGACGGTATTTAGGTATATTTCAGTTAGAACGAAAGAAAGAAAGAGGAAAGTTTAATTGTTCTTGAAAAGTTTACGTGAAAAAAATATAAAAGTGATAGATTTAATCTGATTTCCTATAGATCTAATATAATGTATGGGAGATAGTTTTCGTTCAATCCAGCCGTCAGTATCTCGACTTTATAAACTCGGATATTGTGATTCCAATATTTGTAGCTTATAATTATATTCAAGAGACCTGGTTACGTGTTCGCGCGGCGAAATTCACCAGTTGCAGCGTGGATACGTCTGTTGACGGTGCAACAAGTCGGGTTAACAGCTGTTTCGGGCGCATATAGTTATGTGCACGACGACGCTGGTGCTATGGCACTTCGATTTGGCCCAAGTCCAGGACGAGTTTACGAGGCTTTAGTGAACTTGGGCGTCACGTCTGTTCAATTGCAGATCGTGTTATCAACCGCACAAGCTATAGCAAATGAAGCGCGAGTTTGAATACAACGAGGAATGGCGTTCTCGTTATGATTGCGAAACAATTCTCTCGATGTATGATAATACGATTAATGGTAAATATACTTATTTTAGTTTATGAAACAGAAGACTGCATTCTTTTATATTTCCAATGAATTTGTAAGAAAACAATTACGTCGGTATCTCCCATAACTGGCGAACTGTATGATTACGAATTGTACCTGTGTTTTGGCTTACGTATAAAATTCCGTTCGCAAACCGACCTAATATCTATTGATTATCGAAAAATACGGACATAAGCTTCAGCTTTACAGTCCTTTCGGTCCTGCGATATTTCGGAACTGCACTGAAATGTCACGTTTTCAGATACGAGCACGTGTCCTAATGGCTTATTACGAGGCGCATGATGCGCGACCTACGGCTCGCGAATCAATAAAGTTCGTGCTACACGAGCACATAATTATTAACTCTTTCAAAGCCGCGCGTTTTTCTCGAAGGAGTAAAAAATATTGCGCAGTAGCGATATATGTGTGTGGACTGCGCTATTTGCGGAAGGCATATATAACGTACGCAGAGTTATGCTATACGTTTTTAAGAAATTATCTCGACCTCTTAGCGGAAAATCTATGTTCTATGATCGGCCGCGAAGTGGATGCTTTTTCTTGTTTTTTTTTGTAGTTAAATCGGTTTTACAGCGAGATGTAAAATTTAGAAAACTGCGCGTTAAATCTGATATTTACGGAGAAGTGACAATTAGCACCCTTTTATATTGCTTTTTGCAGAAGTGATATTTTTCATGCCATGCACGCAACTCCATCGTTCTTTAATCCTATGTTTTTTAATTCTTTTATGTAAAAGCTACTCTAAATAGAAAAATATTCAAGCTTTATTGCAAAATAAATATGTGAGAGCTTAATATTTTCATAAATCGTGGGTGTCCATTCATTTTTTAAAGAAACGATGTAGCATCAGCCATTAATTTCACACATTTATATAGAAAATGGACAAAGTTCTAGAACACTGACGTGAGATTGATGTCATCCAATTCATCATATGTCAAATGTGAGAGAGACAGAGAAACATGATAAATCTATACAATCAGAAATAAATACTCCGATCTGTAGTAGAAGAGATTATATGAAATATCGGATATAAATGTTTTTTTTAAACCAAAAATATGATTTTTTGTGAATATTAAGGCCGCGGTCCATTTGACGCTACAAATGCTTCGAAGCGTTCTTCTTCTCCTTCTGTCTTCATTGAAAGAAAGGAGAAAAGGAATGCTTCGAAGCATTTGTAGCGTCAAGTGGACCGCAGCCTAACTGAAATTATTGGCCGATAATTAATAACTGGTACCTTTGGAAGAATTTATTTCCTTGCAACTTACAAGGTTTGAGATTTTACAATTTCCACAAAGAGATGCCCGAAAAGTTTCTTCTTTCGGAGCAATGAGATTAAGACATCATATAAAGAGCCGAAAGCACAAGAGAGCTTGAAAGGATTGCCAAACGGACTGACAGAACATTGAGCAAATAGGAGATCAAATCACGAACTGAGGGCTTTTCCTTCAAGACATCTCTCATCACCAATATATCACTGAACGGATATATGATATTCGAGCGAACGTTAAAGTGGAACGTTTTAACATGTTTAGGATGAACGTTTTAACACGTCTATCACAGTCACTTAATAATCATGATTAATTGAATATTTGCATCGACAAATTGGTTCTTTAAATTTTTCGTTTATTCTTTACGTTTTTTCTTTACTTTCTCCATCTTAAATGTTATTGCACAGAGCAAATATATATCTCGTCTCGAAAATTACTGGAGAGAGAGAGAGAGAGAGAGAGAGAGAGAGAGAGAGAGAGAGAGAGAGAGAGAGAGAGAGAGAGAGAGAGAGAGAGAGAGAGAGAGAGAAAGACAGAAAGTTATCTATATTCCCATTTAAAAAAATTGATTTCAGAGTTAGTAAAGAAAATGCTCGATAAGCAATCCGCGTAAACATTAAAGTTCATAAATTACTTTCATAGATATCGACCAATTGGATATTTTAAAAGACTTTTATTAGCGCAAAACTAAAATTGCAAGGACAAAATGATTCACAGTATAGTACGATACAACTAACAAGCATAGACTCGGCATTCTCTTATCACAAATGTCCGCTACTTACCTCAGGAACGTAGACAAAGCGTTGCCGGAGGAAAAGCTGAGAAACAGAGGGTCCGAGACATACACCGTCGTGAACGTTAAGGACCCGTTGAGGTCCTCGATTTCCTCTTTCGATCTCGTGTCCACGCTCTGGCACTTTTCGCGACTCACTCTCCCTTTCTCTCGCCCTCCTTTTCTCTCTCTCTTCCTCTCCCCCTTTTGCTTTCTTTATCTCTAGCTACAGCGACAAGTGGCAGCTTCGATTATCACGCTTGACTAGCTCTTTCTCCCGGCAGCTTTCTGCCGTGCCGTCACGGTTGGCTTTACGGCTGCGATTTACTAGAACAAGGCCCGGATACGTAGCTGCCGATATGTCGCAAGCTCATTGATCTCGCGAGACAACTGGGGGGCACGCGAGGATGTGCACGAGGACGTACCCGAGGGTAATCCCGAGCGAGGAGCGAAGCGAAGCGACACCGGTGCGAAACGCTGACTGAACCACTGGCGAGGCAATGGGGGTTGCTCCGTACCGTGTGCTCCGTTTCCCCCTACTGCTCTCACCCTCTCGATCGGCCCTCTCGTTCTCTCGCTCATCTTCCCTCCTCCTCCTCCTCCTCCTTCACCGAGCATCCCTCCTCCCTTTTACTATTTCTCTCTCCCTTTCGTGCGCGCGTTCTCTCGCTCCTCGTCGTGCGCCCCCGCGGCGCGTACAAACCCTACGCTACGCCGTCGTCCTCGCCTGGTTGTAATAGCGTACACACGCAATACAGGGAAGCACCGTCAGCACTGCGCGATCCTGCGCCCTAACTCGTAGGAATATCACAGGCCCGTTCCCTCTCTTTCTCGCGCGCGCAAAAGTCACCGGCGGGATTCGGGCTCTCCTTGTACAGCGGTGGGGATTCTTAATCGGCATAATTTCGCATACCGTTGTTCTTACACCAAAATCACGAATACCAAGTTTCGCGACTTGCCGAAGTTTGAAGAACTGTGTAGGGTGATTAAAGTTCTTGAGATAAAGTTCTTGAACAAAAACGAAGACTCACCTACCTTGTGCTGTTTCTGTATATAAAAAAGATCTTTTCACAAAAATTAATATTCTTTTTATTATTAAATTTTTACATATGTGTTGAAATCTAACGATATATTTTTACCATATTGGCATATCAGCTTTAAATGAAATGGAAATAAAGTAGTGACTTGAGATGTGTGTGTGTGTGTGTGTGTGTGTGTGTGTGTGTGTGTGTGTGTGTATGTGAGGAAAAACTGTCCCCGAAGTTGTCGCACGTTTCTCGAGGATATGTGAGCAAACCGTTTGCCGTGAGTGGTATAAACGAGAAACATTAAGGGAGATAGTCATAAACCGAAATTATATGATACGAGGCGAAAAGTCTTCGTTTCTGCGCTATAATCCTCCGACGCGGAGCACACGAAGGGTCTACCTCCGATACGGAACGCTGAACAGGAAATTTAATGCTAAAAAGTGCGGATAAAGTATCGAGGGGACGAGAAGAAACGTAAGTCGAGTGACTTGGCGCGTTAGGAAGTGGAGAGTTCTTTCACGGGGCTTCAAAAATAAAACCGCGACGCGAAAATATAAAGGACGCATATATACAACACAACGTGAAAATATAAAGGACATTCGAAAAGCTTTCAAAGAACGAATGATTGAAATGCCCTTCGGGCTTTTTCGCGAAGGTTTCGCGCAGAATCGTAAAAAGCAGAAATCGTTTCCCACGATATAGCTAAATAATCAAAATTGCGCCCTACAATTAATCGTATAAAAATTCTTCGCGAGCGTGATTTTTACGTGTGCGCATATATAACATACGCGTTTTAAAGATTTTTTAAAAGTTGCAATACTTAGAGTGTCTCAATGTCGAGAACGTAAAAGGAACGCATGATCGTATCTTCAAAACCATCAAACGTCAATCGCTTCTCCTTTACTGCATCGTTACGAGAAAACTTTACGATTATTCGAGATTTATCACCGCGATTATACGTTTATTATACACACTGATGGAAAAATGGAAAAAAGAACACCATGAAGGGCGGGTATACCCACTACTAAAACGTAACACCCCTAATAGATATCCATATGTTGTACGATCTTGTCTTTTTATCATGCTTGACCGTACGAACGAACCCAGCGATATCAAATTTCCTGTACCCCTATTCTGTTAACTTTAACGACAGTATTGTTCTCGTTATTATCGTTGCGCAGGTATACTATATGGTTAAAAAAAACTGCACAATGACGGTATAACGATAACGACATCGTTAAGAGTACACAGAGCACAGGTATCGTGGGGATAAAGTGCTCTTTTTTCCATTTCCACCAGTGAATTTATGACGCAAGCGACCGTGGATATTTCAGAAAACGCACAATTTTATAACTTTCTCGGGAAATTCTATATAAATGTTTTTTATATACTTTTATGTTATAAAAATTTAATTCGCGATTTTACGAAGCCACATCGGTTTGAAACTAGAGTTGGTTCCGTAGAAGGGAAGGGGACTCGTTGATAACAATATTTCATACATTTATTCGAAGCATAAGTCTACAATGGAAGGATATATTATAATGTGTACACATATTGTACTACTGAAATTTATTAAATGAAAATTAGAGGTCGAAGGCCGAGGTATAGCGGATCTTCTGGACTTGCGGATCGTCCGGTCTGTAAACTGAAGTACGAGCGCAATTAGTATTCATTAATCTGACGCTTTATCAGCGATTCTGCTTTATCGACGGACGTTTACGATTGCATAACAGTCGCAGAGCCGAGCAAGCGCTCCGAGAATGAATACTTTCGATTACTTACTTCTCGGCGTTTTGTAATATTTCGGTGTTAAATCGTGCGTCAGGCCATAATATACCGTGAAAGCGGTCGCGCCGCACCCTATTAGCACGAGAGGTGAGGATGCCATTATCACCGGGATCTCTATCCACCCCTTGCGCCAGAAATATTTGACCTTCGTCCCTGGAATGAAACGAGACGTGCGAATGTCTACCTATGCGATATCGTTTCTACAGCGTTTCCAGACAGAGATTGCGTTTCGGTTCTTACAAATGCTGTTCCCACGCAGGATATTGAAATCCTCGGCGGTCTTCCATCGCGTGTTGATTTTCACCATCGTTGCCGAGTCAACCTGGCCCGAGTGCGACACGAGGCAATCGCGTACGTCAGTATTCGCGGCCGCCGATCCTCGTTGTACACGCGAAAATCGCGGAACGTCACCGATCTAGAGGAAAACGTCCGACCGAGCGTCTTGACTGAGCGCGATCGAGGTTAGGAAAAACGAATCAGCTGTTACCTCCGCTCTGCGCACCGCGAGCGACAACGCTCGACGATAAAGATTGTCGTCGATACTGTCGAAGCACGTCTTTATCCATTCGACGAGCAAATATTTTTACAAAATTATATACAAATAATTTTTTTCATACGTTCGAATATTCCCCAAAAATTCCGCGTGTGATTTTCTATCGAATATGATTCGAATGCGCAGATGTGACCTGAGTAATTTTATATCTTTGTCTATACAAATATATTACGTGAAATATGTTTAATATCTTTGCGAATCACTGTTCACATGCGATTGAAGACTAGATTTGAGACGGTGTCGATAATTCTTCAAGTCTAATAGATTTCTACTCTTAATAATATCCATGTGATTGATATTTAATTGTAAATTATATGTTTAAACGTTATTTATATACTCGTGCGAATCTGTCTGGATATTAGATCAGATTTGTTTTTCGAATAATTCGAATAGCTCGCAATCTCATTTTAACAATATTTTTTTATTAATACTATCTAAATCGGGAAGATCGATTTATATTTCGGACAATTTTGGGGCTAGTTTTTTTTATTTAACGATATATATGTGTGAATTGAATTTCGATATAACAGCGCAATCCTCTGCTACATATGTATGTAAAAGAATAAATGATTTAATAATTTATTTAATAATTTACAAATGGACTTTTTCCAATCGATTATCTCGTTCAAACTAAGAACAATTATTTAAAAGACGTTTAAGTTAAAATTTGGAATACTAAAAAAATACTTAAAAGAAATATTAAACATTTTATTATTTAACACAACAGCTAGCTGTTAGGAGAAACATACTTCCTTCAAATCGTAGAGAAGAAAGAAACAGGAGAAACTTTACATTAAATTATTTCTTTTTTCAAAGTTATAGATAATAAATGTTAAAAATATATCGCATACACTCGTGTCGAGGCTCGTTACCGGCCGAGCGGCCGTGGCGCCATCGCGCGAGCCGGGAGCGAGCCGCCTCGCGCACGGCAGTATGGCCGCCGTCGCGATATCTTTAATTAGTGACAAGTGAATCGTTCCGTGTTTTCGCAGGTCCCGCGGCGAGCGAGGGGAGCGCATCCGACCGCTGCACGCGCGGCAAAGCCTGGCGGACCTCGATGAATCGGTGAGTGGCAAAATTCGATCGATCTCACGGTCGCGGGGTCGCCGGTAGGCCCCCGGAGCACGGAGCACCGCGAGCGGCCGTGCCGCCCGAGGAGCCTCAGGCCAGTTTCCCACGCAGTTCTTTCCGCATAATTCGCGAGGACGCGCGGTATCGTCGCGCGCCGGGCGTCGCCGCGCTCTCGCGCGAACTCCGCGCGTCGGTTGCGCGCGTGATCGACGAGCGATCTCGAGCGGCGTGGCGCGGCACCGAAACCCGGAACACCGCCGTTCAATTATGTCACACCGCGAATCGCATGAGGAAGAGGCGCGATATACAATTCCGCGTCCGGAGAGCCCGTCGCGTCTCGCGAGAAGAACGCGTGAGAAAGCTCCGATTGACCTGACGACGGATAAAAGAGAAAGAGAGAGAGTTTCATTCCGGCGTGTTTATAACCGCATCTCCCTGATTTCGGCCTCTTCGCATTGTCGGAGCGAGAGATCGTCGGTTGGAATGTGCATTCTAGTGAGTTGGCATCGTGCCGTGCGATGTCGCTACGAGGAAAACCGATGGGCGTAAAACTGCATCTCAGCTGGAGGCTGTTCCACGTTTTTGTTTATGTATATATATATATTTCTCTCTCTTTCTCTCTCTCTTTTTTTATTTCTCTATTGCGTCCGTCCTGCCCACGCGCGATGCACGCTAATTGCGAACGATATGAACTGCGTAACAATCGCCAGATTACGTCGGCGAGTTTGAAAAACACGGCTTATCTCGTAATCGTGTTGCAATTTAATGATTCCCGTGATAGTGCTGTATCGGCTGCGCGCGATCGTTATCTTAATTGATAATGGCATTTGCGATAAAGACTGCAGCGAGTTATTTATGACTGGGTAACACTCTTGATTATCACGAGAGTTTAACAACGTGCAAATCCTATCTTGTTGTGTTATCATAATCGCGATATTTTTTAACAGTTTTAAAACTATCGATAAATGACTACGCATAAAATATTCATCAAGTAAAGTGCAATATCACAATTTTGATTTTGGTATATATTTTTATATAACTTATCTTTTACGTAATATATTTTATACATTTTATAATTTTATTTATTTCTTTTTTTTAACATATCGATTAATTGAATCAATTTTAGCTGGATTTGGCGTTTTGTCATCCCCTTTTAAGATTTTCCATTTTATTTGTTATATATTGTTTTATTGACGTGGAGGAAATAAATTTATTTAAACCGAATCAGCCTTGGGCAAAGAATCCATTTTGAAACATCCACGTACGAAGACGTGTAAATTTTGCGACTGTCGTTGGGAGATTGTCAGTTGCGGGCATTTATTCTGAAATATCTTTCGTTGCTGAAAATGTCACACGTACAGAATTACAAGCGCGATATTTCTGTATCACGGTATATGTGCCAGAAAATTGATATTTATGCCACGCTATTGTCTTTACATAAAGTTCGTGGATTAAAAATAATGTTCTGGCTTGTAGTACTTTATCACGATGAATAACTTAAGAATAATGTTAATTCGGCCACGTAATTACAGTTGTCTCTATTAAAGAATAGCGTCCTTTCGTGCTCAAAAGCAATACGTCTTACATATACAGTCTTATAGATAAAAGATATCTCACTAGAATACTCCGTATGAGAAGTACAGAAGTCATAGCTCGCATTTCTGACTTCCTAAAATGTAAAAGAAAAGTAGAGCAAAAATTACTTGCAATAACACGAACGGTATTTCCTTTCTTTCCTAGCTTGTAGTATCGCGCGTTTTATTAACATTCAATCAGTTTTGTGATCAATCTCTGGAGCTTATTGCAAAACAGAAAAAGTCATAGTAATATTATTAGATATATATTATTATATCGCGTGTGTCATTCTACTTCACAACGTTGCCGAAAATATTCAACGAACGAAAAAGGAAGAACAGAAATTGATGCGAAAACTAGGTTTTGCTAAGCGATGATCTTGAGCGTTTCTTGTGCTCGCCGCATAAATTCCGCCAGTCCCGAGGGGAAACCTCTTGGCCTGGCGGAACCTACGGATCAGGAATTCCGGGATTTTGCGCCGAAAAGCGCATAGCACGTCTCGCGCGCGAGAAAAAGTTGCGCTCGCGTCGCGGCCGACACGTGCTCCATTGAGACCACACACGTGGTTCCAAGTAAACGGAAAGACAAAATGTATCTCTCGCGGCGCTTAGA
The DNA here is from genome assembly GCF_030848795.1 of Temnothorax nylanderi. Classification (NCBI taxonomy): domain Eukaryota; kingdom Metazoa; phylum Arthropoda; class Insecta; order Hymenoptera; family Formicidae; genus Temnothorax; species Temnothorax nylanderi. The sequence continues at coordinate 866,994 of NW_027249098.1, read as the reverse complement.
TTTAGTCTTCGTGCTTGGCGTGCGAATGCTTTTTAGTTTCCAATATTAATGCAAGAGGTGCAGGTGTGCAGCCATCGGAGAAAGTTTTTTTTAAATGCCATCAAGAAAATTATTTTACAAATTCTATTTTTTAATATTTTTTTATCAGGAATATCGGACGAATAGTTTGCGACTCTTTACAATTTTTTATATGAGTACAGACATCTTGTATTCTCGCGTGTTCGCAGTTTTTATTTTGTTAGGAAATACTGCTGACGAACTTATGTCAGCGAAGATCTCTGTAAATGTACTCGTAAGTGAGATCCGTGAATAGATATGTACGTCTACATATTTGATACATGGCACCTAGTCGAACTGATTTATTCATGAATCTGCCTACACGCGGACGCGTTTACACCTGCGAACGCCTTACTGTGAGCGATAAGATTTACGATATGATCCCTCGATTAGTCTCATCACTGCTGTCGGAAGTACTTAACTTCAGAAATCGATTTCCACGAAAAAGATCGAATCTTAATGAAACGCGCGATTATCACAAACTATTAAGAAAGAAAGAAGTTATTATCCCTTATTATAGCAAGTAATTTTTGCTTCTACATATATTTTTCCTATATTTTTGAAAAATCGAAAATGCGAACTTCGACTTCTGCACTTCTTACAGAAGTTATTTATTGTCTTACTGAAAACGCGCCGCGAACGTATAACACGCAAGATCTTATTGTATCTTGCTGGCGTTAATTTAAGACGTGGATAGATCACTCGGATGCGTCGAATAGACGCGTGTAACTATTGGCGCATCTATTAGGCGTCGACGAGAGAGGCTAACACCTGTCCGTCGTGCTGCACTTCACTTACGCTAGAACGCTTTTCCCTTGAGCCTAAATCGTGCTGCAGTAACAACGGCTTAGGAAGCGCGACGATTTGTCGCGCTCCCCGTTCCTTGGCACAAACGGCACGGCCGATTATTTATTCGTTGCCTGTTACGCAATGACTCGGGGACAGCCGACAAAGCGTCAGCCGACAGTGGAACGATGTCGAGAAAATTGTCGCTAGAACGACAGCAACGAGGTGTCGGGGGTGGACGCGCTTCGTGGAACATTTGAGTTAGATCTGCATCACGGACACAGAATCTTTACCCAAACGTCTTGTCGACGCTTTCGCGATGCTCGCTTTTTGCCCTCGGTGTACAACCGACTACACTCTCCGGCTTAGCGAGCTTAACTCGCGACATTAGGAGCAAGACAATTACGACGAGATGCGCGGAAATGATCCTTCTAACTTCACATAAATGGCTCTTCAGTAGTAAAATTATTTTAATGTGAAATAAGTTATAAAATATGCTAATATTTTATTATTACTCAATAAATCACGTAGAACAATTAAAAGCGACCACGGTTGTTGAAATGGAAAGTTTAGAAAATATAATATGCAACATAAATATAAAATGCAAAAGTTTGCTGTATGTATTTTTCATTCATTTTCAGGTTTTTAATGTTCAAAATGATATACGTAAAGATTGCTAATCTTGGTGATACGTTTACGAAATGGAGAAATCGTGTACCGAAAAATTCTCTTTTATAGTTTTCTTCGAAATTTCTGCGTATAAATTAATCTGATTGTTATCCTGTTCGTCGATGTGTTTCACGCGCGAACTCTCTCCATGAGAGTTTACTGAATCGCGGGTGCTTTAAAGCGTCCACTGCGGTAAATCACGGAAATCACGCGCGCTGCCAAAACGACAGTAATACTCAGCGGTGCGCCAGTGCGCCTACGCTTGTGCTCGTGTGTGTGCATGTATCTCGCGTAATAATGCACCCCGGCATAATCCGTGCCAGATTCTCGCCACTCTGCCAGATTGAATAAACTTAACGCAGGTGAGGGCCTTTGCGCTTGCTCTGTTCCCTCGATAACATGTGCACGCGGTCTTCCTCGGTTTTAATAACCTTTGCATCACGAAATATATATGCAAATTCGCCGGAAACTATAACTTCATATTGTTGTTGCAGTTCTGTATTGATTTGGGACGCGAACTTTGTCGCCGTAATCTGGCGCCACGAATATCAAAAACTTGATATAAACTTGATGTAATCATAAAAAAGTAGTTAAAAAAATCACTTTTCTATATAATATTCATTTTGCAAAGGAGAAGGATATTTGTTTTTTAATTGAATGAACATTCGCATTCTCTTTCTACGACAAACAGTGTCGTAAAATATAATATTTGTGACTTTATTTTTTACTTTCTAATAAATTAGCTGGAAAACGTTTTCGCTTTCTCTCTGTACCTTGATTATTTCGTCAAGATAGATAACAACATAATTCATAACGCATTCATAATGCGAAGAATATAATACAATAATTCATAACGCGAAGAATATAATACAATTTGATTCAAATATCTCAAAATAGCTCGGTATCTAATTTAACTTTGTACCTTCAAAAGACACTTTGGCTCGGCGAGTCGCGTTTAATAGTACGTGAAATAACTTTGAATACATAGGCGCAACGATCGACTGCCATTTATCGTCGTAGAGTAAATTGTTGTGGGCGTCGTTGAGAACGAATCTTCTTCGCCTCTTCTCACTTTTCCGTTTCACCGTTCTCGGTCGTTCTCTTGAAACGAGACTGCCACAAATCTCCCTGGTGAAAGGTCAGGCGTCGTTGACCCCGCGAGGTGTATGCGTGCCCGGGGTCCACCGGTAAAACGCGTATTAAATTATTTTCAAATTGGCCCTCTCCGTTTTATCTCTCCTCCCCCACGCTTTTTCTTCTCGTTTGTCAACGCTCGTGCGGTAATGCGGCGAACGCGATAATGGATCCGTCTGGAGGCCTTAATTCAACGTAATTCGCGTTGTTATTAATTTCGCCGGCCGCGAGAGCGTAAAATGCGAGATACACGTCGATAAATCACAATTACCTTGAGGAGCGAACTACGAACTTTTATCGGGCTTAGTCATCGGTGTGGCGGGCCCGTATTTTTGGGTTAACGTCGCTTCTAATTAGAGACTCGTGTTCTGGGATATCGATCACACCTGTCTTCCGCTGTCTAATGTCTCGAATCATTAAAAGAGACACGCGAACCATTGTGACCAAGACGCGGAGAGATACATAGGAGCCAGCCTCATGAAGGACGATTTGCCAGATTCCGCGCGAGACCAAAGTCACGGCGTTCCTTCTAAATTCGGCCATAAATCGAGCTGCAAGTTTCCCCGTCCAGTAAACGCTGTTCCAATTAACGGACTGATTAAAGCTGAGATATGTAGAATAGAATATTTGTTTCTGAATGCCTCTAAAGGGGAGATGCCTCTAAAGAACTAACTCCAAAGAAAGTAACTAATGTACATACGCAAGAGATAAATAAGTTCGAAATTATCCTCCAGTTAAATTCGTTCATACGAATAAGATAATTTCTGAAAATATTTTTATTTACATCTTTTTCTCGTTGTTTCTTAAAGCGCCATTATATCCAAATATTTGTAGACTATTTTAGTCAGATTGATCTTCTGTAATGAATAATTTTTCCTACATGCGTTGGCGCACAACCTTGCCATTAACGCATGTAGTAGTTAAACATTGCAGCTTGGTGCCAAGGTGCGAGAAATTCTCTCGTTACTTATTTATTACATCGCGCACGTGTCTGGCTGTTTATGGAGCATTTTTGGGCCAACTGAATTATTGCGTGCGGGCTACATGAATCTTACGATAAAGATGTTTCGGTTAGGGGATCTCACGGCATGGCGCGACATCGCAATCCCGAAAATTAGAGTCGCGAGTCGTTGTGCTCAGACCTATATTAGAGAATCCGCGCACCTGTCCGACGTCGTCAACTGCTAGCCCGGATTATTAGCTTCCGAGCGGCTGAGCTTATGCGATTTACACTCTGTATGCGGATGAATTAGTTTGGCAGGTGGAAATTACCAGTTTCCGAGGACGGCCAGCCGTTGATTCGTATACGCTGTTCATGCAAAATTATTTTACCGGGCATCAATGTAAGACGGCAAATATAAAGTATCGCGGAGCCGTCGGACATGCTTTACAAATTAATTTGTTAATTCGTCGTCTGACATTCGCGGTTGACAGAAGACATCCGCCGGATTTGGAACACTCGGTATATAATCCCATGTATAAAGTTAATCCACCAGAGATACCCGCTCGAAGCGGCCAGTAAAAAAAAAATCGTGTCCGCGTCTCGTCAATCCTTTTCTCCTCTTTCCATCTTCTTTGTGCGCCAGGAGGCAAACCAATTACATTATTTATAATCCTAAACTAATCTGATTACATGACGCGGCGCCGCCACGCGTCGTTTGTCCCATGAGCCGATGGGCGTTTCAATTTAGTGCCTGCTACCTCGGTCACGGACGAGAACGCGGGAGAAGCGAAATGGAAGTTGTCTCATATAATTATCAGCGTGAGGCAATTTCGCTCGTCGATATTTATTCCGTCGTTAAAACTTTCGAACGCGTATACGCAGCAAATGCGTTACGTAACACCCTCGCTCGCGCGAGCGGTCGGAAGCGTTTTGAAAATAATAAATAGGTCGTTGCAAAGTTCACGCGAGTTTTCCGCGCTTGTTTTTGGCCACGGAGCCTAACCCCGTGAAATTTTAAAATAAGACCAAGCCTTATTTTGAATGGCCACGATGAAGAAAGAGAGATACATCATTTCGACCGTCAGGCTGTCGACGCAAAGACGTCCGAGAATTAACGACTAGGTCAAGAATGCAAGAGGGGTTTCTAATCGTTTCACACTCGACTGAAGACAATTATTTAAAAAAACAGTCCTCCCATTTTATCGGTGAAAAAAATAAAATTTGATTATCAAGCGATAAAAAAAGGAGCTATTCGCTTTTGATAATATTAAATGAAGATTCACGAAAGCGCCTCTTGATTAATTAACACGTACATTTATACAACCGCTTGGATCATTTTAATGTTAATAGATTTTTTAACCATTTTTTCCCCTATAATTTTTGCAACTAAATAATGCGATAAATGCGATTGACATCTATTTATTCCGAAATCCGCGTTCGTACTTACGCCGATTATCGATAATCTCTCACACCGCCTTCGACGAAAGATTTGCGCCGGCCGTATACATAATTCTGTCTCGTTTCTCTCGTTCGACAGGACGTCCCTTTTCGCCGAACTTTTGGTAGACGTAAACATATAAAGTCGGCACGTATAAATGCATCTTCTCGGCTTTTACGATCGCCGGCAGTAAATTCCTGTTGGCATCGGAACGACCGCGTCACGCGTATATGTGCATGTGCATATGTTGTTTTATGCAAAAATTAAGGGTGCGCCTCGTGAACTCGCGACATTCAAGGATCTTGTCTTTTTTTTTCCAAGGTTTGCTTCGTCGATCCGTCAAGGCCGTTCTAGATTTGCCTGAAACTATTTCTGTTCCGCCACGTTGCGACTAATACGCGAGGAAAGCCTAACGTAGAATAAGACAATTGATGAAATTACTGGAATTTTCGATAAAAAATAATATATCTTTTAAAACGTGAATTAATCAACGATTTAATCCTTTTGACGTACATAGATATTTAAATTTGCGAAAGTGAATAACATTTTGATATATGTAAATTAATTTGAAAGTGATTTCTTCTTTTTACGGTAATTACTTTCAACACAATATCGTTTTTCAGTTACAGAAATGATAATAGCTGCACTTAAGTCGTACATATTTTATAATAGTCAGGAATTATTCAATTTTCTCGTGAAAATTTTACTTGCCTTGTATTTTTAATGTGGAAAATTACACAGACACTTATTGTCCATCCATAAAGATCGGTACATGTGTATTGCCAATGCTAATGCATTTACGTTTCTAACGTCGCGTATTACCACCCACGCGGTATCGCACGTGCATAATGCAACCCGATGCACAGCCAGTTTAGCGTGAGTATACTCGCGTGCGCACGTCCGATAGTCCGATATTATTTATTTGCCGGTATCTAATTTTTAATACGACATTGGAGAACCGTCGCGCGCGCGCGCGCGCATCGTTTAATATAACTTCGCTTTTCTTCGCGTACCTTTTTTGCGTTCGGCATTTTCTACTCCAGTCGAATCGAACGAAGTTGGAATTTTGCAAAGTGTATACGACTAAAATTATTGCAGTATCCCGCTCTCGGTAGCGACTGATCGCGGTCTCTTTTCACGCCTCACATATAATTCACGCGATAATACGAAAGGAAATAACCGTGGGTGCTATTTGTCCTCGTCGCGCGATGGTCGGCCACGTTACCGGGAGATCAACGCCGTAAATCAGGACTTTATTTTCGCGGGAAGAAAGAACGGAGAAAACGATGTGCACGAAGCGCGAGCGCGAGCCCATTGCAGATTATATGGCCGAGAAACAGATGTTCGGGCCGAGTGCCTTAATTAAGAGGTAATTATTTATCCCACGCCGCGGCGCCGGCCGTGCTACGTCGTGCGAATTTCGTTAATGCGCGCGGCAATTAATACGGAACCCGGAGTCTCTCTCGTTCTCGGAACAGGAAGGACACCCGCGCGTTATGCAAGCTTTCGCAAAAGTTTTATTTAACTTTTTTAAGCGGGTTTACCGGAGAGGTCACGTCTCTCGACAGATAATAATAAGCGCGAATACACTTGACGAATAATTTAATCCCGTGCGCTCGCAGGTGCCGCGTTCTCGTGAAAGAGTGTATAAAAAGCGCGCTTTATAATACGCCACATGCAGCGTGAACGCGTGACGTAATTTCAAGAAACAAATTCATTGTCAAATTGTCCGAGAGCGAGGGGGACCGTTGCCGCGGGGTCGCCCTCGGATCATGAGATATGTGTACAGTGCCGTTTAAAGAAACGCGTAACCGAGGAGAGAAGTAGTAAAAATACTTTTTACGTAATCTCCATATCTTCTATGATACTTCGTTGTTCATGCGGGAGATTCCACCGTTGCTTATTGACAAAAGGCTAATTTTACATCGTGCTTGCTAGCCGAAACCGTGCCCTGCTGCATTCGTTTCTCTCCTCACGGAATCTTATCTATCGAAATTCTCTCCCAAAAGAAGAAATCGAAAGACGCGGTTTAATCTTTTATGTAATACACTCGAGGTATTTCTGCTCGAAATATTCACTTTCTTTATCAACAACGCTTTGGCTATGCATTACTAATGATATCCGTTTATTAATTGTCCACGAACAATTTTCTATAATATGAACTAATAAACGAATATCATTATATATATTTCTATTATGTATCTTATGTAAATACATAACATGTACATTTATCTAAATTAATATTGATTTGATTTACATTAAAACATCTTAATGATTCAACAAACTATTGATCCGCAATTCATCGTGGATTATCCACGTTTTATAAGCTATATTTCATGCAGCCGTCGTCGTTTCGATGATACTGTAACCGCGCGATTATGACGGTAATGGGATACTCCCCGTCCATTGTCCATGATCGAATTGGTGCGCATTTCGTGGCCGTTTTATCGCTATTAGCACCTTTTATGTTCACGCGCGCATAATAGAGCGCGATACGGATGAGGTGCCGGTTATTTGCGAATTAATGTCGTCGCTTTATAGGGACTCCGGGGTTGAGCGTCGCGACCTCGCGAGTAATTGGACGTCGCGCGGGTTGACGCTTGATCGTGACTCATCGCGCGTTCTCGCGGATTATCTCGCTCGGCGGCGAGATAATCTGCTCTCGATGAAGCCGGAATACGAAATCACCGCGGTTGAGAACGCGGCGCGGCCGCAAGAAATTACGGGTATTACGCGATAATGACGTGTTAATACGAATTTAATGGCGCGCTCGATATCGATCGCTCGATCGCGTGGTATCCTATCGTGATCTCGCGCGTATTTTACGCTTTATTCCTGTTAACGCAATAAGCTGCTATTATCCTTGAATGATGCGGCTCATGGGCGTTTAACGATCTTGCGTTCAGGATAATGTGATCGCGTCATATTGAGGGAGATATTTCAATAACGATTTAAAGATCCTAGAGACAAAGATACTAGAATAAAAACGTTTAGAAGATATCGATGATAGAGATATAATATTAAAATATTCTTTGGCAGCGTCGTATGTAGTTAGCTGACGTTTGGTTATGAATTACGATTATGTCGGAACGAATCGTTGCTTCGCTAAACTGTCGCACGAGTCTCTCGCGTTTATTCGTTGTACCGCGCGGCGACGTATCGATACGTGTCGCAAAAATCGATGACGCCATCACACGGGTAATAACCGCGAAAAATCGAGGGGCGGAGACACCGATGACGTTCGTGTTTGTTGTGAATGTCGGAAAGGCGAGGGTATTTCTGACCACGGTGAGTCATGTCGCCCACGCAATCTCACACACGCGAATCGTGACATGCCAGAGAACGAAGGGGGGGAGAGAGAGAGAGAGAGACAGAAACACGTACACGTAATTTCGTATTCACCTTGCTGCACTCGCGTGTGCAGCCTCGGGCAGAGCATTTTTTATAGAATTAAAGATTAAGCTCCGTGTATTCACACCCCATATTTATCGCTAAGTACGGCAATTCGGTTTCGAGTTTTATTCGTATCACGCGAGGATCGCAAACAATGTTATCTCGAGCCCAGAATCAAATGATCGTAATTAAGACTAAAGACGTCGGACATGAGTGCACGATAACGCAGAGTGCCTCACAAATATCACGCATTATTTCAATTTTCAATAATATTCCGACAATTAATTATTTTAATGTAACCAAACGTAACTGATTAACTTCGAAATAATAAAAATTTATTATTATAAACTACTTTTTATCTGTGATAGAGTTAATATGTATTATATTTGTAAATTTTATACAATTGCATTTTTCAATAGGGATATATGATATAATAAACTCGAATTTTTATTTTGCTGAGAAAATGACTAACACTCATACATATTATAGCAAAACTTATAATTATATGCTCTATCACTTCGACTTTCAGTTGAGATAAATAAATCGCGCACGATATATCCACTTTGATTAAGTTTGTACGCGTTCTATATACTTACGAATCATGTGAGTTCACTCTTCGCGTATGCCTTATGATTGTAATCATTCATAGGCAAGGATCACGTTCTCCCTTAGAACTTGCCGCTACCGTGTCTCGAGAAGTAATGCGAGATCATGCCGCACGCTGCTGCGTACCGACCGCGCGACCCGAGTCTCGCCACGCGAATGATAACAAAGCGACTTGATAACAGCGCGCTGTACGTCATACAATAACAAAGTAAATTAAATGTAAATATACGCCGAATATTCTGCTCGTTTCAGTTATCAGTACGCGGTCGATGTATGAGTTTCCTATTATTTAACTATTTCGATCCCACCCTACCAATCGTAGGACGGTAAATAAATTTTATTTAAAGCTGTGAACAGTGCCATACGTCATCTTCATAAATTAATAATAATAACAGATAATAGATCGATACGTATGAGAACTTCGATCATTTGGAAACTATTATTGTGACATTTATAGCATTGTTTCGATATTTTGTATCAGAATTTTCTATCCTAATTAGTCTCTAATGTGAGACACTCTGCAGAGAATGTGTAAAAATAAGAGAATTTAACTCTTTATATCGAACAAAGTCGAATGACGGATTTTCGCACGCCTGAATGTTTTTCCACGAAATTAGCCGTTTAGGGTTCGTCGAACTCCCGTAGACTTGCGTAGCGGTACCATAAGCCAGTGCACTTAGTGGCGTTAGATTCCCCAAGAAGATATTAAAAACAGCTGGGTCGCTACGTCCGTACGGTCCGACATGTCGCTTACAAGCGACGAATTTATCGCCGCTGCCGCGAATTTAAGTGCCACCCTGCCTTCGCGAACGACGTCGCTTCGTCTCTTTCGATAAATAGGCCCCGGCATTCTGAAGCGCGTTTAAAAAATTAATCGGATAACGAACGCTCGCGCTCATCGTACGTATTTCTTTATATTTGTGAGAGTTCTTGCAAGATTATAAATGAATACCTTGTATCTTTTTCTACCGCCTTATATCTTTTTATCAGCGACAAGGATAATTTTACAATGTTACACGTCAAATATTGAACTCTTGAACTTTATCACACTAATATTCAATTTAGCCATTAGTTTCGCTATCTTTTTACGATTTTATGAAGGCAGAAGATTAAATGTTACGATACATCTACAGAATTAAACGAACGAAATCAGAAAACACGAGACAAATTTTTTTCGCAGATTAGCTAATTAGAATTTTGTTTTTTTGAAGCGCTGAGAATGAAAATTTAATCGCAAGTTTCGAAAATTTTAATTTTATGTATTTTCTAATTTGATCAGTAACTCTCCATTATATATTAAAACTGATATATATCGAAATTTTATTTTAACTGAACTTATTCCACTTATATCGCTCTACCACTCACACGATACCGCGATAACGGAGCCAGTCATCGTACCTCATCATATTACAATAACGAATATAGCGTCCGTTAATGTTCTGGAGACGTCGAGTAGATGATGTCGAGAGGAGTGCGAGAAAGAGCGTATATATTCGTGCGCGACGAGTGGATGCTGCTGCACCATTACGTCACGCCATGCCACGCCACACTGCGGTCACCAGATCAAAAGCAAACGAGGTCTCGAGCAGCACCTCGAGGACAATAAGGCGTTGAGTACTCGTGGCCACGACTCGATTCGCTAATTACCCGAAACAGCTTAAAGCGTCGTCCAAGAAAATACGTCGGCGATATCTGGGTCGTTCCGAAAATAACTCCGATACGCATCCACCCGCCTCATCTCGCCCTCCTCGCCCTCCTCTCGCTCTCGGCTGAATGAAACGCATCCTCGTCTCCTGCAGGCATCGCGTCGTCCTCCTCCGTACCACGTTTCCTTTCGTCTCGTCTCTTCGCGTTTCTTTTTTTTTCTCCCTCCTCCCTCCTCACCCCTCCGAGCGCCTTCGCGGCGATTAATTTGCGAGGCCGCTACTTCGGCGCGAGACTCGATAGCTCTTAAATCCGGCACCGTATCTGCGACGTAGAAACCGCTTCTGGTAATGCACAACTCGACTCGGACCATTTGTAATGATGCAATTCGTGATTATCCTTTACGAGGCTGCGATTATTTACGACCGCGAGCGCGCGGCACGGCGCTGCGCGCCTTCTCCGGGCGCGTGAGTTATACCGCGTGGCGTCGCGCGGTGCCGAGAATTACTTAATTTCCGACGCTGTCGATAAGCCGTCTAAAGTCTAAGACGATCGCGAAGAACATAATCGTCCCTCCTGCGTTATTGCAATCGTCGAAACGCGCGAGTGCAACGTATTAATTTCGTCGCAGCTCGACGACTCCTCGGCTCTCGCCTCGCATTCACGTCGTACACGCGCGAGGAGGAAGTATAAGGATCGGTCGTTTAAGAGAGACGCGCGTTTTACACCCATGGAATTGTTAAAAAGGATACTCGGTGTACGGTAGTACACAGGAGGGATGTCGCACGGCTTGACAGGGCGCGCACGTTAGTCATGAATTCTTCCTGAATTATGGCACCACTTTGTCCACTCTGGGAACTGTCTGTCTCTCGTAATAACCGTCGGTGTTTAAATACGAAGAGCGAGAAGAGGAAGCGCCGAGAGATCCTCGCGCGGGCGATGTTCGCTCGCAGTCGGGTCGCGGGCGTACTCTCGCTCCGTTTTTATCGTTACTTCCACACCGTCGTTTTTCCTCGCCCTTTTTCCTCCTCCTGTCACTCGTGCATCTCCGCGCGTCTCGTCGTTTTATGCTCACCCTCATTCGGGGACGCAGATCGTTTTGCCGCAATTAGTTTTGCGGCTGGCGCGCGCCTCTAAATCGGGCGGCGATCGTAAATCCGCGCCGACACCGACCCGGAATTCATATACGCCGAACGATGCACCACGGAAAATTGGAGCGTATCGCGATGCGGGGTGGTCGACGTTAAAAAATTGACGCGTTATGTCAGTGAAATTGTGATTTCGGATATTCGCCCGCGATCGCGCGTGTATTTTTGGCAAAGACTGCGGGCTGCTCAACGCGATTCGCGGTTTCTTCGCGCTATATGCTTATTCATGTTTCCTGCAATTTTCCGCGTGACAGTTGTCAATGAAGAACTCTGAAGAAGCGTTTTTACAATTGCTCTTCCTTCTTTTTTAAAGCCCCGAGTTAAATAGTCATTTATGAATTTTACAACTTGAATAGAATTTTTTATTTTATGTAATATATGCGACAATATATTATGTAAAATATGCGACTGCTAAATAGAATAAATTTAGTACATCAATTGTGTGTTTTAGAGGGAATTATTGTTTGCTACATGCTATAAATTTTGCGAATACAATTAGGAAAATTTCGCCCGCCACAGTTTGATGAATCCGTGTCTTCATAACGCGCTGAGTGTTCGGTCGTTGACGTGATGTCGCGCGCGGATAATAGTCCGCTCGTATTCGAGAGGGCGGCTCGTGAGAAATTAATCTCGGCATTATATTGCCACGGCGACGTCTGGCTGCCGCTTTATTTCGGACTTTTGGCCCGACCTACTACAAGTATATCTGGCTGCCGAAAGTGTTTAGCACCTTCTTCTTGGATTCTATAATCAACAAAACGTCACATACCGCGAAATGATGTCTCATCCGACTCGACTCTATATTCACCTTGGTGCCCAAAAGCTTTACACATGGTGCGTCATTGTTGGACACATTTTTTCTACCATATATTTCTCTTCTATGAAACTGCGATTCTTATAAGCAAAGCAGCTCCTCACAACTCATCTCTTGGAATTTTTTTTTCCATTAGAAGCAATCCTACGTTCGAACTCTGTACGAAATTTTCTGTACATTGATTCGTTCAATATATGCCGAAACCGTATCCAACGACGGCGATCAAGATGTTATCGAGCCTTCGCCTCTCGATGCGGCGATTGACTGACGTCCCCGTAATTACGGGAAAGGCACGCGTGTCGCTCCACCAAATATAAAATTAATCCCGACCGCGCCACGAGATATCGAGAGATAACCCTGTCGCACTTTCACACGCTCCTTTCTCACGCCCCCACGTCTAACATCTTTCGAAATCTCGGCGATATATATGCGTATAGATTTTGACAAGCAGAGCCGATAACGCGCATAACGACTATGTAATTTCATCTCTTATTATCATCGCGACAGATCGCTAAGAGCTGTCTGATCAGAAATCAGAACCAGTATGATTCTGATTTCTGAGCTGAAATTTCAATGTTTTACACGTCACACGGATTATTCTTAAAAGTCTGCTCGTGAAATCTGATAATGCGCCATTGAGAGCAAATTATTGCTCACAATACGCAGCAACGAATTTTAATTAAATAGTATCGTTGATTTTAAATGTTAAACGCGCTTCCGCGATGCTGCTAAAATCTTTCGAAGAAGATCTTTTAGATCTGTTAGATTATGTTACACCAAAAGAATATAATTTGGCGAAACAACTTTTATATAGTTTCGTGTATAGATATACAGATAGAAGATAATAAAATCGTAATTAGATCGTCTCACTTCTACCAATTCGCCAGATTAGGTGAAACTCGAATTCCAGTGGGAACATGCTTGTTAGGAACAGGATTTTTGCCAAACATATCTATATAAGGAATCGTACGCTTCAGATTACTTTATCTTACTTAGTACAAGGTTAATTTATAGCAGCTATTATGGCTAGGGCGTCTATTAACTTGAAACATTAAAACTTTATATGTGTATTCTGAACAAATTTAAATACTTGATGTTTAATATAATGATATTAAAAACCTATGCTTAAAATTTTTAATCTTCCGAAATTTGATACAAAAGAAATGTAACTTAAGAATTTTAATATATGAATGATAAGCAGAAGTGAAATTTCGCTAAATATTGTAAATACTCTGTGATATTGAAAATTTTACTCTTGATATCCATACTGAGCAATTTATTCATGGATGTAACAGCGACGGAAGGGCAGGGGGATGAGCCGTGATCGTTACAAAAACACCCTCGGAACGGTCGGCTGCTGTCCGTTTGATTCACCGTTTCCTGCGATCGTCGTATTTTTGTCCGCGCGTGCCTCCACTTCGTTTCTTTCGGTGCTGTCTCTCGCCTCGTCCTTTTTCCGCACTCTCTCATACCCCCCCTGCACTATCTACGACCCTGTCGTATTTTCTTACGCCTTCAACCCTTCCTTTTTTTCGTTCGCAACGCTCGGCCCTCCCACGCGACGCGAAGAAAACACCTCGCTTATCCGTGTGCGTGGCTACGAAATGGTGAAGGCATACGCGCGCGCGCGCGCGCGCGTGGAGGTGAACCTTACGTAGGTTTAATGAGCGCTATTATGACCTAGTTGCACTCGACATCGTGCACATAAATCCTCGCGGTACATTAATCCTCGAGAATCTCGAACTCTCCCGAGTGGTACCCGACGCACGCGAGCAGGCCGCGGAGAATTTATTAATCGTTCAAGAAAGAAAAAACGAAGTCCCCGGCGCAGAAGAAGGATGATCGCACGCGTCCGGAAGCGATGAGCGTGGACTGCCACCGCGACGCGAAAAATTAAGAGATCCGTGAGAAGATCTTCGCGCAACTCGCGTCCATAAATAACCGGATGACTCGAGATTTCGGAAACACATAGATATGTTTATTATATATGCCTCATATTTTGAGTCACGGTATAGTACGGTTTTAATCATTAATTAATTGAGATATCGCAGATTATTTACTAATTATGTTAACTACTGATTGCTAATTATCTCATTGGAAATTTGTATATAAGACTGAACTTGGAATTTCCAAGATGTTTTCAATATTCAGGAAACTTATTTCCAGAACGGTATTTAACGAGGTATTTAATTATCTCTCTGCTTAATTCCGCGAACATTTCTCTGCGTGGGAGTTTAATTTAACTTTAAAGGAGTATTTCGTACTTCTTCGAGCCTTCTTCGAAAGGATCTTCGGTACTACGCCACAAAGATACACGGCGTACAACGAGTAAAGGAAAAAAAAAAGAAAGAAGAAAAGGCATGGCCGCGAAGAAATACAAGAAAAGGTGAAAAATAAATCTACTCTGCCGCTCACGCCTCTCCTCGCGCCTTTATCTCTCGTCATCGCTTTCTCCCTGGCGGCGTGATTTACACCTGGGTTGTCTTCCTTAATTAGGTTAAGGCTCTTTGGTCCTGCTGTTGCTCGCTCACCAGAAAGGAAGACGAAAGAGGCGCGGTCTGAGCTTCCGATTCGCCCGCGAAATTTACTCGACGCGCTCCGCTTGATGTAAAACGTCCGTGGTTCGTTATAACGACTGAAAGACCGCGGAAACTTTACGGATCTCGCCTAATTAATCGCCTTTCGTTAGTATCCTTTCGTCGCGCTCGCCGGCCGTTATTACGCTTCATTGGTACCTTTGCGGGGCCCCGCTCTTCGCGAGAAAGAGAGAAAGGGAGACGTTTAACGAAGCGTGACACGGTAACCGACGGTTTAAGTAGTAACCGCCTTCTACGCCCTGGTTGGTCAGCCGTTGCGTACTCGCAGCCACCGAAGGCTGTTCTAGGCCGTTTGGTAGTAACCGTTAGGCAATGTTTCTTGTGCACCGGTTACCTTAAGCGTTCATCTGAGCGCGCCCGTTGTCCTTGCGAAGATTCGAGCCACCGTGTATCTCCTCGAAAAACATACACGGCGACGTAATCGCCGTTGACCCGTGAACGTAAGAAGAAAGAAGAGTACGAACGCTATAATCACCGCGCTCGGGTAAACCTCGGGTTATTTTTTTCTCTTTTTCTCTCTCTCTCTCTCTCTCTCTCTCTGTCTGTTTCTCTCTAAAAGTAATTTCTTTTTTCTCACACGTTGATCGAAAAATACAGCGTTCTGCGTTCATGCGTTTGTAAGTCTGCATTCTTCGCGACGTGTTCACTTCACGCGGGTCGCATTTTTTCGTACGTATTTTGATAGGGTTGACGCCACCTTTATGGCATATTAGGTCGTAACTCGTGATATCTCGCCGCTTGATTTACGCGGGACGACCCGTGTTTATTAATTCACCGGTAAGGTACACTGTCTCAGGAGCGCGATTTAGTAAAAGAGTCGACGCGTTAATTCGCGGTAACGTGAAATCTCTGTAGTGCGTCGTGCGTCGGGATAAAAGCGGCGGCGAAGGTAGTCCGGGACATCGTGCCCGTTGCTCTCACTAGGGAAACTCCGAAATTTATTAACTTGTAAGGTACGTTCTTGCGCCGAGCAACACAGCCACCCAGAACTCAATAAAATGTACTTTCGTTACTTTCTCGCGGTCTCTTTTTCCTCCTTGTTCTCCACGCCGTTTTGGCGCACGCTCGTTTATTTGTTGGCCGCGCGATAAAACTTCTTTCTCCTCTTTCAGTATATCTCTCTTCCCTTTCCTTCTTTTCCCGTTTCTTCTTCTCATCCTGGTGGATCTCTCTTTCTTTCTCCGGGATCTTTTCATTTAAACTGTCCGCCGGTCGTAAGAAATAATGCTGGAAAAAGTCGCCGCTTACTCGACTCAGTTACGAGATACCCTTTTTAACGATCGCACTTAACCGTGCCTTTTGACGCTGACGTACGACGTACACAATCTTCGCGATTGCGACGGGAATTAAGCCCAATATAAAAATGCAGTCCCTTTGGTGGCCGATTGGTGGATACGTAGATACATCGTATACGTTTCTTCGCTTTAGAGCCTCCGCACAAGACTTTCGCATGGTAACGTAGTGTAACGAAACGTGGGTCAACGCACAAGAAACGTATCGGTTACGGCGTTATACGTCAATACGTTTCTTGTGCGTTGATCTACGTTACGTTACCATACGAAAGTTTTGTGCGGAGGCTCTCACCGATACGTTTCTTGTGCGTTGATCCACGTTACGTTACGCTACGCTATCATACGAGAGTCTTGTGCGGAGGCTCTTATACTGCACGATTTATAAGGCTTTCATATCTCCTCTCTTTCCTTTCGCGAGTCTTACGAAGCGAAAGAGAGCGAGAAAGATTCGGTCGTTTTGGCGATGTGTAACAAATGTCGTGTTATTGTAAGATCAGCAAGTATATACAGATGTTCTAGATGCGCGATCATATGCCTGAATTACGTAAGTTCGCGTTGTAGAAGGTCGGTGGTAGATTTGACAGGCGTCACACTTTTCGAGAATTGTTCTCTCGCTTGCTCGATGTCGGGCGGACGCAAACCGACCATGATAATGGCAGTGCATATGCTTGTCGCGATTCCGTAAAGTATGATCGGTACATTGGCGAACGGCGGCACGGTCTATGGTCAACTATAAAGGCCATCTGTTCGCTTTTAGAGTCTCCTTTATACCAGCATACGGTGACGTCACTCTCGCGCCGAGATAAAACGAGATGGACGCCCACTCCGCCACCGCGACTCGCGTAACACCTTGCACTCTTCTTTGTCGCCCCTCCCCCCCCCCCGCGCGTCGCCGCTCTCGTCCCCTTCTGTTTTTCGTGAGGAGCCATCGAATTCTCAACGAGCCACATTGACTGACGCGTATGTTATACGATGGGACTTTAACGAGTGTTCGTCTAATCGTCGTGAACCGCGTTTCGAGGAAAGTCTCACGCGAGACTGCTTTTGGCACGGTTCTTGCCATGAACGTCATTGTCGTTCGTAAATCATTTACTCGCGCTCGTTTCGACGCGTCCGTGGTGACTAGGCGCAATAGTAGTCAACGCGAAGACGAGATCCGATCGATCGAATTTATTTTTAGGGAAAGCTCGATGTTTCTTCACTTATCCATTATTGCTTCTTCGTTCGCGACATTTTTTTATAGCAAAAGTTTTATCAGAATTGCAGTATTATAAATAACGTACTCTCTCTACAAACAAATATGATTTCTTCGAGGCTCAATTTCTCTTGTTTTTATTAAATGGTACACTTAAATGATAGCATTTTATTAAGTGCTATCAATTTTAACCCATCAATTTTATCGAATATCTCTTGACTATTATAGTTTCAAATTTTTTGTACTTATCTCGCACTATCGTATCTAAATTACCGAAACTCTTTTAATGAAAAATAATGAATAATTACAAATGACAATGCCAAATAACTCGTGCCATTTGACCGATCTTCAAGAATCGTTTGCGATCTCGTAAAGGCGCGCCGCGAGATTTCGTAAGGCGGCGTTAACGCCTTCCACCGGAGGAATCGATCGTGCCTGGTCGCACGTTGGCGCGATGCCAGCACGGGCATCCCGACGCTGCCCGAGATGGTGGACCGAGTCCGACCGAAGGCAAGCGTCCCGGCGTCGGCGTCGGCGTCGGCGTCGGCACGTCGGACGTCCGTCAGTGCGCGTGTGACATGGCTGCGAAGCGCTACTACGGCGACCTAGACGACGCCCTCCACCTCGCGATGTGAACACACTCGCCCGCGACACCCTCGCCTACGATCCTTGCGCGACTCCTCGGACTCGCAGCGGTACACTGATACCCAAACCGATACGGAGATGAGTCACAGTGGTCGAACGCTACACAAAAGACTGCAGATAATGCGATCGATCATCGTGTGATTGATATTGATACGTCGGAAAGCAGGAAGAGGAAATCAGTATCACTCATAGGAAGATCTCTCTATCTCTCATTCTTTTACGTTATCGTTATCGGCGGTGCGTCGTGCCATAGTTGTACTCACTTATCGGTGATTACAGAAGTTCTCAATTGTCTGGAGATTCGTGTAGACCGGAATAAGAGACGGTCAGCCCCGCGCGTGACGAAAAATCAGGACGAACATTGTCTCGGAGATTTCTCTCGAGGCTTAATCGTTCGATCGATCATCATGTCGGGTCTCTGATCGTCGAGGCGTCACGGCGGCACGGTGATCGCGTGTCGAGAGACCGAGACGCGTGGACAGGAACAGGCGGAACGATGTAAGAGAAAAGAGTGCGAGGTGAAGCCGAATCTCGTACAAGATGGCAAGTCGGAAGGGTTGATCCTTAGCAAGTGCGATCCTTGTCTCGCGCGTATGAAGCACAACGTACCATTCCCACAGACAGATGAAGCTGCATTCCCTCGAATCTCGATCGCGGCGAAAACAGTGGGCGACTGTTTTCGAAAAATTGTACATAAATGCACGCATAGAAAGCATGCGGTCGTCAGCGCACATCTATTCCTAAAATCGAACGTTAATCACTTTATTAGTAAGATTCGCCACATTCAGTGCTGTCTCGTTCTCATCTCGTGGCGCCAGAGTGTGAACTATAAACTGTTACGCGGAAAGTCTCCCAACTCTCTTGAAACGCGAACTGCTGCTTATAGCAATATACATCGCCGCTTTGAGTGCCTCAAATCATATTAAGTTAATCACACTAAGTTTCCTCAGCGGTACTCGATGAAGCATAACGCAACTTCGAGCGGGAACATGGACGAGCGAGGATAATCCTCGGAGTCGCGATCGATAATCGATGATCAACGCGGATAGTGCATGTAATACGGCTGCGGGCTGCACGTCGAGACAATTTTCTCTTGTGTCTGACTAGGATAATAATTCGTCGCGCCGCGAGAAGTGCAGAGAGAGAAAGAAAGAGAAAGAGAGAGAGAGAGAGAGAGAGAGGGGGTGGGTGGGAGTTAGAGAGAGTGGGTGCATGTGAATGTGCGCGCTCGTGCGTGTCTATGCGCGAAGTGCATAAAGCGACGATGGGATATCGGTGAGATCACGAGGTCACCGCAGAATGCCTGAGCCGAGGGCAAAGCGCTGTAAACACTGTGACGGTACGGTACGCGTGGCTAGCTGGACTGCAACACGTCATGATGAGTGGTTACCTCGCTGACCCTTAACACACCTCGATCGCTTGCGACTAACATCTGTGTCGACTAATAAAGAGTGTTACGTTTGAGCCGAGATTGCGTTTCAATCCCATTAACCCCCTACCGCTATTGTGTTCGTGTGAGAGTTACGGAACGTCGCTTCGTCACGCCGAGTTTTACGCGAAGTCGATGAGAGTATGTAAGTCAAGCGGCGAACTTGGCGAACGAAGTAACATTTCGCTCGACTCTTTATTCGACTTCGTCACTAAATAAAAATATCTTGACTTTTTTTTTAATTTCAAATGAGAAAAACATAATGAAACTGATAAATGGAGAATTTTAACGGGTTGATTACGATAGTACCATTTAACTTGCGAGTCGTTTATCAGGTAACTGTTGGCGGACAACTTGACTAGATTTTCCACGTTAAAAGTCGATAAAAAACGAAAGCTGTAGATTTTTCACGAATGCAAGGGATACCAATCGGGATAGTACTATTTTATTTGTGGGTCATTTATTCCACGACTGCAACCGGACATTTGGACCAGGCTTGAGGCAGACCGAGACGAATGAATGCGTAAAGCGCATTCCGGATCGGGCGGCGACCACGTCCAACTGCACTCCTCCCCCTCTACTCATCTCGTTCTCTTCCTCGGGCTTTTTCTCTTCATCCCTCTGTCTTCGTCGTGCCCTTTTTTCCCGTCACCTCTTGCACTCCATTCTGCCAGTATTTTTACCCACGGTTATTCACCCTCTTATCTGTAGACGCTTGACGGTTGTCCACCTGTACTAACCATCGGTTTTTAAATATTAGTTCCGCGTGATTTTATCGCAGTCTTCCGGAAGCTCCGAATATTACGTGGTATTTACACGCGAATGGTCAACGGAGCTTTTAGGAAAATAGCAGTTATTTTAAAAATTGGATTTGAAATCAAGATCTTGGTGCCGGATTAGTCGTTTATTTGAATTTCCTTTGCGATTAAATTCCCCTGTAAACACCGAACCCTACAAGTATGCTAACGATCACTCCGATTCCTGGTATTGACCTACTTACTTTCCTCAACGATTTTACCCCGGGGAACGTGTTCGTTTTCTTTACTGCTGCATCTGTTGGTAGTTTAATAAACACCGTCGCAAAGTACGGCCAGACATTCGCCATAAGTGTCAAGTGGCATAGCTTAAAATGCATATCGTTCTTTAACTAGGGAGGGGATTGTTATTTCCAAGGAAGAAACTTCATGGATGACAAATGAACTGTATTTCCGTAGACGCTTCGAAGAACTTATATATATAGGCTGTGTGCTAATCGATTTTCTCGATAGTCGGAAATTTAAGCCAGAAAACTTTCAGCCAAACACAATGATATATGATGTTTGAACAGTCGAGCATTTCTTTTCACTCTCGTGGAGAAACTATTCTTCTAAATATCCGTTTTTTTTTAATTAGCTGTGGTAATTATAGAACTCAGTAAAATAGGTCAACTCTCACGTATAAAATGTCATATGTACTTGAATGTATAGAATTTTTTAAGCTGGAATTCAGATTTTTTTGTGGAAGTTATTCTCTTTTTTCGATAATTCCAATTTCTAAAGTTCACCCATGTTTCTGCAAACTTATTTAACTTTCATCGTGGATGTGCTTGTCAAAAACTTCACGTCGACATCCCATGAACATAAAACAAACGAACCGACTCGTTTCGCGAATATAGAAACGATGATGTGATCTTGCTGAAAAAGTTGAAGGTTACATGCTTGAGCTTTGTCTCATACCGAGCGCGTAATATATCGTCCATTTGCATCCACCTTTTCTCGTATATTTCAAAGAGAAATGGTAATCGAGTGACAGCGAAATTCTATTCTCGTTCTATCAGACGGACTTTTTTTTTATTTCCTCTTCTTTCACACGGTTATATAACACAAAGTTTATTTTTACGTTCTTTTTTTCGCGATGGTCACCGAATTCGCGGACAATAAGTATAAAATGGTTCGCTCCCGTGGGTGTTGACAATCGCACGATCGCGGGATGGATCGTCCGAGCCGGACGAGACGATCGATAAATCTCGATCTAAATTTATCTCCCTCGCGGGAACATGTTGCTCGTAATCCGCGTTGCTTTTTTCGATTTATGGCCAGCGCCTTCCGACTACAGTTTTACAGCTTTGCGCTATTGCATAAACACACATTATCGCACGTTATTCTGTAAATTCATGGCAATTATTCAGCCGCTATAGTGATGGTTATAGCGCTATCGGGGCACGGCGTCTCTCGTCTTCACGTATGTCTGTGTGTGATTTTTGGAGTTTTTTTTTAAATTTTTGGACGGTGTGCCGACGCGAAGTCTAACGCCCATCTCACGACGGCATAAAAGTGATTCGTAGATACGCGAATGGCTCATAAACATCGGGTCGAGCAGCTGTCGATGGAAAACACGAGCTATATTTAAGCCTGACCGCGCTGAATATCCCATGGTTAACTCTTGACAATAGATCGGACACGATTTCATTCCGCTCGGAGCCCGGCTTACGAGATACGTGCGTAATCGGAACGCAGATGTGATTAATCGTTTCCTAAAACCGACATTCCAGCTCGACCGGCGGCAGTCAATAGCAGAGCCAGGAAAGAATGCCGCGTCCAAATATTATGAAAGTAGGTCTAAGAATTTCGGGACATTGACGGCCGGCGCTGCTGCCCACGTCAGCGTAGATTTAAATGGCTTTTAAAGAGCAACTCTTTTAAGCGACTTCGGATATACTGTGTAAACGTTGTAAATCTAGGCCAGTCTAGGCGAGGCGAGGACGAGATCACGAACGTGCGCTAACAGGTGGATCGTGCATCAATTTTATCCATCCCCCGCCATTATCATCGGTCGGCGGCTGTTTCTGTTACAACTGTTACGCGTTTGGCTCATTTTTGCGGTATCTATGGACGACATAAGTCGTCACCTAGATCTCGTCCAGCGTGGCCCGACCTTCGGAGGATTCGCGACGAGAGGGTCGTTCGCGGGATGAGAATTTTGGCAGCTCGCGGCTCTGGACGACTCTTTCGATTATTTATCGGCACGGTATGCGCGAAACGTAGGCGGTGGTCCCCTCTCTCTTTCTAACTCTTTCCCTCTCTACTCCACCTCTTTTCCGTTTTCTGGCCGGGCTCCAAACGGCAGCGACACCCTTACACCTATGGATTTATTTCTCGTACGACGGCCGGGTATACGTGCTAACACGTCTACCATACTGACGCCTTCGAGTGGAAGTCTTACGTGCAAACGCCTACGCACGCACGCGCGGTTACAGGCTTACGCATTACGTCGTCGCGATTACGTGCATCTTTCGCGCATCACGCATCACGTTTGCGGACTCGGATCCACACTCACGACGTTAGTAGAAGTGCACAAAGTGTATTACGAGTCGATATTGCCCGAAACGTTTGATAAAGAAAATATATGTAAAGCTACATTAAATCTTGGCGCGTGCATAAACTAACATATTCAAGAAAATGACTTTTTTGCCTTATCAAACTGTGCTATTTACTCGGTTTTATTAGATAAAAATTGCAACAATCTGAAATCGTGGTCGTCAAGGCAAAACAGGAATATAATGAATAATGATACGCCTAACAAAAGTTGCGAAATATAAATTGGAACAGTTGCTGCCACGAAAATAATCCCATAAAATCGGAAGACTAACTATATGCGAATGTCAAACGTATTTGTAGTTGGCTATATATTGTTCACAATAATGTTATTATAATTCGCACATTGCATATTGTATCTATATATAATTATCATTTATATAATGTTTTATATTAATTACATCGTACAATATTTTCAATTCTAAACGTTATTTTTGTATTTATCTATAAATTTTACATAAAATTTTATAAAGCTTGGCGAACAACTCATTATATGCATAAATTAAAAGAAACAGGAAATGCTCGACGATTACAAAATTATAAATAGAAAGAATTGAAGGCCTAAAATGAATCAGACGCAAGATGCAATAAAGTATTAATCATCGCTCTTTTTACGACGCTAAAACGTATGCTTTTTTTCTGACTATTAAACAACAGTACTTTTATTTTTCGTTCTGACAGCAAGAGCCACGCGTTGAGCTTGCTATTTCCGTCGTCACGATTAGGCTTGTTTATGACGGTGGCACAGAATGAAAGTAATCCCCCCGAAATATGATGTTGGACTCTCGGTATATTTAACGGTGTACGCCGTTGTCGATTGATTCCAATAGAGTAACGTAATATCCGACGCTTCCTTCCTTTCCCCGTATACTTTCCTGCCTCCCGTTTGGATGCACACGCGCCGCGTTCTTCTGTTGCTCTTGGCAGATACAAGCGTAGTTTACGCTGTAACAGCTGTGCGCGCACGCACTTTGCTCGCGCAAAACATCGCTAATGGACCGACAATCCCCAATCCAGTCGGCTTAGGCGTATATATATGTATATAGTATGCGTTTTATCTAGACGTACTTTCCTTGTATTTTTTTTTTCGTCCCTGAAATTGTTATCGACGTATGAAAATAATACGTGAGCAAAAATCTGCACTCTGATTCCGTAATATCTGAATGTTACATGTATAGTAATCCTGTCAGGTACATTGTAAAATATTATTAATGATGTATGTAATTTTTAACCATTGTTCTGTTACGTTGGTACGCAGATTATTCCAATTATGATCTCTTTTTAAAACATTAAAGGTAAAACTATAGTCATTGTTTAAATTGAAATTAGTATTGTGTGAGACTGAATAATAGAAACCATTTCAAATAACTTTTATATTAATTTCCATCAATAAACTGTCGACTATGCACACTTAAATTCTACAGAAGTTTACTCTCGTATTAACAACGTGGAATTCAACAGGAAACCTTCGTGAAATAAGAAGTAAAATGGAAACGTTCACGTGCAAACACGCTTCCTTATCTATAAGCTATAGCTTCGTTTTCCGCAATTCGGCACGTTCGATTTTGTCATTGAGCCTCGAACGTTTCCGCACGCGCTGCGGATAGTATCGCGCGGCGTGAATCATCGTATTTATTACGCATGCCAATGAAATTCGGCGGCGGTTCGGTATATAGATATGCTACGTGCAGTGCGATGCGCGCGTGCATATGTGCGCGCATCCGATGTGCCGAAGCTAAACATTCCGCGGAGCATTCACCCTGGCATTGCTGTAAAAATAAACGGATCACCAACGCTGCACACCCGCCTCATCTCCGCAGAGGTCTCTGTTTCATTTACGATACCACTGAACTGAAGGTGACGTTACTCTTCCTATCGGCTTCCTCAAATCGGCAGATGACCTTCGTAGTTACGACATCTACGACATCTCGACAGAAGCTAACAGATATTATCCTCCGCATCACAAATTGAAGCCACCAATCTTAACAACGGTGTTCAGATCCGGTTCAGGGTAGATCTTGAAATCTTCGGACTTCGAGACACTCGAAAGTCTTCTTTACTTTTCGCCTCCTCCTCTAGTTCGGGAAATGCGAAAAGTTCCGCCAGCTTTCACGCGAGATCCGGCAATTCTCTAGTATTTTCCACGAAACACAAGCGAAGAAAAGAATACACTATTGCGTATATGTGCCAAGTGAGTCAGTGAGTTGGATGGCACACACGAAATTAGATCGCGTAGCTATTACGCGCGACCACCGGCGACGTCCGGCTGTTCCCGTCCAATTTGCATCATTGGAACGTACCTGTGTTGATTCAGCGGTTCGACGCGTTTCTTTACGACGTTCCGTCACACCTATTACATTGTCGTCTCACGTTAATCGAGGCTGTCGGTAATTTTTCGGCGGCGCGACATTTTGCAAATTGCACCGTACTTGTCAAAAGATGCGGTAGCCCCGTCGTTCGGGCTAGACGTCGCCGTTGTCCTATCGCCGTACATCATTCGCTATACTTAGAACGGAATGAGTGCCTTTTGCAGCGGGCAAGAGCGCCGAAGACTACGACTCATCACGCTAATTCACCTTACTGCGAAGTTCTTTTGAAAAATTGGACGAAGATACGTAGAAAAATTTGTAGGAGATTAAATATGTCAAAACAATGAAATCTTAAGCTTCTGTAAAAAAAAAAAAAAACAGGTTCCATAGGAGTTATTTAGTTAAAAATGCGAAATTTTATTTTATTTATTTTTATTCTTATTAACGTCTAGTTCGTCAAATTCGACCTTGTCGAATAAAATCGAATAGACATAAATTTTATGCTTGATAATATTTTACTATTTCGAGGTGTACAAACATTTAAATGAATCTGGACCGCAAACAGCGCGACAAGAATTAGAAACCTTCTGGCACCATTTTGACGAAACACCCTATATATACCTAATAACGAGACTCCACGAATGGAACAACAACGGAATCCGAGATGAAAAACGATGATTAGACGAGATATGACGACACTTGGCGTGGACTTGGCGAGGAGTCTAGGAAGCGACGCGGCTGTTGTAGCCCTTAATGAGCCCAACGTGAGATCAGTCCAGCCTCTTTAACTCCGTTGCTTCTGTCAACCGTCTCTGTCCGCTAAGAACTTTCACTGTCTTCTTCTTCTACTCGTCCTCTTCGTCTCCTCCTCCGCCTATCCACTCTCTCGTCCGCAGCACGTCGTCCGGAGGATGACCTGGATGGTACCCAAACGAAATACCACCTTCACTGCTTCCTTTTTCACGAGCCATTTTGGAGAAACGGTTGTCGCTCCAGCTTTCTTGGATTATTACGCTTTAGGACTACCGAGCGGAGATGATGCAACCTTGTTGTTACCCTTTGAAACGTAAACAACCGTACATAACTAATTTTTTAATTTTTTTTACGGAACTTTTGCAATGTTCCTGAAAAATATTTTAGAGAATTATGTTATATAAATGATATTTATAAGGATATATTTACAATTAGACATGCATTGCAATAAATGTTATTCTTAATTTTTCTTTTTTTTTTTAATATGTATGTCAAATGGTTCACAAACACACGCAGGAAGCAATTTTTTTTGACACATCCATCGCTTGAGAATATGATCGATCGCGTGGTGAATTGGCGCGTTTGCAACGTGCCAGAAAGATAATTGAATAACCTTACGTTCTTCATCGGTAATTCTGTTGAACGGATCGACGTCAGTGCCATTGAGTGCTATCGAGTGCCAATGAACTGATTTCTTCTGATATCCACGTAATCGACGTAGTCTCAAGGGTTGACGTACTCCCGAACATCACACGGCAGGCATGCCTAATCGACTGCAACGTCTATGAAATCAGCAGATTAATGGAATATTAGGCAATAGGCACAATTTTGCGGGATCTGGCACGGTATTTTGGCGATAAGCTTTCCCATTATCTACTTCCTGTTAGCGTCATTGTATGCACGCTAGCGAGCGGTAAACTGTAGCGACGAATTGGCTGCCTTCCGGACTGCGTTCTAAGTCGAGTTGGTCGACACGAAAGTCGTTTGCCATCTCGACGAACGGAGACGGCCAATTTTCGCGACAAATATTTTCAGGTATTTTTAAGCAGATTAGGCTAGGTAGAACTAAGTGGATAGATGACGGAAATATGTGTTAGAGAATATTTAGAGGACATAAATATCTGGGAGGATACGCGAACTACCGGATGTCGATAATTAGAAGGCATTACACGCATATGGAACCTTGTAATACTTCCTTTAGGAAGTTTAGCGATTTCTCGACGAAAATTTGAAACCGGACACATCTTTCAATTAAGATTATATTTCGCGCTATAATATCTTACTGTTAAACATTTTGTTAAATGCTTTAATTAGCTTTAAAATTAATATTTTGATAAAAGATCCATTTTACATATTTTAATCTATATATTACTTTTTAATTATATATTTTTATGAAAGAATTTTCATTTAATAATTTTGCTAGAGCATAACTAACTATAGCAATAACTGATAAAAGGCTTCATAAAAAAAAAAGAAATATATGGATATCCTGAATGTCCTTGTTTGCCTGTATATCTTGTAACCTCAGTTTGTCAAACGCGTGATGCGAGATAGGTTGTAAATGTTCATTAAATAAAGCCATATTTCGCATTTTCATAATTCACGGAAACAACTACGCGCAGCTGAACGCCACCCACGTTCATTGGACGTCGTTCATAATTCTTCGTTATTCTCTGTAGTCTTTAACATGGCCCTCAACATTTTGGAGTGCACGACGGTCGTCTATCTTTGACTCCCGCGCGCGCAAATGTTACTTATTATAAGTAACATTGTGAGATAAAAGTGTCAAGTGCCATTCTAGTGAGGGCGAATGAGAGCGGAGCGTGTATGACATATCTGTCATGGTATTTTGGCGAATCGTGAACTCAGGCGCCGCGAAATAAACAAGTTTATCGAGCCGTAGCGTAGCGTGCTCCTAGAAAATTAGACGACGAGGTATATTCCTGTCACGATGGCAGGTGTACCCTCCCTCACACTGCCCTACGACAATTCTTCGATTTGCTCTAAACTTCCTCTAAATTTACACCGTGTAGTAAGTCCGCAGAAACATCGAACAATCATATGCATATTAATAGTCTCACATTTTTTAGTTTATTACATATTAACACAAAAAAATACATCGATTATATAATGCATCTTTTTATAATCTTAATTTAACATATCAATTTTTGTGCTTCTGATATTGTCTTTAATTTGTTTTGATGCTGTCCGAAATTTTCACAATCTCGGAAATAACGGGCGCAGCTTGTCGCAGATCGTAATATTCGTCCGATTTCGTTAAAAGCCTTCATGTGTCTTAACTTGGCTCTCGACTACATTGTTGCTACGAGTTGGCCTAATTTCGAAAGGCGCCGATGTACAAGTTGGCACTAAGTCCATCGCGCGATAATGTTGAAAAGCGTCTAAATTCCCGTGGTCCGTGACAATTTTGAGATCGCATTTTCTCGAATAAGCTCATACTTCACGCATTTTGTGTGAGGATTATGACACGGCGGCGTTCCGAGCTTCGTACGTAATTAACCGGGTGTTCGTCGCGGGATTCAGCGGATTCGAATTCGGGAGTTGCGAACGTGTGTCGTGGATGCCGATATAAGCCGAGCCGGTTTCGAAATCCGGCGATTCAACGTGGCAATTCGAGCATCTTTATGCGACGTTCACGAGTTACTGAACACGCCACCCACGTGCGACCGCTGATTCGCTCCAACTCCGACGAAAAACGGGAATTTGTCTCGTTGCCCCGCGCGGGCGCGGTATACACGCGGATCGCCCGCGCCGCTCCGCACGATTGATGTCTTATGCGTTTATTCGATTTCGCGCGCAGATGGTGCGCGATTAATCAGCAAGAAAATATAAACTCGCGTCACGCCGAGTTACTACGCTTTTAGGAGATGGTCTAATGGCGGGAGCACGCGGAGGACCCTTCGACATTTCACCTACGCGTAGAGAGAATCATGTTTACCCGCGTTTTCGCGCGGCGCATTGTAAACCGATGAGCTGTTAGCTACGAGAACAACAACTTAACAGATATTTTGAACTTAATGCCGTTTCGCTCGCGACTCGCTTGGGCGAACGTGTGGGTCGCATTGGATACATATCACGTATCGAATTTAGTCGAGCATGAGGTTCAAGAACAGGCTTTAAAATGGAAACTCTGACGTAGGCGAATTTTCGCGTTTGCGTAAGCGGAAGTCGTTTGCGCGATCGAATGGCGATTTACAGTTCTTGAATACACATCGCGAACGATGCAGAAAAAATCTTGCAAATCCAACCGTGCATCTGATTCGTAACAACTAAAATTCTCGCATTCATTTCCTTTAAATGGAATATTTGTAATCGACTTTGCCCGTTTATCGCATTCGGTTCGATTGCAATTACAAGAGTCGCTTATCTCGCTCGGCCCGAAAGCTTGGCGAATATTTCGCGTTTGATGCGAGCGGTCGAGCTAGAGCCGCTTGCTTGTCCTTGCATTACGGATATTTCCGTCCAGAGTATTAGCCGGTATAAAGGCAGAAGGTCTCCCCTCTGCCATTCCCGGCATGGCCAGACGTTAGCGAACGCTATGTAAAGCGTCCGAGCAACGCCTTTCGTGCCCCTTTTGTGCCTAAGCGCCGGCAACGAATAACGTCCCTTTTTCATCACTAATACTCTACATCGTATTTATTTATCGCTAGATATAACTAATCTATATTTAATCACAAGATATTTATTTTCTAATATAAATCCATATTAATCCGAAACTATCGACTTCTAATAATAGGTAATGGATAATTAGTTTTTATAAAAAAAAAAGAAGTATACGTGAAGAATTATTTGATGGGAGATTTGATCCATTGATTTTTTCTAGACTAGTATACTTTATACCGTGTCGAAGTTTTATGGTCGATTAGCCAAATTACGGCAAATCATGTAAGATCGCTGTGATCCAACTTTTGTGCGAGGTGTGAGGCTCTCGACATTCTCGTTCCTAGCGGTCGATGCAGTTTGACTGCGACTTGTGACGAGAAGAGTCTCTTGATTATATTTTATTTAATCATTTGTTATCAAAGTCGATATTGTATCGACTTTGTCTCTTCGTCCGAGAGATTCTGTTACTTTTGGATATTATCGTGAGTTCCACGCAGGGTGTTGCGGGAGTTTGTCCCGCAGGGATGACTGATCTGCACAGTCATTTGGGCTTAGCAAACCCACGGACCCGAGCTCAATATGATGCGGACACTCGCATACCTTTACACGTGTATACGTTTTTGCGAGTGATAAGGCAATAAACATTTGAGAAAAAGTGCAAGCGAGACAATTTAATAATTTAATTTAAAAATAAGAAGAATAAGAACCAAATATGGTTAATAAGAAAAATAAAAACAAAATATATGTATTTGATAAATGGAGCAGGATAACGAAAACTAAAGCTAATTTTTTATTTATATCTTTTAATTAGAAAAATAGATTTCTACTCGTCGATAGGCGTAAACTCGAAAAGTTTTTCTCCCTTAGCCTGCAATCCTCGCTTAGCGCATCCGCGTGTACAGCCTTTCCAGAGTCTAAATCTGTTTTACAGTGCAGTTAAGGCATTAAATATATTAGACATTAGATATTCCATTATATAGCGAGTATGTACGTGCGTCTTAAAGTTTGCATTACCACTATATGATGCCTATATGACTTCAAGTTAATGAATACGTGTGCAAAACGCGAGATCAACTTGTCCTCTTTACACTCATTTCTTTCACATTCCAACATTCGGATTCACTGCAATCGCGATCGCGAGCTCCTCTCGGCGTTTACCAACACGCGTTCACAGTTTCAGCAACACCTCGAATCGGTGATAAAATCGTTAAAATATTTCGCAATTATGACAGAGGTACGCAAGTGTAAGTCGATATACTAGTAGATTTAGCTACATTACAATATTAGAAGCAAGGAAATTCCCTCCAAGCTTTTATAAAAGTTAATGTAGTACGATTTAATATGAAAAATATGTATAAACCATGGTTAAAGTTTTAGAGATAGACCTTCTGATATGCAATCTAAGGCAAGTAAAAATAATGAAAATTATTTTTAGTAATTCTAGATTATACTAGACTGTCAAAATGAACGGTCAACTCTGATACTTTTTCTCCCATTAATTTTTGTTGCCGTACAATAACTGATTCATGCTCTTTTAATCGTCCGTTATGCAAACTTTTATAAAACGCGGATTATTACAATTTTGTTATACATATACGTAATCCAACTTGAAAATTTTCGGAAATGATTCGAGCGTCTGTCGTGCATGTCGTTACATGTAGAACGAATGGGTGCGTGGGTATAGTCGCGGTTTCGCTCGTTAAACAGTGATCGATCGATCATTCGCAAAGTAATTCGGGGGCTATTAAGTACATTATCGAGCGTTGCGGAACAAACATCAACGGAACGAGGTCCTCCCCTCGTTCGTCGTTCCATCGCGACCGAGACGAGGCGAGAGCGTGCAAAATTGGGCGAGGCGAAGAGGTGTGAAGGTATGTGATATTTCCTTCGAAGGGGCTTCTTTCCCAGCCGAAAGTAATTTTCTCGCCGTCGCAGCGGCGGCGTCGACGGCGCGCGGCGGCGCGTAATCGCGTACGAATTTCAGTTACAGAAAACGGGGTCCGTCGCCGCAAGCCGAACGGCAGTTTCTTCCCGTGATGATCGTTCGTTTCATCGCGATTATTATTTTGCACCGTTACCTCACGGGAGCACCATTGGATGCGCGAAGTGTATTTACGTTTATAATTGCGCGCGGTGTGTTTTTACCGTTAAAAATAATCGGGCACCGCCTGGTATTCGGTGATTATTAATTATCCGACGGTGCGTTTTCATCGAGCGCCCGCAAGGAGCGACGCGAAAAAAAGCGAGCATCGTACGTCTCGTATGCAAATTTTGTGGGTATACGGAGGCGACCGCGCGGCTCTCCGTAATCACGCGAGCGAGCGAGCGAGCGAGCCGCGCCAGACGACTTTTTGGTACAAAGTGCAAACGACTCTACCGACTACTTATACCACCAGTTCGTTCCCGATCGATGTGTAAACGACTCCTGGCAACGACTCCAGTTAAGACATTATCCCGACGGCGCTTTGTAAAAAACACGCCATTACGAAACGCACTGACGACGACCGACCGGCTTGTGTCTCATCGACGGACGTAATTTTGTACTTTCTTATCGAATCGCCCCAAATTTCGCCGTCCGTATCGCGCGGGATACGAGTTTGATATAGGAAACGATTTACGAGGCAACGCCCGTCGAGCGTGTTATTTTGCAAATAACTTCATACCCTATAAATAAATGTCACTTTCTTTCTCTTTTTCTCTCGACTTATCTCCTGTAATTTGTATTCAACATAATTAATTTAAATCGAGATTTAATTTATATTTTACGTTTTTAAAATTAAAGACGTAGTTCACACATACACTCACATATACTTTCTGCTATTTTACATAGCAGAGCTTTCTTTATGTACATCGAAAAGACGTATATAAAGCAGATTTATCGCATTTGCAGTGATTCGCGCGTAACGCGCAGAGCGGAGCGTGTGAAGAATACAGAGAGAATTTTCGAATTACTACCTACGAATGTTCCTGATTCTTCAGGATCCGAGACGTGATCTCATCTGCATGCTCGGATATGCGTTGGCCCCGGGGAACCCACACGCGTTCGAGGATTATGCACGCGCGTGCGTTCCGATGGGAAAAGGAGAGGCGAGAGGCGGACGGAATGGAAAGGGCAGAAACTCGTGCAAACATTTCACTTTGCGGCTCGCCGTGCTTGCCGCGAGCGTGGGCTAATATTTTTATTTAACTCCCGTAACGAGATCGCGCTCGTGAAATCTACGGGAATATTTCTTTTCGCGATGCCATCCCCCGCTATTTTTACGCGCGAACGCGGCCGCGGATTGTTATGCGACGCGTGTCGAAGTCGCGTCGGGTGCGAAAATCCGAGATATATACGTAATTTCAGCGTGTAACGCCTTCATGGATTCTGCCATTTATTACGTGAAACTTGACACTGTCCGTCGCGTTCCCGTAGACCGCCCGCCATTCGATGCAAGAAATAGAAAATTAGAACATATCGCGGTCTAGGAACACAAAAAAATTTATCGCAATTTTAACAGTCTCGAAAACACGACGATATTTTTTTCGCACAGCTGTAGTTTCTCAACGAACTGAGCCTAAATTCGAGGAGATACTTCTTTCTCGCGTAATCGTTATTCGTTGTTTTTATCTCGTCGTTAAATTATTCTTGTGACTAGGTATGACGGTCTGTGCTAGATGGTTCGAGTACAATAACTCAATTCGACGTCTCCTCAGAATTTTATTTATTGGCGCATCCAGATATCTTTCTTGCCGGAGATTCGTTATCTGACATTTTCATTCGGTAGAGAAAAGAGGGATAAAATAGCGGCGCGGTGAAATTACTCAACGCAAATAAGAGCGACATTCTTGAACGCATTAATGAAGTCTGGGAATGTATTTTTTTCTCTCCGACGAACCATTTACACGTCGCGTTTACGCGTTTTACGGCAGCCGCCTGTCGCCGGGCAAAAGATCGATGGACCAACGACAGCGGCCGAATTTAGGTATCCGTGAAGCGCGATGAAATGTGGCGGGCAGGTGGCGTGAAAAAAATGGAAGAGTCTCAGATCGACGATTTCTTTATTCGCCGAAACGCGAATAGGCTCACGGGCGCGAGAGGCTCGACTTTCTCTTATTCATGGGTGAAGAAGAAGCTCCGTAATCGCGCGAGGCGTTGATTTCATAAAGCTGTCGTCGCCGTCGCTCCCCCGTACAGAAATCACGGGCGATGCACGGCCGCGGTGGAAAGTAAATATTAAGGCAAGAGAGGGGAGAAAGGAGAGAGATAAACCCCGATACGCCGATAGTTCGACCGGCTGAGTCATTGTTCATTAATTTTCTTGTTCGCTCCTTCGTTCGCTCTCGACCACTCGTTTATCGTGCCAAAGTATCTCGCGATTCATTTCACTCGCTCATTTTGAGCTTAATGCCTAATATTATCGTATTTTTAAAGTTACGGTACGTATTGATGGTTATAATTAGTGAATGAGCTTATGTGCGTGAACATATCGTCAGATATTAATTACTTTTTTATCTCATATCTATCCGTCACAGTATCAAATGATAAATATTTTTGTTTTCCTGGTTTTTCCCGGTAGTCTCTAAGTGCCTTATCACTTCCCTGATATTAACAACTTGTATCTAATCATAGGAGTTTTCATCGTAACAGATTATCGCGTTTGATTCAATAATCGCGCGCGATGATGAACGATGGACGGTTGTAGGCAAATGCGAAAGGTGTCGGCAGGGCGAGGAGAAAGAGGAAAGCTATGGGCAGACGAGGAGACGTTGGTCGGTAAGCGCGCCTGGTCCAACTTCCCCCTTGATCCGCCTAGCGAGACCGTTAGGCTAACTTGGGCGTTCTATTTGCGTCTTTGACTTCTTACGTCTCACTCCCCCTCATCTCCCTCCACCTTGCCTGCCTGCCTCCCGTTTTCCTCTTCAGCATCCCTCGGAGAACCCTCCTCGCTCTAGCAACGGCCGGTCAGCAACGCGGTCAAACCCAACCCGAATTACCGTTGCTATCGAGCGGAAAACATCAAAACATTCCTAAGCTTTCGATTCGCTCCGCTTTCACCTGTACGTAAGCACTCAATCTTTGTCACGTGCAGTTTACGCGCGATCCGTCGCGCTCGCAGTTTAAAGTACAGGAAGTATTGACGCCTAAATTTGATAGCAGATGTCAATACATATCCCGTTGAAAGCTCATACTAAGATCACATTAAGATTATGCGTCAGAGATTTGATCGATTTAGCCGACGTCATGTTTATTTGGTTAATTCCCAACCTCCGACGCGCAATCACAATGCTATCATCGATGCGTGCTCCGAGACTTAACGCGTATCTTTATATCGATATCTACCGATATCAATACAGCAGGTCTTGATATTTTGTACACGATGATTTCATTGTGGGATTATCATTTCGATTATTCACGCGAATCATACGCGAAGAATGCTAACGTTCAGAGCAGAAATTTTACAAGCATTCTACGATATCAACGAGCGCGCGAGTCCCCGACGAGTTCGCGTGCGAAGGCGGCGAGATTTCCCGCGGTGCGCGATCGTTACGAAATAACTGGCACGAAACTGGCGGTATCGCGCGCGCGTGATGGTGAATACAGGTAAAGGACATATAACTCTTTCTCTCTCTCTCTCTCTTTCGTATGGAGGAAAATGAAATGAGAATAATTTCATCATCCGTGACCGCATCCGTCCAAAATCTGGCCGGTCGTGCGTTGGTCTCTGCCCCGTTTCCGCGAAATCGTACATTTTGGTGAATCGCACGGATCGGTCGTGGAGAATCAGTCTGTGGAGAGTAGGTCTTACACGCCTACCTATACGTACGTGTGCACGTGCATCTTGCGGTGTATTTACATGTTACGCAATCTTATATACGCGCGAGGGAAAAAGTCTGCTTGACCCGACATACAGCGGCCGCCCGCGCCGCAAGTATCATCCTTTGAGTTTGAAGATGCATACTGCATCTGCAATAATGCACTCCATATATTTACCTAGCGCGTATATCTATCTGTAAGTAAACCATCGTGTTGCATCAAAATAGGGCTGTTTAAAATAATAAGAAACAATATCATATATTATTCTGTAAAAAGGTGGAAATTATCATTGAAAAAATTATTGCTTCTCTAACAATTTTTTTCGGCGTATACGGATTTTATACTTTATGTATCTCGGCTTTATTTATTCATTCTTAGTATAATATGATAATAAGTATGCAAGTAAATTTGATTCGGCAAGAATAAGAATGGGTCCGCCGATAACAAATTCAATCGATAGATAGTCGTTGGCCGTTGATACAATTCGTAAATTGATTTGCAACGGTATCAAAGAACGCCGCGAGTATTAAATGGGGTAACAAGTGAGTTTCTGTCGGGGCGTTTCGTTCTCGCGGGCCATTGGCAGCCTCCGCGTTATTATTTTAACGTGAATGTTCTGGCGATCGTCACCAAGATAAATAACAACGCTTACATAACGGACATGTAATGACTCCGTGGAGAATGCGTATGTCCGCTCTTAAACGTTCTGTTCCTCACCACGCTTTCCGAGCCCCCCCGTACTTTGGTCGCGAAATAGCTTTCGGCGATTAATCAGTTCGTTAAATCTGGCGGCGCGATATTCCGAGCTCGCGTCGCGCAGTCATTCAGAATTCTCGCTTTGTGTCTTCAATGACGAGCGCGAAGAAAAAGATTGAGCCGTTGACGGTGTCACTCTCAGTATCCGGGTAGTAAGTTAGAAAGGTGCATCCTTGAATGCGGTGAAAAACCGCAAACTAGCCGAGGGAAGAGTTTCTTGAAATTGAGGCGATTCCTGCCGAACAGTCCTTGAGCATGAAATAGAGAAAAACCGCGATCCCCCTATAATCTTAACTCGGGAATGTTAATCCCGCGTTGAATGTGTCACGAGGATCGTGAGGTCGGCGATTCGCGCGATCGAACGAAATCGGCGCTTGGATTCGGAGCGAGCGAGTGCAGAGGAATCGCGCGAAAACACACATTCTCTTTTGGATACATAATGCTCCGAATATAGAGCGGCCGTATGTAAAACGAAAGGGATCCAAGACGCGCGATTCGCGGAGATTAATCGAGCGGAACAAAGTGCTCCTCGGGTGTGCGACGGCAAAACGCAAATAACCGAAAGATGGCGACCACTTATGTACTACAATCAAACGTGTTTGCGGTTTCGCTGTTTATTGGCATGTGCGCGCGCGTAGTAACCGTTTATCATAACGATGCTCGCTTGCCGGTTCTCTCTCAAGGGACGATGATAATGTTCTATCGCCGATGTTTTCCAAGGATTTTACAACCAGCTCCGTTCTAGAAACGAGACGAACGCGTGACATTCCGTCGCGAATGAATAATGCGATGTGTGTCGCGAGTGACACCAATCTTGTTAATGTCGTACATACAAATGTCGCTATCACTTTGAGAATCAGCGAAATTCTGTTCAAGGTAGCATAAATGCTTCGGCAGATGATCGTTAAATTTATATCCTTATGACTTTATAAAGTAATACCTATATATACAATCATATCTTCTTTTCAAGAAGGAACACGAAATTATTAGCTGTCATATACTTATACATTCGAGTTACAATTATCAGCTTTCATTACGTCTTTCAAAGAATGATACCTGAAGAGTAAATATATCGTGAAAATAACATTCGCATTTAGTAAAGATATAAACTTATCTAACGACATTTCTTTCGTTACGTTCTCAACTGAGCGTTTGTTTAATATCGGTTCTACTTCTGCCTTCTAAATTTCCGGCACGAGTCTCACAGCTGACTACCGGCGGCTTTGGGACAAGATGAAATTTTCTATTTCCGTATCCGGGCAACGAGTTTGTCAACGAATGACTTTTTACTCGGACACTTGTCAGCCGGCACGTGGGCGTACATGGAGTCGATAAGGTACGTCAGCCTCCGTTAGAAGAGCCGCCATTAGATCCGTCGTAGAAAAAAAGAAATAAAACTGTACAGCGAGCAGGAATGGCTCTTTTCCGTTCCGCGTGTTTCGAAAGAGATCACCGTCCCAAATTCTCTTCCGTGTCGGAAGTCTCGCGTCAGAGTGCTCCATTTTTCATCGACAGATGCAACAAATAGATATAAATTTATTAGCTTTGAGTTCTCGTAGCATTTTCCACGACTCTTTAAAAATATGGGCAAAAATGGTTATTTTTAATAACAAAATAATTGATCGTACTTTATTAATCAACTTTAACATAAGAAGTGTTCGTATAGCGAATTGTCTATAAACGTTAGATAAATCCAATGTAATAATCCCGTGATTTATAACATTGGAATTTTTAGCATTATAATTTCTCTTAGTATATTAAAATATACATTATACACATATTGAAATTTTATTAGTTTTTATCCCAAAGCTATTCTGTCACAAAAAGCAAAAAAATTTTATTTTTTATTGAACATGTATTTAAAAAAGTACCATAGTAGTACCTTTCGCTACGCTCACATATAGCACTGGCACAAAGCGCTTGTCTCTTCTTTTCTATTCCCGTTTCTGTTCACCTGTTACGCAACTAATCCCCAAACGGGGTCTGCACTACCAAACATCCCAGGCACGTTATGCCTAGGACATTCCTTACACCCGCTACGACGTCGAGTTTTTAATATAAGCTACTCGTGAAAAAAATTTTTGAAAATCTAGATTTTTATGTGCACCTATGCCACTTATGTGATTTCCGGGTTTGCGACGTGTACGAAAGTACACGTCGAGTTTGTCTTTGACCTAAAAAATGCATAGCTGTATATTTCTAGTCAGTCGTCTTATGTCTTTAGCAATTTCCAGAAATATCTTGGGCGCGTTAAAACGCAAATAAGTAGCGTTTCATAAGTAACGTCTGATATATTTTTGCCATTCCGCAGACGGTTTATGATAACCGTCATCAAATCACGGCGTATTTTATCATGATATCCGAACAATAATATCCTTGGCTCTTATAACGATACAATATAAATATGCCTTTCGTTTCTTTCGTTGGCCATTCTGACGGGTCTGATCGTTGTTGATTTTCGAGCACAATCGACTTTTGGTACATTAAACGTATAATAAGAATCGCAATCGGTGACTTCAGAGGAAGGTACAAAGGGAGAGGCGCAATGACGAAGTGGGACGGTGGGCGCTTTCGTGCGAGCTTGTGCTTGTGCGAGTCGGCAAATCGAAGGAGCAAAGGAGCGAGCGCCGTTTAATTCTCGGGTGAGAGAAACGGAGCTCGGTGTGTTACGACCCTGGGCTTGAAATGAACTGCGAGGAGTCAGCGAATTTTCGAGAGAGCGAGTGCCGAGCTCAATCAGCCCGGCCCGGCGTAATGCCGCCGCCGCCGCCGCCGCAACCCGCCGCCACACGGATGTCATTAACTGCCCGTTCGAATATTAATTACCTGGTCAAGTAGCGCGCACTTATCTCGCGTTCTGCAATTCCTACCTCCGGGTGCAACCTCCTGTTACGTTCGAATGACATAATTATTAAAGCGGCGCAGCAGCAACTAGCTGTTTCGACTATCTCGACGTTGTTCCATCGATTATAGACAATGATATTGTTTAAACTAGTTTGTTCATCTTACGCTTAGTTTCTAACTCTCTATCGAAGATTGAAACAATTTTTTTTTTGAAGAGTAAAAATCCTGTTTTTTAATTAATTTATTTCAAACTTGGATAGACTTTTTCTTGGTAGCGTAATACATTAGAGTTTTAAAAAATGCGACGAAGTATGAGAATTATTTTAAATATACACGTATTCCTGTAGGAGAGAGAGGGGCAAAGCAACTGTCGATGGCGTTTTCCTGCTTGCATAGATCTTACATTGATTAATTCCGAGGGATAACCTTATAAATGATGTGTTCCTCTGGTCGTACCGGTTTTGCAAATGTGAGCGAATATAACGGCGGCCCGTACATTTGCTCCATTTTACCGGCTCTCCGGGGACAAACGAGTAATGGTGTACCGTCGTCGTTATTATTATAACGGGAGGCCATTTATTTCAGTTGTTTACTTTGGGCGTTTGCGAACATCTTCTGTCGTTGCCTCCTACGAAATTATTTACTTCACAAACTCATCGCTAGCGTTATGACTGCGACACGAAATCAGCGATCGCGGTTGGCTGTTCTACCAGCATTTGCAAATATAATTATAAAGCGGCGCCTCAAGCGACGCTGTTGACTAAGCTGTACTTTGCGCGATTAATATGAAACAAATATCTATCTTGAATCTTTGCTTTTCATAGAGACTTAAGATAATTTCTCAGTTAACTTTAACTGAGAATGTTTATCAAATTTGAGATATATACATATACATATACTTTTATAATCAACATTATCTTATGAAGCATTTACTTTGCAGTTTTTCCAAACTTGCTATCAATA
Source organism: Temnothorax nylanderi (assembly GCF_030848795.1). Classification (NCBI taxonomy): domain Eukaryota; kingdom Metazoa; phylum Arthropoda; class Insecta; order Hymenoptera; family Formicidae; genus Temnothorax; species Temnothorax nylanderi. Next base: position 826,805 of record NW_027249098.1, on the reverse strand, counting down.
ATCTACTCATACATGTAGAATTATAATATATTAATTATATTATATCTATGTATAATATATTATATTATATCTATGTAATATATTTATAATTCTCCAATATATTTTGAAGTTTTCTGCTCAGTCACCGGTTGGGTACGATAAGGTCTATTCGATTGGTCGCGAGTGGTCGGCTCTTCAGAATTCACGCGTCAACGCGAATACGTGCGAAATCGAGAAAAAGGCTCGGCATGCCGTTTATTTTTTTGTCCCCTATTCACGTGCCATCGTGACCCCTGCATCGATATGAGAGGATACGCCGGGTCGAAGGCGCGCTCTCCTGAGGGCAGAACGAGAGAGGACGAAAAAATGTATGAGGACCGAAGAGAGAGAAAGAAAGAGAGAAAGAGAGAGAAAGAGAGAGATGAGTCTCGCCCTCAGGACGCAACAATGCGCTTAATGAACCCCGCCCGGCTTATTACCATCGTATCTCACCGACGGAATACTCGTCTCTCGCTCTTGTTCATTGTTCGATTCTTCTCGATCGTAAACTGTTCACTCCCCGCGCGCCGCGGAACCCCGATATGTGCGACGACGACGACGACGACAACAAGAACGGTGATTCAGCTATGACCATAATAATGGCTAACGAGTATGGCGGCATAGCGCCCGTCCACCAGTCATATTCGCGAATTCCTGGCCGAATTTTGACGACTTTCGTCACACCGTCGTCGCCGGAATGCCGAGTAATTCACGCCGATATACATGCTGTGCTGTCCGTCTCCAAAACGTCGCCGCGCCACGGCCGCATGGCGTACGGTGATTTAACGTCTTGTCGAGAGTGGAGGACCGGTCCGCGCGACGAGAGAAATATCTTATATCGATCGTTAGGCTCTCTCTCTCTTTCTCTTTACCTGCCTGCTCTTGCGCCCGCGATCGATAATTATTTTCCCTCGTCGGTGAAGAAATCTGTCGTGGTGCCCTTAATAATATTTCAATCTTTCACGCTGCAACCGATATCGCAGAGTTGCGCAATTCATAAATATGACTCGCATGCGTGCGAGAAAATAATATATATTCGATCCATATAGGCCACTTGTTGTATATTTTTATATTAGAGAAAAAAATGACCTCGTTTTAAAAATTCTCCATCTTGCATGTAAATCATGTTAAAAAATCGCGCGTATATTTTAAGCTTTAAGTATTTATGGTCCTTAAATCGCTAACGCATTTACGAAGAAACAAGATTTGTATAATCTTAGTAGAATTAAGGGGGATTTACTTCATGAATTTTGTTAAATTTCCACCGCGAAGTCTGCCTAAAAAAATCATGTGATTAATTTTTATATTAATCTGAAAAAAGTCTTGTAATAACTGAATAATAATTAACTCAATCGATCATAACGAGTCGCGCGTCACTCGTGTTAGGATTAACATACATAGTTATGCGTGTTAACCGAACGGACAGAGTGGGAGGGCAGTTTGGAAGGCAGACAAAAGCGGAGGCTCGTCCAATTGTGTCACCCATCTCGAGACTTTCGCCGGACACGGGGATGAGGCACGGGCTTTACCTCGACGTGGATGAGGAACGATTCACGGGCTGAGGGGAATAGTGCCAAGAAACCAATCGGCCGCCTCGCCCAGCTATTTCGCTTATGCGAACGTGCTCCGGAGAGAGGAGAGAGAGAGAGAGAAAGAGAGAGAATTCCGGCGTCAACGCGCGCCGACAGAAGGCACAGACGGTGTCTGTGAAAATCTCCGCGGGATCTTTCGATCAGTATTTTAACGAGCGAATTATTGGAATAAACGGCTCGCACCGCCTGTCGGATCTCGCGCCTATTTCTAACCAGAAAGCACGATCCGCCGAGTCTCGTTTCCTCGCTTTTTGTCTAGACGAAACGACGTAAAGCACGTGAGATAGGACGGCCGATACGCAGGAAATCGCACATATATCTTCGAATTTATCACGATCGCGCAAAATATTTACACAATCGTGCAAAACGAGTGAGAAAGCGTCTCTTATACGATACGGATTGATTATATTGAAACGCACAATCGCTTCTACGTAATTTCTGTTTTGAAGCGTGCATTGATTTCAATGTGTAAATCGCGAAACAAACAGCGACGTGTCTTCCCGGCTTTGAGAAAATTCCAACGGCCTTGCTCATCTGTCGTTGCAACAATGACGAATTACAATTTACAGCTTCGCCCTTGTAAAAATAAGACATGCGGAAATAGAATGACAAAAACAAGTAATATTTTTTATTATAACTTGACAAATTACGTAGAATATTTTTTAAGAAAATACTTGATCTTTCTCACTTGATATATCTAGTTTTATTATGTCACATTTGCCAGAAATGCAACTGTCTAACTTTGAAACATATTTTGGACCAAAATGTGTCCTGCAATTTCCAGATTTCTGACATTAATTATTATTTCTAACATTCGGATATTTACTCCTCGGGTAAAAATCGGACTTCAAATTTCTGCTATATATAAATGCCGATATCCGCGATATCAGCATTTTATCGTAAAATCGGGCGTACATAAATTTTCGATAGAATTAGGCTAGACTATGTCCTCCGTTCCTCAACGAGTTCGGGCAGGCGTGACGTCTTCGCAGGGAAAGCCGAGGGGCTCGTTTTACGATTCACAGCGATCGTAAATCAATAGCCGAGAGCTCGCGCGCGATCGGTCGTGATCGCTGCCGGCAGATAATGCGTACCGGTGGTGGATGCGATTTCACGCGTGAGATCGGTACACCTCACGCGGAATCCTGCGCGGAATGTGGCTTTTCTTTTTGCGAGAGACCTGGCGCGGGCCTCGCCCAAGAAAGGGTGCCCGAGGCTCGCGGCGCGCGCGGGACCCGTCGTCTCAGCAAATATGCTCTGCAAATGTCGATTTGTAATGAGTGATAACGCCCAGATACCGATACCAGACTGTCAAGTGACAATCTACTGCCCCGCGATAGATTGTACTGTGCGTTTTATCGCCTGTCAATTTTGTTCACCAGTGATATTTTGCTTTTTACCGATTACCATGGCACTAATGGTCTCGAATAACAACTAGTTCAAGGCAAATGTAGTGTTAAAACTTACAATTAGCACTAAACGTTAGACAAATTCTTAGTCTTCGTGCGTAATTATTATCGCCTATCGCTCTTATTTCTTTTTGAATGGAATCGCATTTCGGCACGTCACGTTTAAAAAGCGACTAACTTTTTTTCTCTTTGCATTATACAACTGCAATTTGGAAGGGGGACCTTGGTCATTTTTTGACTCAAAATTAGCCTGGATGCGCAGATGTATAGCGCAACTCAAGTGATAATCGAACGTGAAGAAAAATAAATAGGCGCACGCTCGCGCGAGCGTGCGAGTTAAACAATTGTAAGCAAGGCGCTATACGAAAGCCTATTTTCTTCGCTCTAGGCTCACGCATGCGTGAGCCCGAGCGGGATATCGCGTGGGCGTCGTGCAGTAACAACCGAGAGAGCCGCGCACGTGATGGCGCTAGAAGAGAGATATACGAAGGAGGTTGAAGACCATACCATGGTGAGTGTACATTAGCGCGAGGAAATCGTTTCCCATGGCCCGCTTGGCTGGAACGCGAGGCAGCTCCGGCAACCGCGCAGTTAATCCACGGTGTAATTATAAAAGGAGGAAATCCAGATCATTAAGATTATGGCCGACGTTAAGTTGCACCTTGTGACCGGTACTTTGGCAAGTGTATGTGTGCGCGCACGCATGAATGGCGGTGATGCATGCATCGCGCTTCTATAGCCGAAAAAAAGCAGCGTCTCTAATTGCGGACTTAATTTCGTCAGCGAGCAAACGGTTCTCTCTACAAGATCGTCATTGATGTCGCAAATTTGTCTGCAATTAATCCAATTGTCATCGCTTTTTTCGATATTACTTTCGAGATACACCGATGCTTACGGAATTAAAAATTAAATTCATCGAAATTTTACCGAGTCCTATTTATGTTGGATAAGTAACAAAATGTCATTTCGTTTATTGCAATCGGGTGGAGTTGTCCCAGACCTCGTCTGGCCACGCCGGAATGTTACCACTTAAACGCGAGAAGAACCGATAAATTCTCGATAAACTCCGCTCGGTATAATTTATGCGACTTTGGCTGCACGCTTTGTAACAGTGTTTCGCTCAGGCGTGTGCACGTGAACACGCTCGCGAAAGTGGTTCATGGCGCTTGATTTGTATACCCGGTAGGAAGCGAGAAAAAAAACAGCCATTGGCTTAATGCGCTCGGGCGTGCGAACGAGTCCGCGCGCCGTTCGTATGAATGGAACTTCACTCGTGAAATGTACGAGCGTTTAATTCGCTCGGAATTCGGGCTAGTTGACGCTATAATTCGAACAATCGATAGAACGGACGATAGTGACTACATCGCGGATCGCGATTAATAATGTATCGAATCCCGAAATTATTCGACGAGTCGATCGTGTTATTAACGCGCGTCTCCCCGAGTCCCTCCTCTTATTTTTAGATCGCGTAACAGTGTTCCATCCAGAGTACGTGCACGTGTATGCAGTCGCGGAAGAGAGTCGGATACTCCCTCGGTGTTTCACGTGCAGCAGAGGGTAGAGAGGGAGAGAGCTCGGGCTCGTAAAGCGTTCTACGTGCGTCGAATCGTGTTTACTCTGTAAACTTGTCGCTTCCTTCTGTCATCGTCTTCCGCGCCCGTCCCGTCGATGCCCGATCCCGCGACTGCATCGATCTCTCGAGCGCGATCCGTTCCGAGGAATCGATTCTGCTTGGCTTTTCTTGCACGTACGGAGAAACCGCATAGAATCCGGAGATACTCGAGATTAGATTCCCTGGGCAATTTACTTCCGCCGCTGCGATTGGCTCTGCTGTAATAAATTAGCGACATAAGTTTACTCTTCTGGTGTTATCTATATTATTCATATATTATTTTTTCACAAAATAATAGTACAGACTTGACTCTCTTATATATAATTTGCTGTCATGATTTAATTATTATACAATTGTTTGCTAACAATTGTTTTATTTGGTTTCTATAATTTACATGATAATGTTATACATTAGTAATTTATTTGGAAATTGCGGGTTGGCTAGATTTTTATTTCAGTCTGTTGGAGGATTAATTATCTTTTTGTGTACTCCTTTTTTGTTTTCCAACGACTGAATTTTCTCTCTTTCAGCAGTTTAACCCTTCACTCAAAACCGAGCGTCATTTAGAAGGTATCCGCGTTACCAAGGAGCCTGAAGCGCGCGACGACGACATTAGTAGACGTTAGTGCTACTTTCTTGCGTGAAACAATGTTAACGAAGCGACGTAACGAATATTTCTTCGGTCGCTTTCCACGTGATAACAAATTAGCCGACGCTGCATGAGATTGATTTGACGTTTGCGTGACGAATGTTGCGAGGCATTACCGCTAAAGTGCATTCGAAGCCATTTATGGGATCCATCAGACGCTAAAGTCAGGCAATTGCAAGCATTAGGAAATATTGAAATCGGTGTCCAAATAAATTTCAATTCATTTATAGAATTTTTAAATATAATAAAATATAGTGCAACGTGAAATACGATTTTTTTCTAGCAATAATTCACGTGTGTGACATAATCTTTATTACACCAATTAAGCATTACGTTATTATGTGCCTCACGTACGCAAATAGTTATATTCATTCCGCAAAGTTACGGTCATTGCCTTTTATTGTTACATACGAGAGAAGCAACATTGCGATGCGAGAAACATTTGTGCGTGCGCGTAAACGACCACTATTAAAATACCAGGTTAATACGGCGCGCGCTCCGAGGAGCGATATAGATCGTTATCGGTACCGGTACCGAATCGTTCGTATAATTCGCTCGGCATATTAACGTGCATGTTTCGAAAGCGTTTCGTATTAATCTCGAGCATAGGAGGTTCGTTTTATGCACCCGCGGTTACGCAAGCCGCGAGATAACGCGCTCGCGATTCTCGCGATGCTGAAACGTTTTATCAGTCGATCTTGCGTTTGCTCGCGGAGGCGTAAGCAAACCGTAAAACGAGAGTAGACATGTGGAAAATGAAAGCGAATTGTGCGTTAGGAGAGTCGGAGCTAGCGTGGAAAATTGTTTACGCGACATTTAGCGAGGGCGATTGATCGATGTATAAACTTTAAAGAGTGAACGTATAAGAAAGAGACAATCTTGAAAAAGTAATATAAAATTTAATATATAATTAAATTGAATATAACACAAAAATATACCCCGTAAAACTTAATTAATTATATAATTACGCATGTAATTGCGTAATATAAAATTTTATAGTAAATTAATGTAACTTTGAAAGTTAATGAGCGGACATCAACGACGATGGCACGCTGAATAAATGTAAAGCAAAAAGAACACGAAGATGGACCGGCCATTTAGACGCGATCGTTCGACAATAAATTCGCGAGTTTATTCCATTGCATACAGCTGTAGTCGATTATTCATTATGTAATTTACAGCGTGACCATCTCGCAGCGCCGCCATAGAATGCGGACCGCGCGCGGACAGGATTCTGATAATACTTGCGGAGACCTCGTAATCGACCGAATTACGTGATCATCTTTGCGTGGGAGGAGCCGAGTCGAGGAAAGTCTTCAAACAAACGCGGCCGCCACCTATAGCGATTTTCGGAATTATTTTTTAAACAATCGTGGTTGTGCGAGGAAACGATATCTGGCTTGTGTTACTAGCTTCAATCTGACGTCACTATACGCATTCTATGCGTTATCTTTGTTATTGCGCCCGCCGTTGCAGATGGAGCATTTCATGGGCCATCACTTTTATTATATGTGTGCGAAAGCATGATTATAAATTTTAAAGTATAAATATTATCTCTATAAGATATGCATGCAAAAATATGCAAAATCTCGCAAAACCCACTATCTTAATTTTGATAACAAATTCTTTGACGAATTTCACGCCGATTTGTTTTTAAATATTCGCACACGATTATCTTTTTTATATTTAAACATCAAATATCTATGTAACTATATCTACATTCAATTAGAATTTATATTCTATTTGAAAGTATTGTCACGAGTAATATCCCATGTTGGATATTGAGTTTTCTTTATCATGCATTGGCCGGATAATCAACAGTAATTATCGTTATAAGCGTACCGATTATTTAGCAAAGGGATGTATTATACGCCAAGGGGCGCTTTAGCAATTCATTGACGTGGATCGAAATGCGTGATGCTCGATCTCGATCTCTGGGCCCCGCGGCCCTCTATTATGTCGATGTAGATACAATACGCGCGATGATAGAAAACTATCGAGTGGAAACTAATTACACCGGCTAATTGCTGCCGCTCACATAATATCGCGGGCTACATTTTCCAGTCACAAAGTGCAACGAAGTCGGCACGGCGCTGAGAGAAATATTGCCCTTACACAACACATATACACAGTCACGGCAATCCAGATCTCGTAACTGATTTATTCGAAAGTTCTCAAAAAATTCTTGATTTACGTACGTGAGAAATAAACCGTGAAAAATGTCGATCTTCCCCCCCAAGAGATAAAGACTCGAGTTGAAAGGATTAAGCGCGATACATTATCAGATCACGGCTTAGCTGTTCCGCGCCGTTGTACGGGCTCTTCGCGAACGATAGGGTCAGGTGATTTTAGCGTAAAGTAGTGAAGCGATCGTCGTTCGTTGGGCCGAAGCTCGATATCGCCACCAACGCGGTTCGCGGCTTCCACGGGTGTCCAGCATACTTTTTTCTCGCACACAATAAGATATTTATCGTTCGCGTTGGATGGGGCTGAGGCCCGTGGCCCGAGTCCCCCGAAGTCACCATTGTATCTACCGGGGAGTGATGTATGGCCGTGGAATTGGTAGGAATTGAAACTTGTTACCGCCACGAGGAGGAGATACCGCCGAGATTTAAGCCCTGTCCTTATGCCGCCGCTGCCGCCGCCGCCGCCGCCGCCGCCGCCACTGTCGTCGTCGTCGCCGCCAAGATAACAACCCTCTTTCGCCGTTGCCTGCAAATAGCAGTTGCGGCAATGAGCAGCGAGCGTTCCTCTCTTCTCTCGACAAAATTTAGACCGACAAATCCGTCTCTGATGTGCGCTGACCTTCTCGGCTAAATATAAATGAGCTAGTATCAGATAATATCGCGCCCTTCTAGAAATAAGATTTTATTGTGATAGAAGAGAGGGCGCCGTATATACCTACACTCTCGTAGATAGACAAACTTCGAGAAACTTATTTTAAAATGGTAATTGCGTTATCGCATGGCAAGATGCGAATCAGACAGCTTTAAATATACGCTGATAATATGAAGCATCGACAATTTGTTGAGACAATTTGCTGTGATAAACACTTTAGAGCGCCTAGAAATTCTGTTCGACTTTACGTCTCGATGTTCCCGGTTTCGATAATGATCTTTCCGGGTCCTTCTTTTTATTTGCGCTCGACACCGCGAAGCCGAGGAAATTTGTACGACCGGTCGTCGTTATAGATTCGGGACAAGATTCCACAGCTTCATTTTTAACCGTCCCGGGGGCCGCGCCAGCGGTTCTCGGATAAAGACGAGCATTTGTTATCGACGACTTCGATCTGGCTGCCGCATTGAGATTGTAATTGGAGATACGTTTTATTGAGCTAACGGTTTAACGCGAAAATCTCCCGGTTTTTCCGTTTTGTGATTTAAGGTTAAGGAATTTAATTAATAGATAAGGCACGAGGAAGATTAGTACCGATTAGAAAGTTAATATTTGCTTTATGTTTAGCAATAGCGTGTATTTTTTGACAGGCGACAACCGATAACAAAGTGCTTTGTGTATTACCACGCATGAGATCATCATCCTTAAGGATGGCTAATGTAATCACGCGTAGGCAGGAAGCGTGGGCTCGCGAAGCCGTGCGTGGCGCCGGTATAACCCCAGAGGCGATAGCGAACGAGGAGCCGAAAGCACATTCGCTTAATTAGCAATAATTAGTAATCGTTCGACATTGATCATCGTGAAGCCAATTATCGCCGGCGGGCCAAAGGGAGTACTTGACTAATCGCTGACGCCGCGCCCTTTGCCTGGCCAGATTTATCGAACGATTTATGAATTATCCACTAATCGTTTGACCTTCTTTATCGTCGTAGCATTTAATTAATTATGCCTATCTCTCATAATTGATAAGATTGAAACGACAAAGCGAAGAGGATCTAAAATGCCTTCACAAACCGCGGCACTTTTTACTTTCCTTATACCAGTCGCTTTCGCGGAAAAAGCGTTGCAATTTATGTTTTATCGGCGCGACTGCAAATACGGGGAGTTTATTCGCGTTCCTAAATTGCCGAGTATAATAATATAGAGTCGGTCAGATATCTTGCGTGCGTGGGTGGTGACGTTTGTCACGATTTAAATGTCTGCGCGAGATCGGCCCGCACTATCGATTTTGCTTCGGAGCTGAGAACTTTTAAGGGTCGTAAAACGACGATAAAAAGACTCGATGGTGATATTTTACTATTTTACTAGACGTCTCTCTCTCTCTCTCTCTCCTTGTCGGCCGGGAACCCCCACGTGGAAATCGCGCGATGGAACGTCGCATGAGAACGTCGAATGTTCCGTTATCGTGAAACCGCTCGCTGGATGTATGTCCCCTTTCTTTCCCTTTCTCATTATTCCTCCCTCGATCTAAAATGCATTTTGAAAAATGATGGGACAAAAAGAAATCGGCGTGCGCGCGCACGAGAGAGAACGCACTTGAAAATCCGATCGAGCGATGACTCCTTTCTGCCTTTTTCAGTTCTTCCATTCGGCGCGGCCGCGCACGCCATTAATAACGTATGAATTTTTCGAGCCTCGACAAGACAAATTGGCGCCCAATCGATGGTGGCCTGGTCTCGATTAATCAAAACTCGACCGTGTACGAACGGCTCCTCCGTCGTTCATTATTCTGCTTAATTCGCTACCATGGTAGGTGTACCGTAACGAGTTTTATCGCGCCGACAAAAGTGCCGTTTAATCGACGATATAGTACCCGAACGTTTCGATACCGGCGTACTTTCCGGTCTGCGAATTTGTTGTTTCTTATTGGATCGCATTATTGGCCGAATTTTATGTAGCGTTTAATCAATGCGATCGATGCTCGGATCGTTATTCCCATCGGTAAATCAAACCCAGTTTAGAAAATGGATTTATTAAATTTCTCTTTCTTACATAAGATATATTACATTTAAATTCAAAGTAATCAGTGATACCAATGAAAATAATAAGAACAATAACGACAATGTTATAGACATAAGAAATAAATTTTGTTATAAATAAATATAAATAATCTGTCTACGCAGAACATATACGTATATAACTTATATTATAATTAACATATATATATATATATAACATTATGTATAATTTTCTCTCAAGTCTAAACGAGCAAATTATTTTTGACGCAGAACTCTTAGACTATCGCGATTACAATTACAAGATACCTACGTACAACTAGTTTTGTTCCCCGCGGTGCCTCCATTTATCAGACGCTCGTCACTTCCGCCCACGACGCCTCTCTTCGCGCTCGCCTTTCCGTGCGATACCAGCACGATCCCCCGCGTACTTATATCCGGCGTGGATCTGATAACGCTGGTATATAAACGTGTTAATGGCACCAGCAGGATGCTGCACGTTATTACCGCATGCTCCAATCCGCGAAATGCCACTCCCGGGTGGGTTACTCCCGTGAACGGGCCTTCCTCGACGTGCGGCGGATTACCCACACGCCTCACGAAAGATTACATTATTTACAAGCGAACGTCTTATCCCGCGGATCTCGCCGTGCCCTAAACAACGAGCTCGGGGTACGCCATGTAAAAGCCATTACCGGCAACTCAATTATCGTTTAAAGGCGCTCCTTCGCTTTTTCGCCCGCGCGCGCTCGTTATTGTTAAAATTTCGCGTCCTCGTCCCCGCCTGCGAACGCTTACTTACTTCGTCGCGGCAACGCGAGAGGAGATAAGCGTTGATTTATGCGTACTCTCGTCGTTCTCGTCGGAAAATAATTAACATCGCGCAGATCGATCTGTCCATCCGCGAAGTATGAGAGGAGGTGGGGACCGCTTTCAAGTTCTGTCGAGATTCGCGTTCACGCCCATTAAGAATTAGCCGCGGCCACGCTGCCGTACTACGCGACGTACGTGCGATAACTGACGTTTAACGAGCTTGAATTTTGACGCGCGTTATTTCCCCAACGATTTATACGAAGCCCGGTATGTTTTGCTCTCTCGCAACATAATACGTTGGATCGCTAGCAGTCTTATATAGTTGGAGAAATAGCGATGTATATCAGTGGCAACAAAAAGTCATACATATAAGAGGTGTAATGTGTAGTCATCGTAGCACAAGATTAAGTTTAAGGTTTTTCTCTTTCCCGTATTTTTCTCTTGTTACAAAACGAAAGAATTATTTTAATACCAGATACTTTAACCCAGCCTTTTTGTCGAAAAATGCTTTTCATGCACATGCAAGTAAAATACTTGGACACACAGAAAGCTCTACTTACAATTAGCGGTATATAGCATGCTGTAGGATATGTTACACTGTTTACAGTATTCGTGATAAGAGTTCGAACAATGGCAAATACGAAATATTTGGCGGATGCGGGAACGTTCGCGCTGCCAGAATCGCAGATTCCGGTCATCTCGCAGCGATCCGTCAATCTCGCGTGTCGCGCTAGATCGATCCGTCGAGCGATTCACCGTCACGAAAATCGTATTTATTTCTTTTGGCAGTCCTTTTTCCTCCGGCTACCGTCCCTCAAGCGCGATGCGAGCCCGAAATCTCGCGCCGAAGTTCTTTTGTCGGCGCGCTTTCGTTTTCGCACCATTTTTGGCGAGGTCGCTTTCGCCAGTTATTAGTTTAATTTGAGATATAAAGCTGATGTAACTCTTGCTTGCAATTAGTTACCGGCCTTATCGATTGCTCTTTACGAGTCACACGAAGGCCGCCCGTGAGCCATACTTTCGAAAATGTATACTCGCGGGCGATTTATCATCGAGCCTTTGATTACATTTTATGTTCGTTTGTTCGTCCGGCATCCGGTGTAGTTCTGGAAAATGGGAGCGAGACGTGATTGGTAACCCATCGAGAGCTCAACGCGTATACGATGGACGTCCGTCGCGCGTTACGAATCAGCCGTCGATAACAGGGGAATGGACAGTGGCGAGGGAAAGAGGGAAAATAATTTAAAGGTCCATAAAAGATAGGACAACGCAACCATGAAATGGTCGCGACTAGTATGACTTACGAAAGTTCAGGGTGCTTACTTATTGCCGGCTCGCCTCGCCCGAATCGTTATTCACGCGATCTTTATCTACCTCACTCAAGATTGACGTTTATTTCCACGCGAGACGGTGGTGTTCGATTTCCTGATGGTGCTCGTTCCGAACGTTCCTCGTAATTATCCACGCGTACGTGATCGTGTAAAATAATCCCGTAAAAGATAATTAATAGATTTCCCTATTCGTTGAAAATAGGCTCATGATAATCTCGGCAATTACACTGAGATACGCTATTCTCGAAAATTCTATTTTAATTATATAAAAAAATATCCCATATTCGCTGTTCTTAGGTATATTTATACAAATTTGATACATGAGATTTTTTTTTCCAATCACGACATCAGAAATAAAAAAATTGGAATATATTTTCTAAGAAATTCTGTTCTTGTAAGCTTTCTTTTATACTTTATATTTCTTTCATTGATGTGGCAATCACTCGCGCGACTTTACACGCGCCACGCGCCGCCACGTGGCATTAACTCGCCGCGTCTAACGCACGACGTGTTTCTTTGCCGTCGTTACCGATTTACGTGTAAATAATTTACGAGTGTACCGGAAGCGAGCGAGCGCGCGCGCGCGCCTAGCGGCAGCGAGAGATTATCTACGAAATACCGTTATTAAGGGAACGTTATTAATGAGGTACCGGGCGCGCGCGTTCGCGGCTGATGTAATAGTGGGTTTTCGAGATAATCGCGCAGGCACACACTCTAAGCGACTCGTGACAGACGATTACGGCGAGCGCAAGGGAGAAGGAGCGAGAGACGACGAAAGCGAGGGTTTCGTGCGAGGCTGGCTGGCTGACTGGCTGACTGGTTGGCTTGGCGAAGGTGTCGGTGCTGGAATGCGGTATTACCATATCCAAACCTGACGTAACTTTCGTTGGGCAGTGACCTAGAGACGATCCTTTCGCGTGCAACTGCGTCTCATTTACGACACCGACTGCTCGGTCGTGCTGTTCGCATTTCACGCGTGCATCCTTGCTCCATTATGTTGTCGTTCTGCGTTCTGATGCGAACGCAGTTAAGCACGCTGGTGAAAAGTGATGCGTCCATGCTGATCCTTCGTTGTATCACGTATTATCACTCTTCTCTTTGATTTTTCATTCAGATTCGACGTCTTATCTTATTTGCTTGCTTTTCTCTACTCTCGATTTTATACTCTTCTTATTACGGCATTTATTCTTCTGCCCGACTCAAGAATCGTTTAAATTTATTTATCGTGTACATTTATTTAATTTATGAATTACTGATAATTAATTAGCTGCTTTTCGTCAATTTTATACGTTCGTTTATGTATCTCTGTATATACGACTCTTATTTCATTATTTATACAAGGTCCAAATTAATTCAAGAATGAGAGAATTTTTATTTGTTTCGAGTCGGAGCTTTCTGTTTGATTTCTCGTTTTGCACAATAAACAGTTGCGCTTTGTTACGTAAATGCATCGCGCGATGTACGTGTGACAAAACCCATCAGTTAAATATTCCTCGGTAACTTGGAGTCTAGTGGCGATCTCCGCTCGAAGAGTGTTACGCGCTTGTTGCCATTAATAATATCATCCCGCGAGGTATTGCGACGCTGGCTAGAATCGCTTTTTTATTTTCTTTACTAATGCAACAGCTGGTTAGATGACGTCATGCGACTCCTACATACTCGCCAGAGTAGCGATGTACTCAACTGCGCTGAAATCTCACCGTGGAGGAAGATTACTCAATTCCTGATCTCTGGATTCTGTCCCGATTATCCGTAGTACTTTTCATAACCACATCTGAGATTCAATTATTATTATCGCACGTTATTTTAATCCCAGTAAAACACACTAAATATCACCATAATTGATAAATTATATGATTACTGGTCTTTAACATTTTTTTTTATTTACAAGCGTTAGTATTAGTTGATCAAATAAGAGACGAGAAATGTTTGTCTCCAATTTTTACAATCGGAAATCACAAGTTGCAATTATCGTAGCGAGACGAGATGCCAACTCATGCGCACCGCTGTTTAAGGAATAACAGTTGTTGATATTTTCCCGAGTAGCCATTACTTTGTATCCTATCCCTTCGCTGCCGTACGCGTCGCCCACGGTGTGCCATGCACACGCCAAACTCAAACGTCGCTTCGTCGCTCCGGGAGCCAGTGTTTGTCAGTCATCTCGTCAGGTCCGACGAGTGTTTGCGGTGTTTGCGCAGCCTCGAGTGAGCTGGTTAATGCTCGCGCGATAAATGCAGTCGAGTGATTCTTCGCCGCTCGTCTTCCTTTTCCTCTCTCGGCGCGCTCGCCGCGTCCCGGGCGTCCGTCCTCCCCGTATCCTTCTCTCGCGGTGAACGCGAGAGGATAACGTTGTACATTTTAAGCGCGCGGCGACTTTGATTTATGGGGAAATCGAGCGTACTCCGTGTTTTACGCGCCGGCGAATCCGCGAACACGGGATAATATTTTCTCCTGAGATATCATAATCGCGAGAATCTTGCTACTGTTCCGACACGCATATATATATGCGCTGCTCTCTGTCTTCGCAACTTCGCAAGTTCGTTCTCGCCCTCGTAAACGCGATATTACGATCACGATTGAAAGCTTAAAAAAGAGAAATAGTTTATAATAATTTAATTGATCAGCAAATGAATGACTATCGATTATTGAATTTATGTTTACTTTCATATGGTAATATAATTTAATAAAATTTAATTTATTTTAGTTAGAAATGTAGAAGTTGACAGGAACATTTACTTATAGTCTTACTTTTGGCTATTATGGTCTTACTATTCTTATTATTTTTACTACTATAATTTAATGATATTATATATTAGTAAAACGCTGCTATGATATCAATCTCTTTCTTTCTGTTTTCTCACTTAACTTGTATATGATACGTTTAGATTTCTATCTTTATCTAGCAAAAAAGTTTTGAATTACCCAAGTATATTTTGCGATCGGTCATTCACTAATGCATCTCTATCCTATATGGTGCGTAAAAAAGTAGCGTAAAAAAGCAGCTTTTCTTTGATGCGGTTGTTACGAAGGCGAATTGATTCATCGATTCGGAAGTAACTCTCCCGATTGAAAACGAGGCACCGATACCCTCCCTTCCGCGAAATTCGTTATCTGTAGCGCTCAATCATTCCGAGGATCATGTTCCTCGCGGATCGATTCGCGTATGCTACATTCTTCCGATGTGAGAGAGACAGAGAAAGAAGGACGGCCGGTCGTTGTTTGCAAGCTGCATGCAGGAGGGCAAAAGGAACTCGAGGAGAGGCTTCCTCCCTTTCGCGCTCTCAAAGGCATCGGAGCAGAGATCAGATAGGGCACCTCGGCCCCGCGGCCGGACTACAAAGTGATATCCGACGGAGATATTGTGTGTGTGCACACCGTGTTCGCCGATTACGTAACTCTACGGCGAGCGACCGCGGCTGATTCACCGCGGGACCGCTCGAGAAGCAGGGCCGGCCTGATGCAGCAAGCAATGCAATTGTGTGCCGAGCCCTGCATCCAGATAATATGCAGGGTGTCATACGCATTATATACGTTATATATAAAATAAAAAATATAAATTTTTTTAAATGTAATTATGAATATGATAAATGTGATAGTGATACAGCAAAACTGATTTTTTGCTTATTTTGACTTCGCGCGAGGCGAAATGCGATGCATTTGCGGATACTGTTGCAAAGAGTGTGCACACATATAACCGAAGCGGTAAACACTTGTCACGGTCCGTCCGATTTTAATTAATCAATTTGCATTAATCAGGACGCGTCGCGTCGTCAAATAATTGGACTGGCGAAATAAGTTAGCGACCATCACTTTGACTGACGGACGATGTCGAGTAATTGAAAAATGATGTTCAGATTGAAAGTCGGATTTCGCTCGAACGTTTAATTAACTTTATAAATGGACCTGTTAGGCACGCTGCGATTTTTCACACCTGGCCCAATCTGTCGCGTACTAAGATTTTATTATCAACAGTTTGAACACTACAAAGTCGTCATTCCCGTGTTCTCTTTCTTATAATAAATCATGACGGTAATTTATTATGTGCCAGCTAACGCACACAAGGGTTAAATCTGTTCATTTATCGTATATCTCACTCTCGCGATTTAAGGAACTTTTTTTTCCTTAGAGAAATAAGTTAGATAAATTTCGTAATTCATGACATCGTAAATTTTCGGGCCCTAGACAGTGTGGTGTTCCGTGGAACCTAGGCGATAAAGCGTCCCTGAAACGCGAAAAACAGGATATAAGTATCACGTGGTCTCGTTTCGACGATAGTGGCGCGATCCCTCCTCAGCCTCCTCCGTGAAGCTCCGAGCCGGCGCGGCGTACGGAACGTCGATCTTATCTCGAACCGCGTACATACATACGACTGCGCGTACACGCGATATCTCGATCGTGCCCTCATCTGCATGCCGCGGTAATAATTCGACCGGGGCTACGAGACACGATGCGTTATACTGGTCTCCTCTCTTCGGGCCCGGCTGCGGAGAAAACCGGGCCAGGGATCGCCCTCTTTATCCTTCTTCCTCCGGTTAGTCTCCCGTCGTCTCCTTTCCTTTTCTCAGCTCGGCTCCGGTTCGGCCCCGACGGATCAACGCGCATTCAATTACCCCGACAAAATCAGTCGTGATCGCTCCTCGACTCGAGAGGTGGTGGCCATTTATATTAATTCACGCCGGTGATCTCGAGCGTTAATGACAAACACCCGTTTGCCGTGATCCGGCAGCCACGGGCAGGCTGTCGTAACCGATATTTTTTCCTCACCGAGACGACGCTATTAGACGACTTTCGTCGATCGCAGATTCGCGAAAAGTTGAAGCAACAACGCGTGCGAGACAACGTCAAAAATTTGTATAAGCCTCCTTATCCTTTATCCCCATTGAAAAAAATAACACTGTAATCTAAAATTAGCATAAAGAAATGTTGTGGGACTGGTTGTCGACAGTATCGATTCTGCTTGTTTCCATCGTCATTCTCCCCGGTTTGCCTAGGCGTGAAATCGGCCCCGGCAACTGCGCGATTGTCTTAAAGAACGACGTCGACGCGGCGCCAGACTGCGCGGAAAGAAGCGCTTCTAACTCAACCTTCGTGAAAGCGACTCGTCGTTGCACAGTTTACACAGGCAGGATTGCAGAATTAATTATGCGTCGGGACATTGGCCGCGCCGCGGGAGTGTGTCGGCAATATCATTTAGCGTATTTCCGGCGGAGCGTTTACGACCCTTTTTTACGCGATCATCCGACGCTTGCTGTTTAACGTCCGTACTTGCAATTGGTAATCACGCCCGTTGAAAATCCGATTGTCTGTCACGCCCTTTGCGTTACGCATCGCGAATTTTAACGCAGCTTTCGCTCAAAGACAAATGTAAAATCATTTAATGACTTTTCTCGCCATTATAATCAATAATTGAAAACAAGCCAAATATAATTGGATAAAAATTTTTGCTATTTTTTTAAAAGATGCTTTAAAATTACAGTAGCTATTTAATATAATTATATTAAATCTTAATCTTTTTTATTTTATTCTAAACCATTATAACCTGCCCGTATATTCATTTTCGATAAAATAATGGATCTATGAAGAAAATTTGCATCGCTAAAATGGACATGTGCTAAAGAAGTTTTGCAATGCTCGAAAGAGCCTGTGAACGTAAACAGAATCATCATTGTTCAGTTAGAGAAATCGCCTTTTTTTTCTTTTCCTGGAGAAGGGTTGTCGACCTCGGAATAATTTTCCCGCGTGGGCGAACGGGGGAAGCTTTCCCGACGCGCTGGCTCTTTCTTCGGCCGGAGTTTACGAGTTTGCGCTTACGAGGCGATTCGCGCGTAATTGTGAATTGATCGGGCGCGCGAGTGTCGACACTTAGAGAAAAAAGAACCCAACTTGAGGAGATGAAAGAGAGGATAGAGAGAGAGAGAGAGAGAGAGAGAGAGGGAGAGAGAAAGAGAGAAAGAGAGATAGAAGTGCGCGTGGGCGTGCTCATTGATAATCCGACAGCTGATGTCTGAACGCGACTAAACGCAACCTCGCGCGATACAGCGTCGATTTCCAACTCTCGAAGACGTTACTGAATTGAATATACACACCACGTACATAAGCGCGCAACTAGAGAAGAAGGTGGAAATATATTGGTTACCTATTCTTTTTTTTTTATCTTGACTGTTCTCATAAGACGTAAGGACGTAACTTATAAGATTAAACTGCAGGGAACACCGCGATATGAAATGGGGATTCCAAAGATATGAATACGAATTATATTCGTATACTACATACCAATAAATTTTTATATTTTTCTTAAAAAATGAAAAATCGTATTTTGAAATTTCTGCTCACTCGCATATTCTGTTACCTTCTTACGGATGTTGATACATACAGATCCTGTATTATGAATCTCGATCGCCATGCGCTATTTATTTTGATCTCAGAGGGCGAGAGAGAGAGAGAGAGAGAAAGAGAGAGCGAACCGGCGTTCTCTCATTTGCATTCGCGAAATCTATTTTCTGAAAGCGCATAAGAATTAAACGACCTTGCGAGTAACTCGATTGCGGCCCCGCTTTGAGAGGGAAAGAGGGACGGCATGTCGATCTCTCGAGAACATGCGTGGGTGCGTCCATTGATAGCCTGGTAACCGATGCGTAACCACGACCATGCCGCTACACGCCGATTGATTGAGCCGAGCGATTGCGCGCCCCAAGGCGCTCGCACATATATATGCCGTCCCTTTTACGTTTCTCTCGCTGAGCAAATTGAATTTTCACGAGGGACACACTGTTGAGAAAGCGGAAGAGCGTAAAACCACGGGTATACTTTTTTAATATCCAACCGCGGCTGAGTGAAAATTAAAATTCAGCTCGCGTGTGCACGCACGTTGCGCTGAGCACGCGTATGCAAACCACCTGTCCGCGGCTCTTCCGTCCCGCACTCTCATTTCTCGTTTTTCTTTATCTCTTTTTTCTTTTTTACGATCCCACCCTCGACTCTTTTCCGGCGCACGTTCGCTCTCTGTCTCTCTTTCTCTCTCTCTCTTGGTTCTTATCGCATCTTGCGGTTTTGCGGCGGACGCACCCGACGCACGCCCGCGGACCTCTTTTCTCTCGTTGTCGTATCGCGGCATCCTCCAAATTGAAGGGGCATCTTGTACCTTTGTAATGTTAATTGACAAGCTAATTGGACGGTAGAATCGACTCGGTGCAATCCTCGCTCGTGAATGCAGACCTGCAAATTTCGGGCTTCAAAAGCGAACGCGAAACGAACGCGATCTCACGCCGCATCCGTTTTTTCATGTTAAACCTTCATTAACCGGAGTAATCAGGGCGACTGCGCTTGAGAACTGGATTAACGGACGCGCAGCACGCCTCGGTGCTTCGTCGTAATAAACAGATTAAGGGTACCTAACCAATTCCCGAGCTTGAAAAAATAATTACGAAACGGCTACGAGACGGACAGGCGGGGCCTCGGGGGGGGGGGGGGGAAGACATCGGGGGATTAATCTGACGGCAATATCTCGGTGGAGCAACGGCGAATTAATTTCGTCGGTGCAATTAAGATATCGTCGAAGGTGGACCCTGCCTGTGTGTGTCACGATCGATCGATTACTTCGAGGAAAAGCAGGCCGGACGCGGTATACGCGCTGTCAAATCCGCTAAGTAATATACACGGTCGCGTTGTAAAACCGGAATCGACATGTTATTATGGATACATACGCCGGGCGTCATAAGTGCCATCGCGTATAAAAATACGATGTATATCTATATATCGATATCGTTCCAGTATACTATGCAATTAAATTTTGATGTTGCTTGACACACATATAACGCAAGACGGATGATCCTATCCGTCAAAGCTAAAGACGTGAACCTATTTTGCGCTGTTCCCTTTATCTAACGTAGAGTAATCCTTAATTTATCCCTCGGCTTTGTATTTAAGGTGTGACACGTGTCAAACGCCGGCTCTCAGTTACCGCTAATACACGTCGCCCATTTCTTTACCGCGGCCGATGATTTATGAATATCTAGACGTGAATTTCTCGAAAAGCGCTCTCCTAGTAACGCGAAGGTATTTATGACGATAATGAAAGTTGTCTCCTTGCGAGATAGACGACGGCTTACCGATCCGACGTAAGCCCCCGACACTTCTCGTTCTTACTTGGGATTTGTCTAATGGGTTGACAAATCGAGGCCACCGACGCAACGGTAGCTCGATGCACACACGTACTCTTTGCTTTCGAGCTCTCGTTAGATCGGTAGGGGGAAAATAAGAGAAACGTACCCGTTAAACGCGAGGAAAGGAGGTGTTGAAAATAATGGCCGTTAGCGAAAGGGCTGCTAATTAATCCGGGCTAACAAGACGCGGTAACGAAATGATCAAAATACTTTCAAATTCCTTGTCTCGCGTCCTTCGTGCCTCTTGTCAATCGTGCCGAGAATAGATTTTTCGCATAAGATCCTCGATATCGATCGTAACTAACGGCGCAGAAGTTACATTGCAACATTCTTTTGTACGCCGTGTAATGGCACCGTAACAGTTAGATGTAAACGTCAATGACTCGTCATGACCAGCAGTCGATCACCGATTTCACGTTGTCAGATCGGAGACGCTGATAGCGCGTGTTTTGGCATAATCATCCTTCATTAGCATGACTCTACGAAACGCGTCCGCTCGAGGTGGATGCGGATATAAGCGCGGAGAAAGTGAGATCTATCTAGGAATAAATCGAAAAGGTAGTTAGGCGATCACCGTGACAACTTGATCCGGTGACAGGATTCGTAATAACGTTCGAAAAAAAATGTATGATGTCAAAATATATATATAATATCAAAAATTTACATTATCGTTGCTTGGCATAGCATTATCGATGAAAATTTAACACATTTAAAAAACTAAATTTGAAAAATTATTGCTTTTAAACGATATAAAATTTTAGATTTTTTTTCTGTTTATATAGACAAACTAGAGAATCAATATACGATAATTGCATGTTGCATTAAATACACAATCGTGCAAATTTATTTTTTATCTCTTAGAACGTGGAAAATGACTTACTTTGTGGTTTTGCTCTACGGCGCAGTCGCAATTCTGAAAACAAGTTTATTAGAGCCGTGCTAAATCGGCCTTTTTTTTCTCTCGCGCAAAGTACGGAGGAAAAAGAAGATCGATCGCCCGAAGGTTACGCCTTTCATTTTTCACCATAGCGGGATGTATCGTCTTGCCTATTTAAGGTGGAAAATTCACTCGTTCGTTACTATCGACGCGATACGTGCCATCTGCGTCGTTGGATCCTCGACGCGCCGTCACATGCCTGTGTACGCGCGTGTACGTTCCGTTACGTAAGAGAGTGGACATGGGCCTTAGGATTGTAACAGTTACATTAACAATACCGAGAAGCAACTCATGATGAGATCTCGAACGCCGACAATTGCGATAATTTGCGATTCGCGAATTCTTAACGCAATAATAAGGCAATATATTAAAAAAGAAGGAATGTTGTTTAGTCTCACGAAAATTCGATGTATAGTTCATAAAACAAAAAAATATATATATATTTGTATATTTTATTTATACTAGCACCACAGACGCGCGCTTCGCGCGCGCTATTTAGCTTTAACATTATGCTATTACTATTACACTATTAATTTCTTGATACACACAACTGTCAAAATATACGATGACAGCTGCAAATGAAGTAAGCGCAGCGAGAAAACCAATCAGCATCGCGGAAAAGCGGCAACAATAAATTCGACTATCGACTTAACATGCCTTTTTTTAGAAAGGATATTTATATTTGTTTCATATTTTTTCTTTTATAATTGGTTAATGATGCTAACTATGTAAAGTAATTATTATGAAATTTACAGTTTATACAAGAGATGCTAAATTTACTGCACTTTCTTTTATTCAATTTGTAATATTGAATAAAATTAACATTATTGTGACGATTATTGCGCGAAGATCACTTTTTCACCTAATTTCTCAACGAGGGGTTTCGCGAGCTAATATATCCTCATTACGTGTACAACGCGATAAACATTAGCAAACTTCTGGCAGCGTTTTAGCGAACAGGCTGTGATTTAATGGCTCTTCTCTCACCGCACGTGTGTAATAAATATAATTATCGCGCTTACGCAACTATTCCTGTCAGATCACCAGTTATCGTGTGTACCTATTACTCCGGTTGGACAGAAGCTTATTTTTACGCATGTGAACGATCACATCCCTTTGTGTCCACCGACAAAGGCAGTTCTTCTATTTACGGGCGACGAACCTGAATCTATTTTGCCGCTTTATCTACATTGTTATGCCTTTTCTTGCGTTCGGTCGCTTGCCCGGACACCGCCTTGAGATTCGTATGGAACTTGGACCGTCGGCGCCTTGAGCTCCGAACACAAGGGAAGCATAACCCGAACTTGGTAGCAGCGTTGCTGATTGCGCCAGTGGACAGCCATGTCGCGCTTGTGACGAGCGGATCAGCCTGTTTTTCTAACGCAATTGAATTTCGCCTCGCGAGACCGCCATTCCCCCTCGTAATTGATCACCGTCTCTCGCCGTTCCCTCGTGCATCGTATAGGAATTGGACAAGGGAAAAGATTTACTGATCCATTTTTTTCTGAAAGTCATTATTAAAAAATTTCCCCCGTATCTTGACGTGAGTCATATTGCCACGACAGTTTATTCCATTGCGTGAAATAAATAGAATGATATTAATAATATGCTGTAATGTGGCAGCACGATGTATTCGCAGAAAAATATATATATATTGCACAAGCAGCGAATCGCACAGGCAACGGCCCACTCCGACGATAGGTAGTAACGATTTGTTTTATTTACTCAGAAGATCGAGATTGGCTCGCATCTGCGGCGTCGTGTATTTTCGTTCGCTGGGATACATCGATATACGTCGATATATCTATTTATGAGTGTACGTAAGAGGATTTGGTACGAGCTTTCCTACGCGCGTCTCGCCTCGGCGCGTAACGCCCGAGGTTCATCCCACTGGCATAGGGGCTAGTGAGATTGCTGCACGTGCAATACGGCGGAATTCCGATGGGTAATCTTGAGAGCATACGTATGCCTAAAAGACGTATTTTTAACCGCGCGCTCTCTCATCGGAGAAGCCTGCTTTATTGTCACTCTTCGTCTTCTAGATAAAATGAAATGATCATTTTGTTACCAACATATTCTTTTTATCTAAAAACATATTTCATATTTATCTGAAATATTTTTCTGTGAGCGCGAGAAGAGTTACTGCTTTGAGAACAGCGATCGTAGAACATTATAAACGCCTTCCAGTAATCGCAGATTTTATCGTGTTTCTCATTTTTTTTCTTGAACGCATCTATAAATTTGCTTTTCGCGCCACAAATATTTCTGAACAATGAATCTTCTTTTCCCCATCTCTTATCTTCTCACGTTCGTTCGACTCTCTGCAGTCTCATTCTTTTTCTGTGGCAGCACGTTCGCTGATTGCGATTTATAATGTCAACCGGCCCAACGCGGCCAGAACCCATTGTCGCGAGATCGAGAGAATCGGTTTCGATCACACACGTATAGGAAGCCATCGAAAACAGCTTGGGCATGTAAATTTCATGTACGCACGTGCGCACGACTGATTCTCGATCTGATCTCATATCTAAATTTTTCCAGATTAAAATATACCAGCTTTAAAAACTTATACAAAAGTTTTAAGTTTTTCAATTATCTTTTTATTAATTTTTATTATTTATTATTTTATTATAAAATTCTATAATTATTTTTTATTTATTGATATTTAATTTGCAAAAATCCTTGGATTTCTAAAGTAATGGATTTAATTTTGGCTCGATAACTTTGTCAGAAACACAATTACGCCAAATTGAGCAGAGGATTGACGAGAGACAAGTACGCCAAATTGAGCGGAGAATTGACGAAAGGCATTCATTGCGAATACGTTGATGTTCGGGAAAACTGGATCTTCCCTCGAGCACATCGGCTCGAAGAAGTAGAAGTTCTCCGCGAATGCGGATGTTGGGGGGAAAGGGAGAACGAAAGGGAGGGCGGCTGAGGACGACGAAGAAAAGAGAATGTCGAGAAGAAAGAGAAAGATAAGGAGAGCGAGACCGTAACGCGATGGGTGGGAGGGGGAATAAATTAAAGAACGGGTTCTCCCTCACCGCAGAACCTCATTACGTCCAACTTCATTTGTTTCCATTTTAATCGGGCCTCGTCCAACGGCAGTGGCGGCGGTGGCGGCGGCGGTCCAGAATCCAGTACCAGAAACCAGAACTGCAACGAGTCCCGGCACCGCCGCCGAATGCACCGAGCCGGATTCTCCGGATGACGATGGCCGAGAGTGAGAAGGATGACTCTCTCTGTAGAGTTAGCACCCCGTTTGCAGAATTTCGATATAATATATGGAGCTCTTCCGCCAGAAGCTTTAGAATCCTAATACGTTTAAAAAACTGGCGATTAAATATAAAACTAAATAAGACTCTACTCAAAATTCCTAAGGAAACGCCAGATTTCTGACTAGAATTTTATTTAATCACCAAAGTATTACGATTCGTGTGACGAAAATGTGGAAGACACCCATATTCTCAAATTCCCTTTTTGATCATTATAATTAAAGGCTCTTTCTGAACAGTATCAGGAACTGTAAAATTCTTTGTAGAATCGAAAATTTAATTATATCGACATCCTCTCTCTTTCGTTCTCTCTAAAAATGGACTAGCTGAATTTTACTGAAATGGAAAGATATACTTGATAATGATACGAGTACATGCATCTTTAATCGGAAATCCTTTTTAGAACTCTATATTTAGAAACATTATCCGCTTTAAGAAAATGCAATTCTTTCGAAAAGCAGGAAAGTGATTACACGCCGACCGTTGCACGACTGTCGACACGTCGCCGCGTAACGGGTATCAAAAATAATTGTCCCATGAATTACATTCCACGTTAATTGGCGGCAAGGATAAATCGCAGGTATAACCCGCCATAGTGTCTTTATTTTCGACTGGAACGCCAATGCCGTTGCCAAAAGAATATGCAGTATATATGCTTCCTAAATTAAATTGTAAATGAAAAGAATTTTCATAATATATAAGTCTAGAATAAATAAATGCGGTTGAAATCCCGAAATGGGGGTTTGAAAATATGTGCGTGCAATCCTCGACGAATGTTTTTTTATTCGAGAAATAAAGAAAGTCCAGACTCGCTAGCTTTCCAGCTCTTCGAGCATAAAAATATAGGTTGAAAAGTGCAATGTCGTGCCCCTCGAATCGGTTCACACGGATGAAGCTGCCGAGAACTTCGCCGAGACAACGCGGTCGCGCATGCGAAGTTAAACGGCCGCGCGAGTCTCGGCTGTATTACGGTCCTAAATGCCATTTTTACGGCCAGGAGAGGCGATCCGTGCCCGTTTTACGAACGGCGACTCCGTGGAGCAAAATGACCCTTAACAGTGTCGGTAACTTTTCTTACGTGGCGGAGGGCCCACGCGGGACGCAGAAACCGTCTGCGCCGGCACAGAAAAGAGAGAAACGTAGAGACGGCGCGGCGCGGCCGGATAACGAGTCGGTCGCGAAGGCAGAAAGACAAGGGGGGTAAAGACAATGGGGCAGGGCAAAGGAGGAAGCCGCCTTTATTACAGAGCACGGCCACGATGGACAGTCAAACGGACACCTCCCCGGCCTCTCCTTTATCGGTCCACTTCGCTTTATTACTGGTGGCGAAACGGTCGGCCCAAATTAAGCGCGTTTCGTTAAAGCGAAATTCGCGAATTTTCAACACTCACGCTGCCCCGTAAATCGCGCTCGCGCAATTGAGCGCGCTTAATTAGAGCAAATACTCTCTCGGTGCTCTCGACGATTGCTTTTGCAATCGCGGTGACTCGCCGCGCCGCATTGCACCGCCCAAATATTTTCGAAACTGTATTGAGGTACGATCGCATGTGCACTTTGAAAGCACTGATCTTCTTGCGATGGTTATAGCAGCTATATCTATATAATTCGGAAGATTTCAGTGCTAGGGAGAAAAGTAAATATAAAAAATAAAATTTCTATCATTATATTTAGTTTATGTGAAAAATTATATAAAAAGTAATAATGTTAAAATAGAAATTGATGTATGAAATTAAGTCTAAACTTCAGTTTTAAATTTTCCTTTTAACACATACAACATTGTGAGTAATTGTGAATTATTGAAAAGTCGAGAACAAGATAATACGAAAGATTATCTTAATTCTCGTTTTATCTCCCGTGCCTTTTAGCGATTATTCTTTTTAAATCGACCACGTTTCTTCGTCCAGCTCCTCTCACGCGAGCCGAAGAGTCCGATACGCCGATGGACGCCTTACTCACGGCTGAATCATCTGACGATTAACCTTGCCTGCCTTAATCAGCGATTAATTCCGCGCGACGAAAGTGCTGCTCTCGACCCGCAGCTCGGTTGCGCGGTGTTTTTACCTGGAAATTGGAACGGAGGGGTTGTACGTGCGTCGAATCGATCAAGCCGATCTCGCGACAGAAATCGTGCGGACCGTGTCGACATGACTGCGATTTCGTAGAACGCGATAATATATACAGAATGAGGTAGACTCTCTAAGTAAACGGTTCGTCGCATTAGGCCTTAACCCTTTGATGCACATACTTTTAGTCTTATAAGACGTTGTTGAGATAATGTGAGTAATTGCTGTTTTCTATGAAACCAGCAAATATAAAAGCAGAGATTGTCATGTACCTCAAATGTGTTTGTACGCATTCGTGTTAATTAATTGCGATAATTGATTTTATTTTTTTTTTACCTGTACGTGAGCGAAAGAAAAATCCATATTTGAAAGAAATGCGAATGCATTTATTGTTTATCAAGAAAATACAATTGCTACTTTCATCATAACTCATAGTCCGAAAGCACTTTAGCGGGATACAGTATTTAACGCAAGATCCGCAACATAATGGTGATTGTACGGTTGCATCAGACACGCAGTTACATTGGATCGAGAAAACTCGCGCGATCGTCGAATCTCACGGTTAGCGGAGACTTCTCGGGTAATAGTCTGTAAACGGGCAAAAGATTGGGAAATTAGTTGAAAAAAAAAAAACCGAGAAGGCTCGTGCTGTTGGCGATGACAAAACTTTCTTGGAAACCGGTGAGTCGCTTTCGTACTCGAATCGTTGCGCACACTTGCGAGATTGTGAGCGCGCGGAAACGCGGGCGAGCAAGGAAGGGACGTGAGATTTTTAATCCCGCGACGGGGCCATTTGTTGTAGCATTTTCTTTTGTCGCGGCAAGCGAAGTGCACGTATAATATGTACGATATACGATATTTTTATGCCGTAAAGTTTGGTGACCGGTTCTGCGAGGACAGACTCTTTTCTCTTACGAAAAGTACGGCGAGGCTCGAGCACTTTGTGCAGCCGCAAATTATTTCCGCCGGTGATGCCCTCCATTGTCGGCAGATAAAAGAGCCACCCGGGAATCTCGCGAGACAGCCCCTGGGAAATGTTTTCGAGATCTCCCGGGCTGGACGGATCGTAAATATTGTGAATTTTATTGCGACGCGGACCTAAGGCAGGGCAGCTTCTCGCGACGCGTCGCCGCGAGAGATATCGACGATAAAAAAAGTCGCAGACGCGCGTTACGCGCGTCCCGCGTACGAGTATGCGTTGTTGCGGGACGGGGTTTCGTCCGTTCGTTCATATTGCGACCACACGGCTTATTTTATCGGAGGAAGTCCAGGTGTGCGTGTACGCTGTTACAGACACAACAGACAGTTAAATCAAGTGCTCCAATTTTATGGTGTCGGGATACACCACTTTAACACGTGTTTACTCGTGCAAGTCTCTCGTCCGCGTCTCTGCTCTCCTTTCTCTCTCTTTCCTCCTTTCTCTCTTTCGGCGTGTTCACGCTCGGCTGGGCGTGTGACTGGTCGAGATAAATCGCGGGCCAGTTCGCGCGAGTCCTTTTGACTTTTTCGCCGATAACACGATCGCGCCGGACGACTGCGACTCTCGATACGCGTGCTGGACACGCGTAGATAGGCGCGTTTTCTTTTGCCGACTCTGCAGCTCTACTTCCACGCTATCGCGTATCGGCATCTTAATTCCGGTATAAATCATTGCCACCGCCGAGGAGAAGCTGTAAATTAATACGCGCGTTCTCGATACTCGTCCCGCCCGCTTGAATTCGACGCAATCTCGCGTGTAATTTTGCAAGGTGCATCCTCTTTTCTCTTCTAATTATAATAATACATAGTGCTACATTTTTCAGAATACGCTCCAATAAGAGTTTAGATTAAAATTAATTATATTTTTCGCTCTTTTACGCAGAACCAGAAATAAATTTGATTGTCGACGCACGGATGATAATACGTTAAAGACAAAATATATTTAATATTAATCTACGCTTTATACTGTTTTATAGCTGGCAGAAAATAAAGATGAAAAAATATGTAATTCATATACATTTGAAACGTGAAAATTTCATGTACGATATAACGCCTTGGTTATTCTTACGAAATGGATATAGATGACGAAACAACTTTGGGTTTCCCTGTGTCAAACATCGAAAAGCCGCGAGAAAGATGAGAAAGAAAAATTTTCAATTGTCTCATTTGTGCACCAAGTCCCGACATTTCGACTAGACGCCCTCGACAGGAGAACTCTTGCGTGTACGACGTCATCGACTAGTTTTACATCGCGCTGTCGGGTCATTTTTTTCCACGGCGCCTTTCCACCTCCGTGAGTACCGATCGTCGCCCACGAACGCTAATCGGCGGCAGTCCTAGTGGCAGTCCGCGCGTCCGATCCTATCCGATCTGGTGGACTACGTCATACAGGTGAATGCGTCGGCGTACCCGAGTCCATTCCGCGGTCGACGGCGTAGCCATAATTTGCCGCTATATAAACAGGTATCCTTGCGCCGTAAAAATATTTTGCTAACGCCTAACGGGTGAACGGAAAATATTAATCGGACGCTTTTTTTCATCTGTCCCGGTCATTAATGAGAAATACACGCAAACAGGATTTCGAGAAAAATTCAATATCGAGATTAAGATCCATCAATTAACGTGTAATTCATTCATAGATACAGTCTGATTCTTGTGTACTTAATTTAAATGAAGCATTGATCGATTGAAAATTACGAATAATATGTCCGAGGTACGGATATTCGAAGCATCTCGCGTGATTCGCGTTCAATCGTATCTAGTCCACAACATCGCGGTCATCCGTTAGACGCAAATTGCGGAGGCAGTCAATCGGCGGAGGTAGGCGCGGAGGCAGAACTCGTCGCGTGGGTCGTCGCAGAGGCAGTCTCTGCCCTTCCCAGCTTCGGAAGAATTGAGCGCGATACCTCGCGGGAAGTACCACGCGATCGATGCCGATCGGCAGTGTTTAAGTGTCGCTCTCGAGTCCGCGGGGAAAAGAGAGAGAGAAAGATAGAGAGAAGAGGACAACGGTGCGTTTTCGTGACGATAACGCGCATGGATATCGACGGATCGGCCGGGGATCCGTAGGTTAAAATCTGCGCTCGACCGCGTGTCGGCCATCGTAATCGCGATAAATCACCCTTAAAGGGCCAGTCACTCTCTCGCGGGTGGAATAGTCCGATAATATAATCCAAATGCGTCGGAGTGCAACATCGAATAAGGAGATACGCGCGGCGACTTTGCTCGGCGAGTGTGGCAAAAATCGAGAAAAGTCTGAAATCGGAAAGGAGCGGAGACGCGCGCGGCGGAGACGAGAGGAATAAGGCGGCTGAGAAAGGATCGTCCAATAGGGAGGATCGATCGGTCGAACGGTGGGGAACGTCGTCGCTGCCTACACCCAACCTACGGCCGATCGCTTCAAGGTGACGAGGTATAACCCTCCTATCGGTCCGGCTTCGATCTAAGGCGGCTTCTGTAACACGCGCCTTTCGAAATTAAGCCAGATAGATCTAGGCGCCCGAGATTTTTCAGCGTCGTCGATCGCGGATACGAGAGTGTGTACACACGCCGTCCGGACTCCGCCACTCGGTAGCCGTGTTTAGAGATACGATCGAGACGCGTGGAGAAAGAACCCTCTCAGCTTTATCGGCCGTTAATGTCGCTTATGATTTACGTTCGCGGCTGATCGACGTTGTTTCTATGAGCGTGCTCTCGTAAACGTGGCTCGTACAATTTTGCTTCTTATCGAATACGACAACGTTCTATAATCTCGCTTTCTAACGACCATTTTTTTTTTGAAAATTTTATGCATTTATGCTAATACGTTCGATATTTGCTTTTCGATGCTTACGTAGCAAAACTGCTATGCTTAATTTACATAATAAGTTGGAGTTTGTAATAAGACGAGATATTGTAACAGGATAAGTTTACTACGTATAGAACGTGAAGAATTTCGAAAAATTACTCGCGAAGTTTATTAGTTGGGCAAATTGAAGGTTCGCGCGGATTTGAACTGCGGAACCGAAACCGATTTGGACCGTTTCCGTGACTCTCATTAAGGCAGATTCCGCGAAAGATAGAAGGCTCGGGAAGTATTCGTGTCGGGTTACATCTTAATTTTCGAATCTCCTGCCGTAATCCACGCCCATCGCGTGCCACGAGGTCGTTAAATCATTAGCAACCGCTGCCACGTGGCCGACGGTTCGGACTCCGAAATGGTATAGCGCACTGCAATTTCTCGTCGGAATCGGAACATTTCGGAGAACATCGGGGGAAGCTGCCGTTGCATTTATTTGCTAGTTACAGTTTAATATACATTAAACCTTGGATGAGACACATCCCATATCATTCTTTGATATTAAAGATACAAAGTATCTAGAGACGTGCAGTCGTTCCATTTACAAGTTGTGGGATGGTCTTATTTCGAGGTATTAAATTTAAACGCCGGAACCCGGAGCAGTCACATCGGATAATCATCGATCGTGCACGGCCGTTTTTCTCGTTATAAAAAAGAAAAGGCTGGATACATCTGCATATAAATTGCGATGCTAATCGCTACGGATTACTCGCGTATGCCTTATAAAATAAAAGCGCGACACACGCGCGAGATATCGAATGGAACTCCTATAACGAGCTAGGAAGTGGAATTTTGATCGTTTCCTTAAAGCGCTCGTTCTTCTGTATATTCTTGAAATATAAATAACCGGTTAAGGCAATTTCACGTTAGAAATTAAATGCTGATTCGATCGACTCGTTAGATAAATTCCGTCGAATTCTCGCGTCGTGACTCTTCCGTCCCCCGAAGTAACCTTTACGTGGAATCGGCACGAATGGTCCGGGAGCTTAATAAACCGCGATCTCGCCTTTCTTTTAATTAGGTCCGATCACGCGATCGCCATCGCGATCGCATTTAAATTCGTGTACAAATATTGCTACACATTCTCTTTCTATCTCTCTTTCTCTTTCTCCCGCTGGCCGTAGCCTCTTGTTATTGATGTCGTTCGTTTTATTCTATCCACTGCATGAATATTGATACGGCGCAATTTAACGTAACGGATGAGATCGTAAATCTCAAAGGAAATTAATTAAGGAGTCACGTGGGGTAAAATGCAAGAGTCTGCGTCGCGCGCGCGCGCGGCCCGAATTGTATGCGCGGAGGTAGCGGGCGGCGACACCTCTCATTTGCACGGGTAATTCTGCAAATTGTAATTGAATTCGAAACCGCGCCGTCGCCCATTCAGAATCATTCGTCAAAGAAATGAATGGGCCGAGAAGCGATTTCTTTTGCGGCGGTCCAGCGCGAATTCCTTCGGCGAGCGCGGACGGGGCGAAGTGCAAATTGATCGGCGCGTCTATCGTTCCTTACGCGCGATAATCGCGTATTTGCGCAATGTTTCACAAAAACTGGGAAAAGGCACAATCGATCTTTTGTGGCCCCGCGACGTTAAGGGAGTAAGGATTTGAAGCAATTTCGTAACAATCAATTTCTATTTTGAGACAATAATTTTTAATTTATGACAATGACATATATTTGACAGATATTTAATAACCTTTTACATCTGCAAGAATCGGAACAAGTAGATGTTGAGATAAATAAAATAAAATGTTTATTATATTTTTTTGTACATGTGTAATTTATCTGTTACAGGTAAGCATTTATGGGAAAAAGATGAGCGCCTATAAAAGGCTGAAAGCCACATTCTACTTCGGTAAGGTAATACTTTAATGACACGATTTGCATGATGAATACGGTTTCGCGTATCACGAAAGAGTGTGCGCGTTTATGCAAGCGATCACCCCAAAACGTCGATCGAAACGCACGCTGTTGCAAAAGCGTGTTGCACTTTCCTTCGAAGAATTCGGCGTATGCGCCATTGTCATTATCCCACATATACGAATATTCCTTTAAGTCTCCCTGTCCGCACGTTCGTGTCCCGACGGGAGATGATAACCTGGCGGTCAACTGACGCCGGTCCCGCGATTGCGTACCGCGAAAACGCAAATATCCGCAAGAATGATGAATTCGCGCGGCTGTCCCATTAATTTTATTCGAACCTTCAATTATGCGGATGCGTTCTCCTCATTCTGCTGTCACATCGCGGCCGTGAGTAGACGTGAGGCAATTCGCAACCGGGCAGATATTCCCTGTCAGACATCGGCCGTAGCGAAAGTTTAATTTGCACCGTCCGAATTTTAATGGATCCCGACATATTGTGTCCCGCGCAGGTAATTCCTGTCGGATTTAAAGGAACCGCCGGTGCCGGGGCCGGCGCGGGGCCGGCGCGCACAACGAGAACTGCTCCCGGTTGCATCGGCAATCAAAACCCCGGGACCCGGGCTCGTTGTGAGACGAGATAAAGTCAATCTTCGTGGCACTTTCGTGGCCGTGTTGCATGCCGCGCCACGTCGTTCCGCGCGTCGCGCCTGCCTTCCCTTCTCGATACGTCGGTCCCGATATCGCAATAACGCGCCGCGACTGATTTCTCCCGCGATCGCTTGTCGACTTTGTATCATTATGCGCAAACCCGAAATTTCGCGACACCGAAACTGTCGGAGACAGCGAAGCATTAAAAGTTAGCCTCCCCTCTCTTCGTCCCTCCTTCCCCTCGAAAGCTCCCCTCCTCGAACGTTCCGATAACCGCTCGCGCGAGGTATAGGTATCGTCGGAGCGATATATTCGATACATCGTAAATTCAGGCGGGTAACGAGGCGACCGTCGAAAGTGACTCGAAATAAACGACAGGAGGAACCCCGCTTCCACCCTGTCCTCTCCTTTCCGTTTCCTCCTTCTCGCCTCCGCTTGTGTGCGGCCACTCTGCCGGTGCTCGACGCAGCGGACGGTCGTAAATCAAAAAGCGCGACTCTCCCGAAAACTCTCTTCGCAAGACGGAGGGAGGAGGGAAAGTAGCCAGGATGCCGCGAGGAAGAGAGGAAAGGGGAGAGGGGCTATGAACGGAGGAGGGAGCCGTGTGGTACGCGGGAGTAGCGTAAAGAGGATCGGAGACGGAAGCGACGTTCCCGCGGGATAAATCATGGACGGCGTAAATTAAAGCGACCGCATTACCCTCGCGCGCTGCCTCACCACCGTCTCGCTACTCTCGCTGTATCTCCTTTCTTTCTTCCCCTTTTTTCTTAGTTTTTTTTTCCTTTCAAGTGACTTATCGAGCGGGATGCCGAGCCCCCGCGCATTCTCGGAAGCGTGGCGCGGCCGCGATAAATAAAATGCGCTCCGGACAAATTGTATCGGCGTTACAAGCTGTTCCCGAGACGGGCTGTAGCGGAGAGAGATTAAAGCGAGAAATATAAGCTGTGCTTAATTCAATTAGTAGGCAGTAGGCGAGGCAACGTCGCTTCTCGGATGAAGGGAGAAGACAGAATACATTCCCGAGCGTCGATGGTTTCTTAGATTCGATCGATGAAAGAATAACATTTGTACAATGCTGTTCCTAATCTAGATTAATGGTTTTAATGATATCTCTAGTGTTGCATACGCGCGCGCGTATATGTATATCTATATTTTAAGTCATATGCGTAAGAAGTTAGTAATTATTATTCTAGATCTTACGCTAAAGATTTAAATACATTCAGACGTGCTGTATGTGTTTGACATACATTCGCAATGTTGGAGCATTTCCTGGTATCTCGTGATGTTATTTCATACTTCAAGCAAGCCTCATCATTCCCTTTGCGTGCGCCCGCGAACAAAGGTTTCGGTCGTGCGCAACGTTGAGAAAACGATGCGCAACGTTATCGCGTCGCCCCGGGAATTTGAATGCGTGGCGAGGGTCAGTTCGCTTTACGCGCTCGTCTCGTAACGGACGCCGGACGTACGTACGGTCGACGCCGATTTCGCATAAATCGGAGAAACCTGCTCTCGCGGGGTTTTATCGCGCGTACGCGGAATGGGAGCGCGATCTTCCCACGCGACCGCAGATGCGTTCTCTCCGCTGCTTTACGTCGCGGCATGGACAAACGACATGTGAACACGACGATCCTCATCCGTCCACCCGTGCCCGTTCATTCTGCTTTCTTCGGCGACGATCGATTCGAGAAACAGCGTATTTTTGAATCCTGTGTACTTTCTTCATAAATGCGACACATTTTAATACGTCTAAGATCGTTGATCATAGAAGTGAGGAACGTTAAAAGTTGCATTAAATATTTTTTTATGAAATTTAATTTAATTTTTGACAAATTTACGTCCTGAGAACAAAAAGAGAAGTAGATTACAAAAGAAATAGTATTTACTTTTTTTTATTACCCTGTCTAGATAAATTTTTTTTCAGAAACAAAAAGATCACACGATAACACAGTGAAGGAATTATCGTGACTTTAGAAAATGTCACGGCAGGCGCGTCGATACAAAGAGATCGCGGGAACAAAGATCAAAGCGGAGTCGCGCATCTGCATTCCGACAGGATAAGGTCGAGCCAGGCTTAGCTACTCCGGTGTCTCGCACGCAGGTGTCTCTAATTGGTTATTTATAAGCGATTCTTAACCCGGCGCTGATTTACTGCGTTTAGCGGCACGCGCAGATGGGTTTTACACGAGCCAATTACAATCGGCTGATGGCACGATTATCTTAGTCATCGGTCAGCTGGCCGATCTGCCAAAGGAGATCGGTACGAGGATCGGGACGAGTGCTCATGCCGTGTCGAAGGTTCTTCTGCTAAACGGACGTGAAAACGTGTCGTCCTCGATGATGAGGTCGCGATACGTTTTCGGAGCTGTTCGAGGAAATCGTTGACAAGGTTCATCTTCGCATTAGTTTTGACTCTCACGTATTTCGACTTTTCTGCTTTCGGTTTCTTTAGTTACATTTGGATATAATTAACAAATTAGCATTATTTTACAAAGTTCTATTTTGCATGTTATAGATATATGGAAATGTATGTTAAGTGTTAATTGGAATAATAGCCATTAATTTCCCAACGACATAATTTGCGACTATTATATCGTGACGATCGACTAAACTTGTATAGATTCCTGAGTGAGCTTTGAATAATATCCTAGTTGCTAAATTGCTAAATGGCGGCGGTCAAGAGTCTCTTTAGGAGACACCTTAGAAAGTCTACGACATCCTGACCGAGAATCGTCGTCTGGCGTGCTTTATGGCTGACTCCGACGTTTCCGACGTCGAGGATCGTTGTCGCCGCGGTAGCGCAAGAAGTCGAGTGATTTAATGGAAATGCGTTCCCACGCATACGCGCATCTTCTCGCATGTCTCACGTCGCTCTTTTTTCACGCTTGTGTCACGCAGATTCGCGCGTTTCGCGTGCGCGGCGCATTCGTCTATTCTATATGCCGTATATGCCGCATTTTTGTACTTGAAGACGTTTGCCGTTATACTATAAATACATTTGGAAAAGATTTATGTCGCATTTATTTAAGATCAAGCGGGATAAATGAATCCGTCGAGAAAATGAGGCAGTGCAATCTTTTGTTCGATAACTATTATAATGGCAGTAATGATGATATGTAACAATAGTTCTTTAGTTTAATCGTGAAATCATTCTATGTGAGGCAACTATTAATTTTGTCACCGGAAGACATCGCGCTATTCTACTTACCCGGATTTCGATGACCACAATTTACCTCACGCTTTCTTACCACGCATTTGCCAATCGATTGAACAACATCTTCCCGACCTCTCGCTTATGATTCTCTCTCGAATGCGCTTAAGAAGTGATATTTTCATTCATCAATAATTGATCATTGCTCTAACGGGAAACGGCGCATACTTTACGAATAGGATGAATGAAATACGGGACGTGCTTTGTCGCGCTTTAGCATCACAATCAACGATCGATAACTAACTCCTCTTAAGTGGTCAAACGCGTTTTATCGTATCTTCATCTACGCATCCATTTCCTCAGTCTGACCTTCGATTAGCGCACGCAATCACGCACGACATATCGCGAATTAAGTAATGACATTGCTAGTGGGAGGCATAATCTCAACGATAAAGTCGTCAGCTCAATTAGGACAATTAGCCTTATCATCGTGCCTCGTCCGGACGTCGTTCACTATCATCGTTGAACCGGTATTGAGAACGTCAAACGTAAACTCGATCGCACGCGTTAGCGATCAAATTATCGGCGATTCGGCTCGTCATTCAAACACGGAGTTTCTAATTTTGACTAGCGAAATGGTCCCTAATTGCTGCGTAAATGTTTGCTTGAAAACAGGAAGCAATAAATTGTTTCGTTTGTTCCCACATCAAGCCTCAGAAAGCCTGCCGTTTCTTTGTGTTAGCGTAATCGGAAACCGACCCTCGACAGATATTATCGAATGAGGTTTCTTTGTCTTTGCAGACGAGACCTTGCAGTGTAATAAAGAAAGCAATTATTTAATGACGGAGAAAATATTTTAAAAACTTCTTAAGTTATCGTTATTCGTTATATATAATTATTCACGAGAAGATTATTATTCAATTAAAATATCGGTCTGGAATGGATAACCGTTTATCTTAAATATCTTCACCGACATGAAACAATTTCTAAATTACGTCTCAGAGTACGGTGTAGAGTTAAAGAAATCCTCTAAAGAAATCCCACGCGTGCAATAATCATGATGATTGCTGGAGTTAACGAGGAAGAAATCTTTTCGATGTTTCGGCGGCGGATCGAAGTTGACTTTACGACGTAGCCGTGTTGTATTTCGTAAAAAAGACAATTCCACGCTTGACAGGAGTAACGGTGCCGTGTCGAAGGGCTCGCTGACGTCGCGGCAAAAAGAACGGGCGTTCTTCGAAGATCAAAGCGTCGTCGTGCACTTCGAGTGCGCCGCAATGCGCGACGATGCTCGGGCCGGGACCCACCTTGGAGTCGGCGATTTCTCGGACAGTAATCGAGCCAGTTACCGCCGGTAAATGACATATAACAACGTTAAGGATAACGTACGAGCGATTCGAACGCACCTATCGCCACCTGCGCTGACCTACAACTCTCCCAGTAGTAAAACACGTCCGGCCACGTGGAACGCTATTCGTCTTGGCGTAAATTATCCATCCATCGCCGTGATACATATTCGAGTCGCAAAGCATATATTAATTAAAATTGATATGCTGGCTTGTGAAATCTTGTAATTGATCTACCTTCAACTAGAATATTAGAAAGCGGGAAAAAATTCATACGTTCGTATCGTATACAGAAACATGCATGTTGTGTTGGTAAATATACGTTGTAGATTGACAGGTGATTAACATTGGCAGGTGACTGGATGAATTTCCAGTTCGCGATTGCGTATAATCTCGATCCTCTGATTTCGGCTTCTCAATATCGATGTCGCGAGAAAATATTTGCGCAGTCGGATAAGAGATCGGAATCACTCTCGCGGTGACGATATTATTGAAGGATAGACGCGCGCCATCAAAAGGACTAATGAATCGCGTCTTGTACTCCGTCCGAATTCGAAAGTCCTCGGACAGAATAAAGCGCCTCCTTGTCGTCCCCGTCGAGTCGGCCGCGCCGAGATCGGTCCGAGACTCACTTTCCAGAGCCGGCGAACATCGGCACGGGCACAAGAGAGCAGCTGATCAATAGCTATTGGTCGGCGGGGAGCCGTCGTGTCGCCGGCGCGGTGGCGATGTCGTCAATTTTTTTATTACGACTCCAGACACGAACGCAGGCGCGCACGCACACGAGCGCGTACGTAGGGACGAGACACGCCGCGTGCTTGAAGGAGCTTCTCGAAGGAGAGTTCCTTCACATCGGATTTCACAGATTGCGATTCCGCGATCTCGATTGCCTCTCCGGCTGTATTACTGACTGATATTCTGTATTTATCAAATGCCTTCACGACGCTTGAGAATGATTAACGAATGATTTGAAATGGCAGAAAATGCAAAAATTTTAAGTAGCATAGAAAGATCCTGTAATATAGATAAAAAAATGATAAACTTGGCTATAAGTTAGAAATCCTTTTATTTCGAAAAGATATACATACATTTTTTAAACATTTAATTTAAAATAATAGTTCTGGAAGTTTATTGAATCCAATAGAAAGAATGATGCTAAATCTAATTTGAGAAGCGTATGTATAATTTATTTAAAACTGCATAATTTATTTTGCTTTATGTATTGAATATTACAAGTTATTACATATCTTAATCCGATTACTGCAATATTGCTTTCGGAAGCTATCGGTCGGGTTGCTCGACGTGCATGCTTCGTCATAGGGATCTACCTTCTAACGAGCATCTGTATACATCCTGCCGAATGCCTCGGCCCCCCCGTTCTTCCTCGCCTCCTTCGGGAACAATAGCTGCTCCAGCAAGGGGGTTAATCTACATACGCAAATTCCAACGATAGATCTTAAGCAGCGAGAGAGAAGGCGACTACGTGTTGCCGGACGTACCCGCGTACGTCTTCAACAATAGGGACCGTCTCGCGGCCCTGGCCGGCATCCTCCTGAAGGAAGGACAATAAGTGCAGCTTGATGGTTATTGTAATCCAGCTTGTGTCTTTCCTCAGGAGAGTCGACAAGGGAGGGGTCGACGCTCTGTGGAAGATAATGAATATTCCCGAGTCTTTAACAATTTTGAAGTTGCTGGAATAATGCTGAAAATTTTATAAGCAGTTCATAGTTTCGTAGAAACTGAAGCCGGACTTTCCTTACGACTTCGCGATATTATTCTCCGGTCGCGGTTAGTTCGAGCACATCGAGGCCGCGTTTCTAATCGCGTTTTCCCAGCGTCCCAGGTGTGTTGTTACCCATCGCGGATGGCAGGAGGGAGGGGGAGGGAAAAGCGTTTCCCTCGCCCCAGGCCGCGGCGCACGATGACCGTAGGTCGAGGATAGCGCAACGACCTTAGAGGTCGATGCACTTCTCCCGTGCACTCGGTCGGCGTGCGGCGCGGCGCGGCACGGCACGGCGTGGCGCGGCGTCAAAACAAGACCGGCTGATGCGATGTGCCGGTTCACCTCCGTAACCGGGAACAGTTCCCACCGTCTAGTCATCCGGGTGCTCCCCTCGCGCAAGGGGGAAAAGCGGACCCCTTCTGCCTCCGTTTCTCTCCTTCTCTTCCTCTTTCGTTTCTCTCGTCGTTGCATCTTTTCGCTTCGCACGCGCGCGCGCTCGCGCTCGCGCACGCACTCGCGCGAGCACTCGTGCGATTCTGGGAAGCTCATGGAGGCGCAGCGCTGTCTGGCCGAGCCGGGGCCCGCTCGTCTGTACCTACCGAGGCACAAATACCCGCAAAGATGCCGGCGGGTGCAGAGAGGGTGAGAAACGGAGGAGTTGGAGATGGCAGAGAAGATGATGAAGGCGAAACGGGAAGGAGAAGGAGAGAGACGGGCGAGGAACGAGTAAAACCAGGCTGACTCGCTTACCCGGCTACCTTGCCGCGTATAGGAGAGATATCTACGGTATAGAAGAGCGAAGAGCCAAGAGGAGCCGCTTCTAAGTAGCTACGTGATCAGTGATAATAACGCGACTTGGAAACGTGGAAGATCGTACTTCCTACCCGCTGACCCCCCTTTTTCACATCGGGAATATGTACAGGGGGTTATATCGTCGGGTTGGTCGGTTGTTTCGGTTCGCGCTACCATTGACGCAGTGCCGTGGCGACTGGATAGTAGGAGGCATCGCCGCGGGATTTAAGTCCTATCATAGGTGCTCCCGGGAGTGTGCATTCCGAGTTCCCGGAAACCGAGAGCGGAGGTAACGGCCATCGCGTTGCTGCGCGTCCACCTGTTCTTCATCATCTTCTTCTTCTTCGTCGATGTCGATTTGCGCTCTCGCGGAACGATAGCTTTCGCAATAAAACGTCTGGAAGATCGAACGCGACACTCTTAGAGTGCATTTTTACTCGGGGTTTACGATCTTGGTTGCGATTACGAGCCGAGTGAGAGAGGAAAAGAGAGAAAGATACCGGCGGTAATATGATGCAAGTTGGAAACATGAGCAAATAACGATCTGCATCGTTAATTGAGCCGTTGGGCAAGACAATAAAAAAAGAAGAGTATTTTATTTTTTTTAGATTGATATAAAGTTAAAAAATTTTATATTTTTATGTAGCATTATAAAGAATTTAGAATAGGATATTTAAATTGTATATTTAATAATTTCGTAAAGTTTTCCATTAATTCTTATACTGTTAGGTTACTGTTTCCTATAATCAGTCGTATCTACATCGAATAAGGTACGAGCCAGAGATTTCGAAAATGTACTCCTTGTTGCCTCTTAGCGGTACCTAGTAGGTAACTGCCATCACTTTTGCGTGATAATTATAGGCTTGCGGTGAGTCGATGAGACGAAATGATTAGAGCGTTAGGATGGTGATCAGCAACTCGACAAGAAACGAATTCTCGAGGCTACTGATTGGTCGACCTTAAGACTTCGAGGTGCGGTAGAAGATCCCGCCGAATTCGAAGATCTTATCCTATTTATTAATTCGGACAAGTTAATGTGAAGAAACGATACTTACGAGCGATGGATTTCAATGATCCGTTTCGTGAAACACCTCGGAGTATATTTAGCACCGGCCTGGGGCAAATTGACGTCGATCCGAATCCGAGGGGATTAGATACGGTCAAACAAATCGCTCTCGATTATTCTCGGTATGCGTTAAATACGTCCAACTCGCAACGGAGTGTCGGTGTCACCGGCTGCAGTCACGGCTGCAGCATTCTCCGCGCTGAGGAACCAGTCCTGACAAGAATCCCGGTCTCGGCTGATCGCCGGAGCGGAGTATTATCGGGGGCCCGGGCCGGTATTTCCAGCTATATCGAAACGGTTAGGTGCCTTCGATACAATAGGGCGGCGATCGTTTGTATCGAAGGTCTCGGCCTCCTCTTCATCGTCGTCGTCGTCGTCGTCGGGAATATCTAACCGCGCGCTCGCGTTTGCCGATTTAAACCGCGATTTTGCTCGTTGCACGCCCCAAGCCGAGCGGAGTCCCGGGATTCCAGGAGCATCCATCAGGCCTCGTCAAACCAGCCGGATCGGCGCGCATCAGCAGATCGGCATTCATTGGCCACGGACGGAGAAAGAGGAAAGGCCGGCGGAGGACGGCGAACAGACAGACGAAAGGGAGAAAGAAGGAGGCAGGAGGAACGCCGAGAGAGGAGACCTCTCTTCGCGAGAGTCGTCGTTCGTCTACACAAAACCTTCTCTCCTGCCTTCGATTCCCTCCGG
This sequence comes from Temnothorax nylanderi, assembly GCF_030848795.1. NCBI lineage: Eukaryota > Metazoa > Arthropoda > Insecta > Hymenoptera > Formicidae > Temnothorax > Temnothorax nylanderi. The sequence continues at coordinate 784,992 of NW_027249098.1, read as the reverse complement.
TAGCGAGGTCGCATACGGTAGCAGCTTCTCCGCGTCGCGTCGCGTCGCGCCGACAAGAAACTGGATAAAAATACGTGGGCACAATCAGCTGACAGATCAGTCGGTGCAGTAAATATTCTCATCGAGCGCGCAGCACGTGAACGTGTCTTGTCAAAACTAACGATATTCTTGTAACCACGGAAACTTCTGATACGACCGACTCTCCATCTTGGACCGTGATGCTGATCTCAGGATTTCCGTCAGTGTTCCTTGACACGTTGACGATGATACCGATCGACGTGGGATGAGAAAGTCCTGGACTTATCTTACGTGTTGCGAAGTTATTTTGTAGAGAAAGAATTAAAATTATAACACTTATTATATTTCATAAAATTAAATTCGCCCATAGATAAGTCATTTTATACATATATATATATTATGTATGTATAGGGCCACATTTCTTCAAATATTATAGTTGAAATTAATTCAGATTTTTTTAAGCGATTGTCTTACTGAGACAAATACTTACAACTCAACCATCAATTTAAAAAGTTTATGAGGACAGTTTCTAAAATATTACAGTTAAAAATATTTATCTTCTTTTAACGAATGTCACAAAACTCGATCGATGTATTATTTCTATTTTTATCCGTTACCCTTACTATCCTACCGTCACAAGACGTTCTTTTAAGACGGTGATTGTTCTAAGATTAATGATAAAAGATCTCGCTCCTTGTTACCGCGTAAAAACGAATCCCGACGTCTGACACTTGACATCCGTGATATTTCGTGACGAAAGTGCGTTCCAGATCCTAAAACGATTTCGTAAGGCCCGCGTCAGCGCGATTCGAAGGAGAGAGAATCGGCGAGGAGCAATCAACGACGGTCTGAAAACGGATACGTGGCATTAGGGCGCCTTGATGCGATGATAATGGGTCTGCGTTACTGGGAGCGGTTAGAATCTACGATGACAGGTGGATCCGCTAATCGTTTGATGGTCTCCGCGCGGCGCGACGCCATTACGGTACCACGCAGGACTGTCTGTCACCCTCGTTTGCTCCTCACTGTCGCTGACGAAACCAGCTATGATAGCTGTAATCGCTCCTAACTGCCTGATGGCCGGTAAATGGATGATAATTGTGCTAGAACGGCACGAAGAGTTGCCTTCGCAGCGCGGACTCCTTCGTCACTCGCCTCACCGACCTGTGCGTACGCTTCGTGCTAGAAAGGGGAGAGAAAGAAACGTTCGGGGGGGGCTCGCGTGCCTTTCGCACGGTCCGCAGGTATCGCTACTGGCGCCTGAATTCAGTTTTATCCCGTTCCTATTTTACAGATTTTATCGTTGCATTGTGATAGCTATGTAATGCAAAGACAGATTTACTCATCTAGAATGTATTTTAAATTCCTATTACATTTATACTTATAATTTATATATTTTATATGAAAAATCTTTAATCTTGCAAACTTAATTGTCGTTTTTAATGAAGCTTTTGTTTTGCATCGTTTCGAACTTGCTGGGAAATTATAGTGGTGGCATTTCCCGATCGTTGTATCAAATTTTGCTGGACCTACGCGTGCAAAGGATCGTTTCTTCTTCTTCAAAAAAAAAAAAGAATTGTCCGCCAAGTTTATTGCATATGCGATAACAAAAGGGATGAAGGTGAGAGACGAAGAAGCGCTGCGCGTTATCGAGAAGAGGAGCTGATCCAGACGGTATAACGTTCTTCTGGAGTTCGTTGTCTCTCGAGGCACGTCTCTCCCGAGAATCGTTCGGACTATCTCGATGACTCGTTCCTCGTCCTTACATCGAGCGCAAGGTGGGTCTCCCCTGATCTCGATCGCTCTCTCCCTTCTCGAAAATCCTCGAGAAGTCGAATCAGCATCTTTAATTTGACATGCTCTCGGTAGCGCTAAATGTGATCGATTAAAAGACTTTCTTAGCTATTAGTGCACAGGACATTTCTTTTTGTAAGTAATCTTTTAATATTGTAATACATGGTTAATGGTTAATTTTTTATTTCTAATTTATTAAATTACATGTAAAGATAGTGAATGATGTAGAAGAAGTATTAAATGTTTATTATAGTTACGATTTTTATTCAGATGAAAAATCGCTTACAGTAACAATGTCAATATGATTATGAGGCAGGTGTACAGTAATTTTAAATGAATAGCATTTATCCGCATAAGTCGAGTAACTTTTTCGACTTTCTCCTACGAATATGCGGCGTCGGAGAGATCTTATTTTGAAGCACGTCCTCGCGATGCGAGGACATGGCCGACGGCAACGTTACGCAACGCGTTATCGAATCGATGAATCTCCGAAGTGTAATCCGCACTTAATCGCGCATTTTGCGATGACACGTCGCAGGCTACCGCGCGATCATGATTTACGCAAAGACTTTTAACAGTTTCAGCCCTCGCGCGTCGCGCATATTACATTTCCATATGCGAGATTTGTTTTTCACTTGACGAATTTCGCATTACGACCTGACACACATTCTTAACCGACGATCCATATTATTGACGAGGGACGGCCAGCGCTTATTCGCGCGAGCATTCTTCCACTCTCATCGAGATGAGGATCGGATCTTGAATCGAGACATGTCGACCGATATACGAATTATAATACCGGTATGTCTGACGAGAGACGGAATAAACGCAGGGTGTGACGGGGAGTGGCCGCGTTGATCCGAACGAACGTTCGCGACACGCGGCTCTTCGACCTTGAACCGTGTTGCACTTTAACGTTGTTTTTTGCGCGATCAACTTGGCGACCAACGTCTTCTCCTCCGATCAACGTCCCGTAGTCCGCCGCACATCGACGCGGTCTCAAGATTCGGAACGATTCCCATAAAGTATAAAACGACTGAACGCAGAAAATAGTCCGTCCGTCGTTCTCAGGAGAGATGTTCTTCCCCGTCTCGTCCACGGTGTACGACGTCGTTAGTCAGATCCTCAACTTGATCATTCCCAGAGTCGCGGAAAAAGAGAAGAAGAAAGAGAGCAGCCCTCTCTCAGCGGCAATAGCGACTACCTCGTCAGTCGTCGCATCAGTTCGTAAGTCACTTTCGTGTACGACACCCGTTAGATGGGATCTCGACGTGTATCGGTCGTCGATCCTCTCGCAGTCTCCCGGATCGTAAATTCAGAAGCGCTGCCGCGCCGGGGGCATTCGTAGGTACGCGAGGGAGAAGAGTAGCGCGCGCGTCCTTTTTTCTTCAGGACGTTGCTCGCGACGAACGATGACGAGGGCGAGCCTCGCCGCTATCGAGTTTTACTTGCAAATCAATTTCTAAACTCGCGACTCGGCCGAGCCCCGAGTAGCCCGAGAGCCCCCGCGTTCGTTCGCCGCGGTCGGGGCACGCTATCGTGTTTCAGGGGAGTCTCCCTCTCGTGTTTTATCTGACGTTCGTTATGCCGCTGCCTACGGCCTCGTACATCGGGATCGACATTTCACGTTTGTAACGGATGCTTTACTGCCTCGCGAGCTACTCGAACCGAGCTTTTGATGGATCTCCCTGGTGGGTGACGACGCGCCGAAGGGCCGCGTCCCGCTGACTATCCCTCTTCGAGATCATAAGTCGTCGCGCGAGTCCGGGGGCCGTATTTTTCACCGTGCATTTAACGCTAAATACGACCCGTTCGATTCCCGAACTTTATCGCAGCATCGCGTTTAATACGATACATTCGATGCTAAATACACGCGGTTGGAGAACGGATCAAAAACCGCAATGCCGACCAATTTATATATTCGCCATGTGACATGAAACGTTTACTACCATTTAAGACTTTTATTTCAATGAAAGATAGTCTTGCTTTTGACGGCAATTTCGCACAGCGTGTACACTCAGCCGACGGTCTTTTTTGTAATGCCTTCATCGGATATATATGCATTCGTGAGATCCAAAGAAGAAACGAGGGGCACGCGATTTACTACCCGCTCCTTCGACAGAAGAAGCGGGTAAAAAGGGAAATTACGAGAAGTTATACAATTGTTCGATTTCGTGACAATCGTTTTTTTTTTCTATCTTTGCGCCATACATGAAAATTTCTTGATAGGATAAATTTATATTGCTTAAAATTATTTCTATAAATGTATCTTTATAAATTATATATAGAGATAAGCAATATATAAATTATACTCCAATAAATTACCACTTGTTAATAAACATTAATTTTAACAGGTGACACGCTCTTAATTTTACGTAGAACTGAATTATATTTTACTTTTTCCTCGAAAAAATTTTTTTATATTTATAGAATTGTAAGATTTTATATATGTTTTTCTGAAGTTGTACTAGAACCTCTCAGTTGAGAGCATTATGATCGAATCGATCATCTTGTGCGTATTAGGAACCGCCAAATTTTTAACGCGTCCGAATTCCACCGTAACCCGGTCTAAAAACACCGTGAGTCCGCGAGCGAAGGGGTACGTGGAATATCAATCGTCATTTTATTTTGTCGCGAATCGCGCCGAGAGACGCGTGACGTATTACCGCTGCTTGGCACACATTCCACGGACATTGGCCACCGTGGCAGATTCTTATCGACTCGTGTACCACCATCTCCGCTCTTCGTCTCTTGGAAAGGTGGAATCCCGGAAGACACGATAGGGAAGGTCGGGCCGAAACGAGTTTATACGATGTTCGCGCTGACAGCGAACGTATTTTTCATTTGTTATGCGTAGCAACAATGAGTGCCGCATGAGTGTCACAAAAAATGTCATGAGAAAAGAATCTCAATTCATACTCATATATATATATATATATATATATATATATATATATAATATGATCAAATTCAATCAGCAAAAGGTATTTCTTTTTATGATATTTTTTCCTCTATTTACAGTTCTTTGAAAACCAATCATTTAATCTCTCCTTTTTTTTCATGAAACTGTGAATGCGATAAATCATCGCGAAACCAGTTATATTCCAAGAGTTAAGATTTTCAAAGATGTACTATCTCGGAATTGAATTGAAAATGAGATTACTTCATCATGATGTTCCTATTCTACTTCTTATAAAGTTGCGTATGTTGTACTTCGTTCTTACATATTTTTTAGCGAAGGAGGGAAAAAATAGCGAAGGTTCTTTCGGTCGTACATCGATCGCTCTTCTCCGGAGTCATTTTCGAGTCGATCCGTCCCGCCGGCGATGAACGGCCAGTACGAGGATCGTTTACGAATCGTCTCGTTGGGGTCGGCCAGCTTGAAGCTCGCGCCGCTTGGCTCCTCGCGTTCTCGTGGAGGAGGCAGTCGAAGAGGAAGAGGAGGAGACAGTCGAGAGTACCACGGAGGGAACTCGTTTGTTAGTTTTTGCCCGCCTACCCAACGACGGGCAACGATCACCGTAGTTGCTCACCGCGGTCTCGGCCCTGGCAATCATCGATTTTTATAATTTTCCGTGTTCGCCGCTTTCAAAGTTTCCAATACCACCACTAACGCGCACATCCCCAGAGACGGACATTCCCTTCTCTCTTGCCTCGTATTCTCATGAAATTTCTTCTCTAGGATATCGAGCCTGAAGATTTATTATTCGTTTAAGTTTTCTCGTGAGGATGTCATCGTTTATTAGCTCATTTTTAATTTTATGTGATCACACATTCTATATACATATATAAAAATATACATTACATAATTAGAGGATAGTATTGTGTCAATATAATCTTTATAATCATGTACATAGATTCAAGAATTATTAATTGTTGCAACATTAATTTCCTCATTCACGTTAATATGCCACTATAAGTAATTAATGAATTTAGTCGTAATTATCAAGAAGTCTGACAAGAATATTTACCAATGGTTTTAGAATTATACATGATATATAGATAGGAATATGTGCTGCTTTTACGATCTTCTTCATTATGTTCTCAATTATGCTCTCATTGATATTTCCAAAAAATTAATTTCAAATCTTAGTGAATCATGCTTTCTAGAAAAGAAATTAAATCTTTCAAAAAGTATATGATACTGCTGATACTGATATACATTCTGAAAGACATGATGGAGCTTTTAATGCGAATCTGAACTTGTATCGCGCTCGATCTCCAGGCTGTCGCCCGGAGGAGGTACCGGGAATTTACGAAGAGATCCCTCTCTACCCTTCCCTCTCTCTCTCTCTCTCTCTCTCTCTCTCTCTCTCTCTCTCTCTCTCTCTCTCTCTCTCTCTCTCTCTCTCTCTCTCTCTCTCTCTCTCTCTCTCTCTCGGGGCGACGGTTAATTACAATTGGCAAACGCAGCGCGCGGCGCGGTCGTTGCGGCAATTAGTCATACACGACAACGGCATCGCGGACGTGTAGGATGATCGATAGCGACGCTATCGGCCGATGGGCGCCACGAACTAGCGGATCGCCCTTATGCCGTAATAATCTTCCCCTCCTCGCGAGGAAACCGTGATTAATACTACCTCGCCCACTTAATCTATCGCCGTGAGGCGCTTCCCGGCGATCAAACCGCCGTCTTGTATCCACTTTACTGCTCGCTCGCGCCTCCGTGCGTGTTGTTGCGAATAGAAAATCGTGATCTTAGATTTGTCCAAACGATACGGATTCATTTGCGGATATATATCTCTTCAGTCTCTCTGCGCGCGCGAATAAACCACCAGATAAATCCTCACCGTGAAGATTATAGTAATAACTCTCGATATAAATTCGCTTCCGCAAAGTAACTCCGTCCGGCCGTACGTCGTATTTTTACTCTCGCAATTCGAGCTCGCGAATTTACATCGCGTTCGGCCGATCCACTTTCTCCGACAAGCGCGACTTTGTGAGCGCGCGCGTAAGATTTAAGGCGGGCAAGACGAGGGGAGAAAAGGTCGACCCCTTAAAGATCATGGAGCGCGCGGCCACTGGCATGCGTAATTCGGCAACAAAAGCGTATCTCCCGACGGCCAGTAGGTGCGATCATTTAGGTCAGCTGCTTCGTGACGTCTCCGAGCGTGCTTTTCGTGGACCGAGAGAAAAAAAAACAAGCGGCGAGTTCGTTCGTTCGGTCGTGAACCGTGCGAGAGCAAAAGCAAGAGCAAACCGATGGGACGCACGCCGGCGAGCAGAGGTGACCGGCTCCGGGCGGTTTCGCGAGTGCACGCTTGTAACCCGGACTTTTATATCCTGCCCGATGCAATAAAACCCTTCGTCGGCATTTCGGCTTCTGTGCGCTACGACCTGTCCTCCCGTGCTCCTCCCTCCTTCTCCTTTTCCTGCCCATCGTCGTATCTTTTATCGTTCGGATATCATTCACGTTCACTTTATAGATATCCTTACATTAATTTCCGATTTTTTTTCCGACGTTCTTTAATATAATCGACAGAATTTCAACGGGGCGACACGCGAGAAACGTTGGCATAAAATTTTATTTCAAAATTTAAATACTAATTATCACCAATAACATACCAAATAATACATTATTAAATTACGGGTAATACTCGTGATGACATCGTGGAATTTTTACGGAAGCTGGTCCGTATGTTTCTTTTTCTCGTATCGAGAGATTTTAATAAATTTAATGGCTAATTGTTGACTCAACGATTAGAGAGTATTACTTAAGTGAGAATCGGTATACTAATTAACGTCCTCTCACTATCGATATACGAATTAATTCTTCTCGCGCCGAAATTCCCGGGTTCTCTCCTGAATTTCTCGGAGGCTTTTGCGAAATTCAATTTGAATAATAGATGGAACAGCTGCATCGACCATGCATGCGCTGGCTCATTGCTGCCTCGAAGCGGATTTCTGTAATTACTTAGCACGTGCACACACGGCCCGCTACACTGTATCGGAGTGAAATATCTCTCGGCCGCGAGTGTCTCAGGTCAAGAATCTTGTCGTGTAACGATACGTTCGCACGCGAAGGTTAACACGCGTGACTTTCCCCAAAACTTGCATCGGCGACAGTCTGACGGCGGCCGAGCGGGCGACAAATTTCGCAAAATCCACCTCGCAGTTATTCACGTCTTGCGGGAACTCGTGGGCGGGGGATTTTATGCGAAATCGCGCGTTGACGCGCCGCATCGCGCTGTTCAAATACTTTACATCCTCTTGTTAAGAGAAAATACAACGTACACTCGCCACCTTAACATTCGCGCGATTAATCCTCTACCGAGGTGGAATCTCGCAGGCTCTCGCTAAAAATTGCTATCTTCTCCATGCTTACAAGAGAGAGTGCGATCAAAGCCCAATTTTAAATTGTAATTTGTAAATTATGGTATATGCAAATCACAATGTACAATGTGAGTTAATGCAAAAGAAACATAACATTTTCCAAAACATTGAGTAGCTAATTGTGTCTTCAGAATTTTTATAGAATTCTCCAATTCTTCGAATAAGAAAGTTTTTTTGGGCAACGCTGCGAGCATTAATATTAAAACAAAGTGTTAAACGATAGCCTCTACCCGCTGAATTAATTTGGAATAGCGAACGGTCCGTCATTCGAATAGTTGCGCCGCGGGTATTGTTCGATCGTCGTAAAAAAAATGGGTCAACTGGCGAAGCGAGTCGTCCTGAGAGACAAGAGAACGAGAGAGTCACTCTCACGAACTGTCTCCGAAGCACCTTGGAGGGTCCTCGGTTGCGCGATAGGTGGGTCAACCTCTCGGCCACGTCTCTTCTTGGCCGGCGTTGTTCGTCTCGGTGAGTCATTCTCGGGCCCCGCGGCACTGCGGCCTGGCGCCAACGTTGCGCAACATGTACGCGCGCTGGCCGGGCACCCTTCGCGCGCATCTTGCAGAAGACGCGCCCCGTGCGAGATATCACGCTACAACGCCGCGTTATCCAATTTATCACGCATCGACGGAACTAAAGGGGGATCGCGCGCGCTCTTAATTTACTGCGAAAGCTTTAATCCGTGCGACACAGGTATTGAGAAATTTTTTAAGGCGTTACTTGAAAGATATTCGAAGGCGGTCGCGAGAGTAGTGTTTCGTCTCAAGAATTTTTTTCCTGAGAATCTCTCAAGGCACGCTGAAAAATTATCTTTAATTTATCGAGGAAATATATTATCGTCTCGAGAAATTTAATTTTGAAAATCACACGAGTTTTCGTGCAAATTCTTTGCTTGTAAATCGCTGTTAAACATGAAGTTTTATCTTAATATCATCATCACTCGAGAGATAATCGAAGGCGACCACGAGAGTAGCGCATCTCAAGAATTCTGTCCTGAGAATTTCTCAAGCCATGCCAAAAAATTACCTTCAATTTATCGAGGAAATATATTATCCTCTCGAGAAATTTAATTTTGAAAATCACAAGAATTTTCGTGCAAATTCTTTGCTTGTAAATCGCTGTTAAACATGAAGTTTTTATCTTAATATCATCATTACTTGAGAGATAATCGAAGGCGATCACGAAGGTAATGCTTCGTCTCGAAAATTCTTTCCTAAGAATTTCTCAAGATGCGCCAAAAATTATTTTTAATTTATCGAGGAAATATATTATCGTCTCGAGAAATTTAATTTTGAAAATTACACGAGTTTTTGTGCGAGTATACTTCGCTTGCAAATCACTGTTAAATATGAAATTTTACCGTACTATCATCGAGCGAGGATGAGGCGTGATGTAACGAATGTTACAGCGTTACTCGCACGAAGGAGGACGTACGCAGTGATAAACCCGAGAATATATTTTCTTCGCGGTACACCCAGCGCGAGAGAGGTATCTCTTTATGCGAAGCTCGCTTTCAAAGAGCACGATGTTCCAAGGTGGAGGCGATCTTCTCGTCGGTCTCTCTCAGAGAAGGATGGTGATTTGCGCGCTCGCAAAACAATCGTTGTCTTACAGTAATGCGAGACGAGATTACCATCGGCCGTTTACTTTTTAGACTCTCGTTTTTTTTCCGTGCTAGCTAGTAGGTGCGAATTTGCAATTCAGCTTCTTTCGAAATCGCGCATCGCGCTACGAACGAAGCAATCGTTGTTCGATGGTCGCGCTTTTTACTTTATTTAAAGAGGCTATAATTTCGCGCAAGGTATACAAGTTTGCGCCAGGTTTTGTAATACCTGATTTTTATGACGGTCTACATAACACGCGGTTTTACATCGCCCTTCTTTCGCGCGCCTCTTATTTTACCACGGGAAAATATGCCTTCTTCCAAAGCGGCGCTCGTGCCACTGCTTTTCGTCATGTAGCGATCGATTCTGCGTATATAATTTTTCATGTTAATTCTCGAGAACATCGAAAAGAAAGAAAGATCCTTAGGAGAAAGAAATGTACTTTCTCCGTTGCGTAAAAATTTGTTAATAAATAGCCTCTTCAACGAGATGACGAGATTACTTGGCAACAGGAAAGTTCAGCAGTTTACGACAAGAAAAGTCTCCGATGTCCCGATAATATTCCCCGAGATAAATTCCGCTCGTGAAGTTTAAGGCGAGCGGGGTACACGCACTCTCGCACGCAGGAATGGGAGTTCCGAGTCTCACGCCTCCGCTTCGGATGTGGGTTCCGTGAGATTTCGAGAGCCACGCGAACAGCAAGTAACTCGATCGGGCCGACCGGAGCAAAAATAACGTATAATCGTCGGTAATGAGGTCGGTTAGACGGTTAGACGAAAGGCCCTCATCGAACTCGACCTGTATAGGGACGGGCACTGATTTTTCGGGGCATAAAGTTAATAATTTTTAGTCTCTCGACGGGAGACAGAAAGGAGATACAGAGAGAATGACGTTTATTCCTTCCTATGAATAATCCCTTTAAATCTTTTAATAGAAATGCACAATTAAATGCATGAGTAAAAGCAGTTAATTATCTGTGGCGAACAGAAACAAGAAACACACATAATTAATGTTATAAAAAAATAACAGCATAACCAAGCGGAAAGATATATTAAAGGGAGAACGTTTTTTATGTTAATGATTTTAAAAAATCGGCGCGTATCTCTTTCTGAGCAAAATTATTCCGCTGAACTCTTGTTAGCGAGAGACTTAGGGTTCGAAAGGAATATAAACTTCGTTAGCTTTCATACAGATCCGTCCCTAGAGGCGCAAACTCTGTTCACAGCGAAGGATTCAACCGTTTATCAGCGGTGATTTCACGACCACCCAAGGGAGCGAACTTCCTTGTGGTAATTGATCGTCTAAAAATGCACCTCACGTTTCCTCGAGCCTCCTGCCCGCGATCGTTCGCCGTGTAAACGTGCTGCACTTCGATCGCTCGAACTTCGAAAGCCACGTGTGCACCATCGGGGCTAAACAGTTATTTCTCAATTAATCTATAATTTATGCGCGTATGCCGAAGCGAAAGCGCATTTTCACTCGTTTACCCGCTCGTCCCGGCTCTCTCGACCACCCAACGAACTTTGTAAGCCGCTACGCGATTCCGTGAGGTACCTAAAAATATTCGGCTCAAGTTTCTCCACCGAGTGGTTATTATCCCCGTAAGTGAATACGCGGTTTAACGACAGTACTTCGACGGAGAGGTATTGCGTGTCGAGTCGTTTGCATAAAACAAATAGTGCGGGCGAGTTAATTTTCGCGGTCAGAAAACCGCTCATCCGAAATCCGCGCCGAAATTCTCGTGGAGAGAGGAGCGAGTGAGATGAGGGCTGCGAGATTCTTTTTACGAGGTGGTTAGGTAATTTATCGGCCTCCTCATTACTGACGAACGAGAAACGAGAATGAGTGGCGGGCACACATACATTACCAGCTTCTTGACTTAGGTAACGTTAGGTGTTAAAGATATTGCAATGAAGCTAGGCGCCTCGAAGAATAATCGCTATCTCTATGTAAGCAGAACCTCTTCATATCGCCCGCAAGATTGAACTGATGAAGACAAACCGTGGGCGAATCCGCGCAAAGTCGTAAAGTTTTGAAAATTATTACTTTTTCAATTATTTTTGGATAATTGGAACCTCCACCAATTATCCAATTATCTTTTTAAACCTGCTCTCATGTATTCATACATAATACGTAAAAAGATATTAAAGCATGATTCCTTTTTCAAGGCGTTAATATATGCAAAAAATTTTTTACATGAACAATTATATCGTCAATCTGAATTAAATTTTTATTGCCATCGAGTACGTATGAAGTGTATTATGGATTATTAGGGATATTAGGATATTTCTCAAAATTTTTTCCAATTTTGTTCGTTTTCGATCTGCTCTCAAAGCTATCGGATGGGGGTAAGACCCCGTGGAGCTGATCGCGAGCGGCGAAAGAACGGGCAACGAAACGGGGCCCCGGGGTGGCGATCAGGGACTATAGGTGCTCATAAATCTTGTCTTAACGCTCGGTTTATTACTCGTAATCAAGCAACCATGAATTCTGCTGAAATCACCTACGTTATAGTCAGCGGACGCTACCTTCTACTTATCCTCCCTTGCGCTCCGGAGCAACCCCTGGCTACGCATCCGCCGGCTTCCGAACTGATTTCAGGATTAGAATAGAAGTTTCGCATTTTCGCAAGAGAACTTTCTTTCCACCTCTACTCAAGCAGATAATGGGTTGACTAGATTACGTGTATTACGTTAACAGCTGCCGGTCGATTGAGTAAATTTGCATAAGTTATCATTTTGTATTATATTATACATAGATACCTAATTCGATACGTGTATAAGCCTATTTTAATATTATTAGCGTCATTTCATGGAAATCGAATAATAATTTGACGACTGATAGATTTGAAAGTTATGTACTTTGTAGTAATTAAGTTGGCGTCTGGAAAAAGAATTAAACATTTAAAAATAGAAATAATTTTTATATTTTATAAAATTTGGATCTCTTTTGTAATTTAAATAATATTGACAGATATTATTTAATAATTACTTAATTAGAAATTCATGCGATTTGAATGTGTATGGTTTTCTTGATGCTAACTAATTACTCGCGAAGAATTTAATCTCTGCTCTAATTATTCATCCGAGAAATGGTTTCATACGAATATCTTCGATTTTACATTTTTATTTGCGGCAGGATTTAATTTCCTGCGGCGTGAAGGCGATGCGTCTAATGATAATGAGGGTTCCGCGGACCTGCATTTATATGCGAGAACCGCTTCGTTTTTTTTTTAGCTTCGTATTTTCTTTTTTATCTTCGAGCTTAGAAGAGTGAATTAGAAAAGCTAGGCAGTAGAGTACATTAGTTCCGATTAGTACATTAATTCCTCCACCTTCCATCGATCTTGATCCCCGCTCCAGATACCGGGGACGAAAAGAGCGTACAGCTTGCGTAACCGCGGGTATTTAATAATCCGCTGCGTGATAAATAACGTCTGTTAACTTGAGTGCCCGTGATCTTCAAAGGAGCCGCGCGTGTTTTTTATCTATCTAATCGGCTGGTGAACTTCGAAACGTCTTGGTCTCGCGCGCACCTTCCTGCCTTCGTCATTATCGCCACTTAGGATGCCATAACCGTCCCGAAATTAATTTAATCTATATAAACGACAAATGTTCTAAACGGTGCCTTTTTTGATGAAAGAAGTACGGGGGTGTGTGCGTGGGCGTTTCTCTTTCTCAGTAGATATTCCTTCTCTCTCGACATTCACGAGTAACTTTGCCAAGGTTTTCCAGGTGAGTTAGCGGGAGCGTTACCAAACATCGCCTTTCTCTTTCTCTCTCTCTCTCTCTCTCTCTCTCTCTCTCTCTCTCTCTCTCTCTCTCTCTCTCTCTCTCTCTCTCTGTCTCTGTCTCTTTTTTCTTCTTTTTTTTTAGTCAAGATGAAAAACACGCGTAAAAGTGTTATCGCTCGGCTCGTAATCTTTACGGACAGCGCGGCACCGTCGATGAAACGGAGCGACGCGTCGCCTCCCGCGGAGTTTTCGAAATCGGCAAAGCAAGCTCGCCTTTTTTCACACACACACACAGCCGCGCCGCCAGCTGAGCTTCGATGGTCATTACCTTTACGATCAATCACACCGCTCATTATGTTTAAGAGCGGCGTTACACGGCGGCCGTGCACTCGCCGTTACGGAGGATCGGCCACGCCGCCGGCCCATTATACACGTCGAATGGAACTTCTTCGTTACTTTGTAATTTCGCTGACGTTATCGGGAGGCTCCTTCCGAGCGAGCGGCCGGGATCGTCCTCGTCGATGAATATTACTCGCGATGTCTCCAAATGGACGATCTCTCATTTGCGCCTCAATTACCTCGATCGGGAAAAAAATCTTGAGTTTCTTTAGCATACTCGTCGTTCTACATCTAAACTCTTCCACGTTGTTAGAACATGCTTTGAATCCAAATAAGTTCTCTTCGCCGATAAAAAATGTCGAGAATTCATGTATAAAAGGTGTGAAGGATTTGAGACACTTCCTGCTCATTCGTTGCGAACATTCCGAGCGTGTCTTGTGCGTAGGAATAAAACTGAGAATAATCTGGAGCAGCCAGCAGAATGATAGAAGGTGCGACCCGAATCGTTTAGCGTCGCGGAAACCGAGCGACTCGTAAATCAGTAAACTTGACCTTGCAACGCACGTGCGCGCGAGTGCAGCGGCTTGTTTTCCGACGCGATAGTGCCGCAATTAGTACCTGTCCGTGATCAATTAATAATCCCGGCGCGCAGCTAGAGCTCCTCGTCGTCGTGGACGTCTTCTTGGCATTCGACGTACCGTCGTTCGACGAATCCACTAATTAATCCGCGCGCGGACGGCGGATAATGATTAATCACGTCGCTCTTGTTGGAAGTTTCGTCGTCTGTCGTTCGATCGGTCGTATTATTATCGATATTATTGTAGTTGGAGAAGGCTCGCTATATATGTATCTACGCATCGTCTTCGACTTTCGATTCGACACGGTCGCCCGCAAAGAATATCTTTCGCCGAATAATCCTCGATCGAAAACTCGCTTGAGGATAATAATTATGGATCTTTCTCTCTCCCTTCCTTTTCGTTATACGCGTCTCTTCCTCTCCTTTCGGCCGGCTCCGCTTAGAAGGCGCGCATTAGGAATAATTGTCGGCTGTCACGCGCCTCACCTCGCATCTGACCCCTCCTGTCGTATTTCACTCGATAATAATTGTCGGTGATAATTCATTTTATCCGACGCAAGTGAAGTAAGAGCGTATTTTCCGGCAACGTATTAATTACGACGGGACTTTGCGCCCGGAGATGTTTCGAACGTCTACCCGCGACATTCTCGTCCTTGTTGCAGCGCATTATCTTCGACAACGTGGTTATTGTCGACGAACGTTAACGCGCGCCATAACGGTATAAGCGTATAACTCGAAGGGAGCCGATTAAAGGGAGCCAGGATTATGGCACGAGCGCGCGATTGCAAATACGCTATTTTTATATATGCGATCAGCGAATCCTCATAATTTCAGACATCTCTATTCGGAGACCGCTTGAGCCGCAAGCGTAATAAGAAGACGAAAGGGAAATAATCGTCTGTCGCGAGGCACGATACCGCGCGGCACGTGACATTCGACAAGTCACGAGCAGGCATTTCCGCAGCGGTTCCGCAGACGTGACACGATCTCTTCCACTTCTTACGTGTTCGTGAGTCGTCCTTCTTTCTCCGTTCTCTTCCCGCCACCCTCTATTTCGTCGGGAAGCAGGTACGGATTGGCTAAAAAATTAATCTGCATAAAATTTGAATGTATAAGTTTTTCACTTGTCTAGCTTCATGGAAAATGGAACAACGGGTATTTTTTCAAATAATATATTCTTTTCTGCAAGAAATTTTTTATTTATAAAATATAATAGTAATTTTTATTTATAATATGTAATATAATTTTATATCATGTTTGATATTAATACAAAATTATACATATTAATTGTACGTTATTAATCTAACGAAGTGATATAATATTATACAACAAAAGGTATAATTACATGTAACGCCGATCCTTTAGGTTTTTTTTCTCTTAATTTTTTTTATAAATATTGCTAGGCCGCCCCTGATCGAGATACGGGAGCCCACGTGATATTCGGCATTGGAAATGCACGTCGCGAAACGCACTTCGCAGGCAACTCACGCGCCGTTCGGCGACGATTTATAAACGTTAATGGGTTAATATCGCCGCGCGGTTCTCGGAGGAACGCAATCACGAGAGGTCCGGCGGAGAGATATCGCGCATCCGGGGGATGAAGAACGCCGATCACCGAGATAAAAAGCGCGGCTCGATGGACCACGCCATATATATGTATAATCTACGGCTTCATATTCGTGGCGGAGCGCGGCTACACGATAAACGCATGATGGATGACGTACAATAAATACCGGAGGCAGGGTTTTTTTAGGTTATCTATTATATGGCATACTATCAATAATTAATCGTGACGCGTTGCCGACGAATCGAATAAATAATTCAATCGCCGACAGTTCTGAGACCAATTTTATCAAAACAGCTCGGGCAATTAGATTTATCGCTGTAACGTCGAACGGAACCGTGTTGAGACACGCGTCAAAGAGGAGCGTTAGATAGAACGGCTCTTATCGCGATTAATGAAAATCCGGGCGAGAAGGTCGTGGGAAAGTCGCCGCCTGTGATCTCGATGAATCGTACGTATCCGCGAACGGAGAGCTGGATCAGGGGTGAGAGGAGGCGATGGTGAAGCGGGGAAAGGGAGAGGATACGGGAATCGCCTCTGGTGGTCAAGCGAGCAGACAGGAATCCCGATACTTTCGTCGGACTCGCGCGTACCTACGCGCGCCACGACAAGCCAGGATCGATACGATCGATACTCTCCCGTCCCGGAGAGAGAGATACACGCTGACCGGCCTCGGATTGATGGATCTCCTCTCGTCGACGTTTTCGTAGTCGAGCCTTCGTAGCGCGCGCCATTGTGCAACCAACGTCGCCGCGCCGCGCGACCAACGCGGGAGAGAGAAATTACCCGAGGCACCCACGGAATCTATGTGGCAGCGTCCTCCCGCACCCGCAACAGCGGATTTAATTGTCCGATCTCTCGAGGCAAACGCCGACGTTTAAGTGCAGTCTCACGTTTAGGATCCATCTCTCGACCAGCACTCCAGTTCCTATTCAAACGAATCTGAATCTTGCAGTGTTACAAGTTAAATAAAATAGTACAAATGTACGTAAACTAATACGAAGCAGCCGCATTAAAAAAAAGAGCTATGAATTAATCCCTATAAATGTTCAAGCAAGAGAATCTTGATGCCGTAGACACTTAAAAAAATGTCAGATAGGTATATAAGAAAGTTTTGCTCTCAACTTCGCCTTTACAATGTTATTTATAATTGCAAAATGAAGAAAGGGTACGACGTGGATACAAAAAACAGCGGCTTGTTCCGCTCTGTAGAATAACACAGCTTCAACATCGTCAACAAGCGTCGAAACTATGATGGCAAACGACGTCGGTCGTGCCGCAATGTTCTACAGAAGAGGATACACCGGGGCGGCGGGAGAAGGATGCGATCAAATCCTTCGAGTCGTACAAAGACGAGTACGAAGATCATTTACGAACGATCGGTAGATCGCAGATAAACCGAGCCGAGCGGACGGGAACGTATCTCCTCGTTTGCGCCGATCACGTCGGACAAACGCCGCCGAGCGTAATGCGCGACGCTGCGTGAGCTTGCAACTAGCCGTGTGCGCGCGCAATCTTTCGAAACGCGACACGTTAACGACAACATTAGCGACGCAACGAGAGTCCGACTTACAGGGAGTCGTGTCCGGTTGATCCCGAGATATGATCTCTCGAAAGAAGAAACGATCACAGGAGAGGACCTACGTGAACCGTAATCGTAAAAGAAATTACAGGTGCATTTAAATATACAGGACATTTCTAATTTTTCTTGAAAATTCAACCTTGGAATAAATTGTACAACATTTTACAAGTAGAGAATTTTGCGGCGAATTAGAATGATCTGAATTGACAGCAATTTCGTTTTTTTAAATTAACTCAGGACCTCTATAACAAATTTCTTACTTTTAACACCTAGTTTTGCGACGCGGTTAAATCGTTATCGGATATGCTGTCGGGCATTTTAGTTGTGTGCGCCAGGTCGGAGTGTCAGACACGCGCAAAAATTGGCACGACAACGGCCGCGCGGTCGCGAAGACGGCCCGGGCGTCTCTGATCGATGGTCCCGTGTAGTCGCAACGCGTGGACTATACGCGGGCCCGATCCTTAACTTGTTAGCCCGGGATTGCCGACCTGTGATTAAGGTAACGGTAGTCATCAATTCGGCCACGTGATCGTTAGGCTGTCAGTCGGCGACCGACATTTAAGCGGCCGCCGCCGTGAAATCGTTCGACGGTAATTTGCCACCGTTCGACGGCTCGGGCGCGAAAATGACCTTTTCGAATTTACTACGGATTCTCGCCCGTATAACTCCCCCTGTCCGCTCCGCGTGAATTATAAACAGGACACACTTCGTCGGCTCTGTTGATCCAAACGTGTCGGCATGCGCGACGAAATGCTTCTCGTGAAACTCATTACATCACGTATCTGACGGATAAATCGATGTTGATTATTTTATTTTTATTTTTTTTATGTATTTAATTACAGTAAATTTTATACTCTTTACGACACAAGACAAGTGTGATGTATATCTCTCCGAGATATAAATTATTTTATTTTCTAACGTATTGAGTAAAGGCATGTCTATTCTTTAAGTGGTTACGGAGCAACGTGAGGTATCTTAGATAGTATTCTTAAAATAGCTCATACAGCGCTTATCCGCTCGTTTATCCTAATAGCCAGAAGCTTCTTTCACGGTGTCTAGAGAAGAAGAGTTATCATTGTAACGAGTCGCTAACAAGACGCAATTTTTTTTATCTTTCTTACCCATTTCCCTTAATCATATTTGCTTCTGTAAAAATCAAATTGTCGAATATTAAATATCTGAAGAATGTCCCAGAATTTTAATTATATCTTCTATGGCATAGTTTTGTCAATTTGAAGTCAGTTTCTCTTAATTAAGATCTCTATACTAATAATTTCTCTGAATTATAATGGTAATTAACAAAATCTTATTGATCCATTTTGCTTCGTTAGAATATACCCCAACATAATCGTGCAGGAAATACGTCCGCGCATATTGCGCACTTTGATGTAATACAGCGATTAATTCGAAGCGGATCTACGGCAGCTGATACAGCCGGATTACATATGAAATCGTGCGCGCATTCAGCATAATACTCCGAGCGGAATGCTCGACTAATGACGCGGTGCTACAGTTTATCGATGATTACGATGTGACGAGGGGGATGTGGGCTGGGCGATCAATCGCTGGAAAGCGGATTCCGTTTGCGTTCCCCTTCTCTCTCTTTCTTCCTCTTCTTTTTTTTCCTCGATTTTTTCCTCACGCACTTTTCGTTTCTGCAAAATGGCCTCCGGGGACGCGCCGGTCGCGCCGATTGGCCGTTTCGTCGCGAATTATGGGCATAACGTGGGCGAGATACGTCGGCCGCGCGCGTTTCCACGGATTTATGCGAGCTCGCCAAACGTCCGGAATGTCATTCGATGTGTTCTCGTATAAACGGCGACGCGCGACGGTTGCGGCGGCCGCGACGTCTGGTCTCTCTCTCTCTCTGTCTCGCAATACCTGCATTCGATTTTCATCGATCGTCCCGTGAGTAACGTGTTTTACGACTCGGAAGAATCTCCGGGGCTATAACTTCATTTCTTCCACGCGGCGAGCGAATCGATTCTCTTTGGTAATGATCGCTCGGCGTCGTTCCGCGCAGTTGCACGTCGACTAATGCTTAATTCTTCAGTTTTTTCACGGGTCAAGTTATCCCGCGATATTTTATGGCGGTGAATAACTCTCCGTTGGGAGAATTATTTCGCGTAAAAGAAATAAACCGCGCGGGATACAAGCTTGTAATTACTTTCTTGGGATTTTTTTTATCACGTAATAATGACGAAATCAGGAGAAATCCTATCGATGCGTAGTTTTAATTAACGCGCGTACCTCTTGCAATATTGATACTTTCGATGCAATCAGTCGCCGGTGAATAACGTCCCTTTTTACGCCGAGCGTTTCTTTTTAATCATTTTCCGCCGCGCGATGCACCTATATACCTCGTATCGATCATGCATTGAGTCGTCGGCGTCGAAAATCGAGTTCGCGCCACCAAATCATTAATCATCGTTGGCGATTAATAGCTATCTGCGGAAATGCGTACAAGCGGGTTTGCAAAGTACAATAGTGTCACGGCGATGATTAAGACACCGCCCTGCGACCCCACGGGATCTAAAGGGCGATTGTGGCATGTATGCCAATTTAAATCGAGACTCTCCAATCGACGTGATCGACGTAATGAAAACCGAGTCTAAGAGTGCGCGGCTAATTTGCATCGGGATGAACGACGCGTTTGCGATGTTACCGCAATAACAGGCGCACTCGCGTAGTATTGACGGACGCTATTGCGACACTATCTTCCACTCGTCGGTTATCAAAACGTGCTATCCGTCGCTTTTTGACACGGCGTCAACAATCCATCTGACTGACATTTGACGTTTTGTAATTTAGTATGATTTGTTTGCGCATTGAACAGGACGGACAGGTATAGATGTTGAAAAAATTAATCTTCAAACTCGCGAGTAGGTCAAAAGTCGCGCAATTGAGCGCGCGCGTGTCGCGCATGGGTAAAAAAATCGTCTTCTTAAAGTTTGATCAAATATACTCGCTTCTTAAAAAGGAATAAATTAATCTTCTTGGTAAATAAATTATTGGATTGTAGAATTACCTTGGCGCTTAATTTCAATTTATTAGAATCCGCTATTCCGATTTTTAAAGGCGGATATTTTTCCCGATGCGAGTAGAGTATTCTCTTGGCGACTCTTGCGCAAACTTTCCACCAAGGCCGCGGCAAGGCTCAATCTACTTGCTTAATTTATATGCGCCGTATCGAAGCGTTAAAGGCCGCGTTGAAGCATTACGTACATATATTTAGATTAACGAGGGAGATAGATTATACGGATTTACTTTGTGTACGGAAAATTAATACGACGCCGCAGTGTCTCTACGATACACGTTTAAACGGATGAAACGATCAATCTAGAGTCCCGTGTGAACCCCATTCACGAGACGAGTGCCGGGTGTCAGATAAACGTAACCGCACTTCGAGCGCGCACGGCCGATCATAGATTAAGACACGTGGAATGATTATGACTTATGACAAATGTAATCTAGAACTTGACAGCTCAATCGGCGCGTCCGGTATACCTGCGAGGGTAAACATTGGTGTTCGTGTTCCCCGTGGGGCCTCCGACTATTTAGATCGACCGATATATCGGAGCAAGTTATTCCCCGTTTCAATTCGTCGCTTGCATCATGGATTTTTATCTTTTCAGAAAATTAGTTTGTAATGTAACTCTGTGGATGTGTACAAGGAAAAAGGCAGTTAGATCAACTTTTATTGAAAAGATATATTTCGAAGTTATTCTTTTGATATTATTAATATTAATGGAAAGTATATATTATTTTATTAATTATGGAATATTAATTCGCGTTTGTCATTCTTCTTTAAACTGAATAAATTACGCTTAGCGGTGCCTCATTGTATATCCATTTAATTTTCTCCCCGCAAAAAAAAACTTGATAATAAGTTTCTTCTCCGACAGGAGGAGGCCTTCCATCTCTTTCTGACCGCGTTTCGGGCTCCTTTTGCCT
Source organism: Temnothorax nylanderi (assembly GCF_030848795.1). NCBI lineage: Eukaryota > Metazoa > Arthropoda > Insecta > Hymenoptera > Formicidae > Temnothorax > Temnothorax nylanderi. Next base: position 763,494 of record NW_027249098.1, on the reverse strand, counting down.
CGGCGTGAATCTCGAAAACGCGCGAAATGGAAAAAAAGAACGACGGGAACGGATCCGAAAGTGAGAGAAGACGCGCGAGGGAAGGGAAAGCAAGCCGGAGAGTTAATTATACGTCGTGCGAAAGAAGATTTATCGGGCGTACATTTTCCACGAGGCGCGCGCGCGCGCGCGCGCGCGAGTCTCCTACGCTCGCGTCATCATCATCCCTGCAGCCCTTCTTTCCGGCTCCCTCCGCGTCGGGCGCGTGGGTGTCTCCTGACGACTCAATATTACTACCACAAAACATACACGCGGTCGTTACCACGGGCGAGCCGCGCGGCCATGGGCGTACCGTGGACGCGCGCGTGAAACGAGATAAGAAGCCCGAACGTCTCGGTCGAGACAGAGCGGTAGAGCGAAGTACCGGATGAAAAAAAGTCCCGGTGGATGATGGTGGTTGTTGCGGTCGTGGCGCGACGGAGGCCTCGGACGGTACCTAAACCTCGGCAAGTTACGACAGCGGTAAACCCGCGTCGAGAGATTCAAGAATATCGCGCGGTGCCCCACGGAATATCCTCGACGCACACAAGATAAACAATCTCTCCCACGCCGCACGATCGCCGATCGATGCTATAATGAAGAACCTTCCTTCCTTTCTTTCTTTATCTCTTTCTCGAGAAGAGATTTCTCCAACTACGCCTTCTCTCTTCACTAAATAGTGTTTTCTCCTCGAATAAAAACGCGCGCGCCTGCGTCCGCTCGAGGCACGCGCGCGCGCGCGTGCGAAAAATTCTCCGACGACCCACTTCGCGTTTCTAACGTACCGTAGAAATTTCAGGCGGGAATCGCTCGAATTCCAGGATCCTTCGCTGCTGCGTCGGCATCCTTAGAATTCCTTGTAAAATTACTCGACACACGGATATTGCGCGCTCCTGGGGGCCGCAAGGCGAATAATGCGATTACCCGCTTGAAATATTCGCGTACATCCTTTTGCGCTCGGGAGCGCACGGTTAAAAAGATACTTCAATTAAGTTTCTGAAATATCCGTAGAACGTGGCAGATTTAAAAACAAGTTTATAAAAGGGAAGAAGAGACATTTTTTATTTCAGTACAGAATTAATCTTTTTTTCTTACAATTTCAAACATTTCGACAAATGTTTCAACAGTTTGATTAAGTCTCTAGACTCAGCAATGAAAGAAAAAAATCAAACTCAGTGAATGTGTTTCGATGGACATCTCAACATTCTCGAAACCATAGAGCAACCTCGTGTTCTTTCGCGAAGAGAAACGGCGATTCCCCGGCTATGTAGTGCAGATTTTAATATAATTTGGTTGGATGCCGGCGAGAGCGAATAATCGAGACAGGGTGATGCATGCCTCAAGGTTCATTGTATTGTACCCACGGGAGGAATACGGCATGAGGAAGGTGGAGGAGGAAAAGAAGAAGAAGAAGGGCTCCTTTGTGAAAGCAGTGTCAGGAAATCAGGATTGATATAGGGCTGCGGTAGGTTCGCTCGTAACTTTGTCCCGCGGTACCTGGGACTCGGTCCCGATCCATTAATCACCCTCGTACGAGGCCTGAACTCTTGGGTGATTAGCAGGCGTGAACACCGACTCACCGGAGATATATATGCGATTGGCCGCCATTGTCGACCACCGCGGACGCTCCGCGACGGCGATTGAGACGTCCGTCTTCTTCGTGGATTCTGAAAACGCCGCGGCTGGAATGAAAATACACGATTTCACGGCCGGAGCTCGTGCCACGATTCTCATTTGCTCCTTCCTTGTTTCCCGCGTTCCGCAAACAATTACGCTACCGCAGATATACATACACACCGTTGGCAACAACACTAAGGACATCGTTGTGTTGTATTGTTAAGCAAAGATGTAGGAGAATCATTTGCACTCATTTTTGCATTGCTTTTTATGAATTTTTAAAACAAATTTTGTTAACATGAACGTTTTTTTTCTCTGAACAACTCGGAAAAGTGATTGTAATTAATTATTTGTAGTCATTCTGTGTGAGATTTATTGTGATCATAATAGAGAGTGTTTCTTTTAGGCATATCTTTCACCACAACTGCCAGTTTCAGAAACGTCTCTTTCTTCTTTGTAAGAGATATTCATAAGTAGATATTAACATGCGTACATTGCGCGATCACAGTAAGCGGAAACGGATATAAGCACAATACGATATTAATCATTGCTTTAAGGCTTGTTTACGATAGCTATGAAAAGCCACGCAGGTTACGCGACGCTTTACGAAAGGGGCGCTCGTTATTCTTATTCGTAAGCGTTACGTCGGTCTTAAGTCATTCCCGTTTGTCCGGCTTCGTGATCCTCCGGGCTCCTAAAAAGAGGCGCTTAATTGTACGGCGATTTAACCGGAGGGGAACCACCCGTGGGGACTGCCAGAGATTCCCGCGAGTTTCGTGGGTGTAACTTACGAGGTAATTAATGCAGCCGTAAGTTGCGAGCCTACCTCGAGGACGGGGCTTGCTTCGTGCTTCTTGATGTGCCCAAAACTATGTTTCTTGAGCACGAATTACGCTGGTCCACTCGCATTACTTACCGGAAACTTACCGTTAGTTTAATGCGCACATTTTATCAATGTAATCGACACGATACAGCCGACGCTAATTTCGTTCTTTTATTTCATTATATTTAAAAGCCACATTTATGCTAGACATAAATTCTTCCAAATGTTAAAGATTTAGGAGCGCGTGAGAGGTTTTGCTTCAAAATCTCCCGAAAAATTTCTATATGTTAATCGACTCTATCGGTTTCTTGCGGTCTGATTCGTATTATTTCCTAAACATTATGTAATGTGTTTTATTCCATTCTATTCTTTTGCGCGCGCGCGCGCGGAAATTGAAATGCGCCGCGCATACCGATCTTTCTTCTATTCCCCATGCATGCGCATCGAGATCAGTCCCATCGCTCTTCCCTGTCTATCGTCGAACCACCGTTTCAAATCTAGGGCGAATATCCGGGGAACGAGCGTTCTTCGTGGAAGAGCTCGGTCGAAGAAAAGATCGCCCCGCACGATTTTAACGACGAAAGCAGCGGATACGAAAGCACCGGAATTATTAATTAGGCAGGTTCTTATGTCCGCGTCGCGCGGCACGGTGCCGCGGAATCCACGAGGATATAAAATTAGCAATTTTATACCGCCACCGCCTCGGTCGGCCGACCGATTCTCAGACTCGTGCCAATATCGATTATTGGGCGGGTTTCTTGCCCGCCCGCGGGGCGATCTCCCGGTGGGACTTTTTCTCACCCGCCTTTTTCTTTTATTTCTGCTCTTAATTACCTCCACGAGAATGACGAGATGCGGCCGCGATGTCTTTCTTCGCCAACTAGTGGGAATTTAATTACGAATTTGTGATACGTGCCCCCCTGCGACGCTTGAAAGCGGAAGGGGTTATTACGCACCGCGTAAATCTCTCGTGTCGAGGTATTGCTAGATACCGGATACGCACGGTAGAATGACTTTCGATTCCTTGCGCGATTCTAGAAAAGGATTTGATGTGTTTCGTAGCAGGTACACACCTGGGTCACGCGTGGGCCCACACATGCACGCGCGTACAGCCTATCACGCCTCCTCGCGTGACGTCACACCTGGCTATAATCGCCGGGATCCGTCGGGGGAGGAGAGGAGTGAAAGGGCGAGTGAAAAAAAGGCCTCGATGAAGGGAGAAAAAAGGAGTGACCCGAACCGGTTCACGCCAGGTCAACAGCACGCGCGCCACCCCCGTAAGACCCATCGTACATCGGCTTGATGCGCATCTACCGGGTGTACGAGCATGATTCGCAGTACAACTCTTTCTGGTAGAACTGACTTTGATATATACACGGGGGAAATAAAACGTCAATTTTATCTTTCAAAACCTTTTATATTGACATCACATTTAAATATTTAAATATCATCAAGAAAGTATATAGGACTGCGCGTTGTTTTGCTCGTCGTGCAAGTCATTAGCGTTATTACATCGACTTGGCTCGTCTTATCCGGGGAATTACGCTAATTATGCGAAACTCTATCCTATCGTAGTCGGTGAAATCCATCGGCGCGAATCCAGAATTATCTGAAGAGACGGGCAAAAGGCCGTTAGTCCGGTTCGATAACAAGTTATTAGTCAAACGTCGATAAGCTCTTCGTCATCGAGCGCTCTTCGTCCCAATGATCTCTTCTCCCTCCCCCCCTCTCTCTCTCTCTCTCTCTCTCTCTCTCTCTCTCTCTTTCCCTCTCCTTGCCAGTTTCACTCTTGTTGCGCGATTTCTCCGCCGCTCAATTACTGTAAATACACGGAGTAATAGCCGCGAGATTATTGGCGGCGTTTCGGAAGTTTTTAATGAAAAGGACGCTGGAGCGGCAAGCCTGGTAGCAAATTATTCCGCTCGCAATACGCCGGTCTCCGTCCGCCGAGCCGGCTTTTACTACTTCGGCGTGCATCCTGCCATTTATCATTTGCAACGTGCAATCGAAGACGGAGGGGCATGTGCGTAACGAGAGTGTTGTACAAGGTTTCGAGCTGTGTATACGACCGCGCGTGCACCGGTGTCTTGTAGCTGACGCTGGCGAGAGGAGAGCAAAGCGGCGGGATAAGCCGAAACGAGATCGCTATCGAGGCGCCGTTAGGCTGTTTGTCACCTCTCGCAAGCGCGTGGGTTGCCGTCGCCGTGCTCGCGTAACCCGAATATGTGGTGTATGTAGTTTTTTAAGTGGCGTTGTAGATATTCTGATCGCAAGGCGGAGAAGCTTGCGAAGAGCCGATTCGAATTCAGTCTGACTGCATTCGCATGGCAGCGCACGAATGCGTTTACCGCTCAATTCGCGTGCCTCTATACTGCGATACTCCGCCTCGTGTCTTCTTTGCGGAATGCATTATAAATCCGTAAAGTGCATTATAAGTATCGCGTTCGAATTTTCAGAGAGACATAGAAGCCTTGAGAATAGATGACAGTGTAAAGAAAACGTCGGGTTTTATCATTGTGAGATAATAATCGCGTGCATTGTTCTAAAATACGTATCAAGTTAATTAGACTATGATCTCTGTAAATATAAAGCCGTAATAAAATCGCTTCATCACGAATAATGTATGAAAAGGATGCTGCGCATCTTTCAAAATCTACATTTTTGAAAGTAGAAATTAATAAAATTTTCTTAATTTAAAGCAGGAAAGTTTTCCCTATATTAAACGAATTAAGCTCGTATTTCTTTCTCCGTCTTTTCTATATTTAGACGCTCTCGCGCTATTCTCAGCCCCGATTGTGTCCGTTCACCATTTTTCTCGGACGTTCCCGGAGATATATCACGAAAATATCGAGGATTTATCGAATCGGATAAATCGAAAATATCGAGGACGGTAGGTATACCGGTAGCGGTCTATTAGCGAATCGCTGCAAGGCTGTTCGTCATCTCACGCTTGGCTAGCTATGCCGCGGCGTGAGCTCGCTTTGCCGACACGCGACCTACACACGACGGCGCGCGACAGCTCGCCCCGTCCTTTTCCCGCTCGCGTAAGAACAGCGCTCGTCGGACGAACGTCCTTTTCGCCTTTTCCTCGTCTCTCTTCCTGTGCCTCTTTCTCTCTCCCAACCCTCGCGACGAGAAACCCGTCCCTCTTGCTCGCCACCCACCGATCTGACAGCGAGCGCTCGCGATGGCATAAGGGAATGAGACGGAAATAAGATACGACACAGCTGATACGCCTTCGCCCACCGATTACGCGCGCTAGGTGTACGTCAGAGATTGTCGATGATGTCATTCTCGACTGTAGATATACTTTCGGTAAGCCAAGTGCAGGACATTGGCTGGCCGATTATAGATACGCGGATACGCGAAGGGCGCTGACGAGGAGAATTTTCAATGGAGCGTGCAAATTTCATTCTCGATTCGTAACTAGTGCGAGACGCATTTTAATTAATCGGGTGCTTTGGTAATACCTGTAGACAGTCACGACCATTCAGAGAAAATAAGTGAGCAAGGAAATGACGGAGAACTGACGTAAGGAATCAGTTGTGACATGACGTAATATGTTTTCCTCAATTTGTCTAGATCAATTTGTCAATTGTCTCAGTTCTTATATTTATAATTTTTTGTCTTAGTATATAATATAAGAAATAATATACATATATCTTATTAGTATCTATATAATCTTAGAAATCTGCCCTTAAATATTGTTACGGAACATCTTTCTTTTCGCGCTTGTCAAATTAGTTGAATACCAATGTCTTCATAGAAACATCAACATTGTCATAGCCCATTCAAAATTAATTCTTTGCAAATTGCTTATAAACAAAATAACTGCAAAACAATAATGTGCCGATTATATACGGGTCAATCTCAATAAATTCGCTCGATAAACCCCGACGGGACGAAATTCGTGTCGGCGACAAAGTGAAGGGAGGTTTGTGTGTTGTTCGAAGCCGGAGCAAGCTGCGCCAACGATATCAATCATCCCGCGTGACCGAAAGCGAGACTTTCACCACGAACGACGACAACGAAGACGTCGATGCGGCCGGTCGTATAAAATCCTAACGGCGTACGCTACGAAACTTTTCGATTTGACGACCGTCGAGAGTTCTTCCGTGCGATCACCTCGCGATCGCGCCACCCACGATCCATCATCGCGCTACCATCGCATCGGCCAAGGAGAAATCGCGCGGCGATTCAATGGTATCGTTGATCCGTTCCGCACGGCGGGGATCGGTAGCGCGCTCGATCCGGCCGATCGAACGTGCGCTCGATCAAGACGATCCCCGCTCGCGTCCCGCCTACGCACGATCGACGCGATAGCGAGATGATGAAGAAATAAGCCGAGCGGAAGAAAACGCCGAGTTCGCATCGGTGCCGTCGACTTTTCGTAAATCATCGAATAAATTCAGAAATGTTCTTCAGAAGGCGATAAACATTTCACTATACTTTTAACTTATTCTCAAATTTTTACGCATACTTAGTGATATAGCTGACAATTGATGTTGTATAATTGAATTATGCAACGTAGTAGTTTGAATACGTTTACGATATAACTGCATCATTTTTCGCGCAAACATTTAATATCAGTACATTTAATAGAAAAGACTTCGTGATGTATCTCGCTGAGATCTTGTCAGGAGAAAATGCAACGTGAAAGGACGCGTTAAAAGCTACCACTGATGCGATGCGCCATATTTCTTAGGACGAATTTTATTGAGGAAGTTAGGCGGAGAGCTGGAGACGGAGGAAGAGAGGAGGGCCGGGAAGTATTGAATTCATCGGTACGCATTGTCGACAAGATATACGAAGCTGGGGGTTACGGGTTAAGTGGGCCCTGTACCTCCGGTAAATAAGTCTCCCCGCTTTCGTACGCGTTTCGCGCGAGCGCGTGTGAGCGCGTCGCTGACCCATGCATGCATGCACGCTCCATGCATCCGTTGTCTCTCGCGTGCCTCCGAGAGTGCATACTGGCCACGATGCGCTCGCACAGGCCAACCGCGCTTTCTCAGGGCAATTTATAATCGTACGGGTTCAATGCGAGCCCGTGTGGGACGCCCGAGAACAAAGAGACACCCCGTAGTAGTAGACGCGCGGCGCGGCGCAACGCGGTGCGGTGCGGCGCTCACTCTCTCGGCGGTCTCTTCCTCCGGAGGAGAAGGATCCCGTCGGGAGTAACGGCGGAACGCCGCCTTCGCCAACATGTCGTTGATTAGTCGCTTGAGTACGCGCACGGAGTACTCGTTAGAGCGATTCTTCGGGATCCCCCGGACGTTGATACCACCCCCGGGACTTTTACTCTCCTGGCCGGCGCGCGGCGTCGCGCCCCTCGACTCCAATTAAAACTTTACGACTCTCGCGGCGGGATGTTGAATAACTGAAACCGCGCGTGCGTCGCGTACGTGGTATGTCCCGGGGACGCATTCCGCGATTAATTTGTGTTTCACGCGTCATTATTATCTTTACGGTAATATTTGCGCGACAAACCCGGGGACCGGTTCATTACTCGCGCGACGACGATAAACCTCAGGGCTGATTGTAACTTGAGTTCTGCCATACCGGGGCGAACGTTCCGACGTTCCTCGAGATTCATTCCTTAGGCTTTTCCTTCCGGTTCTGCAACGTCAGCTATAGCGTCACGTCTATTATATCTATATTTTACGCACATCAATTGTTTGCTGTAAAAGTGATCGAAAAGATATTTTCAATTTTTTGCCATTATCGAGAATGGTTTAAAGATACGAGATGCGTATGCGATTTCGATAGAGATTGCTGGAAAACCGGCGAGGATAAACGCTGCTGATTTCTGAGATCAGAGATCATACTCGATGTAATCCGCGATGAGGCGATCCCGGGTACGATCGATTCAGGGAAAAGGGATCTGCGTGGATATTGTTTGTACGTAACTTACATATACAGGAAGAAACAAGGTACAAAACGGCGGTTCCACATGACCCACGACCTCGCCTCTAATGAGCGGCAAAGCTTGCGGCTATTGTAAGAGAATCTCCTCCTCCCGCGTCGTCTGAGGGCTTCTCTCCGTTTTCTTCGTGCTCTGCCCTCCACCCGAATCCTTTCTCCGGTCTGGCCGTGCTCTCATACTTTTAACTCGAATACAATAAGACAGAAGAAAATTCGATCCTCCCTGTGATTCTGCATGGAGGCGCATTTATCATAGCTTATATATGCTAACTTGCCCACGGCTACAAAAGGAGATTAACAAATATTTTCCTGCAAGAATTGATATACAAACTGCGTCGGAATCTCTGTTATTTTAACAATAGATTTTATAATCAATTTATAATCGAGCTCCTTGTGCTAAAATCGATGCATTATTTTAGGTTTTTTTATAATAAAAAATAGAACTAAGTTGTTACCTGTCGACACTGTATTCAATAAAATGTTTTCGCTCGATTCGCGGTTACTTACATCAGATAGATTGGATGTTAAAGGATAACGTCTCCGAACCGCGATATTTCGCGCAGAATCTCCGCGAGTCGCGATGACCGCGTGGTCATCGCCAAGAGGAAGATCGGTGATTCCACGAAGCGATCGGTGAGAGGAAAAAAAAGGATGAAACGCAACGGGAGAGAGAGACGACCCGACCCGAGCGAACCCGCGAGCTCGCCGCACCGTTCTTGTCGAGCGAATCGACGGGCGCGGCGAAGGGGAACACCCTGTACATGCCGACGACATTCCCGAAGTGCAGCGCGCAGTTTTTCGCGGCTACCAGTGCAGCGAGTAGCCTGTGACGAGCGAACGAGTGACTCAGAGGCATCGAGGTAGACGCAAGGGCGAAACAACACGCACGTGCTTCCTCGCGTACGCGTCTCTACGTGCATCCATGTACACGTGTATACACGCGCGCGCTCCGTTCGTGCGTGCGTGCGTTGCCGTACGCGCGTGTGCGCACGTACGCGCGCCTGCGGCCGGATCGCGCGGAGCGATCGCGGAGAGGAAAGGAAAAAGGGAGAAGCGCGAGATTTATTTGCCCGAATTTCGATGGCCGCCGCCGTTGGCCGCGCCGCTTCCGAAGAATGCATCTCGCATTCGGGATCTTTCGCGGAATATGTCTTACGGTGGATTCCCTCGAGGAGGTTCCCCTCGAGTGCTCGATCATCGCTTTTCCGAATTCGCTCCCGCCGCGTTGGAGATCTTTAATGTCCGCTTTGCTTAAAGAACAACGTCAAAGACGAGAGAAAATATTCCAAAAAAGAGTTTTCGCGATTTACGTTTGAAAGTTTTATGTAATTGTGATACATTCTAGATTTAGAAACGTTTTAACCATCTTATTGACGCGCCTAGTTTTAGCCTGAAAATTTAATAATTATTATCAGGGGACTCGTGGTCACTATCTCGAGCTGGATCGCAACGATATCCGATAAATCAATATCCGACCAACGATCGCAGACGTGCGTCTCACCGATGATATATCGTTTTGTCGTGGATTCTCTCGAATCGGCGCTATTAGGCCATCGACGTCGCCGATGCTTTTTGTGGGGGGAATCACGCGAGGTTCACCTCGCGTGTCCCATGTGTCCCGTAAACGATGGCGACTAGTACCGCGTTTAACTAATGTGTCGGACCGGTTAGGAGCGTATTGATCAGAGACCGAGGCTAGATTTATGTCGGCGAATGATTCACGGCATGTGATTTACAGCGGATTGTCCGATGCGCGCGCATACTGATTGAGCATTTATGCCGCTCTCCCGGCATCGTAATCATTTATTGGGTTAAGGTGAAATTCTCCTTCTTCCCTCCTATCGAAGGGTACATTCGGATTTATCTTTCTGCTACGGCTACGTGCCTCAACGTTTCGATATCCAAATTCACAGAATGGAAGATTCATCTTTACGGAAAGAAATTAAAACTATTGATTTGACAGGAAATATCATGTCGAAATATCACAGATTTCGAAATAAACCTTGGGCTTTATGTTACTTTCCTCTCTACGTGACGTATTTACTTTTTACGTTTCCTGAAATTTGATAAGTATAATTTATTGATGAAATTTTTCGCTCTCGCACAATCGTTACGGAATCGAAGTTACATACTCGATTCGCGGCGTTTATGTAAAACCACCAGGCACGGGCAGTCAGTGCGGTTACGTTTTAGAAAGCGCGTTCACCCTAACGGCGTCGCAAAAATCGCGTTTCCGTCGCCGATCGGAGTATTCGAAAGTCCCTTGGGAGCAGCGCTTCTTGTTTTTCATCTCTCGCTCTCTTCGATCCTCGATTACGAAGGCAGGACACGCGTCTCGCGTAGAATGTCGCCGTAACGAAGGGGCCTCTTCTCTTTCTCTCTCTGTCTCTCGCTCTTGTTTCCTTCCGTGCGTCCTCACGAGGATGTGCTCCTCGAGACCGTCCTTTACCTCCTCAGCATCCCACCGGGTGATCCCTTGGTACCGATGAACGTTTAAATTAGGCAGAGAATCCTTCGGAATGCGCGAAAGAAACGACGAGACCGGCATTCCGCGAGGTTTTGATACGCCTTTGGGCGTATCACGCTCGTGGGGCACTATTAGCCCTTATGCGGCAGAGGAATGACTCTTAAGGGCCCGACCCGCGATCCTTCGCGCCGCGGCTTTGAAACTTACACATTTTAAATCCTGTCCGCGAGCAGCGACTTGTTCATGGTGACATCTCCGCTTTATTATATACATAATTATTTCTTTTTTCTTTATATTTATACTTCGTCATGCTATTGTGCATTTATATTTGTACTCAATTTAATAATGTATGCACTGTGTGACTTTAAATTAAACTAATTTTTTATTCCCTTTGGTTGCAGAGTCTGGCCACAGGTTGGACAGCGGCTCCCCGTTTTGGAGGATTCAACTTGACCAGGACCTTCTGGATACCATCAGCGCGATCTATCCAGAGTGGTTTAAGGTAAGGCCTATTTTACCCTTCCTTCACGCTGTACCAGAATCGACATACTCATTGAACGAATGCGGGATAACGAGGTACACTCCTCGTGCAGGATTACACTAACAGTCGAGCAGCGTCGACGTCGTCCCCCACGTCCTCAAGCGTTCCCGGCGCGCAATCCTGCAACGACAGCACCGCCGTGGTCGTCGTCACCGAACGCGGCGGTGAGCACAAGGTCGCCAAAGGCGACGCCAAGTCGAAGTCCAAGGCGAAAAAAGCGGACGGCCATAAGGATAAGGACCGGGACAGGAAGGACCCTAGGCGCGACGCCAAGGACGAGAGGTGAGATAATTTGCGTGTGCTGCGCCGTATGTAGATTACGCGATGTAGGAAGGCAAAAAGCGTGACTCGCCAGGCTGGAGGAGGCTCAAGTTATATCGACCGAATATTAATAAAACCTCGTGAAATAGCGAAATGGAGGAGAATAATCTGAATCGCGTTATCACCTTCTACCAAGTTTCCACGCGAGTATAACCGGTATGCACGCATCTTGCGTACAAACAGAAGTAATAGACGAAGTACGGCGTGGTCCCGATCGCGCGCTGGACGTAAGGCAGGCCGTTATCGCGATCGAGAAATAGACACGTCGTCGCCTCGGCACCTGTCTCGATCATTTTAACAAGCTCCGCGGGCTCCTCCCCGACGCTTTGTCGCGCGTTGCCCGCGTCATTATCTCGGGAGACGTTATTTCTATTAGCTCGCGCCGACCTTGCAGAGACGCAGCAGGAGGAAGACAGCTTGCTAAGTAGCGGGTTATCGCACGAGTCCGGAAAATACCTGAGATCTCGCGACTCGCAGGAATTTTAAAACGCGGGCACTTCGATCTAATAATAATATTTTAATGATATTAGCACTTTGACTGCCGTGTCACATGCCCATATTTAAGTGACGGTTTTTTATTTATTTGATTAAAAATAATTTTAGTATTTAAAATATTTAAGAAATTATTTAACAGTCAAAAGTAATATTTAATTGTAGTAATATTAAACAAGAACTGCACGAGATGGTAAAATCCAAAATTAAAACTTTTATTAATTAGATAAAATATCTGAGTACTTAATATTTGATTTTAAGTAATAATTAAGGAGTTTGACTTAGATTTTTTGATAATAAATTCGTCAAAAGATTTTTTTGAATTGCTTAAGTAGGAGATAGCAGTATTAGTTCTCATGGTCTTCTCCGAGAGCCTCAATTCGCCGCTGCGAGTTGCGAGATCGCGCGAGATGCTAGGGCCGCGCCGAGCGGACGATTAACCCGCAATTTAGTATCAGTACCGCGTGTAATCGTTACGCGAGAATATAAACGCTCTTAACGACCGGCTTCCTATCTCCAGCTGTGACGAGTAATCTTTTCTCGGAACTTTCCCCTCGGCATCTTAAACTACCTCGCCGGATCGTTGGCTCTCTCGACGCTTTAAAATCTTTAATCGGCTCGCCAACTTCTCTACGTATGGATTCCGCGCGAAGCGCCGCGCGCGTAATTTTCCCTGAACTTTTAGTGAGATAAACCGAACGGGCCATATCTTTTGCGTGACATTTCGCTCGCGACGCCTCGTCTATATGCTCGCGCGTACCATCTGGATCCGCGAAGCTCTCACGAACCCATCGTCAGGTCCATCGAGATAAATGTTTTCACCCTTCAATGACTGAAACGCTTCATTGTTACCCTTTTGCCGCAGAAAAAGCGTGACTCCAATCTTTTCTCTTCTATTATACCAAGATTATTCGCGAGATGCACGTAACGTTTATTTTAACGATATATTTACGTCGTGTTCGTTTTATACGATATTTGCATTATCCGGGAACGAAAATTATAGGAAGAAATACATTTGTTCTAAAAATATCGCAGAAACTCAAAATATTGTGGAAAGAATTCAATTCCTCGTAACGTTAAATCTTTTTCCATATCAAAATAATATTGTTTATATACTTTGAATTTGTTCAAGCCGGAACCGGTTCGTGGAAATTCTCGACGTGGAAATGACGTATTATTTCTAGATATTTTTAGTTTATTTAAGATCGAGTAGACTCGCGGGGATACACACTCGAGGTATAAACTATCGGACGTAGATATAACTCGACGTCTGACGTTTCTTGCTCGGTGAAGATTCGCCTCGCGCTCGAAGAGAAGGAAAGAGCAACTGTTTCCGACTTTGCTTTCTGATGAAAACGTCGTACGATCGAGTGTCGATTGATCCGTCATTCCGTCATTCGCGGCAAAAACACGCCGCGAAGGACCCGGGGTCCGAGATTGACACTCGAGCTTCGATCGGTAGGCTCGCTCGGTCTCCTCGAGCCGACGTATGAAAGATTAATTCACAAAACGGCGACGTTTTGCTCGTTTCGGTCCGTTCTTCGGACCTGCAGGGACGCTGGAAACGGTAAGAAAGGAACGAAGCCCTCGCCGCAGCAGGATAAAGCAGCGGCGGACGCGGCAGGAAGGAAGGCCGCGAGTGCTGTTCCAGGATCGGAATCGAAGATGGCCGAGGGCAATCAGTCGCCGCCAAAGGCGGAGGTCGACGATTCACCCCTCCAGCACGCCATGGATCGCAACAAAGAATGTGAGTACACATACTCCTTTCAATCCCAAAAATATTAATCTAGCGTAAGAATTTCAAAAAGTAACCGCCTGTGTCGGCCAGATCTTTTGCCGAGTTTGTTTAGAGAAACGGGTGAGTTTGAATCTTTTTATTAATTTCTTCACAGACACAATGTATATATTTTATTTTCTAAAATTATAATATGTAGGTATCATTGATCAGATTGCATGTCGGTCAATAAAAATAAATGGAAAAGATAAAAATCGTCCACGATTATGTACACCTTGTGTACATCAAGTTTCGTATGCCGACATTCGCTATTCCTTCTTGCAATTCGCTTTAACTCTGTCACCGTTTCTCGCGGCGCATCTACTTCCCCCGTTGTAGAAACGGAAGTGTCGCTTCTCGACGTCCGGAATAAATGATGAAAAGACCTAACGGTCCCCCGTCGCGACGATCGCTTCCGATCGAATAATCGCGCGCGGGGCATTCGCTATTATTATGCGATGCAGTCCGAGCTGTTGCGTGCTCGTCGTCGCAGTTACACACTGCGATGTTATACCGAGGTACCGAGCACTTCCTCGGAGAAGGCGCCTATAATTGAAGGGGAAGGCGCGGTGTGATGGCTCTTTTTAACATTCGCGGGCAACTTGCCATTATCCCACGGCGACTGTAATCATCCGCTCGTTATTCGGCGCATAGCTCGCTATGCGGCCCTCGATTATCGATTCGGAATCCGGCGATTTTTTATCCAATAAAGAAACCGCTCGGAGCTTTTATCGTCGTGCAAAATGCAGCTCACCGGCCCATTCGCCACTTCCGCTACTACTACTACCGGCGCGGCGCCGGCAATCGGCCGATCGTTCCTCAAGCTTAGATCCCCGTTTTGTATTCGGAACGCGACTTCCCACGGGCAGGATAAAAGTATCAGTCAATACTACCGCTAGTATTCGATATTGCCTTTTTTAAGTGAGAAACACATAAGCGAATAATCGACAGTATCTCGATAGAAGTGTTTTAATTTTATATAGGAATAATTTTTTTTATTGTTATAAATATCGGATTTTATATATAACAATTTTTCTACACAGAAACTGTAAATTTAACTCAAAAATACTCTTTACAAAATATATGAGATTAAGTCTGAGATGTTCTTGATATACATCGAATAAATGAAAATAATTTTAAGAAGATTACCCGAAAATAAGCGTGTAAATATCACTCGATGCCGCTTTGAAAACTTCGCGGTGAGTTTCTTCCGCGATGAATCAAACGTGTGCCCAGTTTTTTCATCCACGAATTTCGCGGTGTATAACATATATACGCCGATTCGTCGTGGTTGACTTCCTTGTTAAAGTTACTGGCCATCGCGTGCGCAGTCTTTAGAACGTCATTTTGTCGCGTTTATCGATCGCCTTTTTCTGTAATTACTTGCCATCAGGCGCTCTCGAGGCGCTCTCCCTTCACGATCTCCGCGAAGGACGCGCATCGCGCAACGAGATCAGAGCACACGCAGCACGCCTGAACAATGTGTACGTACTTACCACTTTTAACGAAGGAACACAATATCCCCGTAGACGGCCGTGGAAATCAATAACAGCCTTTTGAAACCTTTTTCAAATAAGATTTTAAAAGTCACGCATTTCGAAGTAGTTTATCATAAATCATAAGAAACGTAATTCTATAAAATTGAATGTCTATAAAAGCTTAAATAATCATATTAATGTTCGAGATAGCTTCCTTTTACTATAAAGGAAAAGTTACGAATTTATTTTAAAACATTTAATAGTAAGTTCCTCCAAAATTTCCCGATATTATCACGGACTGTTTGGTGAACGAATTTCGATCTGTACGTTGCCCGATCACCTGTACGTGTGCACACACTGAGAAGTGTGCGTGCGACTGTCTACGGGAAAGAGACAGAGTCGGGCATTCGTGCAGACAGGTAGGTGCAGATTCGCGTGTGAGGGCCGTGTACACGAGTGTATATGTATAATATACACACGAGAGACAGGAGGCATGCCTATTTATAACGGTGATATCATCGCCGATTACCTACGCTTTCGCGTGGACAATCGTAAATTCTCGTAGCAGAAGGGTGCGGGTTTGATGCGTTACCAAATCCCTCGCAATCTTTCTTTTTGTTTCTTTTTTTATTGTCCGTATATAATACATGTATAATTTTTGTGTGACTATTATCTCTATTTCTTCGATATCTCAATCATACAGATCGAATATAATTAAAAGAGATATCTTGAATAATCGAAAATTAAATCTTCCTTGTCTAAGAACATCCTTTCTTAGTGGCTTTCACGAACTAATTTTATTAATATCTGATCATAGTTGCAATATTATAAATCAAGTGAATAAAAATTATATAATGAAAGGAAAGTAAAAGAAAATTTGGAAAAATAAATGTATTATCTCTTATTATAATATTTTTTATAAGCATTGCAAGTAATGTTGACTCACAATATTAAGACATTGGTAAGATCATTAATTAAACAAATTATATTCTTTACTTAATTCATATATATGATCGATTCTTCATTATCCGTATTCTCGTCGATTTTTTCTTAATTGTTCTTTTTATTTCTCTGAGTTTGCGCGATTTACATAACTTACGAAATTTCAAATTAGGTCGAAAAAGTAAAGATGTATCTTATATTCTCCCAATCGTATCTCTATTTCGCAGCGCAGCAAACCGACGTAATGAATCTCTTAACTGCTCAGTCGCGGGTGTATCGCGTGTACTTGAAACGCGAAAGTACGCCGGTCGCCGATTATGCCGAGCTAATTATCGCCGGCGTATCTCGCCCTAAACGACGACGATGCATGCACTCGTTATACCGGTGCGCGAATTTGCGCGCTCGTTTCGTAATGGGAAATTATGTCAGAATTATGCGCCGTGCACTCGGAGAGGCCTCCTTTCCATCCTGTAAAATCGATAACCTCGAGTAGCTCCGCGACTGCTTAATGAGACATCATTATTAATAAAATGTCTCACGCGACGAGCTCGTTTAGTCATTACAAAAATTAACGCGTTTCTCTTCTTTTTTTGACAACAGCATGGAGATTGCGAACGATCAATTATAACGCTCTCGCTATTGTAGATTCTTCAAAGTTGAGTCCTCTTTTAAATTCATAAGCACTTGTTAAAAGTTTTTAGTTATATATTTATGTACTTTATTTATTTTTAAATTCTCCTAAAGCAAGAAATACTTCATGAATGAAATATTATCCTTAACCTATATTTATTAAACGATACCATAAATTAGCTTGCATTTAAGATTTCAAAATAGTTGCTCTGCATTTAAAGATTGTGAAATTCTAAATTCGCCGGTGAACGATGAGAAAAGCGAAAGCGCGAAGCATTTTCGCCGAAAACAAATGAAACGAATCGCGCGGAAACGAATTTCAAGACGAATTTCGTGCACTAATTGACGCCAGTGATAATTAGTACGAGACGTTTCGTGGAATTCCGTGTAATTAAAAGGAAGATCCAGCTTCCTCTTCTCCGTAATCCCGCATCGCGATGGCGGAGACCATGCCGATCGTTACGCTTATCTGCTCCGTATCTGTACGAGCATCGGCACGATATGGACGACAAATATATCTCAAACGCGCGCGCGAGCGTCTTAGGAGAACTTTACCAATATTCAGTCTCGCTTCTTACCTTCCGTACGGGTACCGCGCGGCGACCTTCGTATCGTTGCATTTATCAAGGCGGCGATACATGGCCGACTGGTACTAGTTAGCGTACCGAAGAAAAATGTGTTATTAAGATAAGACGCTCTCGGCGATTTATGGCAACAGTTACGTACAGCTACAAAGATAGTTCCGTACTGTTAACTACGCATGTTTTTTTACGTTTTCTGATTCTTGTCTCTGTCCACGTTAACCTCTGATGAAGATTAGATAGTCACATCAAGTAGCAAATTATGCTCGAATTATGGACCGTGATACTCCGCATCCACTTTTTATTGATTGTTGTTCGCTACTGACGCGCAGTGTCTCCTTGTATAAGCGAGTTAACTTAACAAGACGGATTTACGGGGTCGTGTCTTTGATGCCGCGAACGGTGGATTAAAATCTAGAAAAACCGATTCGATCAGCACGTACCCGCCGTTCGCGCTTTTTCATCTAAACCGTCCGAAAGCGCCGCGCGCATTACCGCGGCGAGTCGACCCGGTTTGCGGATACACGGTGCGCCTTTACTGGATTTAATTATATGACCGCTCTCGTTGGTGACCACTTTGAAAAGTCTACCGGCGGCCAATTACGCGACTCTGCGAAAACCGCGCGTTTTTCATCGCGCCGCGTAAACGGCCCCCCCTATACGCAACACAATCGCCCGATTTTCGAGGGTCCGCGGCAGCGACCAGCGATGACGACAGCGATGACGGTGAAATTAATTAAATGAAAAGCAGGATCGTAACTCTCGGCTTTTGTCGGACCGTAAAAGCGGGCCAGCAACGCACTTTTACGGTCTCACCGAGACGCGAGGCGATCCTGAAAACATGCTCGTCACCGAAGTTAACCCACTTCGTATGCCTGCAACCCTCCGGGTGAAGTGTTTTGTCGAACAGGCGTTGCGTGAGTCCTTTAAGAATTTTAATGACAGACTGTGCCTCTTTCTTCGATAATTTCAATAATAATTTGAAATTTTGTTTACTGCTTTTTTATTCTATTTCAGGCCCGTATTTTATATTTTCGTTAATCTCAGTTACTATTAGTATAACGAGATAAAAAGAAATAAAATTTTAGATATTTTTACTATTTTCGTCAAATATAGACTTTTCACAAAGCGGGGGCGATCTTGTATTTCGACTGTAAACGCGCGTGATTTTCCCGGCGTGGAAGGATCGATCTCCGGCGTCATACTTATAAATAAATCGTGCTTTATCGTTGCATATTCATACGCGCACCGTGGTGCCCCGGGTACTCGTGGGCGAACCGGATCGGAATATGTCGAATCGGAGCCGTTCCGTGGCCAGAAAGTATGCATTGAAATCGGCGAGTGTGCCACGCCGTGACGCCGCACGGCGCCGACGCAAAAATCGGCGCGAGCGCACGCGCGTGCATGAGGGAGATAAAAAAAAAGAGAAGCACAACTCGGTGGTTGCGCGCACGGCCTACGCACGTAACACGTTGCCCCGGCCACGTGCCTTCAAACGGTCGAAAGACGATTATTTCCCTGCGCGGCGGTTTGCCACGATTTTATAACTTTTCGCGCGCGCGGTTATAAAAATCGTAATATCGACAGCGCGTCATGTGTGTAACGAGCGCAAGTAAACTTTCGCAATCTGTCGAATGACCGTCGTATATTACGAGCAGTAATATTTTATTTATGCATGCATATTTTAAGGGACGTAAAGATTTAAAAAAAAACGAGGTCCGGGTTCAAGGTTTGTCCACCAATTCAGATATTAATATTTAAATATCTGAAATAATAAATAATAAATAATCTGAAATAATAATAATAAATAATAAATAATAAATATATCTAAATAATATTTTATAAATATATTGCAGAGAGGAGTCGTTTTTCATTTATATGCTAGAGGGATGCAAAATGAATTATAAAATCGAATCCATCTCGTATCATTGGTTTCCGGGATTTAAAACACTATCGCAGCGCGCGCTAACGCGCGAGCTATCTTACGAATTTGCAATCGAGTCGCACTCGCGAATCGAGACGCGACAGCGAAAAAGAATGCGTGCATCGAAACGGGACGGCGAATTAAAATTCAGCGGCCAACGGCGACGGAAAACATCGACGAGAGGAAGGAAGTGGCGTTCGTTAGTATTCAAGGCTGGCCACGATCGAACGGCCGCGAGCAAAAGCATGATCGGCAAAGAGGAAGAGGACGAGGGGGGGCGAAAGAGAGGGATCTCTTGAGCCAAAGAACTCCGGTGACCGAGTGTTAATGTTAACCGCCCGCCACTGCTCAGAATTGATTCTCGCTCGCGATGCCCACGCATAGCGAATTAAACGGGACATCTTCTCTTCCTTCCGCGAGCGATCGTGCCCGGAGACGCCTAATTCGATTGTCCGCCGACACGCCGATTAATACGACGCGCTCGTCGCGCTTCATCCACGTCTCATCTTACCAATTATCTCTACGCAGCGAATATGATACCATGTGTGTAATAGGAGATACCTATAATTTCACCATAGTTAACGTTAACAAATTTACATCGTAGTTGACGTTAATAAAATTACATCGCGTTTCATTTGATATTTAATATTTCAATCAATATTGCTTGCCTCTACAGTTCAAAACAAATCGTAATAAATTATAACAAATAATTATATTACCATAAATTCAAACAGATAATTTTATGATAAATAAAATACAATAAATTTCAATTTGTTGCTAAATAATTACAAGAATTTCGTTAAGTTTTGCGGAGTGAACTTGCGTTTACCAAGCTTGTTTTATCTCTCGGCTTGAAAAATAGGATGGCGGCGCACGTTTGACCAGGAAGACCCAGCGATAGAATGGCGCGCGAGTCTCACGACTCGCCGTCGTTTCGTCACCGCGACGATGGGTATAAGCGATGTGGCCCCGCGTGTCCCCGCAGGACAATTCCACGGCCCACGCGCTATTGTGGTCGCGGCAAATCGGTCGGCCACCTGGCCCGATCCCGGCGCGTCATCGCACAGTGGCCTTCCTCCTCTTCCGTTCGCCGTCTTGTTCCCTCCTTTCTATTCCGCAGGAGATAATCACCGTGCCCTGTACACTCGAGAAGAAATCTGATGGCTAGAAAAGATTGTTTTCTGCATTACAGTTTGAATTACGAATACGTGTATCTTCACATAATATCGAAAGAGAAAATACTTTTCAAAAAATATCTTAAAATACAGCGTATTCATAAAAATCGCGATTTTCATGAAAGTGCGCGTTCATGAGCATTTATTTGCTATTTTTTCTTCTTATTACAGAAATCGACGTATTAATTTTACTCTTTTATTTCATTCAACTCATACTCTCACATTCAACGTACTTTTCTCTCTCTCTCTCTCTCTCTCTCTCTCTCTCTCTCTCTCTCTCTCTCTCTGACAATGTGCGGTACCTTCGAGCAATCCTTCGAGCCTTCGCGCTCTTCCTCGAGGTATCATCTCGCGGAAATTGGAGCGAGCCGCTTTCGCCCGGCTACTTAGAATTCATGTCACTTTTAAGCGCTTTAAACCTGTCACGCCGATGCGGTCCACGGCGGCGATTTCTTTCTGCCGGTCACGGCCGTGCACACAATTTCCCACATTAGCGTCGTAATGACGGCGGCGGCGGCGGCGGCGGTAACGGCGGCAGGTCGTCCCCGAATCGCAACGTAGTTATTACCATTTCATTACCTCCCGGCGAAAAGGCGGCGAACGACGCGTAAATTACGCATCGTGACATAAAGTACGCCCAATTTGCCGCTCGCGCGCGCACGTATACGCGTGCACGCACGCACGCCTGCATCTACGTGTGCATGCATCAACAAATACGCGGGCGGCGCACCTGCTAAGACGTTTCTCGGATATCGCGATTAATTGTCGCGAGTCGCGAAATCTCCCGCGCGATACGACGCTCTCATCTTCGACACCCACAGCCCGGCGATGCCGTAATCACACGTCACGCGTGATCTCGATCGATGCGTTTCTCCGGGGGAGCTACGGTTCGCGCGGCGAGAAAAAAAGGACGACGAGGAAAATAATTACCGGGCTGCGAATAATTACACGCGTCGTGCGGGAGTCGGGGGAAGCACCGAGGCGAAAAAATGACGCACGACAATCTGGGCTCCTTTTTTTCGTCGTTTTTCCGCTCAATCTTTTTTGCGGACACTTTCACGAGTTCCGCGATTGGATCGAGAGGCGCGAGAGAAAAAGGGGGAGAGAGAGAATTGACGGAGGCGCGATCCGCGAGAGTTCCCGCAAGAGCCTCGAGTGCGGCGTAGCGCCGTGTTGCCGGTTACGCAAGGGGAAGGGCTTTGATTGAGGCGAGATACAAATTGCTAATTATACGTAATTAGACCCACTGACCCACAATGGGCGACCGGGCGACCACCCGGCATGCCCTCGCGTGGTGCGAAACCACGTCGTAGGATCGTGCCTCGCCTCGCTTTATCCTTTCATCGTCTTTATTCTAGCAATTTTCGCGGTAATATCTTGCAGCGCGTGTATCACATTCTACGATTACAATGTTACCATTCACCTGCAGTGCACACAGGAGATTACAATGCTTGATAGAATGATTTTGCAGCGAATTGAGGAGGAAATACACCTGTATGTCTCTGTGTATCTCTGGTATTCCTATTTCTAAAACAATTTTTGTTTAAATAGCAGTAGCATTGTGAAAGTAATATTTCACGCGTAATATTTTACCCACATAGTGTCCTAGAACCTGTCATAACTTTAATAAATTTATCGATGCACTTGTAATTAATTTCAACTTACGATATAGAATGTGTTAACAATTAAATGAGGTTTAACTGTTTAAGATATCCCGTATTCGCATATTTATTTGATAAATAATCCTACACTGTAAATAAGGTATAGGTTAGCATCAGAAGAAAGCATCGTTTATTCAAAAAATTGTGTATTTGAGCGGATATTTTATATGTAAGCAAGCGAGAGTTGTTTCAAGCATCACCCATCACGTTTCATTATAATCGCCGCGATTAAAATTATGCATGTCGCATGGACAAAGATTGCATTGCAAATTACACGTGAATCATTAATTTATCTCTTGCGTAAAGCACGTTAAGACAGTAAACAGATTCAAAACAGTATTTGATTCCGTGATCGATGCGTGAAACCGTTTTAATCGTTACATCGAAACGGCTGATTTCTCCAGTCGATGCGTGAAAATCGGTTCGAGTTTAATCATCACACGGTACCCTCGGCTCGCGAGCCATTTATACGCCTTTTTCTTCTTTCGTGATTTTAAATTACCGTTCGCGCGTTCACTCATTGATAAGGGCACAGACGCAACTTCGTTCGTATTATAAATTTCGGCCGTTAAACTGCGCATCCTTTCTCCTCGCGCGAAAACGAATTTCGCCACCGAGTGGCGACAGATAAGCTGCGCGTCGCGTTATGGCGTCATAAAGAGACGATTATCTTAATTAACTAGGGAATTGTTTTGGCCCACGCATTTTGCGGCGCGCTACCCACGTGCGCAGCTTTGTGTCAGGGTTTTTGACGTCGCTGCGCGCAACAAAGCGCGTTTTTAGAAATTCTTATTAAAAGCAGAGAAATAGAAAATCCGTTTATATATGACTCGTCTTCGTTGAACGTATGCTGGGGCGCTATTCTGATTATATAGTTTTCTAAAATTAATCTAGAACACCCTGAAACGCTTTGCAAAATTCAGGGCACATGATTTTGGCCTAAACTAGAGGAATATTCTCATTATTTCTTACATATAATGTCTACTTTACGCATATGCCATTTCATTGCAAGTTCATAATATCCCCCGAAGGAATCGAAGAGTTATGTTTCGTGTAACACAGTTTGAGAGCTGTTGCGCCTGTTGCTGTAACGTCTAGTAATAGCCTGTGATCAACACCACCGGTCACATCGCAGAGGATACGCGCGAGGTGGTGGAATTAATTACCGCCCACTTTTTATATCGCCTTACCTATCATTGCGCAATCCAATTAAGCGTCCAATCTCTCGGATTACGAATTACGCAATCGTCGAATAATCTCTCGCAAAATGCCACGCATGCACGCGAACCCGAGCGACGGAGGAGACGATGGTCCCTTACGAAATTGTAGGGATGTTACGTCGCGTCGCGTCGTTAGTCTCGCCCGGGGAAATATTTTATTCACGATTTGTTTTCGCGTCGCGAGCGCGCGCGCGCGCATGGAGAAACGGGAACGAGCGGAGGAGGATGTTTACCTCAGATGAGCTTACGACGAGGCTCGTCGTCGCCTGCTGTTGTCCACGCGCTCGAGTCGCGGTAATGATGGTGCCGGGGACGCCTGTCCTTGAGCGGCTAAAGGCCACGTAGGTGGTGTACGACACGCGGAAGATGGAAAAGCCGTTCTCCGCGCGCGCGCGTGTAGGCGAAATGTATCAAGGCTAACACAGGCCGTTCTGTCGACACTTGTCGACCGATCGTGACGTTTAAATAGGTGAACCCGCGTGACAAACGATCGCCATGAATGAACTTCTCTCGAGAGCGAGAAGCTGATTTCTCGACGTGTCCTTCACGTTGGCGTCCGGCTAAACACGTACATACAGTGAATTTGATGAAACTAGGTAGTGACAGCCGCATTTCAGATCCCTGTTAAGCAAACGAGCACCTGTACGCTTGGAAGGAACTACTCAAAGAGCGACGTTATAACCCTTTCTTTACGCGAAGCAATTTTGAATACGCCTTCGTCATTATATCCTCCTGTAATTGCGTTGGTTACATCTCGCGTATATCGTGTCTCCTTTCACATTCGTACGCCTCGTGCACCGTAACATGTAACAGCGAAGCAGCGTGAAGGTACCCCAAGATATTTTCGTGCGTCGTGATTGAAAGACGTTCCACTCCCGGTGCCGGAGCTTGTATCGCGTGGCGAAACATATCTTTATTACTCCAGTCGGATATGTTAAACGCGCGGGAGAACAGTAAACTGTCGGCATCGGGCGTCTTGTTGCTACTGGCAGGAGAACGCCTTGCATTAACGTCGCGCGCTTTAACGCTTATAAGTATTTTGTTACTCTTATCCAATCCAGATTCCATTACTTGGATACGGTGTAGTGTATACACCGCGTCTGCCCGAATTTATTCCTCAAGAATGATGGCTCGTGCTCAGCATTCTCGACCGTTCAGAATTGCAAAGGACCCCGTACCCCACCTTCTTCGTGTGTTCTCTCATTCCCTTCTGGTCCTCTCTCTCCCTTTCTCTCTCGCGTGGAGATCGGGAGAATGGCGTGAGGGGGAAAGGGAGGTGAGGGCCCGTGTAATGACTGTACGGCGCAAAAATTTGCAATTAACTTCTGGCGGGCGCGGTGGTGTCGCGTCGGCGTAATTGGTTTTGCAGAAAACTTTTACGTGTTTTCGCGGCATTTGCATAATGTGCGAGGTGAACACGGCCGATCGATCGGTTAATTTAAATACTGAATGCAAAACGCCGCCGCCGCCACCGCGGCGCGTACCGGGCGCGCGAGCATCGCCTCCATTAGCTTGTAATTATCGTTACTTATTGCTGGTAAACGCTGGTAGGGCCGACCGGCCGGTCGACTGACCGGCTGGCAATGCGTGTCGATGCATAGGCTCATAAATTCTCTATCCAAACCTGCGATTCGATCGCTGCGCAGGACACGGATTAGAATAGAGCACAATGATGATTCATAAGAAAACTTGTTAAAAAACTGTACTCTCGCCATGATTATTTATTTGTCAAGCAAGAAGGATTCATGCATTCGTACGAATTGAGTTAGTCGTGAATCGCGAGATATTTCGATTGAAAATAGATATTGTACATAGATAAAGCATTTATTAATATTAAGCAAGCTCTTTAAGAACAAAGAAAATGATAAAAATATAATATAATAAATAATATAAATTAAATAATATAAAATAATATAAAAGAAAAAAAGAAAAATAATGAAATGGGTAAAATAAGTAATAATAAATCGAGATATCGATGTAGGAAAATTTTTGTTACGTTTCCGTGCAGTATCTTTCGGGAGGCATAAGCGAGTTTAGGTGATGCGAAGTTCAATATGACATGATCCACGTTTCTCGCAGTTCTCTTCGGATATCTAGGCGACAGGAACGGGAGTAGAAAAGCGGCGTCTGCGTCTCCTCCGTTCACTGGCTCGACAAATATCGCGTTTCGTGATTTTGAAATCCGGCGGTACGACGACGGTGAATTTCGTGAGAGCGGGCCCTCCGCGGGTATATCCATACCGCACCGTGTCGGCATGTTTCGCGGTTTGGGCCCTGGGGGACTCCAAAGGCCCGCGTCCGATTCTCGACGGACAGACCGGCACAGAAACAGCGGGGGTCAGAGGGGTCAGCACCGGAGCTCTCTGTGTTCCCGAGGCTTCTCTTGTCATGCGATATGTTGCTCGTACGTTATGATAGTGCGGCGTCGGTGATCCCCGAGGCTTTCTTGTTTTGTCACTGACAATGCTCCGCGCGCGATGCCTTTGTAGCCGCGCCTCTCTCCTTCTCTCCCGGCCGACTTCTTTTCGTTTTGGAAAAGAGAGAGTATCGTTTAAAAGAACGAGAGATATAATAGCGAGAAGGCATGTCCCTGTTGTCCACGCGTTAGAAATCATCCGGTGAATATAAACTGTTCGTGTGCCGGGAACACGATCGTTCCTCGCGCGACGGCGCTCGTGTATTTTTGATGGGTACCTTGGGTAAATGCCAGAAATTCCTTGCCCGACGACGGTCACGCGAGCAATTACTGTTATCGCTCGTACGTATCGCGCGGCTTCCGGGGTTGCACGCGAGATAATCGGCCGTTTTGTCGCGCTAATAAAGACCCGGTTCTGCGACTCGCGTACAAAGTCGCGATATTAGCGCGATATCAGCGAGTGCCATCTATAAATGACGTTTTCTACGATACTTTTAGAGCGTGTCCGTATCTATTTGCGTTAGAATCGCCATCAATCTTTCGATCCACAACGTACGCTCTTAATCTGCAGACGCTCAATTTTAAGAAAATATTTTTTTGAAATTGTTTTCTTTTTCTTCGTCTAGAAACTCACTTGTCGGAGAGAACGTAACATGTTAACGGGCAAGTTGTGACACATCTCGAGAAAAAAAAACTATAAATCTAGCGGGCCAAGCTCGTTGCGTTTTCACTTGGACCTACACCCCGTAGACACCTTTATGTCTATCCAAATATGCTGCCTGGTATTGCATAGTACGTATATTCCTCGCGGACGCTGCGGGACGCGAGGGGGAGGATACGATGTGGTAACCGCACGTGGGACCAATGCGGGATGGGGAAGAGATCTGGTACAAATTTATCTTTGTTTCGAACTTTCACGCACTGACAGCGACCGCCGACTCTGGCCGTTCTCAAACTCGGACGTGAGACACCGGCGTTATTCGGACGATATTTTTCTTGCTCTCTTTCACCTCCTCCGTGATCCGTCTTCCGCGGCCTTTTCTTCCACTGATATTATACGTGTGATAGCTGTAGGAACCGACTCAAAACTCTTTCCCGAATATAAAATCGCGACCAAGAGGATTTAAAAGGATTGGTGGAAATTTCTGAACGTTTTCAGAGAAGAATTAAAAACATCGAATATCGCATTCAAAATATCTTTGAAGATTAAGAGCGCTATCAGTAAAACCATGGATATTTTCTAGTTAAATTGTTCTTCTTGAGGAATATTAATTCATTATCGATTTATCGGGTTTATTTCGGATCATTGGATGTTATCGTTGTTACATATGTTCATTTCTCGAGTAAAGGGAACATTGTCTTATATCGAGGACAGATAAACACGTGCGCATCGGTGGAGTAAAGTATACCGGTGAATCTCTCTCAGCGCGCGCATGCAAAGTTCACTACGTCGTGGACACACGGTGAACTAGCGGTCGCACGCGGCGAAACGGCGAAAGGGCGGCGAGGGCCGAGGACGAGGGCGAAGAAACGGGAGGAGGATGGCAGGAGAAAAGGTAACGGCAGAGGAAGAAGCCGGACGGAGAAGGAGAGAGAGAAAGCGGACAAACAGGGATAATAATAAAACGAGATATCTCGTACGTGGGCGGTCGTATTGTTAGCGCAACAAGGTATGCGCGGCGCTTCTGTGTCCGCGCGATGCGCGCTCGTGTGCCGGCTGCGCCCTTAATAAAGGATACGCGTGTGCGTGTGCACTCGCGAGCGCGTTTAATAAGAGGGAGGCCCCGGCGCGATGTGAGTGCGCGGCCACGGAGCTCTCTCGGCCTTATGTAAATCGGTCGGGCCCATCTGCGCAGGGGCCTTCTCTCGTGCCAAGAAAAGAGAGAGAATGAGAGAGAGAGAAGAGAGACGAGAAAAGCCGCACGATGGAAGAGAAGAGGAAGAAGCAGCACGAGCTGCTGCCGGCATCAAAAGCAATGCCGCCACCGCCACCGCCGCGATAAACACGCATTTATTCCGGAGTGTGCTGCATACACACGAGGCGTGGGCGCACGAGCTCGTGCGGTAGCGCATGTGCGCCGCGATAAGGCCACGTTCACATCGCGTTGGACGTAAATCTTGCCCGTGGAAAATCTCGACCAATACTATTCTCTTGATGCCTCTTCTCCCATTCGGTTCCTTGGATCCCACGTCCGTTCCGAATCAATCATTTTTAATAATTCTTGATGTAGTTTCTGAGAGCTCCGTCTGAAATTGAAGGTAAATTTTATATTACTGTTCTACACAATGGAAAATGATAGAAGATACTTTTCTTTTTCATGAAGCTTTATTCGATCGTACTCGAACACCACACCTTTTGCGTGAAACGACGTTAAAATCGCACAGGACTAGAGCGCTATCGCGACTTTACATTGCATTTGCATCCTAACCGCTGTACAAACGCGTGCTGGTGATTCTTCCACGGCCGGCAGATAAGCAGATAGGCAGATGGGTGTACATGTACACGTAGGTAACGCTCAGATAACAAACGACGACTCGAGATGAAAGCTAAGCAGATGCTTTGACCGCCGCGCGACTTTTTCGTTTGAATCGGCCACGCTGATGTGCGATCTTTGTCGGTAAATCAAAGAAAAATCTTCAGACTACTGAGATTTGTTCGGTATCAATTTATAACACGATAGGAGATGAGTCAGGACTTCGTGAAGTAATGAGTTGAATTGCTGAAATTTAATTGGACATACACACAGCATCTTTCGTGAAGTTTAATTATCAAGACCTTGCTTCGACATTTTAATAAAGAATATTTGTTTTATATATACAGACAGAATTTATGAAAAACAATATAACGTACATAAAACGCATATACCATAATTTATTTAGTAAAAAATTATCTGGGCTACTTTTATCTTAATCCGAGTGAGGCATGAATTCGTTGCATTTGCTTTTCTCCGTAAGATTAATAGGTCAGTTTCCTTGAGACGAAGCGTGACTAAATAACCGCGCTGCGCCTCGTGAGTAACGCAGTGCTCTTTCTTCGATCGTAGGCAGTTGTTTGTAAGAGAGAGAGAGAGAGAGAGAGAGAGAGAGAGAGAGAGAGAGAGAGAGAGAGAGAGAAAGAGAAAGGCCTTGACCCATCTAGTAAGTCGAGGAATTATCCGGAGCCCACAGAAAGTCCTTCGATCGTTTTGTCATTCAGCTGATTCTCGCTCATATTTTCCACGTTCGGCTCAACAGGCTCCTCCTTGCGCTACTTTCGTAAAAAAAAATTCAGCTTTTAATCATTATAATAGCGACTTTTTTTACAGAGGGTGTTAAAAAAAGTGTATATATGCAGAATTTATATGGTAAATAATTCATCAAGCTGAATAAAAAACTAATAAATGTGGGTCCAAACTCGAATTTTTCGGAGTTAGAAGAGTTAGATTTTTTATGTCATAAGATTTGCTCACACAAGATCCACGTGCAGCTTGTGTGTGTCAATGGAATAGATACGTTAAAAAATATTCTGCCATGGAATATACATATTATAAGATTATTACTTAATAAAATAGTATTTCTACGATAATTAATATCTATGTTACCTTCTATAAGTATCACCAAATTTCTACAACGCATCACCAGATTTGCAGCGTTATTCATTTACGACAAATTTGTTCAATCGTTATGGTTTTGAAGTAAAAGTTTATTGACATCAATCCCAGACGGTCCGTGTCCCAGAAACCGCGGGACAAGCGGTTTCGACGCTTCCCGTCGAGGATGTGGCGGTCACCATCACACGCCGCGCCGGTACCAGTCTACAAGTGACCGTATCGTAATTGACGTTACCAGTTTATCGCGTGTCGCGCAAGATGACGGTCGACGTGTAAGGAAGCTCGCGGCAAAGATAGCATCTCGATAAATCGCGCGCTGTGGTGAAAGCGCGCAGTTTTGGGCGAATTTTCACGATTACCTTCCCGTATACGCGCGCGATTAATCTCGCGCGCTCGCTCTGCTCGACACCTAGAAGGTAACTTTCGGAAGCGTAATTAAACGATACAGCGTGGGTGGTGCTCTCTTACAGCAATTTCCTTTTTATTATCCCCTCTAGTTTTTTTTTTAAACGTTGCATAAATGAGCGATATGCGACCGCAGTAAAATTTTTCATAATAGATTCCGTCAGCGACAACACAATCGGCCTATTGTGAGGAATCTATAAATACGACAGCGTTGAAAACAACATGAAACGTAGGCACGTTAACATCACATTAATTTAAATTGTTTATCGGCGACCGCACCTTCTGCACGTCGAGACATCGTTTGAGAATATCCGACGGAAAATACGTAAATCTGTCTAGATGTTATTATAATTTGTCTTCTCTTCTTATAATTCGCATTTTTCTTTGAGACTGCATCGAGATTCGTGCAAGGGCAATTATGCAAATTAAAAGACGATTTTTGAAGTATATTACGATGCAATTTTTTAAGAAAGGACAGTACAGAAATAAAATTGCTATTTCATACCACCTGACACGCCACAACAACAGCTTGTTCAGCCAACCATCGCGGTGGTCGTTGCGTTCTCCTCACAGCGCCTGATTCGCAACGGTGAGATAGCCGCATTCGACTCTTTCGACAATGTATCGACAACAGTCGCAGCCATTGGCAGCTGGCCAATTGCTACGACGCCAGCTGCTAGCTATGGAGTGGTCTTATCGCGATAGCGAAGAATTAGTGCCGCGTTTCGTAGCCGCGGTAAATAACCCGTTCGTTAACGTCGCGCGCGCGATGCTCGCGTTTCCTTCCCGCCGATGGCATCGGGGAAGAAAAATCGCGTGCCAGGCGCATTCTGATCGGTCTGAGAATGCGCCCGTTCGCGAGGTGTTCCCCATTAAATTAGGTCACGCCGCGCCGACGGCTGGCGCTTCTAATTAAGCGAAATGTGGTCTACGTGACTCGTCGACGGCCGATACGCGAAATTCGGTCGCTCGTCACGATCTATGAAACCGGCCGGATTGTATCAATAGCTTTGAAACGGGGACAATCGTGGTATCATTCCGAGGAAATAGAGACGAGAGAGAACGAATTCTGCGAAACGGAAACATTTGGTCTTCAGTTGAGATTAAACGAACGGAGATATCGAGATTTGTCTGCCAAATTTTGACAATCTTCTTAAGTAATTTTCGTAATTTTTATACAGCTTTATCTTTCTCAAGAAAATTTATGGATATAGAATATAGATATAGGCGCTAAACGAGTATGTATCATCGAGTATTTTACCATCCACATCTAATTAAATCGATCGATCTTCTTGTCATAATGCCTCTTGCATCAACGTCGTTTTAACTCTTTATTGGTTAGTAATCTTGTCACGTCCCCATAAACATCTTTTATCTTAAACACACTAATATTTCAAATGCGTCTCAAACTGCCACGATAAT
The DNA here is from genome assembly GCF_030848795.1 of Temnothorax nylanderi. NCBI lineage: Eukaryota > Metazoa > Arthropoda > Insecta > Hymenoptera > Formicidae > Temnothorax > Temnothorax nylanderi. The sequence continues at coordinate 732,075 of NW_027249098.1, read as the reverse complement.
GTTCTTAATAAGATCAATTAATTAATGAGATGTCATATTTCGCATACCTCCGCTAACGATCATAGGAACTCGCGGAATGCCGACTGGACTCTATTCAATCATCGTCGCGGTATCGATTACGTGACCAATGGAATTTTCTCCGTCGATGAAGATCCACCGGTTGCCTGCTCCGATGCGTAGAAAAAGCGGAAATGTAATGGAGCGAAAATTAGAGGCGCAGGAAGAGAGAAGATACATATGTGTTTCTTTACAAGAAAATATACTTTTAAAAGGAAGTAAATTAGGATACGTTCGTAAGACAAAATTAACGATTTTTTTTACAAAATATTTGTCGACTCACGACTGTAAAACTGGCCGCTTAATATTTTATATCTACATCTTCCAGTCTAGTCTCTGCATTAATTTTTGTTGTAATTAATTACTTAGCTAATTTTTTCATACAAAAATTTAGATCTTAATCATGATCTCGCTTGAGATCGCGCGTGGGATCAACGTTTAACGTCCGTCTCTCGATCGTGCGAAAGAAAGTGGGAAGAATAATGGAAGGCGTCGATAATAAGTTCGTTCGACACGCCGTCGAATTAACGATCGACAAGGCGGTGATTCCTTTGGGATCGCGTTACTTCACGAAAAAGCCCGCGTCGCACCGCAGCTGTCCGCCCGTCTGTCTGTCCGCGGTGTGCTGCTTTATACCTTGTCCCGCTTATTCTCGTATTCCTCCTCGCTCTCGACGCTTCATCGCGAGAGTTCCCTTAATCACTGCCCTCTCATTAGTAGGCGTCAAAGGCACCGACGACGCGGCGTTCAAGAGAAAGGGAGCTCAAGTCGCCTTTCTTCGCGATTCCCTTTAAACTTCGATTCTGCCTTTTTCTGTTGGCGATCGGGGCCCCGTGAAACCGTGCGGCAGGCGGGCCGCGCTGAAAGAATGATCTCTTCGGACTTAATGAAGCGTAGGAGCCGCGCGAAAAGTCCCGAAGAGAGCGCAAGAGCGCGCGCGATAAAAAGGTGCACAGTCCCGATGTTACGCCTGTAACATTTTGTGCTCCACGGTCTCGTACCGCCGTCGTCGACTAAGCGGAATGTAAACCGGAAGTCCTCAAACAGACAAATTTGTTTTCTACGGAATATATATATGTATTTTTTATATAAAATTTCTTGTGTAAAATGTATGTAATTTTTTAAAAATAAATAAATATATTCATATAGATCTGAAATTGCGCGAAACGTTTAATAATGTTATCGGGATCGCTGTAATTGCGTCGCGTGTAAGGGTGCACAATTTTAAACGCATTTCCGGAGATCCGCCACAATAGCGCCGCTATTTTCCCCTCGGTCGCCCACGCGGTTACGCCCTGCTTTACGATTTGGCTCGTCGCGAGTCAGGCGAGTTCGCGAATTCTGGGTTGGGACGAGTAGCGTCTTCGAATAGTCACAAAGAGAAAATAAACTTCCGTCACTCTCTCTTCCCTCCCTGCCTGCCCGCCGCTCCTCTCCCTACTCCCGCGGATTATGTGGCCTACTGTACAGAGTTAGGAATCTATTCCGAGAGCTATCCCAAGTCCGTCTACGCGACCGATGCGCGCGCGCGAACACCGCCGTCTTATTAATGCAACGGCGCTTCTCTCCGCTCTTCCGCGAGTGTATAGTATACTTCTGACGATCAACGGGGCTAACAGCTGCGCCCCGGAGAGACCGCTCCATAATAGAAGAACCATATAAACTCGGAGAACCGTCTCGATCTTCCGCATCTTCGAACTTCTTCTCTGTGTCGGCAAACTTTCCTAAAGGCGACAAGAGTAAACATTTAACATCGCTATGCATCCTTTCTAATAGAAATAATAAAATAAATAGACAAAAATACGAAAACATAACTCATGAAAGTTGAAGAAAAATTAGAAAACCCAGAATTCTTGTATAATACATTGTTTTTCAAATCAGTCGTGCAAATTTAGATTGCCTCTCAGAACGATGAAAAATCATCGAGATCATTACACCGAAAATCGCGAATGGTCTCGACGAGATCGAGTGAACCAGGAAAGAATTGGCTTTCGCAGTCGACGTGGTGAAAGCAAGAACGAGAGAATCTCAAAGGTAGCGTGCAAGAGAACGAGTTAGAAAGGGTGGACGACAGGGGGTAGCCGGTAACAAACGACTCGCAAATCCTCGCCGTCAATTTAATCTCGCCGCGAATCCCAGAGAAAATGTTAATAAGGACCTCGCTACCACCTCCGCCACCCTCTTCCGCCCGGCAACATCTCGCGGTACGCGTGTGCTAGCGCGCGTGCAACGACACTTTATTTTCGCGCAAAGATACCGCCGCCAGCCGGCCCCCGACCACGTGGAAATTGTGTGCAAAGCGAGCTGCGCCCGCCGTCCGTTTCTCTTTTCCCGCCTCTCGCCTCTTCCTCTGCCTCTTCTCTTCTGCTACCCCTTTCGGCCTTCCACCCTCGTAATTTATCGCGGTTATGCGGCGGACGCGCGCGGTGGAATCTGTACTACGGGGGATAAGAAGAGGAAGGAGGGGGAGAAAGAGAAGAAGAAGAGGAAGAGAAGAAGAAGAAGAAGAAGAGCGGTTGCCCGAGGGTCCGCAATACTATCGTTTCGCTTCGATCATCCGGCCTCCACCTTCGCCACTCTGCGAGCAGAAGCGATGCAATGAAGAGATCGCACGGTTCGATGCAAAGGAAGTGCACTCCGCACAATACATTGATTTTCGCGCTCGCCGTTCTAATGGCTTTCAGTGGCTCTCGGAGAGAAGCTGAAATGGAAACACGGAATAGTCCGGGGAATCTGATTCGGTGAAATGGAAAGAGAAAATTGCGCAAAAGGGAGGCTGGAGGAGATAGGAGTGAAGAAGCGAGAGAAATAAGGCGAACTTTGCTGAAAATATTTTTAGGAATAGTATGTTTCATTGTAATATAAGTATCTTATTGAGATACATAGACAGAAATTTTGGAAATTGAACGAATATTTTTTCATTGAAAGTAAGAAGATGCACACTGCTAATGGAATAATAAAAAAATTTATTTGAATTGAAATTTTAGCTTCCGAGTTAAAAATTAATATCTAAAATTATAATCTAAATTTAAATTTTACATATAACAATACGACATTCATTGCAAGAAACAGGGTAAAAGAAATGCATAATTCTTCACTACCAATCACGTTTATAAAACTGTCAAGAAAAGTTCGCATTGTGTCAAAAATATCAGTACCTAGTGTTCCTAGTTCCATTCAATTTGTTGATATTTCCCGAATTGTCAATGTTATCACGCGCGTACGTGATAACATTAGACAATTCGGGAAATATCAACAAATTAAATGGAACTAGGAACACTACTGATATTTTTGACACAATGCGAACGTTTCTTGGTAGTTTTATGAAAATATTAAATAAAGTTTTCATTTTCGAGTCCTTATAAAAGCCTGCGCGCTTATTTCATTGTTGCCTAACCCCCAACTTCTCTCTAAATATAGAGAGTTAGGCAAGATACTCTCGGTGGGTTGCCATCCCTGCTTCCAAGAGGTGGCGATCGAATAAAAACCGACAATTTTTGGTCGGTTGGATTTGAACTCGGATCCTCCGGCTCACTAGACCAGCGCACATCTCTCTGCGCCACGATCGCCACTCATTCTATTTCCCAATAATAAGTTAGATTATTTAACTGATGTAAATGCTCTTACACAGGCTAGTAAGAGTTAAATAATTATTTTGTACGAATAAATTAGCGCTATAGCCATCTTGTGCGCGAGCGTATCGTCCAACACGCGACAATAAATCCGACAGATAAATTTATTAACTGCCGCGCCGAACGCATTGTGGCAAAGATTATTCCGTCCAATTATCAAGGACTCGCTAAGTGTCCCGCGTAGGCGGGTGTAATTGGTTCGCGCTACGTTACCGGCACGGTTTTACGCCGTGACAACTCCCTGAAATGTGTTTTTAGCGGAGTGGATAACGCGCGGCAGGCAGTACGGAAGCGTTATAATATCGCGATGCCCGCGCAATCCGGTAAAATTTAATTGCCCAATAAAAAGATCGTCGATGCGGTTTATTGGAGACATCAGTTACACGGCGAGCTTTTATTGCACCGCTGTTACTCCGCGCGGTCGCGCACTCGCTTATCTTGCGTATTGAATGTCGAAATATATTGGCGGTAAATACGTTTTTTATCACGGCGGTATTTTAAGTGCCCTCTCCGCATAACATATTTCCGCCGCGGAGCCGCGGATGAAATCATTTTCTCGTCGCGATCGCGCGAGGCCGTACCTCCTAATGTCGCGCCGCATTCAACGACGCGCGTCGCGTCGCGTCGCGTCGTCTCGTGACGCCGACTCGAGTCACGCGTTTTAATTAGGGGAAATTTTTACAAGCTCGTACATTACGAGACTCTCCAAATTGTCGCGGCTGTCCGGCGCGCGGCGGAGACGTGCCGCGTTACACCCACAATTAACTGGCCATGTACCAGCCTTCCTGTTTGTCAGCCTCTTCAGCGCTTCCACGTGGTGCGACGGCCATCGATTCTTATCGTGCCCGTAGAAATCTGGCTCCGAATATCGGTCAAGTGCCGTAGAGGATACGCGTTTGGTGCGTGAGAAAAGGTTTCATTCAATCTTCTTCTCCGTTGCACAACTCTAACCGATTCACTCCGTTTGTTAAACAATATGCGAAACGGCACGTAAGAGAGAAAGTTCGCTCGCGTCTGAAATAATTTGCAAGAAAGTCGCGTTGCTTGTTTGTGAGATAATTTTATTACAATGTATAAACAGACATGAAACTGCTGTTTGACTGTCGAAAATTGAAGTTTAACGTATAAAAGGAAAGGAAATATTGCACGAGATAAGGATGACTAATTACAGCGCCGTACGGCTGATATGGAAACGTGCAAGCATTAATGTTAACGCTCTGTCACATAATCGTTATCATAATTAGTATTCGTAAATTAAGTATATAGAAGACGCGACCGTTAAACTTTGCGTCTTATTTTCGGAATATGTTAACTTAATGCTTCATCGCGGAATTTATCTCGCACTTAACGATGCCTGTCAATTTACGAGCGTCGCGTCGCGTCGTTTGGATTGCTTTTTCGACATCACTTGTGATTTTGGTAAACCTGTGAGACACACCGAACTCCGAGTCACAATGTGTATCAGAAATAACGAAAAAGATTATTTTAATAATTCGCGACACCGGATATTCGCGATAGTTCGAAATCAGCCTGTGGCGTTCCGGGTTTAACAATCGCCGCTGATGCAAACGAATGATCAGTTGTTGTTGTCTACCGTACTCCCACGTGAGAAATCACACCGGGGAAACATAACTATATTTATATAACACCGGCGCAACGACGTTGCCCGCGTGATAATGAAGCAGGAAGCGGTTTAGGGGAACGCGTGGGCTTTCGTCGATCAAGCCACGGCGCGGCGTAAACGTAAATGTTATTCCGTCTGAAATTCGCGAGCGTAAGTCTTTCGACGAGTGTCTCTCGAGGTGACATCGAGATTTCAGCGAGTGGCACTTAAGAATCGAAGCCAGACGCCGGATTATAGCGGACGACAAAACGAGAAGGTGGACGGAACATGCGACGCGCATCATTAGACATTAGTCACGGCGCGGTGTGTACACGTCGATAGGGCCCGCAAGCTCCGTGAGATCCGCCGATAGAAAGATACGATACGGTCAATCCGGCCGATTTGTCAACTCGACTCACCACAAGTCCTGATTCCTTAATCCAGCGCGGCGGAGCCCGATGCGGCGCGACGCGTCGGACGCGATCGGTCGACGCGGCTTTTTCTGACTCGCAGACGGAGATCGGCCCGACACGAACGATCAGGGAGAGGATGTGCATATATTAAGTACTCGCGATGATTTTTTAATAAAAGAAAAATCGGCTGCTTTACGTCGATACACAGCGGAAGGAGATAATCGATATTGGGCAACGGGGCGATCGAATATTCAATCGCGTCGCGATGTTCTCGGCAGAGATACGCAGGCGATATCCATATATAGCCCCTCGTTCGCGGAGATTCGATAAACATAAAAATCTAGCGTTTTATTGCGAAAGGTACAAATAAGATATCACCGTCATTCGTCGAAATTAGTAGGCGACGTAAACATCTTTATGAATATTCAATATGCCGCAATAATTTCGGAAATGCCGGACGTGCCACATATAGGGCCCCGTTCGATGGCGGGGGGAGGGAGGGAAATCGTCCCCCACAGAGTGTCGCTGGTCACGCGTGGCCCTCTGGCCGCGAGGCCAATGGGACCAAACGTGGGACGTGGGCGAAGCTCAGAGAGACGTTATTTCGGCAACCGTCGGACCCCGATTCGCTGCGTGGGCAGCTCTGTTCAGGAACAACCGAACGATTCCGAAACCAACTTTTCGACTTACAAAACACACATTGGTGGGCGAAATTGGGACCGATCGTAGACGGGGAGGGACGGAAGAGCACGACGTGTATTTTGACAATGTATATCCGCGTATTCGGAGTCTTGCTTCAATTCAGTATTATCATGTCTCGATCGCTTGGACGATCGTTTCCGGTTGCATCGCAACTCGAATGTTTTCTCTTTAAAGACAGCCAAATTGAAGTCCGTAAAGTTGTTTACACATAATCAAGCATTCTCTCTAACGAGCTGTCTGCTATCTATTTTATGCGAATATTTTACTTTAGTGAAATATGGGAGTGTAGAATTAGTTATTTAGGTAGAATAAAAATAATAGTTTTGAAATTAAAAAAAATAAATTATTGGACAAATTATGAATAGATTATATTAGATTTATTTACTATAATTCTATTTAGAATTTATATATATAATATTATCCAATATTAAATATGTAATTCTAAAAAGAATAATATTTAATACATGAAATCTAAAAAGATACACACACACATATATGACACATGAGTGCAGAAAAATTAGAGACCCAACGCGAAGAAAAGGAAGCTAACGTAACAGAAAAATATATTTAAAAATTTACAATTTAGTTTATAATATGACTTAATTTTGCATATTATCATTAACAAATTAGTGTACAAACCAAAGTTTAGTACACTTTTTCCTTTCATCGTCACGTATCTAAGATATTGTACAATTATTTCAACATCGAATCAGATTTATCGTTCTAACATTTTTCTTTATTACCTTTATGATTGATTCTTTCTCCGGTTGCAGTGGCGACATGTATTTCTGGCCGCAGCGGGATACTGATAATGAATACAGAAGCGAGACGTATCCATCATTTAAGTACCAGCCCTCATCACTCGCGCCACGACACGTTTAACCTTTTCGTCGGCAAACCGTTTGCATCGCTAACACGTGGAAACCGGATAAATACGCGACTTTTTCATTGACTTTTCGCCAAGCGTTCGCTACTGACGCGCGCACAAAACAAGAGTCGCCACTTAAAACGCTCCTCGCACAATGGAAGGGTTATTATATTAACCCTTAACGGTTTTCCACAACACGGTGTGTCGCGTAATTTATTCGGCACTCAATTGAATACGATTCTCATGGAATCTTTGGTCGTAGAAGAGACAGGTGATGATGAATTATGATGAATCAAATCATATGTCCTTGTGTACTTGATTTTATTTAATAAATTCTATTTAATCGCTTGTGCACGTTTATGAAAATTCTAAAATTTCTTTCTTACATCGTTCTTACTTTGTATAAGGAAAATTTAATTTAAAAACTACATGTAATCATTAATCAAAAGGATTATGCAATAATCTTATGCAAATTATTTTAAAAACAGCGAATAAAAACTGCTTTATTCGCTGCTTTTAAAATAATTTGCATAAGATTATTGCATAATCCTTTTAATTACATGTAGTTGTAAAAAATAAACATCTAATATAAAATTTTAAATGATTTAAATATTTTAGATAATAATGTACAATAAAAAGTGCGCTATTTAGCACATTTAGAATACAGTCTTATTTAATATAATATTACATAATATTTTATTATTAAATGTTTACAATAATCCAAGTTCTACCGCGACATACACAGCAAAATATACAAAACTTACAGATAACGTGTTAAAATATCAGATGATTTTGCAGCAGATTCCTGTATAGCAGAGCTTTCTCCGAATATTCTCGAGGCCAGTTGAGGCTAACTTTTCGCGCTTTCGCCCAAACAGCTGTCCGTTTAAGATTCCATCCGGCTTCCACGGAAATTTCAACTTCCTCGAGGGACACCCGATCATCAGGGTGACGATCAGGCAATCGTGTCACGTGCCGTATACTCCTTGCTTATCGTGTACCTTTTTCGTGTCCGCCAATGAATAATTACGTTGTGTCCGACGTCGTGCTCGCGCGATGAGTTGCCACGGACGCTCGACGACACTCGTATTTACGGGCCTTCGTTTACGAGCCGCTTTTAAAGCACCTGAGGCTTTTGCTTCCGGTTAAAAACTCTAGTAAGAGGTACTATTTATACGACCATTAGCGTACAATCTCCGTCTACGTTTCTATAAATACGCGGCATCGCGCGGTGCAGTAGACTCGTTTCGTCATCACTCGTCGGCGCGCGGCGACTCTCGTAAAATCCTCCTGACAGTAAAACCTGGCTCTCGTCTCGACAGCGTCTTCCTATTCGCTCTTTGCCGTGTCGTCGCGGGAAAGTCCATAACGCCGCGAACGACTTAAAATTCCACCGGTTTTTAATTCCGTTATTCCGCGCCAATCAAACGAAGTCGAAGACGGAGATTATGATGAAAGATAAAGACATGTCTTCGGACTTGCGTTGTACAAGCAAAGCCTAATTAAAAGGAAGTCCTTGACAAAAATGTTGTAGGTATGAGTGGATAAGAGGCTTAAATTCTTTTCATTGAGATGAAAAAGAGGAAGAGAGAAAGATAAAGAAGTGTCTAAAAGTGTTTTTTTTCTGGTTGACTTATGTTTTTTTAATTTAAGCAAATACAAATTTGTATCACTTATTTATCCTTATAATAAAGAAACATGAATTTTAAACTCTTATAACTCTTTTAAATAAATTTATAAAGTAATGTTTAACACAAAACATATTGTCGAAAACATATCTGCAAAGAATGTCTCGAGTTTTATTTCCTACGAGGAATGTAAATATGTATTCTGAAGAGTGTTAATAAGGCACGAGCTCCATAATGCAGCAATCCTGTACAGCGATCATCTCTCGAAGTCATCTCGCGTGCGAATGGCTAAGGGCGCGTGCCTGACCGGTTCCCTTTAAAACTCGCCTCTTCCACGAAAACTTCCACGGGACCATTAGTTCCGCGTCCCCGGTCAGTTGCGTCACGCGAAACTATAAAAGAATGATTTCGGAGCGAATCGCGCGCGGCGTCGTCAATCGCGGTTTACAGCCGGCTGGAGTCCGGTTTCGTGGTGTACGCGCGCGGCGCGCGTTCTCCGCGCGACATTAATCGCTGCGACACATCTCTCTCGTCACACTAATATCTAGCGTATCTTATCTAGCAGTTGTACCTATCTCGTATACCGTTACTCTCTTGCTTTTAACACCGTTAACGCCCACGCGTCGTCGCTGTCGTGCGTTTCCCTTAGCTTTTTCGCGAATCGGCAATCGAAAAATATTTTCCTGGGAAAAGCAAAGATCAAAATCTTCTATTTTTGAAGAAATTATTTATTTGTTACGTATATCTACCTGTTTTGTATACAATTAATATTCAACTAATTAATTAAAGATCTTTTGATTATGTTGTAGTTAATGTTGAATATTGTAGAAATATGAAAGAAGATTATTTAAAAGTAATATGGAACTTTAAATACATAAAGACATGTCAAGACGCCAACTAGATATTTTTATAAAGAATCTATCATAACGAATGACAAACAATACACATTTATTACGTATTTCCTCCAATGATTACGAAGCTAGCAGTCGATGTCGGCTAATAATAGCATCGTTATCGATTTGTACGCCTTGATTGCCGATACTTTCTCCGCGTTCAAAGTGCTAAGAACAACCTGCACAATTGATCCGCCTATCTGCCGTACAAATAGCCCGAATAAAAATCGGCGATTGTAAAGCACCGCGGTGCAGTCACGGCTCGTTATCAATCGTGCGTGGTAGACCATGCGAATTGACTCGGGGCACGCGCCTGGCCGGGGTCGTAGGCCGCCCCTACCTCCTCATCTCGCGCCCCCCCTTGTGCCCCTCATTTTCCTGCGCCTCGCGAACGAGTAACGTTCGCGAGAGAGATTGAGAAGGAGAGAGAGATCGAGGGAGGTGACCCCACTTCTATTCGGTGCCCGTAGCGGGGCCCGCGGACCCAGTCCTCCCACTCGGCGCTTCTACCCCCTTCCTCGCGGTACTCTCCTGTTCCCTCTCTCGCAAACATCTCCACCACTCTGACCCACGATCAACGGCGGTCCCCCTTGGCCCGCCTATGCGCCGCTACGCTCCCTTTGCGCGGGTTGCGACGGCAGGCCGACTGCATTTACAGTTTCTCTCTCTCTTTTGCTCTCTCCCGCTCGCTCACCCACTCTCATTCGCTTGCCCCCTCGCCCTCTTTTTGCGCTTTTTCTCTCACTCCGTCTAATTTTCTTCTCATTGTCTTCGTTGGTTCTCTCCTCTCCTTGCCTCCTTTCTCGTTCGCTCGCTCCCTTCTCCCCTTTCTCTCTCTCTCTCTCTCTCTTTCTGTTTTTCTCCCAACACCCGTGCGATGCGGCCCACACGCGCTCGCGAGTCCCGCGCGCGCTACACAACACACATGGCCGGTCGGCCACTCTTACTTGCGGAGTGTGCGGTCCTACCTCCTGCAGGGGACCGTGTCACGTGGCCCTCAGGCCGCAACGGCACGCAGCGCGCAGCACGGGCTGTGCTCTCTCGTGAGCCGCGCACACGACACCAGTCAGAGACGAACCGAGAGACCGGACCGACAGATCGCATTCTCTCTCCCAAGAAGCGCGTGTGGTGCTTTCTCCCTCCCTCTCTCTCTCCGATTCTTTCTCTCTTTCTCTCTCCCTTTCTGTCTTTCTTCCCTTCGCACTCTCTCCCTGTACTACAACTCTCTCCTCTCTTCCTCCCTTTCCGTCCCCCTGTTCTTCGGCTGCGTTACGCGCGCGACATATCACACCCTGAGACTACTCGCGCGCGCCCCCGCGTTGTCTCCACCATCTGACGTTCCCGCGGCCACGTGCCAATCCCCCAGTGTTGTGTGTTTACGCGCCGCCGCGAGCCACCGCGAGCCACCGCGAGCCGCCGCGGCGAACCGAGGGATCGTTGGAGCACATTGGAATATTTTTGTGACACCCTGACGTAGGTGTACACACTTTCGGTGATAGAAGATCGCAAATCTCGGTCGTGAAAAGTGCAATACATTGTCACGTTTGCTCCTCGGCAACATGCCGAGATGAGAACGGGCAGTAGTGTGAATCAGCTGTGTCGCCGTACAGTGCGCCGTCGCGTCGTGGTGAGATGTGCAATCGGTGCTGTGTGTCAGCGTGTTATCGGCGACGTTGTCACGGGTGCGGTGCAGCGGAGGCTGCGACGAGGCTCTCTCGTTAGGACGACCGACGCTCCGACTGGCCTTCACGGATGAAAATGAATGGTGTGCATTCTGCTCCACTCTACGCGACCGATCGATCGTCGTCGGCCTCTGTGAATGCGTCGCGCTCGTACGTTAACGCGTTAAATGTCCCTCTCAAGTGGGACTTGATGAAGATCAACGATCGTCGATAGCGGCATTGAAATCTGCCGCGGCATTCCGGATTGTGCTAGCGACAGTCGATATATTCGATTATTAAAAACGTCATTTAACCGCGGATCGATATTAATTTTGTAAACATATTCTTGGTAATAGAGAGGTATAGAGAGCCATGTGTCGCTGTCATTGCCGCAAAGGATGCTCGTAAATAATTAACGTACCAACCAGCATCGCTAATGGCGAAGAATATCACTTTGGGACTATTTGCAATACCGTCTTTCAGATACGGTAAACGTATCTCAGTTATATAGATACATTCACCGTCTAAATCCACGTTATCGGTCGAAAGGCGAAACTGCGCATGCATATCGTTCACCGTAACGCTATTCCGGCTATTCAGATAACGTCCGATATTATTTTTGAAAAAATAAGGTTCACGATTAGCGTCGACGTCATGATTACCGTAACGAAATCCCTAATGAATGAATTTATACCGTGAACGTATCTGAATAATTCAGATATGTTTACCGTCTGAAAGAGGGTATTGCAAAACCTCCCTATTGACTACCGTCAATCTCTCATTATGAATGAAAAAAAGAACGGCGCCTAGCAGATCGTGAAGTGCAAATCGAGCGTGGCATCGCGCCTCTCGCCTTGCGAACGCCTCTAGCCCATTGAGAATTTATAGACTTGCCAAGATCGTTGACGGCTTTGGTCTTTGTGAAGATGACAGCGGTGGCAACGTGCCGTCGGATGTCGGACACGCCAGGTGTGCTAATTGTATCCGAACAGTGACAGCGGGTCTCTCGCTAGCGTTCCTAGAATCCGGAGGTAGAGTCGCCCGCTGGGGAAAATTGCATTCGGTCGTGATAAATTATTATCGCAACGGCACGTAATAAAAAAAAGCGAGGAAACCTAACGCCGAGACGTGGCCGCGTTTAAAGTCGGCGAACATTTTTACGGGCGTCGGCTCCGTTGGCCGCTGCGCCAAAAAGGTGCCAGCAATAAAAAGCGCGTATTAAAGCTTAGCCCGTGTCCGCGTTTGAGACTCGTTAAAGAGGCACGAAGCGTAAACTCTTCCCACCTTGACGGTCAACACGCAGGCCAGATAAAATCGGACCGGAGCGTTAGTGGGCCCGCAGCGCGAGCGCTCGGACCCCGGATTTGCGTCTCCGCGAGCCAATGATGGACTAATGGGCCGCGATAATTACACGGTGTTCACGTCGAAGCGCGACGTTTTTAGTGACGTTTCTCTTTTTTCCTCTCCTCCTTTCCCTCTCTTTTTTTCTCTTATCCGGGCGTCGCGCTGCTGACTGAGAACATGGCGCGCATTTAATGAAGCGATTCCTATCGGCACCGGTCGAATCTGATAATTAAATCAAGCGCCGGGCCGCGACGTCGGATATTAATTGAATCGCGGATTCGATCTACCTCGTTTCGCAAACACGTCCGGCAGGCTGGGGCTCGTTCGCGACGGCTCACGATGATCCGGTGCGCGTTTCTCCGTCGCGAGATCGCACCGCCGATTGCGGTCGATTTGGTCACTCGTACCTTCCCTCGCCGCGATATGCTCTGGGCCCTTGAACAAGAGCGGCCCCCCCGTCTTTCGATCTGCGCCGGGGCGTATTAACGGTCTTGTTCGGATAATGGACAAGATTCAATAGTCTCCATGACTCTGTTCTCCATTCGGTAAATTAATAGCCGCGATATGATCGTGCGCCAGTCGTCGTATTCGGGATTGTCAGTCATTCGCGAAAGCGAGAGTATCAGGGAAAGCAGGGAACATAACGCCATTACGTTGAAAATATTTTTTTCATCGGGTTACTCGAATCGTAGGTTAAAGAATCTTGAATTCCGATACGTTGCATAAAAGGTATAATTTTATACGATTAAACGTCATTTTCGTTATTATTTCCTGAATACATATTTTCCCGAATAACATCGATTCGCCAACATTTTATTTCATCGCTCGCCGTTGATTAGATCGTTACGGGATATTTATTAGAACGTTGGGCGCTTGCTAATGTCGGTCGAACTCTGCCACTAACGTTACTCGTAACGTAACTCAAGTGAATTTAATTACTCGCGCGCCCGTGTCCGATGATACAACCGATGTATCGTTCCTCGTATTAGTTAGCAGATAGTAAAGCAGTAAGAGAGATGAACCGTGATAACCATTTAAATCCGTGTTATTCAATTTCTAACGCCGTACGTCTTGTTTAACGCTTACCGATCGTTCAGGGGAACTTAGTCTCCTCCTCGATGTTAATTCTCTCCGGTAATTCTCTTTAAATAGTGTGTCCATTGAAAATCAGAAGGATTAAGATAAATTATGTTAAATAATATGCAGTGATTAATCCGTTAATAGATCCGCTGAATTGTATGGATAATTATACAGTAAAAGTTAAAAAACGAAAGTTTATCGCAGACTATGATCATTGATAATCAGAAGGATTAAGATGAATTATGTTAAATAATATGCAGTGATTAATCCGTTAATAGATCCGCCGAATTGCATGGATAAATATACAGTAAAAGTTAAAAAACGAAAGTTTATCGCAGACTATGATCATTGATTTAAGAAGAAAAAAATATACAAGACAGAGATGTCACGCTTCGTTTGACAAATCGAGCTAAATTCCCGGAGCGGCGTAATGTTTCTTAATTAATTCGGAGCATTACATCGTTTATCGGAAAATTCCGAACGTATTAATCGCCAATTAATGTCCCGTCGTAAAAAGATATTGCTGAATGGTTGCGCGGTATCGATATAAAATCGACGTCGACGTCGACAGTTAAAGTATCACAAATCGTGATTCGGCTTCGCCGGCACTCTGGGGCCCGCGTCTCGCCTCGCGCGAATAAATTCATACCGAGAGGGGCCGTATAGTGAAAGATCATGAAGATCGGCGCGAGCAGATAAGAATCGACGGTACTCCGGGGGCTGATGGGTCCGTGACGACGAAAAGACTCTTTGGAAATGCGTGTCGAGGCCGCCGCCTCGTGGGAGGGGCCCGACTATTTCTCTCTCCGGCGCAGGGGGTCCGTTCCCTGATTTCTCTTTCGCAACCCTCTTCATGGGGCCGTAACCAACATACCGCGGCCGCTTGTTTATCGGAAAGCGCTCCGAGTCGTCGTACAATAAAAACGTCCCGTAAATTAGCGCCCGGTGACTGTCACGTCGCTCGAGAGCCGCCTTCGTCTGCGGTTGAAATTAATGCGCGCGAATAACACTAAAGATATTGACGATTTAATACTATTATCTGTACTCACGCGGCCTGACGTATCTTCTTAATTTAGATTGCCAATAACCATTTAAAAGTTGGCAAATTTTATTACAATCATACTCGCTTGTTTTTTTTTTATATTTTTGAGCTTACCTTTATCATTAATTTGCTTTCTCAATCTTAAATCTTATTCATTTTTACTTATTTTATTCGAGTTGTGTTATTTTTTCTTTTTATATTAGACTGACGATGGTTGGTTTGATAGTTGGTAAATTTTATTAAAATCATATTTTACATTTGCTTGCTTTGTTTATATTCTTGAATATTTCTTTATTGTTAATTTGCTTTTTTACAATTTTTAGATCTTTATTTTTGCTTATTTTGTTTGAATTGTTATTATCTTTTTATTAATCGCGCTTATTAGCTTCTATCTTATTTCACAAATGAAAAAAGTCTTTTCCCATTAGCTGGAAAACGTAAAGAAACGGTATATCCCTCTCGGTATTCGTTTTTCCCTCGCTAGAGAGATATGTAGCTAAATATCCGGCGACGGTATGAAAATAAAAACTAATAGAACGCGCGGGGTTAAACGAGGTTCGCCGCGGCGGCAAGATACGCTCCTCATCTAGATCTGCCACGTTAATTTCGTAACTTGATACGTCATTAAAGTAACAAATTGCGCTATTAACCTGGCCACGGTTAATTAGGCGAGGCGTTATAAATGGCAGAAAAGTTCCGCGAATTAATCAATGCTCGATAGGGTCCGATCGCGCGCGCTTCTTCCGCCCTATCGTTCTCCGCTTCTTCTTCTTCTTCTTCTTCTTCGTGCCTCCGTCCGTCCCTTAATAACCATAAACGCAATAAGTAGGTTGAAAATGGAGATGAAATAATTTCGTGGACCGACCCGCGGGAGTGTAACATTAACGAACGGCCGGCGGCAACGGGCGCATTATGATAGTAATTACGCTAATTACACGGCGTGTACCACTTGGCTAAGGTAAAGATAGTCCGATAAACTTGATTATAATGACATAATTCCGCCATAGAACGAGTTAATTCGACGATATTGTGATGATTTTAGCAGCTCTATACGACGGGCGAGGAAATTTTTCGGCAATCTCGGTAATATTGCGGAAAGTGATGACCACTAATTTTTGTATCTTAAAAGAAATCGGCGAATCCGTCGACGAAGGAAATAATTCGTTTCACTCGATCTTCTTTAGATATCGAGTAATTTTTTCAATTACAACCGAGTATTTTTTTTAAACATTACATCGGTCCCACGTACGGACAACCTTTTTTCCCCGAATATTAAATCTCTTTTCTTTTTTAAAGCAGTCGTTCGAATTAATTGCTGGTACCGTAATTAAGAAGAATTTTACATAATGATCGAATAGTATGGGTGTAACGGTGCACAGAGGAATACACGCGTGGGCGGTTATTTAGTGTGTGGACAGTGCGGAGCCGTCTTTAATAATTTCGGCGTCAATTAAATGCCGATGCGTGGGTGCCGGGGACCAAGTCCATGCCGGAGGATTCGACTTCGTTTTGTCAACTTTCACTGCGGATCCTCCACCACCGCGCGGTCTTCCTCCGGCCGCATCTTTATGACCTCCTCCGTTACGCTAGTCGTTAAACGACGACGCGACGACCGTCGTGTGCATCCAGTGGCAAAATTAAATTTCACCTCGCGCATCAATACCCGTGTTAATCGCTTAATAATTCCTCGCGCGGCCCGATATCAATTTGTTGATCGGGGGAATTACATCGAAAGTTCAGTATTTGCCGTGGATTACACGATACAATTCCCGCAGTTTACTGATCAATATCGGTAATGGCGAATCTTCACGGCGGAGATTTCACTTATCGGAGAGACGTATCGGCGCGACGCGCAACGTGTTTAAAACCGGCAATGAACGGCCGAGGGGGGGTGGCCAAGTCAGAAATATTCAAAAACTTATTCACCGGCGGTGAAATATTTTTTGTCTCGCTTTCACCTCTCTCGATTTTTCTCAATGAGGAGCCGTGCAGCGTCGAACGCTGCCTCTCACGTTTTCGAAAGTTACGCGGCGCCCGCCCGCCTGTCCACCGGTCCGCCGGTCCGCTCCGGCTCTTTTCACGTTGCCGGTAATTTTACCGTAATTTACGACGGCGGAATGAATCCTCGCCCACGCGCCGAACAAGGAGAGAACACGACACAACGAGTTCGCGGCGCGGCCGCGTCGCCTCGATTCTATTAATTCGATACGATTAGGCCGTACGACTGCCCACGATTCTTCGCGCTAATTGCCCCGAGGGGGGCTCTACCCCGATGAGAAGTGGTAGGGGTTATCATGGGGATTAATTAAATTGAATCAAGCTTAATTAGCCGTGACCGCTCGTGGTTCATCGAGGTGCGAGGAGGATCGCCTGGGGCGCACTAAAATGACAAACGGGACGAAAAGTTCGACGATGAATTGAATATTTTCCACGCCATTAATCCTCCTGCGTGAGGAGAAACACGCTTAGTTGAGGGGACGAACGTTATCTGAATAATACACGTAAACTAAATTAACAGACAATTTTTTACTTATAATTAGAAAATATGGACTAGAATTTAATTAGGACGAGATCTAAATCTCGTTTTAAAATTAGCACAGTCAACTTTATAAAGTTATCTAATTAAAGTAAAATCTAAAGGGTTGCTAGTCAATCTGATACTCTCATATAATACGTAATGACACCAATTAATGACGACTCAATCTTTTTTAACTGACTTATTCGCGCTCGTGTCATCACGCGCGAGGATGCAGATCTCTCAGCTGTGATTCATATAAATTATGAAAGGCGGACGCTCGCGTAACAAGCAATACGAGGAGTTAACAAACGTGCGGCGTGTCGTTCATTTAGCGTGACAATTATATCGGTAGCGCGCGACCCATACACGCGTGTCGCGAGTCGAGTACTGTCCATGAAAAATGTTCGTTTAATGTCATGCGGGGCATGGCCGCATTATCATAATTCGTTTCCCCGAATCGTAATATCGAAGCGATATATGCAAATGAAGTGATCTAACTGATAAAAAATAAATATGTGTCGCGCCACGTCAACGTTGCGGTCCGCGAGACACTCGCGCGCGTGTAACCGCTGACGCATTAAACGGCGATCAACGGATCAAACGTGAAATCAGTTCTCGAGAGCATTGTGTATCCGAGGCCTCTCGTCGGGGAGAAAACGCGCGTGAAATTCGGACCGCGCGCGCGGTACGAGGCGCAATTGAGACACGAGAACGTGGGTGAAAGCGTTACGTCACGAGGGGCGATTGTTTAAAAATACGCGGGATTAATTAACGACTGACTAAGCCGCTGCTGTAAATCCCGATTGCCGCGGTAGGTTCCAAAGCGCACCGTGCAATTTCACAGAGGCCGGACCGACGGAAAATATTGATCCTGTAAAAGTTAACGGGCGTTGCGAGGCGTTGAATTGAAATTAAAAAATGACGTTTCTCTATCGTGCGAAAATTGTAGATTACATTCTGGTTACCTTATTGTCAAACGCCTCGCGATGTTCGGAGTGTCGATCGTTGAACGAATCGGTGGTTCCTTCTCGCTCGACACTCAGCCGGCACGAATCGTCGACTTGCAGGGTCCGATAAAAGGAGCATCGTTCATCGTTCCGAGGGATGGACCGAAAATAAACTATTTCTCGTCAACTACATTGCGAGACAATTCGTTAACCAATCCGCGAGTCTCGTAATAAAAGCGCGACCCTAAAAAAAAGGAGTCAGCGCGTCATCGTTCCCCCGTCTCATTTCTTGCTGGAGAAGTGTGTTTCGCGGAAAATGTGGGACGAGGGTGTCCCACAAAATGACTCGCACGGTCAGCGCGTGAGGTGTTAAACGCAGTAATATATGTTCCGCCGCGCATGATAAGACGGAAATATAATTTATTGTGCGCGCATCATCACGTATACGAGCGCCATGGTTACCTTGGACACCGAGCAGAAGCCCGAGAGGCAACACTGCGGCCGACGTATGTGCGCCATTTGCAGACGCATCAAACGAGATAAAGGTAATGAATGACACGATTTTTATCTTAATGCCGCATCATGTCGCGAGCGTTTAACGCAGCGGCTTTGCAAAGTGATAGCGCTCTAGATGCGTATTTCGCCTTTTTTTCACTTCCCTCTTGTCCCTCTTCTACGCGTGGTGACGCGCGTAATTAGGACAGGCCCGTGAGGGCAATTCGCGGGGCAGGAAATAAAAGCTGAGCCAAATGATACCTTTCGAGTGCGCATGGCGTTTTAAAAACGGCCCTCGTTATCCGCCTGACCCGTTAACATCGACAACAACTCGACGGACAATTCCGCGCTCGTTCCGCGCGGAATTTTAAGAGCCGTTATTAAGGCGGTTAATTATTTTTTTTTTGCCTTGCGCAATAATTCATAGCGCGCGTTGCATAAAGGCGGGCAGCGCCGGACAGGGAGAGGGAATGAAACGCGCGACAGAACGTTTTACGCAATTTATGTAACGAAGGGGACCCCTTTCTCCTCCCTCTCTCTCTTCTCTCCCCGATCTTCGGTTATTACTTTCCGCGTCGAATCGTGCGTTCACCTGTCACCACTCGCGGTATAATTGCGCGCGATGAACGCGCGTTCCGTGAAATACGCTCGGCAAAAATATCAGGCTTGGGCGGCATCCGAGGAATCCACGAATCAACAACCGACGACGTCTTCGCGATTTCTTGCTACACATCTTTATGTACAAAAAGTCTTCCATCATTTTCACATCAACAATCTGCGTAAAACGCTTGTATAAAACCGCAGAGTGCTGTTATTATGCAAAAATGTAAAGTGTATCAACGGTCGGAGGAATTAATTAGGTCCTGTCAGAGCGAGGCGACTGTTATTATCATTATTATTATTATCGCGTTTAATGCGTTCGCTACAGTTTTTTCCTCTCGCTTCGCCGTTTCCAAAAGGGAAATCGGGAAGAGGAGACGACAGGACGCTTACATCGACTTACATACATTACGGAGTTACAAATGTGTACCACGCAGTGGTTCGAAACTGGTTCGTCCTCCTTCGCCGTCCCTCTCTCCTCGCCGTCGCGCGCGTACGTCCTTGTTGTTTCATGCAAATCGCTCGTTAGTCGAAACACCTGAAATTCCCGTGTGGGACGTGTACATTGTCTCTCTTTCTCTCTCTCTCTCTCTTGACGCGCACTCCGGGCCCCATGGATTATTCATCCCCGTGGCGTATTCGTGTTAAGGTGACAGACTGACTGACGGACTGACGGAGGAAGGAAGCGAAGGTACGAAGGAAGGTACCCTCTTGCGCCTCGGGGTAATGGCTGTCCGTCTTGTTCGATCTGTCAGTGCGAGAGGATCTCCCGGCGGATAGAACGTTGAAAATTCGATCCTGCAGTTATAATTATTTCCCCCTGAGAAATAAATTCTACTTCTATTATAGAAGGCGAATTAACGGAGCCAATTCATTTTACATCAATTTTTTTAATGCACATTTTCCGATATACTTTCTATATATTCTAAAAGTTAATGCGTCGATTAAATGTTTTATTAAAAAGTGATCGTATAATTAAATTACCAGTACTAATCGTTGAAACGTTCAGTCAGTTCTCGATCTCAGATAGAGCAAAAGCAGTCGCGCGAGTGAAGTCAGTTAAAACCTTTCCGCGGCATTCGCGCCGAGGAAGGATCCCTCGAAGGCGTGAAAGGGCGCTTACGAAATCGTGCAGGCGCGGGTATGAATGAAGGAACGGCCGCGCGCGCGGCTTCATTCATCCGCGACGCGCACGCAACCGCGTAATCGTCAGTCAAATAGGCGAGAGCGAACGCGTTCGATTTCACGAACAACCTTGCTCTATGCCTAGGCAGTTATGGCAGGCGGGCGACTAGGCCGGGAGGTCTCTCGATTATGATAAAGCGCGTGGGCTCGCCCACGCTCGCCCTTCGCTCGTTCATTCATAAAGTCAACTCTCACCGCTCGTGCGCGAGCGTGTGTCTTTCGGTGGCTCTCGCGCTACACCTCATTGCTCGATCAGGCGTGTCGTTCCCCCCTGAATGGTACCGTTTCATCCGTTCAAGATCCGGTCGAAATCCGTCTAGAGAACCGCGTCGCGGTTAAAGAGAAGATACAAAGCACTTTTGGAAATTTCCTTTGACGATTAATAAAGAATTAGATGAACATCGTCTCGAATATTTGCGAGATTTCGATAAGAATGCGTCATGTCTAATCAAAGGTCTATCATGTTGATATATGATAAACAATGCAGATCTGACAGAATTGAATTTCGCTCCTCCCTCGCGGCTCACTCGATTTCTCCGGAGGAGGCGCCGTTTCTTTGAGAAATGTTCTCCAAGATGAAGCAAGCGACCGATCGCGTTAACGTATGGGTTCCTTTACACATGGGCCCCACGGCGCGGCGCGGCGCGGCGGCGGCGGCGTTACACTCCAAGTCGATTGCAGGTTTCCAAAGTGGTCTCGGAATCGGCGCGCGATTATGCGACCGGTCTATTTCTAGAAACACGCCGCCGACATACATACTAATTATTTTTTATCATGCCGCTTGTCTTTGGCGAAGCGGCTGAAATAAGAAGCCAAGATAATACAGAGCCGCAGAAGAAGTATCTCGTACGTACCAACTCTCGAGGATATCGCAACCGGGTCTCTCTACAAAAGACAGAGAGAGAGAGAGAGAGAAACGGGGTTCACAGGGGGATCCTATCCGATACCTACGATCCGGATAACGCAATCGGGTTTTCAGCGTACAGGAGGGGGCGGAACGAGGGGAAGGTGACGGGGATCATCGCCGGAGATGCGCGGAGGAGGGGGAGAAACGAAGAGGGACGGCGCGAATCGGAGGGAAGAAGCGTGTCCTGATATCTCGCGAGCGCGAGCGAGACCCGCAGAGAGGCGGAGAAACAATTGGCATTCTGCACGCACGTCCGATCGAGGGACGAAGGGACGAGGACAGGGTGGCGACGATGACACGGGGGGGAGCGGGGTGGATGCACGGTGGCATGCACCTGTGCATTGCCGCCATATACGACGCGGAGTTATGGCGTTTTTCTCCACGTACGGTCGCCGTACAATATGTGCGCTACGTACCTACGTACGTATACGATCGTATCTCAACCGGCGAAACCAACTCCATTTCTGGAACGGTTCGCGTCCGTTCGTCCGTCCGTCCGTCCATCCGTCCCGTCTATCCGTTCGTTCGTACCGTCTTGCGAGTGAGCCTGAGCGAGCGCGATCTCAGACCGCCCCGAGAGATAAATTAATTGTCCGCGAAGCGTGTGCGTAACAGCGCGCTCGCGCTCACGCATGCACGCACGCACGCTCGCGCATCGCGCGCGGAGAAAAACGGCAACGCGAAGACGGAAGACGCGCTCGTGTTTATTAGACACGCTAGATGAGCTCGCTCAACGCCGTTTTTCCGCCAGCAACGACTCGCTTTCCGCGGAAACGGGGTCTCTCTCCTTCTCTCAGTCCTCACCGAAGAGCTGCCACTTTTTCGTGGGAAAAGGCACGAAGACGAACGCACTGTTCGATCCTTGTTAATGTGTTTTCAGTGATAAACGCGGAACGCTCATTGGAAATTAGTTGTAAACAAGATTGGAAAGCAAACGTGATGTAATGGGAAGATCTAATAATGTGTAAACCTCCATTTGGACGCATTTGTTAGAGAATGATTTATTAAGTCAAAAAATTATTGTGTATTTCTAACGTTTTCATCAATTTATGTCAATCTTTCCTAATCATTGTAACAGGAAATAATAAAAATATAGACTTAACGCTTTGCTTATTAACATAAATTACAATACTGTTATTTATTGAGGTCGAACCAATTTCGTTACTGACGCTTAAATCTAATTATAGTCATTGAGAGGTACACAAAAATACGCAGAAGCCGATAGTGTTAGTTCGAAGAAAATATTAGAGGTATTCCCTATCTTTTTCTCGCGTTCTCGTATTATTTATTTTTAAATGTCGGAAAATTGGAGCTCGCCAACGAATCAATTAAAAAGACACCGTTATTGGAGAGAGACGGCCACGTGTCCGCTGCCGTTTTACCAAAATGCCAGCCAGTCGGCGTGCTCGAGCAAAGTGTGTACCTACCTGGCGTGTGCCTCTTCTCTTCGCGGCGTAAAGTCGGAACGTAGTTGTGGGTGTAACCAGTTTCCCGTGGGCTTAGCTGTCAAGCCCACGTGGGCCGCCCACGCGGGGCCAGATATATTACTACGCCGCAAGAGAAAGAAGACGGCGCACGCGAGCGCGACGGGGCTGCGGGAGAGGGGGAGGGTGGAGGTCGAGGGGGGAAAGAGAGAGAGAGAGTGGCAACGGACCCTTCAGGAATGAGAGATGCGGCTTGCGACACAGGAAACAGTTTCACCTGGAGGGGCGTGCGGGCCCCTGCGCAGCATCCAGCACACGCCAGCAAACGTGAAACTAAACGCGCGCGGACGGACACGTGGGTGGGCGCGCGCGCGCGATGCATATCGCTTTCTTGACGACCCCGCGCTTTCCGCGACTTCGAAAGGCTTGGGTGATTATCAGCAAAGGCGGCGTCTTAGACTCCTGACACGCGACCGTCCGGAACAGTCGCTTACCTCGCGATATTCTATGACGCGATCCGCTCGAGGAGACGCATTCTCGTACCGCGACGATGTATTTGTAACGTTGCGAATTTGTCACGGACGATATATTTTATAAACATCTATTTAGGGAAAAAAAAGTTAGCGAGATCATAGAGTGCTTTGGAGAGCCGGGCATTTTTTCCCTTATTATGTCCGTTTACCTCTAATATTCGCAATTTTGCGCAGTCTGAAATTTAACACCTATTTACGGTTGTCCCGCCTTTTAAGGGATAATGACGATTGCGCGCGATTGACTCTCTCTTTCCGATCGGTCGGCATCGCGCGCCTGTTCCTGTAATAATCCTTTGCGAAATCGCGCGAGACAAAAACGTCACATATACACCGTGCGCGAGCTCGCGATGTGATACAGAGTAATACTCGCCAGCAATTTCTTGCAATTACTAATTAATATGCCTCGGGGGACCGACTTTCGCCGTAAGAAGCCGCGTCTTTCGCTGTGAACAGTGACAGGTGTTTATCACTCAAAAACGATTTATTTACCAGCACGATAGTTGAAACGCGACAAACGAACGCTTAAAACAACGCCGATGTCCATCTTTGTGTCAGTAAAGGCATTGTCAGTCGGCCCACATGTGATAATTATCGTAACATAAATATCGAGCAATTACTCTCGTTGATTTCTGGACTTCTCCTCCAATCGATTTGACATCCAACATTTAAAACGGTATGCAGTAGAAATCATAGAGCTTTTGTAACAACCAGGCAATATTATTCGAAATTCTTACTTGCGCTAATGAAGAAATTATCGTCATCAAAAATTTCAAGAAAAAAGAACGCCCTTAAGCTCGTTAACAAAAAGTGTTTGTTTTGCATATTTCATTTACAACTTCTCAAAAATATCTGTCCGGGACACATCCCGCACGTATAATGTTAGATGTGCAATGAAGATGAGGATCGTCGTGAAATATCGGACGTAACGGCGAAGTTTTACAAGCTCGAAGCACGATGCAACGCGCCAGACGTCCATTCGGCACCTCGTGCATCGTCGTCGTCGTCGTCTTCCAAGAAGAGCGAACTACCGGAAAAAAAGAAGCATGATATCAAGAAAGAAAAGTAAAAAGATTTGAACAGGAAAGAGACGAGAAGTAGATTATAAAACCGGCGCATTCGTGTTGAAAACGTTTCAATTTGCAGAACGTTTCAATATACCGGATATCTAATTTATTTAAGTAGATTTGACGCTCCAATTTTAATAAGATTTTATAAAGCGGATTTGCATCACTATCTAGACAAGCGCCTTACGCGAAATAACGCGAAGTAACTTCGTTAAGGTATAGCATAACTTTTTCATCAAATACAACGCAAATCTTCGCGGCGTCCATTTTTTTGCAAAAAGAGAAAATGCGAGAACATCGACGGTCGAGAAATGCGGCCGGACGTCGAGGAAACGGCGGAAGAAAAGAAAAAAGTAGGAGATGTCGCGGGAGGAGATCTCGAGCGGAAGGGATCCGAAAAACGCGAAAGAGGAAAAAGGGGAGACGAGCCTCTTGTCGATTGATATAACGCCCCGATTTGCGTAATATACGCTCGGTCGTAAAGCTCCCGGTGATTTATCCCGGTAAATAAATAGATTTTGGTGTTGTTAACCCCGTTTTTAGGAGGGACACCGCGCGCGCGCGCGAGCGCGCGTGCCACACACGCGTCTCTCATCCTGGATCCTCCTGGCTTGCGTGCCTTATCATGCGCGCGAGCATGTGGTGCAACGTTTCCCCGTGCGTGCGTGGGTCGTAGGAGGGTAGAACGCGGGAAGAAACGCGCTCGCGCGCGATTAAAAATACTGGTTTCCTCCTCCGCGGGTGAAGGGAAACGGGGAGGCGAGAAATAGAGAGGGAATCGTGATATTTAAGAATTTCGGAGAGAATTTACGAGCGCCAGACGGTCGACTCGGCGTGTGTCTCTCTTTCTTTCTTTCGGAGCGAGCGACACAGTAAATGGTGCAGATACGGCGAGATGTCGGATGAACCGATCGTTCCTAGCGGGCCTGACTCCGGAATTCTTTCCACGCCCATCGCACGCGATAATCGCTCGATCCGGGGGCCCGCGCATACCCGTGTTAAACGGCGAAGTACGAGGGATAAGCCGGAGACCCGTGTAACCACCTGAGACTTGAGAGGCTATATTTCAAAGCGAATTAAATCTGTTATGTCTCTAGGATATTTCTGGTATAATTCCGAGCAATTAAATAAACGAGCGAGATGCATGTCACATAATGTAGAAATACAGTCCAGCAGATTTTGAAGGAAATTTATGTGAGATTTATTTTAATATATAGTTTAGGATTGCAGGAGAGTGTCTAAAATTGAGCAATTGTTCGTTTGTTACCATACAATTGTATTAAAATGCAGGATGCATCAATACGTAATATGCAGTGCGTGACGTGAATATTACTAATTAACTGTCTTTTTACATTTAATATAATTTCTTTTCACATTTAATATCAAAGAATCGACACTCACATTTCTTACCTAAATTATCTGATATTTTATTATCTCTCTCATGTTTTTAGTCGCAAAAAAATCATAAAGTTAGTAGATCCCGTATCTTTTAAAGGAAATAGTACATTTACTCGCGCGATAGGCGTTCGATATTGATGACCAACAAAAATAATACCGTTTGCTTTAACCGAACGCATCAGGCATAAATCAATCGTTAAGTGCGCAGAAAACGCATCGCGCTCAACGCGCGGAGAGATCTTGCAGTAAATAAAAGGGAAAAATGTAAATCCACGTGTCATTATCGCTTCTTGAGAGGGACATTACGAAAGAAACAAGTGCGCACGTCGATTAGAAGGCGTAGCCGGTAGGCGGAGCGTGCCGAAGCCGTGTTAAGCTTACATAGAGCGCTAATATACACGGTGCGGACGCGGACGCGAGCTCTATAAGTCACTTATAAGTACGTATGCGCGCGTGCGTTTGTATGCGTATCGCACGATCGGCGCATTAAACGGCTTCCCTCCCGGCTACCGCGCGCGGCCACGAAGCGATCCATGGCCGCGCGGCTGGAGCAGCTGGAGGAACGTAGGCGCTGCTCCCCGACGCGAAAACGAAATAAATCGCATCTCGCGCACTGATTATCCTATTAAGCGAATTAACTAGCGGGGTAATTATAAACATATTACACGCGCCTCTCTCCTCCTTCTCGCCGCGACCGAGAAGACGCGCGAGTCCGCGCAGAGCGTTTCGTCGCATATATATCGTTCTCACTGATATGGATTTTAGATAATAAGTAATTAACTGTGATAATCTTTGTCGCGGTGGACAAATATAATTGGATGTAAGATACTTTTAATGCTGATAATCGTGTAATATTACGTATCATCATATCGCATTGTTTAACCCCCTTTCTTCCATTTTTTTATTATTATTTCTCTATTTAATTAAATTTCAATTCTTTTCATATTTAATATGATTAGTTTCTATATATTTTAATGTTTTGCTATGTAATTTTATTTGTTCCCGAAAAAACTTTTCATAATTATTTTTTAGTTATTATTATCATTTATAAGAATGTGTGTTCGTACACTGTTGAAAAATTTGTGTTAAATATAACATAAATCACATGTCCAAAACGGTCCACTCAAATTTTTGTGTTAATTTAACATAATATGGATGTGTTAAGTGGTAACACTGATATTATGTTAAAATATTTCAACAGAAAGGAAATGTAATTCTGATCGTAATTTGAAGTTAATTATGTGTACAATTAACATAACTTTTATGTTGAAGTTGAGATTGTAAGATAAAATCAACACTCTATTTCTGTAAATTTTTATTCCTACTTCTTTTATAGAGTAAAATCAACATTCTTTTTCTGTAAATTTTAACACATTTAATAAATACGTTCAAATTGTGTTACTTTAACATATTTTTTAAGTTATTTTAATTATTTTACATTTTGAATTTGTAAAATTCAATTAACATAGCAGGCATATGTTAAATCTACACACGTATGTGATTACTTTACACAAAAATTTTAACAAGGACTTTTTTTAACACACAGGACCTCTGTTTTCAACAGTGTAGAGGATCAATCGAATCTAACATATAAATGAACGAGTTTGTCGTTAATGCGGTCTTTTGTAAGTTTATGATGTCTTTATCCGCAACGCCCGCATGCGAATAGAAAATAACGCGCGAGAATATCAATTAAATATAAATATGCCGTAATGAGCGGAATATAAAGTGCGAACGTCAAACGGACGCCATCGGGCATTCGTCACAACGATATTCACGGTTGCGTACCTTCTAGTCCTTCCCCGCTCTTTGACGTAAGTGCACACAGGCGTGCATTCCCCGCCCAGCTGTGTGCTCGTCGGGAAACAATGGCGGGAAATGCGCCACTGAAAAATTCAACCGGTCGCTGATAAATTCGTCGGCGAATTCCAATTAGTATTCTAATAGGGAGGCCGACCGTCGGTGCCGGCTGGTCAAAATTGAACGAAATTAAAAGGAATTATACTCCATGACAATTTTGCGACTCGCAGGAACATAATTTTGGGAATTAAGTCACATTTTATACGCTTGCAATTTTAATTGAGAAGACGACGCCGATTTTTTGTATTCCCTTTTTCATTAGAATTGGGCGCGTACATTAAATATCCCTAAAAGTCACGGTTTCCCAGAAGATTTCTCTGACAAATTACCAGGAAATAACAAAAGATCAAAATAGTTCGCGTAGAATGGCTATAATGTTCCTATCGAGGGTTCCGCGTTGATAAAGTGGCCGGTTATTTGGGGAATGGAATATTCCATAGCGTTCGGGATGTTTACGCTGCTCATCTCCCGAAAATCACGTAGGCGTGGAGGAGTACAGGAGCGAGGGGGGAGGAGAGCACCTTTGGTTTCTATTTCGAAAAAGTAGGAGAGAAAAGAAAAATTGTCACGTTCCGCCCTGTCCACGTGGAAGACGCGTAGAAGAAGGAAGAAGAAGGAAAGAACGCGCGCGATGAAGCGTGAGACAGAGTGAAACTAGAAGATCGAAGAGCGCAGAGCGGTGGACAGGAGAGATAAGCGGTTTGTCCATTGGAGAAGAGCGAGTCGGGGAGGACGCCAGAGGAGAGGAGACGACAAGACGACTTCTCTTGCGATCTCCGGGCTCGCAGGCTTTATTTATACCCAAAGCTACCATATTATTGGACTACCCCCGCCCGACGTAAACGTATCTTTCTGTTTCGTGAGTGTTTGACTTCTATCCACCTCGCGATGACTTCATTAAAAATTATGTGCTCGGGAAAATGAAAATCTTTTGGAGTTTCGCGAGATCGCTACGATAATCCATGATTAGCACCTTACGCAAATTGTAGAATTGCGAAGTCATTTAATATTCATAAACTTTTACGCTCAATATATCAACCGAGGAGTAATTTCTATTTATGCATGCGCTACCAGATTTGTTATTCTATCGGGATGCAATATCTCGCGGTCATAAAAGGTCCCCCAATAAATACGTCACAGTTTAACATGATATACTGCGAAAGCTCCCTAATATTCATAGATCTCTCTGGATAATATTGATCTGATAATTTCTGCTTGCAAATTGTCCTATCAGAACGCCAATATCCTCCGGTCGTAGAAACCCTCGGTAAATGCATGCGTTAGCATCGCGTTTTATGCGCTTTCTTGCGACACACACGATCCACACGAAATTATCGATGCTGAAACGCGGCGGTAATTTGTCGAAATCGGTTGAAGAGCGAGACCGAAAATTGGGGTCAGACCAGCAGGAACGAATTTACGAATATTTATGGGACGGTCGCAGGAATCCGGTGTCTTCCGGAACTCTTTAACACTTTAACGCCGCGCTTAGGATTCCGGTCGCGCTGTGATTTATTTGCCGACCGTCTCATCGTCATAAAGCAAGCGCGTAAGGAACGCGTTAGCGAGATGATCGTAAAATCGACGGTAGCTTTGGGTGGCCTTTACGTTACGTCACTTACGTCCCGCGGATTAGAATAATAGCATCGCGTGTCGAATATCGACCGCAAGTGTGCAACTTGTATTGCATTTCAGCGACTTTATTGTTAACAAAAGCTTTTACTTTAAAAGTTGATACTTTTATTATTACTTGTACGAGTTGCGCGCAAGCTGTGACAAAAAAGTAAAGTCGCATCAATTGTAACAATACTTATAATGTCGGACAAAATATTATCCGATTATTCTTACGACTGGATCGATCACTACCCGTTGAATTAACGCGAGTGTTCGTAATGCACGTTGCATCGCGGAGGGAAGAAATGGCCGAAGCGAGAATCAAAGTGGTAAAGGCTGTACGCGTTCGATGCACGTGGGGATAATCGCCTCCCCCGAGGAATGCACCGGCGCAAATCTGCATTCTATGGATGGCGCGAATGCCTGCGGCGGCGCGTGGTTCCCATATCTCACGGCATCCGGAAACTTTGCAATTAACACGAGAGAACTCGACGCGGCCCGACGCGTAGGAGGCCGGTAATGAATTTGGCTCCAAGTGAACACCCCGATATAAATTCTCACGCATAATGCGTGCGTGTAAACGCTCGCGTAAGTAGACCCCCGCGTCTCGAATCGAGAAATGGGATTTACATAGGGAAGAGTAATACCGTAACATCAATGCGATATTATCGTCGTGAGTTTTATTGTAATCGTAAAAGGTGTCGACTACGAGATTTATCGTGTTTACTTTGTAAACATTTGGAAATACTGGAATATGATAGATAGCAATACTCCGACGTATTAGTCATTCGTATATTTGTGCACGTAAGTGTATATAAATAATGACGGTTGCTCCAAATGGATAGGAACAGCGCAATTTTTACGAAAAAATAAAGAATAACTACTTTTATATTGCTTCGTTAATATTGCATATCTATATTCCATCTCTAAATAATACTTTCTTCATATATTTTATAAAAAAGACACTCAACGCAATAAAGTTACTTATTTTTAAATGTTTTCGAGCTAATTACTTTTTTACTAGATAACATAGGAGGATCAGATCTAAATTCGTTGCTGTGAATATTTTTTCCAAAATCTATTCGTGAACCGCGGAATATGTTTCAGAGTTATCTTCTTGAGTTTTGACCTCCCGCTGTCTCGCCATTAATTACAGCGTGTTGAAACTCGATTTCGCGCGGAACTCGGAGGCTGCTCGACCTCATGGGGTTAAGAAATTAGCCATAGCGGCGCAGCGCGATGCGGCGTGGCTTACCGAAGCGAAATAACGACAGTAGCTTCCAGAAATGCGAAACACGATGAGAATTCGCATAAGCGCGATCGACCACGAGCCACGAAGTCGTAACCTGCTGTGCCACAGGCTACACACGGGACAACTATGCACGTGCGCAACTATGCACGTGTGTCGTGCTTGAGAAACAGAGAGAGAGAGAGAGAGAGAGAGAGAGAGAGAGAGAGAGAGAGAGGGAGAAAGAGAGAGTCATCGTTTGGTCCAGCATATCTCTCGGTAGTTAATGCCACATTGGTCGTTAGCATCTATCTTCTCCGCGTCTCTTATCCTCCCTTCCGTGCTCCAATCTGGATTTTCTCCGTTACGTTCTGCTCCGTTTCGCTCGAATCTGCGGCTTATCAAAATCTTCATTACCGATTCTCTCGTTATAAAGTTGGAAATCGAGATTGTAACCGTATAATACAACAAATTTACAATTTATGTATTAATTTACAATGATAATTGTAATTTCTGGAATTTTTGGACATTTTTTGAAAGACATAATATAAAAATCTTTAAGATTGTCCGAGTATACCTTGAGCTTTTTGGTCCACGAGATATCCTTGCAATTCATAAAACGCGGTCACAATTGCGGCACCGCAGAACGAAGTCGATTGTCCATAAAGAGCGGCGATGTTGTTACGACATATTATTGAGTTTACGCCGTATTATTAAAGAGACTAGAGTGGAGGTAGAGTGGAGCTGGCAAACTTATTATTTCGCAGCAACCAATCCCCGATCTGATTTAATTCGATGAAACGGAATCGCTAATTAGCGCGAATTATTATGATTACGATGCGATAATCGCGGAACGCGCCGATTCACAATCGGAATCGCGATCAAGTACGAATTATTATAACTGTAGGTACACAAGGTGCAAGCAAACACTATGGAATCTTATCAACGCGCTTTAATCGCGATCGTCTTATCCCTTAACGAGCATTCCTGATCGGTATCCCCGTTATCGATCCTGGAAATCACGTTCGGCACGTAGCTGTACTCGTGATTGCACATTTTGTTGTACAAGATAGCATGGGCGTTTTCGGAGGGGCGGAAATACTAAAATACACGAGGGTCGCATCTATAGCAGCGAAAGCGCGTGCTGGTTACGAAACGAGAAAATATTGTTTTAATCTCGGGACGATTCTAGACACATCATGGTAGAACAAAGAAGGCGGAGCGAGGAGATAAAATGCCAAAGTAGAATCCACTAGAAAGCAAAACTATAAGACGTGGAGACAGGTGCTAATGACCACTCAGCTAGCGAGAGAAGGAAGCGCATAAAGGATCAAATTCCGTGATAATTTTGTCTTGCTCGACGCGTATGTGTGCGTTATTTACGTAAGAAATCCAAGGTATAAATGCAATACATCACTTCCAAGTGGATTTGTAACGTCGCAGCGAATAAGTTATTTCATGCCAAAGTACAATGTTGACCGAAATCTGAGCGAACATATTTCAGTCCCGAAATAGTGATTTAAGTGTAACTACACGCAGGGAATTTAATTATTATTCATCAATGCCGGCATACAGCGGAAAACACTCGCAACATCACAAGTACAATTTTCATTCAACGCTGACTAATTCTAACAAGACGTGAGAGATCGAAGGAAAGAGAGAAAGCTGCCAATTTAACATTCGTTGACGATTCGAAGGAACTCAGCTACAAAGTTCAGCGGCAGCGCTAGAGTAACAAATCCCACCGCGGATGAGCCATTATGCTCAAAGGCAATGCGCCAGACATTTCGCCGGCACATTGGCTGCTTTGAATTCAGAATCGCACGGCCATGCGGCCTCCGCGTTTTTGTTCTTTTGCAGGCAATTTATGCAATCTGGCCCGCGTCGTGCGCGTATTTATAACCGCCGGACCCTTTGTGTGTTAATTTGTATTCGGGTATCTTGCGCGATGAAGAAATCGTGAATCTTCTCGAGCTTTTTGATCGATCCAACGCACCTTCGCATCTTTGCATCTGCATTTCTTGGTTTACAGGAAAGCCAGTACTATATAATTGGAAAACGTCAACGATGCGAGATTAAAAGTACATGGTGCAGTTATGTTAAGTAACTTAGGTTGAAATTATTTTTCGTTAAAAATATATGTAAAGAGGAAGTATATATCATATAATATCATATAAAATCTCACTATAACAATATATAGAAAAGTCTATCTACGATCTTTTTTATAAAAATTGAAATGTTATATTTTGATGTTAATTATGTTATTATTTCTATACAATACTTTGTGCATATTTATAAAACAATAATGCTAATAAAAATAGAATCAAATTAATTTCTTCTTTAACATCCTGTTATAAAGATTGTTATATTAATAAAATTTAATAAAATAATTATTAAGTAATAAAGTATTAATTAATAAAACAAAAATTGTACATATTATTGTAATAAAACAATAATCTTAATAAAAATAGAATCGAATTAATTTCTTCTTTAACACCCTGTTATAAAAAGTGTTATATACGCCATTTTATCTTTAAAAGGACCAAAAAGACGTGTGTGATATGCGAGAAAAATAACTCAGCAGGGAAAAGATCCGCGCCGCGAGTTAAGGCGAGTGATCGACTTTGATCTCCGCGATTTTTATAGAAGCATCTCGCGTCGCGACTTGAGCTTTCGCGGCTGTCGCGACTCCTCCGCGGAAATCCCACAGAAATTGGAGCGAGATGCCGGCAAGAGACGGGAGGATTTCACGAGCGAGCGGCCGCCTCTTCGCGCCGCGCCGCGTCTCGCCGAGGTGCAACGCACTCGTTCGAATAAAAGTTCCACGAAGAGGCGGCCGCTCACTCGAATTGGCCCCTAATTTCTTCCCCATAACTAAGGAGGCGCACTTTATGACCGGCGGCACCCTTTTTCTGTTGCAGCGTTGAAGGTGAAGCTCATGCTGAGGCGACCCATCAATCAGCTGGTTGCGCAAGGCATCATGCCACGTAAGTGTTGATCCGCTTGTTTATTACACCGTTTATATACACTTTTTTTCTTTCTACGCCGCGGAAAATTGCGCCTGTACGACTCGGGGCTGTTAAACCCTCGCCGATGGTTGCGATGGTTGCGATCGCGATCGACGTAACTTTCGTTACAACCGTTATTGAACGTCATTGCCGGCTGGTCGTTGCGGTCATTAAAAACATCTTCGCTAATACGTGGGATCGATTGATACACGCACGAGTTAATTATCGCGCCGTTCTCAAGGATCGTAAGAAGTATATAGGACTGATATCTAGGACACTTCTATAGATTGTGGTAAATTGCTTCGCAACGATTAAACAAATTGACAATTAGCGATCGGTTTTTGTGAGTTTTGAAGCGAAACGAATTAGGTCGCTTTCAAGTCGGTCAATTAATCTCTTGATAATTAAATCAGTCATTCCAGAAAGGACACAAATCGACAAAAAAACAATTAAAGTCTTTTCCGAGAAAATTACAATAAATTCTATTTTTTCAAAATATATAATTATGCACTTTTCAAAAATTATTTATGAAAAATTATTTTAGTAGTCACAAAATATCCAACATTTTGTTTGCATCTATATTCGTAAAAGATGTAATAATAAGTAATCAATTTTTTTTCGCTCTTTCGATCATTTCTCCTCGCCGTGTCGTGGGCTAAAATGAACTAAACTCTCGCGGTATGCAACGGCAAGCGTAAATGAAGCAGAAAAAGTAAAAACATTCACGCGGCGTATGGCGTATGCTCGCTCCCGAAATCTCCAAAGCGATCAACGGTATAAGAGCGGCAGTCTAGTTGCTCGGTAGATTTACGACGGGTACCAAATGTTTACCAGAACGAGAGCACGAGCATTCAGTAATTATTTGGGTCACACCCTAAAATATTGCTCTTGTTACCGTGCGCGCGCGCGCGCGCGCCGGCGCGTTTATAGCGCCCGGTATATATCGTCGGGCTGATGAAAATACGCGGTTTGATAGGCCTCGTTCGACTTTACACGCGAAATCGCGTGTGTGCACGTGCATTTCCATACCGCGCAGAGTTCATTCATCTGCGACTTTCTGGGGCTTTAAAGCAAGTCCGCCCATGTACACATCCACGCGCCTGAAAATAATGGCTGTTTTCGCAGAAGCCGATTACGTTATAAATCCATTACTTTCAGAAATTGACAGGTTTCTGCGAAACGTTTTTCGAGATTGGAAAAGTTCTTCTTTTTTATCACTATTATTCGTGTTTTTATTTACAATACTATTTGAAGATTATACGAAATTTAACGTCCTAGTTTCTATTTGCGATTTGATAGATATTATTTTATTTTATATGTATGAGATTAGGTACACAAAAATTTAATTAGTATTCTTAGTTTTATTAAATATGGATATCGGATATGCTGAAAATTATTCATTGAAAAAATAAAACGTAGGAAGTTGTTTATTACGAATGCTACAAATGCAGGATTAAATTCAATTGTAATACGTTATGTACTTACGACAGTAGGTATTAAATAGCCATTAAATTTGTTGCTTTTCTACACAGTAAGTCATGCGCCAAATCGTACATCAACATGATCGCCATCGCGAGTGCAACGAATAAATACGAATAGACCTACACGTTTTTCTCTCGATGTCAATCGTCGTGTAGAAACCACAGTCTCTTATTGTATTTGTCGAATCTTGAGTCTATTCCAACCGCGGAAGGGGCGACGTTTATTGCGGCAAATTAACGACGCAGTTCGGACAGTTCGTCCGAGATTAAAATAGGCGTCGCAAGGACGTCAGACGTCTTGGAGCACATCTCATCGGGCCTCTGACATCTCGCTCTCAAAAGGAAATGAAATAACTGATGGTCTCGAAAAGGAGGAGGCGAAAACGCACGGCGACGCATTTCGATCGAGAGAGAGAGAGCAAAGCAAGAAACATACGTACCCGCGAAGAGATGTAAATTATAGATCGGTCCATAAGCGATCCTACAGCATCCCGCGAATTTAGTACGATCCTCCGCGCGAGAGATCAGAAATCCCTCCCTCCCCATTTCTTTTTTTACTCGCCCCTCGTCGTACCTTCGCGAAAGTACCGTAAATTCCCCGTAACGAGCCGAAGAGTAATAACCGAGGGAACGGCGTTGCATCTCTCGCGGCCGCGCGACGACGCGCAAGAGAATTACATTCACGATTAATCTCGAAGACGCTAAAAAAAACTCGCGCGACGGGGAAAGAGCCCCGCCGGCCCGTGCCCCGTTCCACGACTGGCTGGATGGAAACTTACAAGCGCGCGGTTAAAATACCAGGGCGCCCGTGTATTTTCACATTTCCGCTGCCGACATCGGCGACACGGCGACCGTACGTGCCTTTTATTCCGCGTAATGACGACGTCCGTGTCTGAGTCGCACCGACGCGACGCGACGCGCGCGGCAGCATCCGCGTCCGGAAATAGTGATAGGGACACGCTTCGGGGATCATTTATCCACCGATTTAACGGCGCTGGGGAATGCGGGAGCCCGAAGACGCGTCACGTTGACACCAAAATGGCATCTCTGAGGACCATCATTCCGGAAATTGATATCTGCATCACGTCTCGTACTGAGAAATTCGGCATTTACTATTTTCTTCTCCTTTTTTTTTTTTTTTAAGGAAAGTCTACTTGGTCGAAAGACCGAAAATTGCGATCTAAAATTACGAATATAAAAGCAATGACAGCCCCTTGAATTTCTTCCGCGACGACTGACTGCTACTCGAAGCAGCTTTCAACGCGATGTCTTAAAATTAATCGCGTCCGAACAAGCGAGTAAAGTACGATATGACACGAATGTTTTTCCTTTCCCGAGCAGCGTTGAAGACGCCACCGGCGTTTCACGAGCAACGGAAGCAGCTGGAGCGAGCGAAGACGGGCGATCTGCTGAAGGCGAAGATTCAGCAGAGACCAGGAAGGGACGAGCTGGTCCGGCAGCACATCCTCGAGGATGTAGGTCACGTGGATCCGAGTCTGGCCGAGCGGCAACGAATGCTGAAGAAGGCCAGGCTAGCCGATCAGCTCAACGATCAGCTCAGTCATCGACCTGGTCCGCTCGAGCTCATTCAGAAGAACATCCTTCATACTGAAGAGCCCATCGAGAGGGCGGTCAAAGGTATCTCTCTCGCGATAGCCTCTACTAAAATAAAATGATACATAATATATATCAAAAAATGCGATATGTGTAAAATCAGCAAGTTTTGCTTATTACGTTAAATCCATTAGCGTAATGTTATGTCAGATTCAATTTTTACAATCTTGAAGCCTTCTGCTATACCCTACACGGCATCAAGGCGATTTTCCTTGACTAAATTTCTTCCCCAGAGGGTCACATTCCCTTCAAGGCTACCTGCGAGGGGCAGGTGACGAAACCCCAGCACCCGGATCATTACATCACTTTCGAGGATGATTCCCAGAGCTCGGAGGGCGCGCCTTCGCCGCAGCTGGAGTCGCGATCGTCGGACGTTCTGGAAACCGCGGCGGCCTCCGCGGGCATCGTCACAGTCTCCCTGAGCATACCGACGACCGGCGGCGCCGTTGTGGTCTCGTCGACATCCCCCGTCTTCCAGCAAACGTCCACGGAATCGACGATACAGACGTTCGCCGAGCTCTGCAACACCGTTGTAGGCACGCAGCAGCAGCAGCAGCAGCAAGCTCAACAGGGCCAGCAACACACATCTACGCAGGTAAGTTTGGCGCAAGAACAGTAATTGATGCAAACATCAATCCCTTTATTGTGTTATACATCGACATGACACGTGTCATCGAGCTCTGTCTCTCGCACTTGGAACTACGATAGTTTTTCGAGCTTGACATCTGAACGTCTAAGCGGCAATGAAAGCATTAATCTTCGTCGAACGCGACGAAGATTAATCGCGACTCCTAATTCCGGTATTTAGGAGGTCGCCGGCAATTATGTCGATGGCGATCGATGTCGCGTGTCGGTCGCATTGTGGGAAGTTTGAAAAACCATCAGACGATCTCTCCCTCTTTTAATACATAGGCGAGCCAAACGAATGGACCGTCGACGACCCTCCTACCATTGGCGCCGGCGCCGAGCCCGATGTCCCTGGGCTCAACGACGTCCAGCCTGAGCCCCCTTTCCAACATCTCGATAGCTTCGCCTCCGGCGCCGCCGCCGCCGGCGATCACCCCGCGGCCCCAGCCGAGCCCGATAGCCGCCACCACGTGCCAAAGGAGCGACGCCCCCGGGAAGGACAAGAACAGAAAGAAGTCGAAGACCAAGAGCCAGCCCAAGACCCGCACGATCAAGTTCCACGAGTATAAAGTAAGTTCGCTTTCAATTTATTGTGTCAACATTTCGGCGACGAGAGAGAACAACTGTGTCATTCTGTGTGACTTGCACGAAGGAGAGCAGGGCGAGAGCGCCTATGTCGTTTTTCTTTTATCACCGGAGTTGCAGAATGATACTGTTGGCTTTCTCGTCTCGGGAGGTATCGATTTTATTACGCGGGGCATTATGTCTTCACAGAACGGCCATTGAATCGCGATGGAAGTTATTAAAGAGTATTCTTGAAGCATTCGAGATTCTGACATCACTGTTCACGCTCACCGATTCATCGCGTGAATCTTTAAACGTAATAGATATTGCGTAAGACAGTTTGATTGTTGATCGAGAATTAGCACACTATTTTCATTGTTTAATATTTTAAAAAAAGTTTGCAGTACAGTATTAAATCAGAAGCAATAGTAACTTAAATTGACTTCTACATCATATGCGTTCGAATTCAAGTCACTTCAAGCTTTAATTTAGTAATTAATTTAGGACGATAATAATGGTCTGAGAATTAGTGGATATTACTACTGAAATAAGAATTTATAATGCTTCTCTCTTTCCCTGTGTGTGTGCTTTCTCTTTTATATAATTCCTATTAATACTTTCGTTTAGTACATAAACAATTTTCAATTTATGCTTTAATTATCCTTCAGGGTAAACTCGAGACAAAAGATTTTGCGGGAAATGTTCCGCTTAGTCACAGAGGCGCGAGTTCAATAAACGGATGAAACGCTAGGCGTAAAGTAGTTTTCGATCCAAGGTACGAGCAGAGTGTACACAGAGGCGCGCGATAATTATCGTGTACTCGGGACCGCCGGGTAGCACTACAAACTAGTTCCCGTGGTGGAGTGTGCGCCGGCCAGTGTGGGCTAACGGAGGGCCGCATTTCGGCGTGGCAACCGGCGAGGCAAAAAGACGAGGCGAGCAAAAAGGACGACACGAGAGCAAGAAGAAGTGACCGTGGAGGAGGAGGAGGATGAGGAGGAAGAGGACGAAGTAAAAACGAGCACGGACCGTGAATCTCGGCTCCCGTGGGCCGCCGCGGAGAGCGGCGAAGAAGCGCAGAGAGCCCCGGCCTCGGGGCCCGAGGGAGTCTCGGAGGGAGATCGTATCGGGTGATTAACTCTCGCGATCTCCCCAGAAAGAGGGGGGAGGAGGGGGAAGACTCGGGGCCCCACCTCGTTAGCTCTGAGTAATTCGAGCGCTAATTGCACCTAAGAGCGAGGAAGCCAGGGAGCGGGCTGCGCGGGGTCTTCTCCCTCGGGGCCCGATAGACACCGAGCCGAATCGAGCCGCCGGGCCCCCGAACAGCTCGCGCGATCCAAAACACCCGAGATATAGCGTGGCCGGTGTG
This sequence comes from Temnothorax nylanderi, assembly GCF_030848795.1. Lineage (NCBI taxonomy): Eukaryota > Metazoa > Arthropoda > Insecta > Hymenoptera > Formicidae > Temnothorax > Temnothorax nylanderi. Next base: position 692,716 of record NW_027249098.1, on the reverse strand, counting down.
AAAGCGAGCCGGGAATGGGCGTGCAAATGAGGGCGCAGAAAACATCTTGATGTATCATTTATCACTCGGCCCGGCCTGAACCGGAGCTACGTCACCTACCTACCTTGGTCGCCTCTTCACCGATGCACCGGGCGCCAGACACAGTGATGTCAGGAAATATATCTCAAATCTGTTCACGGGTCGCGAGCAGGATTACGTAAAGCGAGATGCACAAAGGCGGGGTTTATTCGGGCTTTTATTCGGGTTGCGAATCGCGTACAACTGTTGCGAACGAATGATCGTAAGCTCACGTTGCATTTTTACGTTTTCCTTACGTAACGATTCTTGCTGTAGGGCCCGCCAAACGCGCAGAAGACGCCGGTGTCTAGCACTTCCGGTCTCGGCGGCGCGCAGCCCGGTGAGACCAGTTACGAGCTGCTTCTACAACAGCAACAGCTGTTCCTTCAATGGCAGCTCGAGTGGCAACACAAGGTGATGATGCGTATATTATAGCGAAGTTTTTTGCAAGCGAAAAAAAATTATATTACGTATCCTCATGATTTCATGCAGATAGAAGTATTTGCGTTTTTTTTTGTTTCTAAAAAAAGCTTATTAATTATACCATTTTTTCTAAATGTTTACTTTTAAAATATATAAAAATACAAGATTAAAAAATCTTTTTCTCTCAGTATCCACAGATCATCTTGCCGGCCGCGCAGAAACCGCTATCGCTCACAAGTAGCGGCGCGAGCGATGCTGGTAGTGTGAGCGGAAGTAGCGCAAACGCCGCCAGCCCGGCTCCGTCGAATTCTTCGAACAATCCTTCGGAACAGCCTCCATTGAGGCCTTTGGGCAAACTGGAAGATATGAAAGGTATGAATATTGAAGTTGCATCGGAGAAGATTCGTTGGGAGAAGAAAAATAATTTCCCGTATCACGTTTGCAGTGAGCGACCTCAAGGTGGAACTGAAACGACGGAATCTGCCGGTGTCGGGCTCGAAGCCGCAGCTGATCGAGCGACTAAAGCCCTTCACGGAGTCGTCCAGCAACAACATGACCTCCAACTCTAATGGACCACATGTGACGCACATGGGACACATCCTGATGGACACGCCTGGCCCGATGGCGACGGACGACTCTAGCTCTCAGGTCAAGAGCCCGGGTTGTATCGTGAAGGATGAGCCGAACAGCCCGCGAACGGCCTCGCCCCACAATAGCGAGCACGACTACCCATCGAGTCCACCAGGTAAAACGTCATCTCGATATCTCCTTGTTAGATTGAGCGCCACTTTAAGTGTGCGCGCGAGAGGCAATGAGAGACTTTCGAGCGAGGTCGTTGATTTGAGAGACGGCACACGTGGGTGTTTTTACGACGCAGTTCGTGTTTCAGGAGATGATATCATCAAGGTGCAGAGGAAACGAATAGAGGAATTACAACGCGAGCTATTCAAGTCGCAGCAACAGCTCCAGCAAATCCGCCAGACTCAGCCGGCGACGGTGCGCGCCGAGAAACTGGCGCTCCAGCAACACATACACAATAAAATGCAGCAGCAACAACTGGCTTTACATTTGCAGCAGCTTCAGCATTTACAGCAGCAGCAGCAGCAGCAACAGCAGCAGCAACAGCAGCAGCAGCAACAACAGAACCAACAACAGACGCAACAGCAAGCTACAATTCAACAACTCAATGCGAAGGCGAGTCTCGCGGCCTTCTTGCAAGCGCAACCAAACAATGCGACCGCCATTCTCGACTCTGCGACTTTGACCGCAATTAACAACAAGAAAAATCAATCCAAGAACAGTACTACTGTCCAAATACCTACGGCTATCGTTCTGAATCTGGCGAAACCGACCAAGTTAAACGGCTCGCTGCTTGGTGCTCTTGTAGCGCAGGCGCAGGTTCAACAGCAACAGCAGCAGCAACAACAGCAAACAGCTATCACTACTACTGAAGACATCAAACCGCCACCACCGCAATATGACGAAGCTGCTAAGTTACTAAAGGTACGATTACTTTTTATTATAATTCTAGAAAGAGCAGAATTATAATTTTAAAATGAATTTTATGATATTATAATTTTATAATCAGTATGTATATTGTAATGTTATAGTTCAATGTCTTCTAACGCTTTATTAATTGCTTTGTCACTTGGCGCGTTTTACTTACAGGTCAAGATCGAGCCGGTCCAGAAGAATCACATAAAGAGTCAAGTAGTTGATGACGTGTTGGAGATCCTCATCAAGAATGGTGAGCTACCACCAAGTGCCGCACAAGATCCAGCCACTCCCACGACTCCAAATCGCCAACTACAGCAGAATCTGGTCTTCACCGCACCGGCAGACAGTCCAACTCAGTCGTTAATCTTTACGGCCGCCAGTCCGATGAGTCCGATCAGTCCGATACCGATGGAAGTGTCTCAGAGCGGTTGTTCGAGCCCGTCAACACCGGCACCGCCGCCACCACCGCCATTGCCGCTAACCGCGTTCTCCATTCAGTTACCCGGCAGAATTCAACAGCTGCAACAGCAGGAGGAAATTACTTCCTTCAGCACGGATCTCTTGACATCCGAAGCGGAGCTGGATGCCGCGATGTTGCTTAGTCCTCAATCGATGCAACAAGCTTCCCCGGATCCTCAACCGCCACAAGAAGTGACTTCTTCGGACAATGCAAATTTGGATCTTAAAGTACGTTTCCTTGAAAAGAAATTTGAGAATTAAAAATTAAGAATAGGAAAACTTTTTTTAACATGTTAGTTAAAATAAATTTTGATATAATCGATAACACATGTGGAATTATTCAAATTAATATTGTATTTTTTAGGAATTAGGATTGGACTTGGAAACATTGGATCCAATGGACTTCTGTCAACTAGACTGCGACATGCCGATGGATATGGATGATCCCGATTGGTTAGATTCCCTGATGCCGCAATCGCCACCACCTTCTGCGATATTGTCATCGCCTAATCATCACTCTACCACTCCGTCGATTAATCTCTCATCCACCACGGATATCTATGACCCGCTATTAGGCAGCAGTCAGTACTCGTTTGATCTCTTTAACATGGAGGACACTGACTTCAAAATGTCGTCCGACCTATCATCTCCGATGACCTGGGACAAGGTAGACTTCGCGACCTAGCCCGAGATACTCTCTCGCAATCCGGCGTTATGTACTTAATCCTCGGCAGGTAATCAAAAATCATAATTCGAAATAGACAAAGAAACAGCGGGCAGAAAGATCGTTGCATTGCCACTTGGTCGGGTCTGTCCAATGCATTTTATATAAGCCGTTTTGTGACATCCTTGCCTCTGATGCATCTAATCGATATTATATCAAATGTGTACTTATACGCGCGCGTCAAGACGAGAATGTTGATTTCGAAAGCATACCTACTGTTTTAAAAAATACATAATCACGCGCGATCGTTATCGTAATTAACAATTAAGAACGAGAAGGCTGTCAAATTATGGACCAGTGACACGCGTGTCATCTTTCGGTCTTCTTTGATCAATGAATGCTAACGCATGTCGTTCTTTTGATCAATCGTTCCATCAAAAATATAATGTCTGATAAATATATGTAAAGTGTTTCTTCACGCATCTCGTCGTGCGAATTAAAATCTGAAATAGCGATGTGCGTCCATGAGGATGCAGCCGACCACTCGTACACAAAAAGAACAAGGACCTATAAAAAAATTCCGGGACCGAAATCAACTTTCAAAATTCTCCAAAGAGTCAGCTTACGACAGGTTTTTTAAGCTAGTTTTTACTGTCCAGTCGTGTGTTGCTTGAGTTTTAATAACTGTGAGAAATAGCGTGTGTGTCAAAACAAGGAGACGAGAAACATTGCGTATATGATCCTCGCGGATAATCCCCTCTTTCCAAATGCCTGCCCCTCTCCCTCAATCATAATTAATCGTAACATAACTGCATAATTATGCACTTACAGAATCTAATATAACGATAATTATTGTAAAGATATACATACGCATATATATACATACGTAAACACATATGTAAAATATACTTCTATACGTGCGCCTGACGTCTGCGAGTCGTGTAACGTACGGATACGCGAGTTCGGGGGCCTTCCAGCGCAGCTATACATATTTTCTAAGCCACAGAGCATGTGATGTTAGGAATTATTGCGTATTTTAATCGATAATCATTATAATAGCGATGAAATCGTAGGAACGGCTGCGCGCGCGAGCGAGTTACACAATTGCCACCGGGATCGGTTTTAGCCACGGCGCGGTCCTTCGATCTTTCCACCGCGACTAGTAATCTTTTTGTTGTTTTGTGACATTCCATGTTTCCAAACTGTACGAACAAGGGAGATCGAAGCCACGCGTATCGCGAGCTGCCAACGCACATCGCACGACGGGCAATCGCTACGCGAATCGAAGGATCTCGTCTCGGAACGTTATGTCAGGCGAGAGTTGCTTTATGCGTTGAAACGCGTCGTCCTGCACTGAAACGTTTCTGAGACGCTTCCTCGAAGACCAAGCGGCTTCGGATTTCGACATAACGACGAAAGACCGCGCTGCCGAGCTCGGTAACAAGAGCAAGTGTATGTGTGTATGTGTGTGAGAGAGATGTGTCTTAAAGAGAGCGGGTGCTTGCCTGAGAAAGAGCGAGGGAGCCTCGGATTAATTTTAACAAAATTACATTATTGCATTATGATGATAAATTATATTTTTGGCGTAAAGGTTTCACAAAAATACTTTCAGAAAATGCATAAAAGATATCTGAATGTTATATCTATTTCTAATTTTTTAGATATTTTATCTAAAAGTTTGTATTATTTATAATTTTTAAATATATTGATGTCTCTATGAAATGTAACAAGTAACGATACAGAGAAGTAAGAATTCAGTTTGTTAAAATTACAACCAACTTGAGGTTCCCTTATACGAGTGCATGTGATACGTTTATATGAGTGCATGTGTCAACGTTTATGAACAGCGATGGTGCTAATCGAAACCCCAATACGCAGCGATTTTTCTAAAAAGAAAAGAAACGTTGCGGTTAATCTTTATTCTTTTTTTAGAGAACCATCTGTAATAACGCCGCAACGTTCCGAATTTTCCTCGCAACCGACGTGCCTCGAAGTGTTGTTTTTCCTTGCGAGCTTTTTTAGTTCCGCGCGGAACTATCGTTATGTAGTATGAATAAAGAAAGAGAGAGAATGTACTGTATTTAAGTTGTTAGTTTTTTCGAATGAGAGAAAAATTAGTAAAGCGTTTTCCCACAATCTCATTAGTGAAACGGCACATTGGTCCGCGATTGTTACATTTCTTTTCCCGCATTAACCAGAGAAAGAGCACAAAGGAAAAAAAAAGATGCAACATTCCAAACATATTCACGCTTCATGGAGAATTCTAAAAACCTCGAGGTACTGCCATGTTCCGTGTGCGCGAGAGCCTGACAGAGGAGACGAGGAGCGCGAACATGCGCCGTAACGCATCGCCGAATCCGTCGAGATACGCGCGGAAATAATTAAGCCGGAACTCAATGCATTTAATTAAAGGAACCGGTTCGCCTTCCTGTTCTTCTTCCCTCCCCTGCCCTGACTCTCAGAGCCAGTTGCAGAAACATTCGTCTTTTTTTTTTATTTCGCTAATAAGCATCGATTCCATAAATTTTATAAATTTCATAATTTATCTGTCGTGCCAAAGGAATCGATCGCTTATATATTCTACAAGTTGCACGGTCGAAGATATCGTTTTATTCGTATAGGAAGGCGGCTTATAAGCTATTGATCAATTTGCAGCGTAGCTGATTCCGCGTAAAAAGCCGCTTTTTTTAATCGCGTTTTGTTAATCTGCATTTAAGATATCGCTTCCATATTGCTTTTCCCCGCCCCGTTGTGCGAAGCTTTTGAAGCAAACAACAAACACGGCCTGCAAACTCGTCTGTCACGACAAACGGAACATGGCATCGGGGTGAGAAACAAAGGTGCCAAAAAGAAAAAAATATCCCTTGCTACAAGCATCATGTTAGAAAATCATTACACTCCTCACCATCCGTTGCCTCATGACAATAAGGATTTTATTGTTCTCTGTAAAATACTGTACATATATATGTGTAAAATATAATGAAAGAGATTGTGAGTGTTTTGTAGTAGCGAGCTTGACATAATGAATTTATTTAGGGTAATTAAAAGGCGACTAATTAATTAAAGATCATATTATATCATAAAACGCCGCGTCCCTATCTTATCGAACTCGCGTCGCAACGTGCATCATGCTTGGAGACGTTGCACTCGCGTAATTATTTTAAGTTCGAGTCGTTCATCATGATTCTGCCGATGATTGATCGATCTGTCAGGCTGTGCGAATCTGGTAGTCTGTCGTGTTTGGTGCATCTCTGCAGTGTATGTGCGTATACGTATGAGTAGTAAGTCTTTATGACTCGCGAGTGCGAATCGAGGACGAAGTAAAGGCAGCTAAGCAAGCTGTAAAGTATGTAAACCGATCGCATCTATACATATATACATAGCTTCATCGAGTATATAACAAACCGCGCAATTGCATCAAGGAAAAAACGATAAAAAGATGCAATAGCATCGTACACATACACATAAATACACACACACACACACACACACACACACACACACATTTGGTATGAACATCGTGTGTGCGCGCGCGCGTGAGGGGTGGTATACATATAAGTTTTTTGTTATTAAGTATCATTGAATTTATTGTAATGATATACTCTTAAGTAACGATCACGTAATTATTGCTAGAGAGAGTGTTATTTATTTTTATTTGTTGCGAATTTATCGATTGCCTTCCATTTGAGTAAAATAAATAAATATAAAGTTATTCGCTAAAGCGTTCTAATTATATTCCCTTAAGATTGTCATGTATAAAGATATCCACATAAGTAAGCTATGACATGCCGATTGTGATAAGTTTGTTTAAAGAGAGAATTATAAAAAATTTCATATAAACTTGATTTTATGTGCGTAAATTCGAGCGTAACTTCCAATATCTTAAATAATCACAAATATCTAATGCTAAAAAAGTATTCTTACAATTAGCATAAATAGGTATTTATATAAAGTTACAAAAATTGCTTAAGAAACTTCTTTATTATTATATATAACATATTAAAAGCGATTTACATATATTTATGTAACGTAACAATTCTATAATAACTACATATAAACTTTACGGGACTTTCATGGAATGTTTTACAAATATACAAATCAGTGTCTCCAAAGGGAGACATAATAATGTAAGATCAATCCTTGATTGGAGAATTAAATTATGATGCTAATTAACTATTAACATCCATAATAGAATTCTCCTATGATGTTGCATTGGATTCGACATTAGGATCAGTCTGCTGACTGACAGAAGGATCGATATCTTTCATGGATGTTCCCGATGTCGATGAGTTCCGATGGGACATATTCGAGGACGTAGTAGAATGAGTGTATAATGAAACATTCCCAAACGGACCGCGACCCTGCCAACCGAATCGTTTTAGCAGCAGCTGCAAGACTTTCTTTTTGCACACGTATACGAAGAAAATGATGTAGGCTCGCGAGCTGTCTATCATGTAGCTGATATACCAAATGGTCGTCGGTATGGGAATGCTGGTATTGACGAACCACAATACTACATCCAAACTCCAGCTTACTCCCATCACAATGAACAGCTTCAGATACATACTAAACCTGTGAGTAAATACATTTCTGTATCATTTGTGATTACAGTCATTACTGTGAATAGGATACATAGTGTCTTCTAGCAGTATTAGAAAAACATTTATGAAAACAAATGTTGTTGAAAAGTTATCATATTTTTTCTTTTAAACAAGTAACAATATTTTTGTCTATACATGGCACGACTATTTTGTTTTATGTGAAAACGGGAAGTATATCGATAAATTGCATATGCAATTTATCGCGAATTGCATTGGATGAGATTAATTCTTTCGACTATGAATTCTACACAGACCTGCGCTTTTTTTTATCGTAGCACCGGCTCTCCGACTCTCTCAGCTGATGGGCAGTATGCTTATTATGGTACAGAATCGCTAGTGCCGTGGCGATGAAGAAGCAATAGTTGCTAGCAAAAGCGACACCCGTGGGCCCGTAATAATACACTGAGAATGCATCAATCGCTAAAATGGAAAATGGATTCTTTGCGCTGATAAACGTAGATATATAGTTTTAATTGAAAGTTATATTTATCAAGACTTTAGTAAGATGTTCCACCACCGCTAGTAGAGATTTTATTGTCACTTACGACCGAACCAAAATTTTTTCTTGCACATTTCCGGTCGAATCCAGTTTTTCGGTATGCCGGAAGCATGATCCACGATGGCACAGACAGCTGTGAGAATGAAAGTGACTCCCCATCCATAGATAGAGTATATCACGATTTTCCTTTTCTTTTTCTTTCCGTGTGTAGATTGTAAATCGAGTTTTCTGTGAAGTGCGATTTATATTTAGCCAACAACAAATTGTTGTTTAACATTTTGACAGCTTACCTGAACGTCCACCAAATGTCGATGCACATTGCGTTCAACCAAAAGCAAGCCGCTAACATTGTGAAATGAAAAATGTAAGCTGGAAGGAAAATAATAATAAATTAAATAATAATGCGTTAATATCGTCATGTATTAGAATTAATAAATAAAACTTATCGTTATTATGCTTCTCTATGAGATTTTCTCAATCTTCCTTTATTGCAAATTTGTAACAAGATAAAAATGAATTTAATAAATGGCACAGTATAATTTCTACAACGTTTAAATAAAAAAATTATTCACACAAATGTGAATTATATGTACATATATATGTACATCTAGAATTTAAACATTATCTATTGTTTAGACTTTTAAAGATATCGTATGCGCGGATATATCTAGTCTTATAAATAGAAGCTACATTGCTACATTATATAATTTACGCATGCTGTACCCAATGGAAGGCAATATGGCCATTCAGATAATTCAGGGATCTCCTGGATGAAATATATAATCATGTTTGAGGTGAATAACGAGGCGACTTGTACGCGCAACGTATAGTTGTGTAGGTTTCGAAGCTCCGGCAATATGGTATATACCACAAACGTCAGCACCAGGAACGGCAAGGTCGCCAGGATGTATATGGATATATATGTTGGAAAGCCAATTTGAACCAAGCAAATAACCGCATCATAAGTGTTCCGATCGAAGGCGCCGAGGCAGTAAGACGTCGATGGAACGAGCTCGCCAGAATCTCGATAATATAAAGAGCCGTTGACGAGAAACGAGTACTCGTCGGGATCAAGAATACGGTGCGCACTTCCTTTCAGAACGCACGGATGGCTGACGGTCAGTTGAAATAACTCGTCCAACTTCTTACTCACGGAATTGTTTTGATTATAGACGTCTGGAAAAGAGTAATTATTCTGCCCAGCGACGCACTTTTTCCCTGACGTTAGACGATCACCGAAAGGGCAGCAGAGCTGAATGCAGGTCTCGTGGTCACATGCTTCATTCGAATTAATATAAGGTTCGTGCCGCGTTTTGTCGTCATTCTTGGTAGAATTTTCGCGCAAACTGTACACTTCATCGTCTCGATCTTTCATAGAGTTTCCAAAAAGATCATGCTGCACTGTCGGGTTGTCTCTCTGTTCATCGTTGTTTATAGAATTTCTCAGAGACTCCAAGGACTCCGAGGACGAAGCAACGAGCAGAAGCACGTAGCACCAAAGTACGATACTTGGTGGACACATTGTTAAACTATCGATGCGAATTCACAAAACAAACTTGGTCTCGCTTGATAAACAACTATGTATGTGTCCAGAGCGAAACTGTCGATTACGGAAACGGGCTAGATTCTGCAACGGTTTTGTCTGAAAAGCAAAGGATGAGCCTATTTTTGAAATAAATAAAACACGCGAATGCATATTAGCATGAAGACTGATTACATCGATAAGAAGGTACCTCGATAAAATATTATAGGTCCTCGATCTACTATAACAAATAATAGAGGGAGAGACTTTAATCCCCTTGAATCTAGGCAACGGCAATTTTTTAAAATATCGTACTCCGACAAGAATACTGTCACAACAACTAAAAACTAAAAACAATTTAAAAAATTCTGAATTTTCAGGAGAAAGGAAAAACAAATTTAATTCATTTTTTTTTTATTGTGAGATAACTAACACAATTACAATTATATTTTGTTATAATGAAACTTATATTGTTTCTTGAAGAGGTCTGTTGTGATTCATTTGTGATTTATCAATTCCTTTATAACACTTTTCATCCAGGAAACCGCAACGTAACCGGTTTAAAAGAATAACATTTCCGCTTCGTGCAGCGGATTTCGCACATATAGATAACACTATAATAGTACGTAGGCAACATTTCAAGTATACTTTTCATGTGCTTAACTCAAAATCGGAATTTTTTAAGTTGTCACAGTATTCTTCTCGGGATGCGATATGTTATACGTAAAATGTGAAACAATTTATAAAAAGCGTGTGAGAAATCAATTATAAGCAAAAGTCTTATACATACAAAGATTAATTCCATTGAATTAGTGTGGTCTTATTCTAGAATAATGCAATCCTCTTCATTTATAATACCGTATCGGATATTAGAAGTCGCGTCATTCTACGGATATATCATCGCGATGCACAGGATGGATCTGTTTTCTGTTACTGAACTGACTGCACTGATGGTTCAGAGTTTATCTTTTCGACTCGACAACAACACCCACTCCCACTGAGCAGATCTGCCAAGCTCTACGATAAGCGATCAATCATGTTCAGTTATGCCATCACTGTAGCACACGCTTCCTATTTTTTTTTTTACTTTACATTGGAAGGAAAAAGATAAACTCTGAATACAGCCAATTCAGCAAACAGACCCGATGTGTCGAAATTTCATTTTTCGACATCGGATTATCAAGCAATACGTCAGACAGACGATATTCGCGTAGCGATAAGCCGAGCAGATTCCTTAAATCGGGCATCCCTGTATAGACGACATACATAGCGGCCAGAAATGCGAAGTGAATTCAACGCGAGACTTGTTTAATGCCGTTCTTCTTCAGAGCAGCATCATGTATTTGTAACTTCTCACTCTCGTCGTAATATTGACGATATTTCAATCGAATAAGATAATCTTTCATCCTTTCTCTCTCAGCTAAGAATTACAATAAAACTTTCATATTCTTAACATTTCTATATTCCTCAGAACGACACTTTCATTTTGCATATATGTCATTGGAACAGATTGCGAGCGAGATATAAATGAGGAACGCTAAGAATTTTGAATATGTTAAAAGTATTAAAGAGAAGAATTACTATTGATGATATTTCAATAAATTGCTAAAGAGTTCGTTTGAGCTTGATATGTTATACGAATAAAGAGGTTTACTGTTCGATTCAAATAACGCGCGTCCGTTAATGCAAGGTCAATCTTATAAATTACTAGTCCCGATGAAGAAAACATCGAAGCAATAGCATAGCAACATACAGAGTCTTCCGGAATTAGCGTTGTCGAAGGCCATTGTCTACAGGCACAGACTTTGTAAGAGCGACAGCAAACAATACGTTCTCACGATTACTCATAAAATTTGCAAGTTGAATTGCAGCTGGTTATAAATAAACAAGTTAGAATTAAAATTGGATTGCTATTTGTTAATGCCACTTCTTTCACGTTTTAATGTCGTTGCACTTGTTAGTTAATTATAATTATTAATTACAATAATCGCAAAAAATATATAATCTATCTATAATTATTATCTATATTTCTATATATCTGTATATCAAAAATGTTAATCTATCTATAACTTTATCTATAAGCATTAAGAATATAAATTTTCTTATAAATGTTCGCTAATCGTTTTTGATTAGCTAACAATTGATTTGTTTTTATCACAATTATTTGAACATTTATCATGTTGAAGAATCTTATGGTATAATTGCTTGATTATCAGGTCTTCATCTTAACCGGTTTGCGTTAGATAAGGAAATTTACAAGAGAAATATTCTTTCCGGTTTTGCTTATTCATACATACATATATATCTATGCGTACACAAGATTCTAGTTATAGCTAACAAAGTGCCGACAAGAGTCTAGTTGTAGCTAATAAAGAAACGACAATTGCCGTGAAAGATAAAAAGTAAAATAATTAAAGAATTTAAATTGCATATGTTATTTAATAGAGAGAAAAACAAATATTACTCGTATATAATAAATAACACGGAATTAATGCATAAATATTATTATTTAATAAAATATTATTATTTAATAAAAATCTGTAAAAAAAATTTGTATTTGATCACCTTACTGATGCACGCAATATAACTATATATTTGTTAAGAGTAAAAGTATGAAAAAAAGTTCATTTTTCACGGATTTTTTCCGATAAAAACGTGAAGAAATCTGAATCAAATACGGCACTGTTATTTATATAAGATTATGATTAATTTTAAGCTAAATATAACGGCAGATAAGAGTGTAAAGTCAACACGTTCGATTCCGCGATTCACTTCCCGGCATACGAGAACAGCGCACGAATATACTCCGGCAAGCAACGAGACATGACTACTAGATAACGAGTAATAGACAGCGTTAAAAACCCGTAGTCTTCCTCCTAGGAATTTACGTATACATGGTGTTCGAAGAAAGAAGCTACCGAGAAACTTTTAACATAGTAGTAAAATAGTTTGATCGATTCAGATCCACATACATTTTATCTGGATTTATATACTATTCTCTTTTTAATATCATCAATTTTTTTATGAAACCATATGATTCTTCTTACATAATTGGCTTCTCCAGTTACTTTAAAAGAATTGAAACACAATTGTCGAGACATTAATTTAGTTTATAAAATATTTTATATCTTAGCCTTATCTGTTTTGACATAAAATATTTTATATTTTAGCCTAATATATTTTGACATTTGTCATGTAAAATTATTTTTTTTCCTTTAATACTATTATACACAGAATACTGTTATAGTAAGATGACTCAACTGACACATATCATATATCGAGGCCGGTATTCATAGTCGATTCTTATTTCAAGAGCGCAAAGCATGCAGAGATGAGAAATTCAGATAAATGCGAATGACGTAAGATCCGAAAGGGATAAAAAATTTTCCACGCAATTAGAATTGATAAAAATACCTCTTTGTATTTTGCAAATTATTAAAATTATTTTTCATATAATATATTAATTCAAAATTATTTTTAAGTGATGTAAAACTGATCAATTCTCAAATAATTATCTAGATATTAATTATAGAAACAAATCTTCTATTTCATAACAATAAATATATAGGTATATTAAGATCTTACGTCATATTACTACTTTAACTAGCAAACTCCAGTTGTCAATTACCTCAATAGATATATTTAATTTATCACTCACCAACCCCGATGCGCAACAGCGGAATTATATCTGCCACGTAGCTGCGTTGATTCTGTAACAAGCAAATTATAAAATCCATATTAAAACAATGTTCAAAAAATTTAATATTTTAAAACAATTCTTATCGCATCAAACATTTCATTCATTACTCAATTAGATGTTTCTTTAAATAATTATACATTCTCCGATAAAGATCTTTACAAAAATCAATTTTTATAAAAGATTAAATTACTCCTTTTCTTCTAATTATTATTTTCAAATAAAATGGTGAAATAAAGAGGCTCAAGAATAAACAAAAAAAAATTACTCTTACACAAAATAAGAAATAATATTTTATTTACCACAAAGTTGTTCCGTTGGCGCCCGATGCCTCTCCCAGGCCTCCTCCTCCTCTCAGGCTGCTCGGGCTGTGAACTTCGTAGGATTCCCTCGATGCGACACTGTCCAGGTCGCTATTTTTTATTCTGTCATTCAAATAAATAATTCGATTAAACAAAAATAGGCCATACTTACGTATATAATATAATATATAAATTAATTATACTCACTGCCTCTTCTGAAGCTGTCAACGGCGGGAAATAGCGTTGATGTCATCGCGTTCGGGGGAGGATAACTGGCCCGACATTTGACCAGTTTGCAACATCGCTGCAATAATTCTGTAACAAGCAAATATAAAATCCAAATTAAAGCAAGGCAGAAAAAAGACAGTCGATATTTCAAAAAATAATTACTGAACACAAAACATTGGATTCTATGTTTTAATTCATTAAGCAAAATCAATGAAATATTCATGTAATTTTTTTAGAATACTTTATTGAATACAAGCTTCTATAGAATTACAAAGGATTTTAAAACTCATTTTTTCTAAAATTTTTATATTCTGAATGACTATCCAGTTGAAAAGTGGATAAACTTTCTACATAAGATGTAATATGTATAAATCAATTATATTTACCACATGTTGCTCCGCCGGCGCCTGATGCCTCTCCCAGGCCTCCTCCTCCTCTCAGGTTGTTCTCTCAGGTTGTCAGCTTGGAGTCCCTCGATGCAACGATGCGACTTTCCGCATCGTTATTTTCTAAAGCATATAAATAAACGATTAAATAATTCTTACACGCATCAAACTTCTTATTCATCATTCAATTAAATATTTATTTAAATAATTATACATTTATTGAAAAAGATCTTTACAAGACTGAACGTTTATAAAAATTCAAATTACTTTTTTTAAATTATTACTTCTAAATCGTAAAATGGTAAAAAAATAAAACAACGCAAGAATAAAAGAATTAAAAAGAATTACTATTATACAAAATAAAAAATAATATTTACTGTAAAGTTGGTATGCTGGCACCCGATGCCTCTCCCAGGCCTCCTCCTCCTCTCAGGATGTTCCGCTGACACCACTCCTAGGTCTTCTTTTTTTTTAGACTGTCCTTTCTGCTTGGATTCCTTTCCTGCTTGGATCCCGTCGATGCGATGATGCGACTTTCGCAACGGTATTCCGAAAAATCGAATTCACGAAAATGCGACGATTTTGATTGACATAGCCGAAAATGCGACGTTTCTTCTTCTCTTCTTCGATCCTTTTTCGATAAACTTCTCTTTTGTTCTTACTCAATTCTCTTTCTTCAGTCTTCGTGCTTCTATCGTTGCATTGTCTCCTTTTCGCGATGTTTCGTCGAGAATTCTTCTTCATTCATTTGTAACTATGTTTTTCTATAATCCTCTTTCTCAGTCATTATTTTTCCAATTTTTCCTCGACAAACTTTTCGTGTGCCAGACTAGAGTCAAGCTCAACAGGGTCTTCTTTCCTCGCTAATTTTTCCAAGCCCGTTCCCTTGGCAGTGGTTTCGCTAGATAGGGACAGTGGGAATCTCGTTAATTTTTCCGTTGCAATTTCCATGCCTCTTTTATCTTGGTCCTCCGTTTATCCTTTTTACATGGCCGTCTCTTCTTTTCTTTCTTGATTCTCTTTCTTCTTGTTTTATTCTTTTCTTCGGTCTTCGTTCTTCCTTCGTTTCGCTGTCTCCTTTATCGTGATGCTTCACCAACAGATTCCTCTTGATTTCTTTTCATGTCTCTCTTACTACGATCTTTCTTCTGGTGTTATCCTTTTTGCTTTATTTGATTCTTTCTAAACAAACTGTTCGTAAGTTAAGCAATATCTATCTTCAATACTTCTTTCACTTTGGTCGTCCATTTACCATTTTTACATGATCGTTCCTTCTTTTCTTCCTTTTGATCCTTCTTCGATAAACTTCTCTTTCCTTCACGCTCCATTTTTTCTTTGGTCTTCATTCTTCTATCATTATATTGTCTCCACTATTGCGATGCTTCTTCGAGATATTCCACTTCATTCCTTTTTATTGATATCCTCTTGTAATCCTCTTTCTCCGTCGTTATTTTTCCAATTCTTATTCGGTGTCTTCGGTGAACTTTTCGTAAATCCTCCGCTGCAATTTCTATCTTCAATATCTATAATTCTATCCTCTTTTCACCTTGATTTTTCGTTTATTCTTAGCCGTTTCTTCTCTCCTTCCTTGATACTCTTTTGACAAGTTTCTCTTTCTTCTTGTTCTATTCCTTTCTTCAGTCTTCGGTCTTCTACCGTTGCGTTGTCTCCTCTATCGCGATCCTTTTTACGTGATCGTTCCTTCTTTTCTTCCTTGATCCTTCTTCGATAAACTTCTCTTTCTTCTTGTTCCATTTTTTCATTATTCTTCGTTCTTCTATCATTAAACGGTCTCTTTCCTTCACGCTCCATTTTTTCTTCGGTCTTCGTTCTTCCATCATTGTCTCCAAACTGTCTCCACTATTACGATCCTTCTTCGAGATATTCCACTTCATTCCTTTTTAACAATATCCTCATATAATCCTCTTTCTCCGTTATTTTTTCAATTCTTATTCGGTAAACGTTTCGTAAATCCTCCGTTGCAATTTCTATCTTCAATATCTATAATTCTATCTTCTTTTCACCTTGATTTTTCGTTTATTCTTTTCACATGGCAGTTTTTTCTTCCCTTCCTTGATGCTCCCTTGACAAGCTTCTCTTTTTTTTGTTCTATTCCTTTCTTCGGTCTTCGGTCTTCTATCGTTGCGTTGTATCCTCTATCGCGATCCTTTTTGCATGGTCATTCCTTCTTTTTTTTCTTGATCCTTTTTCGACAAACTTCTCTTTCTTCTTGTTCTATTTCTTTCTTCTATCTTCGTTCTTGTATCGTTATCTGCGTTGTCTTATTTGTCGCAATGTACTTCATGCCTTTTTAACAATATCCTCATATAATCCTCTTTCTCCGTCGTTATTTTTTCAATTCTTATTCGGTAAACTTTTCGTAAATCCTCCGCTGCAATTTCTATCTTCAATATCTATAATTCTATCTTCTTTCCACCTTGATTTTTCGTTTATTCATTTCACATGGCCGTTTCTTCTTTCCTTCCTTGATACTCTTTTGACAAGCTTCTCTTTCTTCTTGTTCTATTCCTTTCTTCGGTCTTCGGTCTTCTATCATTGCGTTGTCTCCTCTATCGCGATCCTTTTTACATGACCGTTCCTTCTTTTCTTCCTTGATCCTTCTTTGATAAACTTCTCTTTCTTCTTGTTCCATTTTTTTCATTATTCTTCGTTCTTCTATCATTAAACGGTCTCCATTATTGCGATGCTTCTTCGAGATATTTTTTTTTCCACTTCATTCTTTATTAACAATATCCTTACGTAATCCTGTTTCTCCGTCGTTATTTTTTCAATTCTTCTTTCCATCCTTGATACTCTTTTGACAAGCTTCTCTTTCTTCTTGTTTTATTCCTTTCTTCGGTCTTGAAAACGTGAAGTAACGACCGATATTGTCCATGGAAAAATCGCCCGCGATAACTGCGTTATCTCAACGCGTTCAGAGCCGGACTAAGCTGACTCGATTTGCCCGATTAAGGACTTAGCCCCGCGTGGCCAGTTGAATAGTGTTCGACAGAGAGAAGAGAGATCCTCGAAAAGTAGAAAGCGAGCTCTCTACAATGAGGATTATCTCCCCTCGCCACCGACACGTCTGGTAGCCACCCTTCCACGCACAGTGAAGTCAAATGATCTGGGCAGTTCTTGTTATGCGATCCCGGCACCTTTCCGCTCAAGGACCACGCACGAGACAGCCGTCACGTCTGAGAACGTGGAAATTGACGCAGTTATATGCTAATTATTAAAAACCGATATTTTACGCGACGATCCCGAAACGCGAATTAACGCCCGATTATTTCCGCGATAACCGCGTTATCTCGACGCGTTCAGAGCCGGACAACTGACTCGATTTGCCCGATTAAGGACTTAGCCCCGCGTGGCCAGTTGAATAGTGTTCGACAGAGAGAAGAGAGATCCTCGAAAAGTAGAAAGCGAGCTCTCTACAATGAGGATTATCTCCCCTCGCCACCGACACGTCTGGTAGCCACCCTTCCACGCACAGTGAAGTCAAATGATCTGGGCAGTTCTTGTTATGCGATCCCGGCACCTTTCCGCTCAAGGACCACGCACGAGACAGCCGTCACGTCTGAGAACGTGGAAATTGACGCAGTTATGTGCTAATTATTAAAATCGCGCGACGGAATTCCGGATAAGCCGACGACTTCGAACGGCACTCCCGAAAATGCGACTATTTTAAATGTTCGAAAATGCAACGATTTTGAGCGGCAATCCCGAAAATGCGACGTTCCTTTTCCTCTTCTTCGATCCTCCTTCGATAAACTTCTCTTTTCTTCGTCATTTTCTTTTCAGTCTTTGTTCGTCTTTACATTGTGTCCTCTATCACGATGTTTCGTTGAGATGTTCCTCTTTATTCCTTTTTAACAATGTTCTTCTTGTCAATCCTCTTTCTCCGTCGTTACTTTAATTTTTCCTCGACAAACGTAATGTTTTGTCATGTTTCCATCGCAATTTCCATCTTCAATACTCCTTTCACTTTCGTTCTTTGTTTCTCCTCTTACATTGTCTCGTTGCTCTCGTTGGTCATGTCCTCCTCCTGTTATCCTCTTTCTCCGCCGTTATTTTTTTAATTCTTCTTCTGGAAATTTTTCGTAAGTCCTCCTTTCTTGATTTTTTTTTGATAAGCTTTTCTTTCTTCTTGTTCCATTCCTTTCTTCGGTCTTCGTTCTTCTATCGTTGCGTTGTTTCCTCTATCGCGATCCTTTTTGCATGGTCATTCCTTCTTTTTTTTCTTGATCCTTTTTCGACAAACTTCTCTTTCTTCTTGTTCTATTTCTTTCTTCTATCTTCGTTCTTGTATCGTTATCTGCGTTGTCTTATTTGCCGCAATGTACTTCATTCCTTTTTAACAATATCCTCATATAATCCTCTTTCTCCGTCGTTATTTTTTCAATTCTTATTCGGTAAACTTTTCGTAAATCTTCCGCTGCAATTTCTATCTTCAATATCTATAATTCTATCTTCTTTCCACCTTGATTTTTCGTTTATTCATTTCACATGGCCGTTTCTTCTTTCCTTCCTTGATACTCTTTTGACAAGCTTCTCTTTCTTCTTGTTCTATTCCTTTCTTCGGTCTTCGATCTTCTATCGTTGCGTTGTATCCTCTATCGCGATCCTTTTTACATGACCTTCTTTTCTTCCTTGATCCTTTTTCGACAAACTTCTCTTTCTTCTTGTTCCATTTTTTTCATTATTCTTCGTTCTTCTATCATTAAACGGTCTCCACTATTGCGATGCTTCTTCGAGATATTTTTTTTTCCACTTCATTCTTTATTAACAATATCCTTACGTAATCCTGTCTCTCCGTCGTTATTTTTTCAATTCTTCTTTCCATCCTTGATACTCTTTTCACAAGCTTCTCTTTCTTCTTGTTTTATTCCTTTCTTCGGTCTTGAAAACATGAAGTAACGACCGATATTGTCCATGGAAAAATCGCCCTCGATAACTGCGTTATCTCAACGCGTTCAGAGCCGGACTAAGCTGACTCGATTTGCCCGATTAAGGACTTAGCCCCGCGTGGCCAGTTGAATAGTGTTCGACAGAGAGAAGAGAGATCCTCGAAAAGTAGAAAGCGAGCTCTCTACAATGAGGATCATCTCCCCTCGCCACCGACACGTCTGGTAGCCACCCTTCCACGCACAGTGAAGTCAAATGATCTGGGCAGTTCTTGTTATGCGATCCCGGCACCTTTCCGCTCAAGGACCACGCACGAGACAGCCGTCACGTCTGAGAACGTGGAAATTGACGCAGTTATATGCTAATTATTAAAAACCGATATTTTACGCGACGATCCCGAAACGCGAATTAACGCCCGATTATTTCCGCGATAACCGCGTTATCTCGACGCGTTCAGAGCCGGACAACTGACTCGATTTGCCCGATTAAGGACTTAGCCCCGCGTGGCCAGTTGAATAGTGTTCGACAGAGAGAAGAGAGATCCTCGAAAAGTAGAAAGCGAGCTCTCTACAATGAGGATCATCTCCCCTCGCCACCGACACGTCTGGTAGCCACCCTTCCACGCACAGTGAAGTCAAATGATCTGGGCAGTTCTTGTTATGCGATCCCGGCACCTTTCCACTCAAGGACCACGCACGAGACAGCCGTCACGTCTGAGAACGTGGAAATTGACGCAGTTATGTGCTAATTATTAAAATCGCGCGACGGAATTCCGGATAAGCCGACGACTTCGAACGGCACTCCCGAAAATGCGACGATTTTAAATGTTCGAAAATGCAACGATTTCGAGCGGCAATCCCGAAATTGCGACGTTCCTTTTCCTCTTCTTCGATCCTCCTTCGATAAACTTCTCTTTTCTTCGTCATTTTCTTTTCAGTCTTTGTTCGTCTTTACATTGTGTCCTCTATCACGATGTTTCGTTGAGATGTTCCTCTTTATTCCTTTTTAACAATGTTCTTCTTGTCAATCCTCTTTCTCCGTCGTTATTTTAATTTTTCCTCGACAAACGTAATGTTTTGTCATGTTTCCATCGCAATTTCCGTCTTCAATACTCTTTTCACTTTCGTTCTTTGTTTCTCCTCTTACATTGTCTCGTTGCTCTCGTTGGTCATGTCCTCCTCCTGTTATCCTCTTTCTCCGCCGTTATTTTTTTAATTCTTCTTCGGGAAATTTTTCGTAAGTCCTCCTTTCTTGATTTTTCTTTGATAAGCTTTTCTTTCTTCTTGTTCCATTCCTTTCTTCGGTCTTCGGTCTTCTACCGTTGCGTTGTCTCCTCTATCGCGATCCTTTTTACATGACCATTCCTTCTTTTCTTCCTTGATCCTTCTTCGATAAACTTCTCTTTCTTCTTGTTCCATTTTTTTCATCATTCTTCGTTCTTCTATCATTAAACGGTCTCCACTATTGCGATGCTTCTTCGAGATATTCCACTTCATTCCTTTTTATTGATATCCTCTTGTAATCCTCTTTCTCCGTCGTTATTTTTTCAATTCTTCTTTCCTTCCTTGATACTCTTTTGACAAGCTTCTCTTTCTTCTTGTTCTATTCCTTTCTTCGGTCTTCGTTCTTCTATCATTGCGTTGTCTCTTCTATCGCGATGCTTCACCGACATATTCCTCTTAATTCCTTTTCATGTCTTTCTACGATCCCTCTTCTTTTGTTATATTCTTTCTGCCCTCTTCGATTCTTCCTGAATAATTACTTTTCGTAATTTCTCCACCACAATTTCCATTTTCAATACTTCTTTTATTTGATTTTCCGCTTATCCTTTTTACGTGGTCATTTCTTCTTCCCTTCCTTGATCCTCCTTCGACAATCTTCTCTTTCTTTTTATTCCATTTCTTTTTTCGGTCTTTGTTGTTCTATCGTTGCGTTGTCTCCTCTGTCGCGACGCTTTACTGCATGACAGATTTCTCTTGATTCCTCTTTTTATGTCTTTTTACGATTTTTCTTCCTGTAGTGTTATCCTTTGTGCTTTATTCTTTCTCAACAAATTTTTTATAATTCTTCTACTGTAGTTTTTATTTTTGATGTAATTTTTACTTTGTTTCTTCGTTTTCTTCTGATTATATGGTCGTTCCTGTTTTCCTTCTTCAATTATTTATCGATAACTTACTTTTTCTTCTTATTTCACTATTACTTCCTCGGTTCTTCATTCTTCTATCGTTACATGCGTTGCGCTGTTTTCTTTGTCGCGATGTTCTTTGCCGAAAGGTTCTTGTTGATTCCTTTTAATAATGACAATCTATAATTCTTTTTCTTCCCCGTTATTCCTTCTGCTCATTTTGATCCTTCATCAACAATTCTTCAAAATCTTCCCCAATTTTTATTGTCAATGCTGCTTGACTCTTGTTGATGCTGTTTGTACCTCGTATGTACGTTCCGTTCTTTTCTGACGTTGTTTTTTTTTCTTATTTCGATTCCTCGTCAGCAAAATCTTCTCATAATTTTTCTTACATATAAGTTCCATTCCATCGTTGATGCTGTTAATTCTTTCTAGATGCTGCTTGTACTTTATTTGTTCGTTCTTCTTATTCTATTGCTGTTTTACCCTATTTTCCTCGATCCTTCTTCGAAATTTCTTTTTATTCTTGTTTAATTTCCATTTATCTCTTTGATCTTTGTTCTTCTATCATTATGTCATCTCTTCTTTGTTATCTTGTCAATATTTTCTTCTTAATCTCTTCCACAACTATTTCTTCGCTCTTTTGTATCTCCTGTCCTAATAATATTTTATTTCTAGATATTTTTCTTCTGGAATGTATATATTTTTATATTCTCCTGTTGAGTCTGCTTTATCTTATTTCTTTGACGAATGACAAGAAGCTGAAAATAAATGCTGAAAATAAAAGCTGAAAATAATAAGACGCCTCCCTTCTTTCTGGGGGCATCTCTTTTATTAATTTAATCATTTATATTATATTACGTTACAAATTCGTGGCTTCTAGTGTTAATTTACTCATCGCGAAATATACGCAATTATGAGATTCTGATATTAACTGTTCGCGAGACTCTATTTAAAAAATAAACGATTATTTGAAAACAAACGGATCGTACAAGAGTACGATCGATGTTCTTGCAGAATTTTTTACCTGTTTATCTTTTAGGCTGTCCTCCTTTTATCGGACATCGTTGCAATTGAATGTAATTTCTGTTAGGCTAAAATGGGTCTAGACTAATAAAATTAAGTTATTCTTTTAATTTTAGTTAAAATTCGGTCCGATGTAAATGAGCGGACCTGTAGAGGCCCTCCACCACCCCCGCCGATTCCAATCGACGGTCCTCTTTTCTTTATAAATAAGCTATATTCTTTCTTCATTTTTTATGTAATTTTTTTTCCATACAATTTACTTTTCATTCAATTTAGTCTATACAGAAGTCACATACAATTTAGTCTATACTAAAATCTAATACATAATAAAATAATAAAGTAATACAAAATTACATGATAAAATACAACATATGCAATTCATTTGTGTACATTCAAGATATCTTATTATTTCCGGATTACACGAAAACGTTTGAAATGCGTATACTAACACATTGTCCATAATATAACGTAATAGTATGTTGATAAGCGATATCTAATTATTAATTATCAATTTGAAATTACGAAGCTTACAAAACTTTATGTAATGCGAGCAACCGCGACTGAGAAAATCATGAATAAAATTAATAATTATCCTCTCAATCATAAAAAAATATTCCCAATATTGGCATACTTTGCAATATTTTGAAAAAAAAATTGTAACAAACACCGTTGCGCGAAAGTACACACAAAACTTCAGTTTCAGCTAGTGATCGAATAAAATAAATCGCTATCGAATATTTGCTAATAAACTGATCCACGATACTTGCGATACCTAATATACTACTCGTAATGTCTATATAATATATCGCTGAGTCCTCCATACTTATTTTTATTTTACACGACAATGAATAAAACTTCAGAAGCATTACGCGTTTTTCGTACGTGTCTCTAAATATTTCGATTAATCGCGCCTGATAGGATTTACACTAGCTCTATTAGCGCTATAAAGCTTTATCTTTTAAAATCTTATAGATCTTAAAAGATTACGACAATGACCTCGTTATTGCCACGTTCAAGGGAGAATAACTGACTCAACAATTTGGATTTACATCAAAGCCTCTCCGCCGAGTGGCACCCTGGTTAGCAATCAACGTAGAGAAGAACGATCTTTATGATGACCGAGCGACCTGAGTCTTGCTTTTTATCAGGCTCTCTGTGATCGATCTGCAAAGAAAAGTTAAGCGATCCGTCAACTAACGGAGACCCCGCTGCAGGAGAAAGCGAATTCCGTATTTTCCAGACTGCTTCAGATAGTAGTGATTTCGGCAAAGAGTCAATAACATTTACTGTTTTTTAACAACACAATTACACAATATTTATTTTATTCGATATTCATCATTCTACAATGTGCGAAAGAAAAATTCGTCCGAGAAAATATGTTCTCCCATTATTACGAGATATATACATCACTTTCTATCAAAAAATGCATGGATAGAATAGTTATTACAAAAAAATGATTACAAACGAGTACATTTAAAAATAATAAAATACATGCGACCTTATCTTAACTTTAATATATGCGGGTACAAATAATTCTGGGGTACCAACTGAATTCGAGACGAGTCGAACCCAATAATAGATTCTGAAAAATTTTATATACAAATATTTTACAAAATAAATCTTATCATTTATAAATTTTTTTATATCGTTTAAATTTAAGTTATCAATATTTCATAATCTAATATCAGGGTACCCATTCGACTTGTATCGAATTTTTTGAGTATCCGCATATTTTTTATTACATTCATGGATGTGCGACAAAGAAGAACTTTAAATCTTTTTGATAAAAAAAAAGTAATAAAAATTAAAATTTATTAATTAAAATGTCTCCATGTATTTTATTATAGACATAGTATCTAAACTAATTAATTTAAAAATTAATATCTATGATTTAATGTCAGCTGACTCCCATGTATCTGGAAATGGTCTCTAAAAAGAGACCAAAAATTAAAAAGAGAAATATACACGTTTGTAATTACATTCTTAAGAATGATTCAAATATATCGACAAAATGTGCAAACTGATTCTTGATTTGAATTAATTTTCTTAATGTCTAAATTTATCGTTCTATCCATGCATATGTTACTTTTAATAAGTTTCATTATTGCAAAAATAATATTAATACTGCTGTTAACGAGAAAACATTTAATGAGAAGAATCTTCTCAAAATACAATAATTAATTCGTCGATTATAAAACATAATAGTCGTTATGGACTCATTGCCAAAACTACTGCTTCCGGAAACCGTCAGGAAAAAGCGGGCTTAATTTCGCCCCTGCAACGAAAGCCCCCAATTTTCAACGAGGCACCTAACTAGGCGTCGTGAATAGATCCCACAAAAACCGACAAGAAATAACTCTTCACGATAAAAATCATTTTGACTCTACGCTGATACGAACCACGCATTTGCTGGCGTTCACCTAACGCGAGAGACAGCGATAGGGCCTCATCGCCGAGACAGCGATCGTGACCAGGAATGTGGTAAAAACGCGATATTCGCAATAGCATTTCACAAATATTTACCGAAAGAAATTTAGGAAATTAATTTAAAACTATAAATTAGTTTCCTAAATTTAGAACTAAATTAATTTTAGAACTAAGTCGTTTTGTTTCGAATTTTTTATTTCTAACTAGCAATAATGCCTGACTCTCGGAACTATTTTCTCGAACAACATTCGCGATTCTGTAAAATATACAAGTCAAATCTCACGAGTGAGAAGTTAATATTCGATCACTAGCTTAGTATGAAATCTTTATATTTTTATTTTAAAAATTTCTTGAATTTATTAACGGAAAGAGATTTTTTGGTATATTAAAAGTTAAAACCTCGGAAAAAAAATGAAAGAATATAAAATAAGAAATTTCAAACGAAAATGTATATTAATATAGTTTTAATTTAAGAAATTTTATGTTATACGCATTTTCGATTTCGTGTAATCCAGTTTACACAAGTTAGGTATATACAATTTCATTACATATATTATACATATACAATTTTATACAATTAACAATATTTGCGACAGAATAAATATATATTTCGTACATAACTCTTAACGTTATATTAATACATTTTTACACAAATATATTTAAATTTCTTAAAATTATAAAAAAGTTAATTTTTGTTTATTGTTAAATTATACCCTCCCGCTTTATCCCTACCTGCCCGTATGTTTATTTATTTTTACCTAAACTTACAATTATTAATAAAGTTTCTTTCTATTGTCGAAAATCACACCCCCATATTCCTACCTACTCGTGTCCTTACTTATTTGTTTTCCTACCTACCCGATTTTTATCTAATTTTTATCCGTATTCCTACCTACCCTTATCTTTATCTAGTATACCTATAATTACGCTTGCGGTTACCCGCAAAAAGCGTGCGCGAATTTGGTTTTAAATTGAGATTGTTTAGAAGTTTTATTAGGAGTTTACGCGGGATAGAGATTTAATTAGATAAAATAGAGACGACATTTTTTCCGTCTAATTATGTGCACTGAAAAAAATTTATTATTTGCAAGAAAATAGATTTCTTTGAATTTAATTTCCTTAATTCAAAGAAGTATATTAGATAGATTCGAGAAAATGTTTTAAACTCAGAAAAATGTTTTTATAAATCTACCTAATAATTCTTTGAATTAAGGAAACTAAATTCAAAGAAATCTATTTTCTTACAAATAATAAATTCTTTTTTTCAATGTGGAATTGCACGTATACAAAAAAAAACTTTATAGGGTTACCGTTATGTATTTTTTAAACTTTGATTGGTGTTGCACACCAACCTACCTAGTACGATCCTCTTCGTCTTCTTTCTTCTAGCCAGAATGGACTCACCTTTTGTAGCATCTGGCTGTATCTTGGCTTTATACAGAAATCGACAACAAGGAGAAATACTCCTTTTGCTGCCGGCTAATCATCGCCGGCAATGAGCGTAAGATTTTACGCTTTTGTATGATGCGCGAAACACGAACGCGTCGCGAAGGGGCCATCACATTAATTAAATCAATAAAATACGAAATTAACAATTAACAATAATAATAATAATAATATTAGTATACAAATATTAATTGTGCATTTATACTTTATGCGCGTTTGTTCATATTAAAATATGAGTAATCCAGTAATTAAAAAACGTATCCGATTGGAAACAATTTGAAAGAAACTTCTATGTCGACTTGCGTTTCGATTCAAAGAAATTCTATCCATGATTATGAAATTTATGTTTAACTTTCAAATATAAACTTTACATAAACAATGAAACTGTAATTTAAAAATAAATAAATAAAAATTACTAGACACGCGCCATTCGTTAGAATCTAAGGCCCATATGCGTATTTTCATCGATTCGAACGGTTTGTTGCTGAATTCTCATCTCAAAAGCATGCAGAGATGAGAAATTCAGATGAATGACACAAGATCCGAAAGGGATAATAAATTTCCCACACAATTAGAATTAATAAAAATATCTCTTTGTACTTTGCATATTATTAAAATTATTTTTCATACAATACATTAATTTAAAATTAATTTTAAACGAAGTAAAACCGATTGATTCTAAAATAATTACTTAAGTAATTAACTTAAAAAAATCTTGTATTTTATAACAATAAATATGTTGGATCTCACGTCATATTATTACTTTAACTGGTAAAATCCAGTTATCAATTAGATATGTTTATCACTCACCGACCCCGATGCGCAAAAGCGGAATTATATCTGCCACGTAGCTACGTTGATTCTGTAATAAACAAATACAAAATTCATATTAAAACAGTGTTCAAAAAACCTAATGTTTTGAAACATAATTCTTATGCGCATTGAACGTTTATTCATTATTCAATTAAATATTTATTTAAATACTTATATATATTTTTTCCGAAAATAATCTTTACAAGAATCAATTTTTATAAAATACTACTTTTCTTCTAACTATTATTTCTAAATCACGGGGAAATAAAACGACTCGAGAATAAACAGAAAAAATTATTTTTATACAAAATAAAAAATAATATTTACCGCAAAGTTGTTCCGCTGACGCCCGATACCTCTCCCAGGCCCCCTCCTCCTCTCAGACTGTCCTCTCGGGTTGTCAGCTCCCTCGATGCCCGACACAACTCCACCGGCACCATGCGTAAACGCGGATAACAGTAATGGCGCGATAATTAATACATCACTCCCGAAAACGTCAAGTAACGCCCGATTTTGTCCGTGGAAAAATCGTCCGCGATAACCACGTTATCTCGACGCGTTCAGAGCCGGACAACTGATTCGATTTGCCCGATTAAGGACTTAGCCCCGCGTGGCCAGTTGAATAGTGTTCGACAGAGAGAAGAGAGATCCTCGAAAAGTAGAAAGCGAGCTCTCTACAATGAGGATCATCTCCCCTCGCCACCGACACGTCTGGTAGCCACCCTTCCACGCACAGTGAAGTCAAATGATCTGGGCAGTTCTTGTTATGCGATCCCGGCACCTTTCCGCTCAAGGACCACGCACGAGACAGCCGTCACGTCTGAGAACGTGGAAATTGACGCAGTTATATGCTAATTATTAAAAACCGATATTTTACGCGACGATCCCGAAACGCGAATTAACGCCCGATTATTTCCGCGATAACCGCGTTATCTCGACGCGTTCAGAGCCGGACAACTGACTCGATTTGCCCGATTAAGGACTTAGCCCCGCGTGGCCAGTTGAATAGTGTTCGACAGAGAGAAGAGAGATCCTCGAAAAGTAGAAAGCGAGCTCTCTACAATGAGGATCATCTCCCCTCGCCACCGACACGTCTGGTAGCCACCCTTCCACGCACAGTGAAGTCAAATGATCTGGGCAGTTCTTGTTATGCGATCCCGGCACCTTTCCGCTCAAGGACCACGCACGAGACAGCCGTCACGTCTGAGAACGTGGAAATTGACGCGGTTATATGCTAATTATTAAAATCGCGCAACGGAATTCCGGATAATCCGACGTTTTCAAACGGCACTCCCGAAAATGCGACGATTTTATTTGTCATATTCGAAAATGTAACAATTTCGAGCGGCACTCCCGAAAATGCGACGCAACGAACCGTTTATACAATCGGCGGCGATTGTGTTTAGTTGTACTTCGGTAAAAGCGGAACAGCCTGTAAAAGATAAGATTACGTCTACGTTTAGGTCGGTACTCTACTTTGAAATAGATAGGGATACAAGTATGCGAGAATAGAAATATGCGAGAATAATGCTATAGTTGAAAGGGTTATAGAAAACGGATGAAGTACGCGTCGCGTGTGATTAATTTCGAGAGTATCGTACAAGGTATGACAAAGCCGCACGATCATTATATCTAGTGATTACTTGTAATCACGTTTAATTGTAATTAATATTTTGTTTGTTTTAGGAAACATATGTGAGTGCCATGAAAAAAATAGCAATGCGGAAAGAAAAAAAAAGCCGAAGCCGAGGAAGCAGCCAGATGTAACAGATCGCGAGGTGAGCATTTCATAATCTATTTTATTAATTGTTACTAGAAATAATTATTCATTTGCGCAGTAGTATATCGTTTTCAGATCACTGTATAATGTAATAGTGTATTGAAAATTTAATACATTGTCTAATAAATAAAATATTTTTAGATTGTATTTTGAGACTTTTTAAATATTTAATAAATTATTTATGACATGATTAATATTAACAAATATACAGGGTATCCTATTGTAATCGATCACTCCCAAAAACTGTTTTATTTGTGATTCTAGAAGGAAATGCTTCAGACGAAAGTTGTTTGGTTTGAAGGAAGTCATATGATTCCAATGTGAGTCGTGTCATACACGTTAGGTATCTTCAAGAAATTTTATGGGGGTGGAATGAGAGAATATGCGGCAGTAGAAAGATGTCAGGATAAATATATAAAATGGTCGTTAGATTGGAATACACCGGGATATATAGTTAGGGAAGAAACAAAAACGAAGATACTGCGAATAGAGTCAGGGAAAAGAGCGGTAAAATTTGAGGAAAAGATCAGGGAAAGCATATCTAACAGAATATTTAAAGAATATATGATTGAAATAGAAAAGACCACGCAAAATAAGACCAGATGGGAGATAGACGGAGAAATGTACTTTCGTAGGAACGGTATGTCCGGGAAGGAAATAAAAAGAATAAGAGAAGGAGGAGATGTTACAGTTAGGTTAATCGAAAGAGATATAGAAATTCAGAAACAGATACAATTTAATAGAATACAAGAGTCTAGATTTGGGAAAAGATATAAAGAACTTTATTCAATAGAGATACCAGAGTATTTAAGAAAACCAGAAAAGAGAAGGACCATCAGAAAATTATAGCGAGGTTTAGATGCGGGAACAAAGAGCTAAGTAGTAATTTTTGGCGGGATCAGGAGGAAATACTTTGTAGAATATGCCAAAAGGAAGTTGAGACAATAGAGCATCTATCAAAGAGATGTAGGGAAGAGATATAAGAAGTAACATGAGCATGGTGCAATTACTGACGGGGAAGGGAAAAGGAATTAGCTGGATGAAAAAGATTATTAAAATAAGAACAGAAAATAGAACTAAAGACCAAAGAGCGTTTTAGAGTAAAAACCATATTAGGGAAGAAAAGAACAGGCGTAGTAACAGGCGTTAAAGTACGTATAATCTTTATATAATTCTGTGCATTCGCAGCGTCTTTTTTGTTTTTTTGTTAAATGCGGACTGTGATAGCGATATGGCATTATTGTAAAATTGTATTGTAATACCCTCTTTCACACACACACACAATGCCGAAAGGCAAGAAATAAACAGTTTATCTATCTTCAAGAAATTTTAAAAGAGATTAATTTTTTAAATGGGACTTAATTTTTTTCTTGAGATAAAAGTTATAGATCTCGTTGAGACGTTTTTACAACACTGTAATAAAACTCTCTTTTGTTAAGAATTTCCTGAGATATTTTAAATTTTGTCATATTTTTAATATAAAATATGAAATATCTCGTAAAGTATTAATTTACTTTTCAATGACTTTACCTTGATACTTTAATACGTAGAATAATGAAAGAAACCGATTGTTGCAAAAAAAAAGAACAGAAAAAATTATTCTAAAAATTTCGATTGCATTTTGTAAAAGCATTCAATTGTGTAAAATTGCAAATGTAAAAATTAATTTTATTGCTCGCTTTCTTTCATTATTTTATGTACAAAAGTGTCCAGGTAAAGTCATCAAAAAGAAAATATTTTACAAGATATTTCATATTTTATATTAAAAATATGACAAAATTTAAAATATCTCAGAAAATTCTTAACGAAAAAGAGCTTTATTATAGTGTAGAAAACGTCTTGGCGAAAGCTAAAAGAATATGCAATAAAAAATAGGGGGTCCATTTTAAAAAATTTAAAGTGATCCTGACTTGACCTAAAGTCAAACTGATAAGGCCAATAAATAGATCTTTTTAAGCCTTGCAACTTTTGTCTGAAACTTTTCTTTCTATTTTTCTCTATTTTTTAGATAATTAGGCTTCTTAATTTAAATGCCCCACCCTGTATATTGTATATATAAATTTATAATTTTAAATATATTTATTGACAGGGAAATTTTAATATGAACAATGATAATTATATTTGAAAAATTCCTTTGTTCCACGACAAATTATTTGTAAGATCTCACATTATATTATTTAGTTTTATTTGTTATAACCAGTTTTCCAATTATTAGATGGATAAGCTATAAAATATTATGTATAAATTGGTGCTTTGTAAAAATTGTTTTAATTATATATAATATTGTTATATATATATATATGTATATATTGTATATGTATATATTTATATAATAAATGCAATACACTGTGTTACTAAAATATATTTTTTGTTATTCTATGACAATACTTCTATTTTTTATAATATATATACATGTACATATTCGAAAAAATATTTATGGATATACGTACTACATATATATATATTGCTTGCTTGCACCAATTTATAAAATATTTAAACTCGGACAAATATTTGGGGGAGGGATTAAAGGAAACAAAGGCCTAACTCATTTAATAACTTATCCCTATCTAAAGACAATTTTTTATTTTTATTTTGCATATACGTATAAATATCCTGTACTAATTCTTTTTGCGAAAAAGAAATCTGAAGAAAAACTTTATATTTTTAAAATATCAATATTTTGTTCTCAATACGACTATTTTTTCTTATCTTCATATTTTAGCAACTTTAGTGCAACCAAGAATTAAGTGTTTCTATAATTGTTTCTTATATCTATGAAACTATTTATCTGTATTAAGATAAATCTGTATAGATCTATACAACTATATAGATATAAGTATTTTTTTATTTTTATTATCTAAGTTAATTTCTATTTATCGTATCCTCTGTGTACCTATGCGAGTGTAGCCTCGAGCATATTAGCACACCAAATTAATAAATAACGCAAAATGAGATAAAATATCTATCATAATTCTTTATAGCTCATCCATTCTAAGATAACGGATCCATGAGGTTCTATATTTATTTTTAACATAATTATAATGATACGTAAATATATTGTATAATACGTAAATATATATCTCATTCAATTTTCAGATCCGTTACCTCATTAATATGTATAATGCTTTTTGTCACTCACCGATCAACAGTGGAGTTGTCAGACACGTATCAACTACGATGATTCTGTAATGTACAAATATAAGATTCAAATTAAAATGGCGTTCAAAATAATCAATAATTCAAAAGATAATTCTTACATGTATAGAATTTCTTAATGACTTTTTATTAAATATCTAAAAATAATTATACATTTTTCAAAAAGGATCTGCATAAGAATAAATTTTTATAATTTCGTATTAATTTTTTTCTGTAAATATTATTTTTAAATCATCAAAATAAAATACTTAATCGAAAATTTTACGCAAGTAATAAGCAATAATGCTTACCGCAAAATTGCTCCAACGGCGCCCGATACCTTTCCTAGGCCTTCTCATCCTCCTCGCGGATTCTTCCATTTAAATCCTTTCTTTTATTCACATCACATAACTGAGGAGTTATATACAAGATTGATCTGTAACATGCGAAAATATTCAAATAAAAATAATGCTTCTATTTTACTATATATCTATAAACATATTCGAAAAATATTTATAGATATACATAAATACATATTGCTTGCTTGCACCAATTTATAAAATATTTAAAAGAAAACACATGCCTAAAATAAAAATGGAAGAATAACTTTTGCACACAAATAAGTACCATTTTATTTGTAATTTTAACAAATATTTAATAAAAGAATAACGTCTTAATAAAAATGCTTTTTTAGATATCAACTATATAGATTTTATTATCAAATTGTATAATCAAATTGTATAAAATTTTGATTAAAAAATCTAATCCTGATATAATTTGAACTATTATAAATTTTAATTATTTAGAAATTTAATTATTTATATTATCTATATATTAATGAGCAATATTTTATATATATCTGCTAATATTAATCAAATCATAAATAATTTATTAAACACACTTAAAAAATCTTAAAATATAATCTAAAATATTTTAAACAATAAGTAAGTGCAATAAATTAGTGGATACGACCGTATCAGATATACACACAGAAAAATAATCATTCTACAGCCAAGAAAAGCACTTACTTATTTTATTTTTTCTTTTAAGTAAGTTTTCTTTTAACCAAAAATATTTTCTTACTAATAGTTTTCAAATATCTTGACACAAGTCAAGAATATTGTTTTGAGTAAATGTAATTCTTACAATAATTTTATAATAGATTTGCGGATATACAAGCTGACCATTTACTTAATCCGCAAATCTACCATAAATAAGTCATTGTAAGAATTATATTTACTCAAAACAATATTCTTGACTTGTGTGTCAAGATATTTAAAAATTATTAGTAAAAAAATATTTTTGGTTGAAAGAAAACTTACTTAAAAGAAGTAAAATAAAATAAATAAAGTGCTTTTCTTGGCCGTAGAATGATTATTTTTCTGTGTGTACAATCAAATTACGAAAAAGTCGTTAAAATATTGTATTTATTAGACAATAATGTATTAAATATTCAACTATCACATTATACGGTGAAAACGATATATTGCGCAAATGAATAATTATTTCCATCGGTAACAATTAAGAAATAGATTATGAAATGCTCACCTCATCTGTCACACCTGGCCGCCTCATCGGCTTCTCCTTGTTTCATCTTTCTCCGTTACTGTTTCTTCGTAGCACTCATATCTGTTTCCTAAAACAAACAAAATATTGATTACAATTAAACGCAATTACAAGCAATCACTAGAATACAATGATCGTGTGGCTTTATCATACTTTGTTACAGTTATGGCACGTTTGATATCAACGATATTTCACAAAAATGCAACGTATCTAAGATGACGGTAAAAAGTTTCTCGCGCGATCACGTAAAAAGCAACGCGACGTCACTACATTCATACTTAATTCATGCGATAGATCTTCCCGAACAAGGCTTTCGAAAAATGCGTCCGAACGAATTATTAATATTCGAGCGTCGAATCTATACTTCGCGATAGGTACCGTAGTAAATATATTAAATGCAAAGTTAATACATGTATACTCACCAATTAAGTAAGTTGCGACGCCAGTCGTTCCTCAGCCGATCGTCCCATGTCCGTCGCGTTCTGGAAAAGGAAGAAGAACGTATTAACGTAATTGACATGGCGAAGGTGCTTCGTCTCGCACGATCAACTTCTCGCGTTAAAAGCGACGCGGCGCGGCGCGACGGCGGCGGGCGACGTCACTACGCATCTCGCTCTGGACTTCGCGATTATGCATTTGTCGTACTTCGAATAGGATATACTATGTCCGCCTATTACTACGATTATTATTTTGCATTCGAGCGAATAGGCGTATCAATCTTGGCAGACATCCGCGATTTCGCGACATTAGAAAATACGATCGTTACACACCACTCTCGCGCGACTGCCCGCGCGACACACCATCGGCCGAACAAGCGCCACGAAACACGTATTTTCCAGAATTATTAAGACCCGAGCGCCGAATCTCCATACCACGCGACAGATACCGCAATAAATATTAAACGAAAATATTAATACATGTTATACTCACCAATTAAATAAGTCGCGACGCCAGTCGTTCCGCAGCCGATCCGTCCCGTGTCCGCCGGCCGCCCGGTCCGCCGCGCTCTGAAAAGGGAAGGAAAACGTCATCAAGATGGCGGAGGCGTTTCGTTTCCCGCGCGGACAACTTCTCGCGCCAAGAGCGCCACTGCGTCGCTACGCGTCGCGCTCTCAACTCCGCGATCATGATTTTTCCGACTTCGAAAGTCAAATACTATATAAGCTCACCTATTATTACGATCGTTATTTTGCAGCGAATAGATGTACTAATATTTTTAACAGATCATATCCGCGATATTCGCGACACTGGAAAATGCAATCGTCACTTGCCCGCTCGACGTGCCTCCGACCGAACAAGTATCGCGAAATGTGTATTTTCCCAAATCATTATAATACCCGAACGTTAAATCGATACTACGCGATAGATACCGCAGTAAATAATGCATGCAAGATTAATGAAAGTTACTCTTACCTTAATTAAATGAGTCGCGACGCCACTCGTCCCGGAGCCGATCCGTACCGTGTCCGCCCGCCGCCGTGTAGCCTGCAGCCGTGTTCTGGAAATGATTGAAATGAACGCAGGAGAACGTCATCAATATGGCGGAAGCACTTCGTCTCCCGCGCGGTCAACTTCACGTTCGATAAGGGGTCCGTTCCGTTTCACGCATATGCGCGCATTTATCTATAGCATACGGAACGGACCCAAGAGCGGCATCGCTACGCGTCCCGTTCTTATATTCGCGTTCATGCATTTTTCTTATTCTAGCAATAAATGCTGTACTCTTGTCTTATATAGCGGTCGCTCTTCCGCATTAGGCCGGTTCTACAATCAGTCGTATGTCGAAGTCGGATGTCGGAACGTAATCGATGGTCCAATGAGAAAAATTCGTTTTCGAAAAAGAAGTTCTCTCATTGGACTATCGGCTGCGTTCCAACTACAACTACGACATACGACTTATTGTAGAACCGGCTTTATTATATATGATGCAAATTAAATATGCATGTTGAAATTGTAGATTGATATCCGCAATACTTTAATATTGAAAAATGTAATCATTTTATCGAATATTCGCGCGATACATTTTCGGCCAAATACTTAAATCTTACATGCGAACCATCCCGTGTCTATCACATTTCGTTATAATAATGACGAAATGTTCGAAGATGCATTTTCGCTCCGGTATCATGTGACTACGCGAGTCAAATGGTTAATAAAAGCGTTGATTAACCGAAAATACGCAATTAAATTTTAATATTGCACAGTATACAATAATTGAGTTTATTAATGTCGCAATAATAGATTATGTAAAATTACATTTTCAATAAATAATATATCATACTTTTCAGGTATAACATCGGGTATATTTGATACAGCTGGCAACACTGCAGTCAGCTGTTTTCGGAGCTGCCGTTTGTCGGCTAACTCATATATATATTGGTTTCTTAAATTCTTCATTGTACTTAATTCGGGTGTTGTGTTTTTATTAATATAATCCAAGGACACGCTAGGCATCGTTATCAGAAGTCAAAGTGCAAAGTATGTAATTTGTCAAACAATGATACGTATTGTAGGTTAGAAGAACTAACCTCGTAACTAACCTCGGTATTCTGACATTTCAGCTATCAGATATGACAAGTATTAATCATTTTCCGAGGCAATAACGTTTTTGTCATTAATTAGCGATGATTAGTCGCGCCGAGAACAAACTTTCTGAAACTGGGCTCATTGGTGTTCCAAGTACTGTACTATTATATATCTGTACATACAATATACGTATATAGTTAGATTCACAATAAGTTTAGATGGGTTTCTGACATTATTTAACAAGACAAAGACTTAGAATTGTGATAATGAAACGTAAAGCCACAAGTTTTACAAGTGAAACCAGCAAACCAGCAACTGCGGGAAAACATCATTGGTCGACTGGTTTACTTAAATCAATAGAGGATCCTGAATGTAAAGTCAAAGAAGACGATAAAATAATTGCCATCAAAGATAAGTACCCTAAAGCGCAATTTCACTACTTGGTTCTACCGAAAGAGGATATTCTCTCTATATGGCATGTCAAAAAGGATCACCAAGATTTGCTCACGCATATGCACAATATTGCATATGACCTGGTAAAAGTCCAAGCGGATCATGAATTCATGTGAGTCTCAAAATAGAACAGTATTAATAGTAATGATAATAAATAAATAAATAGCAACCAATTATATAGTGTACACACGTGATTATAAAATAAAATGTATACATGGAAAAAAAAATGATGTATCAACAGCATCAGTGTTGTCGAGATAAAATTTATTGATGCAACATCAATATTAATGAACAAAAAACATCAGATAATTGTTTCAATAATTTAAATATTTGGTCCAATAATATCCAATTGAATTAACTATTTATTGGCAGCCCGTGACGTTGATGTTTAATTGAAGCAACTTCATTTTTTTTCCGTGTAGGCTGTGCCTCAAATATATGAAAATAATACTATAATACTATAAAATAATACTATGTACATAGTATTATTTTTATATATTTGAGATAGTATACATAAATAACAGATAATTTTTAATTCTTGCAGCATAGGTTATCACGCGAGACCAACTATGCAGAGGCTGCATCTGCACGTAATAAGCACGGATTTTAATAGTCCTTGCCTTAAAACAAAGTACCATTGGAATTCTTTTACAACACCATTTTTCTTATATTCGTCAGGTTTGTATCAATATCTTTATTCAAATGTATAGTCCTAGATACAGAGGCAAATATATTGAATTTTAGATGTATGTCGTCAATTGCGCGAAGAGGGCGAAATCAAAAAGGTTTCTCCGCAGAAGTGTACAGACTATCTGCAGACAAAACTGAAGTGTCACAAATGCTCAACGCAGCCGAAAAATATGCCAGATTTGAAAAGGCATTTACTAACACACATCGATAAATGAAAACAAAATATAGAATGTACAGGTAATTTAAGACTTTTATGTAATAAATAATATGAATTATCTCTCAAAAATAATTCTTTCTCAATATCTTTAAACAGCTTGCAACCCTGAAATATTTAGTATAACGCAATCGACAAGCAAAAAAAGTATGTTACATTATTATACATATATATAAAACACGAAATTTTTACATTGCATAGGTAAAATAAATTGTTTCTCATAATTATAATGTAATATATGTATCGCATTAAAGAAACTTTTTGGAATAGGACATGTTTGGAATAGGACAAAATTAATACAGGCCCATTTATGCGATATTTCGGAAGATTTATTCTGAATAAATTTGATGTTATCCTTAATACATCTTGGCGCCTATAATATCAATTATATCCTAACTATTTACAAAGTCTTCTCGTAGGTTGCGCGAGTGTATATTGACGGTATTTGTATGTACGTGTATGTGTGTGTTGTGTATTAGAGTGTGTGTCACATTTAATCTGATACATTTAGTAATACTGCAATCAATAGTTTGAAACGTTTCTGCTGCATCGAAACAGTAGGCATCTGAACATTCGCAAGGCCCTGCTGTTATTTACTTGCGTGTTTCGCAGATCGTAAAAGATTTCGTAACGGTGTAAGAGTTTCGATTTAAGTATACGTCTCCTCTGACAAACTTCTAGCCTAGTTAAATTAGTTGTCTCTTCTCGTAGTGTCACGTAGCGCCTGGGCGTTTCTCCTTTACGAAGTCACGTCCAAATCCGATTATTTCGCTATGATATAGTATAGTGAGAGGGGAAGGTCCGAAGCGCACGGACCGAAGGGCGGCAGGAATCTCAAGAATAGTGCCGGACGAACGAACGAGCGTCCGACAACGCTCCTTTGCCCCTTTTTCGGAAAATCGAAACGCGCCGTTGTGTATCCCTAAGACGCGCGCACGTTTCCATCTGAAAGTTTGCAAAGCCTGCACAAAACATAGGGATCTGCAAAGTTTCTCCACGATGGAAACGACGCGCGCGATCCGTTCTCCCTATCTCGTATACAGAAAAAAAAAAACAAAGTCTTCGACGTGTGATACGAGATCGGCGATCGGAACTTGAAACGCGTACTCTCTCTCTCCCCGGAAATGAAGCACAACGTCGACGTATGATATATTTACACATGCACGGAAATATATTATTTGTTCCTATATCGAAAAATATATTTTTTTAATGTATGACTTCACGCGCGATTAATGATACGAGATATATGTATACATATATATACATATATATATATACATACATATATATATATATATACCAAAATTTCACGACACATGTGCTTCGTTCACGGTAGACAGATTACGTTGCGAAATTGAGGCGCGATTCGCCTGAAGCGGAACTTCGAACTAAGGGGGTAATTTTCGCTCTCTCTCTCTCCCGCGATCGGTTCTCACTAGAAAAAGAAAAAAGTGGAGTCTGGCCGGGACGCCGACGGTGGTTGCTCGCCCGCTCTTCGTTTCTCGTCCGCCCGCACCGTACGCGGCCCGCCAAAAGCGGTCATTTTGAGCAAAGCCACTGGGCAAGCGAGGAACAATGCCGATCCGTAAAAGAACGGATCACCATTTTTTCGAACATTGCACGACGAAACACGCGCCAACCACCGACTGCCGCGACCATCCCCCGAATACCCTGTTTATGTCTGCGCCATGCGAGAGAAAGAGAGAGAGAGAGAGAAATATATAAAGAGAACAATAAAGCTTTTCGTCGACGGAATCGCGAACGAGCCGTACCGAGAATCAACGAGAATTTAAACCTAAACGCGATTTTTACCCTATGAACATTTATACACAGTTTCTTTCCCCTAACTAACGCACTATTCACATTATATAAATATTTTATATATATATACCGCAGAATATACCTATATAAATATTCTCATATGTTTAGTAATGTACAGTTTTATATACAAGATCGGACTACGGCTCGGTCGCGGTATCACGGGTCGAATCGCGCCTCGATTCTTTCTTTTCCTCCCTTATCAACGCGGTAGTACGTATTCGCAGTAAACGTGTATACCTAAAAAACAGCTAAGTCTAACGACAATAGTTGACGTATAATATAGAATATATATAATATATATATATGTACGCAGTAACGTAGCAACAACGCAGTGGTGACGGTAGTAATAGTAATAGTAGTAATAGCCCTATACTCTCTAATAATATATAGTAAATACATAGTCGCAGAGCGGGTGTAGCGAGATAGTTAACTAGTCTGTAATCTCTATGTACGAACGTTGCGGTCCTCGACGCGCGATATTTAAAAAGAGAGAAAAAAAAACAAGAGAAAAAACGAAGAATAAATAATTCGAGAGGCAAGTAACAGTAGAAATAAATTAACGAAGCGCGAGGCCGTGTTTAATTAAATACCTAATTTATACATATGCGAGGAAAATAGAATACTCGTAGCCGCGTCGCCTGTCGCGGCAATAATTACGCGGGCGATAATAATTTTCGCTTGAACGCTATATAAATCATACCGTAAATAATAATAATCGCACTAATGACAACGACTTTAACGAATTGGCGAAAACGCTCTAAGCGAATTTTACTATAGCGCCTCTTAAAGCTATCAAACGAGTCTATATTAGTCTAGAGTCCTTTCTCAGGCGTGTAAAAGTCTTTTGTCAGAAGGGAAAACGAAGCTCTCCTCGTTTCCTATGCCCCTTTTCTCCACCGCTTCCTCTTCGTGTGAACGTGCGGGGATGGAGTGCGATCTCTCCCCTTTCCTTCGATATTTCCCACCTAATCACTGGATCGCACGCTCGAGTCCGCGAGGGCCAGATGACGAGAAGCGTTAATTAACGGCGAGACGAAAAACGCTGTGGTAAGACAACGGATACTTTCCTTTTACTTACGTATCTACTATGTTACAAAGTGTGCTTTTACGCGGCCTGCTCTTCGTAGAAACGCATTATGATATTTACAGAGAATATTTACGCGAAAGGGGAACGAGAATACGAACGCGGGGGGGAAGGGGGATCAACGACGTGACGAGGAATACTGTCTGTACACCGCGAAGAGGGCAAAGATCGCCCAGAATGTCGCGATATTCCGGGGATCCTTTACAGGCGACGTAAAACGGTTTCGTTAAAGCTGCGTAGTGTATCTCGTTATCCTCCACTGCATATTTCGTGTTCCTTTTTTTCCCTTTTATTTTTGGCTAACCACGGACTAAATTGACGTCTAAACTGGCGCGGCCACGTTACACGGCTGTGGCCGCGCGCGGCTTTTAATTTTAATTTCACCTAGATACGCATCGCGTTTTCATCGCGTGTGTAAATTGGACTATACTTAGAAATAAAGTACTATAATAGCGCCGTGCGAAGCGTGTTTTGCGCGACCAAGGGCGCCTCCGGACGGGAAGATCCTTCCTGGGACACGATCCGGTCTCTTATTTTTGTTTTGTTTTGTTTTCGTTTCTTTTTTTCCCCCAAAAGCCGATTCGTGTGAAAATTTGTGCTTGTGCGTGGGATCCGGATTATGCATATCGCGAGAATTGTAAACATCGAAATTTACGGGTGCGTGAACTTTGTTTTCCTTTGCTTCACAGAGGCGACCTCGATCTCACGCGAGTTACGTCACACGGCAACAGGCGCTGCGAATACACAGCCGAAGCCTTGGCTAAAAATTTTTCTAATCCTCCGTCTTTACTTTTTTTTTCGCGCACACATTGTGCGGTTGTCGCGCGGATGAATGCGATCTCTCTCCAAAGGATCGTCAATAAATAGCGAACGTAAGTGATAATGGAGACCGCGCGACCGTGATTCTCGCGACGACGGAGGTCGCGTTTCGGAATTTTTGCCTAATAAATTTCTGCCTATACTGTACAAGGCGCGCGATTCGGAGCGCGCGAATAAGTCTACTAGTCTACTTTTTACAATGGGCTAATACGTGAACAATCGATTTGCAATCTCTTCTCGTCGGGAATAGATTCGGCCTTAGCGATCGCCACTCGCGGACTTTACCACTCGTTACATGTTCTGTCTTTTGGATCTCTCCCATTGTCATTTTAAGCGGTGGTCATCTCCTGCAGGCCGTAACAGTGGACTCGCGTCTCTTCGATTGCTCTGCACCACTCCAACGCGAATCCCTCGGGATCTTCGAGGTAGTACGTCCTGTTTGGCTGTAAACAGAAATATAAAAACTTAGATATATGTATTTTTAATTTTTTCGTTCTTATATGTATATAGAAATTGAATAGAAACATAAAAGGATACTATTTTAATCCATCTATCCTTTTACTTGAGAAGCGTAAAAGTATCAAATGCCTAATAATTTATTTTGATTTAAAGGTATTCTAAAACCGCTTACCGTGTGGACGAAGAAGATTTTGAAATTCTTTGGCTCGACCCTCAGTTCTGGACTCCAGGGTATCTCGCCCTTGAGCACATTATTGAAAGGATCGACGTAGTATAGGTGTGGTCCGGTGGTAAGAAGGAGCATTCTCCGCCTGGCGAACAGGCCCTTCCTCTTATTAACAAATCCCTGTTTCAGTATGAGATTGCCCTCGACGAAAGGATGCCACTGATTCGTGGTGCGCTGCTTCTCTAGCCGCATCCTGATCTGTTCCGGGGTCAAATTGGCGATGTTGGTGCCGCTGTCGAGTCTGTTATTGGTACACCTCCTCAGTGGCTTGTCTGTGGCCGCGATGATCTCGTTGAAAAACGCGTTGACAGCGCGTTTCTCCGCGCCGGTGGTGTCGTTGTCGTCATCGATGTCTTCGGTGCCCAACCAGAGGAGCCTGGTGAGTTGTTTCTGGTCTAGACCGGGCTCGAGATTATC
This sequence comes from Temnothorax nylanderi, assembly GCF_030848795.1. NCBI lineage: Eukaryota > Metazoa > Arthropoda > Insecta > Hymenoptera > Formicidae > Temnothorax > Temnothorax nylanderi. The sequence goes on along the minus strand of NW_027249098.1, from coordinate 650,446 downwards.
GGGCACCCTGTACTGCGACCTCAGCTCCTCGTGTTCCGACGTGCCGGGTAGATACGGATAAATCGGCGGCGGTGTCTGCTCGTGAAGGGTCTCGAAATCAACGCCCTCGAAGAAGGGATGCGCCCGGATGCTGGGGTAACCAGCGCCGTGCTCGTCCAGGGCGCCCAGTCGTTGCGTCGGCTCCAGAACGAGAAGCTGATTGACGAACGACCTGGCCAGCTCGCAGAAACCGTCCGGTATATCGTACTCGAGTTTCAGGATCTTCTGGAACATCAGATACTCGCTTCTCGAGCGGAAGGGCGGCAGGCCGGCGACCATCTGGTAGACGAGACAGCCCAGGGCCCAGAGATCGGACGCTCTGCTCACCCTGTTGTTGGTCAGTAGCTCCGGTGACACATACTGAGCGGTACCGACGAAGGAGCCGCTGCGATCCCTGAAACGCGGCTGCTGCTGAGCGTCCGCGGGCGTCTCCGGATCGTCCTTAAGGATCTTGGCGCAGCCGAAGTCGGTGATGAGCACGTGCATCTTCTCGTCCAGCAGGATGTTCTCCGGTTTGAGGTCACGGTGAATGATACCGAGCCCGTGCAAATACTCGAGACCGCGTAGGATCTCGGCCGAGTAGAACTTGGTGCATTCGATGTCGAAAGAGCCCACCTTGTTGATATGTGGCAGGAGCTCGCCGTTCTTAGCGTACGACATGACAAAGTATAGTCTCTCCGCGTCTTGGAAGGTGCAAAACAGGCGCACGAACGAGTGCTTGGCGTCCGCGAGCATGTTCAGCACCTCCTTCTCGCGCTTCACGTACTCGGTCTTCTTCTGCTTGATTATGTGACTCTTATCGCACACCTTGATCGCGTACTCCTTGCTGGTATGGATATCCTTGGCAAGGTAAACCTATCGGGGTCAAAAAATCAAGGGTTCGTTATTCTTTTCCCGCATTTATCGTATTGTTAAAATTTTGAAATTTATGCTCCTTATTTTCTTTTTAGTAAATTCGTAAAAAAAAACGAGGAGGAAGAGACTTACGGTGGAGAAGCTTCCTTCGCCGATCACTTTGCCGAAGATGAAGTCCTTCGGGGTACGCTTGTGCGTCGGTGGGTTGGTGAGGGACGGGTTCGTGGTCGGTGGAACCCGAGGCGCCAGGGTGCTGGGAGACGCTACCACACCGTTGTTCACGTCGTTCGTCGGTGGAGACATTTTGGACACCGGCCCCTCCACCGTTACTGCCGGCTGTGGCGAAACGGTAAGCGCCTGGTTCGCCACACGCTGCAAAAGAGAAGATGCACGACTTGTCAGGCACACTGTCCGTGATCGTCTGATCCATTTTATTACTCCTCCCGCCGATAACGAATATGCTAAACAGAATCTACAGCCTTGTCGCCTCACAATTTTCTACAGATAGCAGAATTGTAAACTTGATAAAGTGTCGAGTCAGAAGTCACGGGAGACCGAGAATAAATGTCGCCTCACATCTAACCGCGATATTAATCTGAAATTGAGGTAGGTCTAAAATTCCCCGATTATTTTCTAACTTAATTCTAACTTAATAATTAAAAAAAAAAGCAACCGCGGAGTTCGAGACGTTAGAATTGACCGCCGCCCTTCCGCTAGCGAAAATATTTGCGCTCGCGGGGCACTCATTATCCTTTCCGCTCCGGAAGACGCGAGAGACGCTCGCGCAGAGGAGGCGGAGGAGGAGGAGGCACGGAGCTCCCGTGTCCGGCACTTAACTCCTCTCATCCGCCAACGGTCGTCCGGTACCAGGAAATCACGTACCGGAAGCATGACGTCACCGACTGGCACGTGGTCATGTCGTGCGGGTCAGAGGATGACGACGACGACGGAGAGAAAGAGAGAGAGAGAGAGAGAAACAGACATCGGTTCACGCGCGTTCTCGCGCCACGCAGAAAAGCAGAAACGCATTCACGCGGGCACGAGCGACCCACACGCGCTGGAAGATCAAGGCTGCACGCGGCCGAAGTCCAAAGTTTACGGAGTTAATCACGCGCGCTTTCATAAGCCGCGCGCGTTTCGCCATTTACATTTACGATTTTATGGAAGCACATCCTCTTTCGATATGCAAATATATATATGTATACAAGAGAAAAAAAAAATATATATATATATGGAGCAATATTGTAGTCGCTAGTTAGACAAGTTGCTGCTTGACATCTCCTGAATACAGAACGGCCTTGATTGTGAGAATTCGAAGGGCCAGCGGGGCCCGAAGACGTATTCGTACGTCCGTTAACAAGGTTGCAATGCAAAACTGAGTTTTGCATTGCAACCTTGTTAACGGACGTACGAATACGAACAGGAACGACGATTCGGGTGAGAAGGGCAAGAACGTTTTTCCCGCCGGATTTCCCTCGTTACAACGGAAGAGATCATTGTTGGCTACCTCTCTACGAGATGTAGTGCTTAATTGCGACCCGTTTGTGAGATGCTTTTTATAATGCGCCAAACGACTGGGTGTGCTCTCTCACGCGCGCTCTGGTTCCTCCTATTCACGTAATAGAAAAAGAATCGCAAAGGGATCGGTACTGGAGCGTAAAAGGCATTATAGCCGCGATACAGGTTGAGCAACAGATGTTCCACCTCTGGTACCTGCTCGGTAATCTTGCCGGGGGGTTGAAGACGATTAAATACTGCGTTTAGAAAGAGGTATGAAATTCAATGGCCGAAGGGGTGAAGCCGAAAACCGGCCCGGCGAGAAAGTACCCGGAGGAGCACTCGGAGTATTTCCGCTCCGCGGAGAGGAAGATAATCATGATCACGCGGGGGTCCCCGTGAAGAAAGATAAATGTCTTTCTTTCGTGCGGTCCTAATCGTCCCTCGTTTCCGGCTCGAAAGACGATCGAGCTCTCTTCTTTCCGCCTGTCATTATCCTTGCACTTCCGTCAGAAAACGCAGAAGACGCTTTGTATACGAAGGATCGCAACAGGTTTCCCGCCGCCCGCGATCGACGGGATCCCTTCGTCGTATTCTCTTTCGAGAGTCTTCATTGAAGATATTGAAGATATTAAGACGACGAAGAGATAAGAAGATAAGATTTAAAAAAAATGTAAAATCTAATCTTCATGCTTTGAAGGCAAGATAGGCGAAGCCACTCCAGGAACCCCAAAGCGAATTTTAATCAGTCTCTTTAATTATTTTATAATCAGTTCTCACGATTTCTATTTAATAGCGTCCAAATTAATGTGTCGACAGTGAAATTTGCAATTATTAAAATTTCATTATTTAGTTGCGCGAGATTTTTATACCGGAAGTTTTTCAATTCAAAAGCCACTAGCTGCTCGACATATTAATTAAGGGAAAAATTCCATCAGCTCGGCTTCCGTCGTTACTCGACAAACATCTGTCGTACAATAAACATAAAAGACCCAAACATCACGCAAACTCGTGTACGTAATTCTTGGCTGTTGTTCATGTCATTAATCTTCGCGGATATCTTATCGGGACCAAATAATGATTGAATAATTATGTCTACTCTACTGGAAATCATGGCGTGATGGATGACGTAAAGCCGCGACTGGCGACAACGTTATGCGCGGCTCATTGAATCCAGCTTTACGATTATTTGCGACAGATGGTCGACAACTGAGAAACACTTTCCCCGCGGAATCTTCTTAAGCCCGTGGCGGCGACGTCGATGGGTCGATACGCAATAATAATAATCGCGGATGACCGGGACGACCGAGTCGCGCGGGAGGGAAGTGGTATAACGAGGCAGGATACGATCGGTAATTAACTGCTCGCGAGCGGAGATAATCTCGATATACCGTATGATGTTTTTGTAACTGTTTTCCCAAGCCGGGCCGGGGAATGATTTTAGGCGAGAATTGCATAAAGTCGACGGTGATAAACGCGGGCGGCCTCGAACGCGGACGGTTCCTCTTGTTTTATAGCGGGATTTTCTTGCGGCCCGTCGTAATTTCGGGCCGCCGCGCCTCCGCTGGCGCGGGTAACACTGCCAATAAAAAGGAACCCCCCGCCCCCATAAAATCCCCACAAAAATCGTAAAACCAGGACGGACGAACGGTCGTTTCGTGAAAAACACGAGCGAGCGTTGTTTGTACAACGGCCGTGCAGGCGAATTAAGTTTTATCACTTCATCGAGCATTCTCGGCTTTTATGATTTTCCCGAGCCGCGGTAATGAAGCGCTTCGCATTTGTTGGGGACGGAACGAGGACGACAATGACCAACGGCAACGAATACCGTATTATTCTGGTGTCAAATTTTTTCTCACAAGCAAGAGAAAAAGAGAGAGAGAGACGGTTCTTTAATTTTAAGCGTGTTAAAAGCTCCTCCTAAATATTAGGTTATAAATATATAGGATGTACAATATACAAAAGAGAAAAAAATGATGAGGTAAACTAAAGAGATAAATACTGTAATTAAAGAAATTGTAGAAGTAGACAAAAGAAGTAAAATTTATGTATTTTATTTTTTATAGAGTGAAACATTCGTGAACAATTAAAATATATGCTTAAAAATAAGAGCAAATAAATATGACAAATATCTGAAAGCTAAGATAAGAAAAACGGAGCTCTTGCTGATCGAGTTCAAATAAACGTGGCGCCACGCGCCTCTTAAAGGTATTAATTAATTCCCGTAGAATCAATAATAAAGGGAGTAAGAGTGAAACATTGAGGGAAGGATAAATTGCGACGCGAGGAAGCGTCGGATTAGCGGCGGCAAGCGAAAGAAATCTAATAAAAAATATCCGGTCGTGTTGTACAAGTTATAACGGTGTGTGAGCACGGGGAAAATAGAATGAGCGAACGATAAAAGCGGACCGGCGGCGAAAAGCCGCAGGTACGGTAAATAGCGGCGAGATAGGAGCAATAAATACGCAACGCCCCAATTTCGTGCCATTCGTCCCGTCTCTGTCGTCTATCGATCACACTTTTACCAGAGAAAAAAAGGGCACGGTGTAATCTGGGACACTCGCGGGGTACTCAATGGAGAACTAATAAGAGCTATCGACATCACGGAAAATCCACTCGAAATTGGTCGAAAACTTCACGCCCCCCTAAACGTCTTCGTTTTCATCTTCAAGACTACTTTATAGGCTCAAAGAGCGATCTATATGCTCTACTATTATTCCGATCCTTCTCCTATAATCTAGAAAGGGAGAATGAGTGCCGAGGTAGGGGAATTGCCGGCTGACCCAGACCGATCAGCGAGCCGGGGGGTACCAGCGATCTATCGTCTTCGCGGAGGGCGAAAACGCGTCGTTGCTCCACAGCGGTGGGCCCTTTCCTCTCTCTTTTCTCTCTTTATCTACCTTTTCTCGTTCTTCTTCCCAGGCCGGTTACGAGGCGGGCCCCACGGCGTCAACCATCCGTGTCAGGCCGTCGACCTCGCCGACGAACGTTCGCCCGAGTATCACCGGTCCTCCTCGGCCTCTCTTTCTCTCTCTGTCTCTCTTTCTCACACGTTCGCCTCGAACTCGCCTTGCCCCGCTAGTTTATTTATTTGCTTATCTATTTCTCGTCGTTCCCTATACCTCCGCGTGCCGCCGCCGACGACGACGACGACGGAGGTATAACTCAAGCAGCGGCACCAGATACCGGACACTTCGCAAACGCGAGGCGCCTCGGCTCGCCTCGATCCTCAGGTATCGAGAGACGAGGTGGGGAATTCCGCAGAAATAATCGATACGCGAGCGACAGTCCGCCGTGGAATGACCTGGGAAAGATTTGCTTAGATGGCAGATAGCGTGCGATCCCGCGCGGGGAAAGAGAGAGGAGGGTCTCGCTCTTGAAGTATTTGAAAAGCAATCGGTGGTATTTGAATTTCGGTCGTGAGCAAAGGCCTCCTCCCGGCCCCGAGAGAACGTGACCGGCGGCCCAGGGTCCCACAAAATTGGTGCCTGTTATTTATAGAACGAATTCGCAGGGAAACCGTCGGTGAAGGACTTAGAGCCCGGCCGCTCTAAGCAAGCTAACATTGAAATTCTACAATTAAAAAATTCGAACTCTTTAATTGTAGAGAATACAAATATTTTTCGTACTATTAATGAAAATCGGAGAAGTGTCACACTGATAATAATAAATTTCGAGCGTACGAGAGTGGAACGTCTGAATCTATAAATTTCAATAATTGAGTCGTTCGTAAGTACGAAAGCAGTACATGACGAAAATAATGTCCCATTTGAAAATAGCACCGTTGAATCACATGGTACTACTACTCCTGCTGCTACTACTACTATTCTTCTACTATCATCCGCCTCGTGAAATCTCGCGATGAAAAAAAGTTGAGGACTATTCTCGGAGCACGTCGATACGCGAATCTATTTCCGGCGACGCGAATATAAAAGGCGCGCGAGAAAGGAGCAGCGGGAGACAAGAGAGAGCGAAAGAGAAAAGAGAGGACCCCATAGCGCAAGATCGACCGCGCTTTCCGGTGTCCCTCGCACGCGAGTATTCGCGCGGGTATCCGCTACGCGTCCTTAGGGGCTTCGTCGCAGGACGGAATAAACTCCGCGCATATCTACTCTCCTCCGTCTCTATCCCCCCTCCCCTCTCTCTCTCTCTCTCTCTCTCTCTCTCTCTCTCTCTCTCTCTCTCTCTCTCATCTCTCTCTCTCTCTCTCTCTCTCTCTCTCTCTCTCTCTCTCTCTCTCTCTCTCTCTCTCTCTCTCTCTCTCTCTCTCTCTCTCTCTCTCTCGCTGAATCATCCTGTACACACCATCACTACCAGCGGCATTCCAACGGACATTCTAATTTTAGCCCCGCGCGCGTCTTCTCCCCCTCTCTCTCTCGTTCTCCCGCGCGCATTCTCCAGTCTTCTCTACCCTCTCTCTCTCTCTCTCTTTCTCTTTCTCTTTCTCCTCCATCTTATGGCGTTCCGCGTTCTCTCCCGGTACGCGGGCTTTACTCTTCCCTCCTTTCCCTTTCCCTCCGCGCGGACGGAGGACGAAGGGAGGCAAAGGAGAGTGCGACGCTCTCTATATACTCGCCGCCGCCGTCGTCGTCGCCGTCGTCTGCCTCCTTCCTTCTCTCCTCCCGCGTTTCTCGGACCTCTCTCTCTTACTCGCGCGCGCGCGCCACTACTCTTGTTTTTGCCGCTCTCGCAGGTAAGGGACTACGCCTATTGGCGCAGGCGGCCAGCACTTTTGCTCGTGAATGAGATGTTTTGCATTCGCAGACGCTGAGAAACATGTCGCGAGCGCGAGCGGGCGAGCCGAGCGAGCGTGGTTAAATTGGATCACGCGCCGCCAATGCCGACGAATAAAAGTGTTCGTTCGACGAGGAGAGAACGAGAGGCGAATGGAATTGAATAGAATACAGTTTGCCCGCGCGACATACCGTTCTAGCGCGGCATAAACCCCCGTGTCTCGTCGGAGGCTACGAGACGAAGGTAGTCTTAAAAATAAACATATCGATAGAACAGAAACGAATTATTAACAGGAGGGAAGGATATAAGCGTCGGGATATGTAATATTCCTCGCTCGCAAGGCTCGTTAATTAAAAACTCGATTACAAGCGAGCGAGAGAGAGAGCGAGAGAAAATACTTGTTAGACTGAGCGATAAATATTTTTCCAAGCGTGTAAACGAAAGTACGAAGTGCGCGAGTGGTGATATAATAGATAATAAAAAAAAAGCGAGGGAGCTGTTAAGCCGTCGAGTAAAAATTGCCGATAAGTACAGAGTATAGATCGGCAATATCACGTTCGTAGGAAGGAATGCGATAACGCCACGCGGCATTGTGTCAAGTGTTTGTATCGATCGTAACCTTTTTTTTATATTTATCCCGGAGGGGGGAACAGGGAAGAGGAAAGGTCTGTCTCCCGTGAAACGTTACTTGTGAAAACAAAGGTGGTGTTAAAGCTTTGCCCCCGATTCTCCTCAGGTAACGAAATCATTCTCCAATATACATTTCGTTCCGTCGGCTCTTCTTTTAATTAAGGGTCTACGAGGATGAGGAAAACATGTTTTCTGTTCAATGGATCTAAAGCGTGAGACTAGATGCTGCCAAGGGTAAGCGAGCTACAGTCTGTCTCACTCTTTCGCTGCATGGAAAAGCCGTGTGTATGTGCTGGAGCTTAGAATTCGGGGGATTCTTTGACAGGGCAACAGTCGACCTTAAACACATTTCGACTTTGTTGCGATCCACCTCGAGGGCGGACAATGGTTAGTCTGAGGGTGAGCTTTTCTGTCGAATCGAGGAATGTGCACGCACTCGGTCGGTGGCGTCCTCCGATTCGCAGGGGGAGGGTGGAGAAAGTCAAAAGGCGCGGCAATAACGTTTCTAATGCACTTATGTATCGTTATTGCCGTGGCTGCGTGCATCGTGTGTATAGCGTTGTGGATATTTACGTGTTAACGTAACTGCGACATGCGACACGATATGTGAAACAACAAAATATGTTACAAAACTAAACAGGGGTATATTAATTGATTTCTAATTGCGTTAATTCTATTTCTATCATTATGATACAGGAAGGATGAGAAGTATGATCAGAAATAAATATAACGTACATAATGACGTTGGCGAAAGCTAGTGGCGCTCGATAACGCGTGGTTCCGTTAGCTTACGCGAGTATACCCTGAATTGTTTTTCAATTAGCATATGCAGCACCCGACGTGAAGGCTGGCGCCCGGAGTTTCCCCGCGTTCCTTGCATCACGGAGCCGAGAGAGCAAAGTTCCGAGAATTATGCGCTATACCCAATAACACGGAGGCGAAGGCTGGGTGGTCTAATCCGAAGGTGCCACGGGCACGGATCATAATTTCGCCCCGCGTTGGTATTTGCGTTACGATACATTAGCGGGAGACTATTATCCGTAAACGCGCGGATATTTGTCACGCAGTCTTATTTGGATGTTTGCGCCGAGGCGTCCGAGGAGTTACGTAGCGGACAGGAATAATTACGAGAGACGCCAAATACGTTTCGCAAGTTCGATACCCCAGAGGGGAAAAAAATCTCTCCTTTAACCGCGCTTCCTTCTTCCTCTCTCTCGCCCCGTTCTCTATCTTTTTATTCGCCCCTTTTTATTCGCGCGCCGCGCGACCGTCACCGAAGATAACGCCGCCTCGCCGGGACGAAGATCGGAGCTCGCCCGCTTCGGAAACCTTTAAAGTGTTTGCTTTCATATGGTATATATCGTATAAACAGCCGGCCGCGGACCAAACATGTTTTTTCGATCGGGATACATCACCACGGACGCGCTTATACAGCGACATTCTCTCCTCGTATGCGGGCGTGACGGAATCTCGCTCGATCATCCACGGTTCACGTGTCACGATCGCCACGACCTTACGGCCTTCGGTCGGTTTCCATAATCGCGCTCCGGCCTCTCTTTTACCCTTTTTCTCCTTCACTTTTATTTTCGGCCACGAGAGAGAAAGAGAGAGAAAGAGGATGTCGCACGCGCGCCAACTGATACTCGGTCACGACATTCCGCTATCAGACTCGTCAAACGCGCCGAAAACAAGGACGGCGTTGCCGAGCAAAGTTAGAAGGCTCCCCGATCGATTATCGGTATCGGCAAACAACTCGAGAGCGTCCTGACGAATCTTTTTTCTTCTTTTTTTTTTCTTTTCTTTGATTCCTCGGACATCGAATAATGTTTTGCCAGCCGCGAATATTATCGTCTCGTTCGTCGTGTGCGTCCCTCGATATTTGCTGGTAATGCCGCGTTATGTCTCCCAGCTTACGTCACACGTGTTTACGACGCGCTGCATCGGTTGGAGACCTAATTGACGGGCTTCTAAGTAATTTCACGGAATAACATAAATAACCGGGCGATAACGAACGAGACGAGATACCAGGCGGTGATATCCGGCGAATTCGTTTAAAATTAACTGCGCGCAGCGCGCGACCGTAAACAACCTTCGGGGCCGAGTCGAGATTACGCGCTTACAGTTTTCCGAGCCGACGACGACGACAACGACGACGGTGGCGGTGGCAGGCGAATTTATTTAAATCCGAGCGAGTGTAAATTATTCATGCTGCGAGGCAGTATATAACAACCTCCTCTCTTTCTCTCCTTCTCGCGTCCTCGTCCCCCGTTATTTATTTCAGCCGCCCGTTCCCCTTTGTCCCGAAACGGACAAGTTTCCGCTTCTTCCTCGGACTCTCGCATACTTCACGAGCCTGCCATAATCCGCCGCGTAAACACCGCGGAGACGGTCTATACACATTTATCTGTCGATCGATCCGCGCGCATATACGGGTGTTATCCATCGTTCCGATTGTCGCGATAATTGACATTGTTATTTGTTCGCCGACGTTCGCGATGATTCTCGGTGGGCGTCGCGGACGCGCGTCTGTCTCCTCCCGATCGCGAGATATATATCTATCGCAGAGTTTTCCCGCCAATCTTCCGGAGTGCAGGAAGTCGCGGACACTGATCTTCGTGTACCCCCGCGCTTAGCTAAACAGCCTCGTCATCCTCGTCGCCTGCCAACTTATCACGCGCGTTCTCTCCCGCACTAGCTAAAGCGTCCGAGCCAAGTCGGAGGAGCGCCTCTTCTCCCTCGGCGCGTCGCGAGTGACAGACGAGCGAGTCTGTCGCGCGGAATCTATCGGGGCACAATTTACGTCGTTCACCACATATCCTTCGCTCTTCCGCCGAAAACACACTCGAGATCTCGCGCACTATCAACTACATCCCTCCGTTGTGTCGGATAGGCGCGCACGCGAAAATCTATCGCGCGGTCCCTTCGAGGAAAAAGAAAAAAAAAAGAGAGCGAAAGGGGTGGAAATCGAAGAGGTCGATTATACCCGATACTCGAGAAGGGAGATGGATTCTCTTACCTTGAATAATTTCTTAAGCCTCCGGTAGCCGCGAAGTAATCGCGACACGTACTGCTTGTTGGAATCCAGTTTGATTGATTGAAGCCACAGTTGCGGAAACGAAGATGAAGGACCGAAACCGAAAAGACGGGGGGGGGGTAGTTTTGTAGAGCGGGATGAAAGAACTTTTTTTTCCTTATTTTCTTTTTTATGCTGCTTTTTTTAGTCGCGGGGATGGATGCGATGTAGACGGATGTAGTTTAAATACTTCGAAAAGCGGATCTGTGTCGCGGTAGCTGATGTTGTCGCTACTGTTGTTGCTGCTGTTGTTGTTAACGATCTGACTACTGTTGGTCGTCACGTCGTCGCGGTCGCCGATCACCGACTGCGTACTCCCGACGACGAGTGTGTTGTTTCTCGCGGGTCAGTCTCGGATAGTTACATATATATATGTCGCCCGTATATTCTCACGTATATATATATGTATGCGCGGGAACCGAAGAACGAAAAACACGTTCGTGGCCGTTGAGAGCCGTTCGCTTACTGAATCCGACGGTTGGCGTGTCCGGGCTGCTAACCCGCGCTTTCTCCCCACCACGGGGATTCGCCCGAGTTGGCGGCAAGCTTCTCCGTCATGGCCCCCCCACCACTTCGTAGGGCACCGACGGCGAGGATCCCACCACCGACGCGAGGGTCTGCATCCGGGAACGATGGTGGGGCACGACGTGAGGGGTAACGCGCGCGCTCCCTCTGCTTCCCCTCTGCTCCTTCTCTGCCGCCGCCGCCGCCGCCGTCGCAACGCGTCGCGCCGCGCCGCGCCGCGCCGGTAATCTTACCGCGAATCGTAAAGCACACTTAGCCCTGCGGTCAAGTGCGAAAATTGCAACGAAAGCATCGAGAGCGCCCGTTTCTCCGACGAAGGGTCGGAATGCGCGTCGCCCCGGAGTTTCGGGAGAGCCCCGCTCGAATTTACAAGTGGTCTCGCGTTAGCGCGAGATTAATGACCCCGACGCGCGCGGCGCAGCTGCCGCGGATGGAAGCGCAGCGGCATCCCGAAACCAAACCCTCCCCCGTGCCCCGAATTTCGAGCCGCGACGACGGGCGAACGCCGTAGGGCGTTAAAAGCGAGGCCTCGCTCGCCCCGATACCTTCGCATTATCGATGGTAAACAGCGTCGACTGTTTGTCACCGTCGCCGTTTCGCTCGCGACGACTTTACGTTGCGATTTCGAACGGGCGAGCGCCGGAGGGGAAGCGCGTGTGTGCGCGCCTATCGTGGACGGTGGTGGGGCCCGCCGACGGTTTTCGCGCCCGGCGGATGCGGCGGGGAGGGGAGAAACCAGGGAAACCCCACGCACGGCGCATGCACCGGTCGCGCAATTGGCGAAGAAGAGGGGGAGGGCGAGCAGGGGGGGTTCCCTCAACCGACGGCGCCAGGATCAAGCTCCCCGTCCCCGCGTGTTCCCTTTTCCACCGCGTCCGGCAACGCGCGGCGGCTGCCTCCTCGTCGGTGCACTCTCCCGCGTTGGAAGGGAGTGCACTGATCACACGCGCGGCGGTACCCTCTCTCCCTGCCGCCCTCCTTCCTCTGCTCACCCCACCCTTCTTTCGCGCTATCTCTCTCTCTCTCTCTCCCTCTCTCTGTCTATCTCTCGCTCTCTCCTTATCCCGCCAACTCGATGTGTTTGTTTGTTTATAGTCGCGTTCTGGGAAATACCCGATACGCGAGTAACGGAGTCTCATACACGCGCCGCGCAGCGCGCGGCCGCCTGCATTCCCATTCTGGACTTGCATCCGGTCGGTTCTCGGATTCCTCCGAGACTTCGGAAAGCGGCCGGTTGGCGGTATACGCGCGTCTCCGGGTCGGAGACTCGAGTCTCGGGGAACGGACGCTTCCCTTTCTTTTCTCAGCTACCTGTGTGCCGGCGCCTTTCAACTTTTCCGCAGCGACGGAAAAGCTTTTGAATAATAAAAAGTGGAAATCGTAGTCCCTAGGGAAGCAGGTATATTCTCGCAATGACATTCCAGATTTTTTGACCGCGCCTAAGAATAGAAACGGTTCCGAAAGCAGCAGGGGGTAAACTTACGATACTTTACGCTTTTACCGCCGCATCCTGTGCTGCCTGACGTTCTACGGTTCCACACGGTTCCCCGATATCCCGTATTCCGATACCGCGCAGTCCAGTTACTCCGGATACGAGCGCGTCCGCTTATAATTTATTAATATAGACGGAGCGCGATCGGGCGCGCGGTCGCAATCGTCAATCATCGTCGATGCTGGCTGCCGCGCGCGCGTTCCCTTCCGTAAATCTTCCTGACGCGCCGATAGATAATCCTCTCGCAGCGGAGTCGTGCGGTCGACGCGCGCGGCGCGGGCGGGCGGGCGGGAGGAGTCGCGCGCGTACGAGATCGATAGCGGAGAACGCGCGCCGTGGCCGCTTATCGGCTGGCGTTTCTGAAAAGTAGTCCACCTATAATCTCAGGAATGCACTACGTCAACGGCAATCCACAATGTACATACGCGCGCGCGCGCCTGTCTCCGCAGATCGCACGGCAAATATTGTACAATGATGTTGCGTAATGATGCGTAATGGCGATGCCGCGTGACCTATACGAGAGTACATAGCGGGGCCCACATGACGCGACGATAACGTCGAAGATGACGGTTAATTAGGAGCCGCACGATGAGATGCCGAGAACACGGAAGCCTTACGGAAGGCACGCTTTGTGAGGAAAATCTCTCGGAATTCGTAAATAGGAGAATTCTTTCTATTTTTCAAGTTTTCTTTCATTTTTACGGATACTTATATATGTGTGAAAAACATAAAAATAAATAAATATTATTAAGATATTATATTGACATATATATAAAGATAATTTAGATATATATACAATTAGATTATAAATTATATATTTGTAAATGAACTTTGGAACGTAAAATCCTATTCCGAGATCCTACGTGTTCTTTTCGTAACGTCACACTCTCGTGCTCCTAAACAAATATGTACAAGTATGAAGGAGATTTTAGATAATGTCAAACAAAACTCTTGAACTGCGCAGCCGATCTATCGGTTTTCCTGCGGCCGTGGACGCCAGCTGTTCCTCGCTGTTTTTCCACTTTTTATCTAGTTTTTAGACCTGCGGGGAAGGTCCCGCTGTCAGGGGGAACGTCCACGCAACGCGATATATCGAGTCGAACGTTTCCACAGCGGGAAAAAGGGAGAGGGAGTGAGAAGGAGAGGGAAAAAAAGAGAAGAAATCTTCGGGATGCTGCGGCGCGTGCATAACAACGATATATAAACGGCCGGCAATTATTCACCGAACGGTATGATAATGCTTGGTGATTCGCGGAAGAGTCAACAACAACGCCGACGGATCCTCTCTTGGACTTTGTCGCGCGCTTGTTGCGTAAATAAGATATCGACGTGCAAATTCCACGTGCCGGGGCAATACTATTATTAAATGAGCGGGTCTCGACGACAGATATTAATAATCGTGAGAAATGCAAAGTCATTGAGAAACGCACATCAATCGACGGTTGCCGTAGCTGACAAACTCAGCGATTTCCCTACGTTCGCCATTCGTGCGGATGTAAACGCGTATTGCGCTTCCCTAGGTTCAAAGGGCCCGGAGCCCGCATAGCGTTCGCTTTCTGACCACTGACACGTGATAATGAGCGAAAAATATGTACGCCATGTGCCTCGGGTCTGCCTTAAAACCATTTAAGAAAGACCGGAAATAACAGAGCAAACACAAAAGAAGAAAGTCCTTTGGATGCTTTTCCTTTCCTTCTGGAATAATCTCTCGGGAGGTCTCTTTGCCAAAGGTATAAGGCTGTAACGCGGAGTAAAGCGGTCAAAAGTTTTCTAAAAATAGTTCCACTGTTTTTATTATGGAGTTGAGGCAAGCCAAGGAAATCAATGCTGACAAGGTCCGTCAGCACGATATCAAGATGTTTTGAAAACAAGAATACGATAAAATATGCTTTGCAAATAACACCATCATGATCTCTCTTTTTCTCTTCCTCTTTCTTTCTTTCTCTCTCTATAATATATATATATATTATAGATATATATTATAGATATAGATATAGATAGATATATATATATATATATATTAAAAAGATTTCGTGTTTGGGAAAATATTATTGATGATATAATAATATTTTCCCCCGCGTCGCCTTTAAATTCAAAATATTTTTACGTCGAGGGTGAAATTCCCATGTGCGAGGCGTCAACAACTAAATACACTCTCTCGGGAGGTTTCCGCAGAAATTTGTCGCGAAGTCATCGAACTTCACGCTATCGTCATCGTCGTATACTTTGGCCCGCGCCGTCGCGAGCCAGGAACAACCGCGGACTGTTGTCGTAGTCCCGTAAACGGGGACGGAGAATTATCTCTCCCTCTTTCTATCTTTCTCTCTCTCCGTACAAATTAGCGCGTGAAAATACACTTTTGCGAAATCGGCAATGGCCGGGGCCGCCGTTCTGGTATGTCAATGAACAGAAATCCTTGTTCCCCTTCGGACGATCCCCCGCGATCGCCGTCACATCTCATCCCTTCTCCCCGCCACCCTTTCTCTTTCTCTCGATCACGGCTCTCTCGCGACGACGAAGGCCGCTCGCGACTTTCAAATACGCGCTGTGCGCAGTGAGAACAGTCGAATCATTGTTTGCATGATCGCGTCATTATCGTCGTCGTCGTCGTCGTCGATCCCCACCTTAATGGGATGATGATAATGCAGACTCCGAAATTCGATCGCGGAATATTTTCAGATGGGGCGCGCGACGCGCGCGGCGGAGAGAGTCGGTGTCTCGAGATTGTTGCCCCGGCGACGACAATAGGCGGGATTAGCGAAAGGCGACAGTTCGTAATTATCTGATAAAAAAAGATGATGCCCGCGCGCACACACAAAACACACACACACACACAATAACGTAATATTCCTTCTTATTGTGTACCCGTGCATCGATGCAAGATGCTTCGCTGCAACGAATGCGAATGCAAGGCGCAAATAATTAGTGAATCATACAATATCAATCTTTTAATTAATAATATACTATTAATTAATATTGACAATACACATTCTAACAATATTTGATCGCTGGTTTTTTAATCAGATGTGATAATAACACGGGAAAAACGACAAGAGAGATCATCATGGAGAAATTTACGAGCAAGTAAAAAATAGGTCACGAAATTTCAGTCGTAGACGACTTTCCTTCGGTTCCGGAAAGAGAGAGAGAAAGAGACAGGCAAACTGTATACGCGAGCATCCGCTGGATATGACGCGTAATTAAGGATGTGCGGAATCGGGGTCGTGACTCTATCCTCGGCGGCATCACAATGCGGAAGCGCGTATTTAGCGCACCCGGTATACGCGCGAGCGGACGTCTTCTATAGCGGCTCACTCGTACTCGCGCGTATACATATATACGTCGGTGCCAGAAAATCTGCTGGAAAATCGGTCACGAGTGACTAATCCGGCCGGAATTCACGCTCGTGGGTTCGCGATTGTTCGGCGGCTCCGAGTCGTGGGAATCGAATCGTCATCGGCGGGGAAACGACGGGAGGCGAAAATGCATAGACGAGAAACGGCCGTGTTTCTTTCTTCCTTCCCTGATCTGCAATTTCTCTGGAATGGATTCCGCGTAAGACGCGCGGATAGATCGCGGAATAGAGTTTTTCGGGGCGGATCTAAAGAGATTCCGATATCCCGTTTTCTGTAGGATGAACAATTACGGGGCCGGCAATTAAGAGGAATAAATACCTTGACTTACCGAAGAGCGAAATTGGACGTTAATACTCTTTAAACATCGCACAGAGGATATTCCATATTTAAAAAGATAGCCCCCCCCCTCCCGCTCCCCCCTTAATTGCCACGAGCAACGCACGAAGGTAACTACAGCTCTTCGCGGAGGTCTAGTTGCATCGGTGATTTATTGATGATAATTGTACGGTAATTTAATTCAGATTTGTACGAATTCCCGACGAAACGGGCCAGAATTGAAGTGGTCGAAGAAGCGCCCATAATTCTTTCAACCCCCCACATTAAACTGCTACGCGGATGTACGCGCGGCCGCCGCGCTGTGCGTGAGCGCGTCATTATTCATTTATCAAGACTGTTTATTACGAGCGGGCGAGCGACTACCGCTTCGCGAAAGAGGAATAACGTGCCGCGCGCACTTTCTTGACCGCAACGTAATTCGAACGTGTAGCGGTCGATCGCCGTAAGGGAGACGTAGGCGAAGAAGGCGGCAAGGTGCACCGTCACACGACGCTCGTGTGTCACAAGTCATAATGATACGCGATAAAATTATCGTAACAATAACTACCTCGCCTTTGTTTGGATCGTCGGCCCCGAAAGAGCGCATTCGAATAGCGCTAAACAAATGCCCGGCTAATTAATGAATGCGCGCGCGCATGCGAGGGAACCTGCACACGCGGAAAAGAAAAGGGGGCCAACCGGCACGCGGCGCAAATAAAGGCGCGTCCGCAAACACACGGTCGTGCGCAATTGTCATAATAATCGAAATTACGCCGATTGCGACGCACACCGCGCGATCCCGTAGCGGCGATATCACTTCCGCTTCATTCCTCTCTTCCCCGCCAAGTTTACGACCGCCATTAACTCCCGCGGTAATTAAAGGGTAATCTCTTTCTTTCTCTCCCTCGCTCGGTCTCTTATAAAAAGTCCTCAAATTCTTCAAAAAACACATCAGATAACAGTCGATCTCTCGACTCTCCGTATATAATAAATTGTGTATACACAGTGCGAATGAAAGTTTGTATCAATTTGAATAAAGTGGCACTTTGGATTGTGCAAGAGAAAATGCCGCGCTTTTCTCTCGCGCGTAACAACGGGACTCGTCATCGACGCGGTTAATCCCGATGCTACGTTGCTGTTTTAGCGTTGGACGCTAAAATTTCACACGTTCGAGTGACATCTACGCGAATCGACATCCGCGGGCGTAAAATTCCGCCGTCCCAATCATCGAATTCCAGAGCGCCGATTGCTCCGGGCACGGTATCCAGGCGTTTACGTGACTAATTAATCGGGAATTCGAGGGAAATCGGTCGCGTTACCATGTGTCCTGATAAACATTCTCTCTCGGACTCGGGGACTCGGCGATTTATCGATCACAAATCGTGCAACGAAGGAGGAACAAAACCGGTCGCGGCTAATTACCGCGACCGCCGCGACGAGTACGGTACGGGTTCGTTGCGTGACCGCGTTAATTCGCGCGTTAATCGCGAGAGAAATGCGACGTGGGGTGGCCGTAGATCCTGATCCTCTTCGGACGATAGTGTCAAATTTGTGCAAGTGCGTCAGTATAAGCTAACATGAGGACCGCTAATCTAAAGTCCATATATTTCCATGGTCATGCACGTTGATGATCTCGTCGATCTTCTAATGTATTTATTTGACTAATGTCCATTTCTACCAACGTAGATTAACTTTAATCTCGGTTTAACTTGTTTTTTTATCTTTCTCTGGTTCTAAAAATTAGAAAAAGATAAAAGTAAGTTAAACCGAAATTAAACTTAATTTACGTTAGTAGATAAGGACATAATAGTTTTAAAGCAAATAGTTTTGGTACACTTCTAGAAAAACTCTCTTTCCTGATATTCGAAAATACACACCTTGGAAAACGTGATACAATGTAATAATTCTTTGCGATCGAAAAATACGACCATCAACCGTATCGAGACCGTCATGTCATGCGTGATCGGCGTGACCAAGGAGTGAGAACGACGTAAAACAGATCAATCGCCGGCAAAGCCGGTTGTTTGTGATAAACAAGCGGCTGTTTGCAGCCGGTCTATCGATTGTTTATGACGGGCGGGCGAACTCTCACTTACAGCAGCGTAGTAAATTGCGTAGGCAGCGTGAATCATTCTCGTGGGCAGGCGACGATCTTCGGACCTCATTCACTAGTCTCTGATACTCGACGGCGTTGATTACAGTGGCGGTGGTGGCGATGGCGATGGCGACGGGCGACGGGCGACGGTGGCAGCGGCACAGCGGCGACGTTGGCGGCGGTGGTGGCGGCGGCGGCGGCGTCGGAATTGCAGAAATCACGCTTCTTAATTAATCCCCCGAGCGAGCGAACTTCGTCCGGTCGATGGGTCCGATAAGGCGCACGTGAACGAGCTTGAGGGCAGAGAGGGGGGAAGCTGAATCGGCAACGAAATAACGTCTACCGAGTTTGCTGCGCGTTTGCTCGCGCATTACGGCACACACACGCCGGCTGCGGGGGAAATGTCTTCATCTCTCGTCTACCTTTCTCCCTCTTCCTCTCCTTCCTTCTCCCTCCCCGCGCGAATTAAAAATACGCCGTGCATGTATTTATAGCTGTTGCAATTAAACGTTGCAGCGTTGGCGCGCGCGTTACGTCACCGTGAAAATAATCGACACGCACGCACGCACGGTATGTCGATGTTATTTACAGGTGCACGTTGCGCGTGTGTGCGTGCCCATTTAAAAAAATCGCGGCGATTCACTCCATGGCGGATAAACATCAATTAGTAAACTGCGTCGAATTGACGCGCGCGGATCACGAAGGAGGAAAAGAAGAATATGGATTTTACGCCGGCGTAAAAATATACGTAGTGTGTTATTTGCGCGTTAATCGCGTTAAAAACAACTTGCCGGACTAAAATAAGCGCGATTATTGCGCGAACGGGTATCGAACGGGGAGAGAGAGAGGAAGAGAGCGAGAGAGAGACATGGCCGGGATTATCCGGGATCTTTCGCGGAATTAATCCGGTTGATCAATCACCCCTGAGATTTATCGCGACGGACGGGGCTCATCACTTCGCTTGGAACGCCATTTTGACGCGGAAACGCGACTTTGACGGTCGTAGATTGTGACGTTTCTCCCAAAGAGAAGTTGCCGCGAAACGGAACGGCCGCTAACGAAACCGTCACTGCGTGTCGACTGTAGTCTCGATCCTTGATTCGACCCTCCGCGGCGCCGACCCCTCAATGGCGCGACTATTTATTGCCGAATCGCCAACGGAAATTTGGCAGCAACTTACTGGGACAATGATGCCACGCCGCGTCGCGCTCGTAACGATCGGCAGGAGTGTGAATAAGAGCGGCAATTAGCTATGTAATTTTTCTAAGTAATTAGCGGGTCAATCTTCTTAAGGGATCAACAGAGTTATCACCGGGTTCGGTTAATCAATAGGTTCTCTTGAAGAACATACACTCTCCTACACTGCAAATCCAACTCTAGGTCTGAAGCTCTTCTTACACATTTCTTGCCGTTTTAAATCGCGTGATTTGACGTATTTATTTATGTAGTGTCATGAATTTCGGACAAGATTCGCACAACCAATTCGTATGGTGCACGTCGGTCTTAGCTTACCTCTTTCTTTTACCGCACGACGACGACTGACCTTTCCGCGATCGTTATGATTTAACTTTAACGTAATAAATAAAGAAGGGCATAGACAATAGATATCGCTAACTCGACAACTATACATGTAAACAGCTGGCATACGTTTAGCCAACCTCTGGTCTAGAATTAAATATCCTACATTTACGTCATTAACGTATCGTCATTTAAATCACGATTGAACGTATTAACTTTTAATTGAGTACGATTAAACGTTAAATGACGCAAGAAACATGTATAAAGAGCTTCGGTCAAATGTGTCATTTTTAGATGTAAAAATAACACACTTGGATTTGCAGAGCATTTTTATACGCCGGATGACATTTAGATTTGTAGCGGCTACGTATAGATTCATTAAGACGTCTCCTTGCTTATCAATTAAGATCTGTAACGGGATACGTTCGTTACTTCTGTTAATAATGGCAAGTTGTTAAGACCCTGACGAAGGGAGATCAAATTGGCGCCTTCTTATTGGCGGTTGCGACCTAATTTCCGCATCCGCGGATTCACGGGCCCTGAATCGCTTTAATGATGCAGGGGGTTTGAGCGAGATCAGGTCGCTCGAAATCCGGCCGAATCTTCCTCGCAATTAAGCCCGATAATTTGGCGGACGTGAAAGGCGGAGGAGAGACTCTGCGCGGCGATGGGGCAATTGCAGATCGTTATCGTCGTGACGGCAAAGACATATACGCAAGATACACGGGAGGGATAGATTCGTCGAAACTTGGGCTTGGAGCTTCCGAACACTTCTCGAGGGGAAAAGTATCGGTCTCGGTTTTTTCATAAAAAATGGACCACTGACGTTGTTTCTCGCGAAAGAGCGAAACGGAGTAAACGATCCCGTCGCGTCGAAGGAGATCCTCGATCGATCGTGGGTGGCCGCACATTCGTTGCGGTGACTTCCGGTACGTCGCGGTCGGTAGCGGGTGGACAGAAACGGACAGGTACACCGGGGCGAAGAGTGCAAGAGGGAAAGGCGGGTGGGAGGAAGCCGAGGTGTGTGTACGTACACATAGGTATACGGCGGCGGCCGCATATAGGATGACCTGATTTGTATTCGCCGGCGGAACGCCGCGTTCGCTAACTCCGACGAAAACCCACATCTTACGGAGTTCCGGCGCCTCTCGCTAGCTATTGGTCACGCTTTGAATGCGAAAGCGACTGAATTGTCTTGCATAGACAAAGGAGCGTGTAATTTTCTGCAAGTCCCCGCGGCCGCGCGGCGACGACGCCGAACCAGGCTGGAAATATCGCTCCGAGCTTTCGACTATCCGCCTCCGGGAGTCGGGGACAGACACGCGCGCATAAAAATAAAGGACGCCGAGTACTAGCCCCCGCGCTTCCGCTCGACGTTACGTCGACGAAATATTCGATGAGCTATCAGCGACACAAATAACGCGAATTATTCGGTACCCTACTTTTCGAAAGGTCTCGGGACGTCCCTTCCCGAACTAATTCGATTTAACCCTTTAAATATATCAAGACGTGAAACGAAAGACAAATAACTTTGGTTGCAGAACACACATGATGTACTCACAGTTTTATTTTAATCTTAACCCTCGATCTTATTCGATTTATCATAAAACAAAAATGTTATTTAAACATTAAGCGTTTGTATTTTGTATTATATTTTATCGAAATGAAAATATTGTAGGACAACAGGATGAGAAAATTTGGATTTAAGATATAAGTTTTGTAAGTTTTAAAATTCGAGGGATGTTATTTTTAGAGACAAAGCAAGGTATTTGTTCTTTTTGTGTTTAAAGGATAGAATTAAGAGGAAATATGGAAAAGTATGGAATGATGAACAGGATAATGTTAACATTCTTACATTGTAAGTAAGGAAGGTATGAGTGTGTTTAAGGTATATTTGTAAATCAAGTCCACTCCTTGGCTTTTGTTGCTGAAGTGGATTAGGCTTCGAGTTTAGCGCGCAAATAATAAGTTTCGTTGTATAAGGATTGTGTTATTTATTTGTATTTAAAGGATATAATTAAGAAGAAATATAGAAAAATAGCACGCAGTAAGTAAGGAAGGTATGAGTGTGTTTATATTTGTAAACCAAGCTCACTTAATGGCTTTTGTAGCTGAAGTTAAATAAAATCTATCTATCTACTAACAATGCTGACTTTGACACTTAGCGTATGACTCTTCGCGACGCAGTTTATTCATTTCATGCGCATGATTTTTATCAGGTATAACCCGATAACGTCGCGTTTCGCGTTCGTCTGGCGCGGCGATGTCGAAAATGCGAGTTTCGAGTTGGTTTATAGACCACTCGTCGGCCAGTATAACCGATGCGTTCAGCGCACCGGCGGGCCAGACGGCCTGGAAAGAGAGCGAGAAAATATTTTTTTTCTCCCCTCCCAACCCGCTCGCGATATATTTTCTTTCCTGGTCGTTCGGGATCACGCGCGCGACATGGGACTCGCGCGGTTTATTCGAGCACCGTGCGTCATCGCGCGCATCTTGTAGCAATAACACAGCCCGCGATCGAAGAATCGGCGGTGAACGATACTCCCAGTGGCAAACAATATGATTGAGCAACGAGTTACAAAGATCGATACGATACACGCGCTACATGCCACACGCGTGAATCGCAATTATTGATGATTTTTCGCGCGCGCCATCGATCACCGTGTCACCGATTCGGACAAACGCTTAATAAATATCTACCTTGACATATTTTGCGAATAAGTTGATTTTGAGGCGTTGATTTACAGTCTAAAACAGGAGATAAAGAAAAAAATGTAAATAAGAATGTAAAATAATGATACACAGGCGATTCGTTACTGCGCTCTCTCGAAATGAACCTCCTGGTGTCGTCTGAGCAATTAACTTGAGAAGAAAAATATATAAATCGGATAAATTCATATATCTAGTCATTGTCCTTTGTGTTTTCTATAGTCTTGTTGTTCGACGAACATCGGGGAAGAACAGAATGCATTTTCGAAGGTCGGGTATCGGGGAGCGAAGTGGAAGGTGCCGAGTAAACAGAGAAAAGAAAAATATTCGAAAAATGTTTTCAAAGAATCCGTCGTACTGCTCCTTCTAGTCAATATGTCCACTTTCGGACAGCAATTATCGGGGTCGCCACGCCTGCAAGGATATCCAACGGGACATACCTTTGGGCTTATGCGAGCGGGGCGTGCAAAGCCGATTGCCCTTGTCGCTTGTTTTCCATGAGCAGGTATAAAATTCGGGAGGTTGAATGTGTGCGCTCCGCTGGACGGAATTTTCGGACGGACGGCGAAAATATTTTTCAATGTAAATGCCGGTCAGGTGGGCGCCGTAAATCAAAAGGGAACAAATAGAGAAAAGTATCGCCTATGCGTCCTGGCGTCTCCGCCTCTTGGTAACGAAATTAAGTCGTAGGCGTGCAAACAAAGGGCAGCGAGGAACGGCTCGTGGACGAGGATTATCGTCGAAGGCTCAGATGCTCGAAGGTGCAAATAATCGTCGAGCGAATAACAGTACTAACCGTTTAAAATTTAATTTTACTGTCAACCAGTTTATCGTCGGACCGAAATGAACGAATCGAGCGCCGTTCTCGTCGTCCGCGCGATATATCTGAATGAATCCGCGTTTCAGCGGATTATCGTGAAAAGAAGTCCCTCCGCAGTTACTTATTATTAACGCCGTAAGAATTACGAGTAAGAACGCAAACAACAGGTTCAATGTTTAATCATTATCTATTTCCAAATTTGATATGCAATACCTGCCGGTATAATGAATAATAACTTATCTTTCTGAGTCACGCGCATTCGTATAAGGCATAACAACGCAGCTGACTCATACCTCTTCTGCAATAATCGATTTATTTATAAAGCCACTCGAAATTATTTAAGACTCCGCGAGAACCGTAGTTTCGGGAAAAGAAACTAGACGGTAACTTCATTATTAAAAAGCGAGGCGTGTACAAGATGCCTTTGGCTTGACTCTGATACCTTATTTATAATGCCGTTACATTAGCTGCAGGGTTGCCATTGCGTATTTACGCCGCTCAGCCTCGACGTTGCATCTTTAATGTGTGGCTGCGAGAGCGCGTAAATTCATAACGCTAATCGATGTTTAGAGATCTATATTTTCCGTTTGTTAAGGCGGCTCTCGCGCGGCGCCGCGCCGCCTCGACGCTGAGTGGCCCTTGAAATTTTCAGTCTAACACGTAGACACGCACTCGCGCACGTCGTAATACTTTAAAGCGAGATGGAGCGCGACGAGGTGCAAAGAGTGGATCTCGAATGCTGGAATCGCACAACCGCGTAGGAATCGTAATACCGGGCCAACGGTACGCGTCCACCGCCACCCGGCGCGGCGGCCGTCCGTATTATCCTTCATTTCTCCCCGGTCGGTCACGTATTATACATTCTTAGACGTTTAATACGCGGAATGACGTGTGCGGCGCGCGATCTTCATTAATTAAATTCGTCGCGCGTCATTCAGCGAGTGCGTCGAACGATAATGCGCGAGAGACGCGCGGCTTCCGCCCGTCCGCGTCCCGCTTTTCGATGCGCTCCGACTATTTCATCGGCGGACTTCTCTCCTTCGAGGAGCGCGCGTCCCGGGGGCTCTCCGTCCTCCCTCTTCCTTCCTTACCTTCCTTTCCCCCGCCTTCCCTCCCCGTCGCTTTAATAATACCATGTATGCAGTCGGCGGAATTATACGCCTGGGAATATAAAAAAATGCGGCATCGCGCTCCAAGTACCGCCAGACACTTTGCATACCGCCGAGAATTCAAGCTCTCGTTTCTAACGTTATATTATCCCATAAAGCATGGTGGTGCATTATGTGCACGCACATACGAAAGTCGCGCGCATGCAACTCGACGCCCCGGCTAAAGAGGCCCCGGCTAATGGCCAACCATAAACAATGACTTCGGTTGTACACGTCTTACAACGGCGCGGTGCGCGCGACGATTGGGTTAAAGGAGCGCATTTCCGGTGTTTGTATGTACGTCGCGTAGTGGCCAAGATTGGAGCTAGGCAGGGACCCGGGTATACAGGGTCGACCCGAGACACACAAGAACACTTGATATCGATCCTCTCGGCACACACACACGGTTCGTCTCTCTTCATAATAATATATTGCTTCGTCTGTCGAAACACGTACAGTTCTCGAGAAACGCCTTTTGAATGTTTCGCTGAATGTTTGTGCTCCGCCGAGTTTAATCGTAATGATAAGCAAATTGGCGGTTGAGCGCTTTCCGAAGGTATCGACAAAAAGCAACGGCTAGCTCGAACTACGAGAAATTTTATTCGAGAGATTGCCAAAGACATTTGTTTTATTTTTTTTTGCACGCTCAAAAGACTTAATTATACTACTACGTCAACGGAGGATCTTTTTACTCTGTAATAACACTCTATTCACCGTCGCGACACGCATAATCGCTCGGGCAGAATGAATCGATACGCTGCCGAGAGTCAATAAGAATCTAATTAACGAGGCGGCGATATGTCATGTCGACTTTTTCGACGTCGCGCCGCCCGAAAATGGACGTTTCTAAATTCCATTCGTTATCTCCAGAGTCGACCCAGGGTTTCTCACGAAAAAACGTGTTTGTTCCACTTAGGATTTTCGGTAAATACCGATTTGCGTTTCGTAACTCGCCGTCGCGCCGGTAGCCCGGCGGCCGATTAGTCCCCACTATACGGATGCAAATATTTACGTTTTTCTAATCGCGATGTCGCCATGACGCGCGCGATAACGAGCTTGTGTCGATCGACGGGGCCCACGGTGTCCAACGCGCACGCGGCCACGAAATCCGTTGTTGCTCGATAAAGCCGAATAATTTACGACGACGCGCGCACACACATGCGCCTTGCTGCCAACCGGGCAGTTTCCAATTCGTAATCCGAGAATTACCAGAAGAATGTTTAAGCAGCGCAGTTTCCGCCCAAGGATCTCTCGGGTTTCTTCCATTTCTCGGATGAAATCAGAAGCGTATCAGCCATAGCTCTCTGTCTTTCCCTCTCCAACTTTCTTCGCTTATCTGTATTTTTTGCCTGTTTTTCCTTAGGTATTTTTTTTTCCAGAAAGAAGATATATTACATAAGTCGTAGCACATTCATCAATATTAATTTTACGTAAATTTATATAACGTTTTCCAGCGGAGAAGAGCGTTATAATAAATAATAAATAATAATAATAATAATAATAATAATGTAAATTTATGGCTGTAAAAAATGATAAATTGGATATTAATAAAAATCAAGGAGGGCGAGAGTCTCTCATTAACGAATTTTGCATAAGAGGTCATGAATTCCCGACTACGTCGTCGGAACGAGGAAAAACGCTGTTTTTTCCATGAGTAAGCCGCGGCGAATCGGTACGCGCTTTATTTCCTGACGCGGTTTTACTTCGCGCTTCTTTCCGCCGCGCGCGATAATCTTCTCGGATCAACCGTGCGGCCACTTGCATCCGCGCGATTATACTTTGGCGGTCGGGGCATCTGGCGCGCGCGGACCAACATCCATCACTTCTAGCTTTCTGGCGCTTTCGAAGCAATTAATCACGCGGCCATTGTTCAGCGCGACCCTCACCCCTCCCTCCCCCACACGGATCGTCGCGCGCGGGGTCGTGATAACGCGTTATCGCGATCCAAGGGTGCGTCGCGGAGACGCGTGTATAAATATGTGTCGATAGTATCGCGTTAGAGTTCACTTTTCACGCGATCGATTGCTCTCTCTCTCTCTCTCTCTTTCCTCCCTTTCTCTCGTCCTCGTTGAAACTACCCTACCTACCCTACTACTGGGCTGATCCGAGTCCCGGTCCTGCCCGTTACTGAATTATTTATCGCGTTTTCGGGGCACGAATACGCAGCGATTCGCGCAGTTTCTCACTCGACGACGATGGCACTCGGTGCAGACTACAGGTGCATGCGGTCTGCAGCGTGCATCTTGCGACCGCGGATATTTAATGCGCTCACACACGGAACACACTTTAAGCGCACGATGCGCTGCGCGTTACCGTGTTACGTGCATCGTGAACCGGTGCATCGTTGTGCACGTGCAACTACCACGTGGGATTCGATATTGGCCTCTCGACCGCGCGGGGAGAGAAAGGGGAGAGGGTGGAGGAAAACGTTTCTCTCCTATCCACCGGCAGCCTGCATTCACGACGTTTACCCGGGGCAAACGTTCGACAGCCACGTGTAAACATGCAAATTGTGTAACTGCCCGCGCGCGTGCACGGCCGGGCTTATAAATTTATACGAGCCTACATAGAGGTCGAAGATGGTTAAATTATATTCGCGTCCATTGGCGCCACGACCCGGGAGCGTAAAGTCGGGTTTTGTTACAAAATCGCGCTGTTAATGATGCAAGCCGGCGCGATTAATGCGACGCGGAATATCAAATTATAACGCAATATTGAGTCATACTGCGACGCGAAATATCGAATTTTCCGTGAGAGAGAGAGAGAGAGAGAGAGAGAGAGAGAGAGAGAGAGAGAGAGAGAGAGAGAGAGAGAGAGAGAGAGAGAGAGAGAGAGAGACACAAACAAATATTTTTTAGAAGGTTATTGCCGCTAAAATATTCGGAACATTAAGAAATTCACTTTTTCATGATTGACATAAACCGAATAAGTAACATTTACTTCGCCAGTCAATAATTAACCTAATTAAGAGTAAAGACTTTAATAGACTCTACTGGCTATCATTATAATCGTCATGATAATACAATTTTCTAAATTGATGTCATTTCGATGCTTATAATTTGATGCTATAAATATTAAAATCCGTAATTTTTATTCCATACTGTCTTTCAGATAATAATATAGTTATTGATTTTATGTGTTCTCTGTATAAATTTGACCTATTACATTTCTTGTAACTTGATAATTTGCATAACACTTTTCATAAACATTTTGGTAGCACATTCATCGTAATAAATTACTGCTATCAGTAGATACTAATTTTGAAGTATTAATAAATGCTCGTGCGCGATTCTAGCTTCGCGATAATAAAATATCTCCAAAACTCTTCCACTGGTGAAAGATTTACTCACAAGTGTCCCGCGCGATTTACGTCAATCTTTCACGTAAACACGTTTATCGACTCGTGATTAATCGATCGCCGTATACTCAATTAACTTTAACGTTATCCGACCACCGGTTTTACGCGCCGCGACAAACGACGTTAACCAACCCGTTCCTCGATTCGACAATCTCGCTCTCGAGGGATCTGGCGCTAGGCGGCGATCTATATAGGTTCTCGATTTTGGAGTACGGAGCTTAACACGATTCGGCAATTATTTTATTTTTGGCCGATCGGTCTAAGTATAGAGATACACGTGAACTCGTAGTACAGATCCATAATACGACTGTACACGAGTGTGAGCGACAAGCCAAATGGGTTTCGAGCTCACCTGAGAACACACACCGGCATTCATGTTTACACCCGCGAGTTGTTGAGCGTTTTCATAAAAGTTTCGACTGGGCGAGAACGCGCGTCACTTCGAGCATATGGATTTAATGAAGCTTAATGAAACCGAGTGTTTGCAAAATATTATTGGGTCCTCTGGCTGATCGTCGCAAACATGCGCGCGCGCGCGCGTGTGCCTCTTATTAATGAGCGGAAAAGTGTTTATCGCACGTGTACACGACGAAAAGACGTCATCGCGCCGATATCTATCACGACGCAGGCCTGCACCTGTGGATTGCATAATTTTTGCTTATTCCGCCGAACAATTATCAGATACATTTATTTTTTTCCACACATGCGAGAGATAGCACATTGTGTTATCGTTCGCGTCGCGTCGTGCGCGAATGACTGACGCGATGGCTCGATAAGTAAACGCCGGTTAATATAATTTTTAACCGTCGAACTCGACGTTATCTCGAGCGCTATTATCTCGCGTTTTATTTTATCGCGCTCCTGATTTAATTCTAATTCGCCAATTCTCGGTCTTGTCTCAGCGAAATGAAATTTCACATCTACGTGGAGAAACGTTTCATTAAGTATACCGTGCGTCTCGCCCCCGACGTGACGTCGCGTGTCGTGTTGTCACATGAGCGCGTAAAATACTCGTGAATGTATATATTGGTAACCGGGCTGATCGCCAAAAAACCGAGCGCGTGCGAGTCTGACGGGTGATCTTTAGAAAAATCATATTTGTCAACAGAAAGTTAAAATTATCGTACCTCGTGATTATCCATCAATATAGTCATCATTTCGGGAATAAGTCTGGATCATTGACGATTCTCTGTTCATATGGTTTTCTAATTCGTAAGGATATACGTGAAATGACATAGATTTAACCCGATAACTACGAACACACAGTCACATACCTACTTTCATTCACAGCTGACGAAGACGTTCGAAGCGCGGCGCGAAAGAAACGCAATAACTTCGTGACTTTTATGACTCACCGAGAACAGTCTGCGCGACGTCTTCCTGAAGTACGAGGACACATTATGGCACTTCTTGCAGGCCATTGATGGAGCGACGAAGGATATTATACGGCGCGAAATTTTTTTCGTCGGAAACCGCGGATTCGCTGACTCTATGTCTCATCCATCGGTCCTTACGGGAGAGATCGCGTCGTCGTACGTTACACACTCACGATCAAGATGTAATCGCGGACACCTTTTTCTCGATGACCGACGATCGCACGTGGACGCGACGCGCGCCGGCGGGTATCTAGGACTCCGTCCGAGAGATTAAGAAATTTACGCGAGAGCATATACGGGATTTCGGTACACACTCTGGCCTA
This sequence comes from Temnothorax nylanderi, assembly GCF_030848795.1. Lineage (NCBI taxonomy): Eukaryota > Metazoa > Arthropoda > Insecta > Hymenoptera > Formicidae > Temnothorax > Temnothorax nylanderi. Next base: position 620,583 of record NW_027249098.1, on the reverse strand, counting down.
GTTCCAGGATCCAATTTACAAAACGGGACGAGCCAGGATGTCGCGAGGAACTACGTGACGGCGGCGGTCGGGATCTCGCGAGTTCGATTTCTCGGCGGCCGAGCCGAATTGCTCGGAGATTCGCGGTGCATCTAACGATACTCTTGCACTATCGTCAAACTAAGCGCCGCCGTCATCGACGGGGACTGATAGTCGTAGCGGCAAGCCGGGCAATTAAATATGCCGTTGGCATAGGAAGTTTCGGCGACGTCATCGCGCGCGAACTTACACGTCACACATTTCCGTCATATTTTTATCGCCCGCGATTGTCGCGGGTAACACAATGGGACGTAAAAGTCCCACAGTCGCCGCGACGTATACAGCCGCAAATTTATGATCCCAGGAACGTTCGTTCGAAGCTCGCCGTAACGATCCATAATCGATTATTTCAGTAACAACGGCGCGGCAACAATTTTTATGACAATAACAAATTTTCTACTCTGACAATAACGATAATAACAACAATCTCAGTAATAATAACAAATTTGGAGAGAATTGTACGCTCGCGAGAGGAAATATTTTAGATATCCCGCGGAGATCGATGTTACAGATCGCTTATCAATGAATCCGCCACTGGGCGTAGCATCGCGTTGCAAATTGCAATTCTGCGTGCGCGATTATGCACCGTGCGACTCACGGTCGTCCGTCCGTCGGTGACGATATCCGCGTCATGCGGTTGTCGTGACGAAAGAGCGGCGTCGCCGTTCACGTAAGCGAGAGCTTTGACGGCATCGGCTTCCTCCCACGTCGATTTCTCCTACGAGTGTGCAACGCGAGAGTCTCTTATCGCTTCTCGATTGGTGGCAGGCTGTCTTCCCGTGGGTGGATATAGGTGCCGATGGGTTCTGACAAGAAGGGCCGTGGCAAACGCGTCACAGGCTCCCCGCGATAAGGAGAATTAAGGATAGGGTGGGATCGATTTATTGCTCCGGAGCCTCGACGGTATGCAGGGCGTATAAAGCAACGCGCGAACGAAAAAGCAAAGCTGGTAGAACACTAGATTGTACAGTCTCGGATATAAAGATAATAAAGCGAGAAATAAACAAAAATAAGATAAATAGCGAAAATAATTTACAGTTATACCAGGGTAACCGAAAACTATATAATGCTCGGAATAATTGAGGGATTACGTCATTGAAAATTCTATATGACACGACTTGTTTACGAAAAATTAAGATTAGATATATTAGCGTTTCAAAATACCAGAGATATATCTGTTAGATAAGAGGTGGATCATTTCAAAAGGTGGACCCCAAATTGTTTCGGACAGCCATCTAATCGCGTGGGTAGAGAAAGAAAGAGCGTGTTTGTTATGCGCTGAAGTAACACCGAGAGCGTGTTTACTTTGACAACAGAAAATTCCATTAGCTTCCTGAATATTTCCGGCAGCGGAAATCGTGTAACGCAGATACGTCGTATTCACGAACAGCGCCGCTGAAATAAATTTGTGGGCGGATAGATAGGATTCGATTATTATGCCGCCAACGACGTCAACGGTGTCTACGGCGTATTGGATAATGTTGCGGAGAAAAAAATCTGTGACGTCAGTCGCCGTACAATCGATGAAACTTTGTTACTCCCTCACGAGTTAAACGACGATAACGGACCCTACGTGTATCTAATCTCGCGCGAGAATTAGAAAAATGTCGGATTTTTGTCTTCGGAGGAAAAACGTGCATGTGAAGCACAACGGAGTACCCTCTAACACGGGTTCTTGACTCTGCTCGGCCGCAATTCGCGATACGATTCGCGAATGAACGCGCGGCATCATTGTCAGGGCGAAGAGGCGATATCGCCTGCGAAAACAGGATGTTATTCGCCTTTGAAAGTGGAGAGACGTACCGAATCTCTCTCTCTCTTTCTCTTTCTCTCTCTCGGAAATCGCCAATTGAAAAATAAACAGCGTCTCGCGGCTCTCCAGCGCGGCAGGCACCTATCACGCGCGGCTATCTCCGCAGTGGAAAACTCCCTGCATTCTCCGTGCGTTATCACCCGATTCCGGTCGATTGGTACACTGGCCGGTCGGTCGCTCGGTTATAAGACGCTCCAATTAATTTTCTTGTTTGCCCCACGGACGAATTCGCGAATCGACATCGCGCAGATGCAGAGTAGATTAGATGTACTAGAAAACTTGTGAGTGTGCTCCGATACATCTTAATTAAGTCTTAATTTTTTCGTCCAAAGAAACAAGAGCAAATTAAAACTTGCCGTCTAATATGACGGTCGTTCTTATGAATTTCAAAACATCTAAAATATTCGAGGATACTTCTTTAATTAGATATTGAAATTCGAATGTTTAAATTTGAATAGTCAAATGGATTCAAATTTACCTTTAAATTTAATGAAATTGTTAATTTGAATAAAGTTGGGATATAAGTTATATATAATAATAATATAAAGTTACATATGCGACGATAATCGAATAATACGGCTATTGAAGTGTTCAGGTCGCATAATCAAACGTGAAAGTCGAGATTAAAATGCTAATTGGCGAGCACGTAGGTGTGCGTGAAGCAGGCTTACATATAATAGAATAAAAATTAAATTGTGCGGCGATATTATGAAATAGTATCGAGCGACGTGTTGCAACATTTAATCAACGCGCTGCATTATTTGCGCACGTACGTACATTGAATGCGGCTGAAAATTGCCGCGTTACGCTGCAAAATCCGGCAATCCCGGCAAAGTCGCACGATCGGAGTCGCGTAAAATTGAAAATTAATTAACAATCTTGCCGCGGTGCCGCGCGCCCGCTTAAGCGTGGCAAGAAGTCCGCCGGGGTCCGACGGAAAAAACCACCCGGTTACGGTGCATCATGCCGGTTTGCAATTTTGCTGGAAGGATAGAATAAAAAGGCGGGGTGCAGCGCTCGCGCAAGTATCTCGGGGCCCGTCCGTTCGGTGGACTTTCTTTTCCAGGGGGGGTTTCTTGCGCGCATAATTAAATTTCTCACGGACAGATCGACTGCGAACAAAGACTCCCCGAGTCTCGCGGGGATGCGGCGGAATATGGGAGGGAAAAATGAAAAACCGTATATAATACGCAGACGTTTGAGGGGGGAAAAAGTAGGAGGTGGAGGCGGACGGAAAAGCCCGCTGGCGTGTTGGTGCGACCGTTCGGCGGGAAATTATGTGTCACCGTGTAGGAACGCTCGGCACGGCTTAGACGACAGATAAAGAGATAAGGCCTACTGGAAAATCTATTTCGTGTACTCGGTCCCTAGTGAGTACGACTCGCTCTCGAAACGCCAGCCAGACAGCGATATTTCCTGGTCCATTTCGTATGAAAGCTAACCGAGAGAGAAAAAGGGAGAGAAAAAGAGAGAGGAAAATATTCGTTAAAGTAATAATTTCGTGTATCATCGATTGCGTACCATATTTCGTGTCAAAATATCAAAAGTACAAAAAGATTTAAAATTATAAAAATAAATATATATTTATATATAGTTAAAAAAATGTTAATTATATAATTAATATATAAAATATTTACAAAAAAAATTCGATAAGGTTAAAGGAGAAGATCGAATTTGAAAATGTGGAAGCAGAACCGATGCCGGAAACAATTCGGGTAAGAGGACGCGCGCGAAAGGAACACGAATGTATGATTTTCAATTTTCCTCGGTCGCGCACGAAATATGAAAGTTCTCGCCGATATGGAAATGTCAATCCTTTAAGGAGCAACCCCGCCGATTACTGTCCCCTTTCCCGCATATTAACGACGCCGTCGCGCCGCCGCCGCCGTCGTCGTGCGTGTGTGTTGGCATCGGCTGCCGAACGGCGTGAGTGTACCGCGGCGCGGTCGCTATATTTATCGTAGGAAAAGTCGTCTTGCCAAGTCGAGTAAAGTGTCGCGCGAGAGTATAGCAGCCGATGCACCACCAAGTCGAGAGTGCCGCCGGATAAATCCGGTTCGATGCCAGAGGACGACGACGCGGGGCATAAACATAGCCGAGACAAACGCGGAGAGGCGACCTCCACAACGGCGCGGAACAGTCGGCCCCGCGCGACGGATCGATTTCGATGATCTCCGCGAAGACCGGATTAGCCCTCGCGGATTAATAGACCCGCAAAATGTCGGGGCCGAAAATATCGGCGATTGATTCCGTGGAAGACGCGACCCGACGACGACGTCGACGACGATGACAACTCGCGTCGTCGCGCGCCTCGCCCGGGAATATTTCTGGCGCTTGCGATCGCTCACGATTGCGTCAATTCTCTCGTGTTATGTCTGGCGGACATAACACGGGAATTAATAACCATTAGTCAAGCCCGATGTCCCTCGTATACATATATCGCCGCGAGTGATACGGAATTGGAGTGGGCTCTTAAATTTTACGGTCAATGCGGCACGTGTGTGTATTCGTGTTATTGTGCCGTCGCGATAATATATATGAAGCGCGTTTCTAGCGGCGATCTGAAAATAGACGGCGACAATGCATTAGCGGGCTAACAGCGGATTCTATTCACCGATTTCCGGTCCGTTAATGCCCGAGCGGGTTTCGAATGATGCAAGCGAGCGAGCGCGCGATCAGAAAACACTCCGGTCTCCGGGTGTGGATGAGACCTTAAAACGCATTCGTAGACCCAGTGAGGGGAAAAAGAGTAAAGATAGCATCGCGGGGTACAACTCTAGAGTTAGTCCCTCGCGGTGCTAAGAGAGTTAGATCGGCTATTTCCGTCAGGTCTCTCTCTCGCGGGGTTCACAAAAGCTGCCCTAAGGCTCTCTCTCTCTCTCTCTCTCTCTCTCTCTCTCTCTCGTGACGTAATACGTCGCCGTGACAAGCAGGTGAAGTCGAGCTTGGAGAACGCCGGGGAATTGTGCTTGGCCAGATTTAAACGGATTCTAGCAGTTATAACAATTATAGATAGACAACTCCTTTCGGCGAGGAAGCCTCTCTCGCAAGAGCACCCCCTCCTCGAGCCGTTAATCTCCCAAATATATTCCGTCCGATTCGAGTTGGTCGAAAAAGGTCAAACGTTAAAAGTATTATCTCGTAATTAAATTATTCTTAAAGTGTTTATATAACTATCGAATGATTTATCGTTAAAGAATGTAAGCGCTTAATATATATATATATATACACCTTACCTTACACGTGCAGAAACGAAGAATGGATACACGGAGAGAATTTTTTGTTATATTTTACCCTTAAATTCACTACAAACTTGGGACAACTTGGCAACCAAGGAATTTTTAAAATATACAAAAGACATTTTACAAACAACGTGATAAAAATTACCAAGCAGATTGGTAAATTTTGAAAAATTATTGAAATTTCCTAGATATATTTTAGTAAAATTAATCAAACATATTTTATATTTTAATGTAATGGATATTAATATTTTTTATTATGGTAGATATTAATCAGAATAGCTCGCATAAAATTCTTGGTGGTACGTGTTGTCCTACAACTATGATGATTTCAGGGTAAATTTTAAGAGAAAATTCTCTCCGTGTAGAAATAAGTATAAAAGCTGCAGACGATATGGATGCCATAATTGTAAATCAAGTCCACTTCTTGGCAATGTGTGTAAGCTGAAGTTAATAAATTATTATTATTATATTACGTGCAGATATACTGCAAGAGAATATCGAAATCAAGAGAAAGGCTCGATAAAGCTCCGACGTCAACAAACTTGCGAGGAGCATTTCGTGAGCTGCAATTCGCGATTTCAACGAGATTAACAACACGGACGCGCGATAATTAACTGAGAAATCGGGCGAAAGTCGGGAAAGCGCATGCTAATCCGTCGTTCACCCAGGTATCGGGATAATTTCAAGCCGAGAGTCGAGAATATCTCGGCGCGATTTGTTTACTTCCGTTTGGGACGAGAGAGCGTCCGGATGTTCGAGCTGTCGTCACACACGAACCTTGCGATCTACACGGCGATGTATGTGTATGTGTGCCTGTGTGTCGCGTGTATGTTAAAATTATACGAGAGCGGATCCCTTCGTGTGAACGCGTCTTTTCGTTCCCGCGTAAGGAAGGGAAATTCGAGGACAGACAACGGCAGAGGATACGGCGAACCTTTCGGCGAAGAATTTCCGCATTTTCGATCTCCCTCCCCGCCGCCCCCCGTTCCTGAGGTCCATCCCAAGGTCTGAGACCTGTCGAATAAACGGTGTCTTCGAACGGCATTCCCGGGGGCCAAGTGGCGGTTAAATTAAACTTCGTCCCGTTGTCGCCGACCATTTCAAACGCGGGCGTACAGCAATTTTGCATCGTATCGTGATGTCATCGTGAAGTCACGGATAAATTCGAGAAGCAACATTCTTTCCTCAGCCTTCGAATTCGATTAACTTCGATTTAACAAATGTGCTAAGATCGAAAGTTATCGTTCTTCATGGACTTCACGGTTAACCTTTTGAGATCCCTTGACATTCTACATAGTTTACACGTGGCTTTATTAATTTTTCACCGTTCGTCAAGAGATATTTCGAAAATTGTGTCACCGATATCTCGCGATGCTACTTTTTAAGAATGTTTATTCCTTACCACTCGACAACTCTCGAAAAGCCAGCTCGATAACGAGATGCATCCGTGATCCTGACGAGGAAGCGCGCGCGAGGCAAATCGCCCGTTCAATTTCGCGCAACCATTACGCTGGAAACTACATCGGCGCGCGATCATTTAATAGCTCCGATACGTGAGCGCGCCCGCGTCGAGCTCTGCTCCCGCGAGAGACGACGCTGGATATTCGCGGGAAATCAGATCCCCCGGTCTTTCCAACGATTTAACGAGCGCCGCATCGCGCTTAGGAGATGCGGGCTAACGCCGCAGGAGTGAACGGACACAAACGCCGGTCGTAATAAATACGCTCGCTCTTTTTTCCTCCCCGGAATTCCCCTTCCACCCCCTTCTCTCTCTCTCTCTCTCTTTCTCTCTTTTTCTTTCTTTCTCGCTCTCTCGCTCTTTCTCCCGCGTGCGGGCGCGTTCGTCAACCTCGCAATTTCTACCACCTCTCGCTGCATGTGCTCGCTGCCGGGCTATTTTCCACTCGTCACGTCATCTGGCTGCTGCACACGTCAGGGGAGCGTGTGGTACAACCAACAATGTCCGCGAGCACAGGAACCAGTATACATACCGCCATACAGTCGGTGACAGTACAGTCAGATGGTCGTTCACCACGAGGACTCACTATGTAGTACGTTTATACGAGAGCCCGTAAGCCACATCCGGTACACGGTGCATTTCTGCCGCACCGCGCCGTCGCCGTCGCCGTCGTCGCCGCCACCGCCACCGCCGCTACCACCGCCGCTGCTGCTGCGTTCCAGATAAATAATATACCCGCATACGGTGGCCGCCATCGACGGTATCAGCGGTTTCTCGTACTACAACCAAATGCCCCGACAAATCAGCCTCGTTATACGCGACGTCTTTTATTGGAACCCTATCCGCGGTCGGCGGACGATGGGGCGGTCGGTTTTTCTCCCATGTCCTCATCGAGACGAGATCCCAGCGATGCGTTAAAACCGCCGCGGTTTATATCGATATCACTCGTAAGATCCGCGATGTGCGACGAGGCGCACGTACGAAGCGCGCTTTGACCGTGACGGCATTCGCGAAATTGTGCTCTCCGCAAGTCAATTTTCTCCCTCGCGGCGCAACGTCGCGCTCTTTGCCTCGCTTGGTAAATTTTGATGAGGTACGTGGATGAGTTCTCGATATCGTCAAGATACGGCAACTAGTTAGATACCCCGTTAAATCTGCGTATCGTTAACATTATTAATTTAAAATGCTACCTACGCCCGTGACGTTGTAGACGTAGCTTCGAATTTGCAGAGGTGCGCCGCTCGCATTCTTAGATAAGTATTCCTCATTGTGGCGCGATCACGGTTCGCACTTCTGACGACGCGGGGCCGAGGTGCTGAACGGTATCGGTTGTCGCCGGTGTCGTCGCGGAACGGCAAATAATTAGCCAGCAACGCCGGGAAGAGAGGAGCCCGGCTCTCTGCATCGCTTATAGCGCGCGTGGAATGCCTCGCGGGCCTTCTGCGGCATTCTCGGACAGTTATTCGAGGCCAACGTTCGAGAGCGCGGCTAGGGAGCCCCGTAGAGAGCGCCGGACGACATCGCCGTTTCCGCCGAGCGAGAAGTCGACGATGGCGACGACGACGACGGACGACGACGTGGTCGAGGATGAAGGAGAATAGGGTTCGTTCGCAACGGAGCCCGGTGTACTCGAGTCCGGTATGCGGCGGTATTCTGTAGTTTTCTGACGCGCGGCTAATATGCGCGCGCGCATCGATGCGTGCTCGCTAAATAACAAGGTGCTAGGGTAAACGCCAATCAGCAGCCGGGGTAATCGTGCCTTTCATGATACCGCAGGTCCACCTCCGGCCCGGAGTCCGCTCTCGTCACCCCCTCCTCATTCAGCCTGCCGTCAAAACGATCGCACCGGACGTGTAATCAAACGCGGTGCCGACGTTGTGGGAATACATTTTCGCAAGGGGGCCCTATCGCGGCGGCAAGGAGAGCACGCTGTGAGAGCACACTGTGCGATACGAGACTATACAATCTGAGAGAGACTAGTCGTTAACTCGCGAAATTTTAATCAACCTTCTAAGAGATTGCGCGGAATGGACGTTGGCAAAAAGTTGACCACTGCCTGATGCGATAACACGGACATAAAACAGCCTCTACTTTAAATTTAATTGATGCCAAGTTGAAAAATTGCAGATTAACTCGATATATGTCTTTAAAAAAATCCTGTGCAAAATTTTTTAATCAATTATATTAATAAAAAATATCCTGTATAAATTCTTAGAAATATTTGCTCTTTCAGAACAACTATGTACTTCTAATTTTTACTTAGCATTCCGTATTCGTCTTTTTAATGCGACGAGTCCTTAACGTTGGATTTAGAGTCCGATTTATGAATCAGCGTAAAAATGTCGAGATAAAATTCACCTTCTTTTTCTGAGCGTGATTCACCGTTCGCCTTATCCCACGGTGACCTCGATCCCTCGAAAGCGTTAGCGGGAGCGATCGGCCTCGTCGTAGTTAAATTCCGAGCAAACTCAAAGTGGCTTCGTTTGCATCGCGGTAATTAGTACGGGCCGCGCCGCGCCTCGGCCTTTGGCGCACACCGTTTCACACTCGCACGCGCGGCCCCGAGAACGCGGGTGCGCGTGCACCTGCGCTGTAACACGGCGCTAATTGACACGAATAGCACAGATTGTTCCCCGAGGATGTTTTTCGCGAGACACTTATTGAAATTATCCCCGTGCCGCCGTGGCCGCCGCCGCTGCCTCGCGCGTTCCGGCGGAGTAAACAGGAAAATTTCGAAGTTGCGAAAGATGCAGTCGGACGATTAAGCGAGCGCTTCGTTTTTAAGCACGTCACGTGCTTTTCGCGTATTACAATTATCCCCGCATCGCGTGTCGCTACGACGGAGTAAACAGGAAACTTTCGAGTGTTGCGAAAGATGTATGCGCGAGTGACAGGAGGAAGTACTCTCCATCCTTTGTGTTTGAGAAGGCGAGGAATCTGGAGCGGAAACGGAGAGCGTGGGCATCTGTTTTGCTCCAATTTGGACATATCTCGTTTAAATCTTATTAATCTTTATTAAGCATCTAATATCAAATTGTCCCATTTTTTCTCAAAAAGATCGATTTAGCTTCTTTGACAAATTGCCCCGCGTACATCCTGCAGGACGTACTCGATGCAAACGATATCGCATACACACACATTCGCCCGAGAGCATTATATAAATATCTTCGTTGCTCGCGCAGCGCAATGCCGTGCTGAGACAGCGATCTCTCGGAAGTCTCTCTTGCGAAAGATATGCCACGACCACGTTATCTTTTTTCTCCCTGAGTTTACACGTATCGCTTCCTATTCACGCTGCAACCGAAGCTACGAAACGGCACGCGATGCGTTCGACCTCCCCTCCACGCTTTACTCTTCCGGTTCTAATATTCAGTCGCGAAAGCGTAATATTTTTTTTTATCCTGGCGAAAGACGACTGACCGTTCGCTATCCGATTCGGATTCGAGAAGGAGCGAACGTTATATCGCGCAAAATCATACGATCATACGATAAACCGATTCCGTCTGCAATGTACCGCGCGAAGAAGCGGATTACGAGCCGGTTGTAGCATCGCGCGGCTGCAAATCGCGCATTCCAGCGAGGATGAAGGAGAAGAGAGATCCCGCGTCGAGCGTTCGCTCGCGCACTCAAATAGCGATCCCGATTCGCGCTGACTTCTATACGTCCTTAGTTCTCCGTTTCCGATGGCTCCGAGGGAGGAGAGCCAGCCGGGCGATTTCTCCTTCTTCTCCTCCTCCTCGTTCGGGATTAGAACGCGGATGACATCGGCTCCCCCGTTTGCTTTTGCGGATATTTAAATGCAGTTACGGCATTTACGTGCTTCCTCCGCGCGGCGCGTCTCCGATTGCATCGGTATTTTCTCGAGGCACATCCGCGCGCGCGCGCGGACGTCGAGGACGTTTCGCGTCACGACGATTTGCGCGACGTAAGCGATTCCGCCGTAAGCGAGCGGCGCGGCGCGCGGTTTCGCCTTCCGCATACGCCGTATTCTCGAATGCCGTCGCATTGCGGTGTTTTAGGTAGTGGATAAGGTCGGAATATTACGAGGTGCTCATTACGCGCGTTTTCTCTAATCCCAACAGTTTCCGCGACAATCATAACTTGGGCTCACGGCTACGGATAGGAATGTTACGTTCCGCATGAGCGGTACAAACACGAGTATCGGATGCTTTCGAAGGTTTTATACGGTACATTTTTTACGGAAGACGTGTAATTCAAATCACACGTCCGTACCACAACGTTTTCTCGAATCTTTCTATGATATTTTTACTTTTTCCCTGCACGTATAGCGTGCCTCGGAAGGAGAGAACTCTCCGTTTCCATTTGAGTGAAACTCACGTTTTAAGAGCGAGATTGAAAGTCGTGTACATTTACGAACAATAGCTTTTTGTACAGAAAACGTTTTACCTGTGTGACGCATCTGCGGCGCGTTACTTACATACATGTCCCATACGCGAGCGACTGCTTGACTTGATCGCCTTCACAGCCGCCGTGTTCTCGTACGTTTTCGCTGAGAATTCAGAGTCACTCGATATCACGCGCGTGGCTGACATTCAATCGCCGTCGCCGATTCTAGTCGCTGTCGCTCTCCGCTGTTTTCTCCGCGGGCATTTCGGAGAAGAAGCCGGCCCGAACTCGAACGTCCCATTTGATCGCGTCGCTCGTACACGGGACGTGACCTGCGCGAGTAATATGTGTCCGCCGCTCTTTCTCTCAATCTTTTTCTCTCTCCCATCCCCTTCTCTCTCTTTCTCTCTCTTTCTCTCTCTTTCTCTCTCTCTTGGAGAACGATTTTTCCTCGTTTCCCCGTTTTAATCGCACGAGGAAAACGCCGAGGCGCCACGCGCGCGGATTTAGCATCACCCGCTTGGCGCGCGCGGATGCGGTTTCGCATATCCGAATGCTGTTTTTCCTCGTGACGCCGCGGCGAATCTCGGTCAACGCTAACTCTCCAACGTTGGCGCGGGTGACACATGTCCCGCGCCATTAACCGCGTCATGGCCAACGCGGCTGTTATTCGTACTCGCTAATTTAAGGTTCCCCGAGAGGACCTTCTCTTACATCAGGAGGTTTATTTATATCCCTCGCGTAGAGTCTCTCGCGGAATCCCCGACCATTATTTCGTTATTTTCATAATTTCACGTAGATATATATATCCATATGTGCATTTTCATAATTATTAACCAACTGTAAACATATTTTTATCATACTTTCGCGTGTGAGGAATCATTCAAATACATGTTTGCTGAAATCTTGAAGTAAATACTGCACACCGTTAGAGTTAAAAATAGTGGCTTCGTCAACAGTTCCCCGATTTACCAAATTATTATTTACATCTCGCTCCCAACGCACGCACACACACACAGAAGGACACGTGTTTCGTTCCGAAAATGCATTCAAGATGCTCGGCAAGATGCTGCGCCGCTGTCTCTTCGGGAGGCAGGAACGCGAGGTTCGCTGCACTTGCCGCGCGCGAGCGCATATCTCGCGTGCACTTTCGTCATCGATGTGCCCCCACACGCGAAAGCCACGGTTTTGCTCGGAGCAAAAGCGAAGAAAACGCCTGGTATCCCGAGAATGCTGTCTAGGTAGGAGCGGCCCTTGCCAGCCAGGACACGCGAAGATCCTCTTAGCCGAGGAGTTAGTCGCTCCGAGCTAGATTCGAATTAAAGTTACACAGTCTGGGCGATCAACAAATTTCCCAGCAGCAAAATCGCGGTAATTATTTTAATTGTTATTTCATTTAAAAAAATATTAATCAATGGTCAATCAATCGTAGAAAATGTTAGGAGGCCTCTATTATGATGTCATCGATGTCATGACACAAGATTATGTCATCGACATAATATTAATATTTATAATCGCATTTGTATATCCTGAATATCTATGTTAATGTATTTTATGCTAAAATCACGATTCGTGATATATGTAAATTAATTTGAGAAGATAAAAAATGATTTTTTAGAGATATGTAAATCTGGTTTCTCAAAAAAATCGCAGATTTTCTCCAAAAAAGTCGTCTTGCAATATCTTTTTGAGGATAGAGATAAATAGAAACTGCGCCGAGAGAGAATATCAGTCTTTTCTTGAAATGATAATCCATAAATAATTCATAAATCGAGTATCTTAGATCTCCACGTGTTTCCTTAAACAACGTAAAATTCTACATTTGCGATTCCGATATGAGTGGACGATATGATCGATACCGCGCTGGCTGTCAAGCGGAATAAGTCAAAATGAGAATGATGAGGATATTGTTCACGCGAGCCGAGCGATAATGACCGTAAATCAAATTGGGACGGTAAAAAGGCAACTATTTCGAGTAGGCGGCCGTTATAATCGATACCGATAACATAATAAAATCGCTGAATTATCCTTTTCCCGCGATATAATGATTCATTAAACGTGCCCGATCGAGAGCTTAGTCACGCGTCGCTAAATACATCGTCGTGAGTGATTGTTTATCAGCGAAGGCAGTTGGTAGACGCGCGGCTGCCATCGATTGCCACACATTGATGGATGATGATGGCAATGAAGTCGTTAAAGGTGCATACTCGTCACGGAGGAACGTAAAGAGGAAGGACGAACGGCTCTCGGAGAAGTCGGGAAGTCTCTTTGCGAGAGGCGAAGTCGTTCGACTTCGGCCTTTGATCGGCGCGCCACGCGGGGTCGCGTCTTCGTTCCTCCGCGACCCCGGCACCTTTAACGGCGGCGGCGAAGTCGTTAAGCGCACTTACACTCACGGGCGAAACTTCGCGCCGTAAACTCCGCGATTTTTGCGGCCGCGTGCAAAACACGGCAACGGGACGCTAATCGACTTCGCGAGACTTCGCCGTGAGTTATCAATTAGCGGTCGGGAGAGCTTATTATTACTGAATACTGGCTTTCCTGTGTGTGTGTGTGTGTGTGAAAGTCGTCGGTTGGAAGCTCTTCGGAAGAGAAAAAAAAATTGCGCGCCAGATTCATCGCGGCGTTCATCAATTGAGCTATTAATCGATGATGATAGTAATAACGCCCGTTAAAAACGTTTTCTGCCGAGTTTATGATCGTCCGGACAAAGTGGCCTTAAAACGCCCTCGCCGGACCGTTCGTCCGTCGGTATCGCCGGCCATTACGGATGCACAATATCCAGCAATTTATATATTGATAGTTGATGATAGTAATAAAGTCGCTAGACTGCCCTAACCGTGCGCCTAGCGAGCGCCGATGAGAGAGACTGATCCGGGGAACGGGATTGCACGGAGGGGGAGGGGGGAGATCGCGCGTACTTTCGCGGGGCGCCCTTTGATCAACAATCATGGGCAACCACAATCTCGCGCAATATAGATTCACGGTTTCCACGAATTTCGCGCATTGATATATAGCGGTGGTGAAGGAAATTGCTAGGTTCTCCGTCCGGCTTTGAGTCTGCGGAACCGTCGAAGATGGAGGCGCCAGGTAAATTTCGCAGAAAATTAAGCGCCCCGGTCGAAAAGCGAAGCCTTTCGCCCGTGGTAGTAGGCAACGAGGCAAGGAGGCAAGGGTGCGGTGTCCGGATCGACTTGATCGATCCGATCAATAATGATAGTGATAAAGCGCCTTAGAATCCTCGTCGAGTTTAAGACGGCTAAGTGGCGTGCCGGACGAATCTAATATAAAATCGCGACGTTGTATCGATGATCGTCGTCAACCTATTCGGCACACAACGAAGGATAACAGTAGCGTTAAAATCCGAGGTATCAATTATCGCGGGGATTATCGTCATAAAGTCCTTCCCACCTGAGATTCAATATATCTGATGTGAATATCAGGGAATGGCCAGTTGTGGCCAGCATCAGTTAACTCCGACCGCACTTTAATCCGCAATCTAACTACAAATTCAAGACCGTAATTTAATTAAGCTTAAATTAATCGACATTGGCGAAACTGGCGTTTAACAATAACGAGGCTGTCGATAGCACGCTTCTGGGCGCATCCGAGGATTCACTCTGAAGACGGTGCGAAGACGCTCCGCGAGGGATCGCACGAGAAATTAAACTTCGCGGCGCAAAGTTTGAGACCCGCGGAATTTCCCTTCGGCCGCACAAAGTAGAGACACGATCGTCGCTGTTTGATGCATCGGCGGATAATAATAGTAATAAAGTTGCGCCGGGTCATCGCGTGGGATTCCTCCGGTCATCGCGATGAGTGGCACAAATCCTCGGCGATTGAAACGAGATTTTCACGCCTCAACCGTTGGAGAGCGTCTTTTCCGACAACAATACAAAGCGGTAGACCGTCGCTGCTGATATATTGATCGGTAATGATCAGTAATAAAGCAGTTAGGTCATCACTGAAGAAGAAGAACGTGTCTCCCTGTAGCAGTACTCAGTTTCCATATCGATCAGAAAAAGCAGAAAATCGACGATACTCGCGAATTTATTTCAGTCCCCTACTCTTAAATTTACGTTTATGTATTGATTGATAATTATAATTATTAATTATGACAGCTAGATGCTGCTGATCAATAACCCTTGAGAAGAGAAGAGATTGTTTGATGCTTAGAATTTATTTAAAATCTTTAAGGACGTAAATATATGAGTCTTGCAGCAGGAATGATAAGAGGCGATTAAACTATCTGAAGAAACTGAATTCAAATTGGCTCTGTGTAGGAACCGGTAGATAGAAGGCGGCCAACAGCTGTGCACAACAAGAATTTCGCTCGCGTTATCGGCAACAAATGCGAGTGTATCGCTTGAAAGCGCTGGAAGCGAGTAGATAAAAAAGAAAAATGCATCCGCGTTGCAATCACCTTTCACACCGGCTTACCTTGTACGTCCGACGAGAATGTACAACGGAATATTATTAAACAATCATTTCTAGAATGCGTTTCCTACACTTGCAAGGTCCGGCACGGCGCGGCGCGGGGCAATCCTTGCCGATAACAGGCGCATAAATTCCGATTAAACGTACGCTATGGTTTGCGCTCGCTCACTTTTACTTTCCGCTGGCCGCAGGAAGAGAAACCGAGTTGCGTGCGAGTTGCCAACGACGACGACGACGACGACGAGGATGAGGACGAGGACAACAACGACGAAGCGTGTCTCCCCTGCACGTTCGTTCCGTTCTGCGAGAGGAACGACGTACGCGTCCGCTCGCGGAATTCGTCGAATCATCGTCGGCTAAATATAGAATCTCCCGCCATCTCGGGTGTCACTCATAAAAAGAGCAGCGAAAAGCCATAAACGCGCGCGTCTCTCGCGCTGCTGACGGGTGATGCACCTTAAGCGAAGATCCATCTCGAGGACGATCGAGGAGCGCCTCTTTGAACTCGCTCGCTCGCTCGCTCGCGAAAAACCATCGCGGAAGATGCGGTTCTATCCTTCTCTTTCTCTCTCTCTCTCCCTTTCCGTCTATCCTTCGCAGAAGACTTCGCACAAGAGCGCGACGATACCTTTCATCGCCAACGAGGTAAGAAGTATCTGCGCTGCTGGAGGAGAAGTGAGGAGATCGGTACGGCGACGACGTCGGGGAAAGGTGTGACGGGAGGGGAAGGGAGGAGGGGGAGGTAGATAGATCGCAGATAGAGGCAGAAGTGAGTGGAAAAAGGTGAGGAGAGCGGCGAGCATTTGCTCGACGCGGCCTTAGAAGGTCGCTAGCTCGAGCTAGCCTTCTTTAGCATCCTGCATGGCGCGCGTTCTCTCTCCTCCCTCTTCTCTCCTTTTCTCTCTGTTTGCCTTCTCTCTCTCTCTCTCTTTCTCCTTTTCTCGTGATCGTCCGCTCTTCGCTCCTTCTCCGTTTTTCTCGGCGCGCACAGCCGCAAGATCAGACCGCCGCCTATGTATCTACATTGAACTGCAGCCGGCCGTGCATTCGATATACACATATACACGTGTGAACTGACCTCGAGGCTGCCACGGCCTGAACTCGCTCGGTCGTCTCCACTTCATGGAGATACGACCGCGAGCGAGCGAGTAAACGCCGGAGGAGGATGCACCTGCGCCCGAGTATCCGGATGCAAGGTGCACCGGTCGGTCAGAGGCTCCTTTCTTCTCCTTCTTCTTCTTCTTCTTCTACTTCGTGTGGCTTAGGCGTATCTAGCTTTACATGGGCCGTACCCGTGCCGGGGACCGGTCGCGAGAATCGCGCTCGATCAGCTTGGCGTCGCGCTAAGGAAAGGCACGCGTCTCATTCGAGATTAATTCATAGTTGGACCCCGGCTCCGCTGCTTCGCTAATCGATACGGATAACCATAATAAAAACATTTGTAAATAAATAAGAAAGGAGAAAAAAGGAAGAAGAGATCATAGCCAAGGGGCACAAAAGTAGAAGATTAATCTTCATAGGGTGGTTACACCCTCCGAATAAATAAATAAGGCAATTAGTTCGAGTAACAGCGCGGCGTTATCCTTCCGAGCGAAAATAGGCCACTATAAGTATATAGACGTGAGTTACGAAAATACATGGCGCAATATTTTACACTTAATTCCGTATTGCAGGGCTTAATTTAGCTAAGAGCAATTAGCGTGTCATAGACAGCGCGATAAGGACCAGATAAAGGTTAAATACAGCTTACCGTATGCAAAATTACATTCGCGTATACGTTAATTACGCTCGTGCCGCGCTAATTATGAACCGAACTCAACGAGCGATCCTTCGCGTGCGCGAATTAAGAGTGCAAATTAATTAAGAACATCGCGGCGAATGGCGTCGGTTAACGCGAGCGGGATAGACGCGTCGTCGCGAGAATTGCGTACAAAACCATTGGCTTCCTCAGCGATCTGTCCGACTCTAAGTCCTAAAAAGCCACCTCGACAAGTCGCGGAACATCGCAAAAGGTGGAAAAAATTGACAAAAGATATAACATGGAGAGCAGAAGCAAACGATAATTCGCATATGGTGCTAATATTACATAATAATTATCCAACGACACGCTTGGTGGGTCCAGCTGCTAGCATCAGTACGCTAAATCAGTAATGTCGGTCGTTGAACCGACCCTGGCATTAAAATTGAAACAGCCGCCAGTAGAATCCATCCGCATTTCCTTTACTTGCGCAATTTCGTCCATGATAATTCGAGATTGCGCAAGGCAGTGTTTGGCAGAGCGAAACAATTTTCTTTCAATAAGATAATTTTCCAACGATAGCAAATTTAGAATATTTAAATCATACAATTTCTATGTTTCCTTACAGACACAATGAATAAGTAATAAAATCTAATTAATAATATATAAGTGTAATCCAGGTTTCCGCATCTTTTCCGAGGACGGCGGATGTAGAGCAAGGAAGTGAAGATAAATAGATCAGGGAGAAAAGAAGGGACGGATTCCGAATCTGGCAATTAGGCAGGTGATCACTGCCGCAAGGTCGTCGAACTGTAGCAAACATACACACGCGGGGGATGATTCCGTGAATCACACCAGATTTCGCTGTGTGGAACCCATGCGTCACCGATTAACGGATCACGAAGAGGTAGAAAGAGAGAGAGAGAGGGAGAAAGAGACGGGGAGAGAATTTCGTGCGGCAGGGACGCCTGCCGGTTCTTTGATGGCCGCCCCGGGAACCCGAGGACCGCGCTTGATCCAATCGACGGAAGTGAATTAAGATATCGGGGATGACCGCACTTGCCTCAGCTTTCGGATACAGGATGAATCGGTCGACGCTTACCGTGCGCCTCGTAATTAAGAATCACGAGCTGGGAGCCGGGATAGGCCACGAGACACGGCTCAAAGTACATATGGGGTATCCCTGGGGACCATCGATAAGAGGACAAATTAAGAAAAATGAGACTGTTTCAATAGCAAAGCATAGGTAGTTACGGAATTATTCAACACTGAAGATTAAGACTAATTTCGATTAACTGACAATGAGCACACATTAGATAGAGAAATAAATCGTTTCTTTTCAGAAATAAAAAAATATTATAAATATATCTAATAATCTCAATGTGTTCAGGAATAAAAAAAATTTACAAAAATATGTATTGTCAATTATTGTCAATTATTTTATCGCAACGTTTTGTTACGGTTGTAAAAAGGGAAAAATATATAATCTTTTGTAATGTGCTAAGGTACGTAGCTATGCGTGAAAAGTGACGTATGTCTAGCGATTTTTACGGCGCTACTATCAGCATCGTATTTTAAAATACGATCTCGTTGATAGATCCGTCAGATATTGTCGATCGACAACGTTGTGTTGCGATCGCGCGAGTCGTCGGGCTTGTTTCTCTTATAAGAGAATAACATGGCGAAACCGGCGGGCGAAATAATACTACCGCGCTCAAAGGAAGCCGATGTTTGCCGATTCATCCACTTTCGCCGACCGGTGATTGGTCATCCGCGAGCGGCACGATCCAATTATCCGTCGATCAATACGGATTCGCGATCCGTATCGGCTCCGATAAGATCGTCTCTTTTCTTGCCTCTTTCCCGTGCGACCAGCAAACGGCCGCGGTCGCCGTTGTTTCCTCGCGCCTCGATCGCGCCTCGATACACATCCGATCCAGTTTCGTGGATCGTGCGAACCGCCTCCTATCGAGTTTCGCACAAATCGCGCACGTAAGCCAGCTTTATGCTCTATTACACGGTGGCCGACTGTGTGCTTTCTATTATAAACGCGGCTGCCTCTTACGGCGCGCGGCTCTTATCGCAAACTGCCAACGTGACTTCCTCCCGCGCAGGTAGATCTACCCGCTATCGCAACGGCGATTAACATCCCGGTGTTTGGCGTATTTTTAAAGGGACGCTGTGCTTTCGAGCGCCTCTTCGTATCGCTTCACCGGAATGAACTTTGGTATTAAATATGCAAGCAGCTTATGAATAAATGTAGATAACAAATAAACGGGGTAATGTAAGATATAAGTGGAATTTATATAATGTAAAATATAATAAGACGAGAAGAACCAGATTATTAAATATAATAAATGCTGCAATAAATCATATATTTAATGCCGGAAACTAATTCTTGAAATAATTGTAATTTTATCTTTTTGCGATATACCATTAGTATCGAATTCGATTTGAATCGCCAGAGTCAAATGAAAGAAGTCTCAGAGGAACGTGGGATTAATGGCCGCGCAAAAAGTACAATGGCCCTTTCGATGTTAACGAACGTGTGTGTGAAATCTCCGCGAATTCTTTGGATTATCGTTTTCGATGACGTGTCGCCGAGGTTTGATGACCCACGCCGGAATGCAACACGTGCCACAAAATCGTGCATTATCGCTGAACACGGCAGAACGATGAACGAGGTGAGGAGGAAGGGGCGATAAAACACAAAAGATGTCCACTAACTTGCCTCTGAATTCTCTTTTTGCCTCGTTACCGAGTGCCACTTTAATATGCACACACGGAAAGCCGCGGTCGGGCGTTTAAATGCGAATCGCAGTTGTAAATTCTCAGTTTATAGCGCTAAGAAAAGGATCCGTCGTCATTCACGGGATCAACCGAAATAATCGGACGTGACAAACATGCAAAAAAAGGCCAGAGGACAATAAATAAGCCGGCTCGAACATCAGTCATGAAATAATAATTGTCAAAGCGACACCTTTATAACACATGACCATTAACGACACTTGAATAATTTTACCATGGATCTTCGAATACATGAATAATGGCGTATCCATTATACGGAAATTCCGTGAGATTTATCGAAGTTTGTGCGAGAAAGCGTCATGTGTCGCATATCATGTGGCGATTAATCTTTGCATCGCGTTACGTTGTTAAACAGTCGAAATATTTTTCTCTATACATCATTATGTTTATACACCATTCCTCGGGATACGATTGCGACGTCTTAATTATCATTTCGCTGTGAGAAAGCTTTGTAAATATTTAAAAGGACAGACTTCGTGGTTGCAACAGACGGTCCAATGACAAATGTAAAATAAATAGGAAATTTAATACTTTCCTCTAGCATATACCGTTTTCTTAACGTGCACTGTCAGGTCATTTTTTTCCTACAGATTCTAGGACAGAAGAGGAGGTCGACGTATTTTATCTTTCGATATATTAGATATTTAAAATTTTAAGCTTCTGGTTAATCTTTAGTACATTTTATTCAAGTTCCATCAAATTTCTAGAAGAAAACAAATTATAGAAAGAAGAAAGTTCTGAAATCTATTGTAATCCCAATAATTAACTAGCCGAAATCCTTTAATGATCGGTTCAATGTAATAATTCTATAAACAATCTGTTTTTTTTTAAATAATTCTTACAAGATATCAAACTCTGGCAAATTTCGCTTTATCTGTAATGCAATTGTTACGAACAGCTCTGTGTTCAGGAACCGCGCATTGCCCGAGCTTTTAAGAGTCTCCTCGTGAAAGTCACCGTTCACCGTTCAAGGGAGGCGACTGACATCGCGATTGCACGCGTATACACACTTGTTTTCCGTCCGACTAAATGACCTTAACACGGCGACGAGTACTTTCCTCGGTAATCTTTCCCCGCCGTCCACACAGCCGCCCGTCATTTGGATCGGCATCGAGAAAGCCTCGAGAAAGTCACCCACGAGGCGAGCCGAGCCATCGCCGATCATATTTATTCTCGGGGGAGAAACGCCGTTTAGCTGCCGGGTACAGGATCTTTTTTTAGTCACCTAATGTCGCCTCCTTTTCCTGGTCATCGGCTCGACCAGAAAGTCGAAGGGAGAAGAAGAGTTCCACCACCGAGTCGCACTCGAGTCTAATGTTTAATCGCGAGCGCACTCGCTGCGGCTACCTTCTCCCAGCTACCATCGCATTGTCTACGTAGTGAAAGGAAGTCTGGGAGGTGTGTATTGCCGCGGCGCGCGGCGCCGTCTACGGATTTACATAGGAATGAAGCACTTCCTGCTTTTATTCTTGACTCCGGCGATTACGTTCCTGGCTATATATCCGCTTTTTCGAATGTATCTACGCGAGGCTGCGGCGCGGCGTCGCACACGCGCGCGATATTGCAATGCCGTAAATAGAACGGCGCGGTAATAAACCGTGCAGCGCGCTTAACGGGAGAAACGAGCTTCTTACGCGTCGAGTCATCGGACTCGGACTCGGCGGTTTTTGTTGGACCCTCGCGCGGACTTCGGGCGTCGGAACTGTCGTTAACTCGCCTCGACGCCCAACCCTTTCGGTAACGGCGAAAAGACGAGGAGGCGGCTCGCGAGCGACCGGTCGAGAAGTAACTGGTCGATCCGTTAGTCCGTCTCGGCGTGGAACCGCGAAGGACTAAGCCACGGCCTTCGGCAAAATACCCGCGAAAAGAGAACCGCGATGAACGAGAAAATAATTTCAGCGATATTAAAATTGGGTCGCGTCTATACCGGTTACACAAGCTCTTCGGCAATCTGTTCGGTCAATCGGTCCGATCCTAAGCGGTATCGTTAGCTATCGTCCGGGTTATCGTTAACATCGGGAGTGGCGCGTGCATGCAATCGGATAGATACGTAGCGTAGGTGCGTAGAATTTCCGCGGGACGTGCGATCGTATCTGCCGTGGTATTTAGATCGAGTCAGCCAGCCTCCGGACTCAGTCTGCCGCGCCAACGAGTCAAAGACCTTCTCTTCCACTCGTCCCTCGCCGCCGGAATCCGATCGGAGAAACAGTGGAGGCGTTCATGCGCTCATTCAGCCCTTTCCATTGTTCGACTCGCGCGCCAGGCCCAGCAGCTCCGGCCAGACCTGTCTGACGCGAATTATCGGGGGACCCGATTTAAGTCTGGTTAACGAACGCACCGACCGGGGTCGACCATCCCCCCGGCCTGTTGAGCCGGGCAGAGATGAATTTAGGGCATTCGCACTGAACTGTAACTTGATCCTACAGTCTATCAAAAATTTTAACGTATCGGAAATAAAAACGTATGTATATATAAGAGTATAAGTGCGAGATAAAAAATTATAATTTTGAATACGCATTTATGTTGTTCGATGAAATTCATCATCCTAGAAAACTACACGCGAATACGGCTGTACGGCGGAAGGTGCAGATGCGCGAAAGAGGCGATCGCTATTACACCATCGGACTCTATCGCGGTCGAAAAATCTCTTATCGGAGAGCAGTCCGGCCGAGACTGCGTTTGATCTCTTCGAAAAGCCGGTGTTTACGTCCTCGTTTAACCGTCCATTGTTCCCGTACCAGCGCGGTATAACTGTCTACCGAGAGAAGGCCCCCGTCTAACGGCCGATGTAGGTTATCGCGAAACAGGATTTAAATCTGACAATGTGCAACCCACTTTCGGGTACGTATGCAACAACGCCGTATTTCAGATTCGCGGGATGGAAATGCGCCCTGACTCCTTCACGCCGGCGAATAATAATCACGCGTAATCTCCGAACGAGATCATAACTTTTGTTTAATCTCCGAGCGAATAGCGGCCAGCTGGTTTGACCAAACGACCCGCTATGCCTACCCCCCCGTGTAACGCCGCCTAGAATTTTGTTTTATTTTGCGGCCGTATCTCGCGAAAACTGGTCGACGGCGGCGGTCTGTCGAACAACTGCAGCGGGCCTCCCGGCCGATGACCGAGCTGTGCCGGCATTATTTAACTAATGAATCGCAGTATAGGCTAGGATAGTTCTGCCCTGCCTTGCCCTGCCCTGCCGCCAGCTGACGTTGCTTAATGCCTTTACGATCGACGATCGCTTTTCGATTCAACTCCTTCGTTCGAAAAAATTCAAATAGTCCAAATTACCTCCTATTTACCTATGGGGTTTCCTCGTCTTTGTCGCCCGACCTTCGAGCATATTTCGTGTGCTTTCTCGGCGCGGCATGTCGTTAGTGCCGCACGAATAATTTTCGTCCAATCTTGCATAATATATAAGACATCGACAAACAAAGTAGATATATGTAGCTATAAATTATTAAAGGAAATGAATAGTCAAAGAGGAAAGTTTCTCAAATATCGTGCTGGCCTAAATTGCGTAGGCCATATGATTAGAACCTTTTAGAATTTAGAATAGAACTTTTATATACTATACATGAAATTTTTGAAATATTTTTTGTTGTAATTTAAGAGAGCGAGAGAGGGAGAGAAATCTTTTTATAAATTTTACCGTTAGCTAATGGTTAACTAACATTCTTTGATTTTTTATTATAACTTGACCTGACCACACGCCTTTGCTTCTTCGGATTTCACAAGTATCGAGCGGATTAAACAGAAAGATGCCATGTAACTTAGAAGAAAATATTGTTCGCATATTTTGTTGCAAAATGAGCTACGTCACGGCATGGGCGGCGTGGACAGCCACCTCTTTTGTGTCTGCAACGGAGTTGGCACTTTCCTCGTTGCACAGTCTGCGACTTCTCGGAACGCAGGGACGAGGGTCCAGTAGGAACCTGGGTCCGACCGGGCCGGTTGGCCGGCCGGCCGGGGCCATATCAAGGTGTACACGGTGTATTTTCTTCTCTCTCTTTCTCTCGTTCTTTCTCCTTCTTCCACACCGATGTATCCGTACGTACGTATGACCCGCCGCGGGGCCGGAGGGTGATGCGGGAAGGATGGGGACCAGTATAGGGTGAGACAGGAGGGGCCCACGGAGGCGAGACAGGCCTTATACGAGCGTGGTGGCCATCGGAGGCCCCCTCTAATGTTTGATAGTTGTGTGTGGGCCGCCGGCCCTGGCTGGCCGGCCGGCCGGCCACCGCCGCCGCCGCAGCGTGAGAGAGGAATGCGAGGATGCATAGCCGACTCGTGTTGCCGTTCCTCGAGTGCAACGCGCCCGAACGCGCGACCGTCGTCGCTCACCATTTCGGACAATCGACAGCGCTCTTCCAGAGCGCCGCGCCGGGTCTCAGAACCCGAGACGCGTGCTCACGAGATACACGCGTGCACGCAATGAGTCACACCTCGCTCTCTGCTGTTGACCTCGGGGCAGCGTTCATCGATTTCGTAATCCAGCGCGAATAAAGGATATATATACAGCCGTTCCGTCTTGTTTTTTCCTTTTTCCATTTTTTTTGTTCCACGAACGTATCGAAATCACTCGCGCGATCGCACGTGCGCGCGCGAATTTTTTTTCGCAATTTCTCACACGCCGAGAGAGAGAGAGAGAGAGAGAGAGAGAGAGAGAGAGAGAGAGAGAGAGAGAGAGAGAGAGAGAGAGAGCTTTGAGTAACGAAACAAATTGATTTTTGATACTGTAAAAGAAAGAGTCGTAATAGCGTGCCGTTTATCCTTCGAAGACGCTCGTTCGTGCGCAAACGGTAATATACGACCCTCGGTTTATTCGGTGGAAAAGGGAACAACACGCGATTTATCTCTCTATCGCACTCGTTAGCACGCCGATGATTTATTCGGACAATAGGGGGGAGCTCTAACGGAGCGTTCGGCGATTGAGAAGAATACATTTGGACCTCTCCCGGTCGATGACCGACATTTGGAAAGGGTATATATGATCGATCTCGCGCCTCAAAGGCAAACGAGGCGGACTCCGTGGGCACGATTGTGCTTCCTTACGTTGTCGGCGGTTGTTTCCCACTGGCCGCGTTCGGTTTCCTTTTCTTCATTTAACGAGCGATAAGATTATAAAGGCCGTTAAAGCCGTTCGATATACAGCATACGCGCCGCACCAAAGTGGCCTAATTGAGCGAGAGACTCTTGTAAAATCGTGGAAGCGGGTGGGCGCAGTTTGAAGCGCGCTACGTCGATGACTCACCGCGCACCGGGGCTTGCCGAGTCGAATTTATCGTCCACGCAGAAAATTCCCGGTTCACGTGAATCTATTTCGCGCATAATAACAACGGCTATCGACTTGCAGATAAGCTATTTCGGAATATTGATAGAGCATTCCCAACGAAAGAAACGCGCGCGTGTGCGTGTCGAACATCCAGATGTTAAATAAATCTGTTTTTCATTAGACAAGCGTGCTCACGGTTGTAGATCAGATAAAGTTATTTATCATATAAAGTATCACATTATATAGCATGTGTTGTTTACGAATTAATTTTTTCTTTCTTTTTTTGTTTGCAAAACACACACATATTAACATCCGGACACGTTCACTATCAAGGCCGATAGGAAATCGGTTTTTTCTGGCACAATCTTATATTTTTTTCTCAGACTTTATATATGTGTTGCACGTGACACTGATTTATTAGATGGGAAGCACACGCCACATGTACGAGACAGTTGGCAGCGCGAATGTGTTAATCAAAAAGTGCATGGAAATGTGATGATAATTAAGTACAATCAGCGGGAAAAAATTCCTATTGCGGACGATCGCGGATTTTTACATACCGTCGACTTCACCAAGGTAAATGGAGATAAGCGAGCGTGGATACTGGCGGCGCGCGGCGCGGCGCGACGTTTAACTCTCGGCGGTTATCATCGATCGGAAACGCGAAATTGATATACGGTCGCCCCTTCCGCATTCGTTAATAGCTCGATTAGCATAACCGCATAACGCAATTGAATTAGTTTGCGGGCGACTGTTTACTCCGGAGAGCTGCGTATCCGCATTCTCAATCGAGCCAAACGGGAATACCTGATGTCTCCCGCGGCCGTGCCAAGAGCGGGTTTTTTTTTCTCTCTCTCTTTCCTTACGCCGGATGTATTATTGCGTCCACGAGAGGAGCCGGGCTCCTTTCCATGGAGAGCAGCAATCTTGAAACGTTAGGAATTATGATATCGCTTCTCCCTCTCTGTCTTTCTCTTTCCTTCTTCTCCTCCTTTCTCTTTCTTTCTCTATCTCTCTTTTCCCTCCGCTGCGAGAAGAGGGCGATATCGTCCTGCTTCTTGAGCCCCGCACGACTCGGACTCTGCCAACTTGGCTTATCGGCACTCGGCTTTTTACTCTCACGCTACGACACCTTTGTGCACTGGTCCAAGAACGATAATTCTTCCTCATTCGCCAGAGGCGTCCTCGCTCTTTCCTTTCAGATCTTACGTAACCGGTGCGAGACGTCGCGGCGGCGCGGCGGTGGCGGTGGCGGTGGCGGCAGCGATGGCGACGGTTTCGCTGCCAATTCCATTATCGCTAAATATGTATGCTTCATTATTGTCCCGACGGATAAAATTTCAACGTCCACCGCGCACTGCCTCACCGGGACATCGTATTCCCGGTAGTAGGTGACGTAGATAGGATATTCATCTTAATTTCGTGCTTGAAAGTCGTGATTAAGAATTTGAGGGGTATCTCATTCCGTCGGGGGTAATAATTTGTCTCATTTCGGTGTAGAGTTATCATACTTACGCTAATTAAATCTAGATTATTAATTATCATGAGATTGAGAGACTAATTATTGGAAAAGCAATGAATAGTAAAATTAAAGCAATTTAACAAGTTAAATCTCCATTGTAACTGTTTTTATTTATATTAATATTTTCGTTTTTCTTTTAAATAAAAAATGTATCGGAGAATTCTCGGTCAATTAATCGTCCGTACGACCGTCGAATCGAATGAGTAAACAAACCTCTCGATCGGAGATTTTGATATATCTCTCTCTCCGTGAATAGAAAGCGTGATAGAAAGCTATGCCGCAAGCATAATAGGCGGTACAAGCAAACTAAGCGTTTCTTTATCCGGTTGTCATTATAATTAGTTGAGATCGTGAGATGCAGGTGACTATCGCCGACGCGATGTACAGAGGATCAGATCACTTGTGGCTCAAAGGAAACTCAACGGAAAGGACTATCGCAAAAGATCGACGCGATTGTAGACCACTTTTAGTATAACACGACATAATTAATACGACAGAAATTATATTAATTTAGATCCGTCTGTAAATATCAGAATTAACGTTCGCGCGATCGATAATTATTTACAGTATATATCGTTGCGCACGAGAAGTCTTCAAATATGGACTTCATTAGATCGACGATTCGATAAAGATCCATACGGCGGACAGGTCGAATCGTCATCGTCTCGTTTTGATATTTCTTGTCCCCGGTATTGGGAGAGATCAAGGATACGAAGATCCGCTAGCTCGACTTGGTAACAAACATAACGTGCTTCGCGGGACATAACGTCCCGATGCTTTTGAAGTCGTCCTTGGCGGACGGCATAATAACACGTGTCTTCGTTCATTAACAAAGCTGACTAAATGCCATCGAATTAACGACGGGTCCGCCTCATTCGAATTCCGCCCGAACTTCAACGTATACATAATCATTTTCGTGCACTCGCCGGTAGATAAATTATTCGAGTTAACGCATTCGGGGAATGTCGTTTCGGCATCTCCGTCGGCGCGGCGTCCCGTCACAGCCGTCCTTCCTCGTTCACGTTAAGTTTTCGATTCTGCAAACATAAACTACCTTGTGAACGCGGGCAGATGATCGGCCCGCAGGAATTCGGGACGATCTCGACTTCCATCGGCACGACAACTGGTTCCGCACATAATTATCGTGGGATAAATAACGCGAGAATAATGCGAGAAACCGGTTTCGCGATATACAAAGTTTCCATCACGTGCTACAAATGAATTATTTACGTCAATGTGTGATTTTTGCAATGCCATTTAAATCTGACTTCTTATTTTTTTTGTCCAGTTATCCCCAACAGGGTTGCTAATAATAGTCCTAGTACAAACACCGTAGATGAATTTGCAAAAATGCAACAAATTTTTTTTCTATATCGTTTTATGAATGAGTTTGCAAACCGAGTCTACGAATTTTTAGTCTCTAAAAAAATCAGATTTGCTAATTATCGGTCCGCGCACGTTTTCCCTTGTACATGTCTTCATTCGTGCATCGGCTACGAATATCGCGCGCTTCGATATTGATAAATTCACGGTGGTATCCTAATAATCCGCTTGGCCATTAGCTCCGCTAACGAACCGCTGCTGGAGATCAAGGCTGCCGGCAGTACCAAGGCTGATGCCTCCTCGTGCCGATGCACTTCGCGTATATATACGCGTATAAACGCGCGTGCCGCCCGCCGTCGCGGGCCCGCGCGTGTACGCCGTTCTGCGACGCAGGGCACGCATACGTAGGTGGCGATCGCACATGAAATATTTCAAGGCCAAGTGGTAGCGCGATTTTTCACAGCCGATGGTCTTTGACCGGCCGGCCCGCGAAAGATTAGCGGGTAGTAACTCAATTTCACTTCAACTTCGTTGCCACGTCGCGGATATTGTTGTTCTTTCCGCACAAAGAAATCTTCGTTCTTCTTCATTTACAAGACGACTTCGGCGAAGCCGTGTCGCGGCTAATTAGGAAATTCCCTGAACTATTTTTAAGACTCCCGGCGCGGCGCTAATTCCAAGCAACCTTGGGCGACGTATCTCGTTTCTCTCTCCTGTTACCCTGGCCTACGGGAGCTCTCTATGCATCGTAATCTTAATATATGCGGTTTAAATAAATTGTGAAAAATTTTACAACTTCCTCGCTTCACCCGCCTGGCATTGGCCAGGCGAATATAAATGTAATGGCGCATCTTTGCTTGTTGTTCAAGGAAATTTGTTTACTTCGATTTCACTTGCGTAAAAATTTCTTTATCTACTTCCTCGTGATATCTTTCGTGACGCGCGCACGTAAAACGGACGGCTTCGAAAATGCACCGATAAGCGTTTCCTCCTCGTCTCTTGTCCACCACGGGTGATATATGTATATGTCATTATCGCTATCGTATGTCGGTTATGACATTTCGATGCATGTGCCTATGTACGCGACCAAGGAAACTATTGACGTAAATGAAGATCGACAAGAATGGAATTCCCGTTAGTTATCACTGAGACTATTGACTTGTTCGTTTACACATAATAGACCACTCCTGTGTTGAAATTTGTTTTAGAAATGAATTATATGCTCTTTTGTTATAAATGAATCTTAAGATAATATTAAAAAACAATCAAATTTAATGATAAACGATTTAGAGATAATTTCATGCACGTTCAATTATTCGTTGCACTAATATATTCAAGATAAAATAGCCCGATAGGTAAATCTCCCTTTCTCAGCATTGCATTAAAACTCTGTTGTAAAAAATTAAATTCCTAGAACTTTGAAATAAAATTAAGTAAGACATTAATATTAATGGCCGTGTCATAGATTAATGGCTAATTAGGATGTTAATCTAGTAGATTAGCGAGACTAACGATTAGCAATCCAGAGTTAATTACCATTTAAAAGCTTAAGTGACTAAAGAGGAGTTTGCTTTCAACTGTTTTCGACTTGTAATTGTAACCTATGTACTATTTATGCCTCACGTTGGCTAAGAGGACATCCGCGCGAAATTACTCAGAGAATCTGTCGATAAAATGGAAAAGTGTTTGGAAAACTGAGATGCATCCTGACACAAAGCGGTAGTTTGCGGGCTTGCCCAAGCGGACAAGAGCGAATTCACGACGCTTCATCGCTTCATGAAGTCAATGCTCTTCTTTCTCCCCTTTCTTTTTCTTATTTCTTATTTTATCGCGACTCGACGCTGCTGACACCGCAGGCACAATCCGCACGTAGAGATAGCTCTAGCGTAGCGTACGATTCGCGACGCCGCGCCGGTAACAATACTCCGGGGGATAAGGTACGACCGCGCGTACCCGTGTTGCACTTGCAACACATACACACGTACATACGAACGCACGTCCGCATGTACGAGGTGACTCGCGGGTACCGCGAGTACGACACGTGTCACTGACATGATAAAGTTCCGCCGACTTGCCGACGAAGTCACGGGCGAGCCGTTGCGCGATTGAGAGAGTAAACTTATACTACAGAGAAAGAATGCTCGTTAGGATCAGCGAGAGGCTAACACCGTGGGAAATGCCAATTACTGGCTGATCGGAAGGAAGTCTTCGAGCTGGGGATGCTTAGGATCCGCCAGACGTCTTGATTACCGTAAATACGTATTCTTCCTTTGAAGTATCCTCGGATGTTTCCGCGGACTTTTGAAATTCCTTTTAATTTGTTGCAATTTTAGTATCTAATTCTTTCTGACTTATTCTCACAATACACATTAATCATAACAATCATAATCTAATTTTAGTTTCTATTTTTCTTGACTTATAATAACAATAATAATATATATATAAATATAAAAAATGTAATATGTATAGAAAAAATATCAAAACCACTTCTCAAACCACACATATTTATAAAAATTGATGCAAGCATAATTAATGCGTATTATAAAACCGTGTGTATATTTGGCTTGTGAGCTCTCAGAGACATACGAGCAATGTGCGCCGAAAGGACGGCAACGCACGAACAAATTACGGCGGTACTCGCGAAAACCTGCGTCGGACCAATGACCGGGAATGACGTCGCATACCCGAAAGACGACGCGTCTGGATCGTCGAGGTGGTCCCGCGAAGCGAAGCGAAGCCGATGACCGGCGCAGGCAAGCAAGCAAGCAAGCAGGCAGGCAGGCAGGCAGGCAGGTAGGCAAGGTAGGCAGGCAGGCAAGCAGGCAAGCAGACCGGCGGGCAGGCAGGCAGCGTGCGGATGTCGCGAAGAAGGAGCAATAGGGACCCCATAGGCCGTAGTGGATCCTTGGATTAATGGCCAAGGATCGTCTAAACTCTAGGTGAAAGATGCTGCGTAGCTTCGCGAAAGGAACGCGGAGAGAGAGAGAGAGGGGGGGGGGGAGAGACGCGAAGCAAAACGGCGAGACAGAGAGAAAAGAAGACAGATAGAGAGAAAGAGAGGGGGATGGGAAGGAGGAAGATGCTTGGAGTGGGCAAGACAGGAGAGCGAACGGAGGACATCGAACTGAAATGGCCTCTGGGAGCGCATTCCAGTATTCCACTCTCGCTACCTTAGGCCATCCCACCTCCTCTGTCTCCCCTCCTTCCTCTTCTTCTTGTTCTTCAGCATCCTCGGCGTTTCTCTCCTTCTTATACCCGCACCTCATCCTTTTGCGCTCTCTCATCTCTCTTTCTTTCTTCCTTTCTTTTCTGTCTCTCTACCTTTCCCCTTCTGTCTTTTCTCTCTGTCTCTCCTGCGCCGCTCTTTCTCTCGTCCCGATCGCCGTCCTCCTTCTCCGCCGCGATCTCATCCCTCTCGGACCGAAGCTCAGCATCCTCCTTTGGACTTAGAGTCCTTTTATTTCGCTCCTCCGCATTCTTGAGTTTCCGCTCGCTCGCCGACTCGAGCGACGAACTTTCCTCCTTACGGCGACACTGCGGACGAATCCATTCCGCGGACTTTATCGAACGTCCCTCTTTCTCTCTCTTCCTTTCTCTCCTCTTTCTCCCAGATTCCCCGCGTCCTCTTATGGATCTCTCGATCTTACGCTTACTTTTCGATTAAACCCGGAGATTAAAAATCTCCCGAGGAAAATCTTTTATAAATTTCATGTCGCGAGCGCGGCAGAAACCGGACGCTGAGCATCCGTAACGAGATTCGTGGCTGGCGATGTCGCGGAGATCCTCGTTGGATAACTCGGTTTAAATCGGTCTATTGTTTAAGTTGCCTCCTTTTTTTTTATTCACAGTTTCTTACGCATCCCGCCTACAAAGGATTCGCTTTTTCTCGGCCGCGATACGTTTTTAATTCGCGGTATTGTGGAGCCTCCTCGCGCGCGATTGTCCTGCTCTGTTTGCGTGGATTACTCTTTCGTTACCTGCGGATTCTTCAGGACGCGGCTTAGCACCGTTTGATAAGCTTCGAATTCTTTTGTCTGTGACTTCGCATACTCCGAATTCCGTTCTCTACATGTGCGAATTATCTAGCGATCTTTAATCAACATATTTTGGATTTATACATTTATTGAATAACATCTGTATAGTTTTTAACTATATCTGTCGCCCAAAAAACATGAATTTATAATTTATTTCTATTATATAATTGTAAATTTATCCATTTGTTATACATTATTCGTATATTGATTTAAATTCTCTTATCCTTTCCCTTTAATCATCAAATTATTATTTTTATTGACAACTAAATTAGCATTCGAGATATTTCTTTTATACCTTTTTTTATTACGGTCCTTCTCATCCTTGCCTTTTTCCCAGAAATCGAATTTTCGCTCCCGATGCCGTAGATAAACCTATTGCGTAACTTCTATCGAATAGAAGCCAAGTTTCTGCCTCCGACCTGACGATTCTAAATTTTCATTTTCGATTTCATTCTTCGCTCTCTTTCTCCATGCAGTTCAGCATATTATATTCCTTTGACGTCGAAATCGTCTTATTTCGTCCCCACATACTCCAGTGTCCTACCGCTGACGCCGACGATTCTTATCCCTCACCGTCCTCTTTCTCCAGTGATTTTCCGCGACTGTGTAATCCGCTGATCTCCTTTACAGAGTCGTTGTATTTCAACGAGGTACGATCCGCAAACATTTCTTACGATATGTTACAAATTGTTTCTCGTTCGCATCGATATCATCGTGCGCGAATATTTATCCTCGGAGTACTTCTGTTCTTGTAATTCGTAAAAAGTCAATATCATTCAGAATCGTCTTTCGAAATGCACTCGCTGACGTTCGTTACTTTAGCCTTAGAATGAGAATTGACGTTTGTTTTAGAATGGCAGTTTCCTGCCTTGTACGAGGAAAAAAAGGAAATTGATTTTCAATCAGTGAATAAATATTCATACTGTTTTCCTATCGCTGACATTAATTTATTAATGAGAGTCCTACTTGCTGCGGATAACTATTCTGCAATACAATGTATGGTTCGGATGCGTTAATACAAGGATGATTCGCACTTCTCGTATATTTTCTTTTATATAAATGAATTCTCTGCGAATCTCTCGTGATTAGTTAAACAAGAGGAAAATTTACAAAAATGTGCGGATTTCGCAGCTGATACAAAAAAGTGTTTAACAGTCAAAATGACCAAATCATCGGCCTGTTAAAAGATACATGCAGCGAACGCGTCGCTGATAGCATTCTAGCGACTCGCGCCTGGTTGACGCGGACGTAAAATAACTTTTATTACTCCGCCGTTAGTTCGTGAGTTACCGACAACCTTGGCACGTGGAGTAATACCCGCGTGGAGTGAGGAACTCCGAACAATGTTCCGTGCAGCGAAATTAAACTCGACGTCCCTGACTTGGCTAATGCGTGTCCAACTAATACTTCGCTCTGGGAAAACGTTCGCGCACGATCATATGCGCGACTTCGGCAGCTTGGCGACACCCTGTATATTTATCGTCCAATACAATCGTATGATTAACTGGTATTTCCGGTCTGAGATATTCCGAACTTTCAAACTCGCGCAACGATGAATTGAAAGCACATTTCACGCTGAAATTCGTTAGAAATACCGTTCCGTGTGGTTCGAGCTTAACGTGTTGCCTCGAGCCACGTTTCAAGCATCGTAAATTTGATTTAGGGGGGATAACCGGGAACAATGTCGATCGGGACGTCGATTAACAATAAAATATCATCCCGCGCTCCCCGCGCGTCAAAACGAAGATTCCGCGGCGGAGGTTGTTCCCAAGCTAATATCTTTACCGGGCACCGAGGGTGTGCGCGCGGAATTTAATGGTCCCGCCAGAAGTTCTCTCCTCGGCGAGATCCTCGCGCGACTTGGCCGGAAGATAAATCGAAGCCGGGACGCTTTTGTCCCCCCCCCCTTCCCGCCCCCCTCGCAACTTTCAACGGCAATGCCGCCTGAGCGTGGCTTCTGGCTTCGGTTGGCGTTATAAGCCGCGTATTGACCCGCGTGGAAACCCCTTAACAAAAGTCACGAAATAACACCTTCGAATCCGAATGGCGTCGGTGTTTCAACGGAGCTCACCGGATTTCGCAATAATTCCGCAAACAAAGCCTAAAAAACGTAGAACGCGTAAAGATCGAAACGTATTAAAACACTTTGCATAAACGCGAGATTATCTCTCGGCTTTATCTCATTTCGCGAATGAGATAATGGATCGCTTTTATCTCTAAATTTTGTCCGGGATATATATCCTTTGTCGTCTCTCATATAGGCAAATGTTGAATCAACAATGCGCAAATAAAACTAGACTCGGCGGCAATTGGCCGTTTGGTTTTTGTTGGTACATGGTGCCGCGCAACGTGACTTTGACGTCATTCCGTGACTGTTATTGCAAAGTCTCTTTGGACTCACGCGTACCAACGTGCCCTTTGCTCCCGTAATATTAAATCAATTTTTTCATTTTTTTTTTTATAAACAACACACCAATTGCCATCTGTCCAAAAATCGCCGATGCAATCTAGATAATGGATGGTTCAGTGATTACATCATAATTCGAAAACGATCGTTTAAAATTCAATTTTCCAAAATGTACTAAAACAGCGATGTGAAATGTGAGGGCGGTCGTTCCTGCGTTTCGTCGTAACGTGCGTTTTCTATCACGAGCGAAGACACAAAAATCGCGTCCCGGCTATGGCACACGGAGCGCAGATTGCCCGCAAAGTTTGTAATTAAATTTCGCGAGAGGCGCGTACCGAGGAAGGTTCGCGGCGTCGGTTCGACTATGGTCGTCGCGTTGGGAAATGGTGTTATATAATCATAGGCAATAATTCTCGGTACTTCAATTTAACGGAAACTTTGCGAGAGATAAACGCCGCGCGCGCGCGGAGTGAAACCTTCGGGCGAGCCGCGACATTTGCCCCGTTTCTTACGCGTATGCTCTTGTAATAGTTGCGATCTTATCTCCTCACCCTTTCATTTACCTCTGAAATATCTCCGAGTATTGAAGAAGAATGTTTTAATAATACTTGGCGTGTAGCAGAATTTGTTTGTTTCGTGTGCATACTAAAAAATTAATTCTGTCAAAAAGTATCAAAAATTCACGTAACTCTTGGATCGATAAATTTTCAACATTTTATTACATAGCTATTATTCAGCGAGACTAAAATGCTTCGAAGAAATTTAATTTCAATTATGTTATCTCAGCACTTAGAAATCTAATAAACTGCAGATACCGCGCATAAAGTAACGAATATACATTGACTTTCGCCTCGGGTTGAAGTTTTAACGCGCATTTTGACCCGGAGCAAAAATTTCTGAAGGAATACTCGAAGTAACACACGCGATTGACGTTGCTCGCACGTCATTTCGTGGGAAGTCGGGGAACGTCACGAACCCTTTTCCATCTCTCGTGAAAAGGGCCTCGTTCCGTGCGACTTTCGCGATACGTTCGAGGAGGAGCGGCATCTATCTCTCTTTCTCTCTCTCTCTCTCGAGCCAGCGGCGTGCACTTCGAAGAATTCCACCGTTAGTTCAGTCATTACCATTCGCTACATGTCGACGGCGGTCAGTCCGCGAGCGCATTTTAGCGTGTTTACGGCACTTTTCGAAGAAACGGTTAGCCTGCTCTGTCCCTCGCCAGCCCGATCGGGAACGGCAACGTGCAACATCGTTTCATTATTGCGATTACTTTGCGAGAGCGGGAAGACACGGTCGAGGATCGCCGCCGACGCGACACGGGGACGAAATACCGTTTCACTTAAAGGCCGAATAATCTGTTATCGTCAGAAAGACACGACCGGAATGTGTCACGCGTACCTTTTCAGCAAACTCGCGATATATACCCGATAATGAGCTCATTGAGTAAAAACAGTAATTAGGATAATGATATGCAGCTACTTAGATCCCAAGATTTCAAGACAATCTTGGAGTTGACAGATATATTTCCCACCCAATGCTGAAAAAGATATAGATATCTACGAAAAAATAGATACATTTTTAAGCTCTAAATTTTATAGAAGCGTATAAAAATTTTATAAAATGTCACGTTACTTTTATCTGTGATAAATAAATTAATTATCCTAGATACTATTTACATAATTAAAAGTATATAACATTTTATCATTGTAGATTTATGTATAGTAAATTATTAGGTGGATTTTAGCCCGAATGCAAAATGGAAGATAATACTGACTCGATATTAATCCTTTAATGTCGAGATCAAGTATCGTTTGAAACATGATTTCTTGTTATGGGTATCGAGACATATAAGCGATATTTACTCGAATGCACCGTATTGACTTGACAAGAGTGAAAGCGTGAAATCTGCAAGAATGTTCATGCTCCTTCACAAAGTTGATATCAACGGAAGTCATGAGAATAGAGGCGTCGATATTTACCTTCAAGCGAGACTGCAATTAGTCGATGAGCTAATCGCAATCAATATCCCTAATCGATAATTGCAATCTCTCGCGTTTTGGCGAAAAATGTATATTTATTTGTGGCTGGGAACAAACGCTCGATCGTGTCTGATAAATCGATCATAATTTTAATCATATTATAGTTTAACTCTCTGTGTACTTTCTGCTTGCAATTCTGAAGAGAGCCAATGAATCAGATTAAATTAAAGTTAATGTCGGCAAAAATGATTAATGTTCAACATGATTGTGGTAAAAAATACGACACACAGTTATTACACAAACCGATACGATTTCCCGTAACGTTGATGATCGCCGCGCGTCAAGTCGACGATATCGAGTTTCTCCGGCGTGTCACCATCGAAAATTTCAGCCCGGAGGAGCTAAAAGCACCGGGTTACGTTGCGAAACAGGAAATTCCGATTGCGAATCGCGACGCGATGCGTCAATGGTCCCAACGATCGAGAACCACTCTCGAGGGCCCCTCCCGTCGAAACACATGGCCTCGCAGCCGCGCCGTGTCGGCCATCGAGAAATTTATAACGAGCTCATTCGTATACATCTCGCGATGTGGAGTAAATAAGGAGAGACGGGGAACGTCGGCGAGTCTCGAGCCGGGTTTCTCGAAAAACACTCCGAGAGATCACCATCGATTCGCGGCTCCAATCGAGCGCGGCGAGAAGAGCCGGGCCCCCGATAATCCGACGGTGCCCCGGTGATGATGGGTTCGCATTCCTGCTGCTGATCCCCGAGTCAATTTGATAGCGACGCGATGTTTTTCGAGGCGATTCTATTGATGGGCTTCTTCAGAATACTTGGCAACTTCTGTCGACGGGACGATGCTTCTCCCCGATAAAATTCAACGCGCGCTGTATCGAAAAACACACGCTGATAAAACGCGACGCGACGTGCAAATATTCAACAGGTTACTTTGTACAGCGTCGGAGATGGGAATTCGGACTCTCGGAGAGAGAGAGAGAGAGAGAGAGAGAGAGAGAGAGAGAGAGAGAGAGAGAGAGAGAGAGAGAGAGAGAGAGAGAGAGAGAGAATCTCTGATAAAGGAACTCTTCGAGATATATGATAGCCGGTAAATGGATCGCGCGTATCCAATCCGCGGTTCCGCGTCGATCCTTTTATGTTAAGTGACGTCGGTCGCCAAGTCACTCCGTGAGAAGTATAATTATCATAACACGTTCCGTGCGACGTGTGAAACCGCGATTTTTTAAATTCAACCCCCTTCGAACCCGGTAGTGTACCCGGTTTAAGACTGCACGGAACGTCACGGAACATAAAATACCAACACAGTCACGGCCTCTCTTACATTTAAAAGGTCATTCATTCGCGCTTAAAATCGTCTAACGCTAAACCGTAAATTCCAGCCAAAATTAATGAGGAATGCAGATTGCGCGACGTGAAAAGGCATCGAAACGACTCTTCGCGAATTGTCCTTCTTGCCGGAGTTGTCCGACAGATCCGTGAAATTAAGCTCTTCGGCGAACATTTGGGAAGAAACGCAAACGGAAGAAACGGATCGGCAGCTGCGGCGCGGCGGCGAGTGACAATCATGCGACGGTGGGCATTGTGCGAGAGGCCCTTAAAACTTGTCGATGCACCGTCGGTCGGCGGGAGAGGCGGAGAGGCGGATTGCGCGCAATAAGGCCCCGCGTTTCGTGGCAGACGCCGTGGTTAACGGATGTGCCGTTACGGGGCCGCATTCCACGGAGCCACGCATGCGCGACGCGACACATTCCATTGTCTTTTACATTCTTCCCGGCCGTTTCTCTCCTCGTCGGTATTCTTAGCACGCTCGCAGCCGCCGTCAGCCGCCCCTAACGCAGAGGCATGCAGGGTCCCCCTGCATCACCCTCTCCCTTCCCCGTCCGGCCCTTATCGAGGTATCGGACCTGCATCGTCTCTTTGCATCGTCTGGCGGACTCTTTCTCTCGCGAGATTCGCGTCCAGAATCGTCTCGGGAGCGAGCGACACACGAGTTCGCGAAAGGGCGACTTTTTTCGAGACATGTTTCGGATTTAGCTCTTTCGCTGAGAAACGATAAATAACGACGACCGACAGCGAATAAATCGCGATTAAATTTTCACTAAGAAGAAGCAGATGATCTCATATTTGTCGAAAAATTTTAAAATATCGCTTATAATGACGCGTGACTCCAGCTCTCAACCCTTCCTATTCGATGTAGCATCGCGGCGCGAGTTATGGTCCTTCTCACTCGCCGGAAGTACGAACGAACGGTTTCCGTGGCCGCTGGGCAGGCGAGGGAAGGCGGCCTAGAAAGAAAGACGAGTCCTCCAGGATTCCGAAGGCGGCGGAATTCCGTTCGGCTACATTATGTGCGATTCGCAACAGTGCGTGCAGGTCTCTCCCGTGTTGCTCGCCTTCACGGTTATACAACGCATCCGGGATACGTAAACTTAACGTTACGTATAAGCGACGCGTTTGTATAATACAATAATATACGTATATAATAATCATAGTAGTTATATAATACAAAGTAAAAAAGTAAAGATGGTGAAAAAAAACGCAGCGGGGCAGTACCTACTCACAATGCGCAATCTTTGCGTAACTCGTCGGCGAGGCACTTTGATTGCTAATCGAAATAATCGGCTCGCTGAGAACCAGGATATGCTAATGGTCGACGTCGTGCGTGCGTGCGTTCGTGCGCGCCTTTGCCTGTGCGTGCTCGTACGTGCCTCTCGCATAACTGATACCGACGGATACCGCGCGGCAAAAACCGGAAATGGCTGAGATAGCTGGGTAACGCCGAGCCACGAAATCAAGAGATCCGCTCGATGACCTTAACGAAGCGAGCGAGCGAAACGCGCGTCGCTGCAATTTTCGGCCCTCCTTCGTTCATCCTCGATGAGAGGGAATATACACGATGAGAGGGCCGGGAATTGGGGAAGTCTTCGGCCTGCCAAACGAGGCTCTTAAGTTTTTAGTGCCTCCGGAGAATCGGGCAGTTCGCGAAATAACGCGAGCCGTTTCTTCTTCCTCCAGCGATTTCCTGATATTCAGGGTCGGAGGTACACACGAGAGAATATGGGGTTTCCACGTCGCTAAACGTACGCGAAAGAGGGGGACGAGGAAGACACGCTGTTAAAAGCAAATATAACCCTTATATCGACGGTACGGCGCGCAGAAAAGTCGGAGATAATTCCCCGCTTCGCTCGTTGCGTCGAATCGACTTCGGTTTATATAACAGAAGTTCGTTTATGTAACGTAAGTTGGACAGGAAGATACGCAGCGGTCGAGAAAAGTTAATAAGCAAACCCGTAAAAGTAATTCGCGCCAAGTGCTCGGGGGACCAACAACAACAAGGTGAGACGGAGGTTCCCACGAAGTGGACCACTCCTTTCGAGGATCACGATCTTTATCTCTCTTCTCTCGTACCTACGAAGGCGACCTTCGTGTTCTCACGTGTCGTCAACGTCGATATTCGGCGTCTCGCGCGGCTGATGCTTGATTTATAAGGGAAGATGTGTCAAAAGTCGAGGGACGAGTTTTGACAGCGATGGCCTTCTATGGCGACGATCGACCCCCGGGTGACTGTCCCTCGTATATTGCGGGACAAGGATTCGGTGATTCCCCCCTCCCACCCCGCTACAACATGCGGGTCATCGTATATGCCCGCTTTATTAGGCGTTATTTAAAAGACAACCTCTCTCTCTCTCCCGGTCGGGCTCCTTTTCTGAGTCAGCGTGATCTCGATTAGCCAAGCGATTGCGGGCGCGCGGCGCGGCGTGGCATGCCGCGCGCTTTACTTGGGGCACAGCACCACGTCCGGGGGCACCGTGTGTGACTCACGTCGGAATCCTGGAGTGGCACAATGGCCTTTGACTACGTAGCACGCGCGTGTACCGTGCCCGCGCGCGCGGAGAGGCCAACACACGGCCGCGCGGGTCCGAGACTACGTCCGAGGACTCCGTGCGCCGCGCCGTGCGGAACGGGGATTTCTCTCGAAAGTATGGGTAATATATCCTCCTTATGTAACGGATTTCGTTAAATATGTCAGTAATTTGCCGCGGCGGCGTACGTGGGCGTTCATACTTCGACCGCGAGTTTCTCAGGCGCATTGTTTCGCGGCGCTTCCGCTCTGCACATTGTTGCAAA
This sequence comes from Temnothorax nylanderi, assembly GCF_030848795.1. NCBI lineage: Eukaryota > Metazoa > Arthropoda > Insecta > Hymenoptera > Formicidae > Temnothorax > Temnothorax nylanderi. Next base: position 579,972 of record NW_027249098.1, on the reverse strand, counting down.
CGCCGAATTTTCGCGACGCGGCAGCGAGAGCGGGAGAACGCGGGACAGCCGCACGGTGATCCACATGCGCACCTACACAAAATACCGAGATCCAATGCGAGATCCCGTCCATCGCGGCATACGTGGACAGGTACACGGTACACGGACCGCGGTATACAAGTCCACGGAGTGCAGGATCTCCGTTCGCTGGAACGAGAAACTCCGGAGCGCGCGAGCGGCGCGGTGAAATGTTTTTGTTTTCTGCGTGCGAGTCGTGTCGCGGCCGCATAAGCGGCGTGCTCCTTTCTAGAGAAACGGCTGGCCCGAATACCACCGTTGAAACGGCCTTGCGCGACTCGCGGTAAGAGCTCGGCAAGGCTCTCCGGATTTCTGCAAAGGCAGCGCGTCGCCGCGACTATCTCCCTCCCCTCCCGGCTCCCCTCCCCCCCGCGCGAATTTCAGAGCCGAATACCGATCCGCTAGGAATTGCGCGGCACAGGCTCGGGGACGCGATCGTTTCACTTCGTCGACGGGGTATTGTCGAAAGTAGGAGCAATCACCGATAATTTAAAACTGAAATTAGTAATGATATTTTTCTTTTAACATATTTTATGTGTAAATATGCATTTATGCCACGATTTTTATTGATAAATAATATTCTGGTATTAAACACAGATCTTTTTACTGTTTTAAATTAAATATTGACTTAAAATTGTAAATAAGCGTATAAATAAATAAATAAATATAAACATAAACAGTGTCGGCTTAGCCCCGGTCTCCCCTATCGTTTATTTATTTTTTTTTCTGCCTCCTGAAATACGTTGTTAATTTGTACAATGAACTTTCCATGTTTTTATTAGTTAAGATATTAAGTATAATTAGAACATAATTGTTCTTTTTTCATATTATATGATATTACAATAATATAAAAAAAAATAGCTGCACCTTTTATCCCAATTCATTTTTATTCCTACTCGGTCATAACAGCGAGACATTTAATAAATATTTCCTCGGAGCAAGAGTGGAATATTTGACCATACACTATCGATATTTCGATGAATAAAGTGATATCTATTTTAAAATAGCTATATTAGTTCTTTTCCAATAATGTTCAACAAAATTCAAACTAACACAATCTGTCCCACTTTCGGCAGATCAAATTTCAAAATATTTTCGTCAAAATGTTCTCCGACAAACTTTAAAAAAGAAACTGATTCGTATCCCGGTAACATGCTTGTGGACAATGTGATTTTACATGTAATATCGTATCCTCTCCGATCTTATTATCTATCGATTCTGCAGGCGCAATTGCGGCGAAAGAGGAAGAATGAAATTCTCCACGATTTCGTCATTCTCGCTTCGATCGTCACCTAATCTCGGGAGGACCGTTATCCTCCGCCGCTCCGGAAAATACCGGGAGAGTAAACGCGATATTTTTCACCGACTAAAGATCCGTCGAGAAATTTGACGGAAAATTTCGCGATCGCGTTGCACGGCCATTTGGCTGTCGCGCCCCGGCGAGCACGAACTCGCTGGGAATTCAGAAACGTCAAAGGATTACAGCGACTGGCAGAATCCTGGGGGATTCTCTTCCTCTCTGCCGTAAGCACAATTATCCTCGGATATTAAACGCCATATCCTCGCGATACGGAGATCTAGGTCAGTTGGGGCAAACGTGCGTGACTTGGATCTTAGATCACTTTTTACGACGAACGACCGGCCGGATTGTGATGTCTTTCATGTTTCCAAGTTGCAAGAAAACTCGCTGGAAGGATTTCCCGGGGAGCTGAGCGGAATATTCGCGCGCGTGAATAATCGATAGAGACCGAAAGACACCTCTCGGTGGAAAAGAGGCACTATTCGAGATTTAGGTCAGCTGGAGTATGTGATGCATCGCTTTGAAACATTTTCGGACCGCGAAGATGCTGCCGAGTTTATCGCCGCAAAACAACGCGGCGATCTGTCGAATCCCTCGTGCGAGACACGTGCCGTCGTGGAATCGACTCTCGAAATAAAATGATAGCTCGATCGAACGATAATCCGCCCGTAGCTGCTTTTTGATTGCTTTTTCGCGCTTTCAAGTTGCTGCATGTCGAGATCTATCTCTGCGGCAACATTTCGCTAATAAAATCACGTGATTAAGAGCTACCTGTCACGCGTTTCGCGTTCGGGTTTTCAACTCTTTCCGATCCATTAATTTTAATAAATTTGCAACGACATTTGCAAACGCATCCGTATACACGAAGAATTCAAAAAGTTGTCCTCAATTTCTACAAGATCTCATTTCTGTTTTAAGAGTCTCTCATAGTAAATAGAAGTAAAAAGCACTTAAAGTTTTCTCCGTTTTACGTAAACTCAATACTAAATTAATTTTATGTTTTCATTGAAAAAGCAATAAAAGCAATTGATTATTATAAAAATTGAAGCTAAAATATTAATAGAAAATATACGAATCGAAAGAAAATATTTTAATTATTTATGGATAATATATTTTGTATAAAAACACATATTTTAATGCGTCGACCGGAAGAAATCCAGATCCAATTATCACTGGCCGCGCGGTGGCGCATTTTAAAATCCGGCGCTGCAATTACGCGCAAGATATTTATCTCGCTTAGAGAAGAAAGTGTATCATATACAGCGCAACGTGTGGCGGCGAATAGATTTCTGTAGTTTCATAACTTAGCGGCCGACATTCCGCGGAATTGCACCACTAATAATGGCTATGACATCATCGCGCCCCCCCCCTCTCTCTCTCTCTCTCTCCCCTCTTCCCCATAATTGGCTTCATAAATTAGAAATATTAGATTTCCCTCCGAGCATAGATCCCCTTTGTCATCCGCCGATCTAATGGCCCGTCGATTTACGCCGGTCGGTGTGCTTTCTAAATTGCGTAAAAACCCGACAAACGGTATCATTACGCTCGCGAATTTATTACGGGCGCAGGAATTCTCGCGAGAGTTTCTGTCGCGAGCCAGGAAGATCTATTCGCCGAGATTCACCTCGCAGACACTCCGCGGTGTGCGCAGTAGGATTTATCCCGCATCTAGCACATGAGATTGCGAAGTGGGTTGAATTTATTTATCTCTATCCGTAGAAATTGCCGCGGATCCTGCACGTATATCGCCGCCGTCGACTCATCATTCATCGCAGATATGATAAACGCATTATTCTGAAATACGTTACTTTAGGTTTTGTCGCTTTAAAATAATTTATCGCATAATCGTTTACTTCTCAAACCGGATTCTAGCGCTCCTTATCCAGTATCGTCTCTGTTGAACTTTTACAAGTTAATTTCTTTGGTATAATTATTGAATTTTACATTACACGTGTTCAATTATACATGCTTTCCATTAATCGAGTGGACTCGGATAATAATGTTAATAGCACGAATTCTATCGCTTCTCCTTAGGGCTTAGGGCTACTAATTTTCACGTGTATCGCACGGGAAACGATCACGTCGTGATGGACAGGTACCGTTAGAATTTCGAGGGTAACGAGTCCGCGCTGCTAGCGCGATAGATACGAATCTGGCCGCGATGGACCAATCTGTACTATTAGAGGTCGCCTAATAGCCTTTCTATCCCGCGTCTCGCCGATCGCTATTGGAAGGGGAAAAAAAAGAAACTGAAAAAGAAAAAAAGAACGGCGCAGTACCGAAGACGTTTGATCGACGCGGTATGGAACGGTCTCGGTGCCCCCGGGGCTGATTTCTTTCGACAATGCCGCGCAATAAATCGCGCACGTACGTACGTACGCGCGTGCGTGCGCGAGAGGCGCACAAGGTGAGCTGTCTGTCGCTCTTTTGAAAGTCGAAACTGAGACGGAATTCACTTTCGCCGCGTCGGTTCGCACGCTCGACGCCCTCTTTTTGTCAACCGCGTCGTATCTCGTTCTCGAAACTCGAACGGAGACCCGCCGCGGACGCGGCGTGGCCGCGCGAGGCCTCCGGCGTTTGAATTCCGCCAAGTCTCAACCGCCGGCTTATTTAGGACTTCGGGAAATTGAGGAGATCCCGGCTGCACACGCCGGTCGTCGCGAGATCAGGGAAGAAGACGACAACGCGGCGCGTCTCGTCGCTGACCTCGTAAACAACCGGGGGCCTTAAGTGAGCATCGCCCGTAGTCGATAAGTCGGGGGATTTAGCTTCTCTTTCTCCTCCTAAATTTACACGCGGCTGTTTACAACGCGTTTCTAAATGCGGCCTCCGCTCGCGACGACCCTCGCAAATCGTAGACGGTTTTACTCTCCGGCTGGAAGTCGACCTACCCGTTCCGGGATTGGGACACGTCCCCTTGACCCGCGGCGCTCTCTCGCGTCACGGGAACGAGGGTAAATTAGGAAGGCTCGAAATAGAGCGGCGCGGCATGAATATCTAGCGTATATCCCGGGACACTCCCGTTTGAATATTCAAAAATGACGTCGTTGGCAGGTATTTTTCAACAGCGTCGTTATTCGTTACTCTCACCATTATGGTAATGTTAAAAAAAGACCTTCGCGATCTATTTAAAATTTTATCGTCAACTTTGTAATAACGAAGGCATATTTGTCGAAGGCATTATTACTGGTTCGAAAATTTGTTTTACATGGAAAACGAGAGATGTTTTTCTACAATTCGTTGTTCTTAAAATAATCGCGGCATCCTACGAATAGTGGATTAACTAACGTTTTCTAACAATTGTCCGTTAAAGCATTTATTCGAAATAATCAGTTTCACAAATTACACCGTTAAGACGTTTTTGTAATTGTATTCTTCAAATGAAATTAAAGATCCACACTTCAAATCAGCGATAAAAAGGAGAAATGCAAATTTTATAACTTTGCGAATCGAAGTTGCCCTTTAATTTTTGCTGAAGAGTGTATTTGTACAGACGACAAATATATTACATTACGTGACACCTCAAACTTGTCACGAAAGTCTAGACGCTAGACGGTCACTCCCGCGTCTGTTTCCTTAAGAATTAGCGCGTGTCCATAAATAAGTCGGAGTTTCCTGTTATTTGAGTCTTGTTATTCACGTATATGTATGCCGACGCAGTGGCTCTCAATAGCGATCATAACTCGTTTTAATGATGATTTTAGGATTTTTTACGAGCTTCTACTAGATTGTAAATAACTTTCTGCAATGTCGGAGATAACGCGCTTGTCCCTCCACTGCGAATCTTCAATTCCGCAAGACGCTAAATCAGACGATATCGGGAATTCGGATAAACACGTCCGTCGCTCGACGCGTTTCCGCAAAGTAGCAGCGGCGCAGAACCGCACCGTCGTCGGGGGATCTCTCGCCGATTTCGACGGCGATCGTAAATCTCGATATCGCGTCGCGGGCGCGAGCGACACGTGGTCCCGCATGAGCGGCGACGAAACATGCACTTTCCCGGGGTGCAGGTTTGCGTGAGGGCTTGGGCCGATGCGACGGGCGCTACCAAGCAACCCAACTGGTAAGATTAATGATCCAATATGGGTACCGCGGCGGGGTTACAGACGGCGCACGGCGCACGGCGCGGCGCGGTGCGGCGCGGCCGTTCGTGGAAGAGATGAGCCTCGGCCTTGCATCTTGCGCGAAGATCTGCCTCCGCTAATTGACTGCGACCTCTTTCACCGCGCCTCTTCCATCCGAATGGACCGAGAGTCGAATAGCGTGACGCGTGTGTAACCGCAAAAATCGCGCGTGCACGCGAAGCCGATCAACGACGGTGGAACGTCGATCTCCACAGGGAGTATACGCGTACGGAATACGCTTCCCAAGCTCGGCATCGAAATCCGGAATCGAATCGCGAAATTTAAGATTTCTCCACGTAACGCTGCTGCCAGTCGCAAACCTTGTTGCACGTCGCGCGATAGTTTCGATATGAGCGATCCAATCGTACAATCTAATACGAGATTGCAATCTGTTTGTTCGGTTCGAGTTCTGATGAGATTCGAAAAGCGAAAGATGAACGATAAGGTGGCCTCGAATAAATTTAAGAGATTACTTTTACATTAGTTCATTCTCGTTGAATAATATTCGCGTGACTGCTGCTATTATTGAACCATGTAAAACACGAAAATAACTCTACATTTCGTCGCGATATTATTTTCGGTCGTTCCTCAGTTCACGCCAACTGTCTAAAATTACTTTTATCGTGTTTTCTTGAATTATTAAAAATAAATTTAATATAGAGTATCTACGTGTAAGGTGAAAATATATCGCGATCATTTAACGGGATCGAGAAAAATATTACTCTCAAGAAAATCTCGTCGATTTAAAGATATTCTATTTTTAATAGACATATAGAAAATGTAATAAATGTATATTTAATTGTTACTATTCGAGAAATGTTGAAAAATATAAAGTCTTTAAAAGTGTTTATAATTAACTGCACCAAAATATAAAAAAAAAATAGATATTTCTCACACATCATCATTTTTCAGAAACATTATCATGCACAATCTATAGTAGTGATAAAGTCGTTGTCTTTTAATTGGCTAATACTACGAGAAGCGCGACTGGCATCAACTTTTAAAAATAACAAATCGGAGTACGAAGGAGCGTAGCTAGATTTTCTCTAATTGTCACATTTCCTCGCTCCTCGTCCAAGAACGAGTTGCGAAAGGCTGGTGCCAGGCAGTCAAGCCTGGCCAGACAATCGCCTGGTATGCGTGAAAAGAAAAAGAGCCGAGTACTCGGTGGCGGCAATCTATTTATGTAACGCGCAAATCCTGATCTGCATAAATAGCCGGACGTATTATGCAACGTCATATGTAGCGCAGAATTGCCTGGCGCTATACGATGGCTCGTATATAATCGCGGCGTGCAACCCCTCAATAAACCTTTGAGCGCGCTGCGGAAGAAAAACGCCGTCTCGTTTCTCGTCGTCGACCCATTCGCATCCGTCCGCTCCGCGAGATGTTATAAATTTATCCGCGTACGACACCTCCGCAATAAAACCCGGCAATATTTAACGCAACGGCGGGGCGTCGTTGCCGCCGATCGTAAAATCATTGTGAATCATCGTAAATGACGTGTCTGCCGATTCGAGCATTCCTCATCATTCGAAGCGATTGAGGCATTTTCAAGCGCGGTCTTTATATTTACGTATTGTGTTGTTTGAAATCGATGAGAATGCAAATTAAATGCTTACCTAATGAACTGTAAATTAAAAATTGTACATGTAATGTTTCTCGTTCGTTATACAATTGGTTAAACAAAATTTATGTACTTCTTTACGTACGAAGGTTATGTACTTTCTTACGTACATTACATCTAATAGGTGAATTATCTTATCTTTAGGTGAATTACCATATTGTATTACGTTATACCGTTTATATCGGTCTATTTCAATGGACAGGACGAGAGACAATTATTGTTATTAAAAACATTGAAAACGAATTCATTATTTATTTTTTATATTATTTCGGCACACGGGTGATTAAGTGCACATTTATGCGCTCGTCATAAATATTGTCCCGTCATCGCGAAGCCAACGCATGAGTCATCGTCACTGACACACTAACTGACTAGATTGTTATTCACCGTTTACCACGCATGTTTCCGCAGAATGCGGAGAGTATGACTCTTTCGCAGAGATCATCCTCGAGAGATACCCTCGTGATGAATCGTCAGTCTAAATTGTCACATAACGATAATTGCTCAGGAAAAAACATGTCTAAAAAAAAGCGATTAATAATAAATCATCGGCGGTTCCGATAAGATTTTTTAATAAGGCCGATTAAATCCGGCACGGCGTAATACGGCGAGGAAAAACTCGCGTGCGACTCCGTAATTTGTCGTTGCCGCGTAAGTCGCATCTTAAGGCGCACCTGCGTCCTAATTAGGATATTTCGGAAGTCGTGGTCGGCCGACGGCTGCGTTATAAAAGGGGGCTCGAAGGGCGGGAGGGGGAGCAGTACCTACCGCAGAACTGCCAGGAGACAAATGGCTCGTTCATTAGTGCGTGCCTGCAATAACGATAAACGGGATGTGTACGGTGAACCTTTGACTTCGAAGTGGCTTCGCGGCGAGCGAAGTCCGTGGAATGCTTCCCCGGACTGGCTCTTTATTGGTGAGAACGACGCGCGTTCGCCAAGTATTTCCAGGTATCTGCAGGTACTGCTGCTTGACCGAGTACACGCGCGTGCAGAACACCGGTAATACTTCGACGAGCGTGTTTCGAGGGATGGACGTTTGCCTTTTCGAATACGAGAGATACTTGGCTCGCATACCTTTCATGTTTCCAGCGCATGATATACGTGCATCTAGACGTATCTTATATTTATGTTGAAATTCGCCATTAAAGACAGATAACATTAATTAACAGTAATGCGAAAATGAAAGGTTAATTTTAATTGAGATCCTTTTAGATTCTTCTTCTTTTTTTCCCCTTCAAGCCGATTCCTGCTTTTAAAACTCGTAGTCTAACAGAATAAATTCCTATAAGTTTTACCCAGTAACTAAAAATCGTCTCTTTCTCGCAGCGTGTAATTAGAGGTGAGAATATGAGTCTATTCCTTCGCCGGATCTCACGGGCGTGAGAGGAAGCTCATTAAGGAATTCATTAACATAATTCATTCGCGGCTTTCGGTGCACGCGAGAACACGGTCCGCGTGTTCCATCGCCCTTACGTGTTCCGTCGCAGTTGGAAAGAAAAAAAAAACCGCGAGCGCGCTTCGTCACACTTGGCGCGCGGCGCTCGTTATCGGCGCGCACACACAATATCGAACTCTCGCGCGTCTCGAAAAATAGAAACGCCGTGCGCGCACACATACGAGCGCGCGCATACGATACAACCGCCGTCCGTCGTTTCCATGAATGAAACGCGCGCCGGATACGCGCGGTTCACATGCACGCACACGCCGGCCTTTTATCAATCGTAACGAATTCGCACACGCCTCGGCCGCGATGTGACGACGCGGCGCCGATAACGCCGACACGGTTATCGCTGCGACCCGATGTCGCGTCCTCGGCACCGGTTGGCTTAGTTTTATACAATTCCCGGACAGTCCCTATATAGTCTTCTCCCTTATTCCAGCCGAATGCGAAGTAAAGGGAGCCGGCGCGGTCGCGCAAATTAGATTGCTCTCCCGGCGCGCCACGTGCGCGAGCGGAACGAGACACGCGACGATACCGAAGGCGGTGGGATCCTATAAATCCTTATAAAAATAAACAAGGGGAAAAAATGTAATTTTTACTCGAGAAGAAGTAGATACGGAAGTAAAAAATTTAAAAGTAATTCTGAAAGTGTCTGAGCGAAAAAAAAAATCGAACCTCCATCCTCTCTTTCGTAAGGGGTATACGCGACGTTTGCATAAGAGTCTTCACCGAACGCGTTTGTCATGGCAAAAAGATTACAAGGGTTACATCGCCGTCATCGTTATCCGGCTGCGGTCTCGTGTTACACAACGGACGAGATGCTCAAAACGGCTTCCCCTGCGCACAAATGCTTCTCTCCCGCGTGGAAAGAAGATCTATTAAAAGCGGAGCGTGACTGGAAGGCGCGCGCGCTATATTTTTGGCGGGCAAACCCATTGACGGACGCGCGCGTGCTTTAGTCACACGACTTGGTACGCTGCCCGCGGGCGCATGCCTGCGCAATTAATGTATCACCGAAAATCGTGAAATGTCAGAGTGCCCTCTGTCTTCCTCCACCGAGCGAACGTGTCGTAAAAATCACGGCGCCCACGATTTTGTTCGCGGAATTTTCGAAGTCAAGGTCGTGTCGGGATAATCGCGCCACGTGGCGCTCGATCGTGGGTGGACTTTGACTTCGTCCAACAAAATTCTATTAGTTTTTTGTAATTTTCAGCGCGACCTTTCGAGAGAGAGAGAAAGACGGATTGTAATATAGGTATCGGTTGGGATTGAACGGAACCGAAAAGTAATCTTTTGTTGGAAACGACATTCATCGTCTACGTTTTGCAGAATGGGCGGGACTACTCTCGAGTGGACTTAACTAATCCTGCTGCTCGTCGCAAAACGGTCGATATCTTCCCGCTTCATTCCCGGAAGGCTATCTGGCCTGCGATTGGCGTTGTACGTGCGTAACGTGTGAAACGAGTTTGCACCTTTTGCACGCATTTTCACGTTCATCGATTCCAGGTATATCCATTCAACTGAGAGCCGTGCAAATCGCGCGCGCGAAGATACGTGGAAGTTCGCGCGTGGAGCGGCCCTCTCTCATTCTCTTTTTTTTTTCACTCTCTATCTCCCTCGCGAGCGCAATGCGCTATCGATTCCGCTCCCGTTTCCGGGAAGCGTTTGCACAGCCTCGATCAATATTTACAACGAGACTCGGAGTTCCGATTGCACGCCCCTTCCGATTTGGCCGGAGTCTCTCGCGAGCGCGCCCGTGATTCTTGGCCGACTTCCGGTGATATTCACAAAGCGCGGACATTGAGCGAGCATCCGGATGCGTAAAGTCGCGTTTATGGCCCCAATGTACTTTATGGGGTTGTTAATGCGATCTCGTCTGTTACCCACCCGTCTGAGGGGACACCGAGCGTTTGCGTCTCGGTATTTAGTGGGCGCTCTTATGCAACTCAAGTCCAGTATATGACAATTAAATAAAAAATAAAATTAATGAATATATTATTATTATATGTGAAATAAGCCTGTTAAAATATTTAAATAAATCGGGCTCATTCTAATTTATCGCTGCTTTTACAAATACATGTCTGATATAATGCGACTACGCATGTGTATCGTTCTTCTCTTCGATATTATTTAACTCCTGATCTAACTTCTCTTTTGTGTTTAAAGATTGACGGAGCGCAGTGTCGATAAAAACTGCGAAGCTCCTTCTTCATCGTCTTTTTCTGCCGCCTTGTCTTCGCGCTGGCCTTTTATCCGATGTCTGTTGTACTTCGTTGCCGCGGAACGTCAATATTGGCGGGAAGTAGGTATCTGTTTTTATCGAGTACACGCCGGTTGCGCTCGATAAGATGTCAGTTTCCTTTCTCGGGAGTTTCCGAGCGCAGGGGCTTGTCTCGCTACGTAAAAAACGATACGATGGCCTCGCCACGTGCATTAATTACTGGCACGTGGTACGCGCGCGAGCGCGCGACCCGACGTAATGGAAAATGGTAATAATAGCAAGCGGCGCCGATAATTAGATGCATGCGCAGGCAAGGTAAGGAAAAAAAAGGGCAAGGCCGCGGCTTGCAACGTGCGATTGCGGTAAATAATCGTGTTATGACATCGCGATTAGAGAAGTAGGAGAATCGACGCGCGCGCTTCCTTTTCTTTCCACGGAATGCCGGCCCGCGCGATCCGTTTCGAAAATGCGCTATATGGCGCTAACTGTTAACAGCCTCGACATAAATCAACCGGACGACGAAGGCGCTCGTTATTGAATACAGTCATTAAAATGCTATTATACCGACTCCTTTATTTAAATGTCACCTCGGCGAAATCTAATTAATCACGCGTGTCCCGCACTATGCGCCGCGCGCGAGAAGGAATTGCACGCCGCGATCGCGATAAGGAGCATTGATCGTGACATCCGAGGTTAGTAAAAGAAAAAGGTAAGTATCCCTTCTCCCCTTTTCACGAGCGCGGCTCTTACTTTCCTCTAAATCATATGCGCGTCGATATTTACTCGGTAACCACGTTTAATGCACGAGCATCAAACGCTAATTTAACCCATGAATTTAATGCTTGGATTGTTGACTGTAATATAAAAAGGACACCTGTCGATCTTATAATAGTTTAAGTATCACTAACCTTTTGTCAGTCGGGTCAAAGTCTTATTAATAAAGATAATATTTTCACATTTTGCTCCGGAAATGTCTCGTAGGGTCAGCAAATGTTCGATGATCCGGCAGAGCTCGGTAGAAATCTCATCGAGTTTTGGTGACATTAATAATTTATGGGTGACCTAAACGCGCGGGACGTGAATACGACGTGACTTATCGGTGAATGCGAATAAAGTAGAAGTGCATCCGAATCTTTCGCTCGAGAAGCCTGCGAGGGCGGGTGGCAATTTTGGGCGAAAGGACGGCTCTAAAAATGCGCTCTGCGACGCGCGTGTAGAACGCGGCCGCGGCGGCACTCTCTCTCCACGGAGGAGAATTGATTGTTATAGTTCCATAAAATCTGGTACACCGCTCGTTAGTTGATGACCTAGACGGTGGCCTCGCGAGCACGGAATGTGAATCAGCTGCGCGCGGGGCTCCCACGGGCGTTGTTTACAATGCACCGCGCCGTGCCGCGCGACTGAAATGCACGTACATACATGCGCGTGTGCACGCACTCATTATCGGAGCGCGGTCAGGTGTATGTACGTGCGTGCGTAGTCAGCGGCCGTGCGGCCACTTGTACGCAGAAAGGTAAATATAGAAAAGTTGTTTACGGCGGATGGAATGACAGTTAACAATAGTCGATGATAAAAAGGGATATTAATAGACGCGGATGTATCGGCGAGTAATGCCGCGTAAGCCGGGCGATACTATTCTCGTTGTGATTATGCTGCATGAAATCTGCGAGAACGAGGCGAGGATATTAATTCCGCGATATGTCGAGCGCGAAATACTGAAGGATGTGTATTTGAGAATATGTCTATACAATAAAGCGCATTAAATATTTTTATAAAGTAATGTACCTCAATATACCTGTGCTTTTATTGAAATTATTTCAAATCCCGTTTTGTAAAATACAATACTAAATTTTTCCTTTAATAAAATCCTTACACGACGATATACAGAACAATTTTGGTTTCGTAAAAAACAAAGATAGGGCTGAAAGATTATAAGAGAATCGAGTCTTCTCGAATAAAACGTGCAATCGCCGTACAAAAAAGATAAGACGGCGAAACATTATGAATTTCAAATAAACCGATATATGCAAATGCGATATTTATAGGTGCGCGCACGAGCAATCTTCGAACATTACCGATAATATTAATCAGATGCAAACGCGATGAGGCATTGCATTGTTATTTATGTGCGGCCGCCGTTATCCTTGCCGAGTCTCCGTGTCTCTCCGCAATATCTCACGCTTTTCCAAGCGGAAAAGATTACGTCTCGGGTCTAGCGCGGGTTTACGGTTGACCCAGGTCAAGGCGAGGACGTCTATTGTCGCAGCGGAGGTCACGACGCGCACAGGAAGCATCTGACAAGTGAGGACGGTTCTGCAAATATGGAAGTATGGCCCGGGCAGGATCGTGAGAAATGCCGATGCGCGAGGTCGCGCCAGGGTACACGAAACGCCCAGGTGCGATGTGAGACTTCCCGAGAGCGCGATTTCCGATTTTTCGAGTACAAATCTTCCTTCGTGTCGTAACTGGACGATGCTTGCGCGATTTCTTTCTTATCCGAAGATTTCTCTGAAATACGCGATAATACGAATTACAAGGAAGAAAACAGGACGCAGGAACGAGAACGTCCCTTCTTCGTACGCAGTCCGTATCGCACGTACGTACGTGTTTTTCACGATTATCGGATTCGTCCATTTCCGTTGTAACGTGAGAATCCATCGTGGATAAGCGGGATTCGTTTCACCGTTCGAGCGGAGCGGATGTTCCACGAAATGGACGCGCGAGTGAGAAGTCCGGCGCAGTTTACTTTGACATGATTGGCGCCTCGGTCTTCACGGCGTCAATCGAACAGTCACGGTAGGCTTCGAATCGCCGTCATAGGGGCGTGACACGATTCCTCCCACAGATTCCGAGAATGTTATTACTAGCGTTGGGCGTCTACACGTAGTTACGCAAAATGTCTAGACTGTGTGTGTCATGTCGTCATGTCGTCATGTCGCACATCGTCCAAGCGGAGAAGTGACTCATTTGTTGTGAAAGTGACGTTTTGCGCGCAATTGTAATATTGCCTCTAAAATTGCCTTTCCAACTAGATGGATATAAACGGAAAATGGCTGTTTCTTACTCCTTGCCCGTTGCTTGCAAATCAGCGGTCTAAGGTATCTAGATGTCCGTCACTCAAAATAACAGAGTTAATTAGGGGTAAAATAGGGGTTTAAGCGTGGATCTAGGTATACACAACACGGCCAGATATGCATCGCTGATTACACCGCAGAATGCGATCCGATCGGAGCAATTCCACGTGGCGACGCTTAAGGGCAGTAGGTCAGCCCCCGAAATGGTCAGACGTCCTATTGATCCAGGAGAGAGCGCGAGAGAGAAAGAGAGAGAGAGAGAGAGAGCGGTCACGCTTAAGTACCGCCACTGCCGATTACTATTATTTAAATTGGTAGGTCGTTAGCGGGGCGCGATCGCGAGCATAATGATGACGGTTACACGCTCGCTGCTGGAAAATTATTACGTGGATTATTATGGAATATTTCAGGACTGTATCTCGACGACATTAATATGTGCAACACGCTATTAGGTGAACCGCCGCTAGTTGATTTATACAGCGACATTTGTCAAAGGGAGGCAAACATACCTCGCATAATAATAATCTCGCTCAGGACGCGTGCAATATTCATGAAAGTGAGGTGGCGCGGTGTATTTTGCGCGAGGGAAACGATACAAGGGTGGAAGAGAGAGGGGGGGAGAGAGAGAGAAAGAGCGTACCTACGTAAAATAGAGCCGTTAACATTGGCATATGCAGCCGGCGTTCGCGTTCGCGTGTTTGCGCGGTCGTATTTAATTGCCGAAACCGCGAGTTAGCGAGCTCGCGCTCGCATTTATCTATGACGACCGAGCGTCACGTACCGTGACGCCAGATCGTAAGTCAAATCACACGGTGCACGCGCCGGGAAGGAATTACAAGCCGAGATATTGAGCGCAGCCGGAGGAAAGGAAAAAAAATCGTTTCAAGACCGCGGCGCGTACAGGCGCCGCCGCTCAATTTACGACGGCCTCTCGCGCCAATTATCCCGCCGCAATTTTTCCGCCGCTCGGATGACAGGCGACTCGCGTGCGCGCGCGCGCGCGCGCGTGCCGTACGATAGTAATTACCAGTTGACAATATCGCCGCGCGCGTAATATTGCCGCTAATAACATACCGCGTGAACCCGATACCGCGCCGATTTTCGTAATGCGGCGCGATCGAGCGATATATTTAGCAACACGGGAATGGATACTTTCCTTCACGGCGATTATCACGAAGGTACACGAGCTAGTAGCACCGTAGCAACTACAGCGTAGCTCCATCGGGAATACCTCCCGAGTCGCATAGCACAGTGAGTTTGGTGACTATGACCGTCTATTTGCGGAGTGCGGCATCAGACCGGACGCGACTCATTCCCCCGTGTCTGGGTCGAGTGCAGACGTTCGGCGACAACCGAAGAAGCCTCGAGCCGACACCGACGGCGCGCGTCGAGTAGGTCAGTCCGGAAATAGTCAAGACAATCGAGTTTTCCTATTAGTCAAGCGCGTCGGCTCTTCCTCGAGACGTAAAGGAAAAGCGCGACCGGCTTGCTAATGATCGCCGTTGCGCCCGATAGCGCCATTATAATTGCGACGCGCGTTTATCAACCGCGAGAGACTGCGGTATTATGTTATATCGTGCCGCTATGAGTTCCCGTTAAGCACATTCGTTTACGGTACGACGGAATTCGTTCCGGCCTCCCAGTAAGTCGAGCGCAGTCGGTCGTTACAAAGCGGTCATCGGTTTGTTCTAACGGATGATAGATTATCGCGAAGTAAAAATAGCATAATAATATTTTGCCTGTATACATCCGACGCAATACGAGTCTTCATATCTGCGTAGGATTTTATGTCCCAGTATCTTTAACAACAGAACTAAATATATCATCGATTATTATTATTAAACGCTATATCATATATCAGATTCTCTAAAAATTAAATATATATTCTCTAATAAAATAAAGTATTATTTCAGTTATTTTCATTTCAAATTCGTAGACGATACTTCCTCGTCGACCTAGATTTCTCGCCGTCTCGTGCGTACCGATCTCTAAAACAATTGCTTAAGCTAAATGATCGCAACAGTTACACGTCTTAAATGTCACCACAGAGAATTATTACCCTTGCACATCTCCCGCTCCACTCCGGCGCCAAAACACGGCGCCTCGTGTGCGGAGACGAGGACAACAACGGATTTCGTCGGAATTCGCTGGCGACCTACTCCTCATTCGCGAATTAGCGAAACGGACGTGGCGCGTGGACATTCCGGTGTCGGAGCTGAGCGGTGTCGAGTGCGCCGCGTACGACGCTACGAACGATACGCCTTGGATACCGAGGTTTGTCGACGGGGCGACCTGGTCTCGGTGCCGCGTCGCGGCTTAGGGACAGTGGGTCAAGTAGGTCGTTCCCGCAACGCTCAGACGGCCCGACAAGCGCGCAAGCGGAGATTACGTAACCCTCGGAGGGAGAAAGTCTGCGCTCTCCTTCTCCTCTCTCCTACCACCAACGCCGCCACCACCGCTATCGCGATCTCCCTCCTCTCCTCCTCCTCCTCCTTCGCCACCACCTCGCACCTTCACCAACGATCGTCTCCTCACCTCAGCCACGGATTGTTTACAAACAAATCCTCCCACCTTTCTCAACGGCTTTTACGATCGCGTACGCTATAGCCTGGGCCTGGCCTGCCTCCCTGGATCGACCTGATCCGTACCGAAGGAACGGTCGACCGAAGCGTGGCGGCAATGTCGCTGCAGCTGGTGGAACTCACCGAGCAGACTGCATTGCGCAAAATTGCAGAGAGTCAGGAAAGCGACCGGCCAAAGAAAACGACTCCCGCGTCTGAACGCGTCCTTAAGAAACTGTCCAACTTCTCTCCCGCGCCCGCCACACTTCCGTCGTCCCACCATGTCTAACTCGATTCCCGTTCCATTCTACGTTACGTACAGTTCCTTCCCTCGCCTCCTCGCCACCGTTATTTCTCTCGCCGATACTTCTCTTTACCGCCGCCGTCTCCATCCCTCATCTTTCTTGCGCGCATCTCTCTCTCTCTCTCTCTTTTCCCCCATCTCACTTAACGCCGCCGCCATCGCGAGCGTTGTCGTTTCAACCTGGAATCAACTGCGAAACTCCTTCGAGAGTGAGATAGGATGAAAAGAAAGGAGGAAGGGAAGGAGGTGGTCGATGTAGAGAAGAGAGACCCGGGGACGAGCGAACGCGCAACTCCGCTTACTTTGCTTTTTACAGTCGCGTTCCAGATTCCCCGGAATCCGGTGCGCGTTCATAACTGTAGTTAATTGTTGTTTAGGTCGCCGGTGCCTCTCCGTGGCAATGAGCGGCGGATAAAGACGGAACGGTCGAACGGAACGCTGCTGGCTGTTTCCGGATCGACGGGCTTTTCGCGAATCGATGGACAGAATAAAAATACAATTCAAGTTTTATATCGAAAAAGCTTCGAGACACAATGATCTATCTTCAAATATATTTCTATCATTATATTATTGATTCTAAATTGAAAGATTTTGACAAAAAATTTATCTGACGGTTAACAAATTCTTTAAAAAAATATGAGAAACCCTTTGCGTAAACACTTTGCGTTTCCTTCTGAATCATAATATAAAAATCTCAACGAATAGTTTTATCGCGTATGATTTATATCTCAACATGTTAAGTCGTATAAATCATATAGAAACATATTCACAAATTTATGAATCGCGATGTAAAAATTCTTTCAGTAATTTGTTCCGTCGTTTGCGTATGATTTATCTCTTTATATTAAAAGTCAAACGTCGTACAAATGTAACGCATCATATAAATCTTACTTTAATCTTTATAGCTTCTCAAATCATTGAGGAAGTTAGCAACTGTCTCTTCCATTCGGATTAGATGCCCGTCCGTTCTCACAGCGAGAGAGAAGTCCGCGATCGATCGTTGCATAATTTACTGCGCCGCGAGCGCATGCAGTGTACACGATCGCGCGTCGCGAGGAGAGCGCAGTTAGCTCTCGGAAGAAGGGAAGAAGAATGATAAAAAGGCTGAGAAGAAGGAAAGAGAAAAACAAGCGCGCGATCGATACTCGATTACATGCTGACAAACGGAGAAGGCGAGCGGCGGCGAGCGAGCATATCGGGCAGAAGAGGCCAGCCTCGTTAACATCGCAATTATTCGCCGCGGCGCATCCGTTTTACCGAGGATTGTGTCGATTCCTCGCTCGGAATCTCCTCTGCACGAAAGTCGGCTGTAAACGTTGTCGATTGCGCGAGATTCGCGAAGAGGCGCGCGATTCCACGTGATCGTCGTTCGTCCTGCACGCAGGAGTCGGACGGACGGACGAATGAACGGATGGCCGGACGGGAATTTCACACACAAAACATAACCCGCATATAGAAACGCAGACACAGTGGCCTAGACAAGTAGGTCGCGGCGCAGTTCTCCCTGCTCGAGCTCGCGTGCGCGAGTTATATCCACGTGTGCGCGCGTATGTCTATGAAGTGCTTACGTATAGAGACGTGCGCGTGGCGAGAGAAAGAGCGAAAGAGCGAAGGAAAGAGATGGCTATCGTGCATATGTGTATGCACATGCACGTACACACGGCGGAGCGATGTACCTACGATATTACGTAAACTAGATGCTCACTACTGCACCACACGGTTACATAGGTAGGCGCGTACGGAGAAGCAGAGCGAGGGGTTGAAGCCGATGTGGGACGACAGTGGCGCAATTTTTTTTTTCCGGATCATCCCCCGCGCGATTTTTCTTCGAGCGTGTGCTGTTATCGATCCTCCGATGCAGTCAGGAGGAAAAGCTACGATTATTATTATCAAGTACTGTTACATATTAGTTTCTCCAATAAAAATATACTATTAGAGATTTTTAATAACGATTTCTACTTGTCTTTAAAAAATTTCTTAACTTAAATTTAGAAATAGTCACGAAAAAATTGTGGCTCAGGAAATCGGCTGTATACGTGTAAAATAAAAAATAGGTACAATAAAAGTACATATCGGTCATACTTCAGGGTTTTTTTTATAGTTCTTGCTCCTAACAACGAGATAGATTTGAACCGATTTGTCTTTCCAAGTATCTCGATTAATTTAATTTCAATTATGTGGATAATATACTATTTGTATGTATTAATTGTCGCCAATCGTATGTATTATTTATCGTCCACGCGGGAAAGCGATATGTTGCACCAATGACAATTACCGATCGCGCAATATTAGCGTTCGGCAAATCTAATTCTATCGCAACAGCGAGTTACGACACAGCAGCGTCAAGCTAAGTTCAGTGTTAGAGATTTTCGCTGTTCAAGTAGACGGCAATCGAAATTGCAACAGAGCGAAGTTATAATGTTCATGCATACTTCTTAATGCTGCAACATGTATGTGTCGTATTAGCATAACTTCGCCGTTGCGTAGCAATTGAAATTCCTCGTTTGTGCAACAGAGTAGTTCCGGCATAAAGTCCATCGTAGCCTTACTATCGTAGATACGCGAGACGGTGATGTTGGGCTGCGACATAGTTGAATCGATTCTTTCTTCCTTTTTAGCGTCGAAAGGAGCGCCTTCTCTCTCTCTCTCTCCCGGACGAAAGTTCCGTTCAAGCGCACGTTTGTTCGCGCTCGAAGATGGCATCGAGCCGTCGTTCGCTCGCATCTACTGCACGTAGGTGCATCGTTAGAGTACACACGCACACACACGCGCGCGCAGGTGAGACGGTCGCGCGGGGGGAAAAGGAAGAAGAAGAAGATGCGTATAACGAAGCGGCGCGAGCGGGAAGAGAGACAGCCGGTTGGTCGGTCGGTCGTTCGACGCAAATTGTCCCTGTGTGTCGAAAGTTTATGGCGAATTATTGCGTCGCAATATCTAGACGGAGGCCCCGGTTCGCTGACTATCTGGCCTACTTCCATGTTTTTACCAGCGCGCCGATTCGCGAGCGAGCGCACGTATACTCGCCGCGTAAATAGCCGCTCGCGTATACAGGTGCGCTCCTCATTCTACGGCGCCGTTAGGCCAATGAGAGCGCGTTGGTCGTATTGAAATGCAGGTGAGGCCTTTACGGGAGACCCTGCGCGCGCTCGCGCGCGCGGTTTTCTTGGTCGCGGCGATTCCTATAGACGCAAGCCCGACGATGACAGATGTCAGTTAATCCCTTAAAATATCGCCGATTTCACCCCGGTCGTGAACCTATTGATCGGCGACCATTAATCAAGCTTTAAGCTGGTCTCTAATATTTTAGAATATATATTTCTAGAAAAAAAAAGCAACGCGGCATAATCGAGTATCGTTACAATAGGCGTCGTAAGTACGCAGGATGTTTCGTAATCACGGGTTTCAAATTTAAAAAAGAAATCAGGCCACTTCTGTCACTTCTCTTTGAAAGACTAAATCTGTCGTTTGAGAACCGAAAGTAATACAGAGCGCGACAATTCGTTTATAGATTAAGTGATCCTCATTGTTTTCACTTACATTGGCCGATACTAATAATAAACCGTTGGAAAATTGTATCAGGCTAGCGTAATGGTTTCTGGAACGGCAGGACGTACGACGACGTAAGCGGTGACCTTTTCAACGATTCGTTAGATTTTAGAGAATCGACGACGGTACGAGAGAAGAGGATCGGCCTCGGCTCACCATCCGACACAGACAGAAGAGAAAGGGTGAAGAAGGAGATGATTGTGAACGACGTATATACCTGGGTGATTGATCGCGTAACCGGTCGTCGCGACGCTTCATGGGAACCGTAGTCGCGTTTTCTGTTATTTTAGCCAGCGATGTTGACGGAGAACATCACTTAGAATAACTTTTCAAAGGTCGGAAAGCAGTACGGCACGTGGGTATCGCGTAAATGTTTTCGTTAATGTGCCGTCAATACGCGAACGTCATTCTCTAAAGCCAAAGCTGAGGTTGCGAATCTTCGAAAAAACCGATCAGTAATAAGTTCAAGTTTATCAAAACTCCAAGATTATGAAATTAAAAACAAAGAGAATAAAATTTTATCTAAATCTATATTTAGCTTATTTTCAATCGCTTGTAATTAAAAACTTATAAATTTTAATATTTCCGTCAAGGGGAAATTCACTTGAGTAGAAATTCAGAGTAAATCGGACAAAGAATTCGTGAGTGAAGTAAGTCAAGTACGCGCCGTGGAATGTCTCGTACGTAAAATTACCATAAGAGCTATTGCGTTCCGAGCCGACGTAAAAGAGTTAAGAGCCGGTGTTCGCGGTCAACGTCGACGATTGCGAAGAAGAAATCGTGGAATGTCGTATCTCTGCGTATCGCGTATAGCTTTAGGATCCCGCGGCGACGGCGACGGCGGCGGCGGCGGCGGCGGCGGCTAATACTGCAAATAGTTTCGCTAAAGGGCGAGAACGTGTGCGCGCGGGGATGTGCCAATGTAGCATTGTGTAACTATCAACGTTGCAATGTTGCAAGTTATGAGCGGCCGCCGGTCATGGTTAAAGGATATGATTACGCCGTTATATTCCACGGACGAATCGGTTGAATTTGAAACACACGCGGAATGCCGAGAATAGCTCGGCGTCCCGAAGGATAAGGACGATCGTGGCACGCGAGTAGTCGGCCTGACATTACGTAATTGCCATCGATATTGCCGTAGCGGCGAACAATAATATGTCGCGAGGAGCCGCGCTCGACGCCTTCGCCTGAGTGTCCGCGTCCGCATTCACGTCGTTTCATAAATCGAATCGCCGGAGAAGAAGAGATACACGTGCGGTGCACACGAACAAAAGAGACCGTCGCCGTTTAATCGCGTAAGACGGCGCGAAAGACGAGGGACAAAGAGTTGGAAGCAGAATTCAATTCACGACGACGCCGGCGCGCATTATTGTTGCGCGTTGTGCAAACGTCGGGCTACGTTGTTGCTACGTTACGCATTGTCGAAACAATCGTCGGAATGTTGGCTTCTCCGATGCCGGGTATTCGCGACGTTATCTAGAAAATGCGAGCGAGAATTTCTCGCTTAAGGGTGCCCGCGGAAGGTACCGATGCTTGCGCAACATTGCGCAATGTTCGTTCGTCAGTGATTGACGCAACACCAAGCCGCGTTGCCGAATCAATAGCCGCGCGTAAACAAAACAAACTGATACCGCGACGAAAATGAAAATGAGATCCTTTCGCGCGAACATTATACGTTCAGAATTTTATTTCGCACCCTAGTTTAAAAAGATACGTGATCAAACGCCGCGACCATAGATTTCTTCCCGTTGGACTACTTGTATTACTTTATACCGCGGTATTTCTAATAGTCTATGCGCGTTATTATTGTCATGCGATATCGACTCTCACCCAACAATGTTGCGTAACACCCGGCGGTATCGTAATAAACCGCGAACCGTTACTCACATAAAATCGCAGCAGACACCAGGGGGGTCACTATGGATTTTCTACCTACGTGTTTTTTGCCACGTACGACGCTATCCGATGAACGGGAGCATCTCGCTTAGGTTTCATTCAACGGGACCCGTGGCGATTACGCAATATCGTGTAACTCGGCCGCTCGACCAGTGTATGGCGGTATGTAAACGCCGGCCGTTACAGCTGGCACAATTATCGCCCGCTATCGATTCTCAATATTGGCAATCGCCGCAATCGGCGGCCGCTTGATTGTGCTCAACCGCTGTCGTCGTTATCGAGACGCGCTCGAGAACGTCTCTCCTCTCGGTCCGGAACGGCAGAATTACGTAACTTTGCGCATCACCATACGTAGATCTAGGTTGTGCAAGGTTGCGTAATCTACTATGGGACGGAAAGAGAGGAGAGACCGACGAGCACGTACGTAATTATACGAGCGTACTTATCTGTCGATATCAATCGTCATGTGCAAAGCTCTCGGGAATGTGCATTGTAACACGGGATATTCCTGAACGGAACTTTTCAATATTTCTCTTGAATCTTTGGAAACCGTTTTAGAAAGATAAAAATCTACGGAATAAAATATCGTAAATCAAAGTTAGAGAAATCTGAAGTTTGAAAAAATAATCTTAAGAAAAAAAGATAGTTTTTACATATTGCTAGCTCTACTTGTTATCTCTCCAAATTTGAGGTGCATATTTAAAGGGTTTGCTTTTAACAGATCACTCCTGTATTTTCAGAACGATTATATCATGCAGCGAGCATGTTGCAAAAATATTAGTCGCGAAGCGTGTTAGAGACGCTCGGTGCCTCACCAAACCGCGCGTCTCTAATACACGTTGCCTAATACGATTACGCGACATATTTTTACGCGACGCGGAAGAAGGAGAAGAAAAACACCCCCGCACTTATACCAGGGCGCGCGCAATGTTTCACGGCCGTGCGTAGCGGCGCGGTATTAAGGATTAACGTGTGAGTTACGCACGCCGAGTCGCCGCTACTTCTGGGAAAAAAACACGTGTTTAACACAGTTATTTCGCGCGTACTTAGCCGTATGTTTGTATTACGTTTTCATTATGGTCCGCGAGAGACGTAATTCTTGCGCGCGCCGTTCGCGCTGGGCTGTTGTTCTCGCGAGAGAACCTCCGGCGCGGACGAGGGGGAAAAAAAAGGAAGAAAAGTCCCGTCCGCGCGCGAGGCATAAATTATCCCGGAAGTGATTATCGCGTTGCGCGACGCAGATTACGCGGATGCGCGATAATAGAGCGAGCGTGTTGCATTTCGGATAATAATAGTGCGCCGTCCTCCCGTCTCTCTCTCTCTCTCTCTCTTCCCCCCTGCCCCTTTTTTCTCTCCTATGCGCCATCCTCGATCGGCGCCTCGATGCGCGTTGCATCGCGCCGTTCTCGGAAGAAAGCCGCTCTCGCATCTCATTACCGACGCCGTTGTAAATAACGGCGATGACGCGCAGGAAATTCCGCGGAGTCCGGCTATTTATAGACGCCGCGATATCGCACGCATTGCGGATGCGGACGATCGTTAGATATCCGCCGCGCCGGGGGATACCCGGCGCAGAGGGAATTACCTTTCCCTGAAAACGTACCATCGACAGGAATATTTTCCCTGTTCGTTTTAAATGTTTGCAAATTAACGTATATCATTCGGCTTTATCTTCGCGTAATTATCTTTTAATGGATACGGGGTTTTTAATTGATGGTTAATGGAGATAAAGTGAGCCCCCTGGGGTATTATACGCCAACAATAAGTATGATTTAATAGAGCGTCTTTGCAATATTAAATTCGCGCCTTTAGTTGCACACTGCGTTTTGTTCCTCTTGATATGCACAACTGACGTGACGCATTTGTCCGCAGTCTTTCTTCATCTGACGCGACGGAATATTATTTCGCTCTTCTCATCCTCATGGACATCGAAGCGAGGACGCGCGAGGACTCGGCATATACATCACTCACGGCGTAACAACAATAGCGATATAACCGGCTAATCGTAATTACATAAGTGTGTCACGTAACAGTTTCAGCATGCGGCCTACCACTTTCCGCGAAGCACGTCAATGGCTTTCTTTTTACGTCGCGCGTGTTTACTTGCGCGAGGTAAACACGCGTGACGCCGCGTGGTTTCGCCACGCGTTCAAGAAACTCTTTCCATTCGATGCACAATAGCTGTAATTTGCGGAAGAGGTCCCTGGTCGCCGATTTAGTCTTTGTCGACATTTTACAGTCGTTAGAACAATTACTTTGCCATCAAGAGGATTGGAGTTTGAATTATGATGTTACATGATGCACGTATAATTTATCTACCTTTTCGAAAAAGCTATTCGACCAAACACAAAATATTAAATATATTAGAAAAGAAAGAAAATATATCCCTATTGTTTGTGATGTTCTTTCGAGCGATCGGTAGTTACGATTTCTCGATTTTCACCGACGCATCTCGGCACGCATTTAGCGCTGTATTTAGTGCTGTATCCGCGATTCGCGACTTCGAAATCTCACCGGATTTACAACCTCTGTAACTCGCGTATCATGATTATCTCGCATATCGAGGTAATCCGCGTTCTCGAGTGCACGTAAAACTTCGTCGGCCAATCACCATGAAAGATATACAGACAAGAGAGAAGAGAGAAGAGAGAAGAGAGAAGATAGACGCGCATCATTCAGAACGCGATGTACGCGTTCACTCGTATTTATAGCGATGAATGAAAAGCCGGATGGAAGCACACGGGTCGCTTTTACCATTGCACACACGTCGTCGCATGCATCCTGTCCCCGTTCGCGTCTCTCTCTCTCTCTCTACGGACTCCGCCGCGGCGGCGCATCCCCGGCGTTTTCGTCGCGCCGATTTCGGAAAAATGTCAGCCCCGAGCTCCCTGACACCCCGATCGGGCTGACGCTTCGACTCGGCGAACCGCAACACGTGCACGGAATATCGAAACGAGAAAATGATTTCATCATATGGCGCACTGTGTCGTGTTCCAATGGCCCACGGCCACGTGGCGGTACACGAGTCCGCGAATGCTCTGCGTTCTATTTTTTGTTTTATACTGCGCCTCGACGTTCCTCTCGATTGACGTTTTCATTGTGATTTTTCCGGCGCATCGCGAGATCTACGCGTATGCGAGACAGAGACATTGTTAAACTTTTCGAAGCCTTGAAAACGTGGCAATGTATTTAAATTTGTTTAAGTCGCAAAAAAAGGGAGTCTATTAAGATAATATTAAATTATAATTGAATAAACAGCAATAATTTATGTTACATACTTATAATTGTTATCAATTAATACTATAAATATTAATTGAAACAATTAGTAATTAATGCAGAAATAACTCGCGGTTTCCCATATAATATTCATTTCGAGTCCGATGAGATAATTTTCATACATTGCACCGTGCGCGCGCGCGCGCGCGAGAAAATTCAATTAAATTTTGCCCCGAGAGCACTTTTTAATCGTATAATGGAAAATAGTCCGCTTATGATGCCCATATGTCAGGCATTGGCGCATAGTTTACTTCCTGAAGATAATGCACGCACAGCAGGCGAAATAAGGTCAACTATCTGCGCAACAGCTCTCTCAATGGAAACGAGTACGTGGCCGTCTGAATGACACGCATCGCGTGTCAAGGCTTTTTTTTTTTAACTTGCCGAGTTGCGCTATCCAGTTCTTCCTGAAATAGCGACGAATTCGTTCTAACGTAACTTGTACGAAACCTCCGACCGAATTACGCAATTCCGTCGCAATCCTACATTTTTCCCCCTTTTCTCTTTATTCAAGCGAGAAAGACACGACGTGATTCTTGCTTTCGATCACATCTACGCGCAATTGCTGCAATTTAGCTTAAATGGTAAAAAAAGGTAATTAAAAGAATGAGTCTGCTGTCCGTTAATAAGACATATTTAGCGGCGTCACGTGCAGCCTTTCGCGCGGATAAAGCGTGTAAATTAGCAAGCTGTTACGTGATGTAAAACGTAACGAGGCATAATGCGTATCTGTCGCCGCGTGTTTGTCGATTTTCAATCAAGAAAATCTTCCGTATATTTTCCAGACTGTTACATGCCGCTCATCTATTACAAGCACTCTCGATGACTAGGAAAAATCTCTCGCGGACGGAGAAACTGCGCGCGCGCGCGAGGGGAGGAGATTTATGCTCCCCAGTCGCGCGGCAGGCGCGATGCAATAGCATCTCGAATAAAACACAATCATTACCGCGCCGATGTAATCCGCCCGGCGTTTACGACGAAATAAACATTGCTCGCTGCAGACGGCGCCTCGGTAATCGTGATGATCGACGTCTCCTTGCGCGCCGAGAGAGAAGTCTTCTCTCGCGCTGCGGGCGTTTGCGCCTCTATTTTTCACGCGGCGTTAATGCAACGTGTAATGGCCGAACGGATAAAGATTTTTTCGCAAGCTTCGAAATGATACGCGGCCCCTCGCTCTTATAATCTGTTTTCTTTATCGCCGTCTATCTTGCCTGTGGATTTGAGTAAATATCGGACTCCGAGCGTAAAAATAGACAGATGCGGAAACGACCTTTTAAATAACGTCATTAACTTACTGCTCGACTTATTGCCTCTTTTTATTGCCTATTATTATTGGAATAAGAAACGTAGCTATGCACGGAATATAATTAAATAAAATATGTAACAATTGTAAGGAAAATATAAGAGAGAATTAAAATAGATAAAAAAATATTTTTTTTAACTCATGCATTTTTTTACGAAATATAAGGGATCTAAACGAGGCTCGTAAGTTTATCGACAAGTTTGCTGTTAGATTCGTCACGTGCT
This sequence comes from Temnothorax nylanderi, assembly GCF_030848795.1. NCBI lineage: Eukaryota > Metazoa > Arthropoda > Insecta > Hymenoptera > Formicidae > Temnothorax > Temnothorax nylanderi. Next base: position 553,013 of record NW_027249098.1, on the reverse strand, counting down.
AGCGGCTAACTCGGATCGTTGTCGCAAACAAGAAAAACAAAGGGTTGGTTAGATGATCATCCCTTACAGATGAGGTTTCTTCGCGAGCGGCACACCCCAAGGGACCGACTCCGAAGACTGGTCTGGTACCGGTAATTACAACGGGGTTGCCCTACTCCTTTTTGAAGTTGGCACGTCCGTAGAATAAGTTTACCGGCTCAAATGTCAGCGCAGCTTTCTTGGCCTTCCTCGCTGATTAAGCCCCCCGAGATTAACTCCCCTGGACGGAGGTGGAATTATTTCATCTCGAGTTAGTAGCCGGCACGCGAAGCCGTTCCCATTATCTCTCGCGCCAAGTGTGTCCGGGGTTAATATCGAGGATGGACTCCTCATCGTCTGTTAACCGTGACGAAATCAGACATTCTTAGGATATCGAGCGAAGTACGTTATGAAATTCTAGGGGATTTCGTAAACGCGGCTTGTGTGCAGCATTCAATAATATTGTGTATAGCATTATGGCTACGTAATCCTATTTTTTACTGATAAGGTCTTAAAAAAGATATCGACATGATACGAAAGCTTACAGAGTCATATTTAGTGCTGAACACAATTTTCTTTATTATTGAATGCGGCGACAATAGACGAATTTATGCGCTTTTATCGATTGCAATTCTGGCTATTCTGCGCATATTTGATAAGAAGCGATGTTTTGGTATTAATCTCTCGCGAAGACCAGATAAAGAACGGATACATGGCGCGTGTGTGGCAACGTTATCGTACGCCCGATAACATTACTACAATAATACGCGAGGAAAGACCGATAATATTGATGAAAATAAATTACTTGGTATGTGGAACAATCCGTACTTCTTGCATTTTCGTTATCTTTTTGGAGCGTATGACGTTATCCCAGTAATTCTCCTACGTTCTATTTTATTCCTCGTTTCTGCGAGAATCATGAGTTTTTCGTCTCTCCGGGATCCATCGGGGATATGAAAACCAATATTGCAGCACCGAGTGATTTTAATTTTACACTTAGGGGAATCGACGTTATCGGGTTTGCTCAAGAGGTACAGGATTTGAGGATTGCCCTCATCTCTACACCCCCTGTTTTCGCACTTCTCTCTTCCAATCTTTATATAAGAAATGTATCTAATAATAAAAAAATTGTACAAGTTCTTTGCGTTTTTTTTTTATCTCGACCTTCTCTCTTTCAGGATTCTCGGCTCTACATAATAATGTTACGTAATAATACAGCATGCAGTAAGAGAGTTATATGAATTTTTCTCCCCATTTTTCTTCCCTCGTTCCCTAATATTTAATCTTGTCGTACTAGAGCAGACGAACTAAAAATATTCAACACAAAAATCGGGATAATTTGATTATCGTGGCTCCATTCGCAAATTAGAATTTCAAATGTCCCAAGAATGCAAGTGACGTGATCGATATCCACAACTATTGCAAAATTAGACTAGTTTAGTCAGAGTTGTGTGCTCGGTGGCGTTATCATTTAGAATTTTCCCCGCGGTGATAAATTTTACTAAATAATGCTAGTATGTTAATGAGACGGAAATGTTTGCGAAGAAAGCGGTTCCGGTGGAAAGCTGTGGAATTCCATTGTTTAGTATCGATAACGCGTAAAACAGCAAATCGATGTAGTACGACAAATATTGGTCTGTTTGCATAATTTGAACGTCGTCATGAAATTTCGCCGCGGACATCCTCGCTATTTCCTTCACGAGGAAACACTCGTCACTTTTCGTCGATAGAGAGTATACAGCTCTGAACAGCGGTATATTTAACGAATAACGTTCGATGTAAACAACGTGGATAGCGAAATTATCGTGATTTCATCGTATTCCGTTTTGCGCGTTAAATACACGCCGATCGTCGCGCAATTAAAACGTTAATCACAACCAAACGGAATTGCATTAAACGTTAGCAAAGCGAACGTAACAAAAAAACCACACTTATCCGATGCAATTTGTTAAATATTTTACTTTGATTTTTGCATGTGCGTTTATTCCCGAAAAAATATTTACAAGATCAAACGAAAGAGATTGAATTATCGTTGTTGTGTCACTCTTTCCTTTCATCATTTATTCATACAACATGTTTCAAACGCAGATTGGCAAAATATTTTCGAGATAAATCACAATGAGAATAAATTATAAAGTATAAATATTCGTTGATTAAATTACGTTATTTTCAGGGGATGATTTTAAAGTTAGATTTTTGTGGAAATACGTTTATTTATAAAAAAAAATGCGCTATTTTAGGTCAAAATGTTTTAAAATATTGATTACTTTTTCATGTTTTCTATCTCTCCAAGACAAATAGAGGTTTCAGAGTGACATTCTGCCTGCAAAATAATTGATCCAAAATAAAAACGACGATTGCCTTTATCGTCCACGCAATTTCGTGCACGCCTCGCGCTTGTGTCACGTAACGCTGTTTGTGCGTGCCCTTTCCGTTTGATATTAGTCGCGGGGAGGAAGAAGACGGAGCACGACCGGAGGAAAAGGTAAACTAGACGATTTACACGAGTAAACGCACGCGTGCCGCCTGCGTGTCGCAGATAAGTTACGCTCGCGGAGTCATTACTCTCTCGCGCGGCTTTCTCTCTTATTCTTCTACGTGCCCTCCCTATCGCGCCTCTTTTTGCCCCTGCACCCACGTGCCCCCAACGCGCAGTGTTGCTCAACCTGGATGTATACACATACCGACAAGACGATTCTTAGAAATAGCTCGGTGAACGGAATTTTCCTCCTGCGTCTACCATGCACGCTCTTCGGTCTGTGTGATTAAAAGTCAGCCTCCTAATTCCAAACTTGCCAACGTACTCTATAAAACAGATCTCTGCCTTTCGTCGCCTGGAACAACAATTTATGATTTAAAATGTAGATGTGTGTCTTGTACAAATTGCATTTATGTGCCTCTTTTAATTGACATGTAGTTATTTTCAATATCATAAATACTTTACATGATGGAGGCCAGGTTAAGAAAACATCATTGATAAATTTTGTGATACAAGTGTAAGTGTAAGTTTCCTAGTTATTTATTTTATTAATTGTAAGCTTAAAGTTAAAATTGCAGTATAAATATTTCGCATGAAATAGACGGCGGTGTAACAAATCTTGCAAAGTCGCAGCGTACCTACAATTGCAACGACAGTTTATCAGATTAACGTCAGTAAAACAGCCTCCACGGTTTTATTGAACGGTTCAATAATCTCGCTGGAGATTCCAGAAAATGGCTTTCTACGTACACACAATGCGTTCGGAAATTGAAAAGATTCGCCACATGTCGCTAAGCTGGAGAAGCAGCGCTATTACGTCGTCCCATTCGAATCCTATTTTCTAGTAACTGGTTTTCCGCGGTCGCAGCCCCGTACACGAGTATAGAGGGCATCACGCGGGGCGGCGGACGCGAGCGCCGAGGGTTGAAATATGAGAGACCTATCGCACGCCTGCACCCCTCGTGGATATCACTGCGCGAATTCTAATTTCTAGCTTTCTGCACTCCGTCGTCCCGAGGGGAATTTCCCGGGCGACACCCGGGACCTTCGTCCGTGACATATGCGTTTAAAACGCGAAAGTGGCCCCGTGTTCCCTCGACGCGCGTGAGAGTCGCCGTGAGCGGTATCAATATGTCGAAAGAAGAAAAAAGAAGAGTCGAAGGTATTCGTGACGAGTTATCGCCGCGCGGTGTTGAGTTCGGTGTTCCGTCGAACACACGAGCGCGCCCCGAACGCGCGAAGGCTTAATGCATGTGGAACGCTTTGTGCACTTCCGTGTACTCCTACGCGGCGGCGATAAAAGGCCCGTGAATGGCCCCGACTGAATGCGGAACGGTCAAGCTAGATCTTAATTCACAACTTCCGCCAGTGCGAATGGGCGCGTTAAAATATTTAGAACGATACTTATGGCCAGCTATAGGTTCATGAATAATCAAAGTCTCGAAGGTGAAAAGTGGGGCGCATTGTCACCTACCGACTCACAGCGAGAAATATCCGTTCTTCGTCAATGTAATTTATAGGCGCTTTTTCAATTGCGTCGAATCTTTTTATGGAACAATAGCTCAAGAAGAAATGAGATCTTCCTTTGGATCTACTATTCGACGAATTTGGCGAACGTTCCGCAGCGCTTCGCGGATTAAATCCATTCAAACCGTAACCGAGCAAGCCATCTCTCTCTTTCTCTCTCTCTTCTCTCGTCGCCATGAAACCTCGTACAACCTAATTCAGAACTATCCTCGCGCGAGAAACTCTCTCAGAGATGAGGCCTCTTCCGTTGCGTGAAATCCTATTTTCTAGTTTTCTGCGGCGGGGACTATTTCAGGCGCGAGTGCTTCTCGCGGGCCGTCGACGAACGGAAGACGGCTTGAAATATGAGAAACGTATCGCGTCCCCGTATTCCGCGCACTTTCACGCTGAACGAGCTACGACGGAGCCGTCGTAACCGCGTCGCCGCGAGCAAAGAGCCTGCAGCAGCAGCAGCAGCAGCAGCGCCTAGTGCAACAAGTAACATAATTCAAGGAAAGTTGCGCCGCGTCGATAAGGCAATTATTCGGGCCGCGTAGTGCGCTTCGATGGAACAATGGCTTTTGTTGAATACGGCGAGAGAAGGGCTTACGGTATAGACGGTGGTCTGGAAGATAAACGTCTTAGGACTAACGCAGGACACGTGTAAAACTCGGATGTGCTCGCGAATGCAGTCGGCGCTAGAAGTTTGAAGTTTCGCGAGTTGATCTCGAAACGGGTGCCGTGACGCGTAAAGTAGAACTCAGCTCCCGACACAAAGGGATGGAGCGTATCATTGTGAAATTGACGTTTAAATCCCATGACGTGAGCTGCTTATATATATAGTTATAGGTTTTGGAGCGTCAATTAATCAGTTAGCCTCCAAGTGAAATAAATTTAATCTATATTTCTAAGGTCATCAAAGCAATTTGATTCTGATATGTGCAAATGCAACTGTCCAAGTTAAGCTTGTAAGATAATTAAATAAAGAAACTGTTATTTTCGTCATTGGTGTTTTGCTATCGCATGTTTTCCTCAACTCAGCTTTCCACGTTCCTCGGATCTGTTGGTCCAACTGCCGGTCCGAAACTGTCCATGACCTCGTTGCGAGACGCGAGAGCGATGCAGCGCGATGCAGAGGTCCGCGGACCGAGAGATGTATTTCGGTGTACGACGCCGCGCCGGTGTGCGGCGCAACGCGACGCCGCGCCGCGCGGATAATAAGGCGCAGCGGCGCGCAATAAACGGCTTTACGACGGTTCGAGGAAGATGAGGATTTTATCTCGGCGCCGGCGGCGGGGGCGACGGCGCGGGCAGCAGCGCGACGGCGCACCGGAATTGATTCGGCCGCTCATATTCGTGAACGAAATTTCGCGGAGCGCTGAGAGCGCGCGGTTGGGTGTTTATTAGCCGCGAGAATGCGCGGAAGAGAGCTAAATCGCGCCTGGCACGATGTAATCTCGAAATGAAATCCGTCGTTTATTACGCTAGACACTCGCGAATATATAAGATCTCTCTCTTTTTCTCTTTTTGCGCGAAAATTCGGCGCGTACGCGAGAAATAATGACAGAGAAAAGAAACACGAAAGAAATGATTCGCGAGCGACACGCAAGGAGCGCAAATCGCCATTCGAATTTCTCGCTGCCTGGGGACGGCAGCGATGGAGAAATTCCCGACGATCTTTGAGACACGCGTCACTCGAGGGTAGAAAGTTCTTACGTGAGAACCGTTTCCTAGGAGAGCGCTAGTCGGAGATTTGTTTTTGTCGGATTAATATTCACGCTCGCGCGCAGGATTAATAGCACCGTGCGATACGCGTGCAAGGAGCGATAAATTATCGGGTACGTAGCCGCTTGCCCAAGCGAGGAGAATTCCTCTCCACGGACTTGTTTAATCTCCTTCTCGCCTCGCCGACCGTCGCTCTTTCGGACTTCATTCCTAAGTAATTGTTACGACGAGGAAATGAGAGAAGCGAAGCGACGTTCAAAAACGAGCAGCGAGAGGGAAGAGGAGCGTCGAATACCTCGATACGGTGCCGACAAATGATCCGTACGATGATATCCGAAGTAATCGGACAATCACGTTCGTCAACGAGCGTGATGTTAATAACGATGATTGTGACGAAAGTGCCAACTCGGGGGGGGGGGGGGGGCACTTGGATCGCGGCGCGGCGATCACGTTTGAACCGGATGAAGTCGTTCGGAATCTCTGGCAGCGGGTCGCGTCGCGGCGCGGCGGACGCGTGATGGATGAAGGTGTTCCAGTTATGTGGATTTCGCCGTGAAGGGGATGATGAATGAATCGCGGCGCGGAGGCGTCCGAGTTTCAACGTTGCGCTCGCAGAGAGAGAAACAGAGAGGGGGCGGAGCGAGGAGCGCACGAGGGAGCGCACGAGCGAGCGCACGAGCGAAGCCCCGTATACGCGAGGAGATGAAACGAAGTCGTTCGTATACGGCGGTTAATTGGACGACGAGCCGAATCCCCATGACGGATGACTGTCGCCCGTTAACGAAACCGCACGGTTGAAGTGGAGAACACGCGCGGAGAGTACACGAGACGTCGGTTCCCTATAGCGCCATCAAAGCGCACAGTTCCGTCGACGTGACGACTATGTTCTCCGTTGCGATATTTCGAAGGCTGGCTGATGTTTATTTACTGGAGAAATCGCGCAGCTGTCTTGTAGCACGTCTCAATTTTTTACAATAATCATTTAGAGAATGTTGAAATTGTTCAGAGATTCTAAAAAGAGAAAAGGCTTTTCGATATATAACTGCGGTATAGAAAAAAGGTGAACGAAATTCAATTATTGGCATACAAATAAGTAAATAAATATATAATATATAATATATATTATATATTAGATATTTGTTTCGGATCATTAACTAAACAATTATTAGTAATATGTATTATATATTATATATTGTATGTATATTATTAATAATTGTTTAATTGTGTTTAATGGTTGTAAGTAAATGTCTAATTATTTACGTCACTAATGATAAACTGACGATTAAAAAGACGGACATATAGCGGCCAGAGATAATGATAACGGCACAAAAATGTCAAACATATCAGTTAGCTTAGGATCAATGCAACGGTATATTATTGAATCTCATAAATTCTTAGCCCTCCATTGATCTAGGCGATTCCGACGTTCTGACATTTTAAGTGGGAAACTTTAACACGTGGCGACATTAACACGTCGAGGTACACCGGAAATTGGGAATCGCCTGAGTCAGACATTAATGCAGCGCATCGAATAGGATTTGTTGACATGCTTGACGTATTCCGCACAATGCGTAAGACCGGCCGCTAAGGTTTCGCTATTATTGGCTGACCGATAGGTTACCGTGTCAATCTGTCTAGACTGGCACGTGTCACGTAATCAATAACTATATATGTCGCTATATGTCCATCTTTTTGATTACTGGCCGCTATATGTCCATCTCTTTGATTACTAGCCTTTTCTAAACACAACAGAAAGTAGAGTAGTTGTGAGAGATAATGCCTGTGGAATTTACAATGAACAATGCTACGTCGTTAGACCGATGCGTCACCGAATAGACAAACTGATCTAGTAAGATAACGTTACGATGTTTGAGCGTAGTTGATAAATCGTCGGTTTAATGCAAGATTAAATATTATACTAAAAGACAATTCTAAAGAACGAATACTTTGTTTCAATAATCCCTAAATTATTGTTATTGGAATGAAAATAATTTATTTCGACATCGCTATTAATACTACAGCACACAAAATAGAATAATGAATGGAAAATATGTATGTAATCATTAGTAAAAGAAAAAAAGAAGAAGAGGATAAAAACATAATTCGTGATAAACGTTAATATGCCAAGATGAAAATCGACGATATATGTGAATATATCATTGCCGACAAAGGGAAATAATCAAATAATGTGTCATGCTACACCTTATTACGCCATTAATAAATAACATTGGTATTTCTTGCAAAAAAAAAAAAACGGAGGAATTCTTTGAAAGCCGCCGCGGTGAAGCATTAATGGGCAAACTGAATTTAAATTTAGCACTGCGAATATTTAAATATTCGATTAAGATCGGCGGAAGTATCGACAGGCGGGCTGGCCACCAGGGAGACACGAAGGTCTCACATATTTCGTCCGTTCTCCAAATCTTTCTATATTTAAACTGGGCACGAGTGACCAGTACAGACGCCGAAAAGGATTTCGGAGATCGACCAGTTCCCTTCAGAGAAAACACAATATTAATGGAACATCGTGATTCGTGTTTTCCGAATTCCACGAAAGGCCAAACGGACCATAAACTCCTGCGGTGTTGAAACCACGGATCGGTATCCGGATAAAAGCACATTGTCGGGGTCTACGTGTGTCGAGGTAATTCATAAATATTCCCCAGAATCGACGGGAGGAGGGGGAGGGGGGAGGGGGAGGGGGAAGGGGGAAAGGAAAGGAGAGAGGAAGGGGAAACGAGCGAGAGCCTCGGATTTCTTCCTTCTTCCTCTCGCGCGAGCGGCACGGCGGTCCGGGAAGCGCTTAAGAGATTAAACCGGACGGTTCAAAGTTCTTGTCTCCCATGTAAACACCTTAATGGACCGTAGGAGCGGCTGCACCTGTTGCTCGCGCGCTAAGACCGAAAAATATTTTCGAGATTCCAACAGCCCGGCGACAGGAATTCGCCGTTTCGTACGTTGGATATTGACGGAGGGTATCTTTTAAACGGCCTCTCATCTTCGCGCGGCCAAACTAACGTGAGCCAAACGGCGGATGTGTTAATTAAAATCGATCAGCTTGAAAGTCACCGAAGTCCACAGTTTCCGAAAATAAAAAACAAATTATGTAACATGACGGCATTTAAACGTCATCTTGAAAAGAATTGAGTAATGGTAATATGATATTTTTCTACGCTAGAAATAGCATAGTTGTTATTCTTGCCTGTGAGTAACTTCAATTCTTGGACTTCTATAGACTTCGCAGTTATATACGTCGTTAAGCGTTAGCAATGTAGAAATGTACGTAAACGAACGAGCGGAATCTTTCGCGAATGTATGATTCACTAATTGAATCATGCCGACTCGTATAGGATCAACTGCGAGCTTTTTTCTTTCCGCGTCTGATTGACGAAGCGCGGAATTAAATGGGTTTGGGAACACATCGCTATTCGACAATGCTTTCCAGATTGGGAGATCAATGACGAGCGATCAGTATATACCGTCGAAGTCGTCGTACTACGATTACGGCCCTGCCGCTCGTAACTTCCACGTGATAATTGCGTTGTTGTCGCCGAAAGATGTCTTGTCAGCGTCAACAAGGTGAACGAGGTGACGGATCTAACAATCGTTTTGAAACCGTGAATCATCGTCAGGCCAAGTGGAACCGGTTCCAGTCGGATGATGACGGCAATTCGTCGCTCCTGATGGCTGAATTTCACGTTCCCCTTGGCGTCATACGCGAATCTCTTCGTGTGTACACAAAATGCAGGCGAGAGGCGCCGGTTTTCCGCAACTTAGCTGGAAATGCGTCGCGTAAAAATGTCATCGAATCTGACGTGTCAACGTTAGAACATCTCAGAGGTGAGATACGCGCCACGCCGAAGATCAACAACTTGCTTTCGACGAAACTCGTTGATCTTTGGATTTACACTTGTCGTGAGTCGAGAGATCGAGTATCACAATATAAATGCTTGTGCCACTTACGGTTTTAAGTTAGCGTAAAATTACTGTTTTAGCAATGCGTATTAATGTCTATTTTAGCAAATCGACTAATATGTGTTAAATTTGTTTCATTTAAATTTGATTTCATCAGCAATAGGCTGAGATATATGAATTGTATAAAAAAGACAAATAAATAATTAAAGCAATGTCTACAAATTTCTGTATGTAGAATTATAATAAAAGCATATTATTGCCAGACATCGTCCTTCACAAAAGAAATCCAATCATTTTGTTCTACTTTGCTTATTTATAAATAAAAACAGATTAATAAACTTCGTCAAGAAACTCTTCAGGGTTAAAAGCTAAGTGGACATGGTCAACCCTGTTCTCTCCGCTCGCGCGGACTTCTTTCTCTCTTTCTTTACCGTTACAATAATGACGACGAGCTATTTCAGGATCAAGTTCACGACTCGTTGGTATACAAACGATCTACTGAAACAACGACACAACGGAAGTTCTCGATTGTGCGACCAGTCCGCGAATATTCTCCGGTATCCTATAAACTAACACGACTTTCTCTCTCTCTCTCTATCTCTCTCTCGCTCTCTTTCTTTTTCCATCGCGTTGGGATTTCAGCGTGTTGCCCGTTTTCCTCTCGTTTCTTTTTCCCCTCGTCCTTTTTTTGCGGTTTCGCAATTACCGCCGAGGCCGCTCGAAGCGTCAATTGCGCTAGAGAGTAAATTAGTTTCGCGATTATTTGACTACGTAGGTGGCCGCTCTCTCAGGCGAGACGATGGACATCGGTTAGGCAAAAAAGGCGAATTTAAAAGCGCGCGTTAAACTTTAAACATTGCTTCTTTCTAAACGTAAACCGATGCCGGAAGTTGACTTTCGGGATTGTCAGTTCTATCCCCGGGGAAAAAAAAGGACGGATCTCCAACCAAAGAAAATACATAATTTGTCCGTCAAGAGATTTGATAAGAGAGATAACAAAAGTGATGAGCATTAAGATGTAACAATAACAATTTATAAACTCTAAGTGTTTGTTAGCACTTATAATATTAATTCTAAATGTTCTATTGTGCTATTCAATAATAATATCGAAATATGGATAAAAGCTAATATAGAGTATTTTTCATCGTTAGCATTAATAAATCTCATAATATCGAATGTTCTCTCGTTTGTACGGAATAATGATTATAATTACACGATTAATGTCAATTTCGATAAAGGCTAAACGGAATATTATTTAAACTGTTAATATCTACCGCTTCTTTACATATTCACACGTACAGATAATGACACACACATATTATTAATAAATGATACCTTCTTAAATCAATAAACGTATTTGAATCTCAGTACCGTTATCAGTTGCAGTTCTCTCAAAGTTCCTACGACAAGCACGACTAATTTTTTCAAGACACTCGGCCGGCATTTACGTTGTTAATAAAGTAAACGCGCTTGCGGTGAGAACCGGTTCGCATGACTAGGCAGGAAAGAGAGCTGATTAAGTTCGCGGGCATACGCTCGGGTGTAGATAAGCACGCTCGCTAAATTTTGGGAAACGTCGAGCTTTATCGGCGACAGGAAGTCAATATTTTGATAGATACTCGCTGACGCGCGATCGATCGCTGATCACGTTCGTCTTAAATATTTGCGATACGTCAAGTTCTTATAGCTTACGAGTTCCAATGAATTTATTTTGTAATTAATTGCTTTTTATTTATGGTCACAAGAGATAAGATAAATATAAAGTAACAAAGTTGATATGTATTGATTTAATTGCTTGATTTTTAAGGAATTTGACACAATCTCTTAGATATGAGATAAGTACTTCTCGCGAGAAACTTTTCAGGCCGTGAGGAGATTACGACGAAACCTGTGACAAGGTCTTCTATACGGTAACGTAACAAAGTTACGGTAAACTGTAGAAAAAAGTTACAAAACAGAAACGTGAGCTTATGGCGTGCGGAAGCGTTCGCGCGACTATTAAAGAAACACACTGAATTCCTACGTAGCGTATTCCCATCGACTTTCAATGCCATCATACACCGCGACTCGCGCGAGAGGTAGAACGAGTTTAAATGCCCCTCGCAGTATCGTCGTCGTCGTGCGTCTATTATGAGATAATCTAGTCGACCGGTGGTCGGCGGTGCCGTGTGTAATTCTGGCTCAAAATGCCATGAAAAATGAGCTGGAAAAATTGACAGGAAAATTGTGCAAGCCCGTAATTATGTAAATACACGAACGGCGGGACGCCTGGATACCCCACGTAGTGCCCCCCCCCTCTCTCTCTCTCTCTCTCTCTCTCACTTCCTCTTTACGTGCTTGTTGCGCGCCTACTCGCGATATAACGTGGTCGTACATCGTTCTCTCGCGCGCGCGAGTATGCACGCCCACGAGGTACAACGGAGAGACACGCCGTGGCGTAAAACCAACAACCGCGCTAATCCGTAGACCGTAGAAGGCTGAAAGGCCTATTGCGAGGCAATAAGGCCGGTTATGAGTACGTGGGTACATACGGTCGCGGTGTGGGCGCATACTACGCTCGCGCTCGCAAGGACGTTCTTAACTATTGCGGTTTCCTCGACACGGGCGCGCACACGCCGCCCGTACATATACGTCCACGCTCTGCTCTGTCGCGTCGCACGTCACTCCTTCGCTCCTTTTTCACCGGCAGATCGGAGTCGATTTGAGACCCTTCGCGAGCACCTTTCGCTTTTCTCTGTCTGGTTTTTATTTTATCCCGTATAGCGTGACAAATATCGAATGAAATTCCAATTCAAGCAATTCTGGACTATAATTTTTATGATTAGGGAGATCAATGATCTTAATAAAAATTAGGAGGATCGTAATAATTTCCAATAAAATATTAGAAGAATCTAATAAAATGCTGATTATAAAAAATACACAAGATGTTTCGCAAATAATAATTTTCCTCGCACATATTACTTCGCAAGGTCCTCGACGCTGTTTCCCTTCAACGCGTTATATGGGGATCTGCCTGTAAACAGACGACGAAACCGACGATAACGATAAGCCGAATATCGGGCCTCCGAATTTGGCGGTATCGACGACATCCGGCTTCGGACGGACTGCACACGAAAAGCGATCCGGATCCGATCGGATCTGCCGCCAGAATCCGATCGTATTTACATACAATTGGGCGTTATCCGACCGGAATGCGCAGCTAATTTGCATGGTACTATCATCGTCGGCCCGTGACGCGAGGATGGGTCACTTCTTACGTCAGGGAAAGATGCATCGGCACTTAATCAGCTCGTTAGTCCAGACAGAGTCTGATGATGGGATGTCTAGCTGCTCGTAAGAAGCTCGGATATGACGTTTAAGGAAACCCGACTTTATGTGTTCCAATATGCAAACATTATTCACTATACACTAATATAAAATTAATAACTCTAAATAATTCTCATTAGTTGTAACTGATAATGTATATTTTTTCTCTCTGTGTCAATAATTTAATAAAGAGATATAAATAAAGAGAAGAATGCAAGTGTTAAATCTACCCAAGATTAAATTCTAAGATCAAATGCGATTAAGATCGGTAATTCGTATGAAAAATAATTATATCCGCGGGGACCTTAGTCAAAAATCATGCATTAGATTCAATCTTATCTAAGATCTGTCATTTTGCTGAACGTTTACATTGATAGCCTATCGCACGTTATGTACCTTTGCACGTAGTCGATATATATAAATAAATTCCTATTACTATACTATCGATAGCAGATTAAGTAAGCCACTCCTTTCGAGCGTGCCTGAAAATGATCATGTTCCTCGAACGGCCGCTATTTGCAACATGGAACAAACACGACACACAAATATTCCTGCAGAACGCTATCGGGTATTCACGATTACGTGCAGTTTATGTGTAATTTTTTTTTACAATTGATTAGCGCGAAGAAATTCCTTCTAGGATCATCGACTTACTTCTCTCAGGATCTCAGGGCGTCTGAATTTGCGATCCGGCACGCGACCTTTGCGAAAGAAGCTGCCCGTACAGAGAAAGAAATCGGATTCGTGGGAAAATACGATCGCTATCAAGAGATCGCTGCAGAAACCCCGGCAACAATCTTGCGAATTTACTGGCGCCTCGATATTCCCCCGAATACGCGGCAGTTACACTCCAACAATTGCACCATAAGCACATCAAGTGGTTAACCTTTCTGTTGTCGCAAACATCTGTTAATTTTACATTATATTACCGCGAAAACCGGTTTGTATCTGTTGCAGCTTTATTTCCTAATCGATCTTATTGCCTTATTGAAAAAATGTCTAATTATGTAACTAAATTGATCGTAATCTCGCGTACACGTGATCAGGCGCCAGGAATATATAAAAAATAACGCAGATATAATTTTTCTCAATTGGTATGCATTATCTCGAAAACGATAAGTGAATATAAGTGGCGTACATTACGTCATGGCGCGTCATTGCATTTCTTTTTTCGGCGCGGCCACTCGAGGGGCTAAACATCGATAACGATCGAAAGCTTTTGCTTTCTCCGAAAGCGCGCAAACACTCATCGCCCATCGGATTCCTAATTGCCGAGATAATAGCGCCCGCGGGGCAAGAGAAACTAACGGTGCGAAAAATATTATTGCACCGATAGCGGTTTTCTTCGATCTGACATCAGCGCGATTTTCTAAAGAAATACCGCAAAGCTGTGTACCGTGGCGCGTGATTCATTGAATGAGAGTTTCGTAAAGTATATGCACTGTTAAAAGCGAGTCCTTGAAGCGTTCTCGAAGCCGCCCGAAGAATGCGCGCAATCGACCAACAAAACTTTTGCCGGTAGTTCCGTTAGGCCGCGTTTTGCGCAAGCAAGAACGACGAACAGAGCTCCTTTTACATGCATATATATGTATATATATTATATATGTGTATATAAACATCCTGCAAAGGTCGACCGTCAGGACCAAGCCAAAGCGAGGTCCTAGAAGCGGAGTAACGGTAAATGCTTTCGTTCCCCCCTGGCATCAACGACGGCGACTTTGCTTACAGAATTAAAACCTGTTGTAGCTTACACTTCGAGTGTATCCAGAATTGAAGACGAGAAGTCTCAAAGAATGTTAACCGCCTATTTTCTACAACTTTCGATATATAAGAAAGCTTCAATCGTTTGTAACTACTATTAGCAACTGATAATTTTTAATTAGTAATATTAGCAAAAATAATTGGGGAAAGTTTAATAGGGAAACATTTTTTCCTTCTTTAAATAAATCTAAGAATATACAGTTAAAATTAAAATTTCCGGAATTTTTCAAGGATTCAGAAATATTTTCCTCGCATTTTAATGACCATCGATTTTTCTGACACCCGACGAACGTCTTGGTAAACAAATCTCGCTTCGTGCACGACCAAGCGGCGATCGTGCATCGAATATGCATCGTTCGCGTTTATTTATCCTGGACTCTGTTTTTCCGCGGTTTCGTTGGAAAGACACGGACTTCAAAACATTTCTCGCGAAACGCGCGCTTTTAGAGCGAAGCGCGCATAAAACCACAATCGTAACTTTTCCTATGCACCTTCCGCGAAACAGTTTCGCACCTCTTTCCTGTGAAACTATGTTTATGAAAAAGTCGATAATGTACGACGTCATCGTGTTTGTATAGAAAGCGCCTAGTGCGTGCGTGAGTCATTAAGTCGCTTCAGTTTTGCGACCAATGAAGTTTCCTTGAAGATGCAATCATGATATTAATAGAATGGCTAAGACAAACACACAACTCTTAAAAGAAAATAACTTTTCACTTTACCTATACACAAAATAAAATACGACTTTTTTAATAGTATTAAATCGATCCTCTCATCAAATCTTCACATTTACAATTGTATAAAAATATAATAGTGAGGAATAGTCTTTGCAATTATATAACAAATAATTCTACTAATAAAAACATATTAGCTAAAAATTTGTAGGAATCGATCTGACGGTTAGCAAAGAACAGAAGCACTTGTTTCAGAATTACAGGGTCCGCCGTGATACACGTGATGCGATTTTCTTGAAGCACGATAAACGTACCACTCTTGGTCTTGTCTCTCCCTCGAATCAGTTGATCGGTCGTGCGCTTATTTCCGCCGTCTGCTCCGAGCAATAAAAATCATTGATTTTCCGTGTGTATTGAGAAGTCTTAGCAGCGACGTATAACTCGCATTGATCGGATTTGCCGATGGCTTTCTACGGATGTCTCCCCGACCTCACCCTCTATTCACGAATCGATTACTGACCGGTCTTAGAGGAAAGCTTCACGGTGGCAATTACACGGCGGGTTTATCAAGCTCGGAAGAGCACTGAGTACGTGGAAGATTTTCTCTCTTATTCGCGGACTTTATCCACGAAAACGAAAACGAAAGAGAAAGAGAAAGAGAAAGAGAGAGAAAAACTGAAGTAAAAAATGAAGATATTCGTAATTCAAAGAAGAAAGAAGTGTTATTGTAAACTGTGAAATTTTATTCATTCTAATTGATGTTTTTATACATTCAGTAATTTGAAGATTAAGAAAGTATCTAATTTTAAATGTATTTATTGATTAATCTATTAATTAACTCTAAAGATCTTTAGCTTTGATTTCTAGAGTCATTTAGTAAAATCATATTCTTGTCAAGTTTAAATTAGATAAACAGAAAACTAAAGAGGACGAATAATGTTCTTTATAAAAAAAATATTACAACTTTTCTTTAAGATAGACGAAAGAATATGAAACGCAAATAAACGCTTATCTAATCTAAAATAACACCTTTATGCAAATATATATAAATATATAACAAACGTAATTATAGAAAAATTTTACTAAGATAAAAAAATTAGTAAAAAAAAAGAGTGTAATAGATAAGTGATTCGCACTACTCGCGATAAAAAGCTCCGCAGTCCATTATTAACAATGTTTAATCTACTTTACGAGGGAAAAATTTATACTGCGCTCTGCGCGATTGTTTGCTTGTCTCAGTTAACTACGTTCCTTTAAGCCACTTCTCTCAGGCGCAGTCGAGAAACTAATCAACGGCACGACTGCGTGCATTATTAAAAATCAAATCACGGAGTGGCGTAAAATAATCTCCACTATGACCCGGTCGCGAATTATCGGTCATCGATGCTCTCGGATCGATTTTTTGCGTCGGCCGATTCTTTTAATGAGAAAGCAATTTGTTCTTGGACTTTGTAGCCTAATAAATCGTAGTTTCACGATGACGTCGCACGATCAGTGAAATAAAGTTACGTTAGATAGATAAATAGATAGATATAAATATTTGTTCAGCACTCTGGAATAAAGCCAACTCCTTCAGCGCTCGACAGAAATGTGTAAAGTGTCCCAGATGATAAATATTTGAAGGACAAGAACGAAATGCGCGACAATAAAATTCTAACGAAACCTTATGTTAAAATTTAACTAAAATATTGTTTCTGCTTGAAATATATTTTACAAATGTATGTCTTGCAATGAAAATAATAAAAGATAAAAAAAATGGTAATTATTATCATTTTAAACGGTGACATCATTCTCTGTCAGCAAATTGATGATCACTTTTTTTTCTCTCGTTCAGAAAGTTTTGCATATATTTATAAATAAAATAAATATCTAGAAATGAGTAATGACATATCCTTCGCTTCTCTCGACATCTCTCATAAACTTCGGCCCATCTGCTCTACATCGAAAACTAGCAGTATCATTTTATGACCGGAGGGAAGACGTACCCTCGAATCGACATCGGTGTTCCCGATTAGTTTCGATTTCAACGAAATTTTGGGGAGTCACGGGCAAGGAGGAGGGTAAACGCGACGACGAGTCGCGACCATCGTGGAGGCATTCGGGGAATTTTGCCAATTAAAATCGACGGACGACACGACGGCGCGCGCGATAAAAAGTTCCGACGCGGGGAGGGGGCGGGGGGGGATGGGTGGGAGGGAAGCTAGAAGTGGGGCCTTCCAGGGCCCTTCAGTGCAAAAGGTACTTGCGAGGAATGTTCTCCGGTACGGCAGTTTCGCTAATTGAAATCGATTATCCGGAACCGTTTTTCCGCAAAGACACGTCTCCGCTACTACCACCGTCTTCCGACCGAGGCGAGGGGGTGAAAACGCCTCATTATTATCGGGAGCGTTCGCTCTCGCTTCGCCGCTCTTCGGATATTCGTACAACTTCGAAATCGAAAAGTTTCTCCCCGTCGGAGCATACGTGTACTCTCTCAAGGCTTGGATGCGAATATTGGAGCTTTCGGCGCAACGATTGTATACCGTCGTTTATTCGTTCCGAACGAATACGAAGATCAGCGTTCATATTGAAAAGTGTGACTCTTACCTAACGTGTAATATTTTATATTATTATTATTATTATTATTATCTTTCTATAATTTTTCTTCATAAAATAAGCAGTTTCGGAAAATATATTTTAGAATATAGATTTGTGATTTTTATTTTAGGGATAAGTATCTACTTGTGTTTTTTCTTCTCTTTGTCCTTCTCTTTCTTTCTGCCCTCGCTTGTTTCGAGCAAAATGGTATCATATAATTAATTAAAGTAGGACCTGCATACATCGAATCCTTTTGAAGGATAAAAGCATTTTCTCATGCGAAAGAGAATTTCGCGCGGACGCGACGCGACGGTGCGGTCTCTCGACAACGACATTTCACGCGACGTGACACCGCGGCGTCCTATCTCACCAAATTTTCTCGCCGTATTCAGCGATCGTTACTGTCACGCGGTCGTTTCCAACAACGCGGTTGACGCCGCAGCAACGTTTCGCGCAACTGGTGTCCAATGACGCGGCGAAAAGGCGAGGACCTCTTGAATGCACTTACATTCTGAACCTAACATATGCTCACCTCCTCCGCACCGCATGCACAACACTGTGCTCACTGCTCCTCTCCGCCCGCTTCTACTCCCTTTTCGCCTCCTACGTACGGCGCGCTCACGCGAGCGCTGACGTACGTAAGCGTATGTGTCGACACTCACGCGATCGCGGGCACACTAGAAAACAAGAGAGGAAGAAGAAGAAGAGAAAGAGAGAGAGAAAGAGAAAGGAGGTGGTTAATCCGCACATGTGTGATGACAATCGCGAACCACCTGTTGAACGGCGCCGATACCTACCGGTGCGCCACTCTCTACTTGCTAGCCATCGCGAAAGGAAGCTTTAAATCCGAACCGTAGTGCCCCGACCACATCATCGTGTACTTCGTTAATCTTTCTCGATCCTGACAACGATACCTCAAACCTCTCGTCACTCGCCGCCCCGATTGACTGTTTAATTCATGCGTACTCCAATTATTGATTACCTAATTGAGAAGAACTCTCGATTTTGCACGTATGTAGAAATTATCTTTGCATGTTTCTGAAATCAGCATTAGGCAAGTGAATTACTATTTCGGTATTATACTCGACAACCTTGCTAGAATTTCTTATGACAATTTCGAGCGACAGTTGAACAAAATTTGGAAGATTTTCGTTAAAAACCAACAACAGTCAATATTAAATTGATTTTAATCAATACCCCGCTGATTATATCTTTATATTCTGAGATTATTATTTTAAAAACATATTGACATAGATAATAATATAAAATTATACATGAAAAACATTAACATCATATTGATTTTAATAATTCCGCGGATAATTCCCAGTTGCGCGATGCCTTCGAGATTGTTGTCTGCGAAGATGTATCGACGTAAACAATATGAAGTGGAAAATAACATTTTCGATTTATCGATCACGCAGCTCGGTTGTGATTGACCCACGCCAAGCGTGTCTATGACGCGAGATAGTCGAGGCGCCGTGTGGCGCTGATTTCTGCGAAACGCGACGAAGGATGGAGATAATATTTTCAACCTCGAGTTTTTCTACTGCTCACGCGGCAAATTAAATCTTTCGCTACGGCACGTTAAGCCTCTTATAACTCGGTGTAGCAATAATCTTTACCTGATAAAAACACAACGCGTGCGAAGTCTGTTTTAGAGTTGCGTTAAACTTTGATGCAGAAGACCTCGATTACATTTCAATTGGCAACAAATCCAGATTGATCAAGCAGGCCACAGACGATAGGTAACGCGATATCGGAGTGTCGTGTATACGAGTCGTTCAATTAGAGATCGATATCGCATCGGTCGGATTCTGACGGAACGGAAGCGTCGGGGTGGTGATCGTGCGGCAACACGCATAATCGGCGACACTTAAGGTCGATTTCCCGGTGACCACGAAAACGGCATTAACATGCTGGGATCCCTCGATCGGGCTTATGCATATGCATGGCGCATATAACAGGCTTGTGTGCTTCCACAGTGAATTGACGCACGTACGACGCGCGAATGAGAGACGAATGCGGCGCGCGACAATGGCCGGCTTTACGGAAGAGAGGCCATGGAAAATTTCGAGCGTCGCGAAACAATCGGGGAAATAACTGTGAAGTACTGTTTCGCGTATGTGTGTGGAGCGATAAAAATCGTCGAGTTAGCTTTCCTAAATTTAACGAAGGGTAAACGTGAATTCTTGTGCTTTCCGCGATTTGTCGCGTGAGATTAAACTGCCACTTGGAAAAATAGTCTAACACTAGCAACATGTACTTACAAGCGAGTTAAATTTGAAGAGAACCGAGTTGTAATCGATAAATTAAATTCAGAAAATTGATTCATCATCAGCGAACTTTTTTGATCTTTAATTTTCAGGTTGTGAATGACATGAATCTTTTCCAATCAAAAATCTCACAAAAAAGAAATTACGTATCGTAACTCTTAAAAATTTCTAAGCAAACATTACGATAATTAACAATCAGCCCTCTTGAAAAAAATTTTTGCTAATAGCAAAGAAATAGGTACGGCGTAAAAGTTTTAGCGACTTCTGCGAGGTATCCTGAAATAACGCGAGAAATTTATAATCACGCTAAAAATAGTATCATAAATATACAATCTCTAAAAATAAATCAGACAGCGCTTATCCTCGATAGCCATCGCAACCGATCTTTTATTGCTTATTTGAGCTGGCGTTCGAGAATCATGTTAAACCGGTCGTCGATGAGATCGTAGAGGGAACGTTTATCCTTATCACTACGTGTTTATCCCTATCATACTATATTATAATGCTCTCTCCGTACGCAACTTAGGAAACTTTAATCTTAAAACATTTGAGCAGGATTACAATATATATCTATTCCTCTTCCCCAATTGATTTACTTTCTCTCCTTTGCACAATTTTAAAATTAAATACTTAAGATATGATTAGATAGTGTGCTAGCTATCACCGCGGGAGACTTGGCATCGACACGATGCCTATTTTAGCAAATTATTTACAATCGAAAAAGCTAACAAAAATAATACATAATTTAGATAAATAATGAGGTCACGTGGGTACCTTGTTTACGAATAAAATGCACTTCTGTTTTGTAAACATTAAGCAGGTAAACATTGCATCAGGACGACACGACGTACACGCATATGCAATAACGCGCTGTTATCAGGGGACGTCCCACGCGTACGATCGCTTATCAGGACTATTGCGCATCACCTGCGGCTTGCCGTCTTTTATGTTATCGAAACGAGCCGGCACGGATTTTCGACGTCCGCGTCCATCTCTGATGACAACGACGACGATGCTTGATCGTAAAACGATATATCGAGAATTTCCCAGTCGCGCCGCAAAATCGCCTCGTAGTATCACCACAAAGCCCTCATCAAAGTTTCTCCACTCTGCCGAAGCTTGTACCCGGGAACGGAAACGTGCCGCGATGAAGTATCCTAAAAATCCAACGAAAACGCCCGCCGTCTTACAGCCGGCGTAAAACGCGACGGTGACTTTGTGAACCGCTCGTTTCGCCGCTGCATCCTTATGCCGTAAACGCGCGGTCGATGCAACTTTTTACTTCGCCGTGAAATTCGAGTGTTTCTACGCGCCCGAAGGGAATAAGTCTTTATAAGACATATAATTCTTTAAGCGATAAAACTTTGTGATGGATCGGACACTTTTATGAGACATTCGATACGTTTTTAGATATCCAAAAGTCATTGTATATCACAAATTAAACCACAAATATTCAAGCATTATAAAGTTTCTTGCGGAATAAGATTAAATAGTTCTATGACGCATATATCTTGAAGAAATTTTCGATAAATATTAGAAGAAACTAAAAAAAAAGTCTTACAGTCTCATTTTCTATTAATTCTGAAAGAATTTTTAACTTTGCGGGGGGAAAGAAAGATAGAGAGAGAGAGAGAGAGAGAGAGAGAGAGAGAGAGAGAGAGAGAGAGAACATTAGTCAATTAGTACATAAAAAAAGAAAACAATATTACGATGGTTTGTGTATGGAGCGTGTACAGGCATGCGAGTGGCGTAATCGGACCCTTAAAAGGGTCGAGGTGTGTCAATATTGGAGCAACCTGGATTTTTCCAGATGCCTTGGAATGTCTCATGCATCATCATATCAGACGCGTATAGATTGCATTTGTTTGCTCGTTAACTATATTTACATAACGTACAACGTATATAATTAAAAAATATATAAATACATATTTCTAGAAATTTTCAACATTGTCGATTATTCACCGCGATTTAAATGGATAAGAAAAAGCCAGGAAAATACGAAATACTATATACCAAGAATTCAGTAACTTGTCTTAAACAAGCTGCCGTAGCGCGTTCTTTTTTCATTCGTTAGCTCGGTCGTCTTACGGCACAGTAATTCCTTCACGACGTTACGACGGTCTTAAATTATAATGTTATACGTAGGTGGAGTTTTGAAGTCGCCGTATATCGACGGTATGAACGAATATCCCCCGCGACTTAACAACGGGCCCTCGTATGTTCGGTATAATCTGAAATCTGGAGGTTTCGGGGCGCACGGACGGCTCGTGATCTGAAATTTAAATGTCGCGGGAATGAGTATAGGGCGCTGATTCATAGAGCTCTCTAAAGGAACACGAAACGCACGCAGCCCGCAGCACGCTGGGTGAACGCCGGAAATCTGGTTTTCGAAAGCGGCCGTCCACTTTCGGAAGGTGGACAAAGCGGACGACAGGTAGAGATAGAGATAGATAGGCGGCTATATAGAATTTATTGGAATGTGGGCGAGCCTCTTTATGTACGGTTAATGATCACGTTTCGTAATCGTGATGATGATGATAATAATAATAACAACATTCACGATAGCATGAATTAAACATGATAAGATTAGAACTAGAATGATTTGGCTGTTAATAAGATTAGCTGTGATATTACTAAGTAATGAGAATGTGACCGTTGAATAAGATAAATTGCGTTATCTTAACGGTAATTAAATTACGGTGGCAATGAAAAAATCGGGACCGGGAGAAAGAAAAATCCCCTCAAATTGATAATATAAAAATACTCGGCCGAACTTGGCGACTTTTTTTTTTAGCGAAGCGACAAACAATCAAGTGTTTACGAGAGATTGTCATCTCGTCGCTGTTACATTCCTACGTGCTGCGTAAGCGAGAACGTGTAAAACAACGCTCGTTCTTATCTGTTTACGTTAGATTGCGCGAGATTAAGCAATCTAGATCAGTGGCGTCGGCGTCGGCTTCTGAGAAACTGCAAGAGAACATCCTAAAAGCGTTGAGAGGTTGGAAAACAGTCATGTACGAGTACGACGCATTAACTTGGCCGGCAGGCTAAAAAAAATCGATATTTCTCTCGATACGATTTCCGGCATATTTTTTTACTAATCAGTAAAAAGTACGTATCTTAGATAGTTAAGTAGGAAATAATTATCTATATCGCAACTATATCTCTCAATAGCAGAATTATCTCTGTAGTAACTATATCTCAACAGCAGAAATCAAGCTGAGAAATATCTCGAGAACGGTAATCGAGAACGTGACATTTGTGAAGATGGTGCGTTAATGCAAGATCGATTATTTGATTTTGATTGGTCGGGCTGTCGGTCTATAAACATGAAAGCGGAAGTAGATTTCAACATGATAGCGAAGATTAATTTGAAGTAGCCGCGCTCCGCGCTATGCTTTTGCTCTTAACCCTTTCGAAGTTTTGTTTTTAAGTGGCCGGAAGACACGCTTGCGCAGTTTCTCGTTTTCGGGTATCGTGCACTAATGACACGCTAATGGCACTCTAATGACACGCTAATGGTGGTGTCTAACATAGCTTCTATTATTGCGCGACACCCTCGCTACACGCGTGTGTTCCTTCGAATGTTCGCTTTCTTCTCACGCCGTTTTCTCTGTCTTCACCATGTCCGCAGGGCAAATTCTTCGACGGGTGACGATGAATGTGAAGAAACGATTGCCGTGACTTTGTAGTAAATTGCCAAAAATGAGATGCTCAATAGCATCAAATTAGCCGCTAGACGAAGATGTTTGTCTTTAGCGAAGATTATTTTTCTTTGCTCGCAAAAACTAGAATTTTACTCACGCGAAATAAATCTATGTATAAGCGCTAGTATAATATAATAAAAAATAAAATATAAAAAATATAATAATAAAGTAATAATAACATAAGTACTAAAAATAAATTTATAAATATTAGCATCATTCCTATTATATTCACATACGAGCTATTATATATACATACGAGAAGATCATACAAA
The DNA here is from genome assembly GCF_030848795.1 of Temnothorax nylanderi. NCBI lineage: Eukaryota > Metazoa > Arthropoda > Insecta > Hymenoptera > Formicidae > Temnothorax > Temnothorax nylanderi. Next base: position 528,803 of record NW_027249098.1, on the reverse strand, counting down.
AAATTATTTTCTGAAGAATGTATATTATAGTTTGACCTTTCAAATCTATAATCTAATAGCATTATACAAGCTATAAATATACTTCAGTTACATAATTTATCAATTTGTATCGAGCATTATATTATATAATATTGATTTTCATTATTATATAAAAGTAGCCTTAGTTAAGAAAACGAGAAAGAGGAGATAAAATATCTTTCATTTAATAATGGACTCAGAAAAATATTAAAGCAAAAGAAATGATGAATGCATCTAGATCACAATAGGCATAAAAGAAATAATTTTTATCGAAAAATTAAGAAGTTAGAAGAGTAATTCATATTTTTAAAAAATCAAGTTTAATCCTCGTTTCTACTAACTTACGATAACTGGAGGATCTAAACGCGTTATTTTTCCTCTTTCATCGATTGAACGACTAAGGTATATGCGCGCGCGTTTGGGAGATCTGGAGATCCGGAAAAATCTATCTCTGGAAATTCCAGCGGGACCAGAAATCCGGCCAATACGTTCTTCTGCTATCAGACGCGCTTATCGCGAGACCACACAGAGCGCGCGCAAGCTTTGCACCGGACGGAGAGAAGGACGAAAAACGAGAGGCTTATCGTGCTGAGAGAAACCGCAGATTCATTCAAAATTCCCCGATGACCGTGTCGAGCGTTTTGCAAGGCCACATCCTGTGGTCACAAATGTACGGCCGTACGTATGGTCCAGATAAACTTTCGGTTTTAGCGGCTCACAAAGTCACTTCTAGAATACCCGAGCCGGAAATGAGTCGAAATCGCACACCTGAAGAAAGAGTACCTCCTTCCCTGGACCCCATCATGTCCATGAAAGGAAAGATCTATTACTCTATGGCTAGATATATAAGTCCTAAATAAAATCCTGTAAATATAAATCCTTACTGCATATTCATAAAATTCAATTGTTTCATAAATTTTTAAAAATTATTTAGAAACATTTTATCTTGGAAAAATATGTTATTGCTGTTTCTTCCTCTCCTCTTCTGTATCGTGTTAGAAAGTCTAATAAAATTTTTGAAACATTTAATCGCACGCATGATTTAAATGGAACTATCACGTCGGTCAATATAAATATTAATTATTACATTATAATTTATAATGCGGCAAATGTATAAATAATGACATTAACATAGTATGAATCTCAACATATTTAGATTTCAGCTCAGATTCCAGCGATTCCAGCGATACCTAAGTGTGCTATGTCGACGGCAGATTAGAACATGCGCTCGTTACAGCGTATGTAGTCGCTATCTAAGCCCTAACCGGCTTCGGTGGTTTTCTCCGCTAAAAAATGCGCCCGTTCCTGTATATATCTCTTAACGCACCGATAACTTTGATTTCCTCGTTTTCTTTCGAGCGGGCCGCGCCGCGCCGGTTGCGTAAGTGCGCGCGAGTACGAGCGTGAAGGAATCCGCGAGCTATTTCGAGCCGCGACTCTCGCGAGAACGCGCACGAGACTTTAACGAGCGGCCGGCGCTCGGCGCTGGGTCGTTAGTTAATTCGAAATACCGGCTAATCGCACGTACCAGCGCGCCGCGCCGCGGCGCGCACAGCTTTATCGCCGCTCTGTTTCACGAGAGTAGGAAATCCGCGCGCGCTCGCTCGCTTTACTGCCGAGAACGTACGCGGCGAGCCGGATTCCTCGCGTGCCTTTCAAGGTCTCTCCCGCGATCGGAGTCCTCCGGAGCGAACGCCGCGCGCCGTGTCGCGCGTTACATCGTCGAAGGATCCTCGTGAGATCGCATATTGACTGTAGCACGACTATCGAATGCTCTCTCGTAACGCGTTAAATATCCAACGTCCCGGTATTCCGAAAGGATTCATTCCCTTTCTGTGTTCTCCATTAGTATATGAAAATCTGAGATTCGTGAATGGTATCTCGGCCGTTGATCTGTATTTTGTGCCGAGACGCGCCTACCAGCTCGGTGCCCATTTTCCGGCGACACGACAAACGGACAAACTTTTAAACAGGATGGATGGATGCGCCATTGTGCTGCGCGCGCGATAGACAAGATATTATATCTCGCGTTCCTAATCTCGCCGCTTTGGACACGCTAATGCAGCATACGCAGAAATATTCCGTTATTAAACTCGTAAACAAACGTTATATGAGAAACGCGGCTTTTAGCGTTATCTACGGGTCTTACTTAAGTAATCTGACGTACGGTAAGTGCCCGTTCCTTACGTAACGGTGCGCCCGTGCCGACACACAAATGCCGAAGTGTTTAAAATATTAAATGATATAAAGCTCGATAGTTATTTGCGTACGACGGAACCCGTAACGTACAAGTTGCGTGCGAGGAGCACCGAAATTTAGACTCACGAAGTGAGTCACAAACTGTAAACGCGTTTAGAGAAGCGATGGCGGAGAGAAAGCTGCCAGCTACTTCGTTTAACATGTATAGAATTAATTACGTAGAATATTTATGGAATACATTTCCCTTCTTTCTTCTTTTTCAACGTATTAAGAATGCATTACGAATGAAACGTATGTGAGAAGGAAATGTGTAAAAAAATGGTGCCGACGGTGATTTTTTTATACGGTGTCCCATGTTAATTTGATGTTTCCGCTTTTACTTCAAATTCTCTTAATTTATTTTTCATATTTATAACTAGGATAACCGAAATCATTAATTAAGCTTTTAATTTAGTAGTTTAGTGGAACCAATTATACATTCTCCCCGGGGTTTGGCGAAAATTTCCGGCGCCGTCGGCGGAACGTAACACGCTTTATCCTGTGAATTAACATTTTATATCTACGCTTCTCAATTCAAAAATAATTCTATATGAACTAAAAGATGTAAGAACGCTAATTAAATCTTCAATTTAGTAATTCAGTCGGGTCATTTACATTTTTCAGAATTGAGTTAACGGAAATTTCCAGTCAGACGTTCCGCGTCGGCGAAATGTAATATTCCTTTTATATCTCGTGAATTAACGCGCGAATTATCAAGTGCGGACAACCAGAAGGTATGGCGAAATACTTATCGGTGAACGGATGCGAACGGAACGCGAGCGATCAGGTCGCTTGATAAAACTCGTCGAAGGAGGAAAGAGAGAGAGAGAGAGGGACGCATGGGCGGAACGAAATTGAATTGTCCGAACGGCATCGAGTTTCTGCCAGGAATATTTATCGCGAACGCATTACGTGTCCGGTGACATTTTTACGAGACGCGCGCGCGGCGTCTCGTAATCGCATCGCGCATAATAGAGCCCGGAGGAAGATTTTTCCCAAGGCAGCGCCCGGGGGCGATGAAACGCGGCGCATCGAAATTAGGAGAGGAGCCGGCGAAGAATTCGACGAGAGCCGTTTTCCTTCGTGGGGATATCTTATCTAGGGAATATTTATTAGTTCCAAAAAGTACGAGCGCGCGCTCTCCCTCTTCGCATTCTCGGAAGGACTCGGCGCAGAGAGAAAAGAAGAAGAAGGAGGAAAGAGGAAGACGTGGGCTCTCTCACTCGTTTAAACCTCGACGACCAACGCTGTGCACGTAAACGCGCGTTTGTGCAAAAAAAAAAGCGCGCGCGCGCGCGCGGATTTGCATGGAATAGATATCGGCGCGTCGCGGAACGGAAAGTACGCAACGAGTGGTAAATATTCCTATGCTTCCCGGAATTACGTTATCCGCGACGTTAACTAATATTGAAATTGCAGAGCGCGGTTCCCTCTGCGCACGTCCGCGTCGGTTTCGTATTACGCAAAAAGCTTGACCAAATCCTCAAATAGATGCGCCTCTGCGGTCGTCATCGTGTTAGCGACGGGGAAAAAAAGGAGCAGCCATAAAAGGAGTATAGCCTTATTATCATGAATTAACATACTACGCGAGGTATTCCTTTCCTTTGAGGATAAATGCCAAATTTATTCGCGTGCGCATGCTATACGCTGGTTAAACATCACGATCGATTGCCTAATCTTCCCGTCTGGCATTCAAATCGTTTCTGAGCGTTAATCACGAGATCACGCAAGAACGAACGTGGTGTGCCGACGTTTCTTTAATTCTTTCCTCCTGCGCTTTCCTGTTTAACCGTACGATTTTCGCCGTGACAGCCAATATCTAGAAGTCGGGCGTTTAACGGCAATTAACGATGTCAGGTCAATTATACGAGACGATACTTTGCATCGCGAACTTAAGTGGCACATGATTGTACGAAGTACGACTCCGCGTATCGATTCAAGTTTGCGATACGTTCGGATACAATTACAGGAGCAATTATTTTCAGAAACCGCCGACGACGATCGCGAGCAATAGTGATTAACGTCCGTAGCGTTGTGTCCGTGTGACAAAGGCCAAATTAAAAATAAAAGAATAATAAAGACATGGTGATTACACTGATACGAGTCAACTGCACATTTTGTAATGTTTAACGAAGAAATTATGTTCGTTCTTTCCGCGAATAAAAATATATGAATGTAATAGTTGCGATAAATATAGATGTGTAACATATATTTAAAATAAAAAGCTAAAATAATTGCATTTTTTTAACACAAATAATTAAATAAAAATTTGAAAATTATAGTAAAAACTAAAAATAAATCTGAAATTAGACTACTAAAATTAGATTATTTGTAAAATTTGTAGAATTAGTTAATAAAAAGTATTTTATGCATATGGATAATTTCGCTTACTCTGTTAATGAACATGAAAACAAGAGAAGAAGTACGCGAAAAAGTTTATTTTTTCTTTTTACTAACGCATTAAATACTGTTGTTTGCAGACGACAGTCCTAATTTCCGGTGCCTTCGCATTGACGTAACACGCAACGCGCGAATTACCGAACAATATCTATTATAGCTACGCGAACAATCTCTTGTAACAACTGTCACGTCGGAATCGCGACGATTTGTCTTCATTTTTTTCTTTTTCGTTCACTCATTGCCAGCGACAGTCGATTTTGAAGCGAGCTCACGACAATTAACGTCGGTAACGGAAATTTCGGAGACGCTGCGAAAAACGACGCGCAAGACGACAATAGAATTTCGAAACAAAATAAGCTTTTCGACTATGGCGCTTGCATAGTCAGAGTTCCATTCATTTTCCGGACCGTTGGATATATAATTTTTTCTTAGGGATTTACAATGGCAGTAAAACTCTGACCACTATTCACGGCTTACAAGCATAAATTGACCTACCAAAAAAATTCTTAAGATTCTTAGACCCTTCCGGTCGTATGTGTCGATTCATAAAGCGAAGATTTCATTCTTTATTCTTTAGCGCCTCTTTTACGAGAGCGCTTCAAAGACCCACAAGGACAACGAGAATTTATAAAAATAACAATAAAGAAATACTATTGGAGGACTAAACCTACAGTCGAAAAGTGAGTCCGAAAAAATAAGTAGGTGGTCGATGGTGTCGAACGAAGAGGCAACAGGGGCGGTGGTTCTTTCTAATCTATTGGCACAAAGGATCCTCTGGCAATGTCCGGCGATCTTCTAAGAAGCCGGATCATTTCGGAAATTCGGAGCGAGAGGCACAGAACCTCCGCAGCGTGCAGTAAATTATCGGCCGAAAATGAGTTGTTGTTTTAGGTACCGGCCGGCCGGTCGGTCCATTTTTTCCCTGGAGAGATATCATTAGATAACACTCGCTCGTTGGAGATTGACATTGGAATGGAAAAAAACAACAAGAAACTCCGGATTTCTGAATTCTTTTCTTTTCATACGGGAGAGAAGGCTACAGCTTAAACGTTAGACCCTCTTAAGTTCCTTGAAATCTCGTGAATTTCTCATAATTTCGTAAATAAATATTGAACAACGATAACATTTCAAATTCAATAAAGAATATTATACAAATTACAAAGTGATTTTGAAAAACTTATGATTAAAAATTTGGCACAATATACAAAAAGCATCGAAATAAATATGAATTATAAACACAGAATAGAGAATGGTCTAGCAAACGTCAATATCTATGTAATGAAGTCACGAAATGTCCTAAGGAAACATGAAGATACTCCAAGTCGTAGAACGAGTCGTGTCAATTTCATAAAAGAAAATAGTACCGCGTACTTAAGCCTGACATAGACCGATATGTCATACATAAGAGTTAAGACCAACACCAGCTCGTGCACTAGAATAAACAGCTTCGTGCTCGAGCGGTCGATAGAGGAAACGAGCCTCTGGGCGGCATACACGTTTCAGCATTTAATTATCGCCCATCGCTTAATTATTTTCCTCTCATTGTCGGCCGCGCGCGCCACAGTGGGAATGCTAATCACTCGCGATTCTTACGCGGAAATTGCGGAAAGAGGCAAGCAGGAAGTGAGCGAGCGTCTTTCTTTCTTTCTTTCTTTCTTTCTTTCTCTCTTTTACGGTGGCATGCGTCGCCGGTACCGTTAGCCGTTGACAAGCCGATGCATCCTGTCGTGAATCACTCGAAAGAGAAAAGGAAGAAGGAAAAAGAAACACGAAGGTAACCATACGAAGGTAATACCGGAAATAATGGTACAATCGTTACGTCACGTCCTGTAAACAGCACTTACGATTTGACGATTCCGTCGGCGGAATAATAGAAATAATCATGATTCTCAGTTACACACGAGCGATGTAAGGTTACATCATGTTGTCGAACGAAACAGTCGGAAGGGAAATTTTAATTGCAAAAGTTTGCGTTATGTTGGCATTTTCTATTAATAAATAGATAACTGTAATACATACTAAAATATGTAATTCTCACGAGACTAATAAGAATAAATCGCTATCTATTTCTGTCTAAATTGGGATATTTAGTTACTCGACTATCCCAGAAATTGGTATATCTTATCTTAATCTATGCAAAATTCTAACAGTTAACACTTAATTATTTTTAAACTTTTACAATATATAAAAGTACGTTTTTAGCATACACTGATCGACCATTGGCATTATTATTGTTTAATTTGGATCTTTTGTTTTTAATTCGCAACGCTTTCGAATCGCTCGAAAGGTACGTGTCATATTCTGTGATGGGTAGTAAACAGGAAAGCATTACGATCTCAACCGTAAGAGAAAAAAGACCGGACGACATAGCACAGAGAGAGAAACCGAGTCTTGAGAAAAGGTTCTTACGTTGTTAAGACGTGTGGAACTGATAATTATTGAGCTGACCAATGCATATATACATGGTCGGTTGATCGTCCGGTGAAACGTGGTTGCTTGCATTTTAATGAGCCTTCAACTACAGCGTTGAAAATCCGTGATTGTAAAAGTACGCATAATTCCCAATACCGTTCGTGTATTTATATTTAACTATAGCGGAACATATATTCATCGAATAGGAGAGATGTATTCTAAATTTTTTCACCTTTTAATTAAAAAAGAATTAAATAATTTGCTTGTATATAATAGTTAAAATTTGTGAGTACTAATCAGTTTGTTAATATCAGCTGATTGTTATGGCATACGTATCTATACGTATGTAAGAAATCGAAAGACAAAATCAACTGAGCAATGAAAATCAATATTGCCTGAGTTATAAAGATCAACAGATGACAGAACGATACATAACTAAAAATAATATTATTACGAGTGTGAGTACGATAATGTTATTCAACACTTTTTATAAAAATTTTTATTATAATCAATATCGAGAATATGCCATTTAAATATGGTATGTGCATACAATGTTTCATTATAATGTTAAATGCAATATTAATTACAATATTAAATTTATTTTACGCAGGTTATTTCGGAGCACGTGATTTTTTTATTTCGCTATTATTGGATTATTTTTAAATATTATTAAATAACGAAAATACAAAAGAAGAGGCTACAGAGAGAAAACTAAAATTATTTTACCCTCTCTCCTCCTCCCTCCTCACCCTACCTTTCTCTCGTAAATTTGCTTGTCGTTTATCCTGGGATAAAGATATTTTCCGCACAAGCACGTCAACTATGCGTTTCGGTAATTTCAGCGCGCGTAACATCTCGTGACGAATTACTCGGGAAAACGGAGTTTACGGCTGGACGAATCGGGCGTTCATCCACGTCATTTTTTCTCGGGCGGAGTGTACTTTCCCGGAATAGTAGCATAGGAGACAACTGCTCTCTAGGAGGCGGTCGACGGGGAAAAAAGGGCGACGATTTCGAGGGGTCCATTGGATCTCCGTAATAACGATTCGTTCTCCTCGTTCCTCGATATAGCGGAAGAACGCGCTTGCTCGTAGGCAATTTTTCAAGTTCCTCGAGAGGTGGAAGCTCCTCGACTCTAGCTCCTCTCTTTCTCTCTGTCTCTTTTTCTCCTCTCGCCGCTAACACATTCGACTGGAAGAAACAATATTTCCCGAAGCCCGAGCATAAACTGGCCATAAATTTTCCAGCTTCGAGTAAAGCAGGCAGCTTTATATATTCCGCCACGTTTCTGCAAACGCAGTTGCGAACAAGGCTTAACGGGACGCGTCGCTGTGTGGGTATGGACAGCACGGAAACCCTTTGAGAAAGTATCCTGACGGGTAGGACGGTGACGGTGTTATAAGGATGCAAGAACGAAGTCGCAGTAATTTGAAGTCGAGCCCCGCAGAGTCCGTGACCGTGGTAGCAATTATCGAGAATTAAACGTCCGGAGTTCTTGGACGGACGACGAGTTGCCATCACCAGGTAGATGCAAGACGACCTCCCGGCGTCGGTCGGGAAATTTTAATAAGACTCAAAAGTTTGTTTAATAGGAGGTCCCCCTTGACTTTTCTCGCGCGAGAGAGGGATCGTTAGAATACTTTGCGACGAAAGTTCCGGTAGTCATTCTCGTAGTGGTGTCCACGGAAGAAAGGCGTATCGATTGGGAAATCGAGGGGCGGCCACAGTGAAGAGGTGAAGCTATGATTAAATTGGAATTCCGAGATTGGACGAGAGCGCGAATCGAAGGCGCGAATAGAGCGAACGACCATTATGGTTCAATCACGAAACTAGGTGTCGTAAAGGTGTTCTCTTATCCTATTAGCTATTTCACGTTGAGTTCTGTTCGGTCACAGAAATCAGAAGCAAGAATCATTGAAGTCTCGACTCTCGTGACTCGAGTGCGACACGCTTCACAGGAGTCCGCTTGTTCGTTCCTCGAAACAAAATCCTTGACTTCGGGATTATGCGACAGCTGTGCTCGTCCCAAGTCGACTTTCTGATTTTTTTCCCATTACCGGTTAAATGCACCTCCGTTTTCCAACGGTTCAACAAGTGGCAGGTGCCTCTTACACGGATCGAACACTGACATGGAAATGCCCCGAATGGAACGGGTAGGCGCGACCGAGGCCGGAGATAAATCGTCGTCGATTACCATTTAGTTAGGTTCGCCCGCGTGTACACACGGGCTTTACGTGCCAGTCCATAATTCACGATTTCGAAAGAGACACCGCCGGTAACACTGGGAAAATGGAGATTAGGTCGAGCGCCGTCGAGCGCGGCCAAAAGAAAAGAGAAGCGCCGCGGGGGGAGCTTGCCGAATGGATCTCGAGCTCTCGTTCTCACGCGTATCGCAAGAAATCAAAAGTAGATCCATACCTCAAATCTTATCATATAGTAAATTTGTAATCTCGTACGGTTACATCCGTCGATAAAGATCAGTTCCGAAATTTTAAATAACCATGTATGTACATCTCAGAATATATCAGAAAATTCATCTTTAATTATAATAGCAGATTCTTTTAAATCTTAGACTGAATGGTTTTAGAATGTGGTTTCTTCTAAAACCATGTTCTCTTAACTAAATGTCTTAATAAATCTTTATACGTATATGTATAGTTATACGTAACTTTATCGCAACTTATTGCAAATAAAAAGGTATATATAAAATCTGAAAGCTTATCGTGTTAAAGTTCAAATAAACTTTACATTTTCAAAATAGGATTAAATCAAGATTTAATCGAGTTAAAAATATCTAACATTAAGCATTAATAAGTTACATAAAATAATTTTTTTAACTAATCTAAAATATTTTCGAAAGAAAAGTTTCATATTCGTAAAAATATATCTTATTAAAATCAAGAGATTGGGGCAGCGTGTATATCGCGTACAACAATATACATTGTGAAGGGTTCATCGTCGAGAAATTTACGAGGTGAGGCGAGAGACGGTTTATCAACCAACAGGTGCTTTCTGTGATCTGCCTCTGGCTGCGTTCACACGTTCGTACTGACCCTATATCCACGCGGACTTCTCGGCCAGGACCCTTGCCCTTGATCGCTTCCACAACGGAATACCGAGAAGTCCGATACTTACTAAAAAAAAACGACAGGAGGAAAAGCAAAGCGGATAGAGGAGGATGCCAGTGTCTGAAATAGAAGCGTGCTCCAAAAGAGCCGCCGCGCTGCGAGGACCGACGGGGCAAAAAGGAAAGAGATGAGAAACGCATGGAGGGCACACGGGCAGGTATATTCATTCAGAAGAGCGCCGCATTAAATCCGAGGAGGGCACTCCTACTCAACTTCACCTTTTTAGTTAGGAAGAGAGGACCGTTTCACAGCACGAGCAAAAAGTCAATAATGCCTTGCGTGAGAATCGCACTGGATATAATACGCAGAAATATGAGTTCCCGCGATACAAAGTAATATAATTCATAAGCGAGTGCAATGTGCGGTGAAAGGTGAAATTTTCGGATTAAGAGTTTGTAAGTTGATGAATTTATCGATAAAAACCAACGAGTCGCGTTTTTAGGCAAAAACAGTATGCTGCGATGGTACTTAGGATAAAATATTCGTCGACGACTGTTGTAATCAATTGATTATGGAAATGTTAAGAAAATATTGTTGTGTCGGATAACAAAAACGTGTAGCGTGCCAAAGATTCGCATGGTTCTTCCCACGCGGGCGGTTTGTCTCATCTCCGTGACCCATCTTCGATCATCCTGCGAACGCAAAACCGAGAAGCGCCTGAGGAGGCGATGGAATGAAGGAAAGGGAGAAAAAGGAGAGCCGAAACGGGAAGAAAGCCGCGATGAAGGGAATGTTAGGCTAAGAGAGAGAGAAAGGGGGGGGGGAGAGGTCGAACGAGAGAGAGAGAGAGGAGGCGAAAGAATTCCAGTTTGAAATCGGAGTGCTCACCAAAAGCGCCGCTTCGTCTCGCTGCGGTCGGAGGGAGGGAAGGAGAAGTGAGAGAGGGGTCAGGTAGATTCATTCACAAGACCCCCACGGTTTCAACGCGAGTTGCCCCACTCTACAATCTATCCCCGACGTCGGGGCCCCGTCGGGTCCCGTTTTACCCCCTCTCGCCGGCGCGGGGGCCCGCGGCGGGCCCCACTCCTCGGGACCGTCGGAGACCACCGGTTCTCGCATACCACTCGTCTCCGCGGCGGGGACCACCAACCGACAACGAGTCGAGAAACTCTCCCGGCCTTCCAGCACGTCGTTTCTTATCCGTCTCTCCCTTGCGAAGCGTAGACCAAACAAAGGAATCCGAGAAGCGGCCGACGACGTAGGAATTTCAGGGGCCTCTCGCGCCATTCCCTCTTCCTCTCTCTCTCTTCGCAGTCTGTCTGCCCTCTCTGCCCCTCATCTCCTGTCCCCCCTTTACCCCCTCCGAAGACGCATCTCTCGTCTACAGTGTTTACGGTTACCTACGCGCAGCTCGTTCGCTTTCTCGCTTTCTCTCTGTCTCTCTGTCTCTCTCTCTTTCTCTCTCTCTCTCTCCCCCTTACCGTCGAGAATATCGATGTTGCCCCCCTCTGACTCGCGAATTGTACAGCGGAATCCCTGGCATCCGCCTCGATAATGCGCCTTGGCTCGCGCGTTATTCCGCTTTGTTTTATGCGGTAAGAGGCGCTCTCGCCGCCGCTCTCGAGCCGATAAAAATGACGTGCCGTAACGTTGCGTCGATTTATGTCGGAACCCTGCGCGGGAAAATAATGTCCAATTCGGCGCTTCCGCGGTATTTAAAAGCGACGTGCGGGACCCACGCGTGAGCGAGAGAATGTCGTTGAATTGCGAATTTAAGCGAAACATGACATATAGATGTGAAATACATTTATCTCGATTGTAATATACTCGTTTCGCTGTTTCGCAAAGCAAGAAATTCCACGAAAATTGCGCGATACAAGTACTTAAAGATTCACGTACTGCAAGAAATCGTTTTCCGAGGAAACACGTCCGACGTTCATTCTCCCCTAGTGAGTATACGCATTTACCTATTAGTATCGACTTTGTCGCTTTATAGTACATGACATTCCATTAAGCGGCACGCGCGTCGATACGTTGAAGAGTAATAACCATCCCAGGAGTTCCAACGATGCTGGACAAGCTTCGAAATGCCATTTATTCGTAATAATGAAAAAACTTCAATCATCTCGTAATTTATTTTTTCATTTTGTACAATATAATTTGTATTATGTGTCTAATGTATTTTTAACGAAATACATGTATATTTATTAATTTGATATCTGTATTTAATGTAAAAAATAAAAGCTTTCGACACACAAATAATTGTCTCATTAAATCTTCCTTAACGAGAAGTGGAAGCAGGGAAGAGATAAGCTCGTACATTTCGACGTTTCGAAGGAAGCAGAATGCCCGTCGCCAAAATCCATCGGTGGACAAAGTCCGGACGGTAGCGACGCGATTCGCCCCCCTTTTGTGAGACCGAATCCGACGTTTCGGCGTAACGTCGATTGCGAAGTTTTACGACGCATAAAGTCCCATTAAAATCCTTCCGGGGGCGCGGTGTAGAGAGATATTTAAGGACACACGCGCGGTCCGCGAGGCGTTCCAGGTGATTCCCGGCGCGAGGCCAGCCGCCGCCGCGCAATATACATAATGCGATACTCGTCTTCCAGTCGAAAGCGTTTACAGTATGTACATATTTGCCTTTTAGTATCAATTTCACGGTTTTATGGAACATGGAATTCCATTAAGCCGCCGAGCGCCATTGGTACACATCGCGCGCATTAGCCGAGAAGAGTGGCGGCCGTTAGTGGCCGTTGTACGTGTATACGTTATTACATCTCGAAAGCGCGATTCGATGGCCCGGAACGGGAGAAGGTTACGACTCAAAGGAGCCGATCTTCTCGACCGCCGTACAATGTATCTCGCGGTATAAATATCTCAAGAACCGCGATCGTCCACGAGTTGCGGTTCCCCCCCTCCCTCCCTCTCTTCCTCTCCCGATTCCGAGCTATCGAATTTTACGAGACTGGCACGATCGACGAGATTAAATTCGCGAGCATCGGTTAAGACTCGCGCGAGAGAGACCCACCTGATGGCGCGTTGTTTGGGCAAGCGCATCCACCACCTGTCGCTCACCTGTAATGCGAGATCGAGTCGATCGTATGCGTATGCACATTCCGAAATCCCATTAAGACAGACGCACGACGCGTGCTCGAGTGCACGTGTACCCATCGGGGGGGAAAAAGGAGCTGACTCCGGATGGTTCCCGGAAGCCAGGTACGAGATACGTGACCAGAATCTCGTAGGGCGGAAAACTGTACGCCTGCGTGTGTTACCATTTCTTTCACACATACGCAACGAATATACGCACGTACACACAGGCGACTGTTACACCGCGCGCATTCCAACGCGACTCCGCCACGCAGACGTTATTTATGTGTGAGCCTATCTTCACGGCTGGCTAGGTCTCAGAGATCCCCCTCAGAAATTTAGGCGCCAACATTATGAGCTGGCCAGCACCCTCGGAGCTATCGAATTATGCGTGAACGCGTCCGTTTCCTCTCTAATCAGCTCCTCAAATCGGTCGTCTTTTCTTATAGGACGATCATCGCACGTGTGGCCGCAGATTTGTGTAATTTCAAGATAATTTAACCGTAGAAAGAGGAGCTGATGCAATGAGGCAAAAAGGACATTCTAAGGTACATATATATTAAAACAGAAAAATGTTAAGTCGATAAATTTATGTATCTTAACAATTGGAATATTATATACCTTATCCGAAGCTTAATTTGTAAAATCGTAGCTTTACAGTTAAGGACTTCGCTAAAATACCAAATATTCACGTTTGTATTTTAAACCTATAGTACTTTATGTTAAAGAATATCGTGTCATTATTGTGAGAACATGTATCATAATATACATATAATGACACGGTATTCTCTAACATGAAATACTACGTCATTATGTCGTGAGAACGACGGATATTATTAACGACGGAAAACGATGAATGTCCCGTTATATTTCTTAACTTTCGCCGAAACATCCGTTTTCCTCCAAACACGCGATCCGATCGCGCCAACGATCATGTGCGAAATAAAAGATGTGCTCGCCGTTTTAAAGACTTAGGGTGGAAAGTCACGCCGGACGTCGTAAAGAGAGCGAGAGGGAGGGAGGGAGACAGAGAGAAATTACGCCGTTTCCTTGGCAGTTATAGCCCGGCGATGGAGCCTGACAGCCAGACGGCGGTGTCATCCGAGAGACTGCAAAGCGCCGAGAACGAGAGAACCCGAGAAGAAGTTAGACGTTCGCGAAGAGCGCGAACGGTGCATCTGCGGCCGTCAGGATGGAATCGCATTAAAGCCTTGGCGACCGCAGCTTCTTTACAATCTCGTCTAGACACCACACCACGCGACACGTAGTGTGTCCATGGCTTTTTTTATCATTAGGATATCGATTCAAGGCCAGACGCCGCCTCGCGAAGCCGACATGATCTTTCCGGGCGTGTAGCTCGCCGTTACACATCGCGGGACGTCGTATCACTTCCTCCTGCCCGCCCGCCTATTTCTTCCGGATCTCCACGCCTATCCTGCCTCGTTCAAAAACCAATGGGACGGACAAACGCGAAAGAAAACTGGCGCAGAGAGTCAGTGGACTTGGTGGATTAATTAAAGGCAGAATTTATTAGAAGCGATACACGTATAGCTGGCGCGTAGTCCAGGTTGCAATTATCGTTAACGCTCTACTCCTTTACGAGCCGCTAGCTCGTAAGTTACGAGTCGTAAATGTAAATGCGAGATTTGTAAAACGCCACAGCTGCCCCTGCTGCCGGCCGGCGGGGTTATTAGTGCACTTCGGGGGAAAGTACCTTGGATGTAATTAGAGGTGGTAAATTATTATTGCGGACCCGTGAGCCCGCATGTACGCGCGCGTCCGCGTGCATCGCCGGTGCAATTTCTCCTTTTTTTTCCCCTCTCTTTCCTCCTTCCTTTTTCCTTCTCGCGCACTGGCAACTCAACGCGTAAACTCACTTTACCTTCCCCCTTGACAACTTTATTGAGTGAAACCCCTTTCAATTGCGCATTACGACGATATACGGAGTGGATTAAATTGTAACCGCGATAAGCGTCCCCGTGAGGCGTCCAGTTATCGTTTTATACAAATCGAATTGGAATAAATCGTCGCTGCCAATCGTCCTTTTGATACGCGATCGCAGTGTGGTCCGGTTATCTTCTTCCGCGTTTACGTTTATTTCGCGTGTTTCAGCGTTCCCGCAATAACGCGTGGTCAGATATCAAACAGATGCACGGCAGCGTGTGCAAGGCACCGTGCCTCTTGCCGACAGTGCGGTCATCGTGGCGCGGAATGTCAACTCGATCCGATTAAAAGCTAGAAGAAACAGAAGCGCGGTGTCAGGATGGGACGAGTCGCGAGACGCGCGAGGCGTGAAACGTGAGGCGTGACGTGCGACTGCAGGAATCCAAAACGTTTCGACGTGTTCGTAAGTCGCCGAGAGCCGTTTGCTTCCGGCTCTCGATCGCGAATCAATCGTAAATCCGATATTCCAATGACGATCGCCGCGACGTCGTCGATCGATGTATGTTACTCCGATAACTACGATTTCTTCATTGATACCTCGTAAATCGCGTGGGCCTTATTTGTATCTGAAGGTAGTGAAATTAAAACTGTACAGACTCGTTTTAAACGATGAGAACTCGTCGGTGCAAAAATGGTATTTCAGTGATTGAGCAACGTGATCTTATTTTTCATCGATTAATTAACCAAAGTAAATTACTAATATAAAGTAGTTTTACTCGTACACGTTAATTTTTTCACTTATAATATTTTCAAGACATTTTATGACTCAATCTACCAAGAGGTCTTAATTATATTTCGTAAATAAGTCTTACTTCAATTTTTCTCTTCTCTCTTTCTGCCATTAGTTCTTCGTTCTGAAGAAACCACCGTCGTTTTCATCCACCTTTTCCGAATTTATCGTATGATGGAAAAAATACTAAAATAAAATAAATCAGTACACGATGAAATTTGATACAGCATCCATGTTGACGGCTGGAAAACCGATGCGCCGGTTGTCGCGAAATCGGATTCCGGTTACGAAGCGATCGAAATGTTGCTAATCCAAAGCCGATTACAGTCTATGGAATTCTTGCGTCAATATTCCGACAAACGAAGATGACGACCGCGCGTTGGAATGACGGACACCTGTGAATAGCTCGACGTAGAATGACGCCATCAATGTTGGACTTCAATCTTCAATCCTCTTTCCGATATATAATATCATTCGAGATTAGACAGAATTACCGGGCGATATTAGGACCGCGATTCTTCAGTTAATAACAGAATATCGATTGTCCATTTAATCGAAAACTTCAATCGCGCGCGCGCGTTGAAATTTTACGGTGATCACGGTAATTCACCGTAAGTAATTTAATTATATTTACAAGTGCCGAAGCTCTATATAGCGACGAAAGAGTCAAGGAGAATGAAGTCGACGCCTTCTTGCAGCTCACGTCGGGTAACGATTACTCTTTAAAGAAGCTCTTTGTAGCGGTTGTTTGTCTTTCGGCGCACCTCTCCACGCAATACCTCTGGCGCGCCGCAGGACAGAAAGGGAGAAACGGGAGACAAGGCGCGGCGGGGCGAAAGAACGGAGAGATTCTCGGATAATTCCGGATAACGGTTTTCGCGCCGCTAAACCGTCGTCGAATTACAAAGTAACCGACGCTCGTTAGCCGTATTAGCATTAATTAACGACGGATGGCGGGCGCACCTGTGTGCCGAGGATCACGTATTCCGTCGTGCTTTGTCGACGCCCGTCTTGTTGCGGATATACCCGATACCGACGTCGGGCAATTAGAAATCGCGACGACAATTTCGCGATCCGGCAGGTGGTTCGCGAAAATTCACCGGCGCCGATTCCCGCGTGCGAACCTACGTGACGCGAGATCCACCGTCTGAAATGTGCCGTGCGAACGCGAGCTGTTAACTTTCTTCCATTGGCGCCTAAGGCCAATTAGACCCCCTTCGTCGGTAATATCCTTGCGCCCGATCGCGCTCGATGGAATCTCAGTCTTCGTCGTTTTGAAACTGCGTCGTAAAGTCTCTGGGAAAACCTGTCCGCGATCCACGCGGAAACACTTGCGGATCTTTACACGAGGCACATCGTGCTCGACTCGTGACTATTAACTCGCCGATGTACCTATTCGGTCCCCCGGATACCTTACGAGATTATTATACGCGCACGGTGTAATTTAGAATGCTAATTAATTCCCCGGCCATTACACGACTAAATTCGAGCGGCGTAACGTAAGAAAAAAAAAAGGCAGCGCGATTTAGCCACCGGCAATCTTTTTATTCGTCGCTTTTTACGCCACGTAAAACGCGGCTTATGCATTATGTCCCGCATACATTACATTTTTACGGTTTTACGTCAGGGATTAGTATATCCGCGCTTAACGGAGAACACTTGTTCATACGTAGAACCGCTCGAAGCCGTCGATATATCGGCAGTGGGAACCGGGCCAAGATCATCGGTTGGCCGGCCCGTGACATCAATCTTTGCCACTGCAGGCTGCGACATACACGCACTCTCGCGCACGCATGTACGTACGTATGCACACACACGATACATAGCCGTACACGGTACCTACGTGCACGTACGCGACTGCTTATATACGCCGTGCAAATTGCGCAGCAGCTCGCCGATTGCACCATCTATGGCAACGGAATTGTCGCGACGTCATGGAATTGCGCGCAACTAGAGAAAGAAGGGCGACCCAGCTGGCGATGAGAAACTTTCCGCTCTAGTCGTAGAATTCTCAAAGCGCGCGATTGTTGTGTGACGTTATACGATTTCACCGCGCGTCGCGTCGCGTCTTCTACGTCGCAATTAATGTCACCGAGTATTTCAGATTGATTGAACGTCGTACTTTCGCGTTATTAGACTTAATCGATTGAAAAATTACGTGTGACGAAAATTATTTCTTCATGTTTAACCGTACACAGAAGGGCCTATTCAATAAATTATTTGTAAGAATTTTAATACAATAAACAATTATATAGGTTTTATTTCTGAAAGGAAACATTGTCATTCGTCAGAAGACTGCGATAAGAAACCTTTTAAGAAATGCTCGGCTCGTCAACGTCGGATGTTAATAACGTTTTCTTAGGGAATAAAAACGGAAAGAAAGCCGAGAAGGTGGAAAATTGGAACGGGAGGGAAGAGAAACAATGAAAAAGAGAGGCGAAGCAAACAGGTAGAAAAGAAGAAGTAGCGTGGCTTGATTAGACCAAGAATTACGGAAGCTCTTTGAGCACGGGGAGATTATGTAAGGCTGTGGTAGCGCCGTAAAAACTGGGCGCAATCGCAACGACTGGCGCCTCCTAATTGGCGTGCCTACGCCGCGTTATGGCGCGATAATAATTGTTTCTTGACGTTTCGTAATAGCGGCTTGCGCTTTTTTTCCCCCCGTTTTCTCCTTGAGACTCCCCTCCTGCCTCAACCTCGTCCACCTCATTCCTCCTCATAACTCTCCCCTTCTCTTCCACTCTCATCCGCGGGGAAGATTGGCGCGAAATATTTCACTACGGCGTGCCATAATTTAATTTCCATTAAATTTTATGATTGCGGCGAAAGAGGCCACGATCGTTCCCCAACGTTACCCGAAACTTTGGAGCAAAGTTTCGCGGGGGGGGGGATGGTTGGAATTATAATTAAACAGGCAAGGTGCCGTCGGTGCGTTAGTCGAGCGCAATTAGAATCAACGAAACCTTGTTCTCACTCACATATTTTTTTAGAAGAAAATCTTGAGCGTACACATATATAGATCTCCCAGATTCGTTGCTCTCTATGAACGTCTGGCGAATACGAAGCCGATTTTTTTTCTCCTCGAGAGTTTCATGGTAACTTTTATCTCATCGCTGCTTCTGAATTTTCAATAACGCACATTTCCCTACACATTTTTCCAATTAAAATCGAAAGTTTAAGCTATTCTCTGATATTTTTTTATTAATAAATCAATGTTATATATTTATGTTCCTGAAGCACAATTCTTCAAAATCCTTTAATTATTCAAGAGAATATGCAGTGAATCTAGGACACTCTTAATCCCGCATGCAAGAAAGCGGTGCATTTTAAAGAAAGAAGAGCAGATGTGCTCACGGTGAGGTTATTACAAATTTAATCCTCGTGAAAATTTAAATAGTCTATCTGGCACGATGTAAGAAGAGATCTCCTGTTAAACCCGGAAGAAAACTCGAAATGGATGAGCATTTGCAACGTGAAAAAAAACGGAAAGAACATACGGCGTAAATGTTTAATAAAGTTTTTCTCCCCCCGAGCAGCGGGCTAGCTATTTCATTTTTCTGTTCTGTGCAAATTAAACATTTAGATGTTTAATTGTTCAAATGGTAGATATTGATTCATTCGTTTTATAACTGATAACCACGTTTTCAGAAGTTTCTCTCTCTCTCTCTCTCTCTCTCTCTCTCTCTCTCTCTCTCTCTCTCTCTCTCTCTCAAAACTAATGGCTAATGAGTAATGAGAATGTTCGAGTTTACGAAACGGAGAAATAATCAATAATCTAAAGATTTTGCAAGTTATTCGAGATATAGATACTCGCTTTTTTATGACACGCACATTATCTCACACGCACATTTAGGAATGACATGGGTCAATCGGAAAATGTGTAACGGGAAAGTTAATTACTCGAAGGTACGTGTGACGTAACGCAGACAAGGCACCCGCATTCGCGTCCCCTGTACATCGTTCACAATATTCCTCACAATGCTAGGCATACATGTGACAGGCTTATTAGCAGCCACGTGTATGCCCGCACGTATCTAACGTACTTACAGCAGCAGCAAGGTGCCTCAAGGCACCGTGTCGCTGCCGCTGCCGCCGCCGCGCCGCGCCATTTCCACGAGGCTTTGTTTATCGCACGGCTTGTCGGGGCGAGGATAATGGACCGATCGAACGGATGGCGGGATTTAGGTTACGCAACTCATGATGCGTTCGATTTTTTCAAGGACGGCGAGCAAGGCGGCTTAGACGCCGCCTTGCGCCTTGAGCGAAACGACTTTTCGCTCTTCTTTTCATCTCATCGAGAAAATAACTAATTAGAACGCTAGCGCGTTCTTTTTCTCAAGAGAACATGGCACTTTTCAAGTCAGGCGACCGTAGCTGGACAATTTTTAATTAAATCTTTTGTAAAACCATATGAGATAAAAGCAGTTAATTTTAAGAAAAGTAGAAGTGCATAGTATAAAAAATGTTTCTCATTTGAATAAATCTTTTTTAAAAAAATTTAAGAAACTCCCGTTTTTTACTTATTATCTTATTCTCTTGTGTTAAAGAAATGTCTCTCAACCAAGGCTTTCAAATTAAATTTCTGCTACGATAACGTTGACGTGAAATTAAGCTAGAGTAAAGTGTTATTTATTTACACGACAATTTCTTTAACAACATATCCTATATATTGATACAGGAGAAGAGTCGTTAATTCCGCACGAGTACGTCGAAGAAAAGGGTTCGACTATATTTAGAATTAACCGATAATGGATAAAAATAATTCGTGCAACATGATACGCGTATAAATACGATAATAACACGTGCGCCAAGGCGAGCCGTGAGTCGGACTGAAAATGACGTCGTTACCGAAGATCTCCTTCGCTTTCATCGGTGATCGATGTATCGGGTTTTATCTGATGTTCGTGGGAGGAGACGCTATATCGACGAGGGACGCGTTTCTTTCAAGTCTCTCGCCATATGGCCCGCAAACTTCCAAAGAATAATCTAGGGACGCCGGTCGATTTGGGCAGGTCCGATAATCGGGCGCGATAAAATCGCCCGGGCCACAAGTTTAAATCAACAAGACAATTTCTCACTCGAAAAAATCCAAGCCGACGAGATGTCTACGAATCGCCCGGGTATATCTACTGACGGCTCATTAAAGGCGCGCTCTTCCAAGGGGACGCCTCCGGGGGTCGTTTCCACTCTTATCGCTATTGATAAGTCCCCCGTCGACGGACGTACGAATGGTTCGATAAGAGGAATTATCGAGCGGCAATTCGGCGTGCAACGGACACGTCGTCTGTAACTCGAGGAGATTCGGAGCTGTGTGTTTGATGCTAGGGAGATGTTTTCCTAGCGGAGCATTCCAGTCGAATTTCCAACAGTATCTTGTTCAAATTTGCATTATGTAACGTCCCGTTACCGATAGCTTTAATCTTTGAATTAATGACATAGGTCTAAAGTTTACTTTAGACTCAACGTTCCCTAAAATATCTTTGGCAGTGAAATACGTTACTTTGTTTATTCAAGATATTCTTTCTTCAATGATTAATATTAATTCATATTGATGCTTCGAAAATTAATGAAATTTTCTCTTTTTATATGTATATATGTATATAAAAGAAATTTCGAACGTGCATATTATCCGGCACATTTGATAGCGTCGCATCTCTGAAACTGTGTGAAAATCTCGCAGCTACGTACAAAGTCCCAGGTAAAATTTAGTCAGCCTTCATAATTAGGATAACAATGTTTGAAGTTGCAGGCGCGCAAATTAACTTTCGTATGTAACGATCTCCCTTGGCATCGCTACATACCTTGGAGAGGTAACGGCTAGCAATATTTAATATTATTAGTTTAAAAGTTTCGCACTTTGCGGAGGAAAGTTTGGAGCGACCAGAGCAAACGAGTCGGCCCGGCTCGACGCAAAAGATTTCATTTTTGCAATAACAGACTTTTATGCGAGCGTTAAGAAGTGTCGGAGTGAATAAAAAATGCGTCGAGTAATTTCAGATTATTTCGCTCTAGCCGGGAAAAGTCCTGGAATCGCGGAAGCTGAAGCACGGATTGAAGAGCGTAAGACCGGGATTGAAAGCCCCAACTATAGAGGGACTTTCCAGATTGGCTCGCCGAGATTATAAAGAAAAGAGAGACGGGGGACGCGTACAAAATTCCCCGGTGCACGGCCGCAGCTGCGGAATCAACGTTTGCACCTGCTCGGTACCGGAGATACAGGCGAGGAGGAGCCCTGGGGCTCCGAAACTCGATTGCGCAAGAAGACCTGACATTGTGCATTGTCCATTGAATATATTTGAAAGGTACTCTCAGATGCGAGCCCGCAATTCAAGAACTCCAAACATCGGCACACGTGTACTTGCAAATAATCTGATTTTCACTCAACAATTATTTATAACTACAAAAATAATTTGTTTTTATATTAACAGCAATTATATACGAATATAGAATTATATATATAATTTTAGATTGCTCTTAAAGTGAAAATTCATTAACTAATTTTGTATAAACTTATTAATTTTATATCAAACATTATAATATTGATCGAATTATATATATATATATATATATATATATATATATATATATATTCTATCGTATTATATCGTCTTCTATCGTTTCTTTTTATTTTGGATATTTAGATTAAACATGCAATTAACTGAAATCGGAACAGATGGTGCATCACGCGCGTCGTATCGAACGTAATTCTCTCCGCTGTCAGACTTGGAGAGCTTTTAAAGACCGGACGTGGTTATAGCTTTCCGAGAGTGCGCGTCGTATTCGAAAGATCTTGAATAAATATTGCTAAGCTACACGACAGTAAAGTTTGATATATTACGATTACGATTGTCGTGCTATTTCCGAGGGACATCATATTCTCATAAAATGACGGTTCAGTTTAATAGAGTTTCGAAACGCAAACGCAAGAAGTGTATACATGTTAAAAACAATAACCAATGTATTATACGCTGGTCAATGACTTCCTCTAATATTCTGTCTCGCTAGTATATTCGGTCTCAGACGGGGAACAGATGTCTGGAAAGTTGTCAAATGCGGTTCTTAAAGGATCAGCGACCGCAGAAGGCAGGTGCGACGACCACCGGCTGCCGATGTCCTGCACACAAGCATTCCCTTAATCCTAAACTAATTTCTTCTAAAATCACAAAGCTCGCAAGTACCTTCGCGACATTTCTAAAACTATTGAGCCACGCTGTACAGGTCACTAATTAAATTTTACATAATTAGTGGATATAAAATAAAAAATTTCAGTATACTTTGGCGACGTGATTATTTGAAAGAAGCAATTTTTAAATGCATAAAGATTAATAATAATCACTAGGAAACAATAGCCCCGAAATTTTTCTTACGATGTACACGTGAAAGAACCGCTGTTGTTTAACAGGGTACACGAATTCGTGGAATGACAGCCGACGTTTTATCAAGCGTTGCCAGATGCGGAGTGTGTCTCGTTTTACTCTTTGCCGGTCGAAGTCGCGCTACGCCTCGGCGCGGTGCGGCGCGGCGCAGCGGCCGGCGGGCCTCCGAAATCAACTCTTGCACCTGTGCGTGGCACGATCCCGGCGCGGCCGGCAGGTTGCTCACCGTCCGCGGAGTATGCAGGTAAATGCAACGCGCCCGGATGCACAAAGGTTACAAAGTGCCACCTGCCGAAAGCAACCCGGTGCGCGCCGCTGCAGGCGAGCAGCAGGCGGCCGGTGTGTAACTATATGTTCCTTTTTTCCCTTCCTACTTTTCGTCCCTCTTTTACTCTTCCTTCATTATCTCGCGACCACCGGCCCCGTACGTATACGTACGTAAGAGCCTCGGAACGAGCCGTGCCCGGCTAGCGATGGCTCCGCAACCGATACTTACGCGCAATTTTCAGGCGCATCACGCGGTACATACAGACGCGCGTCCGAGAGGGTGCCTGGTGCGGACGCGTCGCGCGGACACGTTAATACTGCCGCAGGTCCCGCGAGAGAATTTCAGCAGGCGAGCAAGGATCGATCCGGACACGGAGAGAAGAAACGGTACACGGGAAATTGCGATATCAGACCGCTCGAGACGACAGAGACCCATAAATCGTTGCGTTGAATATTCTAGAGCTCGACATAAAAAATTAAGCTCTCGTTCGCTGACTTCAGAATGGAATATTCATCGAGGGGTCGGAAGGGCAAGGGGAGTGGAAAAACGACAAAGATTTTTGTTCGCTATACGTGAATATTCCACGATGCACATCAAACGACGGGGCTGCCCTTTTTCGCTCGCGGAAGTCTATCAGGCGATCGACAGTAAAGTCGCTGCTGCTGCCACACTTCCTGCTTCTGCCCTTTCCCTTTTCCCTGTGTGGAAACGCTGGTCGTTCAACCCTCTCGCGCCGTTGATGCCCCCGGTGGTAGGTAAGGACCAATAAAAGTACAATAACTTATGTACCTTCATTTTTACTGCGAGGATCAAAGTGAAACCCCTCGCGGTTAAATCGCGGCCAAAGTAAATAACGAGCACTAAATTGGGCGTAAAACTTATCTTACGTGCGTTTATCCGTTAACTCTCGAGGGCGCCGGCCAGCCAGGCGGAAGTTTAATAACTTGGTTAACAAAGGCATCGGTATTGGCCCCTCGATATCGATCGCCGGAGATATCGCACGTTAAGCTGGAAGTTATAAGTCTCTCGTTCGTGCAGGTGCATCATTGCAATGTTGTTTACGATACGAACGGGGTTTAAAGGGCAAAAGGAATTTAATTATTATTCCCAGTTTTATTTAACGCAATCAGCAGCGAATAGGCGGTATGACCTGCATAAATACTTGTTCTCGGACGATCATACCCTTTCGTCGCCCGGCTTCCGCGATGGATGGTGGACTATTTGGTGCCTCGTCTGGCAAAGGATGGCCTTCTGCCAAATTGAAAAAGTTACGTACAAACTTACGGTCAAAGTGATAAATTAATAGAGAAACGACATGAGGAACGGTGTAAGGCCAAAAAGTAATTCCTGTTGCTTTATTTTAATCGCGGCAAAAGGTGTTTTCGGAAGAAAAAGATGATACGCGGAATTTATCTCTCGCGTAATTTCTTTGTAAATTTTTCCTAAATGTATACATTAAATAACGAATAATGAGATAGACAATATTGAATGTCAAATTTAATTTAACTTCAATATTACACAACTATACGGCAAAGTTTTTCAATTATTATTGATGTCGTATCGTTTCAGTGGCTAATAATAATTATTATTATTAAGAGACTAAAATAGGGCGTTCTAAACTAGAACGGCAGACACGATAATCCCGATACTTCCTTAAGTTATCAATAAGACTTTTTTTCTTTCGACATACTTTGGAAAATGCTCTAATAAGGCGGAATTAACTCCAGTTGAAGCAGTACCGATCGCGGTCTTCGCGGCGTCTTCGCTCAAACACGTTTATAACGTAATAATCAACGCCGGAGCCGGTAATATATAAACGAGGCAAAGTGGTTAATGCCAGGCCGTGCGGCGAAAGCCGGGGTGCATACGCGCGAGTTAGCGTACGTCGCCTAACCGCGAAGATTAGATCGCGGTTTCTTCTCGAGAGAGTTCGCGTCGTGGCTAACGGCATAGCAATTAAAGAAGGGAAACAGTGTTCCGTTAGGGAGCCATAATTCCGCGGGATTTTAACGATGGGCTGACTTATGAGCGACGTACGCGCGGCCTCCCATATCGGAACTCTTCGCAAGATTGCGCGAGAGAAGTGTTGGCGACGTTGGCGTGACAGCAAGAGGACACTCTTGCGCACAAACCGCACGAACGAACAAGTTGCGACGGTAATTTTCAGGAGGAGCACGGCGCGGGGTTTGCGTCGACGTTCTCGTCCCTTTATCGGATGATCTTGGGTTAAGGAACCAGCCGGCAGAAAGATGGTTGCAGCAATCAGCGGCGCGGCGGCTACATTCGGGGGGGTCACGTGCGTTGCGTGCGCGCCGGCCGCGCCGGGCTAGGGCGATGCACGCGGATGCACAAAGAGCTCAAGCCACGGAGCATGTCCGAAACGGGCCACCTGCCGACAGATGTTGAGTCTAGCGGCCGAGACCCTGGCGCTGCTACCCTCCAACCGGGGCCCTACCCCGCTCTCCCCCCTCCCCCCTCCTCGTTCTACCTGGCTCTCCTTTCTCTCTCTCTTTCTCCTCCTTGCTCCTGACGCGTCGGAACCTTCCGATTCTCCGCGCCGAGAACCTTTGTCCGCCACTCCGCCTTATGTGAATCGCATCCAGTACTCTCCACCTGCCTCTGGACCTCCTCCGGATCGCCGTGTTTTCTTCGAGTACAAGAGGCAACGCGTTCGAAGAGAGACGTTCGGATACAGACAGTATTTTAAAGTTTTTAATCCCTGAGAGATCGTACATTATCAAAAGCTTTACTGAATTAACGGGAAACATTTCAGGAATAAAGTTATTCGTTTAAAGAACAACTTGGTCGTGCAACATTCTGAAAACTCGAACACCTTTTTCTCTATGTCATATTTTTGGACTTTGCGCATGGCGTGCAATCGTGGAGGCAGACGTGAAGCATCCCGGCATAACAAACATCTAATTATTTTTCCGCGAAACGGTCGGAGGTTGGGTTAATTATTGGAAAAACAATAGAGCCTGATACACGGAGGTCGCGTGGAGGAAACACGGAGCAAGGACAGCCGAGCTTAAGTGGGCAAACGGAGGAGAAAATAACCTAGGGTACGCGACGACGCCGGCAGCCTTTGTGTTTACCAGGGCCATCGCGTGACGCCCGCGTTTCGCCTTCGCCCGTAGCCGTGGCGGTTCGCGGATCCCCCGAGTGTGACCCGTAGGTGGATTTCAGTGCGCGGAGAGCGAGCCACTCTAAATTAAATATTGCGTGCTCGAAAAAAATGGCAGTCGTCAACATCTGCAGACCTGCGTGGAAAGGACCTCGAGTCACGCGACGGACGATCTCTCTCTTTCTTTCTTTCTTTCTCCTCTACTTCGCCATGACGATCGTTCCTCCCTTTTCACGTTTCGCGAGGTGTCATTGAACGAATTTCAGACTTGGCGTGCCTGCTTTCTCTCTCTCTCTCTCTCTCTCTCTCCTTCTTCCTCCTTCTCTTCACGCTCCGCCATCGCACGAGCATCACAGAAAAACAAATTATTCCTGCACGAAGAATGTCGCAGATCTTCGCGATTTCTCTCGTTCGAAACGCCGTCGAATCCCCAACAACGGAAGAGGGTCGGTAAACGCGAAGAGGACAGGACAACAACATTGTAAAATGGCGCGGAGTCACGCGATGGACGCTTACTACACTCGTGTTCGGCTTGCTTTCTTTCCTTCTTTCGCCCGAAACTACCGCGAGTTGTTCGCAAGATGCCACCGTTTCCGGTGTGCGACAGCTGTCCTTCGCCCTGTCGCACGACGAGGTCGACAACATTGACGAAGATGTATCGACGCCGTGTAAGCCTCGGATTTCTCGTTTGTGGCCGAAATGAGAAAGTGTTCACGAGAACGCCTACATGCGTGCGATGGAAAATTGATCGACGATTTTACTGCGATTAAAGATATATTACACTGTCAAATATTAAAGGATAGAATTTAAATCAATACTTTCAGTTAATAACATTTTGTTATTTTTAACCATCATAGGTGTCTTTAAAATTTATTATTTTGACACAAAACAGTATTATTTTATCCTCTATTGGTTTAGTTAAATTAACATTGTTTCAGTTGTCCACGCGGAAATTTTATATCATGAAGTTTAACTTGAATTTTAACTCAACAGATAAACCTGTAAGATAATTTGCATCTATCTTAATATTAACATTACTGAAAAAATAGAACTATTAATTCCATTAAATCTGTCTTTCAAGTTCGGAATAAACATTGGTATCGTCACGTTTCCAAATTTTTATATTTTACACAGAAATATCTTCACAAATATCGAGACATTAATTAATCTAAAGTTCTTTATGTTCTATCTCATGATCGAACTAATATCTGATTAAAGGGACGTCCATCGCAATTTCCTAGACGACCAATTACGAAGCCGTTTAATGCTGTCCGAGATAGCCGCGTTTAAAAGCGCGTATATACTTCGGAATCGCGTTTCGCCTCGCTGATGGGAGGTAACGTCTAGAGGAGACAAGGAACGAGATCTTTTCCTCTCCGTTATACTTTCACTTTCTCTTACGGCAGCCTCCTCCGCCGTGTTTTCCATTCCCCCGTCCCTTTGCCTGCCCCCCCTCGGTCGAGATTCACCGGGTGTACGACGCAGTCTCTCCGCCGTCTAGCCTGAAACCTAGGTATTATTTAGACTTTCACCGGTCAAAATGCCCACCTCTCTGGCTTATATATTTGTTATTTCTGCGTCCTTTCGCCTCCCTCTATCTCTTCGAAATGCATCGGTCGCTGCAATTGTAAGAATGAAACCATTGACTTATAACCCGTATTTATAGGCCCAAAACACAAAAATGACGATCTCTCTCTATTTCGAATACCTATAAATTCTTTTTGTGATTATATAAAGAATAAATATGCACCGTAAGTATATATTATGAAGCAGGAGAAAGGAAATTTTTTTCAGAAAATAGAAAAAATCAGAATTTAAAGATCAGTCTACAATCTTAAGAACCACTTTCGTTTGTAGAGAAAACATTTAATTTTGAAGAGCACTTATCAACCCAATCGCGAACCGTTACATCGGGAATCGATTCCACGATACTTGCGAAATACTTGTATATCCTACGATTAATACGGTGCCATCTTCACCGCTGCCGCGTTCTCCAATCCGTTCGCGATTCACTCGGCCGGCTAGGAGATATTTCGAGATCGCGGAACCACTTTCCAATCTCGCTCGCGAGAAAGGCCGTCGGCTCGTCTAGATTAATAGAGCGTGATCGGAGGAAGAAGGATCGATCGAGAGTTTGCTCGTCGTCGCGTCGTGTCTGGGACAATACGAATCGCAGCGGTCACGCACGTAGAAAACAACGCTCCGGCGAGGAGGCGTCTCGCCGTCGAGGACGCGAGACGATGATGATATCTCGATATAAATTTTGCAGACGATGACTCGTACCGTCATTGTTCAATCAGTCTGGCGATCGCGAAAAAAAGTTAGCGCTTAATTTGATCTTGTACCGAAGTGAAAGGCCTAATGAGAAATCATTAAAATCTCTGCCTGGAGACGAGAGACGCGCGTCGTATGTAAAAAGCAGTTCGGATTCGGATGCGCGGGCTTAGTAGGCCGAGGGGTCGAAAGAGGAGGCGAGGGGAGAGACTTCTTCATAGTCGAAGAAGAGGATTCGTGAAATCCAACGAGCCGAGCGGCCGGAACATCCTCGGCCATTTCGACAAAGGGAGCAAGAGGAGACTGCGAGGCTCTCGCACACACAAGCGCCGGCCACGTGCCAGGCAGGTGCGAGAGTGCATGAGGTTTCTCGAATAACAGTCGGCATTTATCTCCTCCCTTTCTCCTTCGCGGCGCGTCTCGGCCGCGAGTGGAGCCTCTTCCCCTTTGTTCCCTCTGCCTTGTGCATTTCGGCTTTCCTCCAGGTAAAGAAAAGAGAAAAAAGATAGGAGTTTGGACAAATAGCGCGGAGTTGAATCGCTTAGAAAACTTCCAGCCGGGGTCCCGGGGATCTCCGGGCCACTTCGCTGAAAGAAAACTAACGAGGTGGATTCGTGTATCTATCAAAGGAGAGGGATCACCGCGCGGGGCTATAGATCGTCCGGAACGAGGGGGGGGGGCAGAAGGGGGTTTAGGGCTCTATGCTCGATTCTTCCTGAATCATCGAGCATGAATTCGAGATACGTCAAGGCTCCCTTGCGGCCATCGGCCGCGTCGTCGTCGTCGTCGTTGGCTCGTGCTCTCGATTCGATCGATCGTATCATTAGCTCTGGGGGCGACGACACGGTGGTCGATACGGTAATACGTCGTAGTAGAAATCCACGCGCTTTATCCGGACGTACACAGAAACGATATCGCGCGGAAATGCCTTTCACTTTCATGAAAGTCGACGAGTCTTTCCCCGCTGATAAAATGTTAGGTAACTAAATTAAGTCGTTACGGGTGTCTGGATCGGTTCGAGGAGCAACTCTAGTGAAAAAGAAGAGAGAGAGAGAGAAAGGAGGAGGAATGTAATTTGCTAAATGTTCTGTAACGTATATTCCCAATGGATACTTTGTCAAAAGATATGCGACGCAAAGATGTCGAAAATCCAAAAGTATTATACGGATAAAATTATAATTACAATAACATTTGCAAAAACGTCTAATTTTATATGTAGATATAGTATACACGAAATATAATACTAAATTTTCACACTCGTTAATGAAGTAAATGCATAGTCGCATGTTTTGAAAGAAGTTTAACAACAAAGAGTATAAATCTGTAGATTATAAAATTTTAAGTCAAATTTCTTCAAAAAAGAATTTTAATTTTACTAAATAATAATGTAATTAGATACTGCATCCATTCGTGCATATCAATTTTAATATTGAGACTCAGAACATATACATAATGTTAAAAATAGAATTAAAAATATCGAGATATTCATAAAAAATAAAATTAATATAATTTGAATGAAACAGGGATTAAAAACTAGAGGCAGATGGAGGGCTCTTCGAAAGGATGACCTGGCGGGATGCTGAGGCAACATATCGCAGGCACAATGAATTTATTTCTTCATCTGACTCGCGGTGGCTCGGTCACGAAAAGGGACGGGCGCGTCGAGAGAGAGGACCGGTAAAAGGGAACGAGGCGTAAGGGCACGTCGCGACGCGAACGTACAAGAAGAAAAGAAAGTGTGTGGAGCGCGCGCGGGAAAGGAGGTTGGGACGCGACGGGGCAACATCTGCCGGGTGCAACAATCTCGAACACCTGCCGTCTGGTAGTCGCGTGCTCTCGCACCCCGGGGAACAGGGTGGTGGAATAAGACGACGACCGGACCGATCCTTGCCCTCGTAACTTACTCGAACGAGCCCGGGCGGCGCGCGTTAGGGGGAACGAGACCAGGACCGGTGCTACGTCGCGCTACGCACAATGGATCTGGCCAGACCGAATCGATTTCCAGCCAGTGTCTGGCTGCGATTGTCGTCCGCGGGATACGAGACGATGCCGCCAGATCACTGACACTCGACTGCACTAATCGCTTTTAGCCTTATATAGACGCGAAATAAAAACAAACGAGAAGAGTGCACACTAATTTCGCATTATCCGAACATCAGAAGATAATTTCTAGTATATTTCTAATAATAATGTAAAGACATTCTCTGAATTACTACCGGTATTGCCGATATGGCTAATAAATTATTATTATTAATCGTAAATAAGTCCTATATCACATATTTGATCTAAGAGAGTCTATTAAAATTAAGGAGTACAAATAACTAGATGGCCTAACTAGTTATAGGCTAGTGTAAATAAATTATATCGTCTCATATTATATTAAATTTTATCCGGTACTTGGGTAATGATGAAATTAGTTCCTTCCGACAAATAAAATAGAATAATATAATAATATAAATTATTTTGTGTATGGTTGCTTAATGAATAAAAAAGAGCCATATATATAACACCATGAAGACATAATAATTATTTTACAAAACTAATAAGCTGAAATTAAACTTTACGTATTTCTTTTTTACCAAGTACCTGCGCGCTAAAGTCAGGTTTCATCTCAGGTAATTACAGGTCAAGAAGCTTATTAGAAGCCAGACTATAAGATTACAAGGCTCGCAAATAAAACATCGTGACAATTATCTGAAAGTATTCGATTGCCCCGGCGCTCATCGCCTGCAACTCTGCGCAAGAAACTAGATCAAGTGGACGATCGATCGCTCTACTTTTCCAGCGCGAGCAAACGGCGTAATAACCGCTAAACGTATTTAGATAACGCTTCACTCGTGACGAAGGTTATTAGTCTATTAGCGGCCCGTTGTAGGCCAGCGAAGCGTCGTCGTTAGGTATCCCAAGGCCGGTCTCGAAAGCACGTTTTATTAATCGATTAATCAACCGCCAGGAACCCATCGGGTCGCGGCCGAGTCGCTTTCCCGTATTGCGACGGTAATGCGGGGATGACTATAGCTAATGGACACCCGGGCCCGATCAATGATTGCAAAATTACGACGACGCATGGATAATTCCCACTTTTAATCGGCCGTTATCGCGCTGATTAATTGCGACGCTAACGCTCTCGTGTCTGATTCGACAATTTTCTAGGAATGAGTCGCGCGAAACTGCTGGCTTAAATTTTATGCATCGCGCGAGGCACGCGAGTAACAAAATCACTTTACCCCAGACCCGCGTAAAAAACGTCTGAAACGACCTTCTATCCTACGGAGAGGGAAAGAGAGAAAGAGAGAGAGAGAGGGGGGAAAGGGAGAGGGAAAGGGAGAACGGAAAGAATTCCAAAGAGTTTTGCCCGCAGTTATAACCTCGGAAAATTACTTCTCCCTTCTTTAGACGCCCGGCGCTTTTATTCGCGCGACCTCCTTCTCGGCTTAGGTAGCCTCGCCGTGTGGCAGAACTTAATCCTGACCCTCGTCCACTAGGCCGTCACACATAGAAAGGCCTATGTATAATTATTTCGGTACTCGGGTCTATTATTATCGCACCGGTGTACGGGCAAAGTAGCGGTCGACGGAAATTTCGTTGCTCGCCGGTGCACCGGTGGGCGGCCCCTCTCTCTGTCTCTCCTCCCCGATAGGGAGGGAGGACACACATCGGAGCATCGCATAAGGGAAACTCATTACCGTAATGGCATCTACTCGGCGCAATAATCAATTTTCAATTTCCACGAGAGATCACTGCTATTTCCCGGTCTTTGCCTGGTCGGATGGGTAGCCGTCGTCACGCGACGAATCGCAATGGTCACGGGAAGACAGCTTTTCGCGAGGAAAGCATACGCGAAGACGAAGAAGTACTGAAGTACAGCAAACGCGCTTCACGTGATCTTTCCGGGAAACGCGCACGTGATTTCGAGGCTCCTTCCTCCTGCGGTTAACATGATGTTCTTTCTCTCTCTTTCTCTCTCTCTCTCTCTCTCTCTCTCTCTCTCTCTCTCTCTTTCTTTCTAAAAATACTAGGGCGGCGGGCGCATAAGACACGAAAAGCGCGACGCAGAATCTCTGACATCATCGGCATGCGCTCGGGATCGGCGGCGAGGCCGGTCGGTCGGGCGAGCTTCCGAGACGCTTTTTAAAGGCGGGTTCACGTTATTTTTAGAGGCATTATTCAGGCCAGGTGGCACTGATTTAGCAGTTGTATTATTGGTGTACCATGCGCGCGCGAGCCACACAGCGCAACGATGATGGTGGAAGAAAAGGAAAAGGGAGAGAGAGAGATAGGCATCTCATATAGATCGGATCGCGACAACTTTTCATTTACTAGGATATTGAGCATAATTAATTTATAATTCGTGCGTCAATTGCTTTTTCTGACGGCGTGAATGTCAGCGACTAAAGTTGCCGAGAATGGAGAATGACATCTCGGCAAATGGAAAATAATGTCGAGTAATGAGTGTCAAACTTAACGACTAAACAATGTCCAAATACGATATATTTCTACTTTTATCACGGGTGCATTTCTATTGCTAAATGCGCAAACTGTTACGTACTAATTCAAGGAAATCGAATCGTCAAACTGACGAGATAAAACAAGAGCGCTTATTTTTCTTCGCGGTAATTTCGCTTCGACCTCGATTTAAGGCAAATTGGCTGGTAGTTATCTATGTTAAACCGTTGTTTTCGCAACCCCTTTAATTTACGTAGATGCACAGCGTGACTTGGAAGCGATACACCTTTCCGTGCGCTCCGGTATGTGTGCCATATCCTTGCACCACACTCGCCGTGAGAAACTAGTTCAGTGAAACCTCGGTTGTAAACATCGTTGGAATCGAAGGTTGCATCCATTACTTAGGCCCATATTCGCAATATCGTTAACTCGAATCTCGTCTGAGGAGCATATCGGTCGAGAACGGAATGTCATATCTTGAGAGACACACGGACAGTTCAATAGTCACATTTCAATTAGAGAATTACCGAGACTTCACTCAACTGAGAAGTGGGAACGATTACTCATACGTGAAACTTGATTTCATGCCACTAATTCTGGCTCAAAACTATGTTAGATATTAATTATAGCAATCATTAATTTTAGTTAATGCAACATGAACGCGTTATACATATATTACATCATTTTCGGTAGAATTAAAAAAAACTAATAATAAATCTTTAATAATATAACAAATCATAATATATATACGTTTAAAATAACAAAGAAATAAACCAAACATTAAAAAGGTTAATTGTAATGATGCAATCCTATATGCGAGAAGCTGGAGCTACACTGAAAAAAGAATTTGATTATATTTACCAGTATTTGTTAACTATAACGAAATGCTTTGATGAAATTACGCGGCATTATCACTTAGGAATATGTGTCTAGTTCAGAAAATTAAAATCAATTTACAAGTCAAATAATTTTGTCATTCTCTATGTAAATTTTCTAGATGTGTTCAAGTAAATGTTCATTGAGTCATTGTCTTATAGTTGTCTTAGGCTTTGAGAATGTTTAATGAATAGACATTTATTTCATCCTGTCAGGCAATTGATCAGAGCTTACCTCGTGACGTACACGTTCGGGTTCGTTCATGCCAGATGACAGGTTAATTCTGAAGTTTCGCACCGCGAGGGGATTCTCTTGGGCCTAAATGAGAATGAACCTGGTTTATTCTCAGATATTTCGGACCGCCAGGAGTGTCTCGAGAATCCCTCTATCGCGTTTATTCCCGCTGAGCGTTTTCGATGTTACTCAGTAACGGCACTCCGAGTTGGTCTCGACGATGAGTCCATGTGAACAGCGTCCGAAATTAAGTCTCGGACCACCCGCAAACTCACGGTAGGACAAGTATTAATGTAATGTCCACACAGGTGCGGACACACGTCGGTGTTGGACGTTCACGTAAAAATAACGCCCGCGCGCTTTCACGGCGACGGACACTGACAAATTGAAAGATGATCGCCGAACGGGAAAAAAAGCCGCCCCCGGTCTGTCTGCGGGAGTAAATTTTCTTGTACGAACTCGTGAGAAAGAGAAGAAAAAAAAATAAAGCGCACGAGCGAGCGATCGCGCGCGTGGATCCTCGCAAGCGAGGAGCGCGGAGTGATGCTTAAAAAAATAATATCCGATGTAATCCCTTTTGTTGCGCGACGTTGACGTACGGGGCATGCGAGAGGACAATATTTTTATCGCGCTTATACTAATATTTTAGGAGCGTTCTCTCCTTGAGATTTCGCCGTCGGCTTCTCTCGAGCTGTCTTTCAGAAAGTGTCATTAAGCGAACATCTTTCCTCTCACACATTTCCTGCTTTGCACGGCGCATCTCTCAACTTTAATTCCGTCTCGGTTGAATCAAACGATTTTTCGATAGGTTGTGAGTATATAAATTAATATACATGAATGTCATCTCTTCGCTTGATTATGTCAAGAAGACGAGAGTCAAAGCACGGATAAAATAATAATCTCTGCAATATATTTTACAATGACAGCAAATTTTTATAATCGGAATTATTTAAAAAGTTAGAGACTTAATGTAATCAACATTAATATTTCTATAGATAAACGATGTGATCTCTTATGCATTCAAAATCTGCGTTAAATGTCTTAATGCATTAGTCCTGAATCGAATTACCATCGTTTAGACACGAGAAACGCACTCCTATCCGTCTCGTTCAATTTCACGAGCCGAACCAGTCACGTTATCGCGGAGCGAGTTGATAGCCCGAACGAAGTCACGGACGCTCTCGCGATTTCGCTTAACACCTATCACCGGCGGCCGTATCCGAGACGAGTGGCTTCCCGCTCCGAAATTAGCATAGTGCTGGCGATAATGAATTCATGATACATAATTTTCACAAATGCGCGCTGTAACGTCGCGCGAACGCAACGGTTATCACTCTTATGCTGAACACCCATATATACCTGGGAATCCGATTAGTTCTCCTAATAAACACACGTATCGCGCCGTTTAATGAGCACTGACAACTCGTTCGATAAATCGCGGTAACGCGGCTCGCAAGCTGAAAGAATATATATTTTATTGCTAACACTATTGCAAATGCTTATTTCGAGCTTTCCTAATATATCTAATAAAGACAAAAAGAGATAACTTTTCATTATTATAATTTTCAAAATAGAAACTTTGATATCTTTTTTCCCGTCATTTTTTTATTAATATATACTACACATATACGAGTATCGTTTTTCTACGATATTTATTTTATATATATTCATAACATTTAAATATATGTACATAATAAACATTTATCAAAAAATGATACTCATGCTAATTTTATTTAGCAATAAAAAGAAAGTTACGATCGGCTCGGTGTTCGTTGTCTCTCGTTATTTTATGCGATCATCCGACACTAAATGTTTCTCACCCCCTTACCGTCGACTGATGCAACATCAAGATGTCCGTAATAAAACATGGGGCTCCTTCCTTTCGTCACCAAGTTGCGCTCGGACCGCGTGGAGGTATTAATTCCGTTTACACGAACGGTTGAGTCATGCCCCCATCGTTGCAGATAAGCCACTTTCTAAATGCATTGGTGCCGAGACCATAAATAGCCCACAATGACTCTATCCGCCATGCAATGGGAACGTACCAACTATACTCCGCTGTCCGACGATTTTTGTCCCAACGCCCGATAGACCCCGTTCAAGACACTTGGCTGCTTATGGCGTTATACGCGCGCGTATATATCCATTTCAATTCGCGACATATTAAGTGCTCGTTAAGCGGCGTAACATCGTCGTGCAGAAAGCTTCCCGCGCACGGAATCCAAAGTCCGCCGCTGAAGGCTTGTTTACATCGCGCTATTTTTGTCGTTCTATTTATGATTTGAGAAATCCGTGCCGGCGCGGAATAAGTATGCGAGAATGAAGGAGCGATTCATTAATCGATGAAATCATTTATTCGCCGCTAACATTGCGACACGGTGTAAAACTCGATATACTTAGTCGATCTTATATATTATCGTCAACAAAGTTTGTATTTTGTAAACAGGTTTCGAGATTAATGAGACGATTAACGGGCGACGCGCAAAACGTTCTCAGATAGCAATTATCGTCAGATGTTTTCGATGATACATCAAGCCCGTGAAACTGGATTTCAAAACGACTTCTCGTGTTTAGATCGGAGCAGCGTGGAGAGCGCGTTGTAAAAAATCGCATTAATAACGACAGGACATGGGACGATCGTTTGCCCGGCCCGTAATTTATTAGCGTATCGTTTCGAGAATGAATTTCTGAAAAATCACGTCCGCCTTTGACTCCGCGGATTATAAATAGCTCGCGTACATGTCGGCGTGTGCGTTATAATTCGCAGTTTATTTAAATACGCAGCCTTCGAGCTACAAACTAGTTGTGCCATTAATCTGAGCGCACAGATACGATAAATAGAACGGCAGAGAGATACCTCTCCGTTAATCGACACCGATAAATAATTCTATGTATCTTTACGGGTGTATTAGGAACCGTGTTAGTCACCAAACGGCGACGCACCGTCATAATTTCGGCGAGTTTCGGATTTCCTGCTGTTACAGTCGTGCGAAATTTCCAAGTCGGATCGCACGAGGCATCCTACACGTGGGATTTGCGATCGGGGTCAAGAGAGATGCTTTATCGCAAATGTTTGTCAAAGGACATATATCTCGCGTGTTTACGGAGGCACGCGCGATTCTTCCGCCAATACGTGCAAATTACGAAATACGTGTTATCGTCAGGCGTGTACGCGGCGGGAGATCGCGGGAACGGGGATATCAAAGATATTTCATCGAGGGAATATGTCCGTCGTGTAAGTCTCGCGCAACCAAGTGTCTCGAATTTTCCGCGTGGTGCAATATCGCCACGGCGCCAGCGATGGCGACCACGAGAGTCCCAGTGAACGCGTGTACTACGCGGAGCCTACTATAATTGCGGTACTTGTGTACTGTAATTTCGTCATGGCGCACTATGTAATTCCCCTCGTAAATTACGGTACGCCTGAAATCTGAATTATCATTTTTTTCGTATCGCCACTTCTTCCCCCGTCTCGAAAAATATTCACTCCACCTCCTCGCGCATACATGCCGATTATCGATCGGTTTATCGATTTCTTCGAGCAATTTCCGTTTTGTTATCTCGCTGCCTCGACTACGATTAATAATCGGCAAGGTTAGCCGCATCCCTTGTATTCTGCGTATCTCTGAGAAAGCTACCTCTCTCTCCCTCTGAGTAATTATTCAATATTAAGTTTGTTTGCATAATTCGAAATACCGTAATTTTCTACCTGTCGGGGTGTATAAGAATATCGTCGTCGTCGAGAGAGAGCATGCGTGTACGTCGTCTCCGACACCGCCGACGAGCGAGAACGGTACTCGAAAAACGATCACGCGTACACACGTGCGTCGTGTTCGTGGACGTATCGAGGTGCGGCGTGAGTCACTCATTCATGTCTGGGCGAGAGAGTTGGTGTGGTGACGGCGGCGACGGGACGTCACACGATTACGTAAGATAATGCGTGTACCGTACGGGGGAGTCAGTGGGGGATAGCAGCAACGAACAGAGAAAAAGAGAGCGAGACTCACGCTCTGGGAATGCAGGCCTTAAACAACCGACAATAAGCGCGAACGCGGGAATTCGCGGCCGTGTTTTAGAATTCGACCCTCCGGGAGGAAGTACCGAGTTAAAGAAACGGTAACCGCCGCCCTGAGTCTCTATTCGTCTCCCATTGAAGTACGGCGTATCTTCCTCCCTATTAAACATCACAAGAAGCGCGTAATTGTCCGTATCGTTCATTTCATGCAACGAAACTTACACAAAGCTTTCTTATCCTACAGTTAGCACTCTAATTGAAGCTAAAACCCTTTTTTTAGGAATGTTAATTCGACATTTAATCGTTTAATATGAAAATTTCGAGACCAGATGACTTCAATCTAACGAATAAATCATTTTTATTTAGAGAAGAAGAACAAATGCGATTATTATTAAATACGTGCATATAAAATATAAACGTATTCGCAATATGTAACTATGTATTTCAACTAAAAGCTGTCTCGAGCTCATTCAAATAACTTGCGTATGACTATCATAAAGTAGATATCAATGTAATTTCTTATGTAATTTCTCAAGGTATTCTTGAAATGACATACCACGCAAATGTTATGTACGCTTCGCTGCAGATAGAAAATTTTCCAAGTCATTAATTAAAGGCTTATGCATGCCATTATCATATACATATTTAAAGAAAAAGAAGAAAAATCACGCAGCAAAAAAGCTATCTGGAACACATAATATAACTATGTTACACAACAGTTCTACCGTGACCGTATGTTAATCAAGAAAATAGTTGTAATCTCGTCAGGAACAAGACAGCCGCTTAAAATATGGCTTCGGCAAAAACCAGTTCAAAGTTTGCAACTCTAACACTTGAGACCGTCGCGTTATGCGGTTCTCATCTTCGGCGCAGTTGAGTAACCGCTAAGTTCGCCTTGGATTGCATCAAGGGTCGACCGCCGTCGCCGCCACCAGCCAATTAATGCACTTTTAATGAAACGATTGCGTGCCCGTCGCCTCACGCGTTATTTTTAGATAGCGCCGGTACCAGAATAAATCTCATAGAATCTACGGGGCAAATTAAGAGCAATTAAAGCGACTCGTAGCCAGCCCGGCTCGATCCGTTCACGTCTTTGTCTTCCGTCAGTTCCTGCCTCATTTTCGCGGCGAATGAAACAAGACGCTCGGAGCTCGTGCTCTCTCCCGCGGTAATTCCTTACGTAATAAACGCGGGAACGCGTGCACGAGGTCAAAAGCATCGTTATAGCGTTGCATAGAAAGAGCGTGAGTCACGTAACATCTGAAAACTTGTAAACAGATCTTTGTGAAAGACCGCTACGATTTCTTTTAATCTGAAAATAGAGATTTAGATTCCGAGATTTCGCATTTGTATCTTTCCCACCCTTCCTAAATCCATCCCGTGTGCGATCGTCTATCAAAAATATTTAAGTTGAAGAATTATTCACACAATATCCGATAATAATATTCACTAAGATTTAATAAAGCTCCTGGAAAAATTATATGTCGTATTCTAATATCATTACGTGTGCTAGAATGTGACGGGTACAAGCGAATGTTTTGTTTCGTTGGTTTATCGTCTATCCGTGCACGAAATTTCATTGTCTCTGCGGTAATAACGGAACGGGGGGGAGCTTCGTGTTATCCATGTTACGAGGGGTAATATGAAAAATCGGCCCGCGACCCCTCACGGGTTACGGGAAACCGTACATGTCGCCGGATTCTAGGGGGTTGGCAGAACGCCTTCGTGAGAGGCCTAAACCTTTCGTGGCATGCGAGGGGCAGAGAGTAGAAAATGACGAGTCATTCGATTTTACGGCTTTACGGATAACGCGTCTGCTGGTTACGACTCGGAACGAAATATCACAAGAAGAGTTTTTTTTCCCTGATGTATGTGTTACGTCTTCCTTGCGATTCGATATCTCGAATTTCTTCACTTTGTATGTGCACAGCCATGTACACTAGATGTCATAAAGATAAGCATGTTGATGGATGGCGCCTTATGATACGTTGCTTGCCATTTAATTCTGTTAAAACGATAAATATTTTACATTTTCGTCTCAGCAACATATAAAATCGATATCTACCGGATATTTATTCCATCTACGCATCACTATATCGAAAAGTTCGTAAATTTTAAGTCAATTCTAACATACATAAAAACAGCGTTTGGAAAATAAATTCACTTCAAGTTATATGCTGTCACACAGATCTTATAGCACATATTATAATATTTATAATAGATTCATGTATCTAAATATTTGTGTTAATACCTCCGTATAAAAAAAAATTATTTATTTTATAACTGAAAAAGCTAAACTTTTAACTCTTCCATGGGACATCACGTCCAGTCGCAACTTTAATTAGATGAGGAGACTGCTTCTTGCCGTGAGAACACGAGTTTCTCGGTTGTGTTAGGCGCATCATGCATTCATACACGTTGTAGCGTTCGTAAGTACATTCATCCTTTATTTTCCGAATTATATGCATACACACGAGCGTTTCTTTGTGCTTTTGTGCTTCCGTTAGCTACGAATTTCGCGATAGAGAAAGCAACGAGTCAGCATAAAGCGAAGTAAGCGGTGGGCAAGATTCGCGTAGGCCGCAGCGAGGAAAGTTGTTCCTTATGTCGGAGTTTGTCTCGCCGTCGCGTAGAAACTTGGACTTCATAGCTAAGCGATGAATTGGCTCGGAGGCACTCGCGCGAGTAGACGCGTGATAAACGTCACTCTTGTTAGCGCGCTCGGTGCCGTTCTACTGTT
The DNA here is from genome assembly GCF_030848795.1 of Temnothorax nylanderi. Taxonomy (NCBI): domain Eukaryota; kingdom Metazoa; phylum Arthropoda; class Insecta; order Hymenoptera; family Formicidae; genus Temnothorax; species Temnothorax nylanderi. The sequence goes on along the minus strand of NW_027249098.1, from coordinate 487,547 downwards.
ACTCCCACGACCTCGTCTGCGACTCCACATGGAAAATTCTTCATTTCCCAACACCCGCTCGCGAGACTATTTCCCTAAGACAATGCAACTCTCTCTCGCCATTTCTCTTCTTATTTAGCACGCGCGTAATCAATTTTCTTTTAATCCTTCTCGTCATATGCGTCCCCGTCATTATACCTACGAGTTTATGTAGTTTTAATTGTCCCTATCCAATTACATATCTTCCCTATCGTATATCCCACTTTCCATTTTCTCTCTCTAACAAATTCTTTTCGCATTGCGATAAACGTGCCCTTCTCTTTTCCTCCCACGTTCGGTCCTCAAGGCCACTATCTATACCCGCCCCGGCGCGGCGGTCCCCGCGAAATCTCTAATGCAGGATCCGGATCGGAAATGCGAAAAAGTGCGCGCGCCCCGCGCTCGGTACAAATAAGGCAGCGTTGCATACCTACACACGGCGGCTCCCACATATCGCGGCGTCGTGCACGCCGCGGCGTGTACACGAAACTACACACCGACGACGACTTCCTCTCACGGATCCGCGAATCCATGAATGGTCCGTGGGCTATCAATGGGCCGCACGCTGCTACCCACACGCACTCGACAGGGCCCTCTCTCCCTCTCTCCTCCTCCGCCACTTCCTCCTCCTCCTCTTCCTCCCGCGTGCATGCTCGCGCTCTCACGCGATCGCTCGCGCGGCTACGACGTGTTGCGACGACCAAGGCGACGATGCGTATGCACGAAATTACACCGCGACCACGTTACTCTTTTCTAGTTTCCTCTGCTTCTTTTTTTCTCTCACGGACGAGCGCCGAGCAACTCGCCGAGAAGAGAAAATCGCACGCCGGGTTACGACCTCGTCGTTGCGCGACCGTGCGTGCGTGCGTGCGTACGATACATGCGTATTATTACACGAAGGGAGAGAGAGAGAGCCCGTCGTCCTGGGAAAGACTTTCTCGGGGACGTGCGAAAATCACCTAGATCGCGCTCCCGAATATAAAATAAAGCTCACCATGCGATGGCGTGCCGTGCTTCTTGTATCACTTCATCGTCGGTTGCACGTTTAATATGCATTATTCCGGTACCTGATTCTTTTTCATCCTCCCGCGCGTCTCGTCCCATCCTCCTTTAGATAATTGTACGCGATATTTGATTTTCGATAGCATCGTCGGACTGAATTTACATTAATTTTACTGTATCTCCATAGCAGTTACAATCTCTTAATTACAGAACGCCTCATATAAAATTTAATGCGTACGTCGTAATTACATTTCGATATATTATTTATATAAAAAGTAACTGTGCCGTAAAGTACAACCGAGCTGCATTCGTCGCGCATTTAATTGGAACTTGACGAATTCACACAAGACTTTCCACGATCTCGTATGGAACGCTCGGAAAGCGGCAGGCAGGCACCATCCGACGATTCTCCAATTTCATTCTCGCGAGATACTTTCGGGAGCGTGTTTCTCGCGCGGACGAAGCGACGACGATTAAAACGCCCGCGCGCAGTTTATACCGCAGCGAATATAAGCCCGTATACGGGCATATTCGAGAAAAGCGGCTACTCCCGAGGGAATTTATGGTTTCGACGTTTCTCACAGCGGCCACCGCGAACCCGACTCTAACTCACACCTGCACGTTTCCCGCTTCTCTCCTTCCTCTCTCCTTTCTCGCGTTCCTCGCGGTACTGCCGTACACACCGTGTGCGCGGGCGGCGCGGCGGTCAAATCGCACGAAAGGAGTAAACGAGAGCCATAAATAAAGTCGGCAATATTGTCCGCGCGCACGATGCCCGTCTGATACAATTTTCGGACGAAATAAGCGCTGCCGGCCACTGACGTTGTTGACGTAAATGACGTGCCGATGGAAATTCACTCCGCGTATTCACGGATTCCTTAAATATTGATGCCGGCACGGAGGTGGCCTCGATTATCGCATATAGCTCGGCCTAAGCATTTCGTACGCGCAACGTCGTCGTGAACGCGATGATGTCTGAACGACGATAATTTAACTATACATGACAACGGCGCGTTCAACGGCCCAACGATGGAAATTGCCTGCGTGTCAACACCTCAGGCGGAATAATAAAGTAACCTATTGCCGTAACGGAATCAATCAGGCTTATTCAAATGACGAATTATTTATGCAAATGACGTGGGTTATCGCCAAGTATTGACGTCAAAATAGACCTTAGACTCTCTCGAGGTATGTGAATGAAAGTCGTATTCCACAAATAATATATATTATACCTCTAACGTCGAGGGTTCTAATTATTTCCTCGGGGTATCCCTTTTCCGAGTCCCGGTAGCGTTTTACGAATGCATGAATCGAATTACGTATTTGCACATACGTTAAGCGTATTGTGCTTTCTAACGACGTCGTTGACAATTTCCTACAGTCCGAGCGGACGAGCTATTAATAGCGGCTTGTTATAGGTATCCGCGCTCGGTAATTCGGCGCCATTTGTTGCCGCATTAGCGTACTTTCTACTTGGCATTCGCCTTATAGTACGCGTTGTCCGGTGCGCGACTTCTTACTCTACCACGGGTTTCTCTACGGGGCAGGGCGTTTGTACGCACTGCGGTACGCCTTTATGGGAACCCCGCGGCACGCACATCGCTTGTCATTTCATGGGAATGACGCGACATGATAAATGACACCGTCGATGCCCACGAAGCGCGCCCTGCTCCGCACACGCGCATCCGGATTGCACGAGACAGTAGAGAGAAAGAGAGAGATCGCCTAGGCGCCGGACCTAAGGCACTCGTCTAAGGTCTAAGGTAATCTTCGGCACGACCCCAAGTCTTTTTATAGCCTCCCGCGACGCGGTATTCGTGAGGATCAAAGCCCGCCACGAGACGCCACGAGGAGGCCCCTGGAAGTACTTTATATGGTCGGATGTGTCATGCCGTGCCGCACACTGCGTAAGATAGCGCATCCAGCCGCGGAGGTTCTCAATCGTGGGCGCCCCTCGAATGCTTTACCGTACGATGTTATGATGAAACGGCATTCTATAAAATGATATATGTTACTATAGACACATAAATAACGATTTTCGAATTTGGATTACATTACACAGACGTAACGACACAAGTTATTAACCGATTGACAAATAATTACTAATAAAAAGTTAGGTAAATTTCCATAGAAAATTTTTGCCATGTTTTCCCTGTGTCTTATGCCTTTTCGTAGTCTCCAGAACTTTAGAGTGTAACTACAAGGGATCACGTTTCGGTATCTGATTTCTATTAATAAAATTCAACAAGATCGCTCTAATGGACCCCAAGAATGTCGTCGTCAGCGCGTTCACACGGCTCCGCGCGTCAAATCTCGGGCGGGCTGCGACTACGAAGATTTATCACCGGATAAGAAACGTCAAAAACGCGGAAAGGAGCGAGGAGGGAAAAAAAGGGAGGAGGAGAAGAAGAAAAAAAAAGAAAAGACGGAGGCGCGGGGGAGAGGCGAGAAGCGGACGCGCGCGACAGCTGCGCGTCGTCGACGGCAGCAGGGCGTTGATCCTTAATCCAGGTTGAGTGTATATTCGAAGATTTCGTCGCGGGATCCTACGCAAACAACCGGGGTCTTGCCGGTGCGATCGCGGGGAGAAAGGTGGGCCAGCCAACACTGCCGGATGATAAACTGTCGCGTTGAGTTCGCCGGGGACGAACGGGGGCGGACGAGGGCTGGTGCCATTATTGCCGTGAATGCTCGGCTGCGACGTCGATGTAGCCGCTGGTAGGCTAAAGGTTCTCCTCGGAGAGCCTCTCTTATAACTTCCAGGTTGCGACACGCGTAACGCGTCGGTCGAAGCCGCGAGACGACGCAGATGCAAAAACTCGACGCGGAAATAAGAAAGACGGAAACGGCAGATTGCTTTTGATTAGCCCAGAATGCCGGCTTGAGAAATCATCTCGCTCCTTGCGTTCGATACAGCAGCGGCCGTATTTTACCAGCTCTAAGGAAGAATTCGTGAAAGGTGAAATTCGGCTGTGTTTCGTTTCTTCACGGTTGCGCGAGGTAATTAACGAAAATTCAAGTTATACGCAAAGACCTTGTTCTTCTCTGACTCATCCTACGTCATCCAATTCCGCGTAAAACGTGAAAAGCAGATTGCGATCGACTGCAGCTGTCGGCGCCAAGTATCTGGCCGTAATATACGCCTGGAATATCTAAACCATCGCTTTGCTAGGCAAGTTTAAGTAAACAAAGCAATGAGAAGCAACGACTACTTACTGTTTGTCTACTTGGCTTGCGCATATAAAGTGATGATTTAGATAGGCTACGTGTAGACCGTACGTCGTTGCCTACACGTAGACGTCCGCCGGTAGACGCGAAGTTACCGTAGCAATTTGTATTCATTCATCGGACGAGGCTTCAACTGCGTCGTCGGTTTTGCGGACGACGATCGGGCGCGCGATGGCGCGTTTCGCCGTCGACGAAGGGAGCGTATCGTAGGTATCGTATCGTATCGCCGATACGCAAATTGCGGTGGAATGCGTCGTGCCGGACCGACGCGCATTAAAACGTGGGAGTATCCGGATCCCGGAGTTTTCCTACAAAAAAAAAGTCGCGGCCGCCAGCCCCGTTCCCGCCGCCGCCGCCGCCGCCGCCACGCCGCCGCTCGCCGCTCGCCGACGGGGGAATGCGGGAGACGCGCAGAAAGAGAGAAACAGATCGTCGCGACAATACCACCGGAAATTGACGTTTCCATTGCATAATGGCGGACTTCCGCTTCCCCGCTAGGAATGACTCCGTCCGGCTTGTCACTTTTGTAATGGCCTTTAAAAACCTGAATGGCGAGCTCTAGTCTACACGTCGTACGAGTTAGGTGGAGCCACACACTCACTGTTGGTCGCACCCATTCAAGCATGCGAGAGAGAGAGTTGAAGGGAGACAGAGGAACGTCGGGAGAGGAAGCAGAAAAGGAGGAGTTCTCGTGGTAATGGGATCGATCGATCCCGGGTAGCAGGAAGAAGATTTCGGTCGCGTCTCCTCGAAGTCGGAGATTCGCCGCGTTTTATTTCCGCGCGATTATGTCATTGCCCATTAACGTCGTCCTCCGTGCTGTGATGAGACTTTGGAAAAATAATATTCCATTTACTGGAAATTTCGTTCCTTTTTACATTAATTTTCTTTTCGGACAGAAGAAGAAACGTTAGATTGTTGATACATTACACAGAGGCTACATTACACAGAAATGTAATAAAATGATATTTTCAGAAATATTAAAGGATGCAATTTAAACCAGCACCTTGAGTTAAATAACATTTTGTCTATTTTTAACTACCACGTGCGCTGAAATTTATTATTTTAACACAAAACAGTATTATTTTAACTTCATTAGTTTAGTTAAATTAACGATATATTGAGTAGGAGCAGTGGCAACCTAGGAATTATTAAAAATGATTTAAATTGAGTATAATTTGACACTACGAATTTAACAGTGTACATTAACACATTGTACATATCTATATAAATCAATCAAATCGATGAAGCACAGCAGGGAATAAAGATTCGACGAAGATGTATGAATGTTCTACTTCGTCCGCCTCATTACAAAATCGCTATTGCGTAAAATGTAAGAAAAGAGCGGCGTACGTAAAGGCACGTTAATTAACACAGCTGGTTACCTACGTTTGACGAAACTATGTTAATTTACACGGCCCGTTCAGGATGTATTGAAAAGAAATAGAGAGAAATAATGAAGGGACAGCCTCGGTCTGGTCTTCGCGATTAATTAATAGTCCGCTACCAAGGCTCGTTAACCTTGTGACATCATTACGGCTGATTATTCGTGAGGTATTCGTGTCTGATTAAACTTCGAAGGGACCCACCGAGACTTGACAGTTCGAGCGTCGGCGATCCAAACTCGTTCGCGTGGGATTAAGAACGATCGATTCACGATCCGGTCGGCCGGCCGACGAAGGCGTAATATGTCTAACGAGTAAGTAACGACCAAGTAAGCCGGTGAAATTCGCGTGGTTGCGTGCTGCCGACGCGATGCATCCGGATACGTGCATGCGTTCGCCATTCGCCATTCGACCGAACCGTCCACCGAACCGAGACGGTTCGACGGGCACTTCCGCGTGGGTGACCGGTTCTGATCACGCGCGCGCGCAACGCTACTTTTGCTTTTTGGCGAAAACTCGAGAGTCGTGTGCGTCGCCCGAGATCGAGAATTTCTTCGCCTCGGGTGTTGGTTGGTGGACCAAGCCGCGCCGCGCCGTCGTTCCACCGAGGCCCAGGGTGTGTTGCCGGTCTATTCAGAGCCGGCGTGCCACCTAAAGTGACACACAAAGGCGACCGCGCGAGCTTGGACTACCGGTCAGGTCATAATAAGGAAGTACGGACAATGCGAGGAACTTCTTTTCGTCATACTGCGCGCCGGCGGTTCTCAATCGCGTGCATACCCGTACACGAATGCGAGAGATTTTTTAGCGAGCGAGGTAGCGAAATGGAAATCGTTTTCGTGCGGCGCGGCTCGGCGTGGCTCGGCGCGGCGCTCGAAGCGACGTAACGCAACCGCAACAATGTAGCGTGTCAAGTAGTCGGCAGTATAGCATTCGTGGGACACGATATGTTGTTTACGCGTAATTACGGAAATTGTGAAAGAATGCACTGGACTCTCGCGCGTACCCCAGTGGCTTAAGTCTCTGCTAATGTAGGATTAAAGCGAAATAATAATGCCGAGGGCTTCGGCGAGCCTCAAGAGCACGCGATGGAAATACGAGAAACGATCGCCGAAAGTGGCGAGTTCCGGTGCCGGCGAACAGTGTTCGGGAGAGGAAAGCGAGCGGATCCGGGCGCCTCCGCGCAACTCTGATGGAACTCGATCCAAAAATAAATAAGAGTTCATCAGTGAGCGGACTGAGCTAAATGAGCTTCTGCGAAATCCCTCGGAAGGGCGCGCACGCAATCGTGCGCCGCACGCGAAAAGTACAGACGTATGTGTGTGTATGTGTGTGAGTGTGCGGGTATATACTCGTGGATCCCGGTCTCTTATAGGTGGTGGAAAAACGGTGCGGAATGCAGCACCGCGAGACAGCGTAGGCGGTGGTGCTCCCTCGCGGGTCTCGTTTGTCGGAGTTCACTTCTGCTAAATCCTCGTAGGTGCGGGTGATATTAGAGCGCGAAAACCGATACCGGTCTGGTCGGAATTTGTAATCGGGAATCGTTACTTCTAGGCTTTCCCGTACCCACGCACGAGAAACACGAGCCGCACCATTTTTAGACTAATGACGTAAACGAGGCGTTTATTGGCGATTCGAACATTTCTAAATTTATAACTCGCTGAAATAAATAAAATGTATAAAATTGTTTATACGCTTTTTAAATTTTTATTCCTTTTCTCAATTTAGAACGATACCACAAAAACTTAAAAAGATATAATTTTATAATAAAATATTTGCGCAATTTGTAATATATTGTTTAAAAATACTGTATGATTTGTCGCACTTATGAATTAACCATCACAGAAACAAAATCAGTATAAAAGATCGACGGTAACTTTTATAGGTAGATTTTAAAAATCTTTTCGTGCGAGCAAGAACTCCAAAATGTATCCGAACCACGGCGAGATTATTTGCAAGGGGAGTTCTTTATTTGCATCGAGAATTCAGGGTATAAAAGTCGTAACATTTTCGCACACTCACTTTCGAGCTCCTCAGGCCAGAAACAGCCATAATTACTTAACAGACGAGAGTTCGTTTCGAGGCAACTGGTTGTGAATGGAGCTTTATGCGAGCCTCGAACGCAACGCCGTGTGTGGTGCGACGCATTCCTGTCCGCATTCTCTCCCGTCGTCTTCTCTTTCTCTCCTTTTCCCTGCCTTTCTCTCTTGATTCGGACATAACCGACGGCCCAATCTCTTTTCTTTCAGAGAAAGGGAGAGATAAAGGGCAGCATGGGAGCATGAAGAAGCGAGAGAGAAGGAACGAGATGGAAGGCCCTGTCCAAAGGCGTTTTTGTTCATCTCTTTCGATTCCTGGAACAAGCTGGTTCGCACCGGACCCCACGGGGTCCAGGCAATGTTTCAATTAGAGACGAGAGAGAGAGAGAGAGAGAGAGAAGAGGAGAGAGAGGAGAAAAGAAAGAGAGAAAGAGCGAGGTGTGTTCAGTGAACAGGCCCTTAAAGGAAGCTCAAGCCTTTAACCGTCGGCGTTAGACGGTTGGCCCGCCCAGTTAGGATTAAAAGGCTTTGACGAATTAAGAGGTTCAGAGCTTAAGAGATGTGACTTTTAAAATATAATCGCCCTACAAGGGCGATTTGAATACGTTGAAAGGTATGCGCTTCATTGCTGTGATACGTTAAGTCAATTAAAAAAATCGGTGAGAGATTGTAAACGCTGAATACTGCTTTCTATCATAAATCTGACGCTTTAACAATCTCCGGCGTTGCTCTCGGTTTTATTAGCGTCATGCACTGTTCAATTCATAATATTAAATTCTAAATTTGAGTTATTTTTAGCCATTCCTATAACCAGTCGCCTACTCCTACTCAGTATGTTAATTTAACTAAACTAATAGAGTTAAAATAATAAGTTTCAGCACACATGGTAATTAAAATTAATTGTTATTTAACTCAAGATATTCGTTTAAATTTCATCCTTTAATATTTAACAGTAGTGTAGGAAGTTCCGATTCGCACTCGAAAGACCAACGTGATTACTCGATAATTTCATCCGTCTCCGCAAGAAAATGCGAACTTTGTGTCTATGTGTCGCCGTCCAGTTTCCAGCCCTTGAATCTTTTTTCGTACACAAACACAGGATCGTATAACGAAGAATTCTCGACTCCGACTCCGACCGCGAGATTTGCGTTGCTCCACTTCATTCCAAGCTGTTTGCGCATTTACCAATGTCGCGGGTACACAAAGGTGTCGAGTGGCCTATACGGGAACTGTGAGATCAAAGCTCGTTACGATGGAAGCCAAACGGTGGCATCCGGAGGGAGATGCAGACGAGGGAGTGTACAGCCGGGTACAAGCAGCGGTTACAGGGAGATTGCATTCTGCCTGGCAGGAAGACATGGGACCTTCGTGCGGTGAATAATTCTCTAGCAAACCTGTACAGGTGCTCCAAATGCTACGATGATACATTTGATGCAAGAAATGTATCCCTCGTCTATTTACGTGCATATTGATATTACATTTACTAATGAAAGAGATTCTCTTGATGTTTTATAAAGAAAAATATCTAAATGGCATTAATAAATATAATATAAGTTTAGGTGTGTAAATTGCTTCTTTAGTTAAATTGGTCTCTTTAAATAATATGACCTTACTAAAAAATATATATATTATCTTTATATAAACTATAGATAATTTTATATAAAAAAATGTTCTATATATTTGTTGCTTAGAAGCAAATAACGTTTAGATGTTATCATTTAAATGCTTGCCTCATTTATTTTCGGAAAATATCTATTAATTATACTATAATAATTAATCTCATAATTATTAACATAAAAGCAGTTTCTGAAATATTAATCGTAATTTTTAACACACGTAATGTGTACATTATAACACGTATAACACGTAAAATATCTTTTAATACGCGTGAAATATATTTCTGATAAAAACGGCATAAAAACGGCACGTATTCCTTTTCCGCGCGAATTTCCGCGAAATTGTGCGTCGTTGCTTCTCATTGTACCTTATTTCTACGCTATGTTCTGACATTTCGCTACCGCATAACGGGAGAAAGTCGGATAAAGATGAGACGGGGAGGAGTTTAACGCGTGCAGGGCGAAGTAATTTTGGGGATTCGAGTTTCCACGGTCCGGCATTGCGAGATGGATAGGCTCTTTTCCGTTGGATTACCAGCATGGTTCGAGCTCTTTCCATTAACGTCCAGGCTCCGTGTCGTGCCGCGTCGGGACCCGGCGATTCTTACCGGGGGTTTTCGGGTGGGAAAATAAGGAACGAGGCAAAAAAGCGTTTCGTGATCCCCGGGAGCTAAGGGCGAGCGAGGGTGGCTGTTGGCGCGCGTATTCGTCGATTCAATTCAGATCAAAATCGCGGCACGTTGATACAGAGACGATCGGTCGGTCGGCCGGTCGTACGCTAGCTGCATCACGGTGAATGGCCCATTATTTCCTCGAGAAACGAGGGGTCTTTCGGATTTAGGACAAGATGGACGATAGGCACGATGATGCGAACTAAGACGGACTGTGGCTGGGCCGATGACGTCGTCGATAACAATCTTGTCGTCATACCGATCCGTTAACGCGACGTGACCGAGTTTCACGCTCGGCCATGAGTGTGAAGTTCTGCTTTGGGAATGCCGGCATATCTTTTCGTTGCCGAAAACGTTTCCCGAAGTTATATAAATCTCTATTTGCGAGAAATCGTAAATCAGTTTACGATTTTACATATTTCTGTCTCAATCATGACTTAAGTCTTTTTTTCGGGATATAACGTATATACGGACATGTCTGTGAACTGTGAAATTCGCTGTTACTGAAGCACTACTTGGACGCTTGCGACGAGCGTTTGTATCCGGCGAAAAGGCGATCGGCGACATTCTAAAAGCGATCAGGACGCATTGCTGCAAGGAAATCTCCCTCGTCTCGTCGCGCACCGTTTTCCATTTCGAGTCCGATAGTTGCGGAACGGAGAGACGCGACGCGGTCCGTATTGCGCGTTCCATTGAATGAAGATAGACCACAATGCATCCCGAGTTTCCAGACGTTCCAGGCCGGGCGAGCGGATGGAGATGGACGTCGATAAGTCGAGGGGGATTCGAGACTGCGATACCCTCGACGATCGGTGAACGGTCACGTTTTATTCCCAGAGATAGCGTCGCCTCGTGGGACCTTGAGGTGCCTCGAGGTTATCTGAGAGCGAAGAAATTTGTCAAAATCCGAGGATAGCGTGCGAGAATCGCGTCGAGAACAATACCGGTCGATGAACGCATGTATAAATGAATTTTGTTTCACTAGTTTCATTAGTTTTTTGACAAATGAGTATTTTTCAAGGGCCTCTAAACGAGATGTAGCTCATTTATAATTTGGCTAATTCGATTGGGAACCCCTCGAGGGGCAAGTCTCTCGAAAGTTTTGATATAGAAGATAATGGTATTACACGGTATGATAGAGAAATAAACCATTTCAAGATTATTTAATTAATACTAATTTCCTTTTAATACAAGGGAGTACTCAGTTCTCGGAATTGTTTTAAAAATAGCGTTTTTGTATTTTATATGTTTTTCGTAATGTTTTTTCTCAAGGCATTATCTTTAAAGACTTTCTCGATTCTGAGTCTCATCTGAACAAGTTTGAATAGGTTTATTAAAAAAAAAAAAAGATTTCACAAATACACGCTGTTTTCTATCAGTCACTTTCATCTTATAAGAAAATAGTCAAGTATTGCAGACAATACAAAAATAGCTTCTGAACAATTATCCTCGATGCTCTCGCGCAATGCCATGTGACAGACTGTTTCACGATATTCAACAGCACAATCCTGAAAATAAGTACCTTCAATTCGCACAAGAGATCTCAACTTCTGGAAACTTTTGTATATCCCCTCGTATCTACACTAATTCTGGCTTACAAAATACTGTTTTTAATTCTTCAATAAAAAAATTATCTATCATAATCAATGCACAATAATATCCTAAAAATCGCTTTGAATTCCCTTGGGTGATTTAATAGTTTATTACGTTCATTACTAATGAGAAATTAATGCATAATGACTAAGTAGACGCGCGCGGATTTAGGATATTTTCAATTAGCGGTTTAGCTGCCGTAGAATTCACATCGCGAGTATCGTATCTACACATGAACGTTTGACGAGATTCGCAACGCGTCATTATCCTTCAAGTAGTTTAACGGTACGGATCAGATACGAAACGCCGGAGATAACATTTCGAAACATCAAACGCTAGTCGCGCAATAACCGCGAATGACGCGGCGTTACTATAATGAATGTCGGGATAGGCGAAATTGTTCGCGTATAATAACAACAATTAGATGCGTTACGGGCTCGTTACACGCCGGCAAAGGAGATTAAACTAAATCGCGGGTCCTCTCGACGGCGAGAGGAGAGGCGGGCAACAACGAAGCCAAGTTGATTCGCGCACACAGAAGGCATCCACATGCCGGCGCTCGTTACCTAAGCACTAACAAATGGTTGCTTCCTTCCTTCGAAGCCCAAGGCTGTTCCAGGTCGGCGCTGCCGCCGCGTGTTCAACACGGTGCGAAAGAGCAACGCGCGTTTCTTTCTTCGTTTACACGGCTTTCGTTCTTCTTTAGGGACAATGGTCATTCAGAGGCATGGAAAGTCACCGGTCACGGCAGGACGAGCCACAGCGTAAATATTTTTCAACATTCCTTCGCGAACGCTTTCTAAAGCTTTCATGCCGCTGGCGGACCGTGAAAACTTCCCCGAGCAAAACGTCGCGAAATCTGACTGGCGCCTCGCCTCTGTACGACATCGTGGACTGATATTTGTCATTTCATTTAATAGTTGGGAAACTTTTTTACGAGCAATAGATTTAATGAAAGTTAGGTAACTTTGAAATTATACTATCTCAATATCAAAATTTGAGTATTTAAATAGATTATAAAAATACACGTGTGTGTGTGTGTGTGTGTGGGAGGGGGGGGGGAGAAATAAAGTATCTATAATATTTCTGTGGGTGATCAGCCGGAATAAAATTTTCCTTACACAAAAGAAAAATAAAACGTGAACTTATTAAAAAAGTTGTAGAAAGTATGTAGGTCTTAAATCATATAATTATTAAATTACATATATGTAAAAACGGAACGTTTCGACTTCACCGAGTCTTCTTCAGCCGTAGTATAAATAAAAATTACAAAAAATTATATAGAATTCTTAAACCTACAGAGCCACATCACCGTTCGAAAGCCTGACAAATACATACTGAGATCTTGTCGTTGCATCTATGAAGTCAAAGGTAAAACCGGAGATAAAATGTAGTCAGCGAATAAAATAACATAATTGATTCCTCGTTCGGAGGCGAGTCATTTGACATCCGTAACACGAGCAAAAGCAACAATTCTTATGGACTGGACCCGATTTATTCTCGCCTCCGAACGAGGGATCAATTATGTTATTTTATTCGCTGACTACATTTTATCTCCGGTTTTACCTTTGACTTCATAGATGCAACAACAAGATCTCAGTATGTATTTTTCAGGCTTTCGAACGGTGATGTGGCTCTGTAGGTTTAAGGATTCTATATAATTTTTTGTAATTTTTATTTATACTACGGCTGAAGAAGACTCGGTGAAGTCGAAACGTTCCGTTTTTACATATATGTAATTTAATAATTATATGATTTAACATCCGTTACTGCTCGATTATTGGCCTTTTTCCTTTTTATTTTTATGTAGGTCTTGATGTATTATGTATAGCCGGCCATATAGAATGGCGATAATAGATCGCCAATGTCGTAGACGCGTAGCATTCAATCCTTCATGACGAAACGAAAAATGATTTCCCGCGCGTGACAAGGAGTTCCTGTCGACGCACGGGGAGATCGAAGGTCGGCGCGAGTGACACTAAAAAATTAAACCTGCTCTCCCCCGTGGCGGACGTAACAAATTAAAAACGATAACGCTTATAAGGGAAAATTCGGATGGCGCGCGCGCGCCTTTTACAAATAATAAATACACGTACACAAAGGAAAGCGAACAAGTAAAATCTTTCCGGCTTACTTCACCGGCGTACACGTTAACGATTCGTCGGCACGCACGTCGTTAAACTTGATTGATTTTCTTATCTGGCTCTATTAATATTTATACGCTGTCGTTACGCGCTCTCGAGACCTTGGGTGCGTAGGTTTCCTTATTTTCTAAAAATATATACGTTTCCGGCAGGCATCCGTCATTGTGTAAAAGGCGATCGCAATCGCGCAACGCGATGTTTTTTATATAAACAGGAGTTTTACATTGTACGTGGCCATAATCTACATGTCGCATTTGCAATCAGATCTCTCCCATCGGGTAGCTGGGAGGCGTTTTATCGGCGCGATTTACGGACATTCGTATCGCGGACAACGCAGAATACATAGAGGACCTTCGGGATTTCGTTGTGGCGTGAAATATAGAATAAACGCAGTTTTTTCGAAAGAATTTTACGAAGTGCACAGCCTGAATCGATAAACGATACTAGTAACCTTCGTTATATCAGGCTGCGAAAAACACGGCAATATTTTATTTGTTTAGTTTGCTGATATTCTTGCCTGGCCGGTAAGATAAACGTTTGACATAGGGGACCTTCGGAATATCATTATGGCGCAAAAATCGTGCAGCAAAAGAAGCACGTTTTTTTTACTGGCCTTGTCTCGTAAAATCTCGCGGGACAATCGTTACGCGCGTAAGCGCTATTGAAAACGGCGATTTTATCCCGGATAACTCTCCAAAGGAACGGCTCGCTTGCATTTCGCGAAAATCTATACATAGATTTATGCACGTTGCGCTAAAAGTCGGAGTAGCGCGCGGAAATAGAATAGAATAGAATAGAATAGAATAACGCTTTATTATTAGAGCCATAGAGCCAAAGTTTTGCCAAGGCATACACGCGCGAATTTAGATCACGTATAATATTGTATAAATTAAATGACACGTTGCACGTGCGGTCTGAAATTCAAATATAAGCACTAGAGGGGCAATAAGTAAGAAACTAAAGCAAAATTGTCGTCAACTTTTTAACTTAAATCGATAGATCGTTTTTCATTCATGGGAGAAGATTCCCGGAAATACTTCACGCTGGTATGCGTCCGAATGTATTCTGCGTTCCGTATTTAACTGGAAAAAAAGTCAGGAGACTATATAAAAGACGTGGAGTATGAACGGAATGCGAGGTGAACGGTCTCGGACTGTCTAACGAGCCGGAAACCGGACGTGCCGCGTAAGAATCGCACAGAAATCGCGTTCAGCGGACGGTCCTGAACTTGTCGAAGCGGTTCGACTTCCGTTCCAACGTAAGAGCGAGACATTTGATTCCGTTTACTTCTTTCCCCCCTTCGTCTCTCTCTTCGTCTTCGCTCCTCCTCCTCCGTTCTTTTCTTTCATCGACGGAAACCGGAAGTCCGTGTATACGCATTCGCGATTAGCGCAGGCTTGCGTAAACCATTAATGTTTGCCTGATAAACCTACTTTCTTGTAAAATAAACAACACAGCTATATAAACCAAGCTGAATAAGTTGAAATTAAACTTGAATTAAAATGAAGCTTAATAATTTTTCTCTCTCTGAAGCTTTGAGGCATTAATAAGATGGAGCTATAAACGAAATGATATTCGTACGGCTAAAGTTTCATCGTAAGTTCACAGAACTGAAGAAAAATATAAATATTCTGCGAAGAGGCTTCTCTCGAGAGGATGTGGCGAAAAAATTAAAATGTCGTGAAAAAAAAAGAAAAGACATCTATTTGCCTTATCGTTCCAGCTACGATATAATCGCCATGTGTGGGAATAACGCGGCGCTTCAGGATGCAACTGCACGTCCAGGGTGTTACATGCATTGTACGGCCAGTTGATATCGCGGATGCCATCTCGGCACGTATACGTATACTTTCTAATTCCGTTGCGCGAGAGCCTTCTCGGGGCGCACTCGCGAAGAGAGAAAACAAATTGCCTCATTATGTAAGTCGTTAAAGCTACCTATATTAAAATGCATTGGATTGGTCGCATTGGCAACGACCGCGTGTCTCATGCGTAGGTACACGCGCGTGTGCCGTGTACACACGGCTTGCGGGCGAAGCACGCGCGTGTGCCCCGTGCGCCACGTAAGCGGTCATCTACATGCGAAACGTGGTCGCCAGTGCAACCGAAGAGAAAGAGAGAGAGGCACGAGGGTGAAGGAGAGAGAGAGAGAGAAAGAGAGAGAGAGAGAGGGGGGGCAAGGGAGGGTAAAGGAGAGCGCGAGTCGAGAGGATGCGTTCGCACGGCCGGAAGTTGTACGAATTTGTACATCCTGCGCGCGTATCGCGCGCCCCAAACAGTACGCTGCCTGCGAAGTAACATTTTTTTTTCTTGGAACAACATTACAGCCGTGCACCTATTCATGGCTGCATCGTTTCGCTAACTGGTGACCATTTGTATGCGCGCTACACTGCGAGAGGCCGGTCGGAAAGCCCAAACAATTTCAACGTAACGACGGCTGGAAAGTTCCTGGATCGGTGCACGCGCGTTAACGTCGTCGTTAGATCGTGACGCAGGGGTCTATTTTTACAGGAGCGATTTGTGAACAGTATCCTGTAAAAGCCGGTGTACCGTCACATAATTTACGGTCACCCTCGTGTCATATCTGTAGTGCTAAAATACAAAATTTACGTATTAATATTTGAAACTTTTACAACTTCTTCGTGACCGCTCCGCAAGCTTCGAATGCCGCGATAACAGAGTGGACAATTTTTCCTCTGCTTTATTTTCAGAATATCGCAAATATTGAACAGCAGTGATCTCCAGTATAAAAATGATTGAGCGAAATGCGTGAATATTTTATTACGCAGAGAATGACGACATATGTGGGCTGCGCAATATAAAATTACAACTGCGCGCGGTATAGATTCCATTTGAACAGTCCTAAAGTCACTGGGTATGTTTTCGCTTCATCGGCGAGTCCGATTCGAAACAATAACGCAGAACCCGGCGCGACCTCGCTCTCGCCTCGGTTTCATAAGTGCAATGCGGATAACGATGTTATTATTCCACCCCGTTTCTTATCGAGTAGGTCATCATCGTCATCGGCGCGAGCTCGTGCTCCATTCATGTCACTCTCCGTCTCATTTCACCCTCGTCGCATCGCGCCGATATTACGCACCGGGAATTTCAACGCGGCCGCTTCAATTTCCATTGAATCGAATTTCTTTCACGGGCAACAACGAGATCCGTACGGTCGAACGACAAAACGCGATCCCTTATTATTCGATACGTACTACGTACACCCGGGATAGCATGCGTACCGAGATGTTTACTGATCGCAGTTGTTTCAATTATCGTTCCCGTTCCTTGGCCTCGCGATGACGGCATCGCGCTTCGATCCGCGCGCTAGGATGGAACGCGCGATTCTTGCCGCGCGGCGTATCACGCGTGCTAATGAAATGCGATGTAAACAGCCGCGATGCAACAATTGCGCCTCGATCTACCGTTATGAATGCTCATCGAGAATCGAGATGAATAGCGCGCGGCCGTATGAAATTTTCTCACAACCGCTAGTTAAAATTTCAATGAGAGACTCCGTTCGAGCCCGTTTTCTCTCGGCGGGAATTTTAACGGCAACGTCGTTCGCAACATTTCAATTTTCAAATGCCTCTTGGCGATTAAGTCTCGAGTTTGCTCCGTTAGAATTACAAGTGATGAGATTTCCTTCAAAATTGACGTGGCGCAGGGAATGATGGTTCGAATATTGGCATTACAGTTCTCGTATTCGCGATAATCCAAGAAGATTGAAAGCTCGACGCGAGGAGGACGTGACAAGGACAACACGGTTCATCTCGGGCGCGCGCAATAGCGTTCTTTCCTGCTGCACTAATCCGCGCGACGAGCGCAAAGCCGGTCTCGTCTTATATGCAAGTCGTCCGCGCGCGTTACCGCGATAGTCGACTTACACCTTGACCCGCTTCCAAGGCGGACTTAAACCAGACACCCGGTATATACGTGCGTCACGAGCTTAAGCCCAATGAGCGTTTTGCACTTTCACGAGGCACTGTTTCGCAACAGTGACATTTCCGTTGGACCAAACAAATACCAATTAAACGTTTTGCTCACGAGACATGCAGCGAGACTGTCGCAAAACCGCCGGCGGTTCCAATGTCGTTCCGATTAAATTTATAGCACGGTTTAGTCTTCGAGACATTCGTACAAAAAAATTTCAGAGATTGTCCGTCAAACGATGGCGATGTTTAATTGCGGCGATTCAAAGCCCGGAATATTAACGTACAATTATTGTCAATTTGCATTGTTATGACTCTGTTTAAGACGAAATACGTCTTATAAACGACACAAATATGTAAAACATAATATTTACGACGCATCTTTAAAACTGTGCGGAATTGCCAATAATTACGGTTATGATAAGTACGATTACGATCAATCAATGTTACAAAGATGAAATATCAACGAAAGAAAAATCATGGAAGAAATTAGAAAAATTGGATGTTACGCAAGCCGCGGCTGTTATTGTCTGTCTCGCTTTATTTTTTATCTTTTTTCTTCATCTTTTTCTCGCCTCGAAAAAAGACGATCAATCCCGTATGACGTCGGTCGATCGGCCCGTTCAACAGACCAGACACTTTTCTCGACTCTTAATTGCCGTGTGCAATTACGATATTTGTCGTGCGTCTGCCTACGCACGCCGATCTCGGCCTCTCGGAGCACCGGGTCTCGTATGTCTCCCCGGCGCGGCGCGGCGGTGAAATGGAAACAGGGCCGTAGGTGTCTGGTTTCCACGTCGGCGACACAAACCTCATTAATCTCCCGTTCCACCATTTGCAAGCCGCGCCGTGCGCCGCGCCGTCACCCTGCCGCCGTCCGGACGACGAATGCCGCGGCCCCGGGGCCACTCTCGTCGTCGTCGTCGTCGTCGTCGTCGTTGTCGCCGTCGTACGCGCGCCGCGCCGTCCTCCGCTCCACCTCTCACCGCGAAGCGTAAAAGGCGCGATCTCGCGCGCGACAAAAACCTGCGTCTCGTTTGGTTTCTCCTCTCCTCTCCTCTCCACCCATCCCTCGTCCCATCCCGTCGTGTCGCGTGTCGTCTCGGCTCGTGCCGGCGCGGCGACGCGATGGAAATAGTTACCGGCGACGTCCGTAAAACGATTTTAAGTGCTATTCTCATCGCCTTCCTCTTCTCTTCCTCGATCCGACGTTCCTTCCGTTGTTGCAATCGCATCTGCGCCGCACGGCGACGGCGACGACGACGACGTTCACCGCGATAGTTTTATTCGCGAACGCGGCTCGAATATCACGGAGTTACCTCTCTCTTGTCATCTCCCGTCTCTCCCGGGCACGCTATACCGTTACATGTGAACATCTACGCACTATCTTTCCAGCGGGTTTTCCCCACTGCTATTCTCGTGCCTTATAATGCCGTAGTTTCCGGCGAAATGAGTACTTTCTGTAATGTTTGAATGAATACGGCAAGAGTAGTTGCAGATAAGCCAGAAGAATTTAGTACTCTAGAGAAATTTAGTATTCTACGTCGCATAAAATATTAAGCAGCGTAAAAAGATATGTAAAAAATAATTAATATCTGCGACGCACGGAAAAAAACTGGCTGACAGGGAATTTATTAGCCGTAAATATTAATAAGTGTTTGAATGAATATGCAGTAAATGCCTTGGATACAAGTATAACATAAAGATAATGTTACGAATGTTTTTGTAATATTGCCTTTTACGGTTCTCTAAGGTATGATAAATCATTATTCTATTTTCCGTCATTTTCCGTCGATTACCGGCTATCTAAATAAAGTACAGCGAGGAAAATGATTGATCTGGATTTTAATGATCGCTTCCCGCTTTCTTCGTGAGGCATGCAGCCTTGTTTTATCGGAACGAGATAGGATAATTATCCCCCGATGATTGGAAAATTATTCATTCGCGGTGTATGATGCTTGTCGTGAGCAGAGCCGACCACTCTTGGCGCCACGACGCGGTCGTTATTACTCTCCAGCGGTAACGGCCAATAACGACAGCGCCGTGGCGCCAAGCGTTGACGTTATTCCGCAGCACAGGGTGTTCAGAAACGGAATGTTCGGGAACGGGTCTCTCGATATACGTCGGCGATTCGTTACTCACTCGTCGGAAGAGATCGTAATCTGAGCCGGGCCCCGGCGCGGCAGAGCGGCGAGCGCGAGAACATGTCCCTACGGAAACGTCGGTGATTTTACTTAATTTTCGATGGCTGACGTAAACGAAATCGGAAATCAGTTATCCCGTTAATTGCACCGGGATTTACGCCCGTCGATAAAAAGCCGAAACGATAACGAGCGGAACGCACGCGTCCCGCCGCCGCGCCGCCGCTACCGCGCATTTTACTACGTCGACATATATAGGCAGTTGGTATAATATTTGTACCGGCTCCCTCGCCCCGCATTACTTTTTCAGCGCCACGTGGTACCGTTTTCACGGATGGCTCCCCCGAATTTGCATTTATCGCATGTCACGGAAGTCACGCATCGTTAATACGTATGCACTTGTCGTGCTTTTTCTCGTTCTCTTTCTCCCCCACGCTCGCGCTCGGTGCTCCCACGGTGCGGCGCACTCGCGATAAGGGCCCGGTATATTTATTATCAGCCGAGGACCGTCGAGGCGAATCGTCGACCGAAAGGGCGAAGCGTCGACATAAATCTAGCGGCACGCGAGAAAAAAAAGGGGGAGAGAAAGCGGAAGAGAAAGGGAGATGGAAGGAAGAGGAGGATACCGTTCTTTCTTCTTGAAGGAAGAGAGGCCACCCACCTACCTCTCAACGAACACGCGAAGTCATTTATTTTTCGCGGTCACTCCCGCCCTCCCCATAGTCCCTGACGTCACCTTTTGTACACCGGACCCCGGATAAACCGACGGTCTACAAAAGAAGAAGGTTAATCCCCGCCATAACAAATAAATTACCAGACCGAAAGTAAATCAAGACGGATGTTATCGCGGCCTGCATATGTATCGTTTGAAAATTGCAGCGCCGAGGTTTTCCGGTCACGACGCCGGTGGATGGACGTGACTTCGACTTTGCTCGTTAATTACGGTTGCCGTTTCATCCCTCGCATTTCTTATGCAGATGCGCGCGGTTAGCGCAGCTCATCTCTAATAGGGGGCTCATCGTGAATCGCTCGAATCAATAGAACCGATCATCAAACGTCAATAAAGAGATGCCGTTCGTTAAGACTTTGCTGCACGATGCTGAACTCGATTATTCGCTAACCAGACCAATTTTGGAGGAACAGCTTAACGTAAGTCTCATTTAAAGATATGTGAAAAGGCGTAAAATGCGACAGCAATCCTAAATAAATTATTTTATCTTTATAATTATTGATATTTATATATAAACTCATTTTTTCATTCGTGCGAGTAAAAATTTTACGTGTCATAATAAGATCGAGATTTATCTGTATTGAAAGCCTGAGGCAGCTTGTTAATAATAAGCTGGCAACAATAAATAATAAAGCGATTGCTCTCTCTCTCTCTCTCTCTCTCTCTCTTGTGTCCCTCTCAGGATTAAATTTCATTTATTATCAGAGGAAGAAACGAAAAATAAACTAAAGCCTCCTCCATTATTCTCAGTACTGAGCTATCTCTCGCTAACGTCATCACCGAATTAAGCTCTGATTTCAGGAGGTGTCGTGGCGCCAGAGAGCAGATACAAGCGGTCAAAGGCAGATAGTGTTAGTGCCAGGACGTGCTAGGCAGAGCTAAGCGCCGCCGATCCGTACCGAGTCCGCGAGACGGGCTAATGAATTAAGTGTTTGAGTGGCGTCCTAATGATGAAATCACGAGAAATATAACAACATCCTCCAAGAGGGTACCGCCTTGCCGACCCGTAAGTGACAATGATTTGCCTCGTGATTCGTTCCTTCGCGCCCAGTGCGGCGTTCTTCGGAGCACGTGATCGTGGTCTCGTCTCATCGAATAAATTGTGACAAATGAACGCCGGAATTTTCGAGCGAATCACCGAATCACCCACGGAGTCGAGGACGTCGAGGTTTCAACGAGGAATCCGGCACGCGATCTACCCATGACGTATTTCATGTGCGATTTTTTATTTGATCGCGCGATCGATCTAGAAGCGGAGGTATATATTAGCGCACGAAATCCTAATTTACGAGAGAGATCACGATATATGTATATTAAGTATATTCCACACGCTATTGTACATAACCATGCGTAAATAATAATAGCGCATACTACGTAAACTATTTTTACATGTAATAAATTCAGACAATACACATTCGTCTTTTTTAATGGTTATGCTTTCTCCTCCTTTTGTCTTTTTTTCCCCCTTTTTTGAACAAAACTCCTAATCGTGAAAACAAAGATCTATTCATAATTATTTCCTGTGCGTTAAGGCGTCGCCGTACTAGGCATACAAATCATTCTCCAGAGAGTAGCTGGAAAGAGAGAAGCTTCTCGATAGTCGAATAAATTCGCGCTTAACAGAGCCGGAACGTTCGCGGGGCGATTCATCTTGCGTCACGATCTCGGGCTGATTGTCTGCGAGCATTCTTGCATTCGAAAGTTCATCGATCGCGGTATTCACTAGCTGCGCGCGATACAATGTGTTGTTGCGGTACGGGGAAGCGCTCGCGTTTCAGCTGAAATTAGCGAGGCGTGCTGTGGGACGTCTTTCTGATCTTTGATATATCCCGGCTGGTTCTCTCCGTTCGGCGATAGATCCGCGCGCTCTCGCATGAACGGGCCCGTCGCGCGAAAGTTACGACTAGAAGGAAACCGGCATTTCAATATCTATACGAGGGGGTTTATCCAACAGGAATGGCACGTCTGACATTACGTGTCTCGCCAAAGCGAGCCGTGCCCAACTTCTTTTCGTCCTTCGCGACCAAATCTAAATTCCGTAAATTTCAATCACGCACACCTATGCAATAATTTGCATTTACAATGTCCGCGATATAATTTCATGTACAATATGTATATGAATAAACGAGTTTGTTCGTCCATTAAATGCATTAATTATGCACATTCAAATGAGTATCAAAAGTTGAACATTAATTATGATTAACGTCTAACGATAATCACAACGTTGATCCTAAACATCATCAAAATAGGAGATTTATGGGCGAATCAATAAAGATCGATAAGAGAACAATCTAGTTGCTAATTCGCGAAAAGATTAATTCTAACTTGCTAACGATTCGTTTTAATTATCTCGAGTTTGAGGGCAGATATATGGAACAAGCCGTAATCGGGTTCACTGTTTCGAAAAATGTTACAATATTAAATACCTTGTATTTGTTTTTTTTTTATTGCAACATTGCGTAATAACCAATTTCCGGCAAACGCAGTGTTTTGCACGCATTCGATTTGATAACGAAGTGCGGTTTAATCACTCAAAAATGTAGTTATTCACCCTTTCGGAATGCTCTTGTAAAAATATGTATGTCTATAAACCACACCAATTCATGTCGACGCGCAGAGATCGAGCGATGGCTGTGTTGCCATCGGTTGCAACCGGAATGCATTCACGCTAATTGAAGAGCACGCTTACGCCAGTGGGACGCATACGCCACGCTATAAATAGCCGTATTTTGCCACGAGTTTTGCACGTAATGCGTGCAGGCACGCGTGTCGCGATTGACCGTACCGCGCGAACACGTACGTGAAAGCGTAAATACACGTTGCGCGGATGCACGTTAAAGGAGCGGTGGCAGCGATGACGTCAGTGGTAGCGGATTGACGTCGTGCAATTGGAACTCGTCGATGCTAATGGGCCTGGTCAAAGGCAAGGCGGCGATAGAAGCGGGTTGCTTCGTCGAATCAGGCCGTGAAAATATTCGCGTATCCATTGTAGTTACTCTCATAAGTAACGATCTTTAATCAAGAAAGATGTGACAATATGATCTCAAGTAAACAGGTAATTAAATAAGTATTTAAATATCGCGTATAATTATTTTCTACATGTATATTGATGTATCGTAGTTTATTTCGAAACGTCCCGCATCAAAAAGACGATTTGTTGCTTGATTGTAGATATTTTCTTGGCAACGCATTACCAAACTTTTGTCTCTCTTAGACGGCTATTTATTACAACGAGCACAATAGGAAATACACGGGCGTTTCATTATTTAAATCCATGTCGTGATTTAGAACGGACCTAAATCGCAGCGTCGGACGCGAAAACACGGTTAATTTCGACAGGTGGTGGTACCCAAATACCGCATCGCGGCGATTTTCGATAGAGCCACTGACAAAGAGTCGAGTTAATCGTCGGCGAGTGCGCTGCGAGAGTACGGTCGATTGGTTTTCCAACGGGCAACGAGTAAATATTTTAAAAAGTGGGTTGTGCTCGGTAATTTGCGGCGTGGACGAGACGCGCACACACGTACGCGCGTCACGTGCACGTGTGTGTGTGTGTGTACCCGCGTTTTTCCGCCAGTATTTATCCGTGTACGTGTGCGCGGCGGCGCGCACTCGTGTTTCGTTCACGTGGAGGGTGGTAGATCGATTGTCCTTGCCTCTCAAGGCTGCTGCAACCCCCGGGGGGTTGGGTTGGAATAGAATTTATAGCATACGCCGCTGGCATATTAATAGAACCGACAACAACACGGGCGACACATACAGCGACGGAGCCGCTGCCAATCCAATTTACACGACGCGACGTGACGGTACGCGAATGACGAAAATAAGAGTCGCATGACGACGATGCGCCTCGTCGTTGATCGTTTATCGCGAAAAACGCGCGGATATCGTTTCGTCGGGTTTCCGCGACTCCACGTTTTACCTCGATTTAATCCCGTCGTCCCGGAAGAACGCGAGAGGGGGCGGCCGAAGGGAGGGGCCGAGAGAGGAGCGCAAACTGCATCTATCCGCGACGTATCGCACGCGCGTGTTGTACACGCGTGAGGAATTTGCTCGTTATCAACGATGCGCGCGTGTAATAGTTTGTACGCAGCGCGCGCGGTGCACGTTCCACGTGCGTGTGTGCCCGGGGGCCGAGGTCAGTCGTTAACGTGTAATTAAAACCTTAATCGTACAACCAATCTCGTAGTCACACGTGGCGGCACATCCTCGTGACCATCGACTAGAAATCAGTGATGACCGATGACGTCACGCGCGGCACACACACCGCGGGCCGCGGTTATACGACAGCGATTCCCATGGGGAAGCCACGACTCCGGCCTGGCTCCGCGATTAGCGTAATCGTTGCCCGGTCTCATGGTAAAACCCGTCGCGTCGGCCTGCGCCGCGTTGTACCGCGGGCTTCTCTTCCGGCGCGCGAGGAGTCGAAATGAGATATCATCCGGCCGTTGTCGACGAGGAAATATTAGACAACGCGCCGGGCGAGCTCGGTAATACTGTACCAGGATTTTCTTTACAGTATGGCTGCTTGCTTAGATAGAGCAAGCATAAATATCTCAAGCGTTTCTCGCGAGAGGTGACAAGCTGGATCAGTACTTAGGGGACTCTATAATGGGACTAACCTGAGGGAGGGGAGAGGGTAGAGGGGGGAGGGGGGCGTTAACATAGTATACGTACTGTGCTATGAATTTTCGTACAGTAATGCAGTATGCGCGCGCGATATATGCCGCGCGACGCATACAGGGAGAGCTGGCTACGTCCTATCGCGCCTCTCGTGTGTATTTGTACGTGCTAGTCTCGCCTCGCTACTACGACGTATACATCACGCCGGGGTCTGTGACACATACAAGAGAGAGTGCGGGAGGAGATTACTATGCGGGGACTATAAATCGCGCTCGATGCAACGTGCTCGCGCGCTCGCGAGCATTTAAAATGCACTTCATACATCCGTCGGAGCGCGTAACTCGCCGCCCGATGGATCTCGCGTGAATTCGCTTTGGAAATTACGAGTTAATTCGGGCGCGCGTCGACGGTAAAAACGCCCACGGTAAAAAGTCGGATAACTGTTTATAATCGGGTTAAATATCGCTCGTCCGTTTTCGCCCGATACAGCTTCCAATTAAAAACGGAATCGATAATTCGGTATACTTGGGGGAAAAAAAACTGACTGAGATAGAATATTTATACGACGTTCGCGAGCCACATGGCCATTTTTCGCGTCGCTCTCTGACGTGGCTGATCGTATAGTCGATAATTAGTAGTGCGGTTCGCCAAATGCAATTACTTTGCGGCGGTGAAATTGGCGGGAAATCGCGTTTAATAGTCGCGAGGAAATAAAGAAAACCCTAGCTCCTGGCGGAGAATCATTTTCGTGCATTATGGCGTACCATGACGCATTATGATGCATTATTATGCATCATGACGCATTAGGATGCGCTATTGCGCGTTGGTAGCGCGCTTTGTACAGTGCGGCGATGTTGGCCGGTAATGCCATAAGTCTTTCATAAATTGTATACGGGGTGCTGCGAAAGTATCGTTTTGCCATGACGCTATCGTAGAAAATTCGATAGCGCTTGGTTCTTGATTTTAATACTTATAATTAATCTTAAAACTTAGCTTGTATTTCTACCGGGGATATATTCAAATACAGTTTGATCAATAAAACAAATGTCGGAAAATTAGAGTCACGAGAAATCATCATTAAATCGACAACGCACGTGCGTTCCTTAGCGCATAATTCTTTGTCGATTTAATAAGCGATTGGAATTATTGACTTCCGACAAACTAGTTTCCAGGAAATGCTGCATATTATCGGATTGAAATAATTTCGCGAGTGATACTTGGTAATTGAGTGTAATGAAGTAATATTAAAATACCTTACAGCAGCAAAGTTAACAAAATTGGTGCCGGAGTGCCATGTAACGCGAAGAAATATCTAATTGTAAGATAATCACTTTTGTTTGACTACAACGCATTTCAGTGCATGAAAGCCGTCGATTATGCAAATTATACCTGATAATCTCGCGAAGTTAAACGCAAGGTGTCGAAATCTAAACGTATGTTATTCCGCGCGGATATATACTCAATTTCTGCAGGCTGATTCTGTAACTCTTAACGACAGTTTTATTATCGTTACATTTTATCGTTGCGCAGATATTATACATGGTAAAAAAAAAAGCTGCGCAATGCAATATAACGATAACGAAATTGTCGTTAAGAGTTACAGAATCAGCCTGCACCAATATCATGAGATGACGACAATGTCGAATGCGTAAAGACGCGAGTTCGCGGTGAGACAATGTCGTCAGAGAGAATGAATGAAAGAGAAAGAGGAAGGAAGAGGGAAAGAGAGGGAACAGCATCCTTTCTTTACTCCGACGCAACGCAACGTAGCGCGACGCTTACCCATGCATACATACAGGAAAAGGAGAACAAGATCGAGCCATACAAGGTGACTCGGAAAGAAGGGAAGTCGGTGCGCCCACCCTCCGGAAACGACGTCTAAAGCCTGATGTTAGTGCAGGCTTGCGTGCCGTTTCGAGCAGCGTGTACCGGCTGCATCAAACTGCACATTATTCCTCGCTACTATGTTACGCGGTGTTGCAGCGGAAAATCTCCCTAGATGCGCTGCTGATGCGGCAAGAAATTTTCTTTTTCTTTCATCGACTTTATAATACCGTTCGGTAATTTGAATAACACGGTCTCTGTAAGATCTGAATTAATTATCGAGATGTAAAGGTTATATCGAATTTCAAATAGGCTGTCGCGTTTTCAAGAAGTACACTGCATATGTGTCACATTTAAATTACCAACGATAGTAAAGCATCACACATTATTTGTAAGCAATTAATATTTTTCTTGTATTATATTTGACACCGACGAGAAAGAGCTACGATATTATTCTCTCGTGTTCACAACTCAAATTCCGACACCTTTATTTACTGAATTGTCCAAAAAATGCATTCGCGACGCGGCGGTGCACCATTTGTGCGCCATGTCAACGCACTCATGAATGCATCAAGTTTCGCATATACGACACTATTAATTAATGAATCTGCCAAGCAAGGAGCAACAAGAACCGAGAAAGCTCGTTTCCTCCGCGAGTCTCCATTTACTGCTGTTTTTTTCTTTTTTCTCTTTCTCTCTTTTTCTCTCTTTTTCTCCATTTATTTTATTTATACAGCGTGATTAACCTGTCAAAACTTGTGGCGATCGCGGTATCGGTGACAACATCGAGAATTAAGTATCTTTCGCTAATTACGACCAATTAACAACCGATTCGCGGGATCACTTCTCTTGCCGCAAAAGTAATATCCGCTTAACTGACGCTCCTTTAATTAATCACTAATTACCGACAATTTTAATCAAGAAGCGCACTGCTAATTAATAGAGCACTTTCCTTTCCTGCAGTATATTTTGGACAAAACTTGCAAAAGGGAAAAAAAAGGGAAAGGGATCATAGCTCGCGATCGTCGTCTAAGCGACCCCAAGGTTATTATTACTATCAAATTACGAATCGCGTGTTCGAATTCGTTATGTCGTTCGGCAATTAGTTAATAATTTATCACTAATTGCGGCAATCGTTATGGGTATTAACGGGAACGGGATCGCGTTCCTCACCGCATCTACGCGTATCGTCTAAAAATCGTCACGGTAGTCTAGTCGTTGTGTCACGTCACGGGGCCCTACGCGCAGGCCGTCACGGTCTCGGGACCATGCGGGTCGTTATATTAATTTAGGGCTAGTGCTCATTAAAACCTAACGATAGCGCTCGTTATGCCCATCCGATAACAGCGCGGCGGCACCGATTATTATTCGTCGATTATATCGTGCAACGTTTTGTTTCGCCTTCGTTACCGAACCCCGAAGCAGGACGGATTACAGGAGGAATTTAACGTCTTGCCTTCTCACCCTCTCCTTCTTTCCCCCTTTCTATTTCGTTTTTTCGACGATGGCTTTTTAATGCTCAGCATGCGTGGCTCTAATTACCGCTGTGTGAAATCGTATCCGAACACGACGTCGGCTTTTTTTCTCCTTTGGCCTTTGACGCGGTAAATGATTACTCCGACTGCGAATTCTTTTTTAGATTTGACTGATTCGCGAATTATCCATGGTGACAAAAAAATTCTCCGTTTTCGCGATATGGCATTTCTATTTGCTATCAGAATTGATGCTTATACGAAAGTATATATAGGCAAAACGCAGAATTTAGTTTATATTAATTAGGACTCTTTCTATTTTTATAACATGAACGATAATCGCGATGGTAGTCAGCACGAGATCTTCGATAGTAATCAAAAGCTATGATAGTAATTTCAAATAGCAGTCGCTACGCGAAGGTGTTCATCGGCGCACCGGCACCGCTACGTCTTTTACCCCTTCCGTCCCAGCTCCATCCAGCTGCATTCTGCTAGGATTAAGGCCGACGGCATTCCCGGGTTTAATAAGTGTCGCCTGAATGACGTGAATTAGTCCAATATGTCTGAGGTCCCCGAGGTAGCAACAATTCAGGGCCGCTGCATCGTGTAATTAAAATTACTCTGCGCGTCATACTTTACGCTTGGAAGACGCAGACGGGCATACGAAAAGGGTAGAAAATAGGGATGTCGCTGCTGCAGTAATTCAAAGACTATAGCGGTGGCTTCTCGATACGCCGCATTATTCAAAATCGAACGGAAAATATTATCGAAAAATACTTTTATATAAACTAAACAGAAATAAATTGTGCAAATATTAGGGAAAAAAGTCCAGCGAAGATTTTATGACTTAGAGTTTGATTTGATTCAGGTATTTAAATCCCGATTGTTATCACTAATATTGCGCTAAGTTGGTCGTAACGGAGTGAATAGTTTTTGAAATACTTTAGATAAGGCGATAAAGGAAATATATGTATAAAGTAATGATCTAGCTTTAAGTGACGATATTGCGGTCTCAAACACGATTAGTATTTTTAGCCGATTAGTGGATCCGGTAAAGCGAAAATAAGCGCATATACCTCGCGGATATTCTCTAACAAGTAGGAGAGACTCGAGCAGCACTCAGTCTCTCGGAGTGGGCCCTTCTTCAGAGAAGTACCGGGGCGTACAACTGACTGTATGAGCTTCTCTTTCACCGCGTCCTTTGGCCGTCCCAACCCCTTTCAACCCCTGAGGAGAGCGGCGCTCTTAAGGGATGGCCTACTTTCGCCGTCGATACGCCTGCGATTGCATTTCCCGGAGCCACTCGAAGACGATGCACGGCATGTATCGGTTATATTTAATATAAAGCGATCAAACGTATAGAACGTTATACGATATCGCATAGAACGAAGAGACGGTATTAAAATAAAAAGAAACGGCGCAAAACTGAAGAGATATTGTTTAAGATTGCTTTTGGCGTTGTAATCGAATAAAGAGACATGGAAACTGCGATGTTCTCCATTCACAAATATATTTTTTTAATTCTGAACGCATTAGTAGCGTTACTTTGGCACTCCGACACTGATAGTACTCGCGAAATTATCTCAATCTTAGGAAAGCTATCGCTGAATATTGATAAGGACTCACCACTTTAGCTGGAGAACTGCACGCCACGCTGCAATGCTCGAGCTGAAAACGAGAAAAATCAAGGTTAATAAAAAAGACTTTATACTTTATTACGTTTGTGATAATTATTGCTGCGAGAAATGATATACCAAGTAAAAGATTTTAAGAATGTAGATAAAACGCGGATCGCATAACTTATTTGCTAAGCGATAAAAAGAGCGCGTGCTGAAAATCTACTGATCATGGAAATAAGACGCAACATTCGCAAACGCGGGTCAACGAACCTCGAAATTGGATTCGACGCGAGCGCGAATTCGTGTCTTTTTTACTGATGCAGAACGGAAACGAGACGAGGAGGATCGACAGACGTCCACGTGTCGCGAAATTCCTTACGGATGGAATTTGACGATCGTTGACACTCGCGCGCGGACATACATATATCGCGCAAAAGAAGGACGTTTTTCTGCACGGTCAATCCCTGCCCCCTTCCTCCGCTGCCCTACCTACGTTCGCAGACCCTCGTATTCGACATCAGCGTGCAACGACCGTGGTCGTTGGCGCGTGGCGGTGCTAATGAACTTCGGCAGCATGTTACCCAAAATCACGTGGTAATTTCGCATGCGTGCGTGAAGGTTTGCGCGGTAATTCCGGAAGTCAAATGAACCAACTTCGGGAGTTTGAATTGAATAAATCATCGTTACAAAACAGCAAAGCGATTCTTTAACTCTTTCTCCCATTCCGAAAATCCAAATTTCTAAATACCATTTAACGTATTTTAATGTAAGTTTTGCATCCGGATTCAACATCTGTAATGTAATGCGTTAACCCTATAATTCTGAAAACAGGCCGGAACGACTGGTGCTCAGTTGAAATTCTTGAGCGAAGGACAGCGATAACAGTATTATTAATTAAATTCCGCGCGTTCGTGACGAAACCGCCAGATGCGTTCCTCAATCGATAAGCAATAAATTAAGCATGGACAGATGCAACGCCTCTAGCATCTACGTTATATTAGAGAAAACACATTGCGAGCTTCACACGGTCAAAATTCGAAAAGTCGCGCGTGTGCTCTAGCAAATACTACTCAATGGATTTCAATAATCAATGGTATCGTTACGCGAGTAAATTATCTAACAGTAGTAATTTGTGATAATAGACGTTAGAAAGAACGTGTTTGAAATATTGATAAGCATGCTCGTCATTCCCGTATTTAAATATCAATTTTCTTATATAAAATTTATTTCTGATAGTTTTAACGAATTTCGGTACTTTGGTGGATTATCTCAGTAAAAAGATGGAAATACTTGGCAATAAAAGAAGACAGTTTATAGCGAAGAAATCTTCAAGATTGTAAATTTATTATTCAAATAGCCATCTCGTGAAAAAGATGACTCTAATCACCAAGAAATCTGTCATCATACTTCTCCGTAATGGTCGAACGTTTTCTTTGTAGGAAAGCAACCGCGATGTCTGTGTGAGCGCCAGACAACAAAATATCGCATAAGACCGCAATTTCAAGCAATCCTTGTGTATGCGAGCATTTCGGGTTTCTTACGCCATATTTCAGTCGCATCGCCGGCAGAGACGTGACTCTCCTCAAAATCCCTCCGTAATCGAACGGGAATCCAAGAAGAGGACTCAAACAGTCGTCGGTACGTACCGGTGGGGAATAACAATGAAGAGAGACAATAGTAATGGAATTATCTTACGGATAGTCGTTCTCCCGTTGGCAGTACAATCGCCATCGAAACCGAATCTCAAGTGCGTTCTCTCTCTCTCTCTCTCTCTCTCTCTCACTCTCTCGAAACCGAACCGGTCCGACTCGAGCTCGTCGTTCATCCGATGGCGCGTAGCTAGGTGCTAATGAACTCTCCGTGAGTCACGTTTTAAAAAAGACAAAGACAGGCGAGAGGACACGACCGGCGCGGGCTGCGAAAACGCGAGAATCTCGAAACTCGAAGTGCCGAATACGCAAATCAGCGGCGTTCTCCGCAGCGCGTTCGTGTCTTTTCAAATTCTTTTCTCTTTTTCTACCTTTTTCTCTTTAACGGAATCCGCGCGCGCAGCAAGAAATTCTTCTTGCGCTCCGTGCGTTAATGCTTTTCAAGCGAAAATAGAAGAACTCCTCGAAAGTTCGCTAAAGTTTGCGAAAATCGTACTTATGAGCTAGGTTGTTGTTTACAGTTTGATCACGACTTCTTCAGAAAGGAAATATCCGACTCTCTCGCGATGTAGATATTGTAAATTTTAGGAGCAATATTTTTCGTTTAAATGGCGAACTTTGTAAACAAACTGCGATAACTTAGTTCGATGCAATCAAAAACGGAGTTGGAAATTCGAAACTCGTAATTATCAAGCCGAGAGAGAGAGAGAGAATTAAATTTCAAGTAAAATTATTTCACAGAAATGCTTGCATTTTTATACTTAAATGATCGCATCTTAAATGGCCGCTTAATCGGACCGAAGCGGAAGGATCAACCGCGAAACATTAAAATACCAATATATCGAAGATGGGCATGGGAAAAAGGGAACACGCCGTAAAAGAATGCGAAATAACGGAGGGGACGGCCGTGCGGACGTTGGAATGAAAAATAATCACTCGATCGACTCGAATTAAAGAGAATCCCTCCATCGAACATCGATCTCACTTTGGTTACCACCCGTGGGCAGCCGATAGTAATTAATCAGCCCGCGCGGTGCACACCGATAATTAGAGGTACCGATCGACGGGCAATTAATACGCCTCTTAACCGCGATCGGCGATCGATCATGGAAATGTTATTCCCGCGGGAGAGTAGCGGAGAGAGGAAGGGTTGAAAACTCGCGGATTACAGTGACAGCGGATTAGCATGCATTAAAGGCGATGGAAGTTCGGGGAAGTAGCTTCTAATGTCAGGCCACGGTAAAGCGAGCGGGCGGTCGGTCGGGCTGGCAATTTTCTGCGGAATTAAAAATTTAGAGCTTTCAATTTGCCGACAGCTCATAAGCCACGCGCCATAGTTGAACTTTCGCAAAGTGCTCGCGGAAAATCGAGCGTAGAGTTGATCTAAAAATAATGTCCACGTACAATTAATAGGTATACCTTACCACGTACTTCTCTCTCTCTCTCATTCGGACATAACTTTAATCACGGGCATTAATTTTTGACGCGCTTGCTCGTTCCGGGTATCTATCTATCGCGATTCATAGAACTCCATCCGTGCAATTAATTTTTAACGTCTTGATCGCGAGAACCAGCAGATTCCCTTCTCGCGAAGTTTAGTCACCGTCGAGATGACTCATGATAAATAAGAGGAAGGAGGAGGAGGAGGAGGAAAAATTCGATTTCGCTGATTATAAGAAGAATTTAGCAGTCGTGAAATTATAAATATTAAAAGCGGCGAATACGCGTCATTCCAGCAAAGCATAATTCCACTTTAAATCAAGTGTTACTTTAAAATCGTATCCCCGATTTTTTCACGACTATTTGTGTCATCCCCATTGGAGAGAAATAAAAATTCATCGAATATTAAAGTCGCCAGGGACGCCTCGTCCTCGAGTCTCTCGACTAGAGAAGCGCCATCGAAATTGACGGCAAAAAGTCTGTCGATCAAACTGTCGATCGAACCCTTTCGAGAGGGACTATTAGCGGCTATATTTTTCCATCGATCGCCCTGAACTCGTCGGAAAAGCTTCTTACCGGAAATAGAAAGTCAAAAAGATTCTACGCGACCGTGGCTGTCCGACATTGTTTTCTGAAAAAATAACGGAAGCGCAGACGTTTCTGGCCGCGTGTACGACGAAAGGAAATACCGAACATCTTTATCTCTTCCCTCCCGCTTTCTTTCTCTTGCCGTTCTTTCCGCCTCTTTTTCTGGGCATGCACCTTCCTCTCTCGTGCATAACGCATCCGCTGGATTCTTCGCTCGCCTTCGCGAGTTCAAAAACCTTTCTACGCGTGCGGCTTCCACGGAAATGGCTCCGGACCACCAATCGCAAGAAACGTCAAATTTCTAACTTGCAGGAAAAATCTGGCAGATCAACTCTTAACTTGGAGTAAATTCGTGGATGCATTTTGACGCAATTACATATAAATTTAATAAATAAACATAATTTATAGTTGACAGTTGTGCCCATAACTTTTTGTAATTATTATAACGTAAAGTTAAATCTTATATATCATAAATGGTAATAATTTACAGTTCCGTAAATTATTTATTTCTGTCACGCGTCGTATGATTTATGTTATGATACATAGGATGGACGCTTATGGCAAGTGCGCTTTATACATCAAACGCGAATAAATCGGATGTATTTTATAAGTCAAGGAATTCTTTTTGGGGCATCTGAAGTAGATCGCACACCTGATTCCACGGTAATTCGTTATCTTGACAGTTTAAGGGTGAGAGCTATTTCGATTTCGATATCACATCCGCATACGATATTTCTACCCAAAAGTCAATAGCGGCACATAGGTGGGAAGTGCCTTCGATTAAACGTGTCTCACATATACGTCAATCAACATTTTCGAAATGGAACGGTAAACGCTGTTTGCGACTCTATAGTTACGCTCGTTTAACGTTCTAAATTGTTTATCGTATTTGCATCGCTGCAAGTAAAACGCACACAATCTATATAAATTGATTTATAAACGTTTCATAATTTAGTGAATGCTACGGCTAATCGTAATTGTATAAGCTAATGTGGCTGTAAAAATATGAGGAGTCACTTTCAGGGTGAAATTAATGTCGACGTTATTTGTGACGTACGATTCCCGTACCCGGTGAAAGCGTATCGTCTTCCCGAGGAAGCAGTTGAACGCTTCGCAAAAATTCGCGTTTCATATTCGTCTCTCTCGGTATTTCCCATCGTAACAGTTAAATTACTTGAGTCTCGTGGCGGCGCAACTTTTCAATAAAGACGTCTTTCGCTCCACGTGTCTCGCGCAATGAATGCTGATCGAGACAAGCATCGTCTGTAAGTAGGAAATAAAGAACGGCAGAGGAGTCGGGAAGGAGGTGGAGAGGAGCGGGAAAGAAAGCTGAGAGATGTATAACGTCAGAAATGCCGGTTTACTCGAAACCCAGTACACGAACGCATCGCGTCAGACTTCGCGTAGTATTGAGAACTCGGCGGAGAAAGGTGGTCGCGAGGGGAGAAGGAAACCGTAGTGGTTAAACTCAGGCAATGAGAATCCAATGAGGGGATATAAGTCTGCCGTAAAACAGATGCCTTTGAAAATATCGGATACGGAAAACATAAAAGCAAAACAAACGAAACGTCCGCTAATTATTATCGAGATATTGTTATATCGTTTAATACCAAAATAATATTTCTCCTTATTCAGCGTTTTTGCTTTGTGGATTTCATATCGAATTACCGAGAGTTATTAAATAATATACATTTATCGTCACGGTAACTAAATATCGAAACGTTTTTGCGAGATCGTGGATCGGAAATAAATGGATAACGGAAGAAATAAAGCTGTAGAACGCGTCAGCGAGACCCCCGAATCATTCGAAACCCCGCGTCCGTGAACGTGTCCTCCGACTTCGCAGACGTATCTTGAGGACCCGGTGGAAAGGATGACCGTAACGGAGAAGGAGGAAACGGAGGGGACGAACAGAGGGTGGTTGACGGTGGCATCGGGCGGCTCGAAGCAGTTACCGATACGGCGGGTAGAGTAGGAGATGAAGAAGTAGGAGGACTTGCGCGGGTGGACTTGCGAGGGGACGGAGGGGGGTCAGTTTTTTCCGTTTTTATCGGAAGGAAAGAGTGGCTCCCCAAGCCCGTAATGGAGTCCAGGCACGTATCCGTCGTGCACACGCCAGCAGAGCCCGCGGCTTTTCCAGTCACCCGACCCACCCCCTTCGTGTCTCACCCTCGCGCTCGAATCCCGCGAATTTCCCTCCCTCTCTTTCTCTCTCTCTCTGTCACCCCGTTCTGTTCTGCTCTCACAAATGCCCCTCCCTCCCGCACCTGCACCTGCAAGTTGACAGACCGACATTGGATCCCCTCGTACACGAACACACCCTCGCGCAAGTTACACGACGAGTAAACGCGCTCGTTGAGGTATCTTATAGAATTTCCAGCGCTCGTCGTGCTCGATCATAATCGCCCTTGTAATCCTGCTGGCGATAGAGAGGAAAAAAGATACGCTGAGTGGACAGTACGCGACAGTATTACACGTGCGTCAGTGATACTAATGTTTCCCTGAGTCGACTGAAGGCAATTCAAAAATGCATGCATGAGATGGATTTGACATAAAAAAATCTAAGCGCTGAAATAAAAATAAAAAATCTCTCATTTACTTGGATAACATCTATCTTTTTTCTATTCATTTATCATTTATATTCATCAAAAATGCGTCGTTCTCATTACAAGTGTTTTTATAAATACCGCTCACTAATTTCTGTCATATAATTTGAAAGAGCATCGCAATCGTGAAGTGATGTGGCTTAACATTTGCAACCTACTTTTATGTCATGTCTCCGAGAGATCACCTAACAGTTTTTCTCCCATTTGCGTGCTCTTATTATGTTGGAACTAAAAAAAATTGTCGCTGCTTCGGCGGAGAGAAAGAAAGATCGCTCGAAATCGACCTGACGGTCCTCGCTCGTCGATCATCTTAACGTTTGCGAACGGACGACCAATCGGCCGCATGAAAACTCGATTTGTTCTAATAAACGACCTACGATAAATTTCTCCCACGGTCCGCCTAACAAGGGTCTCTTAACGACTTCATCTGACGACATTCTCCAGTCGTCGAGAAAGGAAAAATCGCGTCGCGCGGGAATGAGCGTAGCCTTAATCGGTAGCAAGCCCAATAGATACAAATAGCCTAACGTAGTTTATGGTAACGCGTATGTATATATATATATATATATATATCTATATATTGGAGACTCTTTAAAATATAGCACACAGAAAAGAGCCGTCGACTGTGAATTCCACGAGACTCCGCTTTAAGGTTTCAACTTTCCATTTTTGCGCGGTCCCATTCGGGCGAGTATCAATCACTGAAACTTTAATAACTCAATTCCCCAATCAGACTGATAAATTACGGATCGAGCCGCGGAGTCTTGCGATTTCGTTATAGGACGGCAATTTTCGATCGACAATCGCACGCCGAAAGTTCGATTCACGCGGCCGATATTCATTTTTCTTCCCCCGGTCGCACTTTTTTCTCTGTTTATACCAATCAAACTTGCTATTTGTCGTAGCTGACGTAGCTGATAAACTGTACAAGCCTGTCAGCAATATTCGCGCTGGTACGCGGAGTGTAAAGATCCGCTTTTTTATATTTTTTTTTCCGCTTGTCTCGTTGAATGTTTTCGACGCGCGGGACCAGCCGGATTCTATTTGGTGGCCGCTTAAAAAAAAGATAGAGAGAGAGAGAGAGGGAAAGAGAGAGAAAAAGGCAGAAAAATCGTCCGCACACGCGAAAACGAGGAGCGACCGGAAAAAGAGAGAAAAGTGCGAACGCCCACGCCGTGCGTCACGGTGAGCTTTTAATACTGCCTGACGAGTGCATGTTTAAAGGCTTACCCGCGCGCGTCATCGACGGATTGTCGTGAAACCGATCGGATACAATAAGCGCCGCATGCAGCGTGATTACGTGAAAATACAGGCGACCGTGCGCGCTCGCGTTTACGACTGTTTCCCAGCAATTTTTTCAGGAACGCTGTCGTGACATCGCGGATTTTATAGATTTTATAGACTATAAAACGTACATATACGCGCATTTAAGCGCGGAGATATACCGCGATTGATTAAGGCGAATGACGTCCGTTTCCGAAGTACGCGCGTAACACAAAAATTTTATAACGCCGTTACGCGATTTTACACGATCAGTGATCGCGAATGTCGTGACGTGTTTTATGCGGCTGCCAATTACGCTGATTTCTGTCAGAAGTATAAAATGTTTCTCGATTTTTATTTATAATTTAGATTTTTAGATATTTAACCTATTGGAATTTATTCGCGTAAATGAGTATCGGACAAAGTTTTAGGTATGAAACTAATATTACACGTCAAATAAATCTATTGAAATTTTATTCTATTGAAATTTTATCTCCATTTGGATTGCACAACAGTATGACTTTTTTCCAGCAATATACCCGTTCTGTGAGAGAAAGAATCCACTAAAGAAACGTTATGAGGTTCAAGCATGGATTCAGGTCGTGGTCGGCAATCTTCGCGATGTCAGATATGTCATAAAAATTCGCTTTGTCTCTGTTTTTTTCGCGCCGTTGCTCGCGCACGACTTTTATTCGCCGGTGGCGGGGAAGAAGAAAACCGGGTGGTTTGTAAGTCGTTAAAAAGGCGATCCCCGGCGCCGGTAACGTCATCTTGGGCCAACATTAATGTCGGTGAGCCGTGAGGAGTACATAATGTTGCGTTAACTCGGCGCCCGAGGGGAGATGGATGAGCGGTACGCGTCGCAACTTTAATTTTTTCCCCCGGGGCGGCGGGGCTGCTTTCGGGTTAACCCGGCCTGCCCACCCCTTCGCCAGCCAGAAGGGCCAGAAGAACTTTTTAAAACGCAAAGTCGGGCGGGGAGGGAAGGACGTTGTAGAGGCAGGAGGGTGGCGGTTCTAAGGATACCGACGACTCTTTCTTTCGGGGAGCGAAGGCGCGGGGTGAGAGAGGGTGCGCGGCAGATATACGTGCGCGACATCGTGAAGCTCGTTATAATGCTCCGCGAGACCACTTCATTTCTTCATTGCCGGGAACTGCAGCACGGGACTGCGGAACTTGACGTACGCGAACTTGCAGAGCAAACGGCGGAGAGAGCCTAATGGCCGCTAACGAAAATTGGACAGCGATGAGTACTTCAGCCGAGTCTCGACCGTGAGAAGCGAAATGGGGGGACTCGAGACAGGCTCCGCTCTGCTTTTCAAGATAGTTCGATGATTAAGGCGGCATACGAAAGTATTAATTCGCACGAGGATATTTAATCTACTAAAAGCAATGCCGGTTATATCGCGCGGCTGGTCCCTCGCGCATTTATCCCGCTTTCCACGCTTTTTCCGCACGGCGACACGGCCCCGAGGTCACCATTAATTTCGTTAATTGAATTAAAATTGAATTAAAATTAAATCGAGTTGAAATCAATCAGCGAAATTTCGATCAGCGACACGTTTTGGAGGTTATAAATCCCCGTTATAATACCCCAAAGTAAAATTAGCGATTTGCATAACTTGGCAAATGGCGCCAGATTACGCGATGAAATCCCCAAGGCGCGATGCTTGCGGCAGTGCCCTAACTTTCATCATCAGTCTTCCCTTCATTTTTCGCCCTCCCTATATGGAAGCTCATGGTTTGCGAAAAAAAGGAAAGAAAAAAAAATAAGAGAGCCGCGCCTGTTCCTTTGCCAATCAATCATTGTCAATCGATCGATCTATCTACGCCCAAAAATTCTTTCTGATCAAAGTGGTGAACGTTATGCTTTGATAACTTATCTAAGACGACCGGAATCTCGTTTCGCTAAAGTGATTAAATATCCTGCCTTATTTTTCGAAAAATAATTCACTATTCATATTTGCTAATACTAAGTAATGTATTTAATACTAACTAATGTATTTAATACAACACTAATTAAATCCAAAATTTACTTATGCTAGCCATTTTTTTATGCTTGTTAAGAAAATGCCGTACGACAAAAATATAATTTCAAATTTGAT
This sequence comes from Temnothorax nylanderi, assembly GCF_030848795.1. Taxonomy (NCBI): domain Eukaryota; kingdom Metazoa; phylum Arthropoda; class Insecta; order Hymenoptera; family Formicidae; genus Temnothorax; species Temnothorax nylanderi. Next base: position 447,859 of record NW_027249098.1, on the reverse strand, counting down.
GTAACTTTCTTAGATATGTATCTCATACTCATAAAAATATCTGTCAATTATTACAGTCGTCTCTAATGAGATATGTTTAATTATGCAATAATAATCTATGTGTCGCGCGAGGTCAGAAGGACGGTTGGCGTTCGAATGTTCGCAACGTCTTTTCGTGATTTAATTTCTCTCTCCGGAAAGGATTTTAAAACCGGAAATACGTGCGTATACAACGTCGCCCGGACGGGGGCATCGCAACCGGCGACCGCGCCGTAAAAGCTCACAGGCGGCGATAAAAGCGGACGCGGAGGTCTTTCGCACGTTGCCAAAACCAACCAACGCGCCGAAACACGCGCATAATCGGCCGGTTCGATGCACTCGCGTGTCTACACGCGGCGGCTCGGGAGCGGGTGGCCGGGCATATGTTATGCGGCGCGAATAAAGACGTCGTCTGTCCATGGTGTACACACGTGATCGGGTTCAAGGTCTCCGAAGAAGATCGAACCGCGCGCACGAAACTCCTATGCGTAGTCGGCGGTTTGTTGCCCTATTTGGCGGCAGGACGGCAGACGGGCCAGGGGAATTGAGGGGGAAAGAAACGGGGAATGAGGGAGCAGAAGGGTACGGTAGTAGCGATCGTAGAAGCGGCCGACGTCGGTCGGAGGGACGTCGGAGGAACGGCACGGCAGCACGCATCTGCGCGCGCAACTTGGCGGGAAACAATAAGGGCCAACAACCAGCAGGAAGCACTCCTTGGCGGGAACGCGGAACGACGGTGGTACTCAACCTTGCTCTTCGCGGCAACAACAAAGCGGAGAGCCGCGAAGTGGTCATCGCCAGTGCCAGAGGCGTTTCCCGACCATTTAACTACACGATACGCACTGGCGAGCGAAATTATTCCTGATTAATAAAAATAGCATCAAAGAATACTATTTTTCTATCAATCTCTTCCTTCATTGCACATTCTCACTTATTTATTTTTATTTCCTACATCTCAAATATTTCATTGTTTAAGAAAACTATGGATCCTTCGCGAGTTTCCTTGGTCTGTCCAATAGTGTTCTACTACTAGATCAAATATTCTGTTCAATATCTACTTAGATTAGACTGTTCGATACTTAGTTTTAATTAATAAAGATCTAATTAATAATTAATTTCTAATTCTAAACCAATAATTCACGCTTCAGGCGTAAACGAAATAAATATCCGCATTTTAATAATAAAGTTTAGAGTTTAGCTCCGAACAAAAATTTCATTATCGATCTGCATTAATAATGGATGCGTTTTGAAAAGAACATCACGACATGTTTACATGGTCCATTATAGGATTCATCATTCAAGACGCTGCAAGAGAGTATCTATGCGCGTCGATATGCGAATGATTGGACAATACTCGCTGGACTACAAACGATAATTAAAACGGAGATCGAATGTCAGTCCATGTGTGACATCCTGTTGTTAATAAGTGAGCGTAGAAGCTTGGCGATGACATTTCGCGGAAGAATACGCGAATTGTATCGAACGAATGGCGTGCGAACGAAAACGACATTCTCGCGTAGAACGATAAAACGAAACGGCGACGGTGTTTGTAAATTGCGAGAACGATACGAAACCTGAAAGATTCTAACTGCGACGGGTCAGGATAAACCCTGAAGGATCGTAGAGGGCGAGCTGTGATGTCTAGACGTGTTTTTTGCCCCGGTCGGCCCCAGGCGGACTGGGAGCTCCGGAAACCTAACGTCCGATCGTCGCGATTCGCTCTTTGTTGTCTGCCTGCACTCGAACCTAACTCAGTTGAGGCAACAATCCCGGGTAAGTAACCCCAGCTTTTAACGATTCGACCTCTCTTTCTCTCCTCCTCACATTATAGTTCTAGTCGTGATACAGCAGAAAACGAAAACTTATTTAACTAATAAGGCTATAGAACGAGGGCTAGAAACGTTCAGGCCGCAAAACGTTCGGGCCCAGCAAAACGGGCGAGCGAGATGAGATGAGATGAGATGAGATCGAGCCTGCGCGAAGTACGCGGCTCAGGAATCCGACGATTAATTTTTCGCCGCGAACACAGAAGCGCGGGTACAAAGCAGATCTTCCGAACCCGTTCCCCGGGCGCGCTGCTCGCCGACGCGGGCACGCAGACGAGAAGCCCTCGAGTACGTTGCACCAGCAGCGTTGCACGGCGAGGGAACGAGGGGAGGGAAGTCATGCGGTCAGGCACGCCGGTTAGTTAGATCCTCTCTCTCGTCCCGCACCCGCGCGTCGGCCCTTCTCACCCGATTCTCTCTCTCCTCTACTCTCCGCGCCGACAACACGACGTACTACCAACCAGCCGACGCACCGTACATACACGTACCTACACGGTTTACGCACGCACACACCGGGCCGTCCGCTTCGCTCTTCCTTCGCTTTCCTCTCTCCGCCAACCCGTCGCACCGACCTCCCGGCGACTTGGCGGGAAACCAGACACGTGGTTCTCATGGCGTCCATTCTCGAACAAAGGATTCCCACCCGCGGCGTCGTAGTACTACGTCGTCCTACGCCGTGGGCCTCGTTCTCGCCTCGTCTCATCAAAACGAACGTCTCGAGGCGACCGACTAGCCGCTTCCCGTTCGAAAGCGACGGCTTCTTTGACCTGGCAGGGGTAAACGCGTATAACGGCCGTTTCGAATCAGAAGAAGATTCTGTGAGAGTCGGACGTACAGTGCCGAAAATAAAAGTCTGAATATATGCATCTTTTACCACTTACGTGCTGACTTTTTATTGCTAGATAATTTATTAAGTTTATAAACTTTAGAAGAGGTTTATGATAGATTTAAGATTAATAGCGCATGTGCCACAAGGCCATAGTATTATATATAAAACAAAATATAAAACAATAGTATTTTAGTAAATTATGATATAATAAATAAATTCGCAAACGAGTTAAAGATTAAGATTTTCTTTGTAATTTTTAATATTCGGAATATTTGTGACCTTTTAAAGATTAGTTGCATTCTATAAGTTGATTTCCTCTATTAAAAAGATTAATAAGAAGTTCTTTAAAAAACTTTAAAGCTTCCTCAGTATTTAGTGCATCGTTATTCCGTCAATAAATCTAGAGCTAATCATTGTTTTCAATTAGGAAACAAATAACGCGATCTTTAAGTCAAATTCTATAAAGTTACTAAAGGGTCTAATCGGGTCTAATACGTTTGGCTAAAAAGACCGCGACGACCGCGAGTTAGTGGAAAGGCCCAAAGAGAGAAGTCGCACGAATCCTATCGACCCGGCCGATCGGTTGAAGGGAAGACGATACTCGAGCACGGAAATCGAGGAGTCGAAACGATCGGCGGCGCGGCTGAGTTTCGATGGAGCGACCGCGCCGACAAGCGTTCCTTCGTTTCGTGGACGGTTAACGTCGGAGCCCGTCGTTTTCAACGGAAATTCAATTAAGGTATAAATAGCTCGGAAGAAAGAGAGAGAGAGAGAGAGAGGTCAGGCCATTAAAATGGCCGGCGTACGGCCAATAAGAAGGTATATAACTCGGCGCTTTGTCTGGTCGAGCCGCGCGCGCGATCGTCGTTCTCTCTTTCCGCGCCGCCACGCCACGCCATACCGCGCCACGCCATATACCGCGCCACGGTGTTACATTACGTTCCACTCTGTGTTCCAGACCTACCGCAATCCCGAACCTTCGGTCTAGACTCGTCGAGACCGAAGAGCGGCGGCGGTCACACGTCGGTCATTCACACGCGTGCGACTCGGCGCCGACCGAGGAGGTGCGACCGGCTCGGCTCCTCTCCCCGATCGCGCGCGCGCTGCCCTTCATCGACCGCCACCGCGACGACGAGACGCTCTTCGATCGCGTGACAAATACCCCACGACAAAGTGTCTCGTCCCGTCGTAGGTCGTCCCCGCGGGAACCTTGAACTCGTCGGCGATACGTCGCAGTAACGCGTGTCTGCCGGATGCACGCGGGCAGCCCGGATTCTCGGAACGGATTCTCTATCTCGCGCGCGAGGAGAATCGCCGAAAGTGGGCGCGCCCGATTCTGATTCTCCGCCGAAGGTCGTAGACGATTTTACATGGAAACGGGCCTCTTGACGGCGCCGGATCAGGTCAGGTGTGAATATTCGCTAATTTGCGCGGGATCAGTCAAAGCGCGCTCGGAAGAGGATATCTACTTCATTTTTGTCTAATAAATATAAACGTTGCATTAAAGTGGTTGAATATAATTTCCTACAATGATTACCTCTATACTTTAGAATACAAATACATTCTGCATTAATGTATAGTTATATAATTTGTAATAATAAAGAAAATATAATTAATGGTATGGACTTGAAAATACACGGAAGAAAATATTACACGTACAAAACACACACTCTTTCTCTTTTATCTTCATGATAAAAACCAACACTGACCATTATCGTTCCAAGATTGTTAACTCATATTAACTCATTAGCTAATAGTTTATTTGTCTACGTCTCGAGGATGCGGATCGAGTTGTCGCGACGGTGCCGCGCTTCTCAGACGGCCTAATAACATTACGTAATTCGAGATCGTAATCGCAAAGCCGAGCGCGCATAATTTGCAAGCGGCAACGACGTGCTCATAATGAAGGGATGATGGAAATCTTAGAAAGGCAATCGGTAGACGGGGGACAGCGGACAGCTTCCTCTCCATCGAAATAACCGGTTCTGGTTTCACGGTCCTCGTCACCTGCGACCTTCTGTCACCGGCGGGCCAACGACACTGCACCGTTTCAAAGGAAGTCTGGTGCCACTTTAACGACCTGCGCCATGTACTGAGGAGGCCTCAGGGTCAGAGGTCAGACGGGCTACCAATACGCATGCGAATACTTACGGGGTATGGGGACGAGGAGAGACGCAAACGCCTCGCTTTAACATTCGCGAACGCACGGCAGGACCGACCGAGCCGAGCAAAAAGACGAGCAGTCGCCACGTCTCGATTTATATCCTCGAACTTCGAACACGCGTCCCGCTTACAATCGACATCCGTTGTGCGGATATACGCGATGCGCATGCCGAGAGGCAATCGATGATCGCAGATTTATACCATTATTGTCAGTGTTGTACAAATTTTCGTATCAGACAAAGAGACTGATCGTTAATGGCAATTTATTCGAAGACAGTTAAATTACAGAGAGAAATTTCTGAGAGAGACATTCAAAATCAGAAGCTTCTCATAAATTCCTCAGGAACTTCAGGACATTAAATATATAATGAAATCCTGTCTCCCGATAATTTTTAAATGGATCCTAATATAAAGAGTTGAGTTTCCGTCCTTAATATGGTTTAAAAAAATACAAAAAAATAAAAACGAATAGGTAGATATAAGATCCTATATATTTTTCGTGAAGGAAAAATTGGGTTTCAAAAAAACTCGTTATTAAAATATGACATAAGGTGGTGTAAGGGCGGAATATTCCATACAGCGTTCCCGAGAGAGATTTAATACAAATTATATCGTGATTCGTCTTGAAAAAAGGATGAAGTGGACGATAAAGATCGTAACTGGGATTGTTACGGTACTGGTACGACTACGAATGAGTTATTTCTCCCTACGTCGGCTCCTCCATGCATTCTGCGAGCGAGCATTCTCGATCGCCCATGGGAAAGATTTTCGGCGTATAATGGGACCCCGTTGTCGTCCTCTGCGACGTACGAAGGGCTTTTATTAGGATTAGGGGTGCGCGGGAATTCCGGTGGCCATAATGGATTCGCGAATCTGTCTGTCTGGCCTTTACGTTTGTTCTATAAGGGTTCAACGAAACGAGCTCCGTGGCTGGGGCCATAGCAACGTCTACGCGAGCGAAATTCCGTCCGTACACACGTATACATAAATGCACATATGCAAGTAAAGGCTAATTAATGCCATTCGGCGCCACGTGTTAACGCGACGTGTATTGTATTTGCAAAGGCAACAGGAAATCGTCTGTCGGTGGGCAGGTACATAAACAATTGCCTTAGGGATTCGCGAAACGGGCTGTTTATGTGCAAATCGCCGCTTTGCTTATTAAACACTCCTACTTCACGTCCCAATTTAATAATCAATTCTCGTCCATCTGAAAAAGATAATATGTTATCGAAAGCTATGCCAGTAAAAATTAAACCGCTTATCTTTGTGCGAAGTTTGACGTAATAGCGATGTGAGGATAAGATTATACGCGAATTTTACTCGCGTCCATTTTTTTCGGTATCCTATGACCTAAGACATGGTAACATTGATTGCGGGACGGATTAACGGATAATAATAGAAGCGGCCGACACTCGAAGGCCTCCACTCGTCATCGACGACGTGGCAATTTATGTCTCTCGAGCGTGTACAACAAGCTCGCCCGGAGGTGCCTCGGCGAATAGACTGAGCCGCGGAGACCTTCGACGTCCGTTTCACCGTCCTTCTCCATTTCGCAATAGCGAAAGAGCTGGGTTGTTTACCGCTAGAAATAGATAGCCTAGTTAGGTAGTGTACGTTCCCGGCTCTATTCTTGGTACAGGCCAACTTTTTCCACGCGCTCGCGTTTGCAGTTAGGCTCGTGTCTAGGTCTCGCGTAACTACGCTACGATTGCCTCACTCGTTCCCGGTACTGGCGTTCCATTATATACGAAGTTACGCCGTATCAATTCCACGATAAATCATTCCGCCGCGCGCCGCCAAGGAATAGGACGAACCCGCCGCGACTCCGCAACCTCGTAAATTAGACGTTCCGCGAACGGCGCGCGACCATTGCAGGTATCGCTTAATCTTTGGACGAGGTTTGTATAACGGACATCTCATGGGTTCTAAGTGGAGTATTAAAAAGAGATAAGTGTAGTAATAAATAAAGAGAATTGGAATAAGTAAATTATGCCATGTTTATCGAGAGAAATCAGCTTACAGCATTGGGAATATGTTATTCAATTTAAGCAGAAAAACTCGTATAAAATTTTACTGAATCAAAACGTGTCTGTATATTACATAAAGAAATAAATTTTTATGTTAATTTTTATATACCAAAAAAAAGGACGAGTTTGCAACGCTGATTTCTAAAGAAGTGGGTCACGAGCAATATATTACTTTCGCTTTCACATCCTTCTACCTACTTCCCTCGCAGTCATCTAGGCCTGGCCGATTTCCGTCTTCGCATTCGGCTGCCGTGGCCTTGAGGAATTTTTTCTTTGGACCTAACCCACGGTCCCGCATGTTACGGTCTTTGTTCCGCAGGCCTGATCCGCCGACGGTTTCCGAGAACGCACTTCGCATCGGCCGAAATTAAGGATATTTATTGGTCTGGCGCTACTAAGCGGAATCTGAGAACCCAAAGCGGTCTAGAGAAAAAAGCCGGAATAACCTCCTCCGCCGGTCCTATCCGAGGTCTTTGTTCCATGGAAATGAGACAACCTTGATCATAAAGCGGGTCTAACCGATTGCGAAACAAGAGAGAGTACCGTGGGGAACGTGTTGTAAAGGCGTTCACGCACCGCGTTTAACGCCACGCATTTATATGTGACAAATAACAGACAGTAAGATTTTCACATTAAACGGGCCTCAGAGTGAAATGATGAGGACTAGTACTAAGCATGAAATGTAAAGACAGATTAAAATGCAACGTTCTCTCTTTTGCCTTCTTCTTGTTCACGTAGCGCGAGAATATTATTAAACGAAGAGAGGATCTTTACGATCGCGAATTTTTGCTTATACTTCTACACAGGCAACACACGCGGGGATGACGTCAAAAGTAATTGCATTTCTCTTTCGTTAATGGAAATGCAGTTAATTCTAGGCATACTTTCAAAGAATCCTTCAAGATAAGATCTTAATGGCGCTCCGTACTTCGCGGCAGAAGTAAGGACCTCTCAGACGAAGTCAGTTGATTTAATCACTTAACTTGTTCGTACCAACGCAGAGACACCTTTGAAGTGGAACGTGTCTGATGGTACATCACCGGAGGGACCCTCGCGGCGGCCAAAATCATTTTCTGAAAAGTACCCGGGACAGGCGGTATCAAAGACCGGGAGGAATGTCGCAAGGTCGACGTTATCGAGGAAGAGATGCAAGAAAGCCAGACTGATTCGCACCGTGTACAAGCCGTGTATATACCGAAATCTCAAAGTGATTAATGAATGTGCGATGACGAATAACTGGTAGGGTTCGCGTGATAAAGATTTCTATTCTCCGTGCAATTAGATGATTTTTCGCGATGGCGCCGCGCGGTGGCGGATAAACGGGGAGAAAGCGAGACAGAGAGAGACGGAAAGTGGAGCGGAACGACGAGCATTTATATAACGCGAGCGAACAAACGCCGCAATTAAAACAAAGCCTACGGCATTTGTCCGACGCCCCGTCGCGCGCGCGTTTCCCAACCACCGCCAAGTCCCACGGGGGCGGCAAACCACCCACGCCGCCGCCCGAGGTGACGGTGAGGGTGGTTTTTGTTGCAGAAAAAGTGAGCGGCAACTTTTTTCGGGGTAACAACGATTATTTCAGACTGGGCGGGGGAACAACGGCGTGGTCTACGATCGCGAAGGGTGACGAATTCGCCGATGTGCGAACGACCCTCTCGCCGTCCATTGTCTTCGACTGCGTCATAAAATAATTAGTTGATTACCATTCTTTCGGGATACGCACACTTTTTTTATTACTTGCGGTATACCGGCATAAAAGTCAGTCAACTCGACAGCGGTATTGTTATGGAAATTCAGGCCAACAATAAGAAACCTTAGCAATCCTTTTTTTTTTTCAATATATGTGAGACTCGCGTATGTAATATATCTTGATATAACCGCCGGTTCGAAGTTTACTTTCATAATTTAACTGCTGTCTCTTGAACGCGATTAAATTATAGCAAACATCGCGTGTTTTATTGAACGTTAAAAAGGAGAGAGGAGGGAGAGAGAGAGGTATAGGGTTAATCTAATATATTATCAATGCATGTAAATATTATACAAAATAACGTTCCCTTTTCCGGTATGAATTATTAGGTAAGCACGGTCGCATTCATTACAGCTAGATTGAGGGAAGACTTCCGCCCCTTTTCTCTAAGACGCTATCAATCACTCGGAGTCTCATTACAACAGTATTACAACTCCCGAGCATCAATTAAAATCATCACGGATCCTGCTAAGTGACTAACAGTAGGTTCTTCGGTCATTCGAATACAATGCACAGGATGTTCCGTAAAAATTGACTCATCGCAAACTCGAGTAAGGCTGGCAGATAAAAAAAAAGTAGAAGAGTTCAAGCAAGGCTGAATCCCCTCGATTAGTCATCCCTGGGTAAAATTAAACAGCCGCTATTAATTACCTTCCACGAAACGGATAGACCATCTGCAAAACCACGATATCTTGGAACTAATATAATAGCACAAGATAGCAAGATAGCAGCATATACGAATATATAATTAAGCACATTGCAATTTATTATATCAAAACATTTTTATAAATATTTTTAAAAAGAAGCGTTTTGCTTGTCATTCAACGCAGTGCAATATAATAGGACCATCTTCTGTTAAAAAATTAAAACTTTATAGAAATTTACTGGTCTAAAACCCTTTAATAAATTGATCTACATAATTACAAATCTATACAATTTGAATCAAACGTTACCTATGCACATAACATAAATTTTTCAAATTCTCTGTCAAGTTATTTAAAGTTAAATATTATTTGTGTCCTTAATTTTGTACAATATATTTTGGGATATTATTTAAAGCAACGTCTTTATTTATTTTTTATCGTATCTAAATAGCGCTGAGAAATTGTTGCTTATTAATTTTTCCCCTACATTTGCTGATCCACCCGGCACGATCGTCAAATGCGAATCGTATTAAATTCGCCTCGATTCCGCCGTTTTCCCCGCGAAGTAGCTCTCGCAGTGCGCGACAGGAGCCGGATCGAGTTAGCGCGGAGAGTTAGCGCGGGTTAAATCACCTTTGTGAAACTGCTCGCTCGCCGACGTGCCGCCCCGTCGGTCGGTCCCGACACCCCCCTTCAGCTCGCTTGTTGCTCTCTCCGCGTTCTCCCCATCCCTCTCTTTAACCCCCATTTCGCTACTCGTCGGTACACATGTACGACGCGCTCGGTGTGTTTAGGATAGGTAAATTATAGCGAGCTACCAGCAACTGCCAGCGAAGACGAGCGAGCCCTCGCTCGAGCGCTGAATGGGAGGTCGAGATGGCGAAGCTGCGGAGAGGGGGGAGGAGGGGAGAAGAAGGAAAGCAGGAGGGTGTTAATCCGGTTGCTTTATTGCTACGAGAATCCCTCCGGAGCGCGGCACCACGTCTGCCAGCCAGTTCTCCCCTTCTCGGGCTGCGTATCAGGGGGGTTAAGTTCGTTTCCACGTAGTTCGACGACCTACTACTCTACGGGGGTGGCAGCGGTGGCGGCGGTGGCGACGGCGGCGGTGGCGGTGAGAGAAGGAAGAGGGCCAACGGAGTCTCGAATCCCACCGGGGCCACCCTCCCCCCCCCCCTTTGGAAACACCACGTCCGTTCGTATGTCCGTCTGACCTCGGCTGACCGACCCGGCTTATTACTGCACACCGACATTATTACCGCGCCCCGTCGCATTTCTCGGGTCCGGAGATTCCGGGAAGCGTCGGGGACGCGCGCGACGCGGTCGCCGATTTCGATGTATGAGGTATCCGAGGCGGATTGCTGCCAGCATGCAGTTTCGTGCCTTGCATACGAAGCTGCGGAGGCGCGGCGATGCAGATCGCTCCGGGGAAGGAACGCCGCCGCGGTATGGATTTTATCCCGCGGAACGTTCGACCGGACACAGCCCCCTTTGCTCATGAAACGTTCCCCTGCGTTAACGCCGGAGGATCAGGAGGGATCGATTTGATCCCTTAACTGCGTTTAAATTTGGTCGACGATTCCGATCAATGGATCCGCATTTACTATGCGCAAGTTCTTTTCGTACATTTACGTGCGATGAAATTCGTGGACGAAGCATCGCAACGAAATTTCTATTTCGTAACGTGTTATTTTCCACTTACGTTATTTCATTATTTTTTTATGCTAATGATACGATATTAATCATGAGTCCTGTCGTCATCCATCATTAATTTGACTATAATATAATTACACATGCGCAGCCCCACGATAAACTCGGGTAACGGCGAATTCTGAGCTTCCTTCGTATCCTCTCCCAATTCAGCTCCTAAGTACCATCTGTCGCTGTCCTAATTAGACGGCTTATCAAGTCCCGGCAAATTGCCGCGTGTGCACGACACATTTGTTCGTAGACGCGGAAGGCGCCAAAACAAGAAACATTAGCATATACGCGGCACGCAACTTTCTGTAAAAAAAAAATTATCGCTATACTAACAACGCGATAACGTTGGCGTCATTTCCTCTCTTTGCGATCAATCTGTCGGTTTGTTTTTCTCCGTTCTTCAAGAAAATCGACTTCCGTAAAATATTAACAAGTCAAATGTCGACTCGGCGGCCCGGCGATAAAGCGCAGGGATAGCCGCGCGTTTCTCTTTTTTTTCGTGCGGTAATATTTTTATATGAAACGTAATGCACGCACTTCGCGAGAGCGCGGGCGGTGTTCATCCGCAGGGACCGGCATATTTATTTCCGCCGTGTTTAACCCGCGCGCGCATCACACACATTCCCGCACCGCAAATGTCGAGTTATGAATATACATTATTTTTCAGTAACATTTTCGCGCATCGCAGACGGCCCGGGCTCCTCCTCGAGGGAGAGCCTCGCGCGTAACCGGCGGTGCGGTAATTCTTTCTCATCCCGTAATTAGGAAACGGACCCTTTTTTCACGGGGGATATAAATCACGCGAGGGCCGCGAAACGACAAAAAATACGTCGGGTAGGGAGGAAAGGGAGGTCGAGGAGGGACGCGATGTCGGGTCGAGATGGAAAAGCCAGGGCTAAGGTGCGAGCTTGACGGTCCAGCGAGCGAATAACGGACACGACGATTCCGTTGGAAACGCTTGTAAAAATATACCGCGATAAACTCTCCGCCACGCAGTCGTTCCGTCCGGTGCAATCGCAAAATGCCGGGAAATTACTGGTGTAATCTTTTTTTTAGCCCTCAAACCGAGATGTGAAAAAAGTATTTAATTAGAAATATGCAGTCTCTGAGATTTACCGATGCTTTTACATTATCTTTTAAAATAATGGCGCAAAACTAATCTTGGTTCTCACAATTTGTGGCTTATAAAGATAAATATATATTTATTCTGTAATTAAAAGACTCTTTTCTTAGCGATTAATATTCCTAATATAATAATTGTCAGTTAAGCAATCGTAAAGAAGGAAATATTCTGCGAGGAATACAACCGAATCAATAGCCAGTACTATTAACTCCTCGTTTTCGCCAATTTCTCTCCTCTTCGCTACTTCCGCAAAGCTTACCACCCTACTTCCGTGTTTGATTATAGCAAATGAATTCCAAGAATCGCTTTGCGCGCCCCAACGGTCATGCTTGTTGCGAACCTCTTCTTACATCACTTATGTCGTGCGAGAGAGTACGGGTTCGAGAATTGCCTTCGTCGCAGGTGAGGGCTGCGAATGGCAGGAATATCGGTAGCGCGTACATGCTACCCAGATGACTGCGAGCGATTCCGAGAACGTATGTGGTCGTCGTATGGTCAGCGTGTACAAATATAGCCGGTGTCTTGCGGGAGTAAATAATACTCCTGGCGACGCGCGCGCGATTTTTGTCGCTCGATCGTGTGGAGTGCGTACACACGCGTTTGAGTTACGCGTGCACGCCTCACTTGACGTTCGCGCGCATGTCTCATGCGCGTAAATCAAGTAACGAAGTCATGATTCCGTTAAACTGTGTTAGTCTCCGTCTACCTGTAGCCGTAAAAGATTTGAGATGCTAATTCACATCCCGTATGTAATTGAGTAAATAAAAGAAAAAAAGAAAAGGGGGGGAATTGAAGTTGTTGACCGATTAAGTAAACCGTGCTAATCATTTAAATTCAACTTTCGTCTGTCTTACGCACAACTAGGTGACTGTATTTGCAATGTCTAACCGGCGAGCGGTCAACGATCGTCACCGTGTAAAAGTCACGGGGATGCATGTGAGTCATTGTTGCGCCAGACAGGGCGGCTATGAACCGACCAGTCCCCGCACTCGTCAGGGGATGTTTTAATGGGGCGCCGCTTTGGATTTGCCGGTGTTTAATTACAGGGACTCTCAACTCGCATCTATGTCGCGTCAGCGATGATTTGTCCGAGAAACAACCCGAAACGCGTCGCGCTTATACGAGAAGAAACGGATGCTAGCAATGAATATAGCAGAATGTGACAGTTGTAAATATTTGGATCGCCACGTTTCTCGTGAATTCAGAAATAACGAAAAATCAGCGCGAAATGACGGCCGTTAAGAAGTTTTCTAAGCAGTGAGAAGGGTGGAGCACGACACGCTTTTTGCGCTTGTGCCACGCACCGAAACGCAATAACGCATAGCGCAACGTAAACGCGAGTACTCCACCCTTCTGGAAGAGATGAAGTAAGTGGGCGAGAAGAGAGAGGAGAGAGCGGAGGGTAGACGCGGAGAAGAAGGGACACAGTCAGCGAGGGGAGAGCACGGAAGAGAGAGAGAGAGAGAGGAGTGAGAGAGAAAGAGAAGGATGGCGAAGCAAGAGAGACACGATAAGAGAGAGAGGAAGATAGGTACTTTACCACCCCATAAAACGGGGGTGTGAGTGTTGTGTCTGGCGCTGGACCCACCCTAGGGTGAACGCCCTAGAACCCCTGCGCACAGACGATTTTTCGTCTCGTTCCCGTCAAGGCACTTCGGTGCCGTCTACATCCGCTCTCTCTCCGCCGCCGATCTCTCCCTCTCGTCTTGTTCTCTCTCTCTCTCTCTCTCACTCTTTCCTCCGGAGCTCCGGCAGACTCCGCAAGGTGTCTACACTCTTGGACATAAATGAAACGACAGGAAGGGGGTCGACGGCGGGCTGAGGGGTGTAGGCCCGTTCCATCGGGGATTTTCTATTCCCACAAGCGCGTCTGCGATGTGGCTTAGAGCGCGCCCAGCCGATTCTTCCTCCGCTCCGCCATCGTGCTTCTTTCTCCCTCACAATATGTTTAGATTTATTCGCGCGTGGCCGACACGTTTCTCGCGACTATCGACTGTGTACTCATCGATAACGCCGTCGGTAAATTTCCCCATAAACGGGATCGCGACGAGAAAAGTTGAAACTTTTCTCAGCTTGGAGTTCGCTCGGAGATACAGGGCGCACGATGCTCCGAAGCCAGCGATAGAGACACAAAAATTTTAATAATCTTTCAATTTTTCATAGTTGATATTTGCCAAAATGTTTAATTTTCGAGGCACAACTCGTAATAAATAATTAGGGCTTAAAGCTTAAGTATAAATTTTGATAAGCTTTGAATTTTTCGAACTTATATTTTATTGAAATTAAATCTGTTCTCGTCTTATTGCTTTCTGACGCACCATCTTTACTCGTAATTAGACTTAGATATTTTCGTTTTCAAAAAAGACAGAGACCGAAAATAAGTGTGAAAAAAACGAATTTTATCCTTCGCTCTTCTGGGAGACAGACTTCCAACCGTGATTCAAGAATTTGAAAGTGTAATCGATTCCGTCGGAAAGCTGGCGGCGGACTAATTAACAGCAGGTATAAGGCGTGAAATTTAGGCGACAATATACCGGGTGGGAGCTCGTGGAATAAGCGCAAAGTTTTCCCGTAAACGAGGCGATTTATGAAAGCGGTCCTAATAATGTAAACGCGAATGCAAAGTAACGCGGTTCCACGCGTGTAAGACTTCTCTCGGCAAGTTTCGCCGGTGTGTAAGCTAAACGAATAACCGCCATAAATATCGCGGAATTTCAACAAGGCCCGCGCGCGAAGAGCTTCGATTTATGACCGGCCGTTTTTCCCGTATCATCGTCTACGTCTACGCGCGCACTTCCTATCCTCTAATCGTTATCTATCGCGCTTTAATTATGGAAAATCGAAAAAATACGGTCCGTTATGCGGAGAAGCGCCGCGCGTCACGCGTTTAGATTTATTCGGCTTCGCCGTGGGAATTATATATCGTCGCGTCGCGTCGCGTCGCGTCGTCGTCGTCACCCGCGAGGGACGCAGCCATTTTCGTTTGCCCAAAACGCGAATGTTATGATAACGAAGTGGAGTGCCGCTGCTGGGTCGCAGAAGGTCAGAAATTGAGCAAACTGGGGATGCGATATAGAACATGGGCAGGGAGCGAGACAGATCGGTGGTCGAGGAGGGTTGATGGGGAAGGGTCCGAGGACAATCACCCCTTGCGACAATGTGAGCGAGTTGAAAACCGAGTCGGTGCTATATATATACACGCGTCCGCGGTATGAACCTTCCCATTAGTTCCCGATGCGCACATATATAGCGGAAAGTTTTCAACTTTCACGCAACTAAATGTTTTACATGGCCGTGAACGCTGATGTTAAAGTTACCTCTCGGAACGGAGAAGAGATATTCCAATCGAATTATGACTCGCACGCGCCATTGCGTAAATGCGTATTCCAAGGGTCCGCACAGCGTGCAGATATTACATACACAGTATACACACAGACACACGCGTCCGCGTGCATACACTGTACACAGTTCGATTAAATTCCTTAAAAATTTTTGCGGATCGGACAAACCGTCGCGAGATTACATTTACGAGGAACGCTATATTGAAATTCCGCGTAGCGCGAACTTCTGTCCTGCTTACGACTGTCCACTGCAAAATATACGCATAAGAGATCGCTTTATCTTCCATTCCGCCGCGATTCTATCCTTACGCCTGGCGATAGGTAATCCACAGCACAGGTGCATCGCGAGTGCCGGCGATAAATCGCGCGATTAGCTCACGTACGGCCAAACTGGTTTTCTATGTACATCTAATCCGAACGAGGCAAGGTCGTAAGTCCTTTTAATATTTTTAATGTACCGCTCGGCGGACGTTTATGCGCCTGGAATCCAGCATTTACGCGCAACCGCAATGACAAATGTTATATATAGGCAATCTGTGATCCTCGCGAATTAACTACAAGAATCGTAATGCGTGCTAATTATCGTATAAAATTTTTTAAGCGGCCGGCGATTGAAGAGGGAAAGAGAAAGCGGGAGAGAAAGAGGGAGTATAATTTATTAATATTCCAGAACACAGATAAGAGCGTATATAAAAGAGAAATTTTAGAATGTGTGTACCATACACTATATTAACATAATGAAAGTTAGAAACTATCGTAATTATATCAGTAGATCGTTAATAACATCACTAGATGTTCACTTAAATCATAATAGTAATTTAAAAAATAAGGTAATAAATAAATGCACCAAGAAATAAAATTTAAATTCCATTTTAGGCCCCGACTTTAATTAATTAAATTGTCAAATTTTCCTGGATATGCAATCATAAATCGTTAAGACCTTTTTAAACTTCATAAAAGGATTTGTAAAATTTTCGAAAATACTTCTCTAAATGTATCATAATTTTGTGATGTATATTTTTCGAGAATACTATGAAATATATATAGATCTTTTGAGGAATGCTGTTAGAAGTCCTTCGTCGGCCCTATTTTTAGGTCGAATTCATCGGTTTAAAATATCCGAAGCGGCTTCGAATAACCACTGCGGCGAAACGTGGTAGGAAAAGGTCTCTCCTGCACCGGTGTAACGTTCCACCAAAGGAAGGGACAATAAACGGCTGTGCGTAGGCCATAGACCTGGTTGGGCTTTTGCGCCCTGTTTCATCCCTCCCTCGCCCTCTCGCGCCCACGCCCGGCCTCTTTGCTGTTTGTAAACACAGCCGTGCTACTTTCGAATGCAGCTCCATTTCAGCGGCGATGGCCGGCCACGTCCAGGGTGCATATGACTTCAATATGACGCTCATGTGTGATGTACGTGTGTCCGGCACTTTGTGCCGGATGAAAATTTAGAGAATCGATTTTTAAGAGCAAAATCGAGGCGTTTGTACACGATGTGTCCACGGTAATTTATACAATATCCCATTGCGATAATTCCGCACGCCGTAGCGCCGAATTTCGCGCACTTCTGTACCGCGTTCTTGATAGCTACTCGGCGGTTAATGTGCCTGCTTACGGGCGAAAACAGCAATTAAAAAGTTTCGCTAATTTGAACGGCTGCTTACTTAAATTGTCGCGGCAACCTCGATAGCGACGACTCGGCGACGGGCTCGTCGAGAAGTGTCGAGAATCCCGTAATTTATATCACGTTTAACGGCGACAACTCATCGCAATTTAAGACAAAAACTTGGTATCTTTTGTCCGCGACTTCCCCGAGGGTGTCGCTAATGTATCAAGATTTCGACTGTATTATGCAAACTTAAATACCGACCCATTACCGGCGTAATTGCGCAATTACGCCCCGGTTCTCTTCTCTGCGCGATAATAAAATATATCATGGCGAGATTATATTTCAATATCAGCTACTAAAACTAAAACTCTATATATGTTACGGGTACGGCTCGGGGATTTGTGTTGCGTATCATTTTCCTTTCCCTCCCTCCCTGCCTCTATTTTCCTTCGCTTAGAATAAATATATAGTGATCGAGATTTTAATTTCAGGTAAAAAATAATGTCGCAGAGACATGCAACGTAATCGATTGATATAATTATCCGATAGGTCAAATATCCACGCGCGTAACGCGTCTTGCAAAATGCATAAACAAGGCGATTAAAGCGGCACACGGTTACGTGTACGTTTATTACGTAAGCGTCGACGCGTTGAAGTATTGACCTAAGTTTTCACACAAGACCCGTGCGTTCGCTAACTTTTTGCATGAAGTCAAGTCTTCGTACATGTGCACGCCTTTAATCCATGAACTTGCCTTGAACTTTATTACGAACGCGCGGCGAAGGCGCCTTGAACCGAGCAAAAACGAAAGGTTTCATCGTAGACGCGATGTAGAGGAGGAGATATCGTTCACCGGCGATCAATTCTACAATATTCGCGGTAACGCTATCGGCAGGAAAACTCTACGTAACAGGGGACGATCGATCGTTGCCACCGGACGCAGATAATCTCGTCTCCCGTCTCGCTTCGCGAGCATCGATACATTCTATTCTATCGGTTGTTTGATCTATCGCAAGAATATCATTGATGCTCGCGTCTAAAATCAATTGTGTCAAAAAGAAACAAACGTTCTATGTCATCTGCGCCTCTGAACAGGAAGTCGTGAGATATTTTGAATTGTCAGGAAATATAATCATTAAACAAAAAATTGATTATTATACGTAACATGTGCACAAAGTTGCGCAACACTCGTCAAACACTCGACAATAGCCTGAGAAATTATCTAGTAGAAAAATGAATATGCGATGATTTCTATCATGATGATGTGTGTGTGCACGCGGTAGTATATTTCGTATATCTAATTTCAATAAACGAAATTAAAATCGGGTCGCCGCCGCGCCGCAAAAATTTAACGCAATCGTCTTCTGGAAGGAAGCCAAAGTCCCATCTATGCGGTGCTTCTCCCTCGTTTCCAGCGGCCCGGCTTTGATCTCCATTCGAAGGGTTGCCGAGGGATCCAGCCCCGGATCCGCAAAAGTTCGTCGGATCCGTCTGACTCGGCGTGATTCGAGCTCAAGGCATCGGCCTCTATCGAACGACGAAGTAATGCCGCGCCGCGCCGCGCCGCCGTCGGGATGGTGGTGGCGATGGTGATGGTGGGGTTCGGCATCGCCGGAAGAGCGAAGTCGGCGGACGGTGTGGGAAGCCGGTGTGCGAGAGGCGCGGAGCAAGTGCGAGAGCGAGACGATAAAAAGGGAAGTAAACCAGGAAGGATGGTCAGGGCGTCGGAGGGGTACGCGACGCGGTACCGAGGACGAGGGGGGCACGGGGAAGAGACAGCAGGGGGAAGGGAGGAGAACGCGACGAGCGTGGTGGGGGCGACAGCAGCGCGGCGAGCGAGCCCGAGACCCGAGACGCGGTCGGCGGGGAAGTAGAGGGAAGTCCTGGGGATCAATGGACGCAACCCCGCGGGGCACTACACTCTCTTGGATACTACGTAGTAAGCCCGCCACTGCGTAGTAATACTATGCCCGCCGCTACGTACTACGCCCGCCGCTATTACACCGGCCGACCGTCCGTCCCCCTCGTCTCCCCGGTCTGTCCCTCTCTTCTTCTGCCCGCCGCTCGCCGACTGCGCACTTTCCCCTCTCGCATCCTCTTGCTGTATTCGCGCAACTTCGTTCTCTCTCTCTCCCTTTCGCCCCCTTCGTCGGCGCAACACGAGCACCCACGGCCTCCCGCGCTAACTTCGATCCGCCAATGGCGACGAGGCGTAGGTTGCCGCGCGCGGGAAAACTCATCTCTCCACGCATACACGCACCGTCGCGGTTCTCTCCCTCGTCCTGCGCGTCCCTCCCCGTGCTCTCGTGGATACGCGGGCGACGGGTGTCGGGTACACATCCCGAGGTGGTGGACGGACGCGCGGGCGTCGTCCCCCGTCTGGAGATGAGAATTCAGTCTCAAGTATATTCGCCGGTGGCTGCCGGATAATCCGATTATCCGACTACTTCCAGCGATATAAGCTTTTTCTAGCCTTATGGCGAAATGTAATTTCGTCAATTAGCCGGAACTTTATTTTGCCTTACTTCGTTATCGAGTGTGGTTTCGCTGGATCGAAAAGAGATCTGGCGTTTATGCCTCAAAACAATGCTGATGAGACACGATGTGCAATTACAGCGCATGTATCTTAAGCTTACTTGATCTAGGTCAAGCAAAGAACGCGAATAAATTTGCTTGAGAATTATGAACAACACCGCAAGTATGAACGAGCCCCAATTTGTTTCGAAATTGTATCGACGAATCATCTTTTTTTAATAATACATCAAAGGAAAAATAACGTTCGTTCATGACCGTTCATCTTTGCCAACTTGGTCTGGATCCACTTTCTAATGAAAGAACTTAATCTATCTTTTCGAATGTGAAAATTAAATCACGAATATATTCCTATTGCAAATCGAATTTGATCATATAATTCTTTTAATTAATCATCTCAGATTTTAAATAGCGATATCTGTATGTGTGTAATCATGTACTAAAAAAATTAAATCAAGAAATGAAATAAATTTTCGATCGATAATCTTTTAATATAGTTGTACAAAAAGAAGATTATCCCATTATCCCAATTCGTACTGTTGAATGTAGTACTATAATTTGAGCAAGTTTACACAATAGTTAAAAATATATATATTAAAACATATATATTGCTATTACACTCAAAATCGAACGAAAAAAATGGAAATTATTTAAAGATTAAAACAGATATTAAATGTGATGTAATTTTTAGTGGCGTGGTCTTAACCAGATTGTAAAAATGATTCGTATGACTATTTGTAGGCGATGTACGTGTGCATTAGTATTAGTTTCGTACACGCGAAAAACGATATGCTTCTCAAGTGTATTCGTGTAATAGGTCGTTAATCGGCTTATCGTATTATGCGGGTTGCATTCTTCTCCTGAAATGTAATTTCATCGATTATAAGAGGAGTGTTAATATCAACTCCTGTTTTATGAGAAAGATTATTTCCACGAGGGTCCGCGCATCCGCGTTTTTTTTTTGCACCGTCTGCGCAGCAGGAAACAAGCACAAACATACGGATAATTCACCGGATTATCCACCATGAGGTGCATCCATGTGCGTTTTCCAAGAGAACGACACATGATATTTTCGCCTTGCTATACCTCGATATAACGATTCCCGTTAAAATACTCAACTGTCACCTGTTCGCTGAAGATGATAAAATTACATCTCAATGAGCCAAGCACCGACATTAGTCGCCACGTGAAAAGTAATACAATCATGAAGCATTTTCTATTCAAAAGGTAAAAATTTAAAGAAAAAAAGATAATACATTGTGCTTGTGTTTTAAAAACCATAAATACGCTCTCATTTGTCCGAGATTATGCAAAAGAACTTACATACAAACATTTTCAAAATAGTTTATAGCTTGATCATAACGCTGGTTGAGCTTTAGGGAAGAAAGGAGAAAATCTAGAGAGAAAAAGAGAGAGAGAGAGAGAGAGTAAAGTGCTTTTACAGCGTTCTGCCCTTAATTCCGCAAGCCCAGCGTCCGGCTTCATCCTTTTCAGATCGGAGTCCTCTTACTTCTTCATCCCGTTCTTTCCGCACCAAGCTTGCGGTTTCTTCAAGAGGCAAGTTAAATCTCCGGGAATTTTTTATCCTATGACCTAACTTTCCGTAATCGCCTAGGTATGTATACCATGGTTTTCTTTACACGGAACATCAATTTCCGGTCCTTTATTTATCCGGAAGAAATCTGTTATAAATTAAACATGGTCTATACTTTGGATTTTCATGATTTTGGAATAACGGATATATACGCTGAAGCAAAACGTAATTGAGATTCTTGGAATAAATGAAACAATAAAAACACACAATTCCTTTGAGGTAAAGTTAATAGTTATTATTTTTTTCCAAAATTCTCTACAATAATTATTAAACAAAAGCAATTTTTATACCGATTTTATAACTCAATTTCATCGGATTTCTTCATTGGACAAATTGTATTATGCTCTTCGCCCGACAGTCTCAGTTACCCACTTGATCTCATCTTTTTTTACTACGAACATAGCCGTAATAATATATTCAGTCCAATCGCTTCTACCGTAAATCGAAAGCATCGCCAATTGTTTTCGAGCGGTACTCAGCGTTGATTAAATTTCCACGATAAATACGTGCGCGCTTGTTCGCCTTCGCTAAAACCGGGGTAATAGCGCGGTTCGATTACAACGGGACGATAAATATATCCGGCGAGTACTTTCGTCGCGAAAATAAACTTTCGATTTTTGCGAGTGTTCTGCATACGCGAGGCGCGAGCGATATCGCGACGATACTTTCTCCGGTGTCTCATAAAAGGGTGCTTCCACGAGAAGGTTTATTACTCATAGCCGAGCGATCCAAGTTTACGTTCCTCAACCCTTAATTCCGGCGTGGCCATTTACCTTCTAGCGTCGCCGCGTCCTCGCTCTCCGGTTTCTTCCCTATCTCGTCCCTTCCCCCAACCACCCTGTCGTCCTTTTTGCGGACTAACTCCGGCCGGAGCTCGCGGTATGACCCCGGCATAGGAATTAACGAAGCGACGATAATTAAGAAAAGAAACTTTATCCTCTCCGTGCGTCTGCCATTCTACAAAATTTTATTATGCGGGATATGGCGGGTTGGGGAAAGACTGCAAAAAGAGTGGATTTTTGTGGGGACTGCGCACGCTACATTCTCGAATTTCTCGCTATTTAAAGCCGTCTTTTTCACGAAGGAGCGTGTTCCTACCTCTGAGCAAGTCAGACTACAAGAAAATCTGTGTGAGATACGCGTCATTTACTACCGTATTAAAATTTACGCAGAAGGTTACACAAACTAGATAGATCTGTCAAAAGTTCGACGAATTATTCTAGAATCGGGAAACTCGAATCCGGTAATAATTTCGCTGCAAAAAGAGAACTACAAACGAACCCTCGTCTCTCTTCCTAGCCTCTACTTCTCGAATCTGGTTCTTCCCCATCACCTTTTATTCTCTCAACAACCACTTATCGAAACCAAACTCGAACCACTTCCGATTGATCGATTCTGTATATATATCTTGAGTAGTGATAAAATTTCCTTCCTTTTGTCTTTTCTGACATTCTCCTAGGACGAAGCATCGAACGACTATAACGTTGATATCGATGTTATCAATAAGAAAATTAATTGTTACAATTTTTATCATTATTATTCAAAGTAGAGAATTAATAATGCGACCTTTTTTGTTTAAAATATTAATTTATAATTAAAACAATCTGATATTTTTCCAAAGTTATCTTATCGTGAAAAGTAAATTTATTTAAATAATAGAAAATATTATACAGTTACGTCCTCTCGGTTATTATTCACTTTTCTACTCTCTCAACTCAGGAGTATATTCTTTTGCAATTCGTAGGTCATCACCTCGCAGTTATTGAATTTTACATGTTATATACATGCGAGTTTCTTTCACTGACTTCGTCGAAAAGACGAAGGGTGGGCCTATGCGGATGGGGATAAGAATTCGACGCGCATAAATTTCATTTCCATACCCTTAAAATTCCCAGATAAAAGGGGCAGCTCGAATGCGCGATCTGTGTTATGATAATGAGCAGCTTCTTTGGCGAAGTCTCCGTTTCTCGCTACCTGATGGAGTAGACGGCACCCTCTTAAGAGCAAAAATGGGATTCTCATCCAGGTATAACCTTCGATTGCTGCGGAAAAATTTATAGCGCCGCGAGCTATCTGATCTCGATTCGCATTAAGAGACATTGGTTTAATTACAAGCAATCGCGGCAATTATAATCTGTCAAGTCAAACAAATAAAAAGCATTGATATTTCCATTCTCATTTCATTATAAATTTTCGTAATTCTCTTAAAAAATGTGATTAACAAAAATCGTTACAACGATAAATGTGAAACAAATATTATTCATTTAAATGTACGTAAAACAATTGAAACAATCGCGATTCTCTCTTTGGTTGTCACATTTCATTATCATAAATCCGGTTATTTTATTTCCGGCGTGCATCAATTAACCGAGAAAATGGACAGGTACGATTCACACGAGCTTCTCTCTTTAAGATCGTGAGAAAACGGTCTTCGGAGGTGGTGGAGCGCGCTAAAGACGGGGGAGAAGGCACAAATTGTCTAGAGATAGGAGTCAGGCCGACCTCTTAGAAAATAAGAGAGCGACAGAGAAAGGGCGAACGAGAAAGGGGGCAAAGCGAGGGGGGCGAGGAGGTGAGAGATCTCGACTTCCTCTATTACCAATTCATGCCCCTCCATAGGCTACCGATATATTCAAACCTTGCCGAGAAAAGGCCAGTCATTGTGTCGGCCTCTTTGTCGTCCGCGTGCTTTCCTACTTCTCTCGTTATCCACCACCGCCGTTGCTGCTCCTCCGTCTCTCTGATCATTCTCTCTCGTGCTCTCTCGCCTCCTTCTTTTATATCTCCTTTCCTTCTCAGTCTCGTTTCTCTTCCGTGGAAAGGGGAGGACCGCATTCCTGTGCCGATGGAAGATGCGGCCCAGAGGCGGCGATGGAAGGAGAAGAGTGCCGAGAGTGGATAAGAGAAAAAGAGAGAGAGAGGAAAGCGGAGAACGAGCGAGAGAGGATAGGGGAAGAAAGATAGAATGAGTGAGGAGTCTGTTATGAGGTCTTTGAATACCGACGCGGGCAGAGTGAGGTATATAGTCGGGAAAGGTGAGACGAAAAAGACGAGGAGCCGGCCGAGAAGGAGGACGGAGAGAGAGAGAGGAAAAGGTGGAGGAGAAGGATGAGGCAGAGCAGTTCAATGAATTGGATGGAAAGGAGTTCCTCAACTCGGAAGGAATTAGTAATCGGGCCATCCCAACCGGTGATTCGTTTCCTGCGGCGCGAGATCCTGCAATTTCAAACTTCTCTCGCGTGGAACCACGCGTGGAACGACCGTCACGGTAAACCCGGTATACCTCTCGGAGCATCTTTTTGGCGAAAGAGAGCAATCGATCGTTCGATCGTTGCGCGCGAAATATGCGCGAAACGAAACACGGCGCCCGGTTTACAACGCATTTCAGAAGAGCATCGGGGCGTTTATAATAAATATAATCCGCGGTTCGTCGTTCCTCTAGTCTCGTAGTTCCGTCGTCCCGACGATGAAATCGCGACGCGACGAAGCACGCCTTCGCCGCTAACTTCGTCGACGATATTCTCCACCCGTGGCAGCAGCAAAAAAGAGGGGAGCACCACGTGAAATCATCGTCTGGCCTCTCAAAACGCGTGGCACGCCTGACAAAAGGAACGACAAGCGTATGTCTGCGTGAATCAGTGGGTCTAGACGTGCGGGGTCATGAACCCGATGCGATACAGCCGCAGCGTTTAAGAAGCTCTTCTCTTTCACCGTTAACGTGGGCTATGCCGAGGATAAATAAAGCAGAAGCGTTTCGCCGCGAGCTACAAATGATGAGAACGCCAGCACCGATATGCGAATGAGAAGCTTACACTTCTAACCCAAACCCACTCGAACTTTACCTTTTGAAATGAGACAAGATTGTAAACATTGATGCATTACGTAACTGCTAAAAATTTCCACGAACTTGTCTTTCTTGGTAATCCGCAAATATGTGAATTAATTTGCATTTGTATGTAATACAATATGATTTGGCTTTCAAAATGTAAAAGCGCGAATAAAGACGAGAGTATAATCTTCTTTATAGCACGCGAAATGACATTCAGGATTTCTAGCATTCATCAATACGTAAAATTATCATACACAAGTGTATCTCGCTGAAATCGCGCAACCGAACACACTCTACGTTACGTAGGAACTACTAAATCCTCGCGATATTATCAAAACAGTCCTCGCGACAAGCCCGGGCAATGAAACAATCGCATCGTAATTAAAACCGCATCTCGTTAAGCAACGTTCTCATATCCGCTCGCTAGTGTGTCCCGGCAAGGCAGCCGAGAAATCTCTCAGATGGTAAATTCGAGACGCCCTCCGTAACGGCCGTGAATTACGAGTGAGATAATTACGCGCCCTCGCACGAAGGGAGGATTCATCTCCAAACTGCGCTAATTTGCGTCGAACAAGCACGAAAGAAGACGAAGAAAGCCGCGAAACACTGGTCCCGAAACGGGCAGCTGAGCAGAGATGCGAACGGAGATGCGACTTGGCTAAGAAATTGTTAGCGTAGAAAACTTGCAGAAGATCTCTTGTCTAAATTTTTTATGAGAGGCAGAAGAAAGTCGTGGGTTAAAACTACTTTGAATAATTGTATTTCTTTCGCGACAGGTCCAAAGGTCAAATGACATCAAGAGATAAAATACATTTGCGACTTGTGCAATATTCAGATCACGCTGACCCCATGACCCTTCATCCCGAGGGCTTCTTCCGAGTCCCGATGACCGATCCCGCTCCTGAACACGGACGCATCACAGAAATTTATCGCGAAAGTATTCGCAGTCATAACACGGCTTAACGTCCGAGTCGATGGAAGAGAAAAAGAAAGAGAAAAAAGAAAAAGAAAGATACAGAGAAAGAGACGGAGAAAGAGGGCGACGAGCGAAGAGAGCGAGAAACTGCAACGATGTGGCGCATCTAAAGTTAGATCCCGCGTCACGGCGAGACGTCACGGCGAAGAGCGGCGTCCTGCATCGCGTCGGGGCCGGTCGGCTGGTGGCAGGGTGTATTCAGAAAAAGGGTCCGCAAGAGAGAGAACGCGGCGAGGAGCAACAAATCGGCTGGCAGGTTTTAATCGGGGCTCTTCATCTCGCGAGACGGACTAATTAAGCGGAATATGCCTGCAACAAGGTAACCAAACGTTGCCGCTTGGAACTGGTTGCCGGGTTGATCGATCGCGTCGATCCCGAGAGCACGGCTGAAGATCACGCCCGGATCCACGCCGTTTCCCCCCTTCCCACGCGGTCGAAGGGATTATGCTGACGCAGAAAAATGCCGACTAGAGCAATCGGTATAACACTTTCGTGCGCGTCCAGCCGTGTTGCCGGACATCGATAGTAACCGATAACAATTCGTCCCGTCCAGCATCCGTGAACGTTCCGTGATAAATGAGCTGCGGCGGAAGTCATCCGGCTCGACAGCCGTAAAATGTCAGTTGCGTGCAAAGCGGGCGAAGAGAAGAGGCGACAATCTCATTGCATTAAACACAAACATACACGTACGCGCGGCGCGAGAATTTGCAAAGTCGCGTCTCGGCAAAGAGAAACCGAAGGTGGAACACGGGAGGGTTGTTACTCCGGGATAAGGGAAGAAGCTACGACGAAGTAGGAAGAGAGAGAGAGAGAGAGAGAGAGAGAGAGATGGGAGGCAGGCCAGGATGGCCATTCGCAGACGCTGATGCCTGCCGGATCGTAATACTCGTGAAATAGTATCCTTCTTTCTTCCTTCCGTCCCACGAGGTATAAAGGGTAGCCGGCATAAAGGCGACGCGGCAGTAAAACGTGACACTTGAGGATTTTATCCCGCGGCCGGGATACACGCGTATGTATCCGCCTACCTACACACGCGCAAAATGCCTCCTCGCACACGGAAAAATCGTACGCGGGTGCGAACGTACGCGGGGCCGGTCGGTCGACCGATCGGGGCGATGCGCTGTTTTGCCGATGACTGCATACGCCCCTCTTTATGCGTTTACGCCTTTACTGCGCCGGCAATACATATCGCGACTATGAGCATAAACCACGCACCGCCGTGCTCGCAACTGGATCCCAATTTTACGGCAAAACATTAGCCGAAACTCTACCTCGGGCAAAACCATCTCTCTCTTTCGTCTCGCCGTTCTCCCTTACTACGACACACGAGCGTCTAATAGCATACGAGAAAAAGGGGAACAAATTATAGCGTTCTTCCATAATTCCCTCCTGTTCTTCGATTCGTCCCCGCGATCTGTTCCGAGACGTCATCTCGAAGCTGGAATCGATACCCGATCTCCGTCGAAACGTTCCGAAACGCAGCGTGACATTAGGTGCTTTATCGTGACACTCGAGAAGACAAGATCGATCGCCGCTCTGAACCCGCCCGCCTGCCCGCGCGCAAGTAACCTAAGAATATCGGCTGAAAAAAGATCTGTTCATCCCCGTAATGGATCCAGCGCGCGGCCGGGAGAGAGAGAGAGAGAGATGCATTTCCTGCAGGAGCATCTCTGCGCGAACAAGCGAGAGCGCATCTGTCACATCGAGAATTCCGGAGTGACGCGACCCAACGGCGCGCTTGAGTGACACTTCCTGGCTTTTCTGCCGCGCCGTTGGAAACGCGGCACGTGGAGCACGCGACCTATTTCCTATTATTAAGACACTGGCCGTCGCAGTATTCTTCGCGGTTACGACTTTGATCTCTCGCCTACGAATATATGAGCGACGCTCGTTTTCAAGCCGACCGCGTCAAATATGGCAGCGAGAAGAGACGAAACGTCGAAAGCGGGCGCGCTAGTCCCGCGAGGAAGAGAGGATTAGCTCGCGTCAATCTCCGATTCTGGCTCTACGTCCATAATTAAAAGCCTCCGAGAGTGTTAATTCGTTCCTTCTTATTCAGGGCCTTAAATCTAGTTCGCCGAGAAGGAGATCCCTCCTTCGGCGTTACCAGGTTGAATTAAAGGAGCGATCTCCCGCGCGGAAGGGTGCCAAATCCATTATTTCGTTTAAGTAAGTTATCACGATCATCCTCCAGTCTCGCCGTTTTCCTTCGTGGAATATACATTCGCGTCTCTTTTACAGATCTCACCAACATTCACGATTGTAAAGCTGCGAAACTCCTGATTCCATCGCTATTATTCTCTGATTTTTAGGCGTCATTTTTACGAGTAGAAACTTTTTTGACGATTAAAAGTTATGGTCAGCGCGCGAATGTTTCACAGAAGTGTCATAAAGGTAAAAATAATCGTGTGCGGCTACGGTTTTTGCGCCATAAATCGGGAATCGATTCGGAGATGCATAGACTTTTCTGAGGGAGTGATTTACAGTAAGTGTCAGTTTTGGTAGACGAGGCGGAAAGTTCCGTAAAAATTGCGCCGCAACAGGTTGCCCGTACGTACCTGCATGCACCGCCGGTGTATGCACACGTATGCAAAGGGTCTAGAACGTCGCTGTCTATACGCGTATACCATACGGTAAATGATATGCTTGCATAACCGTAAGGGGCATAAAAATGCAAGTACGCCCGACGCAACATTCGATCGTTTGCATAGCTCTCCACTGTCGGGGAAACGACGCTGATAATTTTACGAGGATACGAGCGGATCTTTTTATACGCCGGAGCATAAGAATATTCTAATTTCAAGTCCCCAAGGATTTACCGTCGATCAATTACACCCATCTCCCCGCGTTATTACGCGAACGCGTTAAAATCACGTCGTTGCGCCGCGGCGATAAAAACCGAAAGGCGACGAGACGCGCAAAAACGGCGCCATTGAAATTCAAGTGCGCTGTTTAACGCATCGTCGGGATAAACAAGCGGGCATTAATTCGCGATAAATGCAATACGCATTGAGAGAAAGCAATCGGACTCGCGATTAAGGGCGTATCAACTTCGCTGGAAAATTATGGGGACTGAAATTGAATTCGTCACCGTCCATCGGCGTGCGATCCGAGCGAAATCATGCTTGCTGCAGCCACGCCAAAAGCATGTGACTAATTCAGCGTTGCAACGTTCGTAATTGCGTGTTTCGCTGTGGTCACTCTGCGCGTATATCTACCAACGGCGCGCGCTAAGATGGACGGATGGACGGGCGGACGGGCGGATGGACGGCTGGACGGACGGAATACTTTTTTAAGCCAGTTAAATACAACGTTGCTACGATCTGATGCGTCCAGAAATAGTCTCCGTGTAATAACAGTCTTGCGCCGCAATGTATATGAGCTGACTCATCGAGAATGCCTACTTTATTGCAAATGCGGAGGTTGTTATCGATGCACTCGAAATAGAACGCGATTCATTACAGATACATCTACGCAATGATTTATTGCATTAGTTTTATAATACGCCAAATCTAATTTTGTATAGCCATATGTCACACAACTGTCACAAATCTATCGTCTCAGTTATATTCGTATATTTATCGATAAACTTGTGCTTGCATCACTTGCATGGCGATGCAAGTAAATATAAAAATGAGAGATATGAGATCTAAGGAGCTTGATTAATTTGTGTATCGCAGTTAAAATTTTCTAGCAATCGTTATCATTGTAAATATAACATATGCCTTGTCAAAGTTCACAACTCGAGGGGAAATTCGAGCGAACTATGTACATACACGCGCGCGCGCGTGTTATTTTCTTTTTCTCTTTTTTTTTCATCATACATGCAATTCACGTTTCACGCCGCCGCCGGCAGCCCCGATTCAATCTAGACAAGGTCGAAGGGTATATTCGAACGGACGGACAACACGTCAATGCGCGGTCATGGGTAGATGCATGTGTGTCAAGAGTTGGAAGGGAGAATCCGCGTTCCAAGACAGAGCGTCCAACTTCTCGAGCAGCCGAGGCTTTATGGCCAAAGTTGATGGCGCGATGCACGGATGGACGAGCAAAATGCTCGCCACGTGACATTCTTGCATCCCCACCGACCTCGAACTATGGCGGCTCATATCCGGTGGTGGTTCTTCTTAAACCGTCAGCTGCGAGCCAGAACCGCGTTCTTGTAATCTCATTCATAAGTACCGCGCTTCAAGGATCTAATTTCGTAATTAACGTTGTCACAGCAATTATGATAATTTAATCGACACGAGAAGCAATTTTCAAGTCCCCTAATTTTTTTCGGTGCTCATGTCGACAAGCTACCCAAAATCCGCGGATATTACGGGATTTTAGATAAATATTCTAAGAAATTTAGAATCAATTGTTTCTTTAACGAAAAGTAATATTCATCTTTTGTCGTAACTTTTGAATTTAAATAACTCTTTCCCTTTTTCTTACATCTATCTTTTCCATAAGCGATTAAGGTTAAGCTCCAATAAAAATTCTGTTAACTCTGATAGCGGCCCCGAGTGAAGAGCTCAATGGATAACGGTGCGGATTACTCGCGTCCCGAGGACGCACTTCTCTGTATCCGAGTTGATAGTGAGAACGTAAAAGGATACGACACTGTATTATTCTAAGAACGATCGCGCCCTTCTTTCTTTAATATCCAGTCGTTGTTCTCGTCGGTGCGTGTCGCGCCGTTGAAAATTTCATGGTGGAAGCGCCGGCAGCGTTCATCTGGGATTATTACGAATGAAGAAAGGGAGAATGGAGGCGCGCGCGCTCGTGTGTCCTGTCTATGTGAATGAAATCGCAACGGTCGAACACTTCGCGCCTGGCTCGTAAAAAGTGCAGCGCGTGTATGCACATATTACTACTCGCGGCGTACATGAATGGCGGCGATACCGACACGTGCTTTACCGAGACTCGCATATGCTCGCGTTGGCGAAACTGCTCTACGTGGACTGAAAACGTACAATATTGGTCTAATAAAGGCAAAATCCACGGTTACACCGGCGCTGCGTTATTGTTCCAGCGCAAAGAGATAATTTCTCGCATATACATACACGAATGTAAACTTGTTAGTCGGTCTTCTGACTAGATTACTGAAATGTATATTAAAAGTAACAGAATAATTGAGATATATTTTTTTTTCTATGATATCGCAGATTAAAACATTTGAAAAATACATAACTATAGCTTCATCCCTGGTTTTCTATCATAGTTCAAAAATTCAGGTTTCAAATGTTGCTAATGAAAAAGAAATCTTAAATTGATAACAAGAAGATGAAATACTTGGAACACGCTATATGTATAATAATATAAGCAATCAACACCTCTCGATATGAGCACACAGCAATGGAATTTTAGAACGTGCCGGTAAAAAATGTAGGATATATGTACGCTCGAGCGAATGCGAGAGGCCAACATGGAAATAGCAGCCGCGCAAATCCGCGAACTGGACAGCGTCGATTAACACAAGATCGTTTTGCTTTATTTGTTTTTCGTTTATCTGCTTTCGAGCACGATAAAAGCGCATCGGCGCGCGGATTCGTATGGCTACCCTTTGACAATGCCAGTCGAATCAATCGCAAATTGCTTTCTCTGTGCCGCACTACCGTCAATTCGACAGTACATGTCGCGCCGTATACACGTAGCGCATGTACGTATCAAAATTTTATAGAGCTCGTATTATTTGGCGGTATGAAAAAAAATATATTCGCCGCGCGCGAGAGCATACGTGTCTCAAATTTTGATAACGAAATTATTACGAACGACTCTCGGGTGTCCGCTGTATATCGAATTACAGAGACATAAACGCGGGACGAGAATTTGATAGACACTTTCGAGAGACTTCTCGCGCGGTTATCCTGCCGAGAGTGATCCTTCCTCGTATATCCGCGAGGCAGCAGCCACTTACGCGCATGTATATGTACGTGATATATTATGTATCATGCATACATGCATGATTCATGTACGTATGTTAAAGACGCGTGTGGCCGTGTAGCATGTACGCGTGTATCCCTGATCTCTCCGCGGACGACGTCGGCTTACAAATTGCCAAACTTCTTACGAGAGCTTGTTCAAAAGGTTGAGAAGGGAAAGCAGTGCCGCCGGCAGGATGAAAGGACGGAGAGAGGAGGCACTTGTACGATCCAATATCCGACAAATCTGGTCTCGCGCGCGGGTCAAATTTCTCTTACAATACAAACGAACGAAATAGTACGCTGCACTTGGTATTTCGTATCGACTCTACTCGAGGCGAATGAGATTAAGATTAAATTAGGTTAGACCGAAATAAACAGTGCCATATAATCGTTGAAAATTACATTTTCTCCTTGAACGATATTTAAAATTAGTTACTTTCACAAAAGAATATCAAATATTAATATTGTAGACAGTCTGTTCAATAAATATGATTTTGTCATTAACGTGTGTGACATGAATCAGTTATCAAGTTTTACGTAAATTAATTTTTAATTAAGAATACATATTTTATATTGATATATATATTATATATAAAATCCTAAAAGAATAAAAGGTAAAATTTATATTTTTATCGTATTACATGCCATATACGTACGTTAAATAAAATGTAGTAATGATCTTTTTCCATTTGCTTTGACATTTTCGTCTGTGCGAAATATGAATTTTAGTAGGCACAGTAGTCTCTTCTGCGTATTCTATGTAGACATAAAATGGCGGAGTAGGTATATACGAATAACATACATTCTTGCGCAATGTAACACGTAGCGCGAAAGAAAACAGCTTAAGGTTCCTTTCCGCGCCTTTAAGGGTAGAAGATCCTTCGTTAGGGGACTCTACGCTACCAGAGTCTCACCCTTATTCTACCTTATGACTTTATCCAATTCCCATGAATTCTCCCTCGTTCTCTACAAAACAGTCGCGTTTCTTCTCCGCGCGGACTTTGCTTAGATAAGATCCTCGGGCGCGCAAAAGTGCGTTACACGCGTTGAATAAGAAACAAGAGGATCGGTCGCGATTACAGGACGTGAGTAACGAAGACAAGCGATCGTATTGCTTGCTAGAACGTAGACGGGACGAAAAGTTGCAAATTGCGGTAAGTCGAAGGAAAATTTAAGGATCCGCGACCGATTTAGGATCAGCCGAGTCAAAGTTCGTCGCGTTACGCGAGTGACCTTCGCCTTCGTTTACGACTTTCGGACTTTTCCTCGGGAAGAGGGAGACCCTCCGCCTCATTTCCCCGGTCCTTTCCCTTCCCTTACCTTATCCTCCCGCAAGTTCGCTCATCGCGAACGTATAAATTTCGACGGCAAGACGCATAAATCAGACATGCGTGTGTGAACGTGCGTATATATGGCCGCGGGCGGTCGGCTGAGCGATTAGAATTCCGGACACGACGACGAGGGACCTTTCGCTGCAAATACAAGATAGATGTAATCATAATGCGGAAGGCCCAAAACCCCGGGAAGGTAGCAATCAACGCGTTCTCCGGACAAATAATCCATCAAGTCCTCCAATGACGTGTCCTTTCGTCGGCTCTTTCTCTCTCATCCTCTCTCTCTCTCTCTCTCTCCCTAGAATCTTGTGAAAAAAACCGAAGGGAGACACCGGTCAGTTTGATTGGCCCGAATATGCATCGCGCGTTCCACAGGGTGCCTCAAATCGCCTCAACTGTCCACCGATGGGAACTACTCGGAAATGATCGATGCTCGACCGATATTGGATAGCGACATATGGAGTGGCGTATCCCCGCCAGCTTGCGAGCCATAATAGGTGACGGCGAAAGGTTTTTTCGCGCGCTAGAAATATCACGCGGATCGGATGTTAGTTCAGGATCCCTACCTAATGATCCACCGGTAAAGAGAAACGTGCTCGCGAACATCTGTGCGAAATTTTCGAGTCACATTTTTAAATTAGATGAGCTCACAAGATATTCTCGACACATCCAGCAAAGGCTAATAAATTCACGTATTTACGACAAATATTAAGGAAGCTTTTTAGTATAGCTAAACAGATAAATGTTTTAAAAATAAAAATTGTTCAATCTTCACATGACATTTGACTGTATATGAAATTGTAAAATATAAAACGAAATTATAATTACAAGCTACATATATGATGAGAATAATAAAATGTTCAAACCGAATTGTGAATTAGAGTATTATGTGTTTTGTTCTTTTCGGAGAATGATACGAGAGTTATGGGTTTTATTATGTGTTATTCTTTTCGAAAAACGATACGAGAGTTAAAGCACGGTAAAGTACAGTATCAAGTTGCGTAAATAAAGATACAGCGTAGCAGTCACTTAAGAGCAGCAGATGGATCGAGCGGCAGAGTGAAGAACAAGCGAAACGGAAAACGGAGAGAGGGGGGGGGGCGCGAACAAAATAATGAGGGTAGTCTCGTGCCCTGTCTTCACCCTCGTGGCTCTTAATCAATTATTTTTCAAATCGACTATCCCCACGCGCGACTCGCGTCTTCATTCCGCTAGAAACGATCCTTTTAAAAATTGATCCAATGTCTTTGTTTAACGCACTCCTCGAGCGCCACTTTTTCCTCCCTCACTGAGAGAAGGTAAAGTAGGTCGACGATGCACAGGCGGGTAAGGGCTGCGAGGTCGACGAGTCGGAACTGTCGGAAGGCATGGGAGGGGAACAACAGGACGCGAGGGTGGACGGCAGAAGGAAAGGGCGTGGTGCGATTTAATTCGACGAAGGAAAATCGAACGACGCAATTTCGCGTGGATTAGGATCGAACAGCGCGACGTTCCCTCCGCCGCGATAGGCTTCATTAGACGCCAAGATTAAACAAATTGCGCACGAGAGCGTCGAAATGAAAAACCGGAATGATCTGTTTGATGGCGCTCTCGCACGACGAGGCCCCCCGTCCGTACGTCCTCATAAGTCTTTGCGACACGTATTAAGAAATTTCGCGTCGCGCGTTTAACGTCGTTAGGATAACTTCGTCGCCGTTAATCCCACGTATAAAATGAGCTCTGTCACGGGGACCCCGCGGCGCGGTAGATACCACGAAGCCGAACTCGTCGCGAATCCGCGAGCGCGTAAAATTCGTAGCGTGGGGAGAAAACGGGTCGGATGGGTTTATTACGCGCCGTGAATGTTTATTCCAAATAATCCCTGGCGATTGACTCGGACAAATATTTGCACGCCGCTCGGGCGTAACCGAGAAAGGGCGGCGGAACCCGAACAACAAATAACCGGGAAACAAATTAACGCTCGATGGAAAACGAAAGAGGATCGAACAGGATTGTTTCGCCGTTGTCGTCGCCATGCATCGTCGGGCGAAAGAGCTCTTCCTTTTCGCCTATCAATTCCCGCGCTCTCTCTCATCGAGCCGACGCACTCGTTGTCCGCCAGCGCGAGAGGAACGTAAGAGCTCCCCGGCACATCGGATTCTTCAGTCGTTAGGCGCAGAGGCTGTAATTGACGTGGTCGAATAATGGAGCTGCCG
This sequence comes from Temnothorax nylanderi, assembly GCF_030848795.1. Classification (NCBI taxonomy): domain Eukaryota; kingdom Metazoa; phylum Arthropoda; class Insecta; order Hymenoptera; family Formicidae; genus Temnothorax; species Temnothorax nylanderi. Next base: position 412,465 of record NW_027249098.1, on the reverse strand, counting down.
ATGGGCACAAAGGGTGGCGAAAGAAGGGTGACTTAAAAACGAGAGAGAGAGAGAGAGAGAGAGAGAGAGAGAGACGCGGACGAAGCGTGTTGAAGGGTATGTTGGTCGGCCAAGAGCAAAGTTCCTTGCGATCCGAAAGGGAGGCAGAACGTTTTTATCCCGTTTCGAACCCCTCCGTCTGATCAGGAAAGCCTCTCACGACACGAGTGATTTATTCCCTCCATTTCTGGGGATTATTTTATATATCCAGAGCCCCTTTTCCTCTCTCGCCAGAGCACACACACCGCGGATTTCCCCGGTCGCCGTCGTCGCTCATGAGACGACTCCCGCCCGACGAAAATCACCCATCGATACGTCCAAGTTCCCTCGATCTATCCGCGGTTTTGTTCGGGCGGGGGAAAAAAAATTCCGCGAACTCCTGACGCAGTGAGTCGCGGTTCGTATTCGTGTCGGGGAAATGGGGACGCGTTTATTAACCCTTATCGGGTTGTCCATCACTGTGTCAGTGGACACGCCACGTAAGAAAACGAGCGTGTAACAGCGAAGTAAAGATCTTTCCCCAACGTCATAAGTTACATAAAAAGAAAACTAGTTCCACGCGATGACATAAAGATTTTTCAGGAAAGTCAATTTAATCCGTAAAGTATGAAGATCGCGTGGATAGTCGAACGACCCGAGGATTGTTAAAGCAGGATTTAACGTTAAACGCGCGAAATGGATACGAGTCTGCATCGATTGTAATACTACGCGGATTTCTTTCGGGAGGACTTGCGCTTTCGCGCTCGGCCGAGAAAGGATCGAAATTTTTCGCAGAAGAGGACGGGTGCGCCATGACGGTGCCATAAGTCCTGAGATTTGAGAGATACCGGCGGCGGGTATCCGGTAAATCACCGGCGATCACTCACGAGATTTCGCGAGATAAGAAGCGCGCGAGCGAGGCGTATCCTGTGCCGTCTCGCCGACGAGATTTCTTTCGCTTCATTTCTATCTTTGGCGCGGAGCCTCGACCGGAGCGATCAAGCGCGGCCGGGGATTATAAACGACGGAGCAAAAATAAGCGAGAGAGCGCAATGTCGCGGGATCTACTCGTTGAATTAACGATTGACGCACGTCTCTCGCCGGCGAGCCGTGTTTGATGGATTCTTGCCGGTCAAGGCGCGCACGTGCCGCAATACTATTTCGTTATGTCCCGGTTGTATCTGATTATCGCGTTCACCGACTTTCGCGACACGGCGCGTTCCGCGCAAACCATAAATCTTGCGGCGCGAAAAGGCCGCGCGCGCTGCATCGCCGGACAGAGGTGATATTGCGACGCTTGAACGTCCTCGTCCGCTTGAGAACGCGAGCTTTCTCGATGCGAGAGGACACTCGAATGAGACCCGAATGAAATACTGCGACTCGTAAATCAATCTTGCTAGTTCCATAATGTAACGTGTGACCGTGCGTATACCGTTAACCCATCTCGAGGACAGTTATCCTCTGTCGAGGTCGACAAAAACGCTGGCTCGAAAATAGATCAGTAATGTGAATTCGATTTCTAGCTCAATTCCGTTCTCCATCCTGTTCGGATCACATCTTTCAAATGAGTGACTACATCTGAGCAAGGTGACATTAAATTACGCGTGTGTATATAAATTTTAAATTTATAGTTGAATTCTCTATATATAATCTTTACCTGTTAATAATTTTGAGAAAATATTATACATAGCGTGATTATTATAGAACTTAAATTACGATATTATTGTTAATTCTTTCTTCGCCCATGTTCTCCGACAAATTCTAAAGAAACATTTCTCGTAATTTACAACGAGACGCAACAAAACGGCGTGGTTCCCGCCCCAATAATGTCTACGGCGACAAAAAGCGACAATGCGAGCTAAGTGACCGTTCCGACCATTATAGCGTTAAAGTGCCGGGAAATGACGTCGCCGTGCGCGCACGCAAGACATCGGTGTATTCATGGCGTTCGTAGGAAGGAAGCGACGCGTCCCGGATCGGGGCGAAAAAGAGGGCGACTCGCAACAAATCATCCGATATCTTGGAAGCCATGCGCGCTCTACGCCAGCTTCGAGCGAACCCTTCGAAGAGAGAGAGAGAGGGTGCCCGGGTGGTAAGAACTTTTCTTATTTACGAGCGAGCTTATTTCCTCGGGCTGCTGCATATGGATATCAGGCCAGCAATGCCTGCGCCGCGAGGATGCGAGGATGGCAACGGGCGAAGCGCGTGCAACTTTAATGGCGGAGCTTCCAGGCCCTTCCGCGTCACTGGTCGATTCGTTCCTCCTGGAGGGCCGCTTATTTGAAAACTCGCGAGGGAACGTACCCAGCGCATATACATGTATATGCAGCATTAAAAAATATATATTTTTTACACACACATGCATATATTGTATACATAAATGTTGAGAGAATAAGGTTCCACCGAAACGAAGCCGTGAACGTGAATTGCACAGGTGACAATTTGTTAAATTTATCACTCGGTTGCCTACCCCCCCCCCCTCCACACATACACACACACACACATACATACACAAAAAGCGAGTAAACGGTAATATTTCACACGGGAAGGTGCTTCTTGAAAATCGCAAAAAAAGCGCGCCCTGACATAATTTGCAAAGAGAGTTCGTGAAAAAGGGGCACGGCGACAACAATGTTCTATTTTTTACGGCCAGTTTCCCGCGGACAGTTTTCGGCGTTGTCGAGGAATTTTAACGCGACGTTGCCCGCTGCTTAAGACACTGTTAAACCACCTCACAGTACACTTATTTTTACGACTCAGACTTCCCCTTGCGTAACCGTGAAAACTTTGCGCTTCTTCGTCCGAAAGTCATCCAATAAAGTCGAGCTACATACTTTAAGGTACTTTAAGGTTTTCTCGTACGAGAGAGTGCACCGGCGAAATCGTGCTTAAGGAAATTAACCTCCGTGAAAAAGCCGACGAGTATTTTCGTCAAGCGTGCCATATTCACTTGCCGAAATGAAAATCGTATTTCGCAAGGCGACGACTCCCGCTGAATATCTACTTCCTAATTAGGAAGAAGGTTTTGACGTGGAGAGAACGACTCGAGAAAACACGAGGACACGGGAGTCAAAAATGTCTCGAGCCTGATTAAGATTCTCAAAGTTCGAGAAAAATATTGCCAGTAACTCTTACTGATCACTCGAGTCGTTAACTATTGTTGCTTCTTGATAAATCAACTACCGAAGTGAAAATGTTTTATTAGCAAACACGACCGGATACGTGTATCATTATCTGGATTTTTTTTTAAAGATTTACCGTTTATCGAGATAATTAGAAAGGAAGTTTTCAATCATTTATTTTTAATTCGTATACCTCTAATCGATTTATTTATAAATCGCAATCATCTAAGTTTCATTATCATATGCTTGTAAGATTTTTACATCTTATTTTCTGTAATTCTGTTTATGAGTTCTTCGAAAACAGAATTAAGCGCCACATCCTGCACGTTTACTTTCGATATTCCTGTCCCTCAATTAATTTCCATCAGCTGCTGTCGACGCGAAACGGAGCAACCATCAAATTGATCGAGTACAGACGTCGAGAACTACAGATTGATCTCCTTAGAAGGGCTAGAAATTCGTTTCACGGTTAGCGATGGACAAGATTTGTTTGACTTCTGGCAGAAATCCCCAATCGTTCTCGGACAGGAAAAGGACGGCCCCGTTCGTCGACCCGCCGAAATTGGATGCAGGATTTGCTCGTGAAATCAAAAGACATCGTCACGCGTTACGGACCGGAGCAAAGAGAGCAAAAAAAAAGGAGAAAGGATATCAAACTTTGGACGCGGCAAGAGAAAGAAGCAATCTGTATAACAGGCAAGATCCCTTCCCTCATTTTTTTCGATTCCGTAGACGGGCGCAACTCGTCATACATGGCGAATACGGGGGACAAACAAAGAGAAGGGGGCACCAAAACGGCTTTCGCCGACTCTTTATTATCATATAGATTGTGATCGATAACTCATTGCCTCGGTACGCACTGGTTATCGCTCTTTTCGACGTGAATAACGAGAGAAGCTTGCGACAAACTGCTTCGTAAAAATATCCTCTGTAGAAATATGTCCTGCAGAAGGAAATTTGCAGCGAACTTTATAGCGATGTTATTCGTGAAATATTAATTTAATAAACAAGTTGCCATTCGTGTCAGTTTTTTTTTTATCATAGGTAGATGTTTTTCGATAGATAGCAGAAATTTTATGATTATAGCGCCAGAAAAAAATTTAATCGTAACATAATTACTCAACAGTCGATAGGAAGTATTTAATTAATTGCGTGGATCGTAAATATTGACTCAGCGGTTATTAATTGAAACGCGGATTTCTCATGACGAAATGGCGATATTGGTGTCCATTATATTTATTGCTGAAATGTTAAAAAATCTCAACGAGATGTGTTAAAAGAGTATTATCATCACTAACATTTAAAGTATTAGACAAAATGTAGGTAACTAATCAAGGAGGACGAGGAATGAAGCGTAGGATATAAGCGCAAGATTAAATTCTTTTCCTACATAATTTTACATAAGTAGCTGGGTAAATCCCTACGCAATCCTCGAATAAAATTTCTGCAAGGTTGCATGCTAATCCTCTCATCCTCAAATTATTTCCAAATGCTGAAGATGTATTACGTGCTTTTAGCATATGTTAATCTAACAGTCTTTCTAATTTCCATTAAATTATTCCTTAATTTTTACACATCTGTATATCTTTCTTTACTGTTTAATATATAACAGTATATTAATATTTAATATATGCATAGCAATCGATCACTCTAGAGAAAAAATTAATTTTTTATCTAAGAGTTCTACATATGTGTACGTCGTAACGTCGTAAGCACAAGTTTATCGACAAGATAAAAGGCACAAACGACGTGGACTATTTTACGGGAGCTAATGTCGGTGCATCTTCGATATGGAAACAAATGCCTTTTAATCTCACGAACGTTGCTGCCGCTCGTTTGGTAACGCACTTACGTACGTTTACATGCGCGCTATCTAATGGCATTGCCATCCGCGGGCATGTTAGGGGAAGAAACGAACGGGGTGACCGGAGGGTAGCGACGGCAGGGCGGCGTGTAAGAGCGGCTCCCCCGACGTGTAAGGTACGAGTGTAAGGCTCTTAAATGGTTATTGGATTGAGACTCCGCACGAACGAGCGGGAAGTTACTTGGCGATATCCTGTCGCGGTAGGATAGGTCCTCGACGGACAGGGGAGAGGAACGTGAAGGGGTTACAAGCGGCGGGGAGGAAAGGCGAACGGGCATATAAAAGACCGACTCGCCGCGTCTTCAGGGTACACACGTTCGGGGACAGAGAGGACAGAGAGAGAGGCAGAGAAGACGGAGGGGTTGAGGGGAGAGCATCGAATGCGGCCGGTTATGTGAGAATTTGTATGCGCTGGATGCGCAGCCGCTACCGCGCTAAAGTCGGACGATCAAGTTTTCTTAGCGCTTTATTGCGTCGCGCTATCGCTTCATCGGCAAACAGTATGTTAAATATTTAGGCTCGTATTTTCATTCGGCACACTAAAAGTGGCTGTACAGTTCTGGCATCGACTCTGACTCCTTTATCGCGCGGCGGCCTACGCATTGAACGTAAAAAGATCGAGATCATACGAAACGCCATTTAAACGTAGAGCTCTACATAAATTTTAATAGCAGATATATTTGCACTTTACATCGGATAAATTTATACAGATATAACACAAATGGAATATATAAATATAGATTAATTTACAACACTCTCTTTTAATATATTTTATATCCATTACTTATAAATGCTTTGTAAATACATATTGCTCGAGTGATTTCATTTGATCATACTAGCGAAATGGTAGCTATGATACGATGAAAGCGAAACGCTTTTATAACGAAATTTCGGATATCTATCACAGTAAGTACTCTCATTCGACGTAACTACGTATCGTTGTCCTCCATTATTTCTCTTCGCGTCGTTTCCGTTATTTCCGTTCTTTGTGACGGATGCGTGCCGCTCATTAATGAGTTTTTTCATGCGGTCGTAATCGAGGAAGGTACCCCTTCAAAGTATACCGAAACGTCGCCGCAATCAGATACCGTTCTGTCAGAAAAGCAGGACGATCTCATTGTGCAGCTACATCGGTCGTCGTGTGTAGCACAACGGAAATATTCGCAACTCTGGGTAATATCTGCAAATGTATCTGCCAAGCCGGAATATCGCGAAAATATCGCGAAAGCCGGCGTACGTACGTTCACCGCGAAAATATAACAAGACAAATCGTTTTATTTTGCACGCGGAATCTGTTTTTTGTTTACGTATACGAGCACGCGATGACCTGATTATGTGAGTGATTAAATCGAAATCGCGAAATCGCGAAACAATGATTCGCAATGTGGCTCACGCGCCTACGATCATTATGTAAATCAACGAGAAAACAGTAAAAGCAATGATATGCAAAAACTAATGCATACGATCCGTCACTCAACGCGCGCAACGGCACGAATTCGCTACGCGCGTCGCTGCACTATATGGCGGCGTCGATTACCCGACGTAAACGCAATCGCGAACCGTTTCTAACGTAAACGCAGAGTCTCATGACGATCGTTAGTTAGTTACCGCTGACCCTCCCACTTTCTTCGGAACATCCGAGCGCGACGTGTGTTAGTACCTACATGCGCTCTAACAGCAGTAACAAGCTTCCGCAGCAAACTGTTACCGATATTACTCCAGCACTTAGTTAGCAATTTACTCGGTTCGAGACTAGTTGCGAAAGCAGTTTCGACGATCCACGTACGTTTACATGTAAATCCGGATGTAAACCGGAGGGTCATGCGCAGTTATTGCCGCGGCGATCTTGCAACCCCTCTTCTCCGGTCTCACGGTATTGTCGTTTCGGAGTACGTTTTTAGGACCTCATTGTTGTCTAAACTACCCAAATAACGGTGATTAACCGTCTGAAATTTACTTTGACCAAAAATATGCTCTCGTTACGAAAGATGGGCGGATTCGAGCTCCCGTTATACCCGTTTTATCAATTAAAATTCTTGGCTTTACCGCAGAAATTAATTCCAAAACTGCTGCTAGGGTCGAGTAACATTCCCCTAACATCATAAAGAGTTTATAAAAATTTATTGAAAAATTATTTGCGCTATCTCATTTTTATCTCAACAATAATAAAGTTGATAACGTATTTAATTCTTTATAATCCCATGGATCAGTAAATAACTAGCTGTAAACTGAGGAAATGTTACTCGGATAAAGTATTTTTTTATTTTACGAAATAAATATAAAGAAAAAAGATAGGATTATACAACGATCAAAAAATATATGAATATTTGTACTGCTTATGTGTATTAATATGCAGATCTCACGTGGATACTCCGTTGCAGCTATAAAAGTTAATGGAAAAATTTTCATTTCGTGATTCTAATCGTAGTTTACGCGTAGATACGCTCCGCATGCAAAACACACGAATAAACGTTGCTTCCTCTCAATTTCATCGTTTATTTAAATCGCAAACGCGTGCCGTCTTAACACGTTACAAATTACTCGGGATGGAGGGGGGCCATTCGCGCCATTGTACGACAAGCGGTCTCAATCCGCGGGGAATTGGAGAAAGACGCGGTAAACTTGCGTCGAAAGTTTCCGCCGAGAATCACGAGCTCGCCAATTAATTCGAGTGGCGTGGCGCAATTAATTTGTTTCGAGCTGCGGATGCTGCTCGTAAAACGTGCAGATAAAATTAATGAAACGGGAACGCGGGAGGGATAACCGCCGCTGCCGCCGCCGTCGCGGTTACTAAAGGGAAACCAGAGCGAAGAGATAGCGAGGAGGATAGAGAAAATTGTGAGTGTACGAAAAACGGTTGGAAGCGCGACGGGACGAAGCTGAACGGACTGGAAGTATACCGTAAATAATATGGAAGCATGGGCGAGAGAGGGATGAGTCTATATGCAATCGTTTTTTAACGGCCTTAGAAAACACGTTTTCCATTAAAACACGATTTATCGTGTATATTTTATACGTACAAATTAGATATCTCCATTGGAAGAATTATTTACTTATTGGATAAAATAGAAGATCGATTTCGATAAAAAAGAAAGACATTTTACTCTTTATACGGGCCGATCCTAATTAATACCCCTTGTACGAAATCACGAAATTGACGAAAAGTATGTCCTCGAGCCGAAAGAAGACGAACGGTCTCTCTCCTCTCTACGCCTGGTTTAAGAGGCATTCCCGAGATTTCCGAGGAAACTCGATGAAACCTCTTTTGTTTCTCGGCGACGAGAGGACAGGGATGGGTGAAAAAGAAGCGAAGTAGGGGGCAAGCAGAGCGGGCCGGGGCTCGCGTTTACTCTGATCGTACCTTGAGCGTAGCGAGTAAACGATCCAATTAAATTTCGCGCTATTGTAATCCGAATGGGCCAAGTTGTATTGCATAAATAAATTCATAACGTTATATCTCTCCGCCTTTCCGCCGCGAGTCTCGCTTCCTTTGTCTCCGGCGCGCAATTTGCCCTCCTTCTCCCCTTGACACAAGGGTGCTCGCCCCCGCAATTTATTTATCTCTGCACTTTCTCTCTCCCTCTCCCTCTCTCTCTTTCTCTTTCTCCCGTGGGGACGCGGGGACAGCGAAAGACCTCTTCGAATTTGTTTAGTTCTCGAGTGAAGGGTTGTCAGTCTGTCAGGAGACGCCGCCTGCCCGAGCGTGGAAGAAATATCGCGTCGGCGAGATAACGAGGATATTAAGATCCGGCAAGACGGATATAAATCGCACGGTGGGCCAATTAAAGGGAAAAATCAAACTGATATAGAAAAGGAATATACGGTATATTATGAAATTGCCATCGATCTAGAATTGTTATCCTAGGTATTCGATGATAGTTTTCTCATATACTTTTGAGAATTTAAATCTCTAAAAATTACATATAACATAATTTAATATAATAGAGCATTCATATATACATAGACACATACAAAGCATAATTCGATGAACATAAAATAAAATAAGTCTCAATATTTCTCAAGCCGCGTATGAACGACAAAGAAATTATAAAGAACATTCTAAACTCCGAAGTATATTGGAGAGTTATCACGTTTCTCGAAGGAGTACTTGAAAAATATACCTTTCCGAACGGCAATTCGTAACCCGTTGCCCCCGTGTTTTAAATACCGCCTGACCTCTTAAGAGCGCCTAGAGAAAATTGAATCTGCTCCCGGGACAGTTATTTATGCAAAACACCCGCTCTTTATGTGATACACCACGACAAGAGCAGGCCCGTATCCTGCGGGGAGATCGTTACTGGCTATCGTAATAGAAAAAATATATGTGTGCGCGTGTACGTGTATGTACGTGTGCGCGCGCGTATGCGGTTAAACCGCCGACGGTTGTTATTTTTTCGTCCAAGTACTGAGTAAAACCTCGCCGCGTTCAGCATGCAAATTTCATTTTAGCACCTTAAGTGCCTTCTCTTCTGGACTGAAAAAAAGGCGAAGAGGCGACGAGAAGAAAAACGCGGGAACGATCTCGCCGACATCTTGGCGACTTCGAAGCCTCCGGGGAGAGGCTGCCTGCCGACTGCCTACCGTGGCGCAAATTATTTCCATCCCTAAGAGACAAGGTGACGGAAAACGCGGGCGATGTTACGCAGATGTGTCTCTCTATCTCGCGTTAGAAAAACTGCCGGTATTCGTCGCGCCGAGGTTGTCGCGAGCGCAGCACGGCGTGCTCCTCGCGAAGGGTTACTCGCCCGAAACATTTTCCACGTTTCTCCCCCACAGCGTAGATCGACGTTTCAGACCGAGCCTATCCCACTAACGTGAGTTGGTAGGTGGATCCTGGTGGATCAATAGCCTCTGTCTGGCCTCACCCTCTGCCGCCAGCCTCAGTGCCCTCATTCGCCGACAACTCAACTCCAAACTCATCCCCTCCCGCACCCTCCCGCGCTTCCCACCTATCTGTCTCTCCTCTGGTGCTGTTCTCTCTGTTCCGCCGCCGCGAGACCGCTTTTACCACCCCTATACGCATCCCACAGATACCACACACATATACAACCAGGCACACGTACGAGCGGGGGTTGCGACGTTCGTGGCTTTATAACAGGGGTTGTACGCGGAGACGTATGCTCTCGCGCTCGAGACGAGTCCGTCTGTGTAGACGTAGGCGCGCGCGCGCGCGCGCGTAGTCACGTGTGTACGTGTGCACGGAAGGTACACGTGGACGCAAAGGGGTGGCCGCGCGCGGGGTGACCCATTTTTTAGCGTTTCACCTGTTTTGTCTTCTCACCCTTTTTACGCCAGAGCCCTACTTTGTTAATAGCCCCCACGCCGGTCGGCGTAGTAGACGCCAGACGGTTTCTCCGATGCGAGAGTAATGGCTGTCGTCGTTTTTCACGCGCGCACTCGCTCGTACCGCGCCGGGTCGCCTCGCGTCGCGTCGCCCCGCCTCGCGTCGCCGCCGGGCGTTTGTAGACGACGAAGGCCCTCCGTAGATGAAAGTAGATACGGCGCGTACGCGACAGAACTTTCGATTAACGATCCCCCAACGTCATCGGCCGGCTTCCGCCGGCGACACGCACCAGATGCGACGCGACGTAAAACGACATAGAACGATAATAATCAAGAGAAGGCGAGTTTTGCACGAGAGATACGTTCGGTAGAATAATTTCTCGACGAAGATACCATACGGATTAACGGCAAGTTTAGTAGTATTATTTCCTAGTACATACATCGCCTTAATTACATTATGATCCCCCTATTGCATCGTCGGGAACATATACCATATACCATATATGTACCTATAGGTGGTGCTTGTTGATAAATAGGTGCAGAGTATATCAGAAGTTCAGTACTTTCTCTTATAACAGATTCTTTGACGAAAGTTTGACGGAAGCCGCGATTGGGCACAAGTTCTTAAATATCTTATAATAATTAAACTACAAATTTTCAAATTCTGTTGAATTTAATATGAAAAAGAGAGAGAGAGAGAGCGAGTCGAAGAGTTATTTCGCTATCGATCTCTCAGCAGCCAAGTTTTCTTTCAGCTCGGCATCTAATAACTGTACTTAAGGTAAAACGCGCGATATCTGATACATCCCGTATATATGACGATCTTTCCCGATCGACGTTTCGCTCTACAGCGGGGCGAAATATCCCTCTATAAAGTTTTTAGTACGCGTACGAAAGGTTGCGCTCGAAATTGAGGCGGAACGGAAGAAGAGACTGACGGAGTGGAGACGGACGGAGTCAGCTCCCGACCACCTTTAAAGTTTTTTATCATGCGAATGCGAAGCCTTTCTGGACTGATCGTTCGCGCGTCGAACCCCGTGAGTCCGCAGCGACGATCAGATCGTAAAACTCAGTGTCGCGGTAATAACCACGGTAATAACTGGGCGCAATAACACGTACCGTCATACCGGGGGGGTACTCGAATGCATGGCGTGTCGAACAAAGTGGAGGAAGGAAGCGAGGATGCGGCGCGGGCCCCTACCCTGTCAGAAACATCCCGTTTCCACGTCCCGGTTTTCGCGTTTTCTCTCGTCGCTTACGTTTTCGCGTCAATGCTCGCGTAACCCTCCCTCCCTGCCGCCTTCCGACCCGCCGGCCGTACGTCGCGGCGTTACGAAGAGAGATGACAACGAAATACGCCCGAGTGTATCCAAGACAATGAGCGGCGTCGGGCGTGCACGTACAGTAATACGAGGTTTCGTACACGTGCGCCGGAAGTGGGCAGATATCGTGCCGTACCACGTTAAACCGCTCTTGAAACATTGTTGTAAGGTTCAGTCTTGGGTGCAACTTGCCGAGAAACACTCGAGTTTCCCGTTCGCTAATTCCACGAGGCTATTAGCCCCCCCCCCCTCTACTTCTATGTTATTTTTATTGACTACTATTTCTGTTAGCTCTATTTTTTAATCCTCTTTAGCAGATGGCTTCTTCTCGCGCAAGTTGAAAATTACCGACTAAATATCTTATTTTAAGATTGTTGGAAAACAAAATTATCAATTTCTTATTTTACCATGTATGTGGATTATTAAAAATGTCTAGAGAGTCAAGATCATTTTAATCAAAATTAAATTATTACCTAAATTAAAGGAAAAAAAAATATCAGAAAAGCAGCATACGCTTGTTTAGCTAAATGAATTCGTTGAAGACTCACCGAGAGAAATCCTGTATAATTTTTATAATTATCCCTTTAATAAAGAGAATATGCGATATAATGTGAAATTTGATATATATCTATACGCGGCTACGTGAGTCCGGGCCGAGGTTACGTTTTTGTCTTGATATTCTGGAATACAGTAGGACGGGATCTCCGAGTTCTCTATAACGTTACTCGGGTACCCATGGCGTTGCGTATTACGTATCACGTAGATACGCGGTATATGCACGCTTGGTATGCATTGGAAACCCAGCGCAACGGGTGCATTGTTACGAGGGGGCGCAAGACGAAGGGCACGGGGATCGGGGGCATCGGCGGCGACGACGGCGGCGGCGGCGGCGGCGGCGGCGGCGGCGGTGGCGGCGATGATGGTGGTGGCGGTTTAGGTCGGTTGTAACGGGTTAAAGCGAGAGTGTGGAAGGGTTTCGGCGGTGGAAGCGAGAAGGGAACGATCGGCTGGATTCCAATCAACATTTTACTGCCTGTAAAACTGCCCCATTTCGTAACATTGCTTCGTCGGTGCCGGCGCCCTTAAACTCGGCGCAAGTTCCAGTCTATTACCGTGCCAGCCAGGATTACGCTCGCCACTGCGTCGCGCTTTAAGTCGGCCCACCGGAAATAGAATCTACGAATGATTTTTCAAAAGGCGCCGGGAACTGTTGTCGCCGTCGACGCAACACGAAGTCATACGCGCCGATACCCTACGTACAATCGATTCTAACGAATAACACTACTAGTCCATATCTCGGATATCTTGTAGAGGCGTTTCTCTCGAAGTCGAGTACGGTACCCCTCGTTTGTTCGGCGAAACGATATGCAGACTCTACGTCCGGAAACGATCATCCTCATCTTATCGATCGTTAGACTATGAATTATGGCAGATTACTAACAGAAAGCAATTGAAAAAGAGAGGCACCATATAAAGAAAACGATTCAATAAAATTCTGATTCTGATAATCACGATTTTTAAAATAATATTACAATTTAATTTTATTAGTGGGAAAAAAATATTTGTATTACTACGTTATTATATAATATATTACGCTAATAATCTTTGTTAACCCCCCTCAATTTTGTTTTTTTTTTACTATCCATAATGTTTTATGTACATTGCGCGCGATAGCACGTACTATTCCACAAAGTATTTAACGTCACGCTTCTTTCAAAAAAACGACATACGTATCCTCGTGGGAGCCATGGTCCACCGCGAGGCGGATCTGCAAGTGGACGACGGCTCGTTTCACCCAGTGCTTTTGCGAAAGATCCGTGATGGCGAAACCATTCTCCCTCGGCAACACACATTGTTCCAGTTATTGTGCCATTATCTCCGAGTCTCCTCGCTCTCGCGTGCGAGCGGAGAAAAGCAGTGGGGTGGAGAGAAAAAAAAAGTCTCAACCCCGCCCAGAGGAACGCAATCGACGCGACACCATGGATCCCCGGCATAAATTTCTGGTCCCATGGGTGCGGAAAGAGAGATAGCGTCTACCCATCACCGCGGCACCGTCGTCTTCCTCTCGTCTCATCGACAGACATGAATAATTTCGAATCAACACCGAGTCCGCGTGTTCCGGCAATCGACGGTACGCCGAACACGAGATAAGTAACGGGCCAGGTAACGATTAAAATTTAATACGGAGCAATTAAGCCGCGTCCAGACTCCGTATCGACTATGCGAGTCGAAGGATTACAAGATGCTCCGAATATTTCATGAAGATCAAACGAGACGGCTTCGGGAAATGTATGTTCGGACTGAAGATGAGATTCAGACGTTCGGCCGTTTTGTTGTTGCCAAGAATTTGCAGTCGCGTAGGAAACGCGGTCGCACGACCCCCTATACTAAGTTCACGGCCCTCGTTACGGTCCCCTTTACGGGCCGTACGTGCTCGGCGGCCCTTCACGTAAAACCTATACGCCGACACGTACGCGAAAATGCGTCGGCGTTTACTATTTTAGATACACCGTAGGAGGCGAGAGAGACTCCACTAAACCGACGAAAGTAAGTCAGTCCGCGAGGGGTAATATATTTTTTATTGTTAATCTACGGTGATTTATGTCGGGGCGTCTCCGTAATGTGCTTTTACCGCGGATCTCTCTCACACCATGGCCGCACCTCGCTGTCGCTTCCCTCATCTTCTGTATTGACCTCGACAATAAGAGAGATACCTTGCGACCGTCACCTACGACCCATATACAGGAACTCCTAGATTTCCAGATAACTTTATCAGAAAAAAAACCACAAAAAACAGCAATTGCTTCACGTTTAGTGTCAGAAGTCCGAAGCGTAGATAGCAGTCTTTATTTTTTTTCTGTTAATTTTAAATGAAGTCTTCTGTCGTTTTACGTCAAAATGTATTATATTAAAAAAAAATAGGAAAATAATATTTTCATTGAAGAAAGAACGACCGCAAATTTATCGAGGATTCCGGGAATAAGAAGACATACAATAGCCTCGAAATATCCAATATACCGACCCTCGGATTAAGGATCGTTCAGAAGATATCTTCATGCCCAGACACGCGTAACGTAATCTTGTGGTTGCAATTTTCTATCATCGAGCGAAGATATGCGTGCTTGGTCAGTAAGTTAGAATTAGTTTGCTCGTAATGTATCTCGTTATGGGGTAAGCACGGTAAAAATACAGCCTGTCGCCGACCCACCCTTTCCGACGTGCGCCAACCCGCGATACCGTCCTCCCTTTCCGAGTTTAATAACTACGCGTGCTTTTTTTTACGATGATTACGCGCGGCTTTTTATCGAAATATACGTTTCTTGGCGTTAGCCCGGCTCTTTCTTTCTCATTTCTACGTTTCCGAAGAAAATCCGGGAAATCCAATCGGCGTCGCCGACTCCCGTTTTATGCGTCGCGACCTCGGGCAATGGGGAACGGGTAAGAGGTCGGTTGTTTGGAGGCAAAGGGGAGAAAACAGTAGGCAGCTTTACGAGACTCCGGGAGTGTAACTCCGGGCGTTTTGTACGTTTCTTACGTACCGCGTAAAGTTTACGCCACCGCCGGTCGCCAGCAGTACGGTGGAGATACGATTTTAATCCGCTAACAGCGACGGCGCGATTCGTTTGCGTTCACTTGATTTACAAGCCGAGCAGTACGAGCGTACGAAGCGAGAGTGGAGGGAGCGTAGTATATACGAGCCCGGTACATACACATAGGCGACCACTCGGAATAATAAGCCCGTCGCGCGAGTTATGTGAATGTTAAGTAAGCATCCGTCATAACGATCGAACCGGCCATCACCGTTCAACGACGATCGCCGAGCGGCGAGTAAGTACATCAGACGCTCTGTCTTTAAACGGCAAGCAGATGGGCCCAACGATGTAAAACCCGCAGCCGACGACAGGAATTCCGCGACGCAAGCGCTACTTCACCCGCGACATAAAGCCGAGTCATTCCGGTATTACGATGAATACGAAACTGCGATATTAGGAGTTATCCATCGCGCATTTTATGCCCCGGCGATGGATCGGCCGCATAAAAATGTAAACAAATTTGCATTTATATCTAAAAACTTTGAGCGGAATGATGCATAACGCGTTTGATGGCGCTTAGAATGTGATCCGTGATACTATAGGAATATATGTCGCGCGGCCGCTACAAGAAAATCGAAGATTGATCAGAGTAATTAAATCAAGCGGATAAAATGAGGAACGAGAAATGAAAATGTATCCTGCGGGTTTCTATCGGAAATACGCTCTATACAATGCTCTTTAGACTTTTATCGTTTTCTGATTTTATTAATACGAAATCAACGATCGAAATTTTCAGTAAACTATATAAAGATTCCTTTATAAATAAATTACTAGTCAGAGAGAAGTAGCGAATTATTCTGTTCTTAAAAATTCTAAAATATTTTATAATTGCAAAAAATGCTTATCGATTAAACATATCTAAATTCTTGAGAACAAACTGCGCTTCGATTTTTGTCAAGCCATCAAACAGAAAGCTATCGAATAACGAACGGACATGATCAGCATTCGCAAATGCGCGGGCGAAAATAGCGGGCGTTTCTTACATTTTAAGCGGGAGATCCTACCCGGCGGGTAATAAAGTTTTCTCCGATTGCGTCTTTGTGCATCGCATTACACGTTTCTTCGTAATGAGTGTCTCGCGTAAGGTTATTAGGGAGACAATTCCATCCAGGGAGGCATGACATTCTCCCGTTTGAGGCAACGTTGCAATAGTCTATGCAATTTCCTTCGCAAAATTGATCCGGCCCACGCAAAGGGAAGAAATACTGCGGGCATCGGAGGGGCTTCTTTCGCATCCTGCAACCCCGCGCGTGCCGGCGTCTAAAGGGTGTTGCACACGAGCCAGCGTGGGCGCGGGACTGTGGGCGGGCGAAGCTGATGACCTTCTGCAATCGCGTGGGTGTTAATGGTGCAGCCGCGAAAAGGACGTAGTCTTTAATCAGAAATGTGGAATAACGAGCACTCGGTTGCAACCAAAGCACTCCGTAGGCGTATGAAATTGACACGATCTGCAGATGTTTAATACAAACTTTTCCCGCATAAATATTCTCGCAATTTCAATTAAGCATCTTGACATCTCCTCTCACTCCCCGATATTTATGAAATATACGTTGCACTTGATAAGCGTATACAAGAAGAAAATTAATTGACACAGAATATACATAAAATTTACATAATACTTTATTATTAATTAAATACTGTTTGAAATTAAACTCATACAATATCCTGTATTTTTATAAAATTTTTATAGAATATGTTTTATTATTAATTTTTCATCATTTTAGGAGAAATCGAGTTATTATTTAAATTTAAATGAAAACTGGGGACAATTGTGTGCGCTGCTATTTGTGTTAGATAGAATATATTCACTTAGAAGGATTTAAATGATTTATGATTCTTTAGCCGCGTTAATATAAACGGACCGGATAAAAGGAGATTAACTGAATAGAAACATACGAAAATTTCCTTAATCTGCCGTTGAATCGAATAATATGGAAAATGTTTCGGCTTAGAAACCACGTTGCAATAATTTTCCATAGCTTATCGTTCTTTGAAAGGATCGTCAGCGGCCGCCCACGGTGAGATTATGACTATAGCATTCAATGTGAAAGACGCAGCGAATGCGCGTAAAATGTAAACATTTCCGATGCCGATGCTTAAAACGCAACGAAAAGAATATTGCAAAAGCATGCACTCGAGAGACTTCGAAAGAGAATCTGAAAATTCAATCGCGTTCAATGATCGATGCACGCGTTGTAACGCGCAACTCGTCACAACCTCGCCGTTCCCGTGAACTCTGAACTTCCATCGTGCTCACGTAACACCTTTCCCACTGACCCGTGAACTTTCAGGTTCGACGCACTCCTCCTGCGCCATTCGTTGTCCCCAGCTGTTTTCAATTATCGGAGAAATTCGTTTACAGCTAACCCTCGCGCTCGCCGGTGGAAACAGAGCCCCTTGCAGAATGCCATCGTACGTTCGCGTTCCCGCAACGTGTCGTGTCGTCGTTGTAAACATTCGCGAAGATATTCCTAGACGTACGGTTGATTTATGAGCACGTAATCCGAGAGAAATATACGTATGCGAATCCGACGTTAGGAAGGCGGGAAACATTGCAACGGTGAAAATAATAAAGCGACGTCGACCGAAGTCTATTTTTATCGCGGAGATATGGGTCGACCGACACGATATAGAATGCCTTATCGATAGTAACTTGGCGAAATAAATGAGCCGCGCCGGCGAAGATGCCATTAGGCGAGCACGCCACAATGACCGGACATTCAATCGACATAATCGTCGTAGTGCGAGATTTTCGGTTCACGGATTTTTCGACGTCCTTTAGTACACGTTGCTCGACTTCCCCCTATATCACAGGCGTCGAGAAGCCGCGGGGCTTAATGCGAGACGACAATAATGCGCCGCATTATTTCCACGTCGCGACGTATAACCTGCAACAGCGGCGGCGATCGCGGAAGGCACGCGATGACCCAGACAGAATGGCGACTTCGCGGACCCCCTTTACGTTTTGCCAGCAATCCGACCTGCCCAGAAACCCCTGCGAGATCAACGCCACCGCGTGTGACCGGTCTCGCACGTGTGTGTCCGTACGGACCTGGAGCTCCCGGAATTGCGCGACGGTATACGATCGTTCACGAACACATGTGATTCTCTATTTCTCTCTCGCTTCTCGAAATGAAGAAATCACCCTTCGCTGTCAACACGGGCACGCCTCGCGAACAATATGCAAGGATCTTACACGCTTGATTAATAATTAATCGAGATCACTTCTGGGTCCGGCTAGATAACCGCTATCTGGCACGTACCGCGTTCTTAATACGCGCCGAGAACGAAGTTCGCTATGAGTCACGCCTATGTTTGCCACGCAAATTGATACAATGGACGTTGATCTATATCGAGATGGGTGAATATTACCGATGATGCTTATTATTTTCTTATGCCATGCATCGTTCAACGCTTATGACGCTTATGGAAAGAATAGGCTCATCAACTTTCTACGAGGCAACTGCAAAAATTCTGGACATTGATGAATCGTCATTCATTAAGTCAATCGTGAATATCGTGTTTATTAAAAGATAACGCGTTGTAGAACGCTGCATCTTGATTTGCATCTAAACGGTTAATCAAACTATACTATCAACTCCGCTCGATCAGAATTGCCTGGCGTCACCGAAAGCTCGCGTGTCGTCGTACCAATGCAACGCGGAAAAACTACTGTTCGCTTCCAAATACGGGGTCTCGAAGTTCTTTGACAACTTCCAAGATTCCTATCTACCACCCGCGACGCGGCTCACAGGATGGAAACTCGCCTAACTTAGGCCATTAGCAGGCTATAGGGTGAATCGTTATTGCGAGTTCGATCAAAGAAGCCGCGACGCGTTATTCGCGACGGAACTCGTAGCTGTTACGGCAGTTACGCTCTTTTTATGCGACCGCTGAATTACACAAATTTCCCGATCGTCAAACCGACCCACTGACTCCGATACAGAGCGCCGTTAGGACGCTTCCGTTCGCGCGATCGTTTTGCCAGTATTACGAGTGCATTTTTATCAATCTGCCGTTTTAAACGAATTGCCCGAGGTCGAGAATTTAACCGGCGGCGCTCGCGCGCGCCAGTTCGTTCTATGGAAGTTTAATGGCATCACGGATTCGACAATAACATTTCGAACGAGCGAAAAATATAGGAAAATATACGTCCAGATGATGAGATATTTTAACGCGCGACGTCGAGAGATAAATCGTATTAGAGGCCCGCTGAAAATGTCCCAAAGGACAGACGCGACAGTTATCCCTCGATCCCCGGGTCGGCGACCCGCCTCAAAATCCCGTGGCTTCGCATGGGGGTATCGCAGACATTCGTAATTGGACACTTGCTCCCCTGCTCTCCTGGCTTACGCGAATGGGGGTCGATTTAATATAATTTGGGTTGCCCAAGGTTGTCCTAATTTCGGAGCGTTTATGCAAATCTCCACGAAGGACGGGGCCGCGTTTCTTAATCCCCCCCTGCGCGCTCCGCCATCTTCTGCACCCTCGACCTACCGATTTTTTCTCATGAGGCACAGTCTTCTCAAGCTTATGAGATTACCGCGATCAAGATCAACGATGGAAAGTTTCACAGGGGATGAACTAACAGATCATCCCTCGTATAATTAAGCTATGGAACATAATATATTCGAAGTTTATCGATGTAACCATTAACGCGGCGACGTAATTACTTTTGCGATAGCATTAACATTTAATATCCAGGGTAAACGAAAGTATATTTTAACATCTCGTGGATTTAAAAATACAAAAAATATGTAGAACGCAATTTAAGTTGTTCTACATATAATTAATAACTACAATGGAATATTTTTGACAGCGCGTATTTAATATAAAATAAGTAAAATAGTTTTTCTACGTTAAAGAATTATTATCGCAATGACCAGAGATTTATAACATTTTATATATAATTACGTATAATAAATTCGTAACATGTTAGATGTAACGGAACTTCCCGAGAAACGTAATTTGATTTTATAAATATTGATTTTCTCGCTCGTGGATGTTTTTTTACAAACCATCGATATCTCATCACAGTATGCGTTATGGGAGAGAGACGTGCCTCTCGTTTCCCGCAGGTCTCTGGGAATTAATCATGATTACGTTACAACGGGCGGAAGACGCGGAGTCGATTGAGATTTCACCGGCGCGGGCGCCGCGGTGCGAATTTGTTTTGGACAGCTGCGCTATACGCGAGGTAATTTCACAATGGCTCTATGAAAGCCAGCGGGAAACCACGGGCATCCGCATTCCCACAGGCGCGTAACGCGCGTGGCAGAGATGTCACGCAGCGAGTGAGCGAGCGAGCGAGCGAGCGAGCATGCACGCATGCACGCACGTATACGCACACGTGTTCACATATACACATATATCTACACACGTGTAGGATCGGCGAAGGCGTGCGAGGTCAGGGCGCTACACAGGACGTGCGTGCTGACGCGGTTGCTGTAGAATCGCGGGAAAAGCGCGGTGTCTTTCCGGCGCGATTGTGTCACCGATTGACCTCGAGACATAATAACTGTCGTGATCGGCGGCAGTATTGACCGAGATAATCTAGATAAAGGGCAATTGCCGTTTAACAAAAGCGTATATATCGGCGCTATCGATCGGGCTAATGTCCGAACGTTCGCGTGCGCAGCGAGCCGCCTCGCGCCGCCGCGGCCGCCGATGCGGATGCAGATGCATTTTGCCGAGACTACCAATTGGTAAATTCATTGCGAGCGCGCAACGAACGAGATCAAAAGCGCCACGAGGAAATAAAAGAGATCCCGCGTTCATTTAATAATGCCACGGCGAGAGAGCCGAACGTGCAATAATTATCTGGGTCAGTGGAAGCGCTACTTCCGCAGTATCGGATAGCCTCTCTTTGCGCCGGGAACTGAAAAGTGGATAATTCAAATAATGCACACGTACACCGGCGAGAGCGTATCTGCCGCGGGCGGCGATCAATGAAAACATTAAATGGTAAATTATCCGTTTATCCAAAAAAGCGAATGTATCTAAATATTTCAATCGAGCGTTCAATTAGCGTCAGTTATATGCAACGAGGAAATCGATGTCCTTTTAGAATTCGAAGTAGAGACTTTCTGCTCGCGTTTTCAGTACGATATAAATACAGAAAATTTGCATGTGCGATAACGAAGTATTATAATTATTATAATAATTCTGAATATAGGTTTTAGCGTTCATTACATCTGAAATTACAGCGATGCTTGATGTATCGTCTCTCGATTTTCGACGATTTCATATAGCATACACACTTCCGCCCGTAAAAATCGAATCGCGCGGCACGATATTTCTCCTACGGATTCCTATGTGATTGCAGAAGGGTTAAACCGTACGAAATGCCCCGCCTTGGCCGTGTATCAATTTACCGGGCAGTTTGGTCTCGTAAACACGAGACCCCGGGCCGTAACTATATACCATCCCTTGCGGTTACCCCCGCCGTGAGTCGCGTCGCGAGTCACGGTGCAATAAAATTCTAACAATATCGGGGCATCGATTTCTCGTTCGGACATTTCTCCAAGATGAGAATGCAGGCAGCGCCACTTTTACGATTGAAATTCATGCATATGCGTTCGGCACTTCCGTGCATATACACAGTTTCTCTCGCCTTCTCTCTCTCTCTCTCTCTCTTTCTCCTTACCTCTTTCTCTCTGTTTCCTTCTCTCTCAGCAGGAAAGTTAGCATCGGGGCCCACCCGTCGGAAAATACGCGCCCCGAATTTACGTGTCCTTACCGCGAGCTATACATATTATTCCAGTTCCGGGTTTCTCTCTCTCTTCTTCCTCACCCGGAAGAACACCCCGAGGAAATCTCATCCTCCGGGCCACCGTCTATCTTACGGAACGTGGCAAGTCCTCCGTTTTCCACGAAAGATGCGGATGTCATAAGCGAACGAGAATCGGGTCAAACGTAGCAACAACCGTGTAAAATGTCTCCTGTCACTTCCTCCGCGAAGACGAAGAGTCTCTCCCGCCCGTTCCGCGAAATCGCTCTTAAACTCTCGACGCGCGTCTCCTTTTCCTCGAAAACTTCTATAACGATAATTGCTCTTAAATTTCGACATACCGTTTTCTTAAAAAAAAAATACAGAAAATTTACGAGTGACGCGTTGAACGTTGATGAAGAAGTTTGCCGATCTTACACGAGAGATTTTATAAGAATGTATTTCGTGAAGACCATCACGCGTATCGGTTGAAGCGTAGGTACGAATCGAGCATTATTTCCGAAGACCGAACGGTGCCAACCGTGATATTACCTGCTACCGGATTTAATTAACACGCGCAGTCTGTAATTCTGTGAAGGGAAGTCCGGACTATCTATTTAATTGTTAACTGGCTGGTCGGGACACGGTAGTACAGCGCATTTCCCGGCAGGCAGGGCGCCTCGGCGCCCTGGTCACGACATGAGTTACAGCGTAATCCTTCAGGAGAAGCTCCGCGGGACCGGGTGTTTTTGGGGTGGACGCCAGGTGCGGCGTTAGACGGCGAGGGTAAGAAATGCCCGGGCACCTCCATCGCGCGGCAAGGCAGTGATTGGAACGGTCGGAGAGAAGACTGTAAGAGGGAACGGCGGTGCAAGGGGAACTCCGTTTGATGCGAAATTGCGTGACTGGCCTATTCGTCTCCGGCTTATCCTCTGCCACGTGCCCTCCTCGCCTTCCTTATCTGGGAGCACACGCACTTTATCCAATATCGTGGGATATCTTCAATCCGACGCTTGGCGTGCGAAACCGTGCAAGAAATAGCGACGACAAACGATCCATAACTGACAACGCAAATGTGACATTGTGTAATTAAGGTGTGATTTAATTTAGATTGAATTAAGCTCTGTACGAATTTTCAATATTTTTAACGCACGCATTACACATTACGTTTCTATATTTTTCTTTATATTCGAATTTCAGATATTATGTTTATATATGTAAAATATTAGAGAAATAAGAATTTAAATTGCATATTTTGCCGTGTTTATCGTGCTGCTAGATTAATATAAAAAAATATTTCTGTCAAACTTAGTCGTCAAGCCACATATCTATACCGATGTTTCAGGTTTATTCGACTGAATGAAGTAATATTTTGGATACAGTCATTTATCTTTTGGGTCAATGGCCAAAGCATGAAGCTCGAACGCGCCTTAAAGAAGAAATTGAGAAGGGGACCTACCGGGGCAAAATTGCGGGCGAGCACGGGGAAAATGAGGCGTGAAAGGGGGAGTTGGCCGAAAACATTAGGAATGCCCGACGACTAGAAAGGAAATCAAATTTGCTTATGAATGGCGGCGATTAGGACTAATGCTCCCTGATTTAGGCCACGGCATTGTCAAGTCCGCCCAGACGTGTCATTGTGATTGAATGGTGGGATGGACGTGGTGTTCCGAGGTCAAATCCGATATTCGCGAAAAGATCGGCGGGGGAAAAAACAATGAGGCTCGATATACTACGGGAAGATTACAGAAGATTACGGGATATATATTTAAGCGATCTCGAGATAACTTTTTAAAGTTTTACCCCGATCAACTTATTACGTATCGATCGCGCCTAACGTTGGGAAAAGGTATATAGCCACCGGGGTTGCCCGTGAAAACCAAACCGCAACCGGGGTGGATCGGAAGGGGACGATCCCGTAAGTACACACACCATATAATCGATCTATCGAGGACGGAAGACCCGACCGAAGGGGTCGCCCGCCAGCCTTATTTTTCTAAAGCACACACGTGGCCGCGTTACCCGGCGCATACGTCGCATTTGAATACTCAAATTTGTCGCCGATAAAAAAAACTGCACCGTTCGGGGGGTTGTACGGGGGAGCCTCAACTAAGTCTGAAATTACGATTCCGTGCGCATTCTCGCGTGCGCCGCCCTTTGAATAGCACGCGAGACACAAGTGTCGAGCGGATTACGCGCGCGTGTGCCACGTGTCATTTCTAAGAATACGGCTCTCGCACTTAGCCATCGTAAATCCATCCCTCTCCCCCCCCTCCCCCTGTACCGCACCTCCGACGCGTACTGTCTCTACCACGAAGGGGCACGCCGCGCTAATAATATTCGCACGACGGTAATAATAATTTCGCGAGATTTGCGACGATGATTGCGACGAGTTTACTGCCGGTTTCCGCGCGCGGGCCCGCACCTCGTGGGAGATAAATTTCGGTACGTGTCTGGGGAAAATGGACTTAACCCTTAATAAAATTGCATCTCGCGTGTTTTACCTCCCGCGATATTTCCGCCGTAGATCATCCGCCGTTTCGCCGGGCGAATTAGCACGCCCAAGCTGCCGTGCCCGCTGTTCGCGCATGAGTCTGTAAATCTATATAACACGGCACACACGAGCGGGAAGCATATAATCGGACCTGGAACACAATAGATCTCGTTCCGCCGCGCGCCCGGCATTTCATCTTCCTTTCTTCCGCGGCGAGGCATTATCATCATCGCGGTATCATTTTCCGTCACTCACGGTATCGCCGCGGCGGCGCGCAACCCTCCCGTCCGTCGCTCCTATGACCGATCCCCTACGGCTAAGCTAGAATTGTCGGGAATCCGAGACTATAATAACAGAGTAAACCCTATGATGATTTGATAACCCAGCGCGCCCGCTTCCGGATAATGATACACTTTACGTTCGTCGAATTTATCGTCGTGACGTTTCTGCTCGTATCTTTAACACCCTTAACGCTCTCGGAACGAGCCGAAGGAGGACACGTGTTCATCAAGGTCCGAGAAACGAAGCGTGTATTATCGGAGCGTCTCGTTGAATAGTCGTCATCAGTCTCCGGGTTGACGAAATCGACGAGGAAATCGGCGGTGAACCGATACCGAAATCTCAGCAGAGTATCTATCTTCGTGACCCTACGGGAAAGGGTCGACACTAGGGCTTGGAGGGGGCCTAATGACCCTTGGCCACGGGGAAAAAACTTAGGCATTATGCCTGGCGGGCCCTTCCATCTAACGACGAATTCACTTACACGATCGCGTCCAGGTGTTCTCGAAAATACGGTTTCGGGACCGTACATTACAGAGTGATGTTTTCATAACCGTGAATGACGGAGATGATGACTGTGCTCCGCTGAAATCGCTTAAGTGCTATCTAGGATAGAAAAATTTACTTTCAGAAGTTGGTTTTGATAATTATATGTGTTTTTTACTTGCTCTTTTCTGCGTTTCTTCACAATGGAGAAATATATACAGAATACGGAAAATGCAGCAGTCAGTAACCAAAAAGTTCATTTCGCAAATGATCATAGAAATATAATTCTTTTTTTATGTAACTACTGAAAGTTAAAGGAAAGAGAAAGAAAAAAAGAACAAGTGAGATAAAGTTATTGAATTTTTTTTTACTGAAAAATGTAGAATGCACTTACCTAAAAATGTTTCTTATACAATATAATCATTTGTTAGTGTATCTAGATTAAGTTAAGAAAGGCGTGATGCATTGTAGTTAAAAGTTGAAGGAGAAAGAAAAAAAAAGAAAAAATAGTGAGATAACGTTATTGAATTTTTTTTACTGGAAGATATATAGTTATCTAAAAATGTTTCTTATACAATATAATGATTTTGCATCTAAAGGCAAGTTAAGAAAAGCGTGACACACTGAAATGTAAGCAATACTAAAGTTGGAATTTCTTCGAGAATAATAATGTCTTGAAACCTCACGTTTCGTAGTTCGCAAGTACCCGAGCTGCGGGGATGTTCGCGATCAGAGCCGAGTCACCTAATTCTTTAGGAGATTCGAGAGATCGCGTGGTCGTTACCGTTGATTACCGTCGTTACCATCAAATTACCGGAGTCGAGCGCAACGAAATCGTCCGCCGGCATGTGGGTGCGAAGCAAGCAAAAAAAAGTCACTACAGCTGGATACGGGCGGTAGGGGAAGTGGGCGGTGGGAAGGTGCAGAATAGGAGGCAGGCGGGCATCGTAGTACGTGAGACCTCGTTAAAAGTGTCCTCTGGCTGCCGACCTTCTGCGCGCGTTTCCAGAGCGAGTCGGATAACGGCGATGTTCCGGCGAGGAGGAGAAAAAAGGGAGGAAAAGCGTAACGGCCGAGGGAAAAGGAATTAGAAGGGGGTTGATCGTTCATTAAGCGACTCGGCGAAACCTTAAAAGCTCGATTACCGGGCTTTATCGCCTCGTAGGCCGACCACGGCAATAACATCCAGTCAATCATGGAAAACAGATTTTATGTCCAATTATGAGGATGTTCGGTGGACGGCCGGTGGCTCCAGGCCTGAACGCGGCGGCAAATATGATCCAGCCCACCACCGGGGGGGCTGTATATGGATCATCGAGGATTTAGTGGGCCCTAAAAATTCCAATTTAGATTTTACGAACGTCTCGGCGCCGGGGTTCGCGATTTGCCAATTGCGCCGGTGCGGTGGTGACATTTCTATCCACTCCACGGAAAGTAGTCGAAATCATGATGCTTTTACGCGATGATTTTATGCTCCTATATCCCGTGCGTTTATGATCTATCGGTCCACGGGGTGTCGAGGATCACGCATGCGTTGGGATAATCCTAAGATTAACCACGGTTCCCATTAACTTTTACCGTGGATGTGTCATATCTATTATAAATTATCCTAGAAATATAAATCGTCGGGAGTGATATCTAAATGAAATTTACGCTCGGATTATTTCTCGTGTCCATGTTACAAATTTCAGCGAGTTCCTCGCGTGCGAAGGAGAGAACGAGAAAGTTAATCTCGGTGTAACCCCTCGGCGGGCAATGCGGCTCTCCTGCGGAATACGTAAAAGTGTTTTTCTTTTCGTTCGCAGCACTTGAGGCGCAATAATGAAGGCCGAGTCGCGAAAAAGTGTGAAATGCAAGTAACTCGGGCCATTCATAGACTCGTATTGCGGCGTGGAATAGACGGCACGGACGGCTTCGAAAGCGCGCCCCGTGCTAGGAGAGCGCGAACCTAACCAACCGACCGACCGACCAACCCCTCCGCCCACGTCAGGTCGGGGGTGGCGTAATACTCGAGGAGGAGAATCGCGTGTATCGACCACTGACGTCATTCATCCCCACTAAACTACGTCACGTATACCCTGCTGCTTCGCCGTCGGCGAGGCAGTGATGATAGTGGTGGTTGACGCAGTGCCGTAGCGAGTTTCTGGAACGGGGTTGAGCCCGGGATGGGGATTTAGGATCCTAAAACCGAGCGACGACCACCGCGCGCTTTTATTGCGGGCTCACGGCACGTTCACTATAAACCCGATTATCCGTGTGATTTGACAGACATCAATTTTTACTTATGCCGCAGGCGACGAGAGATAGAAAGCTCAGCGAAAATCCCCACGACGACGGTAGTCGTACGAAATCAGATGCGTTAACGCTTTTAGGGATAGCCGACGCGGTCGTACCGTGCGTCGTTTTATCGCGCCACCAGAGATTTCGCGGTTCGTTCCAATCCTTTTTAAAGACAGTAAACGCATGAAGAAGTGACGAGTCGTACGACAGTTTGCGCGTCGTTCGACGCTCCGCTGTTCGCTGCAACACGACGGTGATATAACCGCGGGACATATGCGCATGGAGCGAGAACACACTTACTTGCAGATGCAACGTTTCAGCATAAAGAGAGACGTATGTTCGCCTTAATAACTGCGCGAATACCTTGTGCCGTAATGGAGACGCCACAAGTGATATAGCGCACGTTCCAAGAGAGATCCAATTTACGGGAGCAATTGTTTTACCCACTTTTGCGAATTTCTAACGGGATGTGCGAAATAATAAAATGTTCCTTATATAGCGATGCGTGAAAAGTTTATGTAAATTGACAATGCGTGTACTTGACAATGCTTCGTGAAAAAATCTTCAGATAGATCATTTTGCGATCTCTCTGCAAAGTCTGCTTTGATAAATCGCGCGATCGTTCTCAAAGACGCTCGCGAATTTATTCATACTTAAGCGAATATATAAGCCTTGACAATAACAGAGATAATGATTAAGAATGTGTCGGGATCTGGGAGATGCGAGAGCGCCACGATACCACGGCCCTGAACCCGAGGGAGCTTGAGTGCAAAAGTATTGATCGGGCTTCGTCCCCACTCGCAGCTACCCCCACCCGCGTTCGTTCGTCGTCGTCGTACCTTCCCGCCGTAGTTTCTCTCCGCACTTTACCACCCTTCGTCGCCCTTTCCCGCCCTTTCTGGCGCACGCGGGAGGAAGAAGGACGAAGCACGAGGCGCAGCCGCGAGGGACCGGCGGGAGGAGAGGAGTGACTCCGACTTGACGAGGGGGCGAGCGCGGGAAAATTCGCCCTCCATTTTTCTCGCAGGACAGCAACACCGACGCGAACCCTTCTCCGATGCAAGGAAAGGGCCGGGTCTTTTGTTTCTCCTCGCTTCGTTTGTTTTGCTCATTATCCGTCTCTCAGATCGTCGATATTCCATTACGTCCGGCGGCTTCCGAGAGAAAACAATTAAGACGCGGCCGGTTGCATGAATCTTCGCGCTTTTTATCATCAAATCGAATCGAACGCCCGCGCCGATGAGAAGTGGCGAATATCTGGCTTAAACGTAGCAGAAACGAGGCATGGGAAAGACGCGTAGGCGGGATAATATTATATTTTTGCTCCTGTAGTCAAAATTCGCTACAATATCTTGTAAACTTTATATATAAAGCTATTTCTTAAGAAATTTAATCAATAATATTCTAATAATTCTTAATTCGTGG
Source organism: Temnothorax nylanderi (assembly GCF_030848795.1). Lineage (NCBI taxonomy): Eukaryota > Metazoa > Arthropoda > Insecta > Hymenoptera > Formicidae > Temnothorax > Temnothorax nylanderi. The sequence continues at coordinate 383,590 of NW_027249098.1, read as the reverse complement.
GAAACAGTTTATCTTCCAGAAGCATCAAATTATGACATCTTTAATGAGTAATTAACGCACTTTTAATCGTCATCATTTCATTATTCTCTAGTTTTCTTTCAAGTTATGTCCCTCAATAAACGAAGTGACGCTTATCAAAATGGTATTATATAGAATAAACAAATAGACGCTAGCAGATATTTCAGTGACAAGCGGCAACTCCATCATCGCGGACAGTGCCGTTATAAATCGCCGCAGAGTAACCTACAAAGCAATTGGTTTTGTATGTAGACCGCTCTTCCCGTTAGAGCTCATTAGTAATCGTTGAATCCACATAGTTCACCCTTATTACATTGTAAATGCACTACGCAGAACGGCACGTGAACCACATGCGACACGTGTCGCAATGCCGTGATGGCGCGGTTTCGCTTGATTTCCTCCACTTCTATCGTATGCTTTTTTCCCCCCTCCCGCCTCGTTCCTAATTACCGTGATTTAAGTGTCCTCACGTCACGCGACGCGCCGCTCAGTGCGTTTGCGCGAATGCACCTGGCTGCATCACGAAAGGGACGCGCGCGCACACACGCGCTTAACGAGTGAATTTTCTTTATTCTCGCTGTGCAAAAACTGAAATATCCGGCGTGCGATAAGCAGAAAATAAATAGGATATTGAAGCGCGGATCATCGCGATCGATCGCGCCGAGTCGAATAATGGGTAAGCTTCGCGAATAAAACGGGGAGGAGGGGGGGGGGGACGATTCCCGGGACTGCAGGAGCGAACTGTGTCGCTGCATATATTCGCGCAGAGTATATTACAACGTTTCTTGATCGCGATAATGTGACGCCGGCCGCTATCGCATCGGCGAGTGCATTATTCAAAAGTATCTGCGCACAAAGCTACGATGCATCCCGGCCTAGGGCGCCCCCCCCCCCTCCTCGCCGGTATACACCGTCGCTCTTTATAATGCGGCGTGTTATTATTTATTGTATTACATTACAGCGCGTTGTATCCCTTGTGCGTTATTAATACCTGGGTCGGCGAGCTGACCCGCCGCCATATTAGCGGGTAGAAGAAAAGGGAGAAAGACCCGGGGTCATAGGTGAATTGAAAACTGGAAAACTGGATATACATTTTGCAAACGCATATTCAATGAAATTTTGCATAACAATCCGTGCGAGGCGAAAGAATCGCGAAGGTGTTTTGTTACATTCGGACGTTGCTGCGAGACTACGTATTATTTTATCTCTAAAATGCAAACGTTAAACATTTCTCAAAATTGTAACAATGTTATCTAATGAGAAAACAATATAATTAATATGTGAAAACAATTAAAACAATGAATATTTTTCATTAATAAATCGTACACGTTATTTGTCCCGTATATCTACATTTTCCCGTGCGATAACTGTGATAATTCGTCGCGAGGAAAATCGCGTCACGTTATTTGTCATACGGAATGAGAAAAGAGCGAGGAGAAGAAGCAACGGGGCGGAGAAATGCTTTCGTCCCTTAGAGATGAAATATTTCCGATGACTCGTGCGAAAGCGGACAGTGCGGCACGAAGTAGAATGAAGTGGAATAGCACTTCATCCCGGGCGGATGGATCGGCGAAGCTATAACAGTAACCATAACAATGGAACCTGGAGGGTACCCGCGATTTCGGGTATCGTTTTTTCCGCGCGCGTAAGGACGGATAGAAAAGGGCCATCGTCGAGAAACAACCGTACACAACTACACGCCCATAAGGCGTGTCGAGCAACAGCTAATATTACCTGGTGACATCCTTAATGTCGGAATAAAACCAGAGTCGCGTTGGTCGCCCGAGAAATTCATTGTTAAGATTTGTTATCATCTCTCCCGCGAGAAGAACTCCTGCCATGCGATTAATTTCGAGCGTGCACGTGTTCATCGCGAGATGAACAGAGCCCAGTCATCGAAAACCATAACGCACGAATATGTCGAGAAGTTTCGCGGATGTAAATTTCATAAATTTCGTAAATTTTGTACATTTTCCCGCGTGAAATATGTCCTTTTTGCGGTATCCACGACTCTGAACAGCTTTAATTTCGTTAAGAGCACTCGTGAGGCACCTCCAATAAATTCCTGCGGCACCCTGTAAACTTTTAAAGAGAATTTTTTGGGGGGTCTGACCCTATCGTGGATCAGGCGGCAATTGATATAGAGCGACGCAAAAATAACACTCTCGCCGCGGTCGCCTGTTTCTTCCGAGCAAAAACTAGAGAAGGTCACGTGCGAAACGTCGATCAGCCGAAGGGGAACGAGAAATGAAAATTAGACCGTGTGACTAGATAGAAATGCTATGGCACACAATCCACTTTTAGAAAATACGTTGAACAAATATAATTTCGGCTTTGAACGCTAGAATCATACCTAAGAAAATCATGCCGAACCAGGAAGAAAAAGCTACGTTGCGCTAAACCGTTCGACAGAAACGACAAATCGTTTCGCGATGGAGCTCGGAAACGTCCCCACCTTCGCATTTACAAAACTGTAAAGCGGCGAGATGCAAAGTGAAGAGAGCGGAATGAAATGCGAGCGAAAATGAAGAGAGACAGGAGTGCGCGCCGCTGCCACTTCGATAGGATCGTTAAAATTAACGAGCATGTTCCAGCTCCTTGAAAGTGTCGCGTGCTTCTCTTTTTCTCGTACACCGAACGGCGATTCGTACGGCGAGTAAGTCATTTTCGGGGTCGCGGGGTACGTTTGAGCGAAGGCGAAGGCGAAAATAATGTCGCGTCGATGATATCGAGACCGTTAATCCGATATTTTCAAAGATAATAAATACAATGTATCTTCATGCCCGTGACACGCGACGTTATACAAGTAGGTAGACACGTGTGCGCGAATACCGTGACATCAAAACGCTGGATGTGCACCGTCATTGAGAATGTTAATTCGATGCAACGTCCAGGTATGCGTCAACATTGAATGCAACGCGGCACAGAGCGCGTTTCCTACAACAAAGTGTCGACTTCCCGCGGAATGCCTTGGAGCTAATCTTGCCGCGAGGTTTACGTAATAAACAGAGATCTATTAACAGAGTTATATGGTAGCGCCGAGGGGTTTAATAATCTGCACGCGACCACCTTGAAACGCAATTCGCATGCGTGAATACGTTTAGTCAAATTTTTCCATCCAACGCATACGAACGGTGCGTAACGCATAAAAAGCGATATAATTTATGTCGTTCGTTAAAAATTCCAGTACTCCGCTGAGACATTCTCATCACGCGTAATGCTTTCGCAATATCAATAAAAGCAGGAGTCTCGTGGCGCGTTTCGAAAACGCAAAATTGCGGTGAGGTACAGTAACTGATGATATAGTACAAGCACCATGAAAATTACAATAATTCACAATTATTTTACATATGAAATTCCGATACCTGCTTGTGGTACTCGAAGTAATTCACTGCAAGGAATTTCTAATACATCTATCTAATACATCTATCAAGAATAACGACATAAATCGCGTTTTCGAATTACGCTCTTGGGGCCAATACGAGCACCCTTTGCGTGGCCAACTGATTTTTATCACCGCGTACGTTACACCGTCAATTTCTTATAATACTTATAGACGGGGTTGGGCCCGCAAGGCTCTCTCGAAAACCTAACGACCCGTGCGCGTAAAACGAGACTGCCGTTGCCCATACGTCGGGCCGGGGGATCCCCGCGAATTAGGGTGCACGCGGCCGAGGAAAATGTATGTGCACGTGCGACGGTAGATATGTCAGGTCGCGCGGTGACGAATATGGTTGTATTACGGGAAAAGGTCCGCCTTTATCGCCGCATTACATGCTCGCATTTATCCGCGTACCCCTCCGTCCACGGAGTTCGGGTCGTCGATTCGAACGTTCGGGTCCGAGAACACCTGAACGGCTTAACATTTCTTTCCTTCGCCGGGCTTACGTTAAAGAATGACAAGGGAAATTATAGCGGCAAATGTCCCGCGACTGTCTGAAATGGCCCTTCACGGACTTAAGATATCTCGAGAAAAATGTAGGAGTCTCGCACACACAAATGTACGAATAAAGGACACGAAGAACGTGATATTTGTATTTAAAACGTGATATTTGCGTTAAAAAGCAAAATTGCACGTCAGAGAGAGAGAGAGAGAGAGAGCGTACCTGAAAAATTCCAGACACCTAGAAATCTAAGTTTCAGACTTTATATTCCATAATATAGATCTGCGACAAAATAAACGATAAATATCGATTCGAAGGCAATTTAATCGCGAAGATGGAAGAGGAGAGAGAATCGCGAAGATGGAAGAGGAGAGAGAATCGCGACGTTAAAGGCCGTCGGGGTCGTTTCTTTCAGTGATTCGACGCAAAAAGCACTCGGCATTGTACTCTCCATGCAGCTAAAAGCATTCCACGAGGGCGAAACGCGCGCGAAGGAAAGCGGCCAGTGTATGTAGGTTAAAATCTGTTGATGCACGGCTCATACGTGGGATCACCTTTTTCCTTTATCCACGTCGTCTTCCCTCTTTCTTTCTCTCGCGCGCGGTTTTTTTTCTGTTTCGTTTCTTTTTTTTTTCTCTCTTTTCGTCGTCGGCTTCTCGCGCTTCTGAAACGACGGGAACCAAATGGTGGGGTTAATGTGCGCACACGCCACGGGGTGTCGACCAATTTCCGGGTTCAACTAATGCACTTATCAGACGGCCAGAAAGGATCCCGAGAGAGGAAGGCCCGTGGGGAGGAAAAATAATTGAGACGTCCCTCTCTCGTCACGGCCGGAGAAAGCGACGCGGCGCGGCTGCGAGGAAGGAGCACGCGGCGCGGTAAGAAGCAAAACGAATTTTAACCTTCCATAATCACGAGCGTACGCATCCTAATTCGGCGATGAGGAACGCCCAACAGAGATTGCTGACGGATCAACAGAGTTGCGAACTCTCGTCCGGGTAATTGGAAAGTATCCAGTGGAGATGACACCCCCCCCCCCCCCGGTGGCACCCTTTGCTTTCGAACAACTTCAGCCGAGAATTAATCTTTCGTTCGTGCCGTAACGCGTTTGTAAACTTCGGCCTAGCTCTCCCCTTTTCTTTTTTTTTTACTTACGCGCTAAAAGTGTGCAACGCGAAAGGATAAAGCGCTCGTGGAACTCGCAGCGGGATCGAGAGCCACCGTCTAATGAATTAGTCTACTGAATTAGGCGGTCATAACCACGGGACATTTGACCGACGCACCTGTCATCATCGCGGCGACTCCTCAAAGACGCTCACGCTTAATTGGTCCTTGCTAAAGGGTTCAAAGAGGCGCGGCGCGAAGAAATTGGGAAGGGAATGCAGCTGTCGCGCGTGGGCGCGTTACGACGCGTGCATTTCTTTGAAACACCGTCGTAATTAGATTCCGTCGGAGGACCCAAAGAGCAAGGTCTCGATGAGACCAGCCGCGCTACGCGTTTAGCAACCCGAATCCTTAAATCTCGCTTTGATCGAGTTTCAGCGGGAGGAATTGGTTGAGGCGGGAGGCCGAGAACACGGGAGGCGTTGTGCGTCTTCAAAGAGTCGCGACACTTTCGACCACGAATATGTGCTAAATGGAAACTGAATGCGAGTGAGATATTTTAACGACACGACGACATGTACTTTCGCCGCTTCTCGCACTCGTTGAGTATCGACCACACTCGGTACGATCGGCCATGAAATACGACTTTGAATGCTCGCGACAGCGTTATCCGATACGGTCTCCGTCAATAATTATAAGAACGTGGATTGGTGCAATTTCCTTTCGGCGTCCCCGAAATATCGGGGGACAGCGTTAACGACGAACTGAAATTCCACTAACCAATTTACGAGAGGACTACGAGATTTCGCGAGATGCTTTTAGCGCCCGTCGTCGTCTCATCCTGCCGGCGCGGTGACTATTCGCCGAATCTATTCTGAGCGCGATCACGAAGGGTCGCCTCTCGTGCAAGTACCAAAGATGCAACATGATACCGTAAACTCCGGCGCGAGGCTCTCGACGGTGTTGAACGCCGAGGTGTGACGCAGTGACACCGAAAAGACGTCACCGGCGTCGCGGCGACGGTCGCCGCGCCGAATTTCTCAGATTACATAAACCTAAATAATCCTGTGAGTCATTCTAATTCTGTCCCGGTGGGGTTGCACCGCTTTCCACCGGTTCCGTCCCACCGCCCCTCTCTGTCTATCTATACCGCTCTTAACCCTCCCCTCCTTGCGCATTTTCAGCCTTCATCCCATCCGTTCCCTCCCCGCCGTCTGTCTGGCGCACAAATAGCCCCGACGCGTGTGTCGTCTCTCGCACACACGATGGCCCACTTTTCCACGTGGGTCCTGAAATTAGAGAGCGCCCGACGGAAGCGCCGTTTGCCTATTCATTTTCGTCGCAGCCAACGCGCTGATTTCCTGACATCCTTCCCAAATGGCATGTTTGGTAGTATCTAATTAAAAGCTCCCTAGATAGCAATGGAATGGAGAAACTTTCGCGCCTTTTGTCTCGCGGCAGAACGCGCGCGTGTGAGATATCACCATTCGCGCCCTCGCGTGCATTTTATGTGACGACGATATTAGATGCCATTCGAAAAAGAGTTTACGACTTAGATCGCGGATATTTCCGACCGTGGGAGAGAAAGAGAGGAAAAAAGAGGTAGCGTAAAACGTATCCGATTCACGATGTTCAACCTTTGAAACAGGTAAAATGCTGAATGAACCGGTTAATTGAGAAAGATTACCGTTCGTTACGCAACGGTGACACGAAGACCGCAACAATGTTACTCCGTCGTGTATTTTTGACCGTGGCCGACATGAGGCTACTTCCGGCGGGGAACAATCGTTGGAAAAAGGTGATTTCTTTTGGCTGCGCGAGAGACTCTCCGGCCGGAAAATAAATAAACGGCGAAACGTCCGCGCATGCCGGATGTGTCGCTGCAAAAATGTAGCGAACATGACTGAGCGACGCTGAATGCACGCCGCGATTTAGCGATAATGCGACCGGCCATATTTCGTCCGATATACAATTGCGTCGGTGGTAGCCGCGATCGTGGGATTCACTAACTGTCCCAGATATCCTATTCACGGTCCATTTTCACGAGACAACGACGATCAACCACGTGTCACGGCCTCGTGTGCGAGGTCGCGAGTAATGGGAATCGTTACGCTTTAGCTGCAACTCAGCGCAGCCAGGGCCGCAAGGCGGTCGTGAATATAAAAAAAAAATGGAGAAGCAGTCAAGATTGAAGACTCGTTTCAACGTCGATTGACTTTAACCTTACAGCCATCGAAATCGAGCTCTCCTTTTTTTTTTAACAAGTTGAAGGGGAGAAAAGGTAGAGCTATATGAGTCGAAACTAAACGAGGCTGATAAAATCGTGCAATAAATTGCACTATCAAACTCGAAATCGCCAAACTGCAATCTAAATCGTGATTTAGAGATTACAAGAGAAACAAAACTTAACTATTCAGACTTAGCATTAATTGAACTAAATTCATGTAAGCCGTTCTTAATTTTTAAGGTAGACAGATCGCTAAACAAATTTCTCAATATAAAATTATTTTGAAACAAACATAACGAAATGAACTGAATTATACTTTTAATACTTTTTATATATACTTTTTCAAACGAACGAGTGCAAATACATCCCTGGCGCGTTTTATCAGATTCACACATCGGTATAAAAGTACCGGTCCGACGCGATTCGTAGGGAAATCGCTAAACAGTGGCGTGCAACGATGACGAGAGTGGCATTAGTCGTGATTTTAGTACTCTTTTCGATCTCCAGCGTGAGCTTCGTCGATTCCATGATGCCAGAGAGCCTGGGAAAATTTCTGGGGACCTTCGGCCCGGTTAAACAGTACATTGTTCATATTGCTTAAACGCGCGAGAAAAAAAAAGGATAAATTTTCGTTGGGGTGCCTATCTCGCGTAGTGTAACGACGTGACTTTCCTTTTCAGAGTGAGGATACCTGATTTGCTGAATCAGTTGTGTAATCAGTCGCAGGGTCCTAACGCCTCGATGCAACGCGACGCTTGTTACGGTTGCTTCTACCGTGCCAGCATCTTACCGCAGGGTTACTCCATGCTAGCAGCCATGTCCACGTGCGCCGACACTTATCTCAACAACACCAACTACGGTCATTGTCAGGCCTATTTGCGAGTACGTGCACGAAACGACCGTTCATTCATCTTATTCTCCGATATACGTATCGTCATTTCCCGCGTACAAATTTTCCAATTCGTTGCGTCTCGATTTCTTGTTCTTCCCTCCAGAATGCGACCAGTATGCCAAATACACGAAGTCCTACGTTAATATACTGCTCGTTCTTAGAATGCATTCGTCAAGTCAATAAGAACAGTTTGGTAAGATTGAACTCTGAACCAATAGCTATTAGACGTGTTACTCGCTATTCTACGATTGCCTCTCTCTCTCTCTCTCTCTCTCTCTCTCTCTCTCTCTCTCTCTTTCTCTTTCTGCGCTTCACTGTTCTTACTACAACGCCTCCTCATTGAATGCTATAGTCTTATATTTTGGTTCACATTACGCACGTTATGCACCCACGTATATCTTTATTTCTTTAATATCTAGTTAATATTTAACAAATTAATGTATTTACTAATATATTATTTCTTAATAATTTTAAAATCTTGTTTATTAACAAATTTTCCACTTATCTATCTTTAATACTTAATTATATTAGAAAGTTTGATGTTAAATAGTAAATATTGTGAATATTTATTGTAAATATTGTAAATAGATATTGCAAATATTATCCAGGCTATAGACGTCAGAGGAGCCAGAGCATCATTGCGAGGAGTAGCATGGCAAGTTGAGGAGCGGAGTCTTTTTAAATTGTTGAAAGTTCTAGCGCGGAAAAGCGTCTGCATAATTAAAGAGACTAATGTACCTACAACGACTACAACGACTACAAGGACTACAACGACAGTTCGTCCCGGATCTATCGATCCGCGTAATCCTCTCCAGTAATCTCTACATTTTCGAGGCTGCCACCTTCTTCCTCGTTGGGAATGCACCGACGATATCTCCACGCGAGATGACGATCGCGCGGACACGGGGAGCGCGTCTAGCGCGCGATTCTCCGAATTCTGTAATCATCTGTATTATATTGTACAGTTTTCCCCTTCCGCACGACCCGAGTGTACTTTACCGGATTCAAAACCGCACCGCAAAATCTGAGGTGAAAGGTGAAAGTGCCTGACGGACGCAAACGAATCCTCCGCTGACGAGTACTTTCCGCAGCTTAGGGAATGCGTTGGCGAAGCCGCAAGAGTGTTCCCTAACGTCAACAACATCTACGTCAACCTCACGAACGCGCAGCTCTCGCAATTGTTCATCAACACCACCGCCTGCGTGCTGGCGAAGACCCGTTGCTCCTACCTGAATCCGGTTACCGGCGAGCTTCAGGACGGTGACGTCGCCAACAAGTTACACCTACCCTCGCTGAACGCCATCCTCGTCAACACCGATTACGACATCAACATCGTGCAGCTGCCGTTCCGTTACGGCAGCGTCGACGTGTGCGCCAAGTATAGAAACGTCGAGCAAGCGAGTTGGCCCAGTGTCGCGTGTTAATTTACAAACGGATATTATATCGAGCCAAGTGCCGGGCCGGTATCCACGACGTTAAATGACGCGCGGGATGATTTTACCAAGCGACCGTTGCAGAATGAGATTACCGAGTGTGCCGTTGTTCGTAATAAAGATTTGTTTCCGTTGGCGCCAACATTTCGATCATTTCTACCTCCTAGTTTCTCGCGGCTATTAATACGAGCGCATAGCGGTTATGCGGCACGTGCCAAGCAACAAACGCATCCGCATTCCACCTTTGCGATGTCTTTTCCGAGAGCTGCCTGATATTCTGGTTTGATGGAGGAAACAGAGATTGTACGAAGTCAGAAAAGGGGCCACCGATGATCGTAATCTCATTGTTCTCGATAGTGTCGCGGTGATTAGGTGACACGCGAACGGCGAAAATGCTAATAGCGACGAAAAAGTCGGACGAATCACCCGAGTTCGCGGGATACGCGCCATCGTTCGAAAGAAGCGACTTGATCTTGCAGAAACACTCTTCGCGTATTCGCGACAATAAAAGAATAATATATATGTTGAATACGCAGATAAGATGCGCGCACATAAAAGGCGCCGAGCGCGATGCATATTATTTTTTCGTGAGAGGAAAGTTTTCTTTTATATCCGCGCACGCGAGAGCGAGCAAGTTTCCATCTCAGGGATCACGCCGAGAGTATTTCCACGTAACTTTTTCGCATACGCAATCCGCCGAATCCCGCGGGCAAAAAAAAGGAACCGATACCGCTCGTAATCTCCCTGTCTCTCTCTCTCTCTCTCTCTCTCTCTCTCTCTCTCTCTCTCTTCCTCCCGTCTTGTCGTTTCTCCCGTCAAATCGCGTCCTCATCGTTCTCCCGTGACTGTGCCGATACGCGGAGGTAGAGACGGTGCCGATGCCTGACGAGAGCTCGGCGTGCAAACAACTTCATAACGACTTCGGCCGTCGAGCGTGAAAATTCGCAAATATAAACTCGCCCGGGGATGCAACGCCCGCCGGGCCGCCGTCACGTAATTTTTATTTATTTTCGTCGAAACGCACGGCGGATGCGAAAAACGCAAATAAACGCGCGGGAAGATGCGCGACAAGTCTCTCTCTCTCTCTCTCTCTCTCTCTCTCTCTCTCTCTCTCTCTCTCTCTCTCTCTCTCGACGGTCGAGCAAAATTTCCCCTCGACACATTTAGGTAAGCGAAAAGCTCACCTGCGAAACTTCTCTCGGCGCGCTCCCCGAGACTTCGCGAAATAGAATTCGCAGCGCAAAGCCGTGACGAGCAAATATTTAAATGACGCTAGTACGATTTCAAGAGTCGTCCATTACGTAGGCGCGCGAGAATGCTCTTTCGTTCAAAATTGTTCGCGCGTGGGCGTGCGGCGTTCGCGGTAGCTTTGCGGAGCAATGCGATGGGCTCCATTTGTGGTATCGATTACACGATGGGTCGCCCCGTGTGCATCTGCGTACTTACGCGAACGAGAGAAAAAGAGCGAGAAGAGAGAGAAACAAATTAAAAAAAAAGAAGCGGCGTAGATAAACGGGGGGGGGAGGGATCGCTCCATTGCGCGGAGGCGACGCTCCACTTAGCGTCTCTTCCTCGAAATAATTTGAAATATGCAAATACAATTGGTGCACGCATTTGCGTGCGACGCGAGAGTGCGTACGCTCCGGCGAATGTGTATGTATCGCGAAGGAAGGAGAAGCCGGAGGCCGGGAGAGAACGGCGAAGATCCCCGCGCGGGCGTATATTCGAGTGGCTCACGGTTCAGTTCTCTCGGAGTCAATCTAACTTAACATGCAGATGCAATACGTGGAATTGAGATGGTACAGCGGAGCGACGACGGGGGTTTCTGAGTCACTCCTGACATCGCCGTCCTTTCCATACCTTTCCCGCCCTTATCTGCGTCGCACTTTTCTGATCGATAGCCGCAGTTATTGATAGTAGACACCGAAACTAAATGCATTTGATATACTTCAGACAGAGAATTTTAGGTTCAGGATATAAAAAGCACAATTATGTATCCGATAGTAATACATGCGAGAGATTAGTTGCAATTTTGAACAAAAATGATGCTAGATTTGCAAAGGATGACACTAGCAATATCTAAAATGCACATTTATTGCTAGGATCTTGTTATTTCCATTTGACGAAATATTAAATACAATTAGTATACTCTCTACCTTCGAGAAGAATATGCCGAAACATATATTAATACCGAAGAGCTATCCGAGCTTTCTCTTGACAAAGCTCGATGCATACGAACGACACTCGTATATCAATTAAGAATACAAGAGAAATATATCGAGGAATATTCATCGAGAGATTAATTCAATAGCACTCGTGAGAGAGCTTAGCGAATTTCGCTTTCAGACGCAAATAGGATTCATTGAGAATTAAACGCGGGAACATCAAGGCGTATCTAGCCCACAATTTATACGAGTTCCCTTCTCAAATTTCACGTAAATCTTTCGCGAGGGGGGCGCGCCATATCTCGCGATACAATACATTAATCATCGTAATAAATGACGGGGGCTAAGCCGCGCGACTCTTTTCGTGGATATCGTCAGAGACCCCGGCGGCGGAAGGCTTCCTTTCAGAAGATAGCTCTCGAGCCGACATCCGCTTTCGAATTTGAAGTAGGTCAGGTCGATTACGTACACCCTGTATGCCGCGCCGCCGCGCCGGAGCGCCGTCGCTATTTCCAGCCGATCATCGCTAGGAATGCATCAGCCGCGGGGAATCATCGACAGATCCGTCCGGTGACAATCACCGTACGACCTCGTTTTCGCGAAACCCGACATCGATGACGCCGCCGACGTTTTACGAGAGTGAATCATGCGAAACGCAAACGGCGATTGCGCAAGCGGCGTCATCATTGAGCGCGGAGGCGTCGGTATACGTACGGGTTGTAAACAGCGTCTCGATATAGAGAGATAGATAAATAGATAGATACCGATAGATAGACAGATAGACAGATAGATAGATAGAAAAAGGAAAAGAGAGACAGGTAGGTGGAAAATGAGAGACAGGGGGAGAAGGAGAAACAAAAATCAACCGATAGAGAAGCACGAGCCACGTCATCGAAGCCACGATTCTCGTACGTGAAACCGTGCTGGACGGCTCATCGCGTTTCCATCTGCTCCAATTCGTCACCTCTTTCACCGTAAGATGCAAACATCCACGGGATACGAGGATTTGAAATCTTTATGGTTTCGACACGAGGGGAAAGAGGCAGAAGATTAAGAAAACTAGAGATTGATAAATTATCAGGTCGTAATTGAAAGAAAAAAATATAGTAAATCTGGTGGAAGTCGAGTCTGCGTCAGTGTTAAGGCAGCAGAGCTGGGTGAATTCGGGACTATTTCGCTGAAGGAAATTAACTAGCCGCGTCGGGAAGGGCATTAAAATGTAATTTAGTATTTCATAAAGCGAGTGATACTCCGATATAACGGAGATTCCGGCGCAACAATAAAAGAGAAATTGTCGGCTGTTAATCGAAAAGCATCCCGAGTTGGGCAAGTTCCAAGAACACAATTTTCCGTGATCTAAATTCTACATCACATAATCGCGATGTAATCTCTCATAACTTAGCGTGACTGCCTGAAATAACGTGCCGTTTCCGCCGCGCACTTTTATCCCATTCTTCTAACGTGTATCTGCTGTTCTTAAACGTAATACCGTCTCGTACAACAACCTAGACGAGTCGTTCGGATGAAATCAACGGAAAAATTGAAGATAACGCGCGGAAAATCATCTTCACGGATCGAAAATCGTTTCCACGCGATCTGGACGATCGTAAGTGATTCGAAACCGTGATTTTCCTTTCTACGTGACGTATTACCAAACGAAAAAGGATGACCTGTCCGAAATGCCACGGAAGGACGATTTCTTTGTCGATGAAGCTATACTCACAGTGAAATGACATCGGTGGAATATGCATGAGTGTAATAATGACAGGGTAGAACATCACCACCACGCGGGCAATGGCGATGACTATGTGCGAATGTGCCTTTATATCGGCTGATCTCTCGTCGGAAAACGCTGATGACGATCGCCAGTCCTGCACGCGATCCCAACGCGCGACCGACTATTTTCCCCGACCTTTACCTAAATCCGATTACCGCGCCCGTGCCTCACGTTCGTCAAACCTCGTGGATGTATCCTCTTATCGTTTCAAACGTTAAACGTTTAAAGAGACCTAACAACGCGTGCTCACAGCTCGAATAACGCTAAAAGAAATTAATTAAATTAAATGTATAAGTTCCCAAGTAAATTTTTGTAATGAAAATAATCTATTGAAAATAATTTTTACATCATGATTCAAATAATTACAGAATTGCAATCTGTTTTAGTTCTTTGAAACGCGCCACTCAATTTCTTTTAACTTAATCCCGTTTTATTTTACATTAATGTCCACTTCTAATAATTTAGATTAACTTTAATCTCGGTTTAACTTACTTTTTATCTCTTCCTAGTTAATATACAAATATACGTATATATAAAAATGATTATTGTTACATATAAATTTTAAATAAAAGTACTTAATTATAAAAGTATATAAATTTACATATAATAATAATGAATTATACATATTTTTATATATTAACTAGATAAAAATAAAAAGTAAGTTAAACCGAGATTAAAGTTAATCTGCATTGATAGAAATGGGCATAAATCGTTGTATCTAGTAAAGCATTCGTGTCGATCGCAATTTTTATCATAGATTTAGGTGATTTTAAGTTAATTTTGCAAAAGTTGGGCATTCGATAATCGTGGCGGCATCTACGAGGGGCTTCGCGAAGCGCGGTTCGCGCTGCGATTCCTCGCTAAAAATGTTCGCGCCTGTATTCGAATCGCTCGGATCGAACTGGTTTCGAGTGGAGCCCTCGGATAAACCGGAAATCTTGCGGGATAGCTCGCAGACATTTGTCTAACGTGGTCGCGCAATTTGTCTCTTAATGGCAAACCGGAAATCCCGTACGTTTCGCCGAAGTAAACTAACTGCAATTTCTAATCCAGCTGTACACCGGGGCCCCGGTGTTTTAAATCGACTGCGATAAATCACTCCATACCGATTTTCCTCCGTGCCGTATAACCATTGCGGCTCTGCGATGGCAAATGCATGCCGAGCGTTCTACGGCGTCTCCGAGGAAACTACGAAGGAATTTAATCACGATATTTGCTCGGGTAAGAAAAGCTTAAGAAACGGAGAGCCCTTCTAGACGGATCTCAGAAACTGATAAATTAAATTCACAGATTAAAATGGATCAACTCTGATTTACTGCCAATTTTACGTTCCGCGAAGAATCGGAGCCACGAAGATGCACATGTGTACGAAAACCTAGTCGCGTATGAATACAAAAAAATAAACACTACGTAGGCTCATAATTTGCTTCATCGTTATTTCCAATTTATTTTGCTAAACATCAATTTAATTGATAATTTGAGAGACATTTTAGCGATGGTCAAAGGAAAAAACGCAATTATATTTATTTTGTGTGGTTTCAGGCTACACAGTCGTCCCTCCTAATTATTCCCACAGTGGTCAATCGACCGTTACACTCCTATTAATTGATGGGTCAATTGATCCGAATTA
Organism: Temnothorax nylanderi; assembly: GCF_030848795.1. Taxonomy (NCBI): domain Eukaryota; kingdom Metazoa; phylum Arthropoda; class Insecta; order Hymenoptera; family Formicidae; genus Temnothorax; species Temnothorax nylanderi. Next base: position 368,460 of record NW_027249098.1, on the reverse strand, counting down.
AGGCGGCGCCCAGCGGATTCAAATTAAGATCAATATTTTAGACCGTGAATTGGAACTGCAACCGCGGCAGTAATCGTAAATTTCTTATGTCCAAACGATAAAAAACGTAATTTCGCACCTCTGTACGTTCTATACACCCATGATAGAACGCGTTGCTTCAGTATTCCCCAAGAAGAAACCCGCTATTTACATGTGTTTCACGCAAATCTAAATAAACGAAGTCCCATTGACTTTAAAACGGTACAGCAGGTATTGAATTTTGTATTATTATTTTATAAAATGTATTTTTCGTTTAATATTAAATATTGCTAATAATACAAAGTCCCATGCAATTTCAAATATCAAAATATCAAACGAGTCTACAACAATTAACGAGAATATGTACATTTGACGCTTCCGTTTTATAATTTCAATTTTGAAACTTTAAGGTATATTAGAAAGAAAATTCGCAACGTGTTTCACGCAAATCTAAATAAACAAAGCCCCATTGACTTTAAAACGGTACAGCAGGTATTGAATTTTGTATTATTATTTTGCAAAATGTATTTTACGTTTAATATAAAATATTGCTAATAAATACAAAGTTCCATTTGATTCCAAATATCAAAATATCAAGTCTGCAATAATCAAAGAATATGCCAATAAGCTTCCGTTTTAGAATTTAATTATGAAACTTCGGGGTATTGAAAGGAAATTGTTGGATAAAAGTTGTTTACAAGATGATTTCCAGACAAGGGTGTCGCGTCTCGACTTTCCGGCGCATGTGGCGAGCCACTTACAATTAATCCAGCATCTGCGCGTAACAGCCCTTATCAAGAATGTTGCTTCGCCTTGTGCAACATTATGACGCTGTGTGATGCAATCGCGTAGGTAGATCGCCATCTGACGTAAGCATCGCGTAATCCCAGCATCATCCGTATTATAGCTCTCGCCTACGTCATACCGCGGGTATGATGTCACAGCCCGGTAGAGAACTTCTGATTACATATTTCGTATAATGCGCAAGGCGCACCTAATCATCGGTAGTTATAACGGCCGAGGTGCCCTATCCTAGAAGACGTATTTCCCCGCCCTCGCACATTTTGTGCGACGTTCCTCGACAATTTCGTCATACTCTACATTAGTTGATCGTAGCGATTAGGCCGCGCGGTGGAAAGTATAGCGTGAAGATTCATGCAACATTTACGGAGAATTTCAATAACTCTAAATTAAAATCTTTTTCTTTCCGCGAGTTTTTCTTTCTTTACACGAAGAAACGAGTTCACCCTTCTTGTCGCGCCTAATGACATCGACGATGTGCTACATTTATCACACGCATTCGCGGCATTATTCATTAATCATAGCGACCGTACCTTATTCTTTAACCCTTTTCTTTAACTCTTGGAGCTCTTTAAATCTTTTTTTTTTTAGGCACTTTTAAGTTTGAGCCAATAAAATCGCAAGCGTTTGATAGCGTCGATTTTGCAATTGGGCTAAGAAAAATATTATAAACAATTAACGAAAATTGACGCTGTCCTCTGGCAATCTCTGGATAAATGTAGCGCGCCGACAATATTGACAGGCGCGGCAAAATCGGCGCGAAGTAGTCTGACAAAAGTAAGCATTAATAAGGCCGGGATCGGGACAACAGGGGAAACGGCGCTTGGCGCCCCGGGAGGCTGCTGGGACCGCTGGCGTCATCGTTGTCAGTGACGTCACCGGGGAACAGGTGACAGCCGCTGTCAGCGGAGTGACGTCAAGCGGACATCGAACCTCGGGGCCGGCGCGTTTGCGCAGAGCGGGGCGCGTTACGTGGGTACGGGAGATGCACGTACGTGATGTTCGCACGGATGGAGGCGATGCCACACGCGTGAGAAGATTTTTCACGACTGGCGAAGCCGGGGCGATTCGCGTGCGGCGTGACGGCGTGTCATCGCGACGGCGACCGGGGATCGCGATGACAGCCGATAAAAGCTCGCGCCGTGGGTAACCGCGGCGGTCACGTCGGCCAATTTCGTTTCGTATGAAATGTCATGACTCACCGGCGACGCAGAATTGTCGGCCGCGCCTCGGGACAGCTCCCCGCGTCGACGAGGCCCTTGCCAGGCGATGGTCCGCTCGTCGAAATGCACGCGCACTCACAACACTGCACTCGAATTCGCGGATACGGTCGCGGCCATTTTAGCAACACCGCGACGGAACCGTATGCGTATCACCACGGCCGCGTCGCGACGCGACGGACATAGTGGCGCAATCTCGCGCGACCGTCGAGAAGACAGACGCGCGCGCGCGAGCGTTCACGCGGCTTCGCTAGATATCGGCGGTCGACTCCGATTCGACTCTTCACGGTAATTGCGAAAATAAATTAATTTTACGAAAAGTACAACGCTTATAAATCGCGAAACGTTACGTAAATCGAGACACCGAAACGACAAAACACTCGCGAAAACGACGAACGCGCGAATACTCGCGGCCGATATCTGCGATGCGGAGAAAATATATTTACAATTGCGACACGGACGTTAATTACACCAATTTGAGGCGTGCAAGAACGCGTTAATGTACGAATCGCCGTTAATTAAGTTGATTTTGCGATTATCCCGACACTTCGCGGATGGATAACACCTCCTGTTATCATCGGTCCTCTTGTTACCATCCATCTTGGCCGTTTCGGGTAAGTGCTTCTTGAATCGCCGGGCGAGAGGTCGCTGGTGCGCGGCAAACTTCAAATCGAGCGATCGCGCCAAGCATTGGCGCCAAAGCGTCCAAGTGACGCTACGGTCGCGCGGACGTTTCACTTGACGAAACTGTCGCGCTATCGCATCTAATCAGTACAACATGTATCAAAACGGTGATTGTTGTTGACGACAACAATCGCGATCACTGTCAATTGTCACACGTATCACGTACATCTCGATAAACTCGTCCGCGCAATGGAGTTTACGGAAAGTCCGTTGGAGTAATGCTACGATCGCGCGAAGTCCACTTGACGAAACTGTCACTCGCTCGCAAATTACCGTATTATACCGTAATATATCGTGATGTATCACATCCCGCGACGATGCTACGGCGTACCTGATGATAATTATGCGCTCTGGATGCACCTCGACAAGAAAACCACCTGAAGCACCCGCGAGAGCGATCCCGGCCGGATCGCCGGTACCTCCGTTGACGGATTGACATACACTCGCGACGACATACGGTGTTTGATACACCACGACCAAGATATTACACTCTATACGACACTCGCGATAATCTCTCACGCGCGGGCTCACCTTGGAGCACATCAACTACGAAAATACGGACCGACCCGAACCCGAATCTGCAGCCGTCACTAGCCGTCACGGCGGAGGCGGGTTCGTCACTGACTGGTGAGTGACTGGAAAGCGACGTTCGAGAATCGCAATATCGAATCTCGCGACTCTCGAAGTGGTCCGACGCTCGAAGTAACAAAGCGCCGACCAATCACGTTGCGCCCCTGATACATATCTTTTATTTGAAATAACCCAGACGATACACATGTCCAAAAGCGGGACATAAGACGTCTTAAAAGACATCTTTTAGACAATATAGGGCCAGTTTCACCAACGTCGATTAACTGTAACCTTCGATTAAACTCACTCTTCATCTCTTTCTAACTGTCCCCCTAGAAAGAGACGAAGAGTGAGTTTAATCGAAGGTTACAGTTAATCGAAGATGGTGAAACCGGCCCATAAGTTAATATTTATCGATACATGTAAGATATAAATATTCTCGATTGTAATTGGTTGAGAATCAGTTTAATATTTATATCTTCTTATATGTATCGATAAATATTAACTTATTTTATATATTTATATTATATGTTAATGTTAAATATCTAATGGCCCTCTCTCCCTCTCTCACTTTTTCTCTTCCCGACACTGCCGATAAAACATCATTTTGGTGCGCGTCCGTGCAGTTTGCAGATGTAGCATGATGTTTTATCGGCGGTGTCGGAAAATGAACGTGGCTACGTAGTACCAATTTCGAAAATGGATGCACTGGCGGTAGTGCACTTTACGGGAGATAAACATGCATAAAGTGCAATCAAAAAACTAATTTGTCATTAGGCATTGATTAACACAGAATTTACTTCTGTACTTTTAAGGATCGTGATTGATGCTAAAATAAGCATACGAACAATAAGCAATAAATCAGCTCCTTCAAAAGAATGTCAGCGATTGTGAGAATCTCACAAGCGAAGGTTGTGCAAGCCACGAGGAAACATACAGCTACTGTATTTTTCTTCCATGGTTCCGGTAAAGTATAAAATAATCTTATACTTGTGTAATATAATAATCTTTCTAATTGTAATAATAAACAAAAGAATAATTAAACGTGTAAAATAAAATAATGCAGATTCTTTTGCTGTAATTGCTAATTTCATGTGTATTTACGTTTACTTTACTTTTGCAGGTGGCACAGCAGAGGATTTAAAAGAATGGGTTGATATTGTTAACAGAGAAAAGCTGCAGTTTCCACATATAAAGTTAATTTACCCTAGCGCGCCCAGCCAGCCTTACACACCTATCAACGGAATGGTAGGGTGATGCAATTATGATTAACTCTGGAACACTTTTGACAAAATTTTTTATTAATACAGATATAAAACATATAAAAATATATATATTTATAGAAATTGTTGAGGTATGTGTTGACAATCCATTAGCCAAAGTTCCAGAGTTAAATTATATCTTTTTTTATAATTTCTTGAGTTAATAAATAAAACCTTGTTGCATTATAGATGCAAAATGTATGGTTTGACCGTATAGCGATATCTAATCAAGTGCCAGAATGTCTAGAATCGACCAATTCCATGTGTCAAAACGTGTCAGAATTGATTGACAAAGAAGTAGCTGACGGAATTCCATTTAGCAGAATAGTTCTGGGTGGATTTTCGATGGGTGGCTGTCTAGCGTTACATTTAGCATACAGATTCCGACCTGCCATAGCTGGCTGTTTTGCTATGTCTTCCTTTTTGAACAAGGGATCTATAATCTATGAGGTAAATATATTTAATAAAATAGGAAGTATTTCACAATTAGAGCATTGATATAAATACTTGATTTTAGTTATAAAAGGTTTCCACAAAATTAAAACTCAATATTAAATACTAATACTTTATTAATTATTTATTAATTACAATTGCAGCATTTGAAAATGAATCCAGAAAATGGTAAAGTACCACTCGTTCAGTACCATGGTACAGTAGATGCTTTGGCTCCTATTGAATGGGGTGAGGAGAGCGCTAAGAATCTGAAAGGTCTTGGAGTGAACGTGAAGTTTATACCGCTGCAAAATGCTGAGCACGAGTTGACCCGTGCGGAGATTAAAAGTTGGAAAAATTGGCTCCTTGATATTTTGCCGGAGAAATAAATTGTTAAATAAAAATATTAAAATCATTGTTGGCGTACTATAATCAAGGCTGTAAAACAAGGTGCACAAGATGTTATATTTGTTTTTGTATCTGTTGTTATGTAATGGTAATAAATCGAGTTTTATTACTGTAACAATAGCCATATCAAATGTTGAAGGAGTAAATGTAAGGAGATAAATTTAAGAAAGACCCTGACTCCCACGGTGTGACAAGATGAATGCTGTCATTATGTCGTCGTTAAATGATTATATGGTACGTGCATGTCATGAATAATGTTAATTTACAAACTCGATAAATTGGCCCCGACCTTCAAAATATTTAAATCTTCCCACGTCTCATTAATTCATTTTGTCCCTTACGTAAATTTAATTTTTTTTCAAGCTGCAGGCAATACATTATTTTAAAATTATTTTAAATACACAAAAGGTACTATTTTGTAACTAGTTAAAAAATGTTAATATTGCGCCAAGCTTATAGAGTTAAGAGTTAAAAAGACCTATCGACAGATTTAAGATTTAAAGATTTAAAGATTTATTTGCTAGCAAAAATGATCGGAGAGTTCATCGTTAAGCGTAATTAAGTACGTATAATATTGCCAAAACCGTTTGGACATTGTCCTCTGCTGCAAATACCTTTATTATTAAATTTAGCTTTCATCATTAAGTAAAACCGGGAATTTGAATAAAATCGATGCTATCCACTTGACCTGCTTTTTACGTGAAACGAACTAGTCCATTGTTGACCACTCGCGTTTATTACGTGCTTTTATTACAGGCAGTCTTTCGCCCAGATCGATCCCTTTTTCGACTTTTACATTATTATTGAATTTATTACATATTATACATATTTTTTGAGTGATAAGTAACATGACGTTCCGTTAACTAAATCCTTAACTAGATTCTTAACTAGATTCTCGAATCCACGGAATTCGCGTATGATACATTTTATGCGAACAAATGTTGTTTGCGAATTGTTTTTTAAATTTTTCCTCGAAACTAGACAAATAAATTTCTTGAGTTTTAAATGTCCAAATTTAATATCCGCCAGTTACTCGGTGATTGAAATGCAATATGCCAGCAGTTTAACATATAAATCGTTTCATTTTTTTCAGAGCTGATGGGTAGATATATATAAATTGGCGTCAACTTCAATTTGCGTTTGAATGTAACGATCAGATTCTATTACATTAATTTCCCACAATTAAGAAAATAAACATACTCAGTAAGTAAATGCTTTTATAGTATGACAACACAACAGATTGACAGCAAATTTGCTCAGATATTGCAACAGATCTAGTATCACCTGTCCTCGTATTAAACTCGGTTTTGCTGGCAGAATAAACAGCTGATATAAGCAGATGGTCAGCTGAAACCGAACAGAATGTATCATTTCGTAAACATTTAAGTAAGTAAAATAAAATTTAAATGAATTAAATTTGATGGGATAAATTATTGCTAACTTTAGATACATTGTACTTTGTATTTATATGTATGAATATTGAGTTTAATTAATTGTTACATTGTTAACTTTGTAGGCACGTGTTTTACACGCGGCGTAGGTATATATATATATATGTATATACAAACATTACTGAGTTCAATCGATTGATGTTATTGTTAACTTAATAATTGCATTATACTTCGTTAATACTTTATTGGAGTTTCTAATTGATAAAATTGATAGATCGCGATTTTGAGGACCATCTGATCTTATCCAAGACGAGATCGCTCATATCAAAATCTTCAATTTGCAGTTACATCCCCTACATGGAAATCAAAACCGTGCACCTCTTCGACTTTCCTGCCTTCCAGCACCGACAAGCTAAACCGACGAGGGTGAGGAAGGTGGAATCGCGCCGAGACGAGTCCACCAGCGCGACGTGTGCGCAGTGAAACGAACGGGGCGAACTGCGACGGGACTGCTGCACCCCGTCGAATGGCTTGGCGGGGTGGTGGGTGGTAGGTAGCCCCACTGGCCTGGCGTCGTTCTCGCCATCGACGTCGCGTCGTGACACCGACGTTCATGTTTCGTCGTGCTATCGACTCGCGAGAGGGTAAAACGCGTGTTGTCAATCACGAAAACGCATCTCGCGACGTACTCCTGACGTCGGGATCGATGTTCAACGACGAGCGGCCTGTGGAGAACGGGCGTGAAAGGGGAACGAATCGGTGGGTCCCTTGAAGCTAAGAATATTACCGTAGGGTAGGAATCTTTAAAAAGAAAGAAGACACGATATATATACACACGTACGTATGTACGTACACACATTTACACATATAAACATAAACGGGGTGGTATAGCGTATTATAAAACGTGGAATCGATACTCGCGATGAGAAGTTCTGCAGAGTGAACGTGTGAACCATAACATTTCAGGAAGAGAAGGGAGTGCGGATGCTCGTGGACGTGCAAATAAAGTGATTATGTGGTGGATGTAGCTCAAACGTGTCGCCAAGGGGGTGAATCTGGGTCATCGCGAGTGGATTTCTTCGCGAATAGAACGAAATAGGAATTTTGCATTCTACCGAAGGAAACGGATGAGAGTTTTCCAGAGCGGATGCAGTTGAGTATATTACATCGAGTACATTGAAACTGCATTTAGGTCGTCGGAGGGTGTTTTTATCGTGGAGCGATATAGAAAAACTATTTCAGGCATTCAGAGAGCTTTATTACATCTCAAAATTAAATCCTCTCCAAAACAAATATAAATATAACACGGTGAGAGGCGTGATGTGTTAATTAATAATTTGTTAATAGTGACAATTACATTTACACGTAATAACATTAATTATCGCGTTCTAATCATGATATAGTATATAAAGAACGCGGGATAATTAGCGGAGAAATTAATGCAGCAAAAATTGGATCAAGAAGACATTTGTCGAGGAAGCAATTTCTCTGCATCGCGTTCTGAGTGCAGAGTCCTTTGAGGACGGTGAATAATATCAACGGTAAATAATATGGCGTGTGTTACTCCGCAGTCGATGACGTCAAGGAATGAAAGGCATGTAGACGGTTCGATGTAAAGAGGCTGGGCAACGAAAGTGGATACAACGAAATTTCCCAAAGGACGAGGAACGAATTTCCCAAAGGGAAGAAGCATCGGCAATCGCGTTACAGAGATAGAAAGTGAGAAATAGATTCTCGTAGCGATCATAATAAAGCTTTATCGACTAATCACTTCGGATTGGGTGCACGTATCTGTTTTTGAACAAGTCTTTTCCGAAAAGTGAGAAATGTGAGGCAAATTCTTCATTCATTATTTTATAAGATTGGAACGAGTCTTTCTCCCAGTTTTTGAAATATTTTCAACATTTATCTTACATGTAAAAAGCTTGAATAATAAATCACACTGTGATATTTTAAAGGATGTTAGCGAGGAGAAAAAGGAACGTGACGCGATCGAGTCTACATTTTTCGAGAAATTCTTAGTCGCTTTTCTTCTCAATTTTTATAGAAGTCTTCAAGATTCCTTTTTATACTTAGGTGACAAATGCGGAGATTTTTTCTTAAGAGAGAGGAGAATCTCCGAACCGATCGTATCGATTTTTCACTTGAAAGACTTTTAACTATCTCGACAAATAGGGCGGATGCCTAAGAAGGGATCCCTGAAGGGATAAATCAAAATAAATCTCAAAGAGAGAGAGAGAGAGAGAGAGGGGTGAACGTTCCAAGGGGTTGCAATATATCGAGTGCAGGGTTAACGAGAGGTGCAAGAGAGCCGAGAGAGAAGTCGAGACGAGTGGCGTTCCTCTCGATTGAGAAATAGAGATATCGTCGCAGAAGCAGGTTGATACACACAAAGTGGGGACGTTGTGGAAATGGGTCAAGAGTGTCTCGCCGATGGTAGTGTGGCAGCTTCTACTTAACTTGTCTCACGTTGAATTGTGCTATATCGAACGCTGTAGCGCGGATTAATTGAGACAGGTCCTCCAGGAAAACTGCAAATCCTGACAGTATTGTTAATGCAACATAAGTGAATCGAAATAAGTGTGCTATTATATGCGAATTTCAAGTCGCGTGATTGCTTTTGCAATCTAACGAAATTAAAGTAAAAGAATTAAATTAAATTTCAGAATTAAAGTAAATAATTAAATTAAATTTCAGCTTCCAAAGTGATGCGAATTTTTGCACTCGCTTCCTTATTGTTTCGCGATGGATAAAAAATCCGTATATGGATGTTAATTTCGTAATTAAAGAATTTGAAAGAAGTGCAACAATGCCAAAGAACTAAGTGGTCTGTGCGATTTAATGAACGCAAGATCACCGAAAATACAACGAGAATCACAACGAGGAACGCAAGCTCGATGCGTCGGCGGTGCATCGCACAAGAGATGCGTCGTTTATCGCGGCAGAAACGCATCCGGTCATCGTCCACGTGCTGAAATCCGCGAGTCGTCAATGTGATCGTGTCGTCGCTGTTGTTTCTCTCGAGGAGACATAGTCGTCTCCTCTCAGACTGGCGAATTCAACGAGGCTTCAATCATTTTTTATGGTCTACGGATCGCACAGAGCCACAGAGTCAGCTACCACCACGGGGATCGCTTGGCTCCACAATATCACCGCTCAAGGTAAATTATCTTTAACGTCTGTTTAATTTTATTTGTATAAAAATTGCTTGTGTAAGGAATTTTATATTAGCAAATTTCATAGATTTTTAACAGGCAATTTGTTTATTCCGTTTTATACATATTGAGAGTATTAAACACAGTTATATTAATTAGCTATTGAATTAATAATATACATATTTTTGATCAATTTCTTATCACTTCTATACGAAAACATGTAAAATAATGGTCGCGTTATAAATTTTGAAGTTGATGGATTAATTGTAGTAGCCATCGTATCATAGTTTAATAATAATAACAAGTTGCCTACACCATTGCTTTCTCGAGCTATGAGATCGGTCAATTTCTTATCAAGTTGTGTCTGTGTTTTTTTAGCGTTATCTTTAATCATACAGAGTGCCGGCCATGGAGATTAGGTGGTGTTGTAAAAACTTTACACGCGAGCGCGCATAAAGATTGATCGACTGTGTTCGATGCTTGCCCTACTCTCTCGGTGTCTATGTAATGTATTACGATGATCGCATAAAGCTTTACTTTCACCGTCGTTAAAGGGGAGAAGTATGAAATTCGGCCTATTAGCATAAGAGAGAGTTCACGCACGTAAAACGGTTTTTGTCCACGTTTATGTAATATTCATTGTTATTCATAAGGTACATAACAAACAGGAAGTAACTTGAATTTAAAATTTTAATATGTAATTATAGGTCAACAATAAATTATATAGTTTAGCTGAAGCATTCTTAATAATTTTATTTTAATAATTAATAAAATTATATTTCTATCTATATTATGCGGATAAAGAAAAAGATTTAAATTAAATGATTCAAGAAGTAAGAGAATTCATAGTCTATCAAAAAAATTACAACAAAATTATATAAATTTTTAATAAGTGTTAATTTGTTCAACATTTACTATGTTTACGCGAGAGTTACTTCTGTAGTAACTTACGATAATTCACTCGTTTACGCGGAGTAAATTATCGTAAGTTACTACAAAATCCCGTTTACGCGAAGGAATTATCGTAAGTTATTACAGAAGCTCGCGTAAACGTAATAATTATACGTAATTGAGAGGCAATAATGTATTTTAATTTTGATTCTTTCATCAAAAATATAAAATAATAGAAAGAATGAGAAGATATCCAATCAATCTTGCGTTAAGAAATAATCGATTGTTAAAGATTGTTAAAAAAGAATTCAAGAAATTTTAGATCTGTTAGGACATAATTTTATATATAAGTCTATCTATATTCATAAATAAGTATATATTACGATGTAATAGGGCAACTATTTAATTGCAGGTGAAATGAGCAACAACGCTGGATTCGGCATCGGCGTCGGCAACCCCGTTTCCAACGGGCCGACCCTTGCGGCCACCCAGCAGGGTCAAGGAGTGGCCGCCCTTATGGTGATGCTCGCCGTTCTGTGCTTCATCTTTGCGTATTGCTGTTGGGGTGCGCCCTTCTGTCGATCCCTATGCAGACGGCATTGTTGCTGTCGCTTGGAAGATCCCGATCCGGATCCACGGTTCGGGGGCAGTGACCAAGCCATGGTAGCGACGCCGACGATCATCCTCCTGCCGCATGGCAGAATGCTTGTCGTCGACGGCACGATTTTCACTCAGTTCCAAACTGATCCCACAGGTATAATTTGGAATTTTGTGCTTCTGGAATTAGAACAGTCACTACTAACAATAAGTAGAGTGAATTGAAGTAATGAAATCGGTCATTTAGAAAACAATATGGATGATTAAGTAAGAAACCAAATTAAAGAAATTAAAATAAGAGCCAAATTTATCTGCAAATGAAAGATGATAAAGAAATTTTTGATAATACGCATATAACAGATACGTTGAGTACAAAATATACAAGAAAAAGTAAACTTTTTAAAAAGAACTTTGCAGTTCTTTATAAAGTATCTGCAATGGAGAAAAACGATCTACATTGTTTTTTAAACGATTGGCAAAATTACCGAGAGTTATGTAGTAAATATATTTTGTATCCTTGCTACGAAATTTTGATAAATTCTTTAGGATAAATAAAATAAATACAAAATTTTTGGCAGGTTTAGACCTGGTGGAACTTGGCGATAGCGTGTTGCGCGCTCAGAGGAATCCGCGAAGCGTAAATCGTCATCAATTACAAAGCAGTCAAGGCAGTATCCTCGAAATGGACGCTGAAACACCTAGCAAGGACAGCTTAGGTTCCGTCGGATGTTTCCCACCGCCTACCTATGAGAGTATTTACGGCAAAGAGGAAACCGACATGCCTCCCTCTTATTCCGACATTCTCTTGCACAGGTACATCATTTTTATATAAACTGGAGAACCACTGATTATCTTAATCTCACCTCAATCCGTAGATTCGCCAATCTACCGCATGACATCGATATGCACGGCTACTGCCACGACGGCAAGGAGGAGATCGAGATGCAGAGTCTGGACAGTTGTCCGCATATCATTGGTAATCCGCTGAACTCGATGCCCGGATATCACCCTTACGCTACGGTGACAAGTCTGTCCAGTCTGCAGAGCTATCCCCGACGGAACGTTTCGCGCAATCCGTCCATTATCAGCAATCCGCTGGACAACTTTTACGTGGACAACGAGCTCAGCCTCTATCGTCTCAGTCGGGAGACAATGCCGCGGGTCTCCAGTAACGACGCAAATCTCGAAACCTTCCGCGCGTCTCACGATGAGATATCGTTCCGCGTTCCGCTCGACGAGAACGAGAATCATCGGCACGCAAGTCGCAACAATTATCAGGTCGCCGGCAACGAGCTGATGAATACGAGAAATCGCGCCCGCAGCGCTTCCAGGCTGAGCCAGGACAGCCGCAGGAGTTCGTTGAATCGCGACGGAGATCAACATCAGGTTTTCGTCAGGTTGCCCGATCCGGAAGAGATCGAGGCAGCGCGAGACAGACGTGCCGATGAAGATCAGCGACCTTCTCGAACGTACCGCGAGGATCAGAACGCCAGGAATCTACATCTGGATCATCCTCAATTGCAAGACGAGGTCAATCGCAACATCAGTGACGACGATCCCAGGTACTTCGCGAGAAACAGGCGACTGGAGAATGAGGACAGGAATCAAGACGATGCCGAGGAAGTTCAATATCCCGACGAGGAGGCTGGTAATTTCGGCGCGCTCGCCGATATTCGCGAGAGCAGAGTGTAATCCGAACTTTTAATTGTGCGTTCGCATTCTTTCGAGCGATTGCTAAAAAGGATATCGTCAGATCCGAAGTGCTTTAAAAGAAAAAAATGTTGATTCTTTCAAATAAGACATAGTTTAAATTTAATGAAATATTTATAATAAATAATTTTTATCTTCATCATCTTCATTAAGAACTTGTTGAGAAAGCCACAGCATTCTCATTTGTAATTAATGTTAACGTTCTTCTTTTAATTCCGTAGCAAAGAATTGGTTCTCTTTGCTCTTTATATCATGCGAATTTGCTTAAACGTTATATAATATTTCGTACGACAGACAAAGAAAGTTGTGCAGAAATTGCAAGACAAATTTCTGTGATGAGTTATTGTTTCAATTATATTTACACATGAACAAGTTGATATGATATCCGGGATTAAAAATTATGGAAATTGAGTTGAAAAGTTATGACATAGATATTGCATTGTGCAGAAAATATAAGACGATGTTATAATTGTATATGTATATATATATGTGACAATATAATTGTACGTGACAGTCTAGTAAAATTCGTCACACATACACGTACATACACATGGTACATACACACACACATGCAGTATTTCTGACAGACGATCGTACAGTATGAAATTGAACAACGATTTTTTCAACGGAATCTTGAAAGTATAGCTCTTACGTATGGTGACTAGAAAGGATTGGAAAGGAAAAAAAGAAAACGTAAACATAATTATAAGTTCTTTTGAGATATGCTGGACGAAAAATATCAAACGAAAATACCAAACAGTTTTTATTCTCTTACAAATCAATACAAATTGTCGATTATGCGATAAATTATGTTACGTAATCGAAATCCTTCTTGATCAAAAGAAAAACATCGATTAAAAGAAATTAGTGAAAGCTGAGCGATTTTCGATGTAAGTTTATGCGCGAAAAATTGTGTTTAAATCTAACAAACGAATCATAGCAAAGTTAGTTCAGTCCGTCCAGGCTTTAATAACCGCACTTAAGTTTCACGAGCATAACCGACAGCAATTTAATCATGATTAGCGATTTCCTCCCCCTCGATATTTTATAAGTAAGCTAAGCAGATGCCATGACCATTAAATAGTTGTACCATTAAAAAAATAGTATGCTTCTTATATTATTTATAAAATACACTCTCTTTCCTCACTATTTTTGAATGGTACTATCCATTGGATACATCGAACGATTTTAGTATTTGCGAGAAGTAATAAGACGAACATAAATCTATGGTAACTAAAAAGAAAATGATTAATGGAGGTTTCAGGAACCAAAGAAAGATCTGTATTGAAATTGGGTAATTAGGTACAGCAAAGTATCAAAACGTCAAATTGTACCAAGCATACTTTTCAGAAAGTGAACGTAACATAATGACGGTTGGCTTTAGATACACTTCTTACGTACACATATACGTGTAAGATAATTATAGAAAGAATTATAAAACGTTGTACACGTTATCACTGTTACCGTGTATCATAAGGACAAATCACTGGCCGAGCGGTACTGAGAATAAAAATTTTGCATGAAGCATATATAATACTGTGTGCCTTCCTAGTTTTTAGATTGCTAAATGAACAATATGGACAACAGGATTTTTGTTTTACAATAGCTGATCATTTCGACCAAGCTCTTTTTCTTCCTTCGTTTTAAATCTAATTATAATAAAACAATAAGAAACAATTTACTCTGTAAGATATAATGTTATTCTATGGAAAAGGAATATCTCCCTTCGAATACAAACGATATCAATAAATTAATAAACGATATCAATATAAATAAATGCTTCTCATAACGAGAAACATATCTAGAGTTTCATTGTACATACATATTGTTAATTATAACGAACGCCGGATAATAAAACACGGAAGGCCAATTATACGAATGCACAAATTAATAAATTGACAATTTTTTTTAATTCACAATATTTAAAGATAACGCGTCGTTCGATGTGAGAGCGGTCGACTTGTATTCAGCGGATTCTGATTCTCACCTCATGTATGCCTCGGTTTTATAAGATTAATTGGACAGTTGAAGGCTATGAGTAAAGGAATATGAAGTGAATAATAACCCGTTTCGAGGATCCATAGTTAATTTACAAGTCACAATATTTACATGCTTATTCCAAGAACTATCAGTGCAATTGACTATGTACACAAGCAATATCGACATTTTTATGACTAACTACAGTTATCTAAAGAAAGAAAATGTCATATAAAAAAGATTCACAGGAGAAAGATGTTATTTTCAATCCACGTCGCTGTCCATGTCCTCAGGAGCTGAAGAATCTTCTTCTTCTTCTATATTCTTCTTGTCCCAGTCTTTCAACTTAGCGCCCATGACAAAGTCATCTCGAAGAACACTCCACATTTTGTGATCCTTAAAACAAACGTATTTCTATTGTTATACACAATTATACATCGCAATGTAAAACAGAATGTACCAATATCAATAAATATAATTATATATGGCCTTGATAAATGCATTAAAATATTTAATGCTTATTAAAAAGGATAAAAAATGGTATTACTATTCCTTTTCTACATACTAATATAAAAATATTAATATCAAATCTAATTTACAAGGTAAATAAGAAGATTTACTCACTTTATCTCTATCGTTTGTCTGCCCAACAGGCTTCTCAGATTTAACTGCATTATCAACGGGTATGCTTTTAGTACCGCCCATAAGGACATCGAGGAAGGAATTTTTGTCAATACTCTTGAATACCTGTTCACGTTTTCTTTCTAACGGTCCCGCCTGCGATAATTTCTTTTTAATCTCCATTTGCTGCTGTCTTACCGCATTAAACAGTTGTACGACTCCTCTGCAAAATACATGTATGAAGGATTTATCAACGAACAAAAGACAGAAGATTTATAAATAACTTACTTTGTGGCTATCTTTTGCAACATTCTTTCATGCTCCCGATCTGTAATGGATGGTTTTAATCTGATACCATTCTTCTTCGTTATCCTTCTCGATTTACTCGATGCAGTATTCGCTGCGATATTTGTCTTATCAATAGCTTCTTCCGATTCTGTTTTGATCTCTTCTTTAATGCCATCAATCTCAAAAGAAATATCTTCTCTTTTCTCTTTTACTTTTACATCGCACAACTTCTTTGCCTTTGCCAGTACAAGTGTCTTTTTTCGCTTTGGTTTATTTGTCTTTAGAATCTTTTGCATAACATCAGCCCAGCCTGCATTCGAAGTAGATCCAGCATCATATGACGCCTCGCTCTCCATGTCACCCTCTATTTCTGAACCGTCCGACTCTTTTTCTTCGTAGTCACTGTCATCCTGATTATCGTTCTGTACCAATGCCGCACCAGCATTGTCTATCTCGTCTGTCTCCGGTTGCACTGCAACGAGATACAAATTCAACTCGGAATTGCATCGAGGTAATTCTCAGAATATTAAGATTGATAACAATTTTGCTAGAGATGATGTGTGGCACCGTGAGATAGCAGTCGACTCTTAGTTGGCGAGTCTCAGGTTTTATCCCGATCCCATGTATACCCCAGTTTCATACAAGCTTGATAGAATAATTATAAATAAAGGAGTATAATGTATATTCCTTAATCTATTTCAAGGATCCCTATGTCAATAAGATAAAAGAATAACAATTTGATGTATATAATCTGTGTGATACCAAGACACTCTTCTCCATTATCCTTAATTGTATATTAAAATCCTTGATATCAAGATATCATTCTTATCTTCAATTAAATATCGAAATCTCAACAATCTTCTTCATTATTTCCAATTACTTTCTGTGATTTCGTTAGCCAAGCTTTTTTTACATTATCCTCAATTATACATCCAAATCATTTCAGAAATAATCTTGACGGAACCGTCCACGAAACTTGGGGACATGTCAAAAAGGATGAGTATTGTAAAAATCACGTTTTGTACAAATCTAATTATTTTCGTCACACTTTATACACATCAAGTTGTTATTTTTTATCTTATTAAAATATAGATTCCCGAAATAAATTACCATTCATGTCGTACTCCTTCATTCTTCCAACCTCCTTTGTTCTCCAACCAATCCCTTATAAAATCAAAGGCATACATGGGACAAAAGTCGAAATCGAATGGATCGCTCTCGCATGGAGCCACGCGTCACGTCTGTATTTATTTAAACAATCTTCTTGTATAGTCGCTTACTTGTAGTCCTTTTCTAATACAAGTAAAAACGTGGTATTGTCCGACGCACTTGTTCCAGCGGCTCCAAACATAACCACGTGGTGGTGAACTGGAGCCACGAATCAGACGTGTGCTGCCATCCAGCAGAATATTTAACAAATATTTTATTGATTAACAACGGATAATTCAGTTAGTACGTTGGATAACAGAAAGATCGAGAGCTCACGAGATACTGAAGAGTTCTGTATTATATGGAAAAAATCAAGTGATTATCATAAATAAAATAATTGATCTCTCTCTCTTTCTTTTTTCAATTTTATAGCTAAAAATATTATATTTCTGTAAATAAACTGTTTGTGTACGTTGTTGTAATTCTATGTATATATAAAAGCATGCAACGTTGCCTCTATGGCAAAGGAAAATAATTGCTGATAACGAGATAAACAATTAGCGCGCGGCAGATATATCTGCCATCGACACCGTTTTGTTCTCCCGTATTATGCTACTCCCTCATGTTTTCGATATGACACACTCCAGATTCCAGATATTATTCTATTATATTGAACGCGTCACGCGGATTGACGACACGTGTCATTGAGAAACGACGAATCATTATTTTTAGCAGAGCGCACGCTAAGAACTCTGTCCTCCCACGCGATCATCATAATGTATTTGCTGGATAGAAAATATGATACCTATATGCGGCATGAAATATGCGCTTCTATTTCATAGAAAAATCCAATTAACACGCAATGGTCATAGTCGTAGAAAATTGAAATAAAAAGACGTAAAAAGATAAAATCTCAATCAAAATGATATCATCTCGATCCCTTGTCGTGACAATCGAGTGTTACTTGACTTACTTGGGAAAGAAAAGGAAAATGAAATTACCGTTACGCTTTCCCCCGAGGCATTTACTTTCGTTTACAGAGAATTTATTGCAGCAAGAGCTTTTATTACACTGCAGGGCATTATTAATCAAAGCAGTGATAAAAACTGTATTCGTAACACGTATACGGATCGAGACAGAATATGTCAATTTTTGAGCAAATATGATTTTAATCACGGCGTATTTGCATAGCAATTAAACACGGGAAATCCGCCGAGTTGTACATATGCAAACACAATTAAATCCGGTTTTAAATCCGCTGAGTTTTCCTTGCATTGTGCGCGTTCGTCAATTGTCTGATTGCGTTGAATCCGACTAAATTGGCTAAATGCACGTTCTCGTTTACCTTGGTATTGGCGACTTAGCGCGAACATACATATGTTACACACATGTCACTTTTTTAATCTCTTTAACTTCGTTGACTATCCTTAAAGAAACCGCAGTGGCGGGTCTGCGCGTCCGAGCCAAAGTGAATATTTTGCCCGTAACTGTAAAACTTGCAAGCCTGTCAGAAGATATTAAATAAACGATGTTTATCAAAATGACTGTAAAATCGTCAACTACAATGTAGACAGATGTTTCATGAATTTTTTAAAATTTTCTTTAATACTTTAAGGGCCGTAGTTATATGATTTTACTTTAGAAAACCTTACAGAAAATCAAAGAAAGCGCAACTAGAGCAATTCACATTTGTATCGTCTTAACTATATTCTAATTATATTTGCTTCATCTTGTCTCTTTTTTCTGCATGGAAAATTGGTTTGGAAAGGAAGAAGGAAAAAAAAAGAATACACATTGTGTTCTTTTCTCTCTTTCATCTCTTTAAAGCACATTTGTATGCAATAGGTGACGCAAGAACATGCAAGTTGAAGCAAACGGATTTATTCCAATCACTCTGTCATCGTTGTTATATATATACAATGTAGAAAAAAATCTGCTCCTGTCAGGTACACCTTCTGCACCTCCTTCTCTCCCCCTTTCTCTCTTTCTCTCCACAGGGCCCGATCGTCCGTCTCCTTCTGTCTCCTTCCGAGCGCTTGGGAGTTGGAACTGTTGGAAGGGTAATCCAGGGTAATCTCGCACAGCTGAGAGGAGTGAGAGAGGGACAGACTCGTGGAATTGGCGGCGCCGCGCGCCAGTCGCCAGTCAGTAGTCAGTCGCTGTCATCGCTGACAGTCCGTGGACCGTCGGTGACAGTATTGTTTGGATAGTCTCGATCCGTCATTCGAAAGGTACAGCGCGGTCGATCCGGAGCTGAGAGTCCGAGCGCGACGACGCGCGTCCTCGCAAAATGGCAGAACGAAGCCGCGCGGGTTACCTCGCGCTCCTTTATTTCGCCTGCCTACTCGCCCAGGCGGTGCGCTCGAACCCGGTGAACATCCCCCTGAGCCGAGTGTCCTCGCGGCTGTTGGAGAAGGCGTGGAGGGCCCTGAACGACCATTCGCCGACGCATCACCTGTACGCGCACGGCAATCTGATAAACGCGCAGGAATTGGTGAGTCCGCGCGACGCGACGTCGCGGAACTTCCACGGGGAAATCGAGGAAATTCCGATTGCGCGACCCTCGCAGCGCTTTTGTTTTACTTTCGACGCAGCCGTGTGGCTACTGTGGCCGCCACAGTCGATGAGCCAATCCCCCTTTGTTTGGTGACGATTGTTATTAGCAGCGAAAATGACTTTGCTTGCAGATATGCGTCGCAAAAGCTGCACGTAGCGTCGAGGGGTAAAGGATAATTTTATCGGTGGAGGGAGAGAAGACGAGATTTCTATCTATAATAAAAATACTGAGTCAGATTATTCTTTGTTTGCCATTGTTTGCCTTTGTTGATGTGACGAGAATTAAATTGTAAATTAAGTTAAATTGCTTAATCGTTATTATCAATGTTGTGAAAATTAAATTGTAAATATCACGGGCGATATACATTGACCAAGATATTAGCTTATGCTATCATTAATATGAAAGACCATAATTGCATAAATTTGTTTTCCTTAAAAATAATTATTTGACAATATTTTGAGCAATATTATGAAGAAATCTAATAAGATTCTAAAAGTATAAAGGTTCCTTTTGTCTCTTACTGCAATAAAGAATGAGTTATACGTATAGAATGCTGGATTCTATTTATAGATAATCTTTTTTTTCACGGCATGAGAAATATAAACAGCTAGAGGTATCAAGGATCGAGGGCGTCAGGTGATTGCATGATTGCAATGATTTTTTTTTATTCGTTTTCCTGGAAAGACACGTTTGATGAATGTTTTCTTTAACAATTACGACGCCGTTTCTGAGATCCTAAAGATAAAGATGTTATTTGCCGGATTCTTTCAAGAGTGCTGCAGTGTTGTGCGGTGACGTTCAGTTGATGTAGATAATTGGTAAATAATTGGTAATAGTTACGTAGTTATTAGTCAGAAGTGAAAAAGTTTGTTTTATTTAAAGTTAAATCAAAATGTAACTGTTCTGGATCCTTGTATACCTACCGTTTTATCTCCTTGAGGGTGATGTTTAAATGAAACTTTCTTCAAAAAACGTGGATAAGATAACATTTAATTTTATTTTTAATCACACGACGTATCAACATTGTAAACTGTAATGTACTGTGCTAATGCGTGTCAAGGTGTATATATTTCTGTGCGTGTGTTCGGCAATGATAAACCGAGATAATAATGTTCTGGGTTATCGGGCCAAGTTGGTACTCAGGCCAAGCTGTACTCGGCCGAACGGAACGTGGGAGATGTTACTGCGCAGCAGATTTCTGTTTTTAAGCATAAATATTATCCAGTTTCATGTTTCGCAACAGCGAAATAATCGCTGCAATGGCTGGAATTATAAACGAGGCTTATTGTTTCGATCGATAACGATTATATCAATAAGCCTGATTAACCGTAAGACGATTTACATTTAATTCCTCGTGTAAATAACTCCGTTATTATTATTGCAGGAGGAGCCGCCTTACAAAGTATACAAATTCACGTATGACCTGAGTCCAATATGCGGAACGGAGTCTTGTCCCAGAGAGGCCTGTACTATCGACGTAAAGCAAGACGAGCGCGGCGACATAGAGACGCTGAATGATTCCATTCAATGCATGTATTTCTATCCAGCCGATGCGCAAAATGACATGTCGCAGGAGCAGCAGAGTTATCAGGAGCAGGAGGACTCTCAGGTCACTCAGGAGAACTTGGCCGAACAGGTGAACAACAATCGAAGCGTGGAATTGGATCATGAGATCCAGGAGACCGGCGACGAGAACGTCAGACCGTTCATCGCCATGCGCGCTTCCGGCAACTACTGTCCAGGTTGTCCGTACGAACTGAATCCGAATCTGCCGGGTCTCCTCTCCTTCGGCGAGCAAGCGTTGAGATCGATGGACGAGCAGACCGCGAGCGATTACAAGCACAAGTTAATGAGCATTGTGAGGGTCACCCGCTCAGTACCGGTCTCGTCTAACGTGATAGAGTACCAGTTGCTGCTGCTGATAGGCGAGTCCGAATGTCTGAAGAATGCCCTGGAGCAAGAGCAGGAATGTCAGCTGCGAACGACCGTTCCGACCAGGTTGTGCCTGGTCACGTTCGAGCAACGACCGTGGCAACAGACGTCTCTCAGAATTACCAAGAACAATTGTACGGATCCCGAAAACACGTCCAGCGCCAACAGCCAGCCGCAGAGAGTTTCAAATTTGGAGAGCGAATCCTTGGTGACGGTCAAGTACGATGAAGGAAAACCGTCTGGCACCGAGATGGCCGACGTCTATGAAAGCTTGAAGGAAATGTTGGACAATTACACCCACGCGCCATCGATGCCCTCGAAGGGGCCCGAGGAAGCGGAGATGACGGAATCCGCTGTCGTAAAGGTAATGTTGAACAAGAGTCAGGACGACGAGAAGATTTCAGGCTTTACGGATAAGGCGAAGGAGTTCAGAGAATTCTTGGAAGGCTTTGATCTGCCTGTCAAGATGGAAGATGCTACAGCTGACACAGCTGGAGCTATGAAAGAAGTCAAAGAAGAGAAATTTCAGCGAAAGAAGGTGGAGGATTTCAAGCTCGAAAAGGTGAACAATAAAGAGGACGTTAATAACAGGCAGAAACGATCGCAGCGCTTGGTCGGTGCTCCCGCGACAACGTCCATAGACGATCCTGAGATCAAATTGTACGCTGATAAAGCGCTGCGCAAAATTTCTGCGGAATCGGACAGTGCGAACGAGCCGCTCATAGTGGAGATCACCGAGGCGAGCGTCCAAGTGGTCGCCGGTAAACTTTACAAGATCAAAGCCAAGCTGGGCACTAGTGATTGCCCAAAGGGCACCAAGGACAACTGCCAGTTGCAGGCAGGAAGCGACGTAAAAGAGTGTCTGATAAAGGTGTGGTCGCGACCGTGGATCGATCAGGATTCGCCCGAAATAACGGTGGAATGTCCCCCGTCAGAAAGTAAGAGGAGGAAACGGTCCCTGCGCGGCGCTAATTACAACAAGAATATGATGCAGATCGTAGAAGAAATGAGGATCGAGCGACTGTTCAACAAATTCGCGGAAACCTACAATCGGGCGTATTCCACGCCGGAGGAGAGAAATTCGCGACTTCAGATATTCCGCGAGAATCTCCACATCATAGACCTGCTACAGGAGACCGAGCAGGGAACCGGTCGCTACGGCATAAACATGTTCGCCGACATGTCGCGCGAGGAGTTCCGAAAGCGTTATCTCGGTTTGCGACCGGACCTGCGATCGGAGAACGAGATTCCTCTGCGTAAAGCCGAGATCCCGGACGTCGCTGTACCACCCAGCTTCGACTGGCGAAAGAAGGGCGTCGTGACTCCGGTGAAGGATCAGGGCGGCTGCGGTTCGTGCTGGGCTTTCTCAGTGACGGGCAACGTCGAGGGCCAATACGCGATCAAGCACGGTCAGCTGCTGTCGCTGTCCGAGCAGGAGCTGGTGGACTGTGACGATCTCGACGACGGCTGTGGCGGCGGCTTGCCGGACAACGCGTACAGGGCCATTGAGAAACTGGGCGGTCTCGAGCTGGAGTCCGACTATCCGTACGAGGCGGAGGACGAGAAGTGCCATTTCAAGAGCAATCTGGCCAAGGTACAGTTGAACTCCGCTGTCAACGTTACGTCGAACGAGACGCAAATGGCGCAATGGCTGGTGGAAAATGGTCCAATCTCCATCGGCATTAACGCTAACGCCATGCAGTTCTACGTCGGCGGCGTCTCGCATCCCTTCAAATTCCTGTGCAATCCCAATAATCTGGATCACGGCGTGCTGATCGTCGGATATGGCACAAGCAGTACGTATCACGCTGAAATAATTTTGAACAAGCGATTGAAAATAGATAGAAAGTATATATGAATAGGAAAAACACGGCAAAAGAAAGCAGAACTTACGTTGTATTTTCTTTTCCACAAAGATTCGGAGAAATTAATTTTAATCATCGCTCTTGATGATTGTGGTTTTACAACTTAATAATCTTATATTTTTATACCTACTGTTAATAAGTACACATATAATCCAATAATCAAGAATACGTATTTCACTAATTGTAAGGATCAACATTCTTTTTAAGACGTGCTACATTTTTAACTTATATCTCTTCGAAGATTTACAAGTAGCGTTAAACGATTATTCAGAGCGATAATAAAAACGATATTACATTCAATATTCTCTTTTCAGGCTATCCGCTTTTCCACAGAAAGCTACCGTATTGGATCGTCAAGAACAGCTGGGGAAAATCTTGGGGTGAACAGGGATACTATAGAGTTTACCGCGGGGATGGTACTTGCGGACTTAACACGATGGCCTCGAGCGCCGTGGTTATTTAATGCTGATACTACGTAAATAAGTTTTTCATGACAATTAACTTATAATCGTTCCGAACGAAGTTATACACTATACATGCATATAGAGATATCCTTTTCTACTAATTAATGTCGATTTTTAAAACTAAATCCATTCGTTTGCCACATATTTGACGAACGCGACCTCATTATCAATCTACACTATGTATTATAGTATCCACTCGATATGATATTCAGTTTAATTGTGCAAGTATCTGGCAAACGTATGAATCATCTGGAGCCAACTAAGTATATATTGTGCTGATCGAAGCTAAGTTTAATTCTTTGCATATCTATACCGGGATAAAAACGATGTAATCGTTTACGACAATCCTATGAGTTTGTTGAAAAGTTCAAAACTACATTATATATAGTAATTAGCTAATGTTTCGCAAGTCTCTTTATAAAATAATATAGATAATACATAAATATTTAAAGTGTGTTAAAATGTGCAATGATGTTGAAACTACAGCAATAGAAGATGTTAAATGTTAACTTCGCTAAATTTTAATTGCGTGTGTAAAAATCAGTAAGTAAAAAGTGAAAGTGTAACCCTCCCGCCCCGAGACGCTTTTATATTTTACAGTTTTTAAGTTTGTTGTAGACCGTCAGCATTTTTTAAAAAGTTTTACAACGAATTTCTGACTTTGCGTAGGTCCTGAAGAGTAGTTTTATATGCAATTTATTAACTTGAACAAAGAGCGAAAAAAATAATTTATAAGAAAGTAAACGAAACAAGGAAATAAATAGGAGTTCGATTTTTATTGAACGCAATAAAGATAACTATGCGAAACCATGTCAATTTAATATACCTGGAATTTTTAACATAGATAAATATATTCAAAACCTAAATTGATGTCGTTAAAATCCTTATAATAATATGTGTGTTGAAAATATTGAGAAACGTATCTAACAAAAACAAGTTAATAAAAATTAATAAAATTTTGTTCTCTTGACGTAACTATGTTGAATTGCAAAATTTATATGAAACAGGAATGATTAAAGTTATTTAATTTCACAGTTTTAATTGTGTCTAATTTTAATTATAAGTTGTTAAAGTTGTATACTGGTATATATTAGAAGAGAGAGAGAGAGAGAACGAAATACTCAACATCGGAATAATCGTAAACTTATAAAAGCAATTGTTATTTTATTGTTTCAAATAATCAAAAAGCATTTATTTTTATATTGAATTTTTCATTAAATCGCGTTGCGATACTTACCGAATATCATCGAAATGTAATCGTATATTCTACGTGTCAAATCTTCAACAAATCTTCAATAAAAAGAAATCATAGGTTCGAAGTAATACAGAATACTTATTTCAACATTAACGAAGGACATTTCTTAATATCCTTTGCTGAACAGAACTTGTTTAAAAAAGTAATTCTAAAGTGGAGCGAACAAATTTAACAAGGAATATAAAGGATTACAATATGCGACGATCACGATTTCTTCAAGAAAAGTAGGTAAGTCTGTCGATTTATATAAATCGACAATGACATATACAAATTTGGATGTGCTATATATCATAATATATCCAACATGATGTAGTGTGTCGTAACACAGCACATTTCTTAAACTTCATGTAACTTCGTTGATATTATGCAATAGTTTCGAAATCTATAATTTATTAAGAATTATGGATGTAATCTGTGAAATCCATTTCTTCACATTTAATGCTATAAAGCCGCAACGCTTTGAAGTTATGTGAACACACAAAGAGAAAGATTCTAGGAAAACTGTACACCAGTAGCAGGAATTTTACTCATTCATTTTCTCAGTGAATTATTTTATACCTTTAGCTGGCATTTTTTAAATATATTTTTCCTGATATAAAATATTCCAGTAAGAATGGATTTGAATTGTTTCTAAAATAAAAACTGCAATAGAATTATTAGTCGATTATTAATATTTTTTTAGTGCAACATAAAATAGCAATATAAACGAGTGCCAGGAGTAAAGTTCTGTGTTAATGATATACAGTTTATTCAATACATACAGTAAATATCCATGCAAGGTATCAATTGCTGATTTATATATAGAGAGAAACGCTTGGCATATAAGCTCTCACATGTCAAGATACCAAGATACTTAAACAATTAATAATTCTTTCGTCTGCTTCGAAATCGGTAGAATAAAACGCTAGAGAATGTACAGTAGGACACATTTAATGGTATGATAGTCTTAGAGGCGATTATGTGACCGATATTAATAATAATTGTAAGATCCCCACTGATTATAAGGTCCGTAAGCCTGTGGGCCGCCTTGTCCATACTGCCAATTTTGGTAGTTAGCATAATTGGGATCTGATGGAGGTGGGTATTGTTGGTAACCTTGTTGATAACCACCCTGATTGCCGTACTGCCCGCCCTGAAACTGCTGTGGCGACTGATAAGGCCCGCTTGGACCACTGCTGTACTGGTATGAAGACTGCGAGCCCACGGACGGTGATGGTGGCACATTTGATTGATCGGCTTTCTTCTTTGGAGGCGAAGAATCACTGTAACAACATCATACACGGCATTATAAGATAATTTTCTATCGCAAGCAATTTCAATATATGTCTATAAGCTCCATAAACATAAATATATGATATATTTGTCAATTTCAATTAGATAGAAACTATATATTAATTATATTTAGCAATATTTGTTTCACACATTAACCAACGCGTTTGTTGAACTTGTATATTCTATTAAAATATTTTAATCATATTTAATATGTGAGGCAATACAACGTTAAAATCACTTATGTTACTTTGTAAAACTAATTATCTTCATTTTAGATTTTCTATAAATACTTACGTTTTGTTGTCGTCACCCTTCGTCTTTTTCCTCTCTTTCGCTTGCTTGATGCATTTCTGGAACTGTTCGTGAGCCTTCAACACTTGCCGGATGTCGGGGCTGAAGTCTTCCAGGAATTCTACTTTGCGTTGCGCAAAAAGCACTCTCTGCTCAAGATCTGCGTGTTCTCTTTCTATGAACATGTCCATGTAGCCTACTATTTCTTGAGTGTCAACTGGCGTTCGTTGCATTGCCAAATCTATTAATTGCAGGTATAGCCTGGGATTGTCTTTATCTTTATCTGTGGCCTATATAAAAAAAATGTAATGCATGTGTTAATTTCGCCG
Organism: Temnothorax nylanderi; assembly: GCF_030848795.1. NCBI lineage: Eukaryota > Metazoa > Arthropoda > Insecta > Hymenoptera > Formicidae > Temnothorax > Temnothorax nylanderi. The sequence continues at coordinate 341,321 of NW_027249098.1, read as the reverse complement.
AACACAAATCGTCATAATACGTAGTTGAGATCAAAATTAATTTTGTATTTAAACGTACCTTCATCAATACTTTAATTGCCCGCTCAACATCATCCTTGACTTTACACAGGAATCGCGCGTATTTTACAGCAATATTATTAGCGATCGTCCTGTTCTTGCTATTACTAATGTAATTCTCATATAAGGTACACGCCTTCTCCAAGTCTCCACGGCGGCGTTCTAAGTTTATTCGTCGATATGCTACTTGTAGCATATTTGGTAATACGTTATCAATATTCTCTAATATGGCGGCAGCTTTCTCGAAGTTATCCTGACCCTCCTCAAAGATGGCCCATTGCAAATGCAAGTTTGGTTTTTTTGGATGATGTACCATACAAGCCCTCGAATATACATCTCGGATCTTTTCTGTGTTATCTCCCTTCAGCGATTCCAAATAACGCACAAACTACGCGAATAAAAAAACAAAAATACTTATATTATACCACATGATTTTTAATTATACACTTATCAAATTGTAATATAATATAAAATATTATTAGATATTTTATAAATATTATTCAAAATAAAATGTGATACATAGGTGATTTTTAATTATATGTTTGAAATAGTGACAAGAGAGAATCAGCTTCTATGTAATAATAATATATTAAGATTGACACATTTACTTACTCGCATCCAAAATTCATCATAAAGTGCACAAGCTATAAGACACCTCTCGAATAAAATGATTATTCGATTCTGATCCTTTTGTTCAATCTCGAAATCTAGGTACTCCTTCCAGTTTTTCAACTGACACCGTTCCAATGGTTTTACATGGAAATATGGTCTCTTTATCTGTTAATTATACATCATACAGTTAGACCAATTTGCTCTAGACTGTAAACTAATTTGAATTTTGTTTCAATGTGAGATTAATTAATGCATCCAAATCTTTTAATTTGAAATATACTTTTCTACTTACAACATAAAACATTGTAAAAGATTGACTTCTGTACTACAACGAATCCACATTTACTGCGCGATTAGGTAGAGCTACGGTGAGGGATCGAAATGAGTGAGAACTTTTTTTTTCATTTACAGCAGTGAAACATTTCAACGTATTGAAATTAAGAAGTCTCATTTTTGCTAGTAATAATTTAAAGCGTGATCATAATGAACATATATAATTATAATCAAATGTCATGTACCCCTTCCTCATACGACCATCTCGCTGCCACCGCATTGACGTTCGCTTTGTGCATTTTACGCCTGCTGCTAATGATCTTCTCACGGATGGCACGGGTCTCCTCGTCAGTGGATGGTACCTCGTGGGGTGGCGGTTCTTCACCGGGCGGTGCGTCATCAGCAGCGGATGCCGCGGTGGCGTCATCTGATTTGAGTAGGGCCTTTACTTCGGCGCGTAGCGCGAGGAAGTCGTCCACACTTAGGATACGATTCGGCAAGTTGGATGATACGAATTCTTGGAAGGCTTCGAAGTGGGAGGTGTAACCAAGAGTAGGTGTCGACAGTAAACGATCGTACAGTGCTGTCACCCTGCTTAAGCGTTTTGCTTCTGACTCCCACTTAATGTAGCTCTCCCAGAGACGATCTGATCTGTTTTTACATTAAATTGTTTTACATTATATTATTGTATTATTATATTATATTTGTTCAATCCACGCTAATTGTTTATCAAAGTAAATCTTTATCAGCATACTAATCAGCTATGTTATATATTAACAGTTAAACTACTAAAGAAATAAATTGACTTTATTAAATCACTTTTCTGTCGACAAGTACATAGGAGCAACACCATATAAAGAAATACTATAAAAACTAGAAAGATCTAGATTCGTTACCTGAACTCAAGCCCGCAAGCTTGTATGGCTCGTTCGTACTGCTCACGGAGCTTGTCTTCATCTTTGTCGTAAACGGTTTTACAGTGGTTGATGTAATGGAGCCAGAGATCGACGCTTAGCGAAATAGCTTTCAGACCTTGGTCGAACACCTGCGGTAACGGATTCGTGGATCGTATTTAGAACAGTTTACAACTGGGTTGGGCTTATCGGCGGGTAGATCTTATACCTATTTTGCTTTTAGCTTTCGTTAAGCATTACGGTCTTTTTTTTTTTTTTTTTTAGCAACGTATACTCACATATCGTACGCGTACTGTAAATAAAGAGATTTAATTAACACAGAGATTGCAGAGCATTGTGCATTCACCTTAAGAGTCAGGGAGTGTTCCGATCTGGGCGCCACAGTCTCTTCCGCCACTCTTTCTTGCTCCCACTCTGGCACGTGCACGTGTCCTAAGTCTTTGTCTCTGACTTTGACTTAACACCCAACCCGACATATCTTACTTACATAAAGTAAGAGCGCATATATCTTATGCTTAAGTTTTACAATACTTTCTGTAGTAAGCTATGTGTACAAATGCTTACAGTAAATATAACACAGTTTTCTTTCTTTCTATCGCGATAAAGGCGCTTCGGAAACAACTAGCCATCTCGCTCGACTTACGTATCGTACGATAGAGTACTTGATGTATTCGATATATCGGTAAGATAGTAAAATATGTAATATAGCATTTTTGTAGATATCGCAGGATATTAATTAAATAAGTAACTATTTTGTAAACGAAGAAAGTCGAATAGGTGCCGCAAGACGTGCTATGCTGTTGGAAGGGAAAACCATATTTATGTGCGTGCACACTGCCCACGCGTCTTCCTAACTCGAGCTATTTTCATTAGATTGCGTTAATTATAATGATATCATATAATGAGAGATAGCCTAACGAACATAATATACGATCGGACTCACCGTTTGGACATTTTCGGGGTTGCCCTTCTTCTTCTCGTAATCGGCGAACTTTCTCCAGTAACCGTAGCAATATGGATAACGCTCCAAGAATTTGGTGTAAGCTTCGCGCGCAGCCTCCGCATCGTTCTGTGACAAAAACGACCAAAAATCGAATATTACTTCTAATTCATTAAAAAATGTCTGTACGTCTCAAATATGATGTCTTAAATTGGTTGAATATTTTCAATTAAATATTAAGGATAATTAAGAATGACTAACACAGACTGAATTTCAAGATAAAGTATAAAAACTTGAATAATTTTTTTACTTACTTCTTGATCCACGTATTGTAAGAGATATGTCCATCCCGTGAAATCAGATGGATCTTCATTAACGGCTTTCCAATATTTTTCTAGTTCGGGCAACGTTTTCTTTTTCGGCGATGCTGGCTTGATCTCTTGCTTATCTCCCACCTCCGCATCGCTCGACAAGGCGACCTTCTTTGCTGGTGCCTCGTCATTGTTCTCAGACGTCGGAGAACTGGGATCATATTCTCCTTCCGCGTTCAATTTACGTTTGGCTAAAAGTACAAGGAACATGTAAGAGGGTCAGTTTTAGACTGTAAAATTTTATAGAACAGTGTAAGAAATGCACTTACTTCCGGCTTCCGCTTTGGTTTTCTTCTCCGGTGTTTTGTTCAACTTCGCTGCACTTTTTTTCTTTTTGTCACTGTCCGGTGGCAATTCATCTTCGGACACGGATTCGGTTTCACCTAGGTCTGCTGGAGCAGCAACCGGCAGCTCTTCGTCGGAAACTGCTTCGGTCTCTGGTTCCTGTACATTTAAAGTTATTTATAGTATCAAGTTACGAATTAATTATTATACAGAATGCAGGGAGAATATTAACTATGTATATCAAAGATGTGAAACTAACGCTTCTGACCTTGGCGGCGGCTTCAGTCGGTAATTCATCCTCCGACACAGCTTCCGTATCAGGCTCGGTCTTTTTTGTGTCTTCTTCTTCTTCGTCATTTATGTATTCCTGCACGACTTCGTTTTCAGCTTCAGCTTCAGTTATTTCTATACGCGGCAGAGAATCACTCTGCAACTCTTCCATATCTGGCTCTTCCACCTTACCCATCACTGTCTCGACATCCTCAGACATTTCTTGCTGCAAATCGTCAATTTCCATAACCTGGATCCTGGTAGCGGTGTGCGCGGACATGTCCTCTGAATCTACCTCCTCCGCTTCTAAAATCTCTTGTGTCATCGTACTGCCATCTTCATTAATAACTTCTTGAAAGTCTATCAGCACGCGTTGCTGATTTGAATCGTCATTGCTGACATCCTGACCTTCCATCTCGATGTCCTCGCGTTCAGCCAGTATCTCTACCTTGTCCATGCTACTGTCTTCCATAATTATGCCCTCTGATCTTATTATATTGGAATGCCGCTAAAAAAATAAACCGAGTTTTAAATACAACACGATACAAAGTGGTAAAATAGTAGTGGTCTATTTCCCTAGATTAAACATGAAGAAAGCGATATTATTTACCATATCTTCTTCATCCTGCTCCATTTCTTCGCCTTCTTGATTCACATTTATTTCATGTATATTAGCATCTTCAGAGTCCTCCAATTCCAAGTGCAACATAGGAGTGTCTTCCTCGCTGCGCTGCTCGACAATAACGTCCGCTAGACGCTGAACTCCGTTCTCAGGCATACTTTCCATCATGCCTTCTTCCAACGTAGATGTAGTTTCTTCCTGTAATTAATTTAGTTACTTAAAAATTAATGTTTCCATATTATCTAAACTGTTTCCATATTATCTCCTAATTATGCAAATATCGTTATCATTTACATACATTAGTTGCTTTCCATTTACACTCAAGTGATCCGAGTCACTCAGTTATGTGAGTATTTTATACTCAGGTAAGATATGTCGTTTTGTATTTACCTGCTTATTTTGGTGATAAAGCTATCGCATAATAATACAGATGCATAGCCTCCCTTTTAATGTGAGTCTATTAGATTCATTAAAGCACATGGTCTCGATTGTGGATAAAAACTCAGTTGAATCTCACTTGCCAGCATGCAAAAAGAACGTGCATTCAACTGAGTTATGACGTCACAAGTGAGAATTATCTGAGTTTTATGTAAATGGAAAGCAACTATTATATGACATAAAGGATATTATTACAATTCAATATTTTAAAGTTGTATAAACATTATTATTTCATGCTGTCGTTGTTCTAACAAAATATATCTGATCGATGGATTGTTTGCTCCTCTTTGGATTGCAACACCAAATATTTACATTAAAGAAAAGTAAACAAAAGATCTAGCTGACGCTTCGCAATTTCGTTTGTCTTATCGCCAGACGATGAAAAGATCGTATCAGTCGCCGATGACGTTAATCTATGCAACCGGTTTCGAAAGGTCTGACCCTTACCTCAACCTCCTCGATCTCATGGATCTTCCTCGGGGAGCGCGTCGCCCGGGCGAGGAGCTTCTTCACCGGCGATTTCTTGGCCACGACCGCTGTCTTTCGGGTCCGACCCGACCTGGTGCGTCTCACTGAAAGAAATAATGAAATACTCGTAATGCTCCAAGCTGCGCCGAGACGCCGTCTCGTCGAAATGGCGGTCTCGTGGGCTGGGCGGCCGCGCCGGGCGGCACGTCCTTGGTGACGCGCGGTTTCTCGGCAACGACCCGACGATCGATCAGGGGTGATCGACACGTTTCTCGGAGCTTCGTTCTTTACCTGGCTCGGCCAGCTCGACCTCGGCCTCGTCACCGCTCGCTGAAGACATCGTGCTCTCGGTAAAATCTTCGGAATGTGAAGCGCAGAACCGCGGACGGATAATGGCGCAATGGCGGCGCAACACTTCGAAACAGGGTTGCCAATCGCAGAACCACGCAAAACACGCAGTTTCGTCAAAATCGGAGCAATTAATACACGTGCGCTCGTCCTGCCCGCTTTCAAAATCGCAAACATCGGCATCGCGAGACCTGCATTACCGGCGATCAATAGTAGACTACGTACCCGGTGTCTTTAAAATAAAAAGATCAATATTTTTTGCTAACGCAATTTGCAGTTTTACTATCTTCTACAAAAAAAATATTAAAAATACTTCTATAAAAAAGTTGAATCTTAAAGAGATTCGATTTGCCAAATTAACGTTGAATGGGAAGAAGACAAGCTTTAAAGTGAAGATATTCTAAGGTGATTGGAGAACATGAGCACATAGGTTTTCTGCATATTGTAATAAATAATATTTTATATAATCATTCTATGTACATATATAGTATAAAACGTAATATATGCGAATACTTGATCTAGTTGTGCAAGCACATGGTTCGACAGCGTTTCATATCGTAGCGCGACTCAAGGGACAACAAGTCATAGCTTCAGTCTCTTGATGTCTTCCGGTCGGAAGTCTATTCGAAGGGACGCGATACGCCGCACTTCCGACGGCGTTAATCGCCACGCTATCGCGTCCGCGCCGCAGTAGTCGGCCAATTCCTCTACCTTCTCTATACTCAGAATGGTGGCGATCTGCGTTAAACGCGCGAATTTATCTCTCACCGACCAAGACGTGGCAGCTGCTAAGTAACTGGCTAACGATCTTATTTCCTTGTCCAATATCAGACCCCCTGCCTGAAATGCACAGATTTCACTTATCAGCATTGTGTTACGAATAAAAATGCGAAGAAATTAAATTAGATTTACGCGAGCACAGATTTATCTGCAAGAAATTAGATGAAACTATTCACCACAGAATTGCTGATATAAAAGATTATAAGAGGATAGCATAAATTTAGTGCACGTACCCGATTAAAGGTCGATTTCAAGACAACTTTTTCTAAACGGGCTGTAACTTCCGCGGTCAGAAGTCCGATAAGCGCGTCGTAATTGGAGGTCGTCAAGCTATCTTTGAATCCTTGAAGTAGACCCTCTAGGTTCATGATTAACGTCTGCACAAATGGCTCATCCGTCTCGTATCTCAATAATTCGTCCTGTACATGAATCATTCGTTATATACTTAAAGACATACAAAATCTATTTATCTCTACGGAATATACCTCATTGATATGATGATCTATAGACAGAAACGCATCGAGCCACGGAGTTACTCTGGGCTTTACGGCGCTGACGCGTAACTGTTCCAGGCCGCAATCGATGATGCCACGTAATATCAGTATAACTCCCTTGAGACTGGATAAGCAGCTGTCAATTTTGCCTCTATCCTTCTTCTGCATGTTGGGGAACGTTGCATCTATCTCCGCGCCGAGACTCTTGCACAACGTTTCCACATACTCCGTGCTCACATCGGTGTTGTTTAGGTACGCCTAAACAACAAATGAACGCAAATAATAATTATAGAAATATAATAAAACTGCTTAATAATATATTAATACGTAACGAATAACATGTAAAACTATAGATTTTAAAAACTGTACCAAGAACGTGAGACGGGCGCATTCCGTGTCCGATGTTTGCAGACGACCATGCTGTATGCTTGTCTGGAGAGCGCTGTACGCTTGTGCCAGGTCCAGGTAGCCCGCTGGGTAACCCTGACGCAATCTGTTTCTTAATCTGTTCGCAAACTCGCCTTCCAAGATGCCGCAAGCCATATTGACGACAGCACAGACGCCGTCTATACTCCAACTCGACATAGCCCGTCTGCAGGGAAACTACATTGTGATTTTCAACGATACACATAAACAACTGCGCGAATCTGACGATATGTACCGTACGCATTTCTGCACTATGAAAAATACATCGTCAACCATGCTGGAAGTCTGCTGATCTGGATCTAGTGCATCCATTCCCAGAGCCTTATTCACACTCTCCTCGAGAAAGTATCTTTCTAATGCGAGATAGGCACCAAGCAGCTCTTGCATGCCGTGCGCCAATTCAGAGTTGTTTATTGTCGTTTCAAATTCGTTAAGCAATTCTGTACGTTGCGCCTCGTCTGTGGTACTGATCTCTATATCATTCTGCAAAACAAGCAACATTGCCAATGTAACAAATTGAAAGATTTACAATTAGTAGAGTTTGTACCTTAATCCTTCTCTTTAAGAAACGTATATAAAGTTCTGCCCTCGAATGCATTATAGTTATTTCTCCCAAGAGAAGATCGAGCTCCTTAGGATCGAGCCTTTCAGGACTCGGTTTTCGCAAATACTCATTTATCATTTGTACATTCTTGGATATACATCTATGTTTCGTAAATACTGTAACAATCTTCTTGACCTGTCTATTTGTTAAAAAAACAATTTTTTTTAATATGTAGCGTTTTAATATGCAATTTATTGTACGTGCTATTCTTACCTATCGCATTCCTTTTGTAAAATCGAAATTGTCATCAACAGTCGACCAGGGCCATAATAAGTCTCGATGATCGGTTGATGTACTTCCACGATACGTGCAATTCCTTCAAATAAGAGAGTCATGGTGTCGGCAAAAATAACAGCTGCTCTCTTGTCATTACTCTTAATCTCTAATGTCGCTTGTAGATTTTTCTGTGCGGTCTCATGTAGCTAATATAAAAAATGAAAGATCAGATAGTCTTCAGAACTTGACAAATATAATCTTATACAATTAATATCATACGTACTTTGGTGCACAAGTAACTGCAAAATTTCTTTAATCCCTCTAAGTGCATCCCTAACAATGGAAATATCTTGAAAAATCTTTCAACGGATGCCAGATCTTCAGATTTCACAGCCTCATCAAATTTATGCGTGACAACTGCTCTCAATTCCATCGCGGCCTGTTGCAAAGTGACCAGGGAACTGCTAATACTAGTATGATCACCCGATACATCTTTGGCTGTTCTCTCCAGCAACTGCTGGTCCATCGCTAAATAACGATGAACGTGCGCAGCACCTTGCTCGTAATCCTCATTGCGCAGCGCAGTCGCCACTCCTTCGCTACATAATTGCAAGTCTAGTATATCATTTATTCTACTTTGACACTCGCATACTCTGCTCTGTGAAACAAAATTGTGGCGTTTAAAGTAGGAAATTAGGAATTATTCGATAATGTATCTAGAAATGATATCTTGACTGTAATAACTTACTCTCGCTAGATCCAATTGCCTCACTTTAGCGCTGACATTCTCAGCTAACTCATTGGTACGAGCGATCATGTCGCAAAACTTCTCTCCCTCTGTCCGTATCACTACAACATTCGGCAGTACCTTGCCAATATTCTGCAGCTTTGCTTCCACGTGACATCGTCGGGCAAGGATCGTGTCCAGATTTTTCTTTATAGAAACCTGTTGTTAAAATTTACCTTCCATAAAATATATACAGTAGAATTTTTGCAAGAGAAATCACAACATATATAAGAGCTACTTCTTTAACAGTGCAACACATCTAGAGAAAATATGAGAGAATCTTCAGAGAATCAAGAAAATATCACAGAAATATAAAATCTAACTCGTAGAGATTTGTACCGCACGTAAAACGTTTATTAAAGATTAATATGCGATTGCATTCGAACCTCATCTTCAGACAACTTGTCCAATATTTGTTGCAGATTTTCCTCGTTCACTGGCAGATCCATTATTATCGGCAAGTCAATAAATTGACGATTCGACGGTTATTTTACTGCGTTCAGGCACTTGACATTTCCCACACGTCACGTATGTTATCGCGCCCACGTTGACACGTTTATCGCATTGTCAATAAGAATGAGGATACCATGGTAGACCTTAGGCTGAGTTTCCACTGAGCGCGTCATCCGTCGCGACCAATCAAAACATCCAATTTTATTACATTATTTGTGATGGGATGTTTGGATTGGTTAACGACGGACGACGCGACGCGTGACGCGCTCAGTGGAAACTCAGCCTAACGGATGACGCGCTGACGGGAGCAGCCATATTGCTTTTCTTGCAAAACGGGTCGCGCGCTGATTGGCTCAAAAACTGAACGAGTGCTCAGCGTCGGGAATGCTTCACCTGTCTATTTACACCATGTTTAGATCCTTACTACTCGCGTACAAAGTATTAATTAAAAATTAATAGGCAATTTTTTTCTTTTGATCGGACGAAGAAACGCAGAAATTTAATCATAATTCGCGCGCTCCAAGGCAGCGCAGCGAACGTTGCCGCGGTATCGTCCAATGAGCGCGTGTCTCGCGCGCCTGCCCGCGACCACGTGACGTCGCGCGAATCGCGCGCGACGCCGCGGTGGGGGACGGGTAGGAGGGCGGTCGGGCTTCCTCGCGCATCCCGTGCGCGTATCCCCCGTACTGAAAATGGCCGCCAGCTGTCACTCGCCTGCGAAGTGTGGCTTGTTGTGAAGGAACACGACGCGGATTCGTCGCGGAACGGCATCTCCGAGCGCGCAGCACGTCGCGGGGACGCGATGCACTTGCGTGACGACACGCGGCACGCTGGCTGAGATCGCACGGGACCGTCGCGAGTGAGAGAAAGAGAGAGAGAGGGAGCGAACGAGCGACGGTGGAGAGGAAAGAGAAGAACAAAAAAAAAACGAAGCAAAGAAAAGGGTGAAGCGGGGAACGCGAGTGTGCGAGTGTGCGGTACACGCCAGCGACGGTGTTTGCCTCCGCGGTGTCATGAGAGCGCGGCCGTTCGCACTGTTTACAGTTTAAGGTTTCCGCGTCAAGTGCGCGGCTAATCTCTGTTTGCCCACGCGACAAACGCGGTAACGCGGGCCGATTCGCGTCCGCCACCTCCATCTCCGCTTCGATCCGCTCGCGCGACACGGTCTCACATTCGCGAGACTATCCTGATACTCCTCGCCCCCGCGTGGCTGCCGCCCTTCCCCCTTGGGATTTCTCTCGTTTTGCACTCCTCCTTGAGGATACGGTCAAGGTAAATTTTCGTCGGGGTAGCGTCTGGGTTCTGGATAACCTTTCGGTTACTGCTGCCCGATTTGTGTGTTGACGCTCCGAGTTTTTTTTGCTTCATATGTAGCGATATCTGTGCCTCGTGTTACGTTTTTTTAAAGAAAATTGAACAGAATTCTAGTATATATGTATATATACACATGATTTTTGCAAGCATTTCTGTATGTAGGTAAAGTTCTCCGATGCAACACATAAATGTATTGCTTCAATGATTAATCGTAGAATGAACAATAATTGTGTTGTAAATGAGATAAAACAGACACGCGTATTGCTGATTATCTTTATTTTAATCTCATTTAATGATTTTAATTTTACATATTTTTGCAAAAATTAGTTGGGATATTACTTTATATATTACGAATATTGGTCCAGGTAGTCTAATAAACTATCCTTTTTTTTATTTTCAGGAAAGCAGAATGGGTTCCAGTCAACAGTTCTCTCTTAGATGGAACAATTATTTGAAACACATTACTTGCGCTTTCGACACGTTAAGGACGGACGAGGATCTCGTAGACGTCACTTTGAGCTGCGAAGGCAAAAGGATCAGAGCACATAAAATGCTCCTGTCAGCATGTAGTACATACTTTAGAGATTTATTTAAGGTAAATGCAATTTTGGTCGATTCGTTAGGTGTGCATTTAAATGTGGGAACAACTTTTTGTAACAGTTATTTGTTATGTTATAGGAAAATCCGTGCCAGCATCCCGTCATAATATTCCGTAATGTAAAATTCGATGACTTGGCTGCCTTGGTCGATTTCATGTACCAAGGTGAAGTAAATGTCGTTCAAGAGCAACTGGCGAGTTTTCTCACAACGGCAGAGCTCTTGGCGGTCCAGGGTCTCACAGACGGCACAGGAAAGGACGACAGTCTAGTGGAGGTGAGTTACTAACACGTAAAATGATTAAGGGATTATACAGATCAATATACATTTATTATATATTCACTACTATTTCACGCTGTTTGAAGAGCCATGTCTGGCTCTGATTTTGTTATAATTATAATAATAATTTTAATGGAAAGAGAATGTAAGTTCCTTTGCCCCAATCTACATTCTGGAGAACTGGATTTGTTTTATTTTAAGTTTATTTATTGTTAACATTATTTGGAGATTTCTGTCTTCCAAGGAGCAACGTAGTACTTCAACTTGCTCATTTCCAGTTAGCTTAGGATTGAGTTCATGTTTCGGGTATTTTATTTATATTTCGGTGGAATATTTTTCCACTAAAAAGTTCTAGTACACATGCAGGGTGACGAATCGAAAAATCGAACCTGGATCTTTGACAACTGCTTTAGCACCGAACTATGCCTCTTATTTATATATCATATTACCTTTTAGGATGACTTAGAAATTCCCAACGAGCCTGAAGTTCAACTGCAGAACACTTCCGGTAAATCCACGGGGGATAACAAGAGAAATAAGTCCCCATCGTCTCCGATGCCATACCACGCCGTCGAATTGCAACCCGAAGTGCCGCCAAACAAAAGAAGAAAAATTCGAGAAAGTACGAATGTGAACGCGGAGAAGAATTCGGCAGGGATGAACGCGAAGGATTGCGATGGGAAAACGTCGGAAAATCAGACGGGATCGGCCTCCGATCCGGTTGAAATAATTCCCCTCATGCCGAACTTAAAGCTGGAGATGCCGGAATATCTGGAGCAAGATGGTAGCAGTTGTAGTTATGAAGATCAGAGTATAGGTGACAGTACGCTGAATAAAATCACCATAGACGACACGTCGTCGACCACGCCTGATCACGAACAGAAGCCCGACATCAGTCAGACATTTTACTCGAGTCAGTCGACATCGGACGGTTTGGACGGCAAACATCAGTCAGATGTTGGTAGGTATCTTTTGTACGTTATTTAAATTTCTAGAATTTGCAGAAATATTTTTTACCTCATTTATTTTAATCAGTTCTCAACGTCAGTTTTCACGCAGGCTGATGATTTTGTTTTGTCTGTTAGGACACCTACTATCTAAACCAAGTACTTCGGGAGAAAGGGCAACACAGGATGCGGTACAGGGTAAGTGATTATCCATTCTCTTTTTATTACATACAAATTATATGATATAGTCTGTTGTTCTGCCATTACAATGTAATTACAACATGGAATTGCAACAAATTCGATGAATTAATAGTTATAGTTAATTATAGATTTATTTAAATTATTATTTATTTAAAGTTTGTGAAAATTAAGGCTATAATTTGAAACAAATTATTAAATCTCAAATTACAGATTGTAATATATAGGAATGACAAATTATTTAAATTCGGTATTTAATCATCCATTATCATTCATGAAATCATTTACAAGCAACATACAGTAGTATGTGACAGTAATGGCAGTGCGACAAACTTCAAAGTTTTGTATCCACATGATCCACATACTTAGTTATAAGTTAGCAATCTTTTAAAAATGTGCATCTATATATACCTGATTATAATATATTGGACATTAATATACATATAAGAGAATTTTATGCATTAATTTGAATTATAAACTGCTCTGTGATACACGAAACTGCACTCTAACTTCAGTGGTGATGGATTAATTGCATGTACTGTGGGTACAAAACCAGAACAATAGTATAAGCACCTTGATACATGAAGCGTCAGTATTACTTGGGAATTACTTGGTTTCATGGATTAAGGTTCGGTAACAATTATTTTTCATTGCAATAAGAAGGAAGACAGGATTCCTTCCTGTTGTGATATTGTGATCTTAAGTTTGAGGGGTAGTTAGTTGATTGATTTTTCACATCAAACTGTACGATGGTTTGGTAGCTATGCAGCTTTGCATTACTTATACACGCACACAAATGATAATTAGAAGAAGAGATTAGGTTTTGTGTATATGTATATATCCAAAGACACAGTAATGTGTAAGATTTACAGTGAAAACGTGTATTATTACTTTACAACGACGAATATTTCAAGAAGATATCTCGGGTCTTAATCACAATCTTTCTTTTACGTGGACCTGGTTCTCACTAACATGACAAAATATTTAAAGATAATGGAGAATCGATAACGCTTCTCACAATTTTACAAAAATGACATTATATTTTTACCCTGTAATATATAACGCTATTAAAAATTTATTAGTTTTTGCAATGCTCTGTGAAATACTGTCAATTGTTGTTTTCTTTTTTGACCTGATTACTCTTGCATTATTAAATGGAATCAGGTTTACAGTCTTATTGTAAGCAAATTTCTCAACATTAACGATAAACATATGTGTGATACATTCCCTGCTTTGTAACAGGGAAGACTACTTTTATTTCCACCGATCATATCGAGATTTACCTTTTAATGTACAGAGTGCATGGTGTTTTGGATGTAAATGTATGGTACAGGCACTCGGGTGTAGGTTGAACTGTAGATACTAGTAAGCATTGCCAAGTGCTGTATGTGTGCCGACAATCATCAACATTCCTTTTTTTAATAACTTTGATCAAAGCCACCACTATATTCCTTATGCGCACTAACTGTAAGCATATTTCTGTGTATATACTAAAATAAGAAATACCTTTCGATACTGGTTCAAGGCAACTTCTTCGTAAAAATATCTAATTCGTGTGTATGGCGCGAATCTTATTACATATACACTATTGTTTATTTGCATGTAACGTTAATCTTAAATACGGATATCGATTTTTAAACGTTAGAACAAAACACTGCGAGTCAAATTTATGGAATTAATATTTTCTGAAAGTTTTGGTGAAGCTTATTTTGGAAAACTTGATCAATATGGTCGAATGTAATAGGCTATAATTTAAACAAAAAAATTTTTTTTAAATAATACATATATAGTAATCTATTTTTTAATGAAAATACAATCATGCCCCAATTCTTTTAAATACAATTGTTTCGATAAATGAATATTTCAGACCAAAAATTTTTCCCCTTTACTATTCGATGAGAATAGCTTCGTCCAAATTATTTATTTACTTTTAATTGAAATTATAGACTTATGAGTGTACAATAATATAATCTCTAGTTGAAGATAATCCAAGATGATTTTAACGCAATCGTACGAAAAGAAGTTAATTAATAATTACATGTATAATATTTTATGAAAATTATCTCGGACACATAATTGCGAATTTCGTTCGAGTGCTTTTCGAAACAGCTTCCGGCGATCATGACGATCGCTGTATCCGGATCAGGATCGATTAATGTTGAGATTAACTTGCAGAATGTATCGTTAGTCTGTCGCGAGATATACATTCGTGCAAATACGAACTAATTCTGAAGTAGTCAGGTGGTGGTGGTGCTCTGGTGACAGTGGCATGCGCGTGCAATCTTTCCTTAATATTTGGTAATTTAAAAGCAATTCTTTCCCTCCTTGTACGATGCAAAACTCCATATAGTAAGCAGGAGCGTATGGGAAATACAGCGATCAGGATTGAATCGATACTCCTCTGGAATCCGTCATTTTCGGTATTCTCTAATATTCTTGATATTAGTATCCTATTAGGAAAATAGAGCTCTAAAAATATTAATATTGTGTACAATAGATTTCACATGATTAAACGGGAAATCCATGCAAGTTCAAAGCATAATAGGATAAGATTGCGTCTCAACAGTTGCACACAAAATTGTACCAAAGTAAACTGATGTTTTCGGATTATTTTGTATTTATGGCCTTGTTAAATGCATATTCGCGCAAAAGAAGGTAAATCTTCCGATGGAAAATAAATGTCTTATAAATGTTAAAATTTCTCTTGACGTTCTATTAATAAATATATTAATGTAAATATATAAGTAGAATTAGTTATATTCGTGCATTATTATACTTTCTCACTTTATTGGAACATTTTATGTTCATTGTCAGTTAATTACATAGACAAATTAGAATTAAAATCGAACGAAAACGAAATGCATAAATCGAAAAACCGAGACGGATTTCGGAAGAGACTATCGACATCCGGTATATTTTCCTCACGAGACGTTCACGAGTGTGGGGATTGTGAACGTATCTTGACTTGACCCGAAAATCTTTGATTGCAAATATGTATGGCCGGAGAAAGAACGACAAAAAAAAAGACAGAAAAGAAAAGAAAGAAATAAATGGGTGGTTTCGGCAGGTAGGTAATACAAGATCTCAGCAACGATCTAAAGCAGTAGCACGAGTTCTTCTAGTAGTCACGACGACATCAAAACGCTTGTTCCTTCATTTCAAGTGCTAACGTTATTATTCGTTCACGTAAACGTCGTTAACGTCTCCGCGTGATGTGACCCGTTGCGTTTCGCCTCGAAGTCGATTCGTCGCGTGGTCTTTCTCGTTTACCGAATCTCGACTGTGAATCTATATGAGCATGAAACTGCGGACCCCGTATTAATCGAATAATGCGATATCTTGGATACGGAATATTCAGTCAGTTAATGTGACTTGATTAAAGAAGATAAATTTCTAATATCTAATTTCTAATATACTGCCATATCTAAGTCGTAAGGTAACATTGGGTTTACTGATCTTTATCTCGCGAAGAGATAGAAACAGACGCCGTTGGATAAATTCTAGATCGAAATTGATTACAACGATTTTAGGCCAATTGTAGCTTGGGAGTAGGAGGACTAACGTGATTCTGTGATTGAATACACCGTTGCTTCCTACTTCCAAAAGGCACTGTTATTTCTCTATTTCCAAGATACTGAATTGTTCTTGAAAAACGTTTCGTCGACACGCGAGTGTTTCGCCGATAGTCCTGCGACTGTCGCGAGATTTGCGTTGTCGAAGTCACGATCCAAATTGAGGGGGAAAAAAAAATCAAACGAACACGAGACCGAGAACGGACGATGAGTGCTTGTGTGGAAGTTTGCGTTTCGCATTTGGAGAGGAGTGAGCAAAACTCGTAATTCATCCTATCGCAAGGCGAGCATACGACGATGAACTTACGATAATGGCGATCGACGCCGTCTCTTTGTTCGCGGGAAAAGCGGACCCCGCTTGGGGTATCGATCTCTCCCGAATTGCGCAGCAGGAGGTCGGCGAAGCTCACCGTCGAGAAGCACGGGAGGTTGGATACGCGAGCGTCCTGAGCAATTACGTGCAATCAGCGTCCTCGTTTCAGCGTCATCGACCGCATGAAAAAGAGATTTTCCTCTCGAACCGTAGAAGGTTTTCTCGTGATGGCCGATAGGCAGAGAAGGCAAGTCTTCTTCGGAAGTTTCCGTGACGAACAATGAAACTAGATAGACCTCTCGATCGACAAAAAAAAAGGCGATCTAAATTATTTTATGATTGTTTCCGCCGTTGTACAACAATCTTGATGATAGATCTATGAAAAGATTGAAAGATTATTCAAGGGAACGAAATCTGAGATGAATCGGAAGCGCTACTAATCCTCATGCGTCCACGTTTCTCCACATGGACTAATTTCTCCGCATGTTCTTGTATTAATCGAAGAAGAATTGATATCGCTTCACGATGAACTATTTAATGAACCGAGCAAATTTAAGATCGCCTGGGGGTCGTAAAAAAAAGAAGCATCGTACGAGTTCTCTTCCGGAAAGACACGAGGGAGAGATATTGGAATAATGCGGGAGCCCGCGCATTGAAATCTTAACACGTGGCGATACCACCGTACGCGCGAACGCGCACTCGTAACTCGCGCGTACAACGCATGTAGCAACGATGACCGCGATGAGAAAAGGCGTTCGGTGGTGTAGATCAGATCGCCGATGAGACACACACACTCTGTAGACACGGCTTTTTAGCGGCTACCGCTGCTGCGATTGTGGGATTGTTGTGGTTGGTGCTGGGGGTTGGTGCTGCTGCTGATGCTGTTGCCGCTGGTGCCGTCACGGTTTATTGTTGCCCGGTGGATGATGTACGGAGAGGTCTCTTTATTTATTTATTTTTGTTTCATTATTGTATAACTATATAACTAATGGTTGCCTGCATGCCCCTACCGCGCCTATTACTTCTTAAGAAAAACTGACTAACCCGACACAGCCCGACCAGGCGTTGTGTTTGTTGTTCTTGTTGTTGGCCACAACACTGTGTTTCTCTCCAGGAGGGTTTACGTACGTATCTGGTCAGCCGCATAGCCTCAGCAAAGCAAACGGCCACGGGAAAGTGTGCGTGCACTGCAAGCAACGCGGCATGGTAACGTCACGCGGCAAGCTCAGGCAGACCCGCTTCAAATGTTGGCCCTGCAATGCCTGTTTATGCCGCTGGCCATGCTTCGTCGACTATCACAAAATGCGTGCGATCCCGCACATCCCGCCCCCCTAGCACCAACCCCGTCTTAGCGCCCCGCCGGCAGCGAAAAAAGACTAACGTGTTCCGTCCGCCCCCCGCGATCGGACCGATCGTACGGGCTACGAGTGGAGATCGGTATCGGAAAGAGACACCCTCGATACATGCCCATTACATCGAAAGAGAAAGAGAGAGAGAGAGAGAGGAAGAAAGGAAGAGAGAAAGAGAGAGAGAGAGAGAGAAAGAGCTTTGATCAGCCTATATTTATGACCATGTCACAAGTATCTTTTTTTTTTGTTAGATCTTTTTGAACCGTGACAATATTCTTCTTTAAAGCAAGAATTCACCAGCAAGAAGTCAATCTTTATTCCTAAGTGAGATACTGGCGGAAATAAGCAGGGGCGAAATTCGACCTCCCATTCTTTTTTCCCCCAGAATTTCATTTAGGCGCAAGGCAACGTGTATCGTGTATTTCATACAAGATACGAGGATGGTTTGATAAGTTTGAGATGGCCTTACAATCCATTTGGTGACGTGATGCCAGGAAAGTTCCACTCTTCGAACCCCCTCGCCCCTCTCCCTCAGGCCAAATTTCAGCCAGAAGTGACGCGTCACCAAATGGATTGTAACGCCATCTCATATTGCCAAACTTATCAAACCACCCCCGTATTTATGCCAAACTAGTATTTATAACTTACGACGGTTGTATTTGTAATACTATGTATTAGAGTGCTATCTAGACGGAGATAAAACGTTGCGTGCATATTAATTACCTGACATCTCATGAACATCCCGTGCTTGTTAATAATGTATATTACTTATATGATTTATAGTTACGTTGATTGCGACTAATGATTGCGATCAACGATAGTATGATTTTTGACGAATCACGATATTCAGTATAATGCTGCGCCGTAAGTTACACGAGATTGCCGTTTCACTCATCGCTCAAGAGTGCAGTCGAAATTATTTTGACATTTATTTGACAATTCCGCGTAAAGTCCGTTTATTTAAGGAATTAGATACATAAAAGAATAACGTAAAAATATACGTAAGACAGATTAATAAAAGCACATTTTATTTCACGTGCACTTTGATAAAGATTGTCAAGTAAAATTAATAATAAAAAAAGCCAATTTAATTTCGACTCTTTCCGTAAGACTGTTACATATATAGCCTTATCGATACAAACGTATTCATCAGTTTTATCAGCAATCAGGTTTACGTGGATATATCCAGGATCTTCCTAGAATCTTAGTAACCGATTTGTTAAGAAAACGTTAAGTACAAAGAAAAGCAATTTCCTATTCGTTAATACAGATTAAGGCAGCTACCACGATTTAATTCGTTACATTTGTAAGATAGTTTCAAGCAACTCGTACGGCATACAACAAACGTAACTGTCGCCCAAATTAATCTGGTGCATTATCCGCTCTGCACACAGTCCCGAAGATCTCCCAGTAGAATTAAGTTCGGCTATTCTGCGAAGCAAGATTGTTTGGATTTTCGTGTTAGCATCGCGAATTTAACTGTAAGACAAATCAGGTATTGCAGTATTATCGCAAACTTCGCAACAAGTAACTGTGGACTGATTTTTATTAAGAATTTTATTCACACATCGATCATTTTCACCGTTTACACGCTGTTGAAAGAACGAAAAGATTAAATGTTTTCGATGGAACGATTCTCTTTCTGTCTCGTTTAAGGGTTAAAAATTCAAATCATACTAATTATGAATGAAGTTTTTTTTCCAATAACTCTTTTTACAAAATAATTATTACGACTTGTGAAATACAGCCGAGATATACGAAGCGCAACGTGTCAATAAAAGTTTTACAGGATTATTCTTAAGTACCCTTATGCCTTCCTTAAGAACTATATTAGCAACGTTTTTTAAAACGTTAAATTCACGAGAAACGAATCCTCTGATATTTTCGGACGCCTGGGGGCTTAACAAGCTTCTGAATCTCTCTTCAATGGTGTCGTGTGTCTTCTGTTTCCTCTGTCTGGTCTGATTAGGCTTGCTCTACTTAGCTTGCGCTTGTCACGCACGTAGGAAAAAGGCGTCAGGAACTGACGAGAGAGACGAGACATGATATCGTCGCTTTGCAAATATTTGGAAGCATTTTCTATCTCATATTTTCTTTTATTTTGTCTCCTTAAAAGTAGAAATAAAAAAATTATGTTCCACAGATTACGCAAGATATTTTTTTATTGCAATAAGTATCCGTTAAATATTGTAATGATGCAAATGTATGCATTTATATTAATGACAATTGCATTAATTTAATTTTACTTACGAGTAGACAACTTGGAAATTTATTATTTAATATATACGATAATCATTTTTTCACAAGAAAATGAGGGAAGAAGTATCATTCTTTAAAAAACAAATTGTAGATAGATAATTAGATTTTATTAATCGAAAAACTCAAATTATTTTTTGTAAAAGTTGTAGTACAAAAGAGTTACGTATATATAATTCTAAATAATTAGTTTTAAAAGATTAGCATCCGATGTCCACAGCTCGTCACTTCGTGAGCCTTGCCAAGAAGTGCTTCCAAGTCTTTGAAGCAGTCGTTGATGGCGTTGAAATCCTTCTCTCCGACGATCAGCCATGCAGTTTTTCACGGGATGGGTATTAGAATCTAGCTTCTCCGAGAGGGGGAGAGAGAAAACGACGCGCGAGATGGTTGTCGATGGGGGATTTTACGCGCGTTACCATTTTAGCCGTCGAGATTCGGCGTCGGACGGGGGAGAACACGCGCGCGCGCGCCGTTTTTACATTCGCCGTCGTTGCGTCAGCTAACAATGCGTGGTGACGTTGTGTGTTTGTTGTTTTCTTTGTAGAACGTGCCGCGGATGGCGACGACGACGACGCCGACGCCGTTTCTGCCAGCGGCGTCGCCGAGCTCGTCCCGGATGACGATTACGGTCAGTCCGACGCTGCGGCGGACGCCGGCCTCTTGTTTCGCTGTAGAATTTGTTGGAAGGGTTTCAAGCACCCGATGTCGTTGACACTGCACAAGGACTTGCACACGGGCCAGACCAGGTGCCCGATTTGCCAGCGCATCTTCAGTCGAAGTTACGACATGAAGGCACACTTGCTGCGCATCCACAAGCGTCAGCACACGTTCAGCGTGTTCGACGTCCAGTCAAACTTTCGAAAGTGATAACATTTTGAGACTCTCTCCTTCTCCCCCGGGCTTCTTTTCCGGGCTCTTCCACCGGCTCGCTCGCGACGGTTTTTCACGCAAGGTTGATCGTTACGCGGAATAGCTTATTGTCGCGAGAAGATATTTTAACGGCAGATTTCTCGTGGTGTTTATAGCCGAGTATATTTGTTAGCAGATATATATTATAAGAGGCTTAAGTACTTATATAACGAGAGATAAACGACCTAAGGTATAACTAAGCTTCAACAGAGTGCAAATAACGGGGATTTATTCCCCAGATAGTTTCAAGTTTTAGCAGAACGAGCTCTTAATGTTTAAGGTATTTGATATGTTCGCTGTCAAATAAATTTCGCGCCGACGATATTACGTAAAACTAGATTGCAACGTCGTGTAACGTTAGTATTTGAAAATGAAAGAACAAGCAAGATGTATACTCTTTATTGGCATTTGATGAACGAAGCTTGTGCTTAAAGAGAAAAAAAGAAATGAGCTATGTGGTAAGCTAAAAGTTCTTACAACGAATAGAAATTCTCTTAACATGTTGGGCCGAGTGACAGTAGTCCAGTTAAATTGTACGAAAATCTAACTTATTCTAAATTATTCTAAATTATTATATATAACATTCTAAATTATTATACATATAGTATAATGGTACGAAATTCGTATGTCTGTTGTAGAATCTCTAAAAGATTTGGTAATCTACCTGAGTAGATGTCTACCTACTAGATCCTACCTAGATACCTACTATGTAGAAGACGAGCATGATGGACCTTCAAGTCCTGTAACACGGAACATATCACGTCATAAGATTCAAAAAAAGAAGGGACGGGCTAGGCAGGTAAAGAAACCCTGTAAGAGATGTTGCGAGAACATCACGTTGTTTAAAAATCATAAGCCCGTCGAGGTAACAACGTTCTGTAACGAATGCATTGGCAAGCCCCACTTTTGTCTGCGTTGCTTCAACATAGTGCATCATATTAAAACGCCCGATTAAAAAGTTCCTTCAATTCCTCAAATCTCATTGAGCGAATAATATTCTTCTAGTTGCTCCAACGTATTTTTAAGATCGCACTCTTTGTTTCGATACATACATGATTAGAGTTTTATGTTTAGATATAATTTTTTTTTACAAAAAACGCAGATTTTTGTTATGTCCAAGCGTGAATACTTTAATTTTACTCGATGATATGATTACCATGGCAGCGAACATGTTAATATCGAAAGTTAGGATGTTTCAACGAATAAAATTTGTTATTGTAATAAAAAAGGTTCTCATCGATTATACATAAGGAAAGATTTATTTCAGACTGATAAAAAAATAGATAACACAAATATAGGTATATCAGTGAGACATATTTGTATTACCTATTTTTCTATCAGTCTGAAATAGATGCTCTTTATAAAAGATACTCCTCTTATAAAAAAGGAAATATAAAAATAAGCCGAAAATTAATACAGGCCAAGATTTAAAAAAGACTATATAGTGCATAAGTATTGAAACAAATAGAAATTTTAACAGATATTTACATCGCTTAATGTACACTGTTTATTTTTTGCAATAGTCTGAATATTAATTTCTAATAGCAAGAGAGGAAGATTAGATATATTTTATTATTTACAAATAAATAACTAGAATTTTTTATTTTTCTATTTTGACATAAACGCTTAAAAAATCTTGCCAAATTAGTTCTGTATCGATGAAGTGTTTTACATTACTTTTGAAACATTCTTTACGAACGAAAAAAATTTATATTGATTTAAACGACGTGCCATGAAATAGAAGCATAATATTAAGAGTGTTTAAGATTGTATAATAATGCATTATTCTTTTAATATTTAGGGAAGCATTAAAGCTACATATAACACTACAAGACTCTCATGTATGAAAGAATATTTTGTTCTCTGCCAGTATCGATTTTATTTTTGGTTCGTACTCTGTGTCATTGCACATTTAATTCTAAACATAATTATTTCTTAAATTTAATATGTAACTCATATTAAATTTATCTCGCAACAGAGTAATATTAATAGTATATTGATACAGCATATAGTTATGTTTAGTTCTAGATGTGTAATGAAAAGATGGACCATATTTAACCTTTAGAGGACAGGCAGGTTTTTTTTCATGACTTTTCATGATTTTTACTTATAACTTTCATATATGTGTTAAAGTGTTATACTACGAAAAATAACGGTAAATTTCACGTACACACCGTCGGTGTACAACGTACACAGAGGCATATCGCACTCACGACACAAACTTTGGTCTTCGACGAATACCTTTTTTTGATATATACCAGATACTACGCATTGGCCATTCACACTTGTTTGCCTTAGATTTTCAGAACCACAGAACTCAGCGACTCAAAAAACCCTTATATATGATATTTTAACGCATAAATAGTGTGAAGCCTAAAAATAGACTTTTCGTCCTCTAAAGGTTAATACAATGTTACAAAACAATTAGAGAAAAACGTCATTTTCGGTCAGGACTGACTGCTGGAAGCCTGATATTATTCGCGTGAATTTTGTGTACAATTCTTTGCCTTATAGCAAATCACGCGTTTCTTACGGTTTTGAAACGCAGTTTCAACTAAAGCTAGCATAGCATAATAGTCACATAATTAATTTAATGACATTAACACAAATGTTTGGAATATTAGAAATATACCTATTACACGGAGAGAATTTTCTCTTAAAATTTACCCTGAAATCATGATAGTTGTGGGACAACATGTACCACCAAGAATTTTATGTGAGCTATTCTGATTAATATCCACCATAATAAGAAATATTAATATCTATTTCATTAAAATATAAAATATATTTGATTAATTTTACTAAAATATATCTAGGAAATTTCAATAATTTTTCAAAATTTACCAATCTGCATGGTAATTTTTATCACGTTGTTTGTAAAATGTCTTTTGTATATTTTAAAAATTCCTTGGTTGCCAAGTTGTCCCAAGTTTGTAGTGAATTTAAGGGTAAAATATAACAAAAAATTCTCTCCGTGTAGAGATATCCTGTTTCACTTATTATTATTTTTATATACGTCGCCGTTAAAGACCTTCCTATTATTAACCGGTTGTTGCGATAAATATCACATGCCTCATGATCGAATTAGTTTAGACACCCACACGGAATGTGGGGAAATCCAGGTTCAAATCCTGGCTATGGTGTAATTTTTCGCAATATATCCTATATATTTCGTATTCTGTTCCATATTCCGGACATCTTCTATACTGTATATCTCTAATATTCTAAAGTTCTGACTGAGAATGACGTTTTTCTCTAATTGATTGTATATCATAGCGGTCCTATTTAATTTATTATTAATGTTACAAAATCTTCATGACTCAGAGGCATGAACTTCGGGTATTTTACGTTAGAACAGCTTGGAGTGGATATATGTTGTGTATATATGTTCGCCGGAATGTTGCTGTGTCATATATTATTATCTCACGTGTGTCTATAATGATCTTGCGTCGCGCGTTTCGCAGTTTTTTGTACGTTTCAGTAACAATACTTATATATGTTTAATAAATAATGTGTACACGATTTTGTATATTATCGGGAGTGAGCACTTCCGATGCCATCGAGTAATGCTACGAGTTTCTAATAAAAGGATTGTAAAAAAGAAACTGTACTTCTTGGGCCAACAACTAGCAAGACTATGCGCAATTTAATACATTAATTGGCTAATTGGAATAATAGCGCGCAGCGAGCGACGAATTAGGAATAAAAATAAATTAACGATAAGACTTCTGGTTGTTTAAGATGACGCTGGTTTTGTCGTTAGAATTTCATGAAGTTACAATTTCGGCGAAGAGTTGGTTTCTCTTCGTTAATGTACAGGAGATAGAACTTCGCATGTCTCGGTATCCGCAAGCTTTTTGACATTTTTCGGCACACTCCCAAAGAATTCTCCTTTTCGTTTCTGGCTGGAGGCTTCATTGAATATGCTTATGGGGACTGTACCTACTTACATTGGTTACGAGCTCTTAACACAGAATCCCGACAATTGTATCAATGTACGGTACACATACTCGACACGGAATGCGTTGGCGAGTACGACGTATGAAGGGCCGACCCGTCGATTAAAATTAACACAATAATAATTAGGAATATAAATTGCACATTAATGATTTCCTATTACTTATTAGAAATTATCGTTTGGTCAAAACACATACATATACACACATACACACATGCACACTTGTATGACAAATTATTAATTATAGCGGATCTTTATATGAAATACTTACATATTTTTAGAAAGATCAGTATCGAGTGAATGTATTTTATTATTAATTATTAAAATATGACAAATTAATTTGCTACAAAATATTGTTACACTCGAAGGTCCTTCTTGTAATATCGATTTTCTCAAGTTTACTTTGAGAATGCAGCTGTATTCCATAATTTATTTTGTGATAAATGTAGTGTATTTTTTACACGTTACATAAACTTTCAAATTTTCACGATGGGTCGTCCCCTCTCATTTTTTCAAATGTATTCCTGACGGCCTGAGACCAAACCTTCACTCATCTTATAAAAAAATGAAGCACGATTTAGTGCGATGCAGCGTAATTAAGTAACAATTAATCATTTAAATTCAACGTTTATATTTAGCCGTGCATTAATACCGCTTATATTATTTATATAAGCACACATCCCGTATACAATGTAAATGTTTCATTCAATGGTCTTTAGAATTTTGCTTTTTTGGGATTTTGCAATCTTTTAGTTTTTTATATACCTAGAAAAAATTCTCGAAGACCTTAACATCTCTCTTTTAGTTTCTTAGAGTTCTAAATATTAGTATCTTTTGATTTATTGCAATTACTTACTTTCGTTATCTCTTAAACGATATTTTAAACCGCTATACAAAACTTTATCAATGATTTCTCATTTTTGTTGTATTTTTAAAGCTAAATTAATTTAGTTCATATTATTATTCTCAGTCTTTAACGTTCTAATATTTTGAATCATGCATATCAGAGTCTCGACTTAGAGAAAATCTATCGGTATATCGATGTGTGCTTATCGGATATGTCTCATTGTCGTATTTTCTTCGAGAAAGAAACAACAACAATCAACACACCGAAACAACCGAAACCGCGAAACTGATGAGGCACAGAAAAAAAAAAGACAAGAAAAAAGACCAGAGAAAAAGCATCTCTTCGCGCACGACGAAATTATTACAATAAAAAGTATGAGACCGTGTGTGTATTGGAAACACTTTGGATTGTGTGCGCAGAATCAGAGCACAATTACGGGAAGCATCAACCGCAACCGCAACAACAACAACTACTACTACCACCACCTGTGCCACCTGTGCAGCAAATGAGCCTCGTTCTCGACGGGGTCAGGCGCAGATCTAAGCTGCACTACGTGGTGGAAAGCGGTCGTTGGGTGTGCGACGTCTGCGGCCGAACCTACAATCGTGGCGATTCCTTAGCTCATCATCGCAGTATACACAGGGGCGACACGGTCTGCCCGATCTGTCAGACCGTCTTCACGCGAAAGTACACCATGCGCTGCCACATGGTGAACGTGCACGGAGTCAAGTAATAGATAACGTATAACATACGAACGGCCGCGGATGTTGCGGGTACGGGAGGGGGGGGGGGGGGGCGCGCGATAGAGAAACTCGAGGAATGAAAGCGCGGACAGAATTCGGGCAGGATACCTTGGCGTCGTTCTAATTTTTAACGTCATTCGCGAAAAATTGGAGCGCCCAAAAAGGATTTTTTAGGATGCATCCTCTGCAAGGCGATAGATCCCATATAGATGTACTTATATCGTGCACGAGTGTATGATCGACGCCAGTAGACGTAGCATACGTTAATTTTCGACCTTGACGAAACACGACTAGTCTTTCGCGAATAGTAGCCGATTACGTAGACGTAGACAGTCTGGACACGACAGGGATTTGAGATTTTTGAATAATTGGAAATGTACAAGAAGATCTTGAGACTCTCGACATCTGAAATTCGCAAATTTTAGGATCTTGATTGTAAAAGCTTCTGGGTATTTAAGATCTAGCTTGAACGGATTTTATTGCATATTTGTTTAAATAGCAGTTTGGAATCATTTCAATAAGTTGAGCGTGATGAAATTAAGTCTTTTGAGTTTTTATTTGAGTCTTATAAAGTTTCTTCGAAAAGCGTAACGAAATTATCCTTAATCCAAATTCATATTGCCCTTAGGAATCAAACATTTCGATTGGTATACATTAAAATTTTATATATAATTTTATGTTTATATATATAATACCTTATATATATTTACATAATTTATTTTTATGCATTTATATATAAATATTATATATATACATTAAAATTATATATAAATCATATTTAATTTCATATATTTATTATAAATGTATATTTGTAAAAAAAAACAAATGTTCTGTCAGTGGCCACATAGTACTCGACGTGTTAAAAGTCTATATTTCATCGTAACGGCAGCACCAGCAATAAAAAAATTAAAATATACACTTAAATGTACGAAAGGATTATTTTCTCCTACAAGTCGATTGTACGCAAATCTTTTTCCACGTGAGTTATTTACTTTTTTTGATGCGTTTCGACGAATGCGTCCACGTATAATATTATTAATTCCGTACGTAACGTTCAATGACTTATAATAGCCTATTGTTTTGTACGTAATTAAATAATTAGCTGCTTTAATGCATATATCTGAAGTGATTTAGGATCTTGTTATTACTTTTACTAATTAAGGCACAAGATTACAATTTTATTTTCTTCGTGGATACAAAAGTCTTTTCATTTTCATGTTCATTTTCTTGTTCCTTTAATAATCGACATTCGATATAAATCGATCGCTTCCTGCAGGATTGTATCCATACACGCGGGAAGAATTCGAGACATGTGTATGTACATATGCATGTATAATAAATAATAAGTATAAAGATAGGATATATATATATATATATATATAAAAACGGCGAACGAAGTTTACGACGTACGGTACTTAAGTATGACAGGAGTTATACTCTACGCAACTAGACTGATCTTATTAAGTGTTATCGAGCGATCTCGATTTAACTGCACAAAGGGGGTTATCATGTTACTACACCACTACTTGGCGAAATCAGAACATCGCGAATATCCGTCGCGAATAAAACGCAAGTCAGCAGCAATGTCTTGTCCGAAGCTTCGTTAGTCCGTCAAACGTGCATAATTTATCTAGGGCGGCAGCTTCCTCCAAGCGGCACGAAATCCATCCGTCTCGTCCTTCCTTCAATATATTCATGTACACTTACGAGACGATTATATCCGCATTGGCATCATATACATATTTATATATATACTGAATATAAAACTGTTATTTATGTGGATGTCACGTTTTCCGTCTCAGCGCAAAACTTAGACAATCGTCGATCGCAGACGGATCGACCGATCTCATCGTTGCGTAATCTAATTGATGTAATTAGTTTATATCGGTGAAGAAATTGCGAAAACATCGATACAGAATAGACTCTCGGTGTACAGAATTGAATATCGATGATTACTCTTTCGGCAATCTACAAAATCATGTGACACACTCTTCTCAAATTATACGCAGTAGTAATCAATGACGTAAAGTTACACAGCGTATTAAACTTGAGGAGAAAATTATTCATTTTGTCATTTTTTATTACTCTTTATTTTATTGTTCTATATAGCTTCTAACGTAAAGTACTGTAATATAATTCGCAGAGATATAATGAAATTTGATTATTCTAGCGAAAATTGACGCCGGATGAATAATTTTTGTTTTTAATAGCATTTAATACAAAGAAATTTCGGAAACGTCAAAGTAGATAGGTAGCCTCTAAGCCGGGAATTTATTTAAGTTTATCTTTCTAAGAGAATTATTTACGACGTCTTTAAAATAGAATTTCACTAGTTTACGATGCGATCATTTCCGCTGTAACCGATACAACGCATTATGTGTAATTTATGACACGGTAGAATATACAAAAGATCGCCGGACTTATACATTTTTTTGTACTTCGCGTTCTAAAAATAAAAGCCATTATATCAAAACCGTACGCGTGCCGCGGAGTTATTTTCTCACTGCATGGAACGATCGAACATTTTCCGGGATTATTTTCCGAAAATCTTCGATCAGCGACACAAACGCAATAAGATTTCGATATAACGAATGAATACGATAGAACGTAATAGCGATAAATTTTAATTTAGATAAGATTAAGAATTTAATTTAACTCGAATATACGGACAAATATTTTAAATAAATTGATAATTATAAATTACGAGTCACGCGACGTTTCATTAAATAGAAGAAAAAAAGGTTTTAAAAGGATTTTATTTCATATCTGAGATGACCGAATCTTATGTTATCATAATTCGGACGTGGAATTCGTTATAACGAAATTTTGCAGCATTTCTAGCGGCAGAAATGTCTCTCATCACAGAACGTACTGAAGATACTTTCATATGGTGATTTCCTCCTGCGTTAGAAATTTCACGAACACGAATCTTTCTTTAGACGACGCGAATGTCATAATTCACGAAATCGTCGACTCCTCGCGCATGACACGTCGCTCCACGTGTGCTAAAGTACAAGCACACGAGCAACGCCCGATTAATAGCGAAATTCCAAAGGAATACATGATTGTCGGTCCACTACACTAAACAACATGCGATTGGCAGTATGTATCTCGTGTCACTTGAACCTTGAGCCTTGATTACTCGGCTTTCAATCACGACTCACGAACTTGGTCCCGCCCACGTTGTGCATGTTGAAACATTTTATACGTGTTATTCGTTCCTGTTTCCGTTTTTCTTTTCGCTGTTGTTCATATTTATGCCGTTGTATATTTATAGTTCACAGTAGCATGATGACCGCTCCGAGAGTATTACAATTACTGCCATTCTGTGTGTCGCCGTTCTCGTGATCACTGTCTCTCTTTCTCTCTCTTTCTCTCTCTCTCACACTCTCTTTTTCTCTTCCTCCTATTTGTAAGTCTCACCGTGTGCGTTGCCTTTTTTCTTTCTTTTTTTCTTTTTGTTATTGCTACTGCTGTTGTTCTCAGATCCGAGTGAACGAGTGGAAAAGTAGGTAGAGAAACGAGAGTGAGACGAGATTCTTCCGAGTGTACGAGTAGCTTGCTACTGATATGCGATTTTTCTCGATGTTCCTTCTATTCTCTTCTCAACGTCAAAAGGCACCTCTGTACTCGCAGCGTCGCGTGCCGTGATCCACGACGAGGCATTTGTCCTGATTCGTTTATTATATACAATGGGTCTGTTTTCTATTGCCTAGTTAACTGACTGCACTAGTTCAGAGTTTATCTTCTTCCTTCCCATGTGGAGATAAAAAAGGTAAACTCTGAACTAGTGCAACCAGTTCGGCAATAGAAAACAGACCCCATATATACATGAAACAATAGAACTGATAGGTTTAAAGCAAAGAAAAAGAATTTTTATCTGGCAAAGTGTCGAGATGTTTTTTTCTATTTTAATCTGTTTTAATTGAACATACAGGTAAATATATGTACAACGTACATTTTCGCATACAAAAATAATTTTTATTTAATATTTATATTAATATACGTATATTTAATGTTTTAATGTAGAGGAAAAAATATTATTTTCATAATAAAAATATAAAATATTCTAAAATTGTGTCACGTCGTCGATCGCGAGGTATCTCTCGCGTCTCGAGTACTCGGGTACGGGTGACGAGCGATCGGGGAGGGGGGGGGGAGGGGGGGTAAGCGCGTTTCCCGAACACGGAAATCCGGAAGTAGGGCAAATCCGCGAGAGAGCGAAAGCCGCGTAACCGGTGCGTGTGTGTATGTGTGTACGCGCGCGCGCGCGCGCGCGCGCGACCACGACGTAGCATGAACGTTTGTGTCTGATTTAGATTCACACACGGTGGTCATCGAACAGCCGTCGCACTCGTGCAAACTCTGCGGTAAATCGTTTTGGAATCGGGACTCGATGTATAAACACATGAATATGCACAAGGGCACGACCCAGTGCCCGGTGTGCCACAAAGTGCTCAGCCGCACCACGCACATGAAGCGTCACCTGAAGAACCGTCACGGCTGGCACAGCGGGGTCGGGACGACCGCAGCGGCCGCCGCCGCTGCCGCCG
Source organism: Temnothorax nylanderi (assembly GCF_030848795.1). Lineage (NCBI taxonomy): Eukaryota > Metazoa > Arthropoda > Insecta > Hymenoptera > Formicidae > Temnothorax > Temnothorax nylanderi. The sequence goes on along the minus strand of NW_027249098.1, from coordinate 310,128 downwards.
CCGCCGCCGCCGCTACCAGGGTGGCCGCCCCGGCCGGCGGCGTCGAGACGCCGGCGCCGATCTCCGTGTCGTCGACCGCCCCCCAGACGATCGCCCAGCAGAACGCCAGCAGTCCGGCGAGCATCGACGCGAACGCGACCTACACGACAATACGCATTAGGGAGAGCAGCGTGGAAAGAATCACCTCTAGTCCTATTCCTTAGTGCGAAGACTAATGCGAAGACCTCACCAAAGAAAGAATCCCGTCGACGCAAGGGAGGATAGACCCGTGATCCTTCGCTATTCGAATATCTGAGTCTTTAGCTGCGGTCCACTTGATGCTACAAATGCTTCGAAGCATTCCTCTTCTCCTTTCTTTCAATAAAGAAAGAAGGAGAAGAAGAACGCTTCAAAGCATTTGTAGCGTCAAGTGGACCACAGCCTTTTACCGTCGGGCGCGATCGGGTACGATTCTTAGAACGTGCCGCGTTTTCGCGCTAAATGTCCCGGTTCGGTTCCCTCGGTTGTGATCGTCAGCGTTCTCTCGAAAGCCGCTCGGTAATTCGCTGGGTTCGAAAATGAACGACAGATATTTATTTAATCTAAAAATATTAAGGTTGCTTAACGTTATAAAGTGATAAGATCAAAGTAACAGTAGATTAGACAGTTTTAAAGAGAAATAAAAATATTAAAATTGTTTTATTTAACAATTAAAAGTAATCTTTATTTATTGAAATATGAGAAAGTATCGTAATGCTTTTATCTGCACTTTCTGATTTTTATTAAATCAAGTTCCATGTCGCTTAATATTGTTTAACAACGCGCTTTAGTAGCCACGGCCGCAGCTAGTCAGACCGCCGCAGTGAAATAAACACGATTGGATGAAACAGCTTAAAAAGGGCAGGCGTACAGTCCGCCGCAGTGGAACGTTCGCGATTAGGTCAGGCAAGTGTAAAAGGAGAAGCTGCGGTCAGCCATAATGGAATCGTCGCGACTTGATTGCACGAAACGAAAGCGAATTGTAAGCCGAATTTTAATAAGAATTTAATAAGCATAAGTGCAATTTATACGCGTCGGATCAGTATTGTGCGAAAGAACCGATTTTTCGTGCAGCAGTTTGCTAGGGATAGCCAAAGATTTCATTTCCGTTTCTGGAGCAACGAATTCGGTCACTGTCGATAATTATCGATGCTAATCGTAATTGTCATGAGATTGAATATAAAACGGCGAGCGTGACGATCATTACACGAATTTTTAACGAATATGGCACGCGCGAACTCGGCTTGCGTGCCATATTTTTCGCGTTCCTCGAGTTTAACTGTTCCGCGGTGCGATCGATATTTGTTTTTTAATCGAAGAAGGGGACACGTGCAAGGACCGTAGCAATTATTATTTGCCGTTGAGCGTCGGGCCTATCCTGCTCTAGTCGTCGACGAGGAATTTATGTTATGCCTGTCTTGAACTTCACAACCTAGTCATTCGTACACATACATATATATGTATATATATGTATCTATATGTGTATAATGCACATAAGAAGGAACACGAAACATTTATACACGCATACATACACACATACACACATATAGGCCATGTGCGTACACATTTTTTGTAACCAAAGACACGAAGGGAGAACAGAAACGATTTATTTTATCTAGTCAAATTCGAAAGTTCAGTACTTAATAGCATAAGGAGGAATGTGCATTTTTTTTTCGTGCGATCGATGCGATTCAGCGATGTGGATTTGCTACCTTTGGATCGTCAATTCGATTTTCACCGAGGACTGGTGATCCACGCGATCGTGGTAAAATTGCTGAAACAGTGCTAAAGTATAATCTATTACTTCAGATTTTGTTACAAGAACTGAATCAACAAATTTAATTGAGAAAGCAGAAGCAAATTACTTCTATAGATTCGCTGACATTACAATTTCGTAATTATTATTACTTGTAAATTATTAATTTATTGTATATTATTATATCTTTTTAATTGACATACATTAATGTCAAGCAACAGCAACAATATACACATTTGCAGGTGCATTTTTACCATGATCGAAGAGCAACGCTTCAAGATAACATTCGATTAGCTGCCCCGTGTGCCATTACTTTAATAAGTTAAACGTGTCAATGTGTCGAATTTCGTGTTTCACGACGTCTCGACGACCGGCTGAATTTTTCGCCGTCAGTCGACGCGCCATAACGTTTCCTCGGGTTCTGTTATCGGTCCCAGACCGCGAATCTATGTTCATGATATTACGCATACTCACATGCACTATAGTATGTAAGGTCTCGGAGACTTGCCAAATATCTAATATATCTAATATGTACACGGTACATCCTGATTTTTTTAATTTTAGTTTCGCAGATGTAAAGTTAGTGTCTCGTACTATATTATATTTCGTTTGTTTATTTTGTTGTCGTTATTGTTTGTTTCTATTTTTTCTTATCAGCTCCGATTTCGCGATGGCATTATATGCAACGAACGGTGCAATGTGCTCATTTCATTTTGCCATTAGAGAGTCTCGGAGGCTCATCGATAGTCACGCCTGTGTATTTTCGCAATTTTTTAATTAATAAATCGATATTCTCGATATTTTCTATAATGATAGCTTTAAATTGTTATTTATTTATGCATTACTTTACTGTCCATAAGTTAAACAAATTGACTACCTAAGATTATTCGAAAAAAGCTATATATATAGCTATTTATATACAAGAGATATAGAAGATATATTCACAGCTTTAGAGAGATCTATTATTAAAATTATATTTAAATTAATAATATTAAATATATATAATATTATATATTGTATATAATATTACATATATATTAAAATATAATATAAGTATATATAACAATAATATTATATCTAATAAATTATATTTAAATTAATAATATATATCTAATATAAATTATTTTTATGAATTTGTGGACAGTATTGTATGTATAGGTGCAAATTATAATTTTACTTTTTACGTTAGAGGAGAGATCGAACGCGCAGTGCTCATTTTCGATCGCGAAGTGACTATCGATAAGTGACAAGAGATTCTTCCGTAGAGAGGCTATTTTTCGTTTTAGAATGGTGGTTATATCCATCCACACTATGATTTCCGTTTTCGAGAACAATATTTATCGATGACCAAAGGTCATCAGAATCTCTGAACGCGAAGTGGGAATGTACAAATTGACGCTAGTTTACAAATGGGGATGCAACTTAGTGCAATTATATCTAGTTCAAATGCTTATGGATTAGTTTTCTTCGTCTTTTTCACTTGCCTTGGTGCAATGTGACGAACGAGATGGATTTCGTGTTTCGCAATTGTCTAAGTTGGTTTAGGAAAACCTTTCGAATTATGCAGAATATTTTTAGATGCACTGAGTCGTTTTTCAGATTCCACGATGAATTTAAGATCGGATTTTCTTTAAGAAACATAGCATCGGAAAATTGTCTGTCGCAATCTTTTTATGTTTTTAATATCTGAAAGTTTTTATACTAATTAATTTCTAACAAATAGAGAAAATTAAGAAAAGGAGATTACGTGGAGTTTAAAGGAAATTAATTTTTATTGCGAATAATCTGCCTTAATATGTAATCTTATAAATTTATAAATCGGCTTTTTCGTCATTGATTGCGTAATTTTGATGTACGTTTTACAATAATCCGAACGGTGCGCCATGTACGCCACGAACAACGGTTCGGGTGCTGTTAATTTATGTAAACGTTATATTTTATGTTTTTATGTAAAATTTTTTTTTTATTTAAGTAATAAGTTGCCCCGCGCGGTGTCACTTGTTTTAAATCCATTCGAGAAGCTATATATGATTTATGTATACATGTATACATAATACATATATGTATATAACTATCCGCGTTTTATTTATACACTTATATACGCATACATATGACATAATCGCGCGCGCGTACATGTCAATCACTCGAGCGACCGGTCGTGTACGCGCGCGTACACGCAAGCACGAAATATTATTTTGTTATATATATATATATATACGGATGAGAAAGCGAATGTGCACATTCCTCGGAGAGCCACGAATGCGAAATAAGTACAACACACCGCCAATTAATATTGCCCTAGACGAATTGATATTTCCTTAGTTGATTATTTATAAAAGAAAGAGATGAGACATATATATGTATACATAAAGTATAAAAAAATATATATATATAATATATCATTACGTAATCCTATGTTTGGCTTATGCAGGCTAAATAATGTAAGTGGACATATGTGTGAATAAAGTTGGAAAAACTATCAACTCACATAAGCGAGACTCTCCTCTTTCCTTCTCGAGAAACGTCCGGCTTGCGACGTAACACGGTTGCGCGACGTTCGTTTCACCGCTTGAGAATTATCCTCTCGATTTAATTAGTTGATTTATTTCCCGAGCACACAAATTGCACGGACAATTGCGCGCGAGATATAAGTGACGATGACTGGAATGGACCGCTTTGCGCTTTCGTTCACGCAGCACACACGTGTCGAACGTGACACACGGTTGGCTAGACGACAAGCTGCGCCAGCACTGCACCCAAGACACCCTCTAATTTCCACCTAATCCGCTACAGCTGTGAATCTGAAGCGAGTTTAACTTACTTACACGTTGCTAACTTGTGTCGGCGGCGCTTCAGCCAGCAACGCATCGGCACATCGATCATGCCGATTGCTCACCGGCATGTGGAATATATATAATTATAATCGTATTTATTACAGTATGTCTGCGATGTATTATAACAATGTTAATTGTTAATATGTCTTAGGCGGTGTTGGTGTATTTGTGACGTATATGTTTCAAGCAAGGTTGGGCAGAAAGTAATCTGATTATGAGTCATACGTAACTAATCATTAATCGAATTAATGATTAGTTATTATGATAATTAAAGTGAAGTAATCATTATTAATGAAGTAAGTGCAGTCAATTCTACTATAATATAATCAAAAATTTTGAGATTAATCGTGTCACGTAAAAGTATTGTACAACTCTCCATACAATTCATATATCATTTATAAAAGAACATTTATATTCATCTAATTTTAAAAAGGGACAGTTTTTTCGAATTATATATATATCTTATCAATATTGATTACTTTAATCGTGATTACGTCATCAATTATCTGTGATAATAATCGCGAAAATAATTGGTTGTTTGCCCAAAACTGCTCTCAAGGATCGGAACCGAATGAGAGAAGTTGACGGGAAAGAGGATATTGTGCATGACAGTCTAACTGTTGTACTGATGTGTAACGTGATTGAATCCGACGCACGGGATTCGATCGGCAGTGGGCTCGATTAACTAAGCTCGGTGAGAGCGGATCGAAGGGAGTAATTTACACACACAAATACACACTTCGAGGAGGATCATCAGTCGATCGCGCGCTCTTCGGGGGCGTCCTACCCGGCGCCTGCTAACACATCGGCCAATACAGTGCACGTTGACCCCACACGTATATGGACCAAATGACTATTCAAACGCGCGTTCCTCGACACACTGGAGCGACCGATCGCGCGATTTTAACCCTTTACCTGCGAGAGCTATTTCACCCGATCCCCCACGAGGCCAGCAAACTGGGAAGAGTAAAATACGTTTACGTGGCTCTATTTAACGATTGAAGTATCGAAATATATTTGAAAATATTTAATCACTCTTATGTGATCATTGACAGAAAACTTCTCCCCCTTGTAGTAAAAAATTGGATGATAATTTCGTTATTTGAAAAACAGTCAAATTCTAGAAAAACTATTCGACGTTATGATTGGATTCCGCGATAGTGGTGGCTTATCAGAGAGAGAGAGAGAGAAAGAGAGAGAAGTACTATCTAGAGTCGCGAGATAAAGGGTTAAAGTTCACGCCCGAGGTCTCTACACGTTGTCATCCGAGTCTCACCAGTAATCGACTGACGATCCCCTCGCAATGGATGGCCTGTGTTAACGTGTCACCACCGTGTCCCCTCTTTCTCCTCCCCCGAATCGCCCACCGCTGTCCCCTTCCCGCCCTTTCCTCCGCCTGTGATCTCCCCAACTGACTGTTGATCCCGTTGATAATTGATGATGAGGAACCGGCGGGTCACGTGGCTGTGTTAATGTGTTGCAGGGGGGGTGGGACGCAATCGGAAGCACGTTGGCGATACAACTGGTCAGGTGGTGATGCAGGGCCCGGGACGTTTTCCGTGCCGACTCTGCGGAAACGTTTACAGGCACCTTGCCTCGCTGACCCAGCACCTCGAAGTGCATCGCAACCAGACTACCTGCATCGTCTGCCACACCACTCTCAGTCGTAGAACCGACCTGCGGCGTCACATGCGCCTGAAACACCAAATACCCTGGCAAAAAACGATCCACAGGCAGCGCAGCCCGAAAAGCGAATTGGACTCGTAGATCACACGCACGCCGCACCCTCTCTCTATCTCTCCTTCTCTCTGAGATAATAGACATCGATCGTCCTGGCGATTCGCTAATTATTATTGAACGTGCCCAGAGCGGCATCGCTTCTTGCTCCGCTCCCAGCCGCGGATACCTCGTGCGTTTGCCGATGCGAGAGCTCGCTCTCTATGCCGATCGTGGCGTCCGTCACCTTAACACTACGTTTCTCGAATCTCATCGCGATCGTAGTCTTGATTGATTCAAATTTAGACAGGAAGGATAGGTACCAGCGTCATAACTTGAAGTTAAAAATATTAATTTTCTTATAAATAGGGAAAGAAAAGATGCCTATATATTTTTTATTATAAACTGATGTATTTAGCTGCACTGCGAGGAAATTATGGGTAGTGTTAAGACGACGATCGTCCACATCCACAATTATTTAGAGACGTATCTCTTTGGAGAACGAGGCTCTCGCAGATAAAAACTTACGCGCCTCTTTTTGCTTGCTAATTTCTTCTCGCGATGCATGCGAGCGAGTATCGTTGAACCTTGGAGGTTCAACGCTCTCTTTGAAGATATATTAACTGATACGTTAATTTTATTTTTTATTGATTGATACAACTGTTATTGCTAAACAGCGTTTATTTCTCAAGAAAAGGAAGTTTACGGTCGAACGCGACGTGATAAATACAATGCGGGATATTGATCTCGCATCCTCTTCCTCTCGAAAGATAAAGTATTTTAAAGCCGAATTTTTTTTTATAATTTTTACATTGTTTAAGCGGCACTCGATTGTTGTTACGAGAGCAAGCTGAGTTCGATGAGTGGCAATGCGCTTTGTCTGAACGTGTACATCTTTAATTTAGTCTAAATGCAACGGATTTCTACAACGGAGTACTAAATATTTATATAGCCGTGCAAAAACTCTGCATCTTCGTTGACGCATTTAAACACGCTGAGAGCCGTAGAATCGTCGGCGCTTCGCGCATTCGTTATATCTTAACGAGTATTAAAAAAAAAAAAAAAAACGGCGGGTGAATGAAACGAGGGCGAGTCGGATCAAAATTAAAAATTCATGTCCTGGGAAAGGTATATACCTTGAATGAAACATAAAAGTAAATACTTTCGAGCGATATACATTAGCGAATAATTCGGCGAGCGAGTTTCTTGAATTTAAGCGATTTAATTTATAATTTGCCGATCCTGTTCATCCGCCGTCAAATATATGGAGCGTATCGGGCGTGTAGACAGCGATACTTTGGTGAGATATCCAAATATTTATGGAGCCTTTCCCTCGTGGGACGTCGCTCTAAGGTTTTGCTGTATATCTTAGATACGCTCCGTACGTGCCACGACTTACTGAAAAGGTAGCGGATAGTTGCGCTTTTCGATATTTGATTTTTTTTGCGAGAGGCGATCGCGAGACGCTCCGCGTCTCCCTCCGCCTCGGTAAATTATCCGCACGCGGGGCCGAACGGCCCCGACTTAGATGCGTTTTCCGCGCGAAAAATTGATGTGTCTAGCTTCGCTGTACGCGCGTATTTATCTTCGCTAAGTGTGCAGATTGGCGATTGTGTTTAACATTAGCGGACTTGCGCGATTTCGCGCCTTAGGCGCGTTAAGAGGCGAGAATTAAGTGATACGTGTTGTAAGGATCTGAGTATCGTATACGTCGCAGATGAACGGAGGCGGCTCTATCGGACGACAAGGACCTAAAAAGAAGATCTTATACGTGAAAGAAGAATTAAGTATACAATTAAGTACATTAAGACGCGCGGAAAATCCTCGCACGCGCGATAGGTCCTGGTAAAGGATTTACCGAACGTTCTTTTACGAGGATTTTTTTTACTACGAGAGAAGCCCGCGCGAAAGAGTCTTTTTTCGGAAAGGATTCATGTCCGTGAAGTCCTCGAGGATCCCGCCGGTATTTTCATGTAAAGCCCGTAGTTAGAGTCGCCTCCGAATTAACAAGAATCAGCGGTCTTGAAGGATTCTAGTCATTATTATACGGGACATTAGATTATCGAGATCTCTATCGCTCGTACACACAGGTATCTATAACGGATCGAAGTTATTTTTTTATACTCCTCGACGCACCCGGGGGCTCTCTCTTCGCGGCCGTTACATCTTCACAGGACATCGCTCCGCAACGTCGTAATCCTCTCTCTATCTTTCTCTTTCTCTAGCTCTATCTCTCTCTTTCTCTCTGCAGCCACAACCCCCGACACGTTACACGGACTCTGTTTACACGTTTACGTACACCACGTGCCGAAGTTTCTTTGCGAACGATTCTTGGGCTCGGTGTACACGTAAAAAAGCTCGTTTTCTTTATTGGACCTCTGATACTACTCCACGATCTTTCCCGAATGATTTTATTATCTCTAATTTTGCGATCGTGCACAAGACTGCCTTCTGCAAAATTGAAAAAGAATTTAAAACAAGATTTTAACGTGACAGCCTTATACGTCAAGTGTAGCTCTTGATAAGGAAGCTTTTGTGAATGTACATCGAGCCTCAGCTTCAGCTGTTGAGACAGCGCATAGACAGTGCCTTATACACAAATACCTGGTTTTACATTTTACGCATTGACTTCTCCAGATGTTTACCATAGACAAGATTATATCTAGCGGTGCGAAGCATCCAGAAAGTAGCCGTTAATTCTGTTACCGGCCTCGTGTAAACATTGTCTTTGTATTTAAAAAAAAAAGCGCGAAAACAGCGTTTCTCATAACTCCGCGAAAAATCCCGTACACGTTTGTGTCTCTCAAGAAGGAAGGAATCAAGTTTTTGAGAATGTGGGTCAAAAATTTATATTTACTAGACTCGCTGACCTGTGTTATAATTTAATTATAGTTTAAGCTTTAGAATCTCGTTTACTTTTGTTTTTTATTATTTCTTTACTTATTATCGATACTCTCGGAAAAAATCATATTATAATTCATACTTCAGTGTAAGGATATTTGAGAGCAAATTTCGAGCAATCAATTTAAATCTTAAGTATAGAGATGCGATCTTACCGAAAAGAACTGCATATATTATTTCAAAGATCGCGAGCAAAATATTGTTTATTTTTGTTTTTACCTTTATTTTGTTTTTATCTTTTATTTATTTGTGCGTCGTATTATCGTCGCATTATTTCCAGCCAGTATCTTATCTGCTCGTGCGATGCCATATAATAATCTCTAATCTATAAAAGATTAATTATAATCGTTTAATATTTAACATTCTCGGGGAAACGCTGATTTCGACCGTTCTGCGAAATGCGTCAATATATATCCAAAGACAGATCTGAATATAAGACGTCACCGTTACCGTTGTTGTTGTTATTAAATAAATGATCTACATACATCGGGAGCGACATCGCAAGCGGGGATACCTTATTTTAGCGAGCGCATTCAAGAGTATTATGCAACAAAAGTAGTACAATAACAGAATACAACGCGCGCGTGCGTGCGTGCGTCTGCATTTCGTTTCGTTTTTCGAGAGTGACATTGCACTTGTGCACCTAACTATTTACTCGTAGGTATAAGTGATCGTAATCATAGTTGTTGATCGTAGCACGAAAATCCGCGTCTAGAAACGGATTTGCCTCATTTTAACTCATTAATTGCCGTTTAGAGAATCGCACTGCGGGATGCAGTTAACTACATTTTTAACGCCCTGAACCAAACGCCATATAAAACGACGTGATAATGATTGGCACTTAATGGGTTAATACAAAAAGCTACGTATGTGAAAAACATATAAGTATCTATAAGGCCGTACGTGACTATCGCGGAAACTGTATCAGGGATCCTCAAATTCGAAATTAACTGAATTTATATATTCAGAGAGAGAAATATCGTTTAGAACATTTTTATATAACTAATTTATCTATTTTCTATTATTTTCTTGCGTTAAAAATTATTCTGTTAATTTTGATCTATGCCTTTTTTACGGAAGTCAGCATATACAAAAATATTTTTTTATATATATGTGTGTGTGTGCAGATGCTTTAATTTTTTAATACTCTTGGTAAGATAGCATTCTTTTTATAACAATAAGAGAAATATTGGAGAATATAAAAGAAAAATTAAAGTATGTATATTCTGACCATATCTCATAAAAATAAACTCAATTAAAAATAAAGATACTTTGTGCAATGAGATTTAAGTATCCCTGCAACAGATGAATCGCGATAGGTATTGCGATAAAGAAATTGTACAGGTTGACAAACGCATGAGAAAAATAAAAGAAACGTAAAGGATCAAGTCAAACGAATTTCGACAGAAAATCTTGGCCAACGCAGCGGAAAAGTGTCGTATACTATTGGTAAGACGAGCCGTGCGAAGATGAACGAAGGTAAAAATAAAATGATCGATAAGGGTAATAAAATTGCTGGGGGTACGTCAGGTACAATTCGCGCAAATCCCAGAAAAATGAACCTTATGGGAACCTTCGGTCTTATGAGGAACACTCGAAACGTGGCCCTTGTCTGCGCGGACATGTTCGTTAGTTAAGAGTTTTGATGCAAAGATTCAGGTAATTAGTTATCTTAGAAAGAGAGATGTAACAATTTGCAGAAATTTAGTACCGATAAAAAGTACATAGACATGGATATACTTATGCACGGCGTGCAGGATGCAACATTTTCTATCCGTAAATTTCTAGGATCGATAAAAATAATATAAGGACAAACAATCTTTCGAGCGACATTAATATCCATCAATACTGCATCGGACTCTTGTCGAAATTGATTCAAAAAATATGATATTTAAATTTTACGAATGAACGAATTTTACATTCTGCTCTTCTTACGACAAAGATCGTTCATACATCGCCTTTATCGATCCTAAAAAATTGTTGACAGAATATGCTACCATTCTGTATGCTGCGATATGAAATCGAGAACGCGCTATCGCAAAGAAAAAGCTGTTTAACCCTTCGAGGCGCAGTTTTAGCCAACAATTTCGGATTTTCCGGTCGAATCTACCGTGGTGTTCAAACGATGATCGTAAAAGAAGAAGTGGTTTCAGAATAGCGGGCAAAAAATTATTCGTCTCGGTCCGGAAGGGTTAATTCTTTCTGAGAAGAATACAGCGGATGTGTGTTGCAGCGAGAGTTTAGAAATTAACTGTAGATATCGTGAGACACTGTCGGTAGGACGAAAAAAAAATATTGCGTTCTCTATTCAGGTACGTGTTTACGTTCGGTATCATAATTGTGAGCTTGTAACTTAATTAAAAGATCGTGTAAGACTACGCTTTCAGATGTTATCGCAGTAATGTAAATAAAAGAATTTCTGATGGACACTCGTGTACCGAGAATTAGTGCTTGATAATTAATATTGCGCTGCGCCCCATCCCTAATGCGTTAATTATTTTTAGTGAAGAACATATTAACAATTATACTTTCAGAAAAAAAATTGGACTCCTCCTCCATTATTTTTTCTCCCAAACACTTCAATCAGTTTCACACATTCTAATTATTTAACTTTAATTTAATTTAATTATTTCATTAAATAAAGTCATTTTATGATCATAATAAGTCGTATCGTATCGCAATCATTGCCATTTCTTTCGACGCTGTCGAAAGAATTATAAATTTAGATCGGCGACAAGATAACGATGACCAGCCGGGACTTTTACGGAATCTTATTATGGCCAGCAGGTAATAGAAATTGCTTAACATTTTAGATTATCAGATTTCAGAAGTACGAATTGTTAAAACACTTGCAAGTGCACGATGAACGTTTTGGACGTCGTCGAGTGACGAGACGATACAACTTGGAAAAAAAAAAAAAAAACAGGCGTAGCCAGCGAGATTAAATGCAGATATTATCTCGTTAACGGAAGTGTGATTTAATCCTCGTGTATATTAATAATTATTTGTAACGTCTGTTGACGCTGTTGAGCGCCATTCTTTTTCGAGATCGCTATCGCCATTGAACCGCGTGTCTACTATGCAATTTTAATCGTCGGTGACGAAGAAACGACTTTCTAATTTTCCTGCATTATTTAACTGGATCGTGGATCTTTCTTTTTTTTTTTTTCAAATCTAAACTTAGCTCACTTGAAATTGACGAAGGAACAAGATTCTGCTGTCGGTGCGACACTTATCTAACTCGCCGGAACTCTAATCTTCTGCGAGCCACGGACGGCTCGTTCGTAGACGATCGTTAGCCGATATATTTTACAGTATCTCGCGGGACGGTAGCCTAGGACGTAGGGAGGCCAGAGACCTGGGTAAAGTGAGGAATACATTTGTAGAGTCGAAGACGGCGATGGTGAACGTGATGAGGAACGTCCACACGACGACGTACTGCGACAAGTGCGGCGTCACGTTCACGACGCAGCACGCGCTTCTGCGGCACATCACGTCCAAGCACGAGGAATCGCCCAACTCCGCGGTCTACTGCAACATCTGCCAGCGCGTCTTTAAGACCAAGTGGAGTCGGGCGACGCACAACAGCAGATACCACAGAAACTGATGACCGGGAGCACGCCGATCCCCGCGATGCCATATACGGTTGTAATGTCGCAACGCCTCGCCTCGCCTCGCGCGGTGCCCCTGCAACGTATAGTATTTTAGCGAATTGACGCAGCGCGCGATTTCATCGTTAATTAATCAAATGCTTTGTTTCCCCGTCCCCATTTACCCAGCTTTTTTCCCAAACCATTGACAAACCTCATTAGAAGGATTTAGAATTTTATTGTATTATTACCATTATATACATTATTATAATGTTAGAATGACTTTTCGATTTAAATAAATTGCGAAATTGCTTAAGTCCTGATTTGTTAAAAAGAAAAAAATATCGAGAAACAGAGCGCTTATCCTTACGTGACACAATCGTTGATTTATGTATTCCTCTTGTCTTTATTTCTTTATTATGATTAATGCTATTTATTTTCAAAATATATGAATAATAAAGTTCCAAACCAAAAGTGTATGACTGTGAGGAATTTAGATAGAAAACAATTACAATTGGCTAGAGAGTAGTATACTGATTATTTGTAGAAAGTAGTTCTTAATGCTATAGAATTCGGGTCGGGTCTCTCTCGCTCTTTTTCTTACCTAAATTATTTCCTAAAAATGTTGGTTTTTCTTTTCAGAAGAAAGAAAATTAATGTTTTAAATATTATATTATAATTTAACACTTCTTAGATTTTATTTATGTACTTGCTATAATTTGTATTTATTATTAAGACTAAATAATTTACTCTGTGTAATAGATTACATAGTTCGAACAATATAACGTTTTCTTTCTCTTAATATAAAACGTTTTTTTAATGCTGTATTCCACGTAAATAATTAAAATTTCACATTGCAGTATTTAATGTAAAAAAAATATATATAGCGTAACGCAGAACTAACAGAAAGGCAACGAGAAAAGTGGCATATATGTGCTTCTCCCCTACGTGAGAAATTATTTTAAATAAAAATACGCACTTTCATTTCATTTTCATGATTAAATTACTTTATTAAATATTTATTTAGGGTTGTAAAGATCACATGACTATGTTATTCTATTTAAAATAACATAGGGTTTGTTCTTCTTGAGCGCATATGCGTGATGATAAACATTCATTTCTTTTTTCGCTCTTTTCTTCCTTTCTGTGGCCCTCACAATTCTTTAATATCCCCTCGCTGCCGTTTATAAATGAGGAATGTTATATCTGCGGCCTCCTCTCAATGCAAGTACCAAGTGCAGCACCGAACCACCTTGGACTTTATAATCCTGTGCCGTCTTCTCATCGTTCCTGAAACAAAGATACAAACTTCCCTCACATTGCTGTCGATATTTTATATTTATTATTAATTGATCACGCATGTCTCGATATAATTCCTTAAATAAAATTGACCTTTTTTTTATTAATATGAAATACATTTATAGTTCTAATTTCGAATGTTATACATGATTTAGAAGAAAATTGATTGGTTAAATCAGACTTTTCTTATACGCAATTACTTATTTGTGTGTTTCCGTTTAACAAAAGCTCAGCCTTGAACGTGAAGTATGCATCGAGAATAATGTATATTGTTGTTAAAGGAACGCAAACGGAGGAATGGAGCATAATGCAGCACTACCCGGAGTATATACCTGCGACCGCTAAGAAGATCTGCGCCACAAGAAAGTGCAGAGTCTGTATGTCAAAGGGCTTTAGGAAAGAGTCGCGTTATTATTGCGTTACATGCAATGTCGGATTATGCGTAACGCCGTGCTTCAAAGAGTTTCACATGAAAGTAAACGTGCGGAAAAATTAGGACTATTAAAACTGCAGTCAGTGGCCTAGTTTACACCGTGCGACCTGATCGCGACCTGACCTATACCCTGACCTAAAATAGGCTTCTAAACAAAACGTTTACACCATGTAGACCTATGATACTTTTGGGTCAAATATAAGTAAAAATTATCTATTAGTATCTATTGGTACACTCTCTGCACTTTAGGCGATCTTTAGGTCACCTGCGTTTACACGCGTTACGTCCTACTTTAGGTCTACGCCTAATTTAGGTCAGGGCACGCGAAAAAGAGACCTGACCCAGGCGAGGTCGCAACTGTTTACATCGTCGCGACCTATCGTGTTTGGGTTGAATATAAGGTATAGGTCGCGGCCTAAACGCACGGTGTAAACTAGGCCATTAAGAGAAACTCGAGATCGCACATTCGACTCTTCGCTGAGTCTTCGCAAGTTATAGGAGTTTCGTCTCGCGCAACGCGACTAAGTGCGTCATAAAATCACGATAACTTATACATACATCTGCTTGCCGGAAAATATTAATCGCTGCTGTTGCGGTGGTATTCCCTCCTTCTCTTCCACTCTTTCTTTAATTCTCTCTACCTTGTCTGTGGGTTCTATATCTATTTCAATCTAAAGAAATCATACGTTATGTATTAGTTTAACTGACACAATATACTTTTACTTAGATAACATTAACATTAGGACCGATAAGGAAGACATTTACATGAACAGTAACATATAAATAAAGAAATACAGATGGAAAGAGAGACGTGACTTCCGATGATTCGAATGTAAGGACTTCCTTTTTGACTAATACAAATGAAAGCTGTCTTGACGCGGTAAAACGTCAATTTTGACTTTACTCGTTTTCATGCAACGTAGCTCTATAATTTTTCGCAATGTTTTAAATCTGGAAGTCCTCGAAATACAAATTGACGTTTTCAAAATGGGTTAAGATACGAGAGATGTCGTTTTCTTTTCTGTGACGCGAGCGAAGCCGGGCCTTTCGCCGATAAAGGACCGCTTTTGTATTCCGATCATCCGCGTCATTTGGATCTTGTAAAGCCGTTCGACTTCGGGATACTTGCCTCCTTCCCTGTGAGGGTCTGAAAAAAAGAGTCTGATTAAAATTGAGATCAGTATCGCGACGAGCCGGCGTGATTTTCAGCTCGAGGCTGAGATCGCTCGAGACCAGCATAAATTACCTTCACTTTTATCAACATCTTTCGACTCTATCAATCGGCTACGCTAAATTATCACCGGCTCGCCGACGCCGCAGAAAAATCAAATCGGGCGACGGATCTACGAGGATCACTGCCACCACCGCACGAACGATCTAACCTAATTCGGATGTACGGAATAATCGGAATTGCGGCGAGTCGCCATCTACCGGCGACGAGCGCTATTAACGGACGAAACTACTTGTTTTTATTTTACTTATTTATCTCTGATGTTTTGGAGCCGCAAATTAAACTTACTTACGAAATTAATCATATTTTATTCATATAATTTGTACATTTAAGAATATATATATATAAAACATTTTTGCAAGTTATACCCTCCTTGTTTCAGACACGCGATTAGATTCTAGTCTATTAGATGTATACTCTAATTACTTGTTAAATATCACATTTTGCGCTTCTTATGCATTAGATGCGACGTAACGTAACAGTTATATCTTGTCGCGTGGTGAATCGTTAGGAGAGGGTCATTTGCGGAGGAGACTTGTCGCGTTTTTAAGAAGCATATTTAACATAATCGCGTTGATGGAGAATTGTCCACGATCAGTGACGACTCTAACGAGCTATTCCTAACGGTCGGTCACAATTTTCAGCTTCTCCTCCTGAGCCAGCAGCTGATTCTTGATCTTCTGCAGCAGCTCCTTCTTCACCGAGTCCGGCACGAGCGTGCGAGCTTTGCTGGTCACCGTGGATAGCAGCATGTCGTAGGTGACATCGTGACCGTGCTCCTTTATTATCTCCTTCGAGATCAGCTTCACCTGATCCCGCCATCCGCACTCCACCAGTCTGCGTCTCAACAGTTCCTTCAGCCTGCGAACAAGTTTCACAGTCATGCAGACATTTCGTCTTCGGTCAACATAGACAATTGGGTCCAGAAATCTGGGAATGTCTCTCCTAAATCCGAAAATTCTAGCTAACACATAGCGCGCCATGCAATTCGTCTTGTAAGAATAATCTTGAAAGGCTCGAATGATCGTCTTGTAAGAGTTACTCGAGAGTTGACGATAATCTCGACGTAAAATGTACAAAATTTGTGTTTACCCGTCGCGATCGCCAACCATAACCAATCTCTGGTGCGGCGTCTTCATCAATAACCTTGTGTGCGCGGATTTAACTCAAAGAGCTTTGTTTATAATAATTATTCTTTTGCCGCTTAACCTCTCGAGTCGACAACAACAACGAGACGGTTGTTTTGATGCGCAAGCCACCGTCGTCCAATCAGCACATTTATGTATTCTTAAATTTCATAGAACGGTCTACCAATTTTAAGTCGGTAATGTCGGTATTTCAACCTCGAATTCCTTCGGGACGCTGAATGGTTGGGAAGTAGGGAATTTCTGGGACTCTCCACGTTTGGAACGAATCAGTACGCACTACGCACTGATTCTGCCTGTCGTTAGTTTCAACACTGCTCCGAATGCTCCGATAATATGCGGCGGTATCTGAACTAGTACGTAAGTTATATCGTATAAGTGTTAATAATGATAATGAGAATAATGTAATTTGAATAGACAAAAGATTATTGTATATATTTACATTGGCTTGCTGGTACTTTGGTAAAGAACCGGTTAACCTTAAATTAAGAGAGAAAAAAAAACAAAGTTTTTGTAAAATTTTAATTATATATATATTTTTTTTATTAAATGTGTTATTAAAATGTATATTTATATTTTAGAACATGGCGAGAGCGTTAAGTCATATTCTTCAGAGAAGACACCTGATCACCCATATGTCAAGTGTCTCCTACGGTCTTAGTATTGTTCCTAGCATTAAACACAGTGCTTGTTACTCGACAAAGAAATCTGTGACCAAGGCTGACGCCAATGAAACCAATAATCAGGTACAGATCGGCACTGCAGAAGTAGGTAAATTTCACACGACCTATGTTTACGTATTATTGTTACATAATGATTACATATCTGTTCCTTCTCCCCTTTCAGTTAAAGAAAACCTGAAATCTGTTGGATATCTTGGAGTAATAGTCGGTGGCGTTGGAGTTACGGCTCTAATACTGTATGCCCTATTTTCGGAGCTGTTCTCCAGCAAAAGTCCATATGCTATTTACAGCGAAGCTCGCGTCCGTTGTATGGAACATCCAAAGGTCATGGACATTCTCGGAGCACCTGTAAAGGCATATGGAGACGAGACTCGACGTGGACGTAGAAAACACATCTCGTACGTCCAGATAATTTTTTTACAGCATTTTTAATATAAAATATTGATATATATTTTGTACATATATGAATCCTGCTGCGAGAACGAATTATGACAATAATTCAAATTTCAAAACTTTCAAGAATACTTTCTTAACTGCTTTTTGAAAACAAATAAATAACATTTGGACTGTATTTGTTTTGTTTTTTTCAGTCATATGTATTACATTAAGCAAGGCGTCAAGTATATGAGATTGAGATTTTATGTACAAGGAACGAGAAGGCAGGGAACGGTGTATGCGGAAGTGAAGGAAGTAAGTTTGCAAGTTTGCGGGAATCGAGAATGATGTGTGCTTACACATATACGCTCATATGTTCAATTCTAATTACAGAACGCGTCTGGCAATTACGAATATTCATATCTGTACGTTACGGTGAATCATGTTGGAACGATCGTGATAGAGGACAACCAAGATACATCTAAATCGCTGCAAGATCACGAATCTACAATGGACTTTAACTTGCTACTGGATAATCAATAAATGTGCAATACATTGATATGTAAATAGGGTTATTAAAATGTGTATGCGATAAAGTTTGATATAGAATTGTAATTTTTTATTGTATATTCTTTATTGTATATTTTTATCTATATATTTGGTATAAATAAGATAGAAGATTGCTAAATGTCAATTAATTATTGTCTCTTAAGCAAGATATGAGAGCGCTGATTCAGTCTTCGCAAATAAAAGTTATTCCCCTTTTTTACCTCATATATTTGTGTATCAGCTTTTCTAATACGGAAGGTCTCTTTTTCTCGGTTCCTGTGAAACTGTTTATTTAGGAGCTTTCATCATTTTGCGCTTCTAGTCTAAATTTGATTGAAATAAGAGAGCGTCCTGGCACGTCTCCGCCACGGAAACTGAACTGACTTACGAAATTCAGAGAACAAATTCCTGCGTGGTGTGTTACGTGAGAGCTAAAAATATGTATTATCCTCGCTATCATTTACTCACGTCGTTGCGCGCGTCTGTATTAGTGTACGTCTTATCAGGTCAATAGTTATATTAACTAATATACGCGCGACACAGCAATTTATATATCAAATTATTTTTGCTTCTTCGTCACGCTTATCATTTATTACACTAATGTATATATTAAATTGTTAATTAATATGTATATTATTTTGAATAATAATTTTGCGTGCGCGAGTAATCTCTTATCCTGTAAAAAAGTTTACATCTGGGAATCGACTGTCCCAAATTTCCTGACTCAATTTAACTCAATTTTTTACTTAAATCATTTTGACTTAACTTTTTAATTCAACTTGACTTAAATTTCTTAATTTGAGTTTTTATGCCATTAATAAATAACATATTTGAATTAGTACTTCACTTTAACGTATAAATCACTATATATAATATCAATTTTTCATTAAGGATAAAGTCCTCTGTGTGATCCAATGTTTCTGGATGAAGATTGATATCTACGTGTACTTGTAACATAAATGATAGAAACACAGCGAGCAAAAAACACGTAGGAGCTAACGACAGTCATTAACGAGCGCAGCATCTACTTTACTATCTAAAGAGGCGTGTTTTGCAATGTTGCATAAAAAGTGCCTACGTTCGCATATCATTACTGTTAAATGTCTCTAAAAGTTAACTGAAGACTGGCGGGAGATACGTTTGCTCCGCTGCTGCATGGCAGCTGATTTTCACTGACAGTCGTTCGACAACTCGGCACGGAGACCGACACGCTGTTTCAATCATCTTGTATTTAACACACGCTCGGGATGTGCACAGTGATGTGATATCGTACAAAGTCTTATTTGTGAAAGAAAAATAAATTATTAAAATTAAATAGATTATTATTAGATTATTATACCGCAGGTACATAATTATTCCAAAACTATTTTTTAAAAAATTTTATTCTCATGCAGGAGAAAGAGAGAGAAAATAAAATAAATATTTATTAATATTTGTTTAATAAATATCGAAAATCTTATTATTACTTATTTCTGATAATACATTGGAAATTGTAAAATAGTGACTTACGATTTTCCAGGTTATTTAAGTGATAAAAACCTCAATGGTATCAACAATTTATAAAATTTATAATTAGAAACGGTCTGTAAATTTTATTGTTTATTAAGATAGTGATTTACATTAAAATAGATAATTTATTATATTACGTTATTAATTTATTATCTTTTAATTAAGATAGAATATAATTGCAGTAGCATAATTCTATTATGCAATAGAAAGATTATTAGAATAATATCGTAAAATAAAATGTTACGCGATAAGGTATCTTCAATTTATCAATTCTTTACTCTTTCGAAAATATCACGCGATAAAATTTTGCGACATATTTTGAATGAATTGACAATCGCGCAGCAATTTCTTTAATTACAGTTATGCTTACGAACGTCAATAAATCGTCTATGTCTCGCTTTGAACGATTCCGCTCGTCCTTGATTAAATGTACTCGATTATAGACTTAAAATTAATCGCAGCAACAACATTTTCTTCGAGTCTTATTTGAATCAACAGACGCTTTAGCTAAACTAAAAAAAAAATTATCCACGCAATTACACTACTTAATTATTTCTAATTTTATATCTGTCTAATTGTTTTTAGAGTTTTACGCCTGACGGATGCGGACTTTTTACAAATGCTGGTATTCGAAAGAAAGCTTATAAGATTTAGAAAATGATAAAAATTAATAAACATTTTATCAGGCATGATTTATAAAACGCTTGGATTTATGATCGACGAGTAATATCGAAGACATAACTTTTATACGAATAGCGTTCGCACTCGCAGCTAATTATGATGAAAAGGTGTTGCTCGTGCTCATGCCTCTCCGGATTTAGGGCCGTGTTCAGGCCCCAGCAAATCCGTCCTATCGAGAGACCGCGACCGCCTTCCACTTCCCATGGTAAGTTAATCCTGTATGTACTTTAATTATTATTAATTGCTAGTCGAGTAAAAAGAAATCAGATAAAAATTCTGGCATTTTAAAAAATATTAAAAATCCTACATAATATAATTTATGTTAATGTTGATGCCGTAATATCCATGTACTTGCACACTGAGGGTAGGAAGGAATCCTAATTATAATGCTATTATTAATGCTGATTAAAAAGTTCGTGGAAGGAGTAACTTTTCGAATAGATTACGTTCTTAATGTTTTCCCGGGGCGAACTAAATATTCTTGCGGGATTACGATTATCTGCATGTCTACCGAAAGTATGGATCGCATTAAGAGAGAGGAGCTTATAAAAAATCGCAAGAGAGATAAGAATATCATCTTTCTTGGGTCCGAATGGCTCTTGCGTGCTCTCGCTTCCGGTACGTGAGTCAATAAATTTTTACAAATCTCTCTCTGACCGACTCGTTTCATGTTACCGAGAAGTGATGAATGATATATTTATGGATATCAAAAGTGAAGTGATTACGCATCTACTATTATTAGCACGATGTCTAATTATTGAAAGCCATACAATTATTTGCTCAGTTTTAATTGTCTCTGTCGTATACGCAATTCGTGCGAGAATCGGAGTATAAAAGTGAATACCTCTATTATATACGGCATTATTTTTTCTTTTTTTGTCATTATTTTATTTTCATTTCTTCTTCTTTTCTTTGCGATTTTTCTTCATTTCGTATTAATTTTGTTTCAAAATGTTTTACAATATGCTGAAAGCATACATACATTGAAAGTTATAAAAGGATGCTATCTTAGAGCGCATAATAAATAGCGATATATCTGTCTATATTTATCTATTTGTTTAGTTTAGAACCAGCAGGATATTCATCAATATTCTCGCGAAAACACATTATTTTCTTTAATCAACAATCGGATTTGTCACGCTGAGCGGTTTTTTTTGCAATGTCTATGCAAAGTCCGCGATCAAGTAAATCCCGATAACGAGGAGTATTCCCAGACATATTTGATCTGACACCACGTAGGCAATTGACCCCTCTGAGGACAGAGTTCGCGTGCGCGGGCGGGGTGGAAATCAATTAATAAAACAGCTAAGATAGTCAAACGTCAGCGGTATGAATCACGCGAGCGCGTAAGATAATGCGGCCTGTATTGCACGGCCTAAAAGTAAATCGTCGTAAACGAGGGCACGTGCCCACCGAAATGCAAATAATGCAGCGAGGCGCAACGTTTAGCGAGAGCTCCTGATTTTCGCAAACGTAAACGAAAGATGTGAGAATTATCGCAAAATGATTTTATAACGCCTTTAACGCCGGAATTCTTCGAGTTTACGATTTTATTTACACAATGTTCAAGAATTTTGTTTTTTAAAAATAATTTTGAATTATCGATATAATAATGTTTTATTGTGACTCTTGAAAATATACCTTGTTTTGTGTTTAACACTAAGAAATTCGATCAAAATGCATAAATTAAGCGATGTTTTAAGCTTGCTGGAAAACTTAAAAAAAACTTGAATACAGTCGTAAAGAGTTGAACAGCTAAATCGTGCTGTCATTCTTGACATTCCAGAAGAAGCACAAAGTGCTTTTCCGGCATGCCCTATAAAATCTATTTTCAAAATATTGGTCAAGGACGATATGTTGCGGCTGTAAGTTTTATGCGACGCGTGCCGAGAAAACGTGTGTTTAGTCAACGATTTTTGGTGTGATAAAAATCACAGACGGTTTATGTTAGACTATATGTAACGTATGATGTCATCACGTCTCAAGAAGAAAAAATCGCAAGGCCGGCAGTTTGATATGTAGGCGGTGATTTTATTATTGTGATATAAGTACTATTGAACGACGAAAACGATTGATGAGTTGAACGGCGATATAAGAGCATAGGTAAAGATTCTTATTCGCTTATTCGCACGCTTGAATTAAGCAATCGTCAACTTGGCTATGAATTCTATTATGTAACACTGATTTTCAATTCGTCAAAAGTTAAAAAAAATGAAAAATACCTATCTATATTTATATATACATATGTACAAAAATAAAAAATATGGAAATTATGATATTATAAAGTGACGCGAAAAAAGTAGGATATTTAATGCAATATCTTCGTTATCTGCAAGTTTCCGTCTTCGCTTGATGAATTAGGGAAATTTCGCGCTCTTTCCAATACGTTCAATAAAATAATTTTGTCAAAAAACATGAAAGGAGGTATTGCATTATTTTCTCAGAGTAGAATCGGTTTCTATATTCCGACACGCGGCCGAGTGATTTGTAAATAAACGCGGATTCCGTCGATACAATGCGTGATTTGTTCATTCGAGCACGCACGATTTATCGCGCGTTCTTTCATTTGAGAAAATATACTTCAGATGGGAAGTGTCTGCTTCCGCCTCTCTCGCGAGGCGCCGGCCTTCATTATGATTATGTACATTTAAAACGGCATTATTCATTAGGTACTCGCGTTCGTCACACGGCGCCATTTATCACGTGCCGAAGATCTATGTAGATGCACAGAATCCGCTAACTATCTTAGGGAAGTAAGTATATTTGTGCGCATTATCATAAATCAATTCTTTGCGCGTTTTCTTGAAAGAAATTTTTATAGTTTACAACTTGATTTGTCAAAATCGTCAAAATTGTTTAAACCTGCGTGACTTTATTACATTAGAATGAAAGTGAGATTACGCAAGTGGCGCGGTGCCGTGACCGTTAAGCGGTGACGTCACTTTCGCCGATATGAGGCTGCGTTATTATCACCACTCTTCCTCGAAGTATTCATGAATGAGCTAAATATATTCGAATTATTGATTAAAAATTCAATAAAAGAAATTTACTTTATCACAGAATATTTTATATTTTACTAGTGCATGAAAATCTAAGTTTCTCCAAGTTCATCAAATAAAGCGGCGCATTTATTAACGCTGCTAATTCATTATTTTTCCTTAAAAAAAAAAAAAAAACCGCATTATTATTTATATTCTATTAAGTTCCGTGCGAAATACAATTCCACAAAATTCTTCGGTACTTTCCCTCGTGGGTCGCAAGCTGACCGGAAGATTAGTCACGAAAGCTTCGCCGAATGCAGTACTTTCGTGATTACCCATTGGAGACTGCTCATCAGGGATTCTCTTCGTTAAGTCACGCTCTCTCAGATAACTTTCTTTGTTGACTCAGCTTCCTCTACGTATAAATCGACACGACGTGTTTGTCGCGTGTTGTTTCACTTATATATCTTTCTGATTCTCATTTTTATATATACGGAGATTTACATATCATTATCGCATAGGAGGCAGCGCTTCTCTTCACTACGTACGCACATTGTAAGATATCCCGAGTCCCGACGTATATATCTGTAACCGGAGTGTCAAGTTTCTCGCGGACACGAGTATTATATTCAATGCAAAACACGTGATCCCGATAGGAATTCTAATTACAACACTCGGAAGGAATCGACGCAGAAAATGCATCGTAAAAACTGCAGAATCAAGCGTCCTTCCGAGTCTTAATTATTCATGTTTTGTGGTGTTTGTGGCGTAGAAAATATGTAATTTGCATTTTGCGGGTAGCATTTTGTAAAGAAATAAAAAAAGTTTTATTTTTTATTCAATTTTAAATTTAGCCTTAAAATTCCGTTATCTTAAAACGTTATTTAAAGGAGCCTAATTTTAAATTAACTAAAAAAAAAACGACCTGCAGCGAGAAATCTCAATTTGGAGCACCCAGCGTGATCGATCGATATCTTATTTTTGTAACAATACCTACGCACACGTCCGTGATATGTGTCTCGTGACTGAGTCATTTGTACACCATCATTTTCGTATTAAGACCGATGAAGTAAGCTTATTACAATGACAAATGGATCGCGTATTGTTATTTGCGGATTGAATAATGCGACAAGAGTGACTCCGCCTGACGTAGCCACTTGCCGTCTAATAATATCTATAATATTTATATTTAAAATATTCTATAATATTTCCATGCAATTAAAATATATTTCTACTGTCTTCCCTTTTTCATTAATATCTCGTTTCTCTTCAAATAACAATCTGCAGTAATATAATTCAAATTCTTGAGCAACACTTGGCTAACACAGGCATGACGCCGATCAGTTGCTTTTAATGACGATGTGTCGCGAGAAGCGTATGAATAAAAAATTATCACGCTGTCATATAAAAGCTGATTATATAAAATCTGAATGAAAGTTATTATATAATATGTCATGCATTGAAAACTATCAACGATGGGTACTGTTTTAAATTCCGCATAATTGTCGCAGATCCCTGACTAATATGGAGCACCACCTTGTCTTCCCTAAACGGTAAACCTCTCTCTAGTTGACCTGAAATCCTACAAACGGTCGTTTGTCCGATGTTAAGTGATGTTTGTAGAAGTCGGTTTCACCGAATTGAACCGTATCACGTCAACCGAAATGGAAATCGCAAGTAGGCGGTGATAAAGTGATTTCTTCTTACACATGTTCTTTTGAAGAAAAACAAGTTCGTTACATTGAAACGAATGAGTTGAACCAAGATCCGATAGCAAGAAATGGGTGATTTCACAGAGATAGCGAAGCTTAATCACCGCTTCTGTTATTGTGGCAATTTAAATGCGAGAATCTTGTACGACTGCATGTTTTAACACGCATTCCAGGGTAATGATCGACGTTTTTTTCTGATCATTAATTACTCATTACTAAGATACCATTCTAATTTGTGGGATATTTCTATCTAAGGAATCGATTGTTTGTAAATTCTGAAAATGGCCAACATCGCTTTCCTTTAAATTAATGGTTTTGATGACCTCTCTTTAATGAGTATAATTAATGAATGTAGGTTTACATGATTAAATTGATTACGTAGGTGTGCAAGTCCGTAAGTTACGAAATGCCATTCGCATCTTTGCAGATATCGGAATCAATTCGTTGAAGGTAATTTAAACAAAGACTTGCGAAATTTTATCTCAAGAGAAAATATTTATAAAATCTAAATAAAAAGTCAAGCTTGCAAAATTCAAAAGAGAAGACAATTCTTAAAATTTCACATTATAGAATAATAGGGAATTAAATAAAAAACTATGTTGCGATTGTTTAACATTTGAAGTTACATGTTGCTGAACCGAATCATCTAGTAATCTAGTTACTGTTATTGTAGAAGAAAATCATTGCTTTGGTATTTGCAACTCGTAAGTTACAAATATATCCTCGGACTAGTGTGAGAACAATAGATGTCAGTAATGACGACAGCATGATTTTTTAAAATTACGTCTCATGGCTCTGAGATATTAAAATCAAGGGTGTGTCACCTTTCTATTACAGTTCGTAAATCCCTACAATTATATCATTATAAGCTTTAAATAAACAATATACATCATAGTTCGAATAAAAGTTACATTTGTTATGTATTATTTGTTACGTGAATTATATAATAATATGTATTTTACTTTTATTCTTTTTATAGTCTGATTATAGCGATCAGAATCTTTAGTTTGTAAAATAAAATTTTACTTATCACTTTATTTTGTCATACATCTTAATAAATACTAGATACTAATAATAAATAATTCTTATCGTTAAATTTTAATATATTATGTAAACATTCCTGGTACTGTAGGGGATAGATTTGCAATCTCTAATTAAAATGTCTCCTAATTAGACGTTATTCAAGAAATTCAAGATAATGGGGCTTTAATCGAGGTGTATCGATAACTCGGCCGCGATTGTAAATCGCCGACTAATTTATGGGAACGAAAAGTGGGTGACTCCTACTGACAGCGGGTGTCACCGATGACGCCATGTATGGTCGCGCACGGCGTTGCAGCACGTGCGTCCTTGAGATTGCTCCTAGAATGCAGCGGCCCACCTTAGCTAGCACCTTAGCTAGTTCTTCCTTCCTCCTCGTCGTCGGCGGGTTCTTCAGTCATTCGGTGAACTCGCGTCCGACGCGTTCCTCGTCCATGTATCCAGGATTTCGTTCGCATCCGCAGCCGGGGCATCCGATGCACCCGGACCGCCGCGGGATGTTTTACAGATTCTACGATCGCTACCGGATATTCAACGATCGGCGTACCCGACCGTTTCCGTTCAGATTCTACTGTGAGTCCCTCGCGTTCTCCGCGGATTACAAAACGACAATACGATTACAGCCGTGTAGAAAAAAATGAGGCACGAACTGCAACCCGCATTCGACGTTCAATTTAATATATTTAGAAGAAGAGTTAAATTTAATTTACTTAACTCCCAGAAGGCGGACGTCGGGTCACTCGTAAGTCGTGACCCATGCCTTGACTCTGTTTTGTCTAGGGTCTAAACTGTGCGGCTCAAGGAGTTCTGTAACTTGAGTAACTTGGATAACTCCCCCATTCATAAGCGATAAGGCAACTTACATGCAAAGAAAGCACTCTATAGGCAGTATTCAGTATAGCAGCGATCAGGGAAGATGAACTTTATTCAGAGCTTCAGTGAAATAGTCGTAATGTCTGAAGGTACAGAAGTGACAAATCAACAAATTATATTAGGTATTGTTCCCATTTTTGAAAAGAGATAATAAAAAACAAATGAAATAAATAACATTCTCACGTAAAATTTGTTTTGCAACATATATAAGAGAAACTTTACTATGGGTCAGAATTGATCCGCCGTCCGCCTTCCAAGGGTTAAAAAAGAGCTTGATTTATGATTTGTCAAAATAGTCTAGCAAAAAGGAAACGATATAATCATTGAAGATGCTTCTGTCAACGGCGTAAATTTATTCCAAGACAAATATTTGTTATTTAATTATTGTCTAATGTTACTTCATCGGAATAGAATTAATAATAACTTCCAGCATTCTTTTTCGTGTTGGTAGTTTTCTTATCTTTTCGTATAGGAGAGTTCGTAATCCTCATGAACGCTGTCATTCGCAGGGGAGGATTTCGGCGTTCCAGTATTAACAATCCACAATGTAGATCCTTGCATCGAAGAGAACGGCGAGAATCATCGGACATCCAGATACGAGCTGATGACCCGTCAGGATGACGGAGCAAAACTCGTCGTTAGACGTGGTCAGGAATTTTATCTGCACCTCAGTCTATCTCGGGACTATAATTCTTCTATCGACGGCATTTCTATCGTTTTCACCCTGGACGACGTTCGGACGCCACAACATGGACACGGGACACTGGTGGCGACCGCCCTGCTCCATCCTGGAGAGATTTCCGAAGCTGCCTGGCAGACCACCATAGATGCCAGAGGACCAAATTTCTTGAGAATAAAGGCGAGTCGCAAGCATCGCTGAAATGCGAGATTTTCGCTACTGAGAATTTTATTTCAATTAAATTTTACACGCATGACAACGTAACTTTAATATGAAACAGTTTTATATAATTATGTTATAATTAAAAGTTCCTCTCTTAAAGTAAAATAGACTTGAAGTAAGTGAATTTGCATATTGAATCGGTGATTCTCGCGAATTGCAATATTAAAACCGTTGATATATGTCTTAATTAATTTGGGAACGTTAAGCATGCTCGTATGAAGTGAGAATAGAATTAAAATGGAAAAGACTTTTTGCTAAACAAAGTCTGTCGTCTTAAGGTTGTGACATCCGCGAACGCGATTATAGGCAGGTGGAAAATGGATATCGACACCAAGAACAAGGAGTCGGAAGGTGCTGTCAGTTACACGATGGATCATCCGTTTTACTTGATCTGCAATCCATGGTGCAAAGGTGTGTGTTCGCAGATATTCCTATACAATCTTCCGTTTTTCAATGCGCGAAACGTCGAGCAGCGTCACGATTTATCGAGTCTTTTTATTGCTGCTCTATGATATTTTTCGAAAGGACATTCTCGGTCCAAGCAGGTGAAAATTATATTTTAAAACACGTTCGCTCTACCACACGTCACATATGACGCATTAATTCTCGTGAGATATCGACGTCATGTGTGACATATTATGTAACTTGCTCACTTTGCCTATTCGCTACAGTCATGTGTGCATAAGTGAAAACGTGCAGTTTAGTAGTTACACATTGTGTGTAACTACTAAAAATAAAGCATGGTCTGTAGCGGCCGGTTTCCCAACCGCCCGACGATAGCGAACGTGTTAATATTGCCGATTCCAAAGTTTCGCAGAGTATGTCTCCCTTTCAGACGACGCGGTGTACCTGGACGGCGAGGCTGAACGTCAGGAGTACGTATTGGCAGAGGACGGTTTAATCTGGCGCGGCAGTCACAACCGCTTGCGGCCCAGCGTGTGGAAGTACGCGCAATTCGAACGAGACATTTTGGACTGCGCCCTGCACCTGATGAACCAGGTCGGCAAGGTCCGCGCCTCCGGCAGGAACGACCCGGTCGTCATAACGCGCTGTCTATCTGCCGCGGTAAGCCATTCGGGAGAGAAAGAACTTTCCCTGCAACACTAAATTATTTTGAAAAGTGTTATTTAAGATGGCGAGCGAAGTTACGGAAACTGATCGAAGTTCCGGGCTGCTAAATGGCATCGATTTCTAGGTAAACTCCCCCGACGATAACGGGGCGGTGATGGGAAATTGGTCGGACGATTACGGGGGCGGCACACCACCTACGAGGTGGATGGGCTCGCAGAAAATACTCCAGCAGTATTACAAGACGAAGAAACCGGTCAAGTACGGACAGTGCTGGGTCTTCTCCGGTGTGCTGGCGACGATCTGTCGCACTCTCGGTATACCCTGTCGAGTGGTGACCAACTATTCGAGCGCGCACGATACTCAGAGCAGCCTGACCGTGGACTACTTCGTGAACGCGGAAGGGAAGATCATGGAAGAGCTTAATAGCGATTCCATATGGTAATTTGAGGGCGGAAAAACGTTCAGCTTTTGTTTAAGTCACGATCAAATGTTGCAAAAATAATGAAAAGCGTGAAACACGCATGAAGCGATTAATCTCATTGCTTGTAATGATCAGTGATGCGATTTGGTTGGCGATTTTAAATAAAAATTAGGAAACGTCGATGGCAGTAGGTAATAGAACGATCGATTTTTATCGTGAAAGGAATTTCCACGTCTGGAACGAGGTGTGGATGACGCGATTGGATTTGTCGCCGGATTGCTCGGGATGGCAGGTAATCGATGCGACTCCTCAGGAACTGAGCGAAGGCGCGTATCGTTGCGGCCCGGCATCGGTGGCCGCCGTGAAGAAGGGGGAAGTTCTGCGTCCCTACGACAACGCGTTCCTCTTCGCCGAGGTCAACGCCGACAAAGTCTACTGGCGTTACAACGGGCCCACGCAGCCGTTGAAATTAGTTCGCAAGGATATGTACGGGTACGTATGATGAATTGTCAATGTATTGTCAATCGTCGTCGCGATTATTAGAACTGATCGTATTAAATAATGAGACAATGACGATTTCGCAGCATCGGCCAGCTGATCAGCACAAAAGCGGTTGGGAGATGGACAAGAGAGGACATTACGCACACTTACAAGTATCCAGAAAGTAAGTGGGATTTAACAGAGAATATTTCGCTGTTAGGTTGCTGCTTGCAAATCATTTAGATAACAAAATCTTTGATAACCAGCCTGTATCCGTAACGGAAGGTAAAATTATGTTATATTATCGATTACTATTTTATTTGAATTCTCGTAGCGTTGCGATCAACGTAATCGTTCATCTAATCCTGAAATATTTATTTAATATGGTATCTGATCAGCTACTAATGCTAATTATAAGGGTAATATTAATAATCATATTTAATGTTAATAGAGTCTGATGACGAACGTGCTGCCATGCTGAAGGCGCTGCGCCAGAGCGAGTCTTTATTTAGCCGTTATTATCTCAACGAGGAGTTCAACGACGTCATGTTCACCTTCGAACTGCGCGATGACATCATTATCGGGCAGCCATTCAGGTACTTTGATTGAATTATTTTATCATTCCTGCAAGTACTTTTTGAATAATGCAGCAATTACTTAATTCAATTTATACGCCAACATCCAATAATATTATAACATATAAAAATTACATAGAAATATATAGAATTCCTCAAACTTCTTTTATTTTCCTTTAAAATTTAGCTTAGACATCTCTAGTTTAGACATTTACTTTTAATGCTTTTCTTTGTTTTATCACACTGATTGTGAAATACTTACTCGGAACTTTTCTTTTCCGGCAGCGTCGTTTTACTAATAAAAAATCGGAATTCAACGATGGAATACCGTGTGTCTGTAATTCTGAGGGTGGAAACTGTACTGTACACCGGCCGAGTGGGCGATCCGGTGAAGAGATTGCACATTGACAGGCTAGTCCGACCAGGGGTGCTCGAGGAAATTCGCATGGACGTTTCCTGGGAGGAGTACGGTCCGAGATTGTTGGATCAATGCGCTTTCAACATCGCCTGTCTCGCCACCGTGAAGGACACGAACTTCGAGTACTTCGCGCAGGACGACTTCCGCGTTAGGAAACCCGACATTAAAATCATGGTAATTGTCCGAATACGCGTAACCAACGCGAAAGTGACAAAATCAAAATAGAGATACGACAAATAGGTGTTTCACTTTGTAAAAATTAAATTTTTTTGATTTAGTTGCATAACGACGCAGTCGTCGGTCAGACTCTCCACGCTTCAGCTAAGTTCCGCAATCCGCTGCCGATTCCTTTGAGGAAGGGTAGGTTCCTTATCGAAGGGCCCGGTCTGGATGAGCAATTGAAGTTGAAGCTATCAGAACCTGTCGAGGTGGATGCAGACGCGGAATGTAGCTTCTCCATGATGCCGAAGTTAGAAGGACGCGCCAGGATAGCGGCGAAGTTTTATTCGAGGGAATTAGAAGACGTCGATGGACATTCGTACAATTTTATAGTCAAATCGGCGAAAATAATTAATAATTCTGAGTGATCGCAATATTTTTTATGATACTTTAGCAAGTAATGTCGCGTGTCGTTTTTTTATATCTTTATCTTCAATTTATACTTACATTTAGATTTGTACATTTAGTAATAATGTAATAATAATTTTTCGCGATGTAGGAACAGCACAGTTACCGTAAAATCGTAATTGTAATTACGCAATTACTGACTGCCAAAAAGATTGAAATTAAGCATAATAGTTTACAAAGTTTTGAAGTTACAAAGATAATTTTTGAAAATAAATTAAGTTGATCTTTTCTTGGAAGGAAAAGAAAAAAAAACAAAAATGTATGTACAAGTTAAAAAATCAATATTATTTACTTCGTCAAAAATTTTGTTTCGTATCATAGAAAGTATCAAACTGTGAGAAGCACAAAATATTTATTTATTGCAAAGCATCGAGACTCCGAGTACGAACAGACTGTGTGTGTATGTGTGCCAATTAGTTAAGTATTGAATTAGCTAAACTGAGATACAATCAAAGTTATTTTTAATGTATATCACATCCTTTCTTCTATTTATCTTTCATGATAGTCATTATTACCTATGTTATCTACGTGTCCATAGAATGTAAAGTCGCAACATTTATAAACATACGTTATTTTGTACGTGAAGAAAATAATCTGTGACTCATTTTATCAAATTCACGTTTATCATTTCTACCTCGATTGCAACCTGACCTTCTCATTTACTGATCAACCTTGATGATAATTATGCATCCTTTCGGAACGGTTGACGTTCGGTCTACGATCGGTGTGTCAGAGATCGTTCGGGGACGCATTTATCTCCGTAAATTGCGAGCCGCTTAACGGACGCGGATATCATTGAAATAACGACGGGGAATATCGTCGAATGCTGCACATTTCGCGCGATCACGGAGAGAGAGGGATCCCGCCGCGGCCATACTGTCCTATTTCCTGTCGGATCGTATTGGCACCGCGGGTCCGATGACGAATGACGGACGTTTAAAGCGAACGTCAGTTACTCTTAAGAAGCAACTGTACGAAGGGGATACCGGTCCGAGTCGACGGCTTCCGCGGTGGGCATCAGTAAAAAATTCAATCGGCAGAGACTACCTGGCGGCCGATATTAACGGCCGGCAATCGAGAGGGTCGCTGTGGCGAGTGCGTGATTATTCAGAGAAGAAGAAGACGAAGAGTAAGGACAGGGACGGATACATGTAAAGCTTAATGGAATTTGACTTCGGGTCCTCTCGGGCCGACCCGAACAATTCTATTAAACGGAAGTACATATCGACTGTTTAAAGTTACGCAGCGCAGGTTACTTCATGCTCGAAACCTTTCAAAAATCTAAAAAATACAGAGAAAAAGAATGAGATAAAAAATAAACTTGATTATGCAATGATCACGAATTTAAAACATTTTTTTGAACTTATTCTGTGTCTCAAATAGATATTACAGTGCTTGATATTTCAAAACGCGATAAACAAGATATTTGTTCACATTTTATAAAGTGGTAAAGCAGTTGGTCCATTTAACTGCTCTCTGCTCGATTGTGCTTTTGTCGGAAGTCTTCTAAAGTTATTAGCTTCGGGCGTAAGAAAGAAGTCGCCATTCGCCCCTGAAGAAGTGGAAAAAAGAGGAGGAGAACCTTGCGGGCGCGCGCGCGACAGCGGGATAGAGCAAAAAGGGGATGCGGATGATGATGAGCTCCGGGCTGATACGAGGCCAGGCTGATGCGAACGATGTATCACCATCCGGGAAATTAATGTTGAAATATGGGCCTGGATGAACGATACGCGGCGCGGCGCCCAGGCGGGACCAATGGGGACCAACGAGGAAGCGCGCGGTGGCGAAGAAGAGGATTGCGCGAGGGCCAACGGCGCGGCGCGGCGGAGGGGAGACGAGATTGTTACGGGATCGATTAATGAATCGTCGGGCGAAATAGTGAGGGGACGGGAATACCGGCGCAGCAAATTGGACAGAGAGTTGAAGGGATGAGTGATGAAAGGAGGCAGGTTGAACGAGCGATTGGAAAGCAAATGTGAAACGCGTGCGCTGCGAGCTTTTGTGCCTCACAATTGATCGCGAATAAAGCTTTATTTATCTTCCACGGATCGTTCTCGAGTGGTTAAACGGCTACTAGATTGAAAATGCATCGAAATGCATCGGTCTTTCCCTGCGAATATTGTGATTTACGAAATTGTTCGCGCGTCTTTAAAATTCACGTACTGACTCTTAAATTATCGCGTTCAACGTTCTCCACGAAGGATATCCTAGCTCCAAACCCTGTCTTACTGAC
Organism: Temnothorax nylanderi; assembly: GCF_030848795.1. NCBI lineage: Eukaryota > Metazoa > Arthropoda > Insecta > Hymenoptera > Formicidae > Temnothorax > Temnothorax nylanderi. The sequence goes on along the minus strand of NW_027249098.1, from coordinate 276,075 downwards.
AAAACCGATTCTTCAAGGGTCGACGAATTCTCTCGGCAGGACAAAATCCTGATTAACATGCGACAGAACGGCCGTACGACGACGAAGCGTCGGGCGGAGGAATCGTGGGAGAGGGTTCAAGGATGCGGAGGATGCGCAGAGGTGACCGAGGGAGAAAGAGAAAGGAGATACGCAAGATGATAGTGAGATATGTCTAAATACATAACCGTGACATGTGATGGACGTGTTGCGGCCGCTGTCTACGGGGGTCTCGACGAGCGGGGGCCCGGCCGAGGCCCGCGGCACCCCCCGCTACGCGCTATGCATCAACACCCGGGATCCATCCTATTATACCTCATCAAAACAACAAACACGCCTTCCACGTTAAACCAACATCCTTTTGTTCCCATCGAATCCCGCGTATCCATCAGGATCGCCGCGCGAAGGGTACACGTCAGTGACGCGATCTCTTCGACGGGGGGTCCCCGCGGCCGTGAGGGAGAGGCAGGAGCAGGAGGAATTCGAGGAGATCTCGTGAAATGTTATTAATGCCGCGGGGTCAGAGGGATAAGCACGCTCGGGAAACGTCCTCCTGTAGATTTGTACCTGTCTTCGTTTCGTCTCGTCCCCCCCCCCCCCCCCGTGTACGAGAAACGAACGACGAAAGACGTTGATCCGTGGTAGAAAAGCGCATGCTGCGATATAAATAATCCGGGTGCTCTCCGGCATGCACCCGGCGAATAAGGGGGGGGGGAGGAGCCCCCGGACCGAACGACGGGTTTGGGAAAATTGGTCATCGACTCCGAAATTCTTCCGGATGAGTTATCTCGTCGGAGCGAAACCGTTCGGTCATTTCAATTTGTAGAGACAAAGAAATTTATGCCACTCAAGCGGAGTGTGGTAGTCACAAGGATATGGTACCAATTAATAAAAGGCTGTAAAAACCGGTAGATACGTCGGTGCAGTAAATGATATTGGTTTACACAAAAATAGAGCCTTATCTCGAATAGAGCAGTGATAATATAGATATTTATTAATTTTTACACATCGAGATTTAATAAATAAATAAATAAATTTTTGTAAAATATATTCGATCGCTTGGTGTATTTTAGTACCGTAGGTCATTTCTAGATGGCAGCACATGATACTTACAGGAAAGATTGTGACTCGTGCCAAATAGGCTTGTTCCTACTGGCTATACTTTGTATTTTTTTAATAAAAAAAAAAGATTGTAATTCAATGCTGTAACTTTGAAGATTTAATTCTCTGCTAGCAAATTAAAAATTATCACTGTATAAATTAATTTCAGATTGTGTTCATATAGATAGCTTGTATATGTGAAGCGTCGACGCTAGAGAATAGATTCGCGGCGTCTTTTCCGACGTTGCCTTTTAAAACAAAATAACGCATAAATGTTTATATTTGCCCGAGTCGCAAAGTCAATTCTTGATGGATAATCACGAGGCTGGATAATCGTGATTTTACGAGCTCTCCCGCGATTTCCTACGCACTTTCTCACGCTATCTCGCGTCTCCCGCGAATAAAAGAGAGAAGCGAGAAATGGCTTCCGAAAGTGTCCGAGCGGAGTCGATCGATCAGCGATGAGGCTCGGCTAGTACCGAGAGCGGCTGACAGTTTATTGCCAATCATATACAACCGTAATCGGGGATGGCATCAAACGCGCGTGACCCCAATAATCCATAATGGCTCACTCGTTATGGTCGACATGTCAATCCGGCCACGTATCTTTTGGCCACGTATCCTCCTTCCGTCATTTATTAGGCGATTAGACACTTCGCGTCGCAGTTCTCGCGCGGCAGCATTGCCACCTGGCTATCGAGTCCTAGCGCAATGATTCTGCCTTATCTTTCATTTCTAATGAATTGACTTAAATTATTTCAAATTATATTATGCAATGCGAAACTTCACATATTTTAATATATCAAGAGAATATATGAATTCTTTCATTATTCACATTAAAACTACATTTTTTGATAATTGTTCTTTCCTAAATCTTAGAATTATTTTCCTAAATACTTTTGATTACATAAAATGTTCGGCAAGTGTCCAGTTTAATGTAATTTTTTCTTAGCGGAAAGTTAGTGAAGTTCTATAGTTTTTTATAGAAATAAAGAATTAATTTTTATAATTAAAATTCGAGATGTAAGATCGCACGAAAAACAAGATTTTAGTCTAGTAGGTATTCAAGTGCAATATGTTAAAATAATTTTAGCTAAGTTTTAGAATTATTGATAGCAGAACCACCACTTCTTAACAATCAGGGAGATGAGCATGATTTGTAGGCAACACGGGTCTCATTAATATTCAAGGATTCTCTGAGAGAGATAACTCGTGGAACATCGATAATGCAAAAAAGTGCGTAATCGTGTAACTCAACGGGCGGCATGGAAATTAAGCGCAATTGCTTTGAAGAAATGAAAAAGAAAACGGAATAAGAATAACGCGAGATTGCGACCGGTCGTTTTTTTCTGCCAATCTATCGCGAGCATTAATCAAGTGGCATTGTCCATTTTATATTAATTAAAATATTAAATGCACGCGCGCGCGTGACACTTCACGACGAGATAGTTACCGCGGCGATCGCGCACGTGACTGATGCCTTCCCGTCATCAGGAAAACTCGTTGCAGTAAAACGTCGTGAAACGAAGACCATCCGTGCTTTTACGTTCCTTTCGTTTATTTTTTAGGTCGTCGCTACGCGAACTCGTTCCTTTGGATCGCAATAATGGCCGCAACGTTGATTACGTTTCACTTCTGGAATTATTTGTCTTAAAGGGAGCGGAAATCAAAAGGCGAATTCAAACGCGGCAGCTTAACGGTTCAATGCGGGATGTTAATCCGCGACTAGCAACGTATTAATATTAATCATGTACCATAATACATTATAATTTATGATAATGTATTCTGTAATAAATAGAATAATATTGTGCGACTATATATGTAGCAATTTGTAACATAATATTGTAATAATTGTGTATAGAGAATAATTTTTCATTTCACACGTGATTTTCTATCCCATTCTTTCAAAGGTACAAAATAACGATCTCTGAATGCCCCGCATATAATTATATCCGTATCGAGTACTTCGATCAGTTTGAAACGGCCCTCATGGGAGGTCGATTTGGTTCGCGTCCGTTTCCCGTCAATCTGTCCTTCGTTACTTCGGTCAGCGGCTGTGACGGCTGTCTGACAGTTTATTATTTGCACTTCTGCGCTCGCACGGTGACATCCTGCCGATCGCGATTGTTCAAACAAAGGGTGAGAGCGAGTCGACTGCATAATAACGAAGGGCGTAGTAATTTGACGGATTAGAAAATGATATCCCTCGATAAATCCTCCGGTGTCGAAGTTAATCTAGATAAACCTACGTATGTAACAGAGATTCTTAGTCCCGATTACAGCGGTCTACACATATCTAATTCACGACGTAATAGCTCGTGAATATTTTAACAAAAAGAATTATCCAACTGATGTCCATCTTGCAGCTTCGCTCTCCGATTTTTGGAGATGTAGTTAGGCGGCAGTCCGACCGCAAAGGGTGAAAAATTCATAACGCCCGAGCAACGATAATATTTCCTTCCGCGTATGGAAATTCGCAGTATCGAATTCGGAGGTCCAATTTCCATAGGCGCGTCCGGGAGAGGGAGGAAGGATGTTTACATAGGTAAAGCCGGCAGTTGCGAACGTATTTGCACGAGGATTTCCCCGGCGAGTCGGGGCCGCAGGGCGAATTGGATACTCCGTCGACTCGTCGACGAAGGGCGGCGGCGGGTCTGGATAAGGGTCGTAGGAGGGATCTTCTCCGTCCTCCGCGGCGGCCGGGGGAGAGGGAGCGAGAATAAAAAGGGGGCGAGAAATGGCGCGGATGCCTCATTACGCATGCACCCCGGGCGGAAGGGTCCGAGAGTGAGTGACTGACTGACGGTACCTCCTCGTCGCGCATACACTTACGCGCGCGAGCGTCCACGTGCGCGGACACGCCTATTTTGTCGAGTGTTAGGGGCTCGCATACAGAGGACCGGTGTGCGGTCGTGCACACGGTGTGTCCTGTGGCAGCGCCGCGTCGTCGGTTTTCATTCTCGCGCGGCGCCGAGGGGTGAGAGCGCGAAATTCCGGACTGGAAGCAGGTACGGGAAAATCTGGCGACGGAAGCGACGCGGACGGAAAGAACGCGACTCCGGGTATCTGATCGTAATTGAATGCCGTAAGTTAGAAAAGGATTTCGACACCGAATCCGACGGATATACGAAGCGATCGAAAAGAACGTCTTATTCGAGCGTCGACTGGCGTTGCTACGAAAGCGAAGTCACCCTCATGGTCGCATGGTCATCTTGCCTGTCACGTTTCGTACTATAGCATAAGTATCTCATCACTTAGATCTCATTACTTTTTTACCACGTTAATGTACCAGTCAAAGTTTTGAACTAAAACTAAATCCTTAATTGAGTATATAAAGTCACTGGAACCACACGAGCACCCAAAGAGGATCCCTCTTTCAATACACACGCGTATCAGCCTAAACCCCAACACAAAAATAGCGGCGGGTGTATACAGCAATTCCGACGAAACCGCCACTAAGGCGCGTCACGATCCGCCCTCTGTGTAAACCGTTTCCTCCCTCCCCCCCTCTTTTCTTCCCTACCACCCGCCGATCCTTCAACCCTCGACAGTCTTCCTCACCGTTTCCATCTCCACCCTCGTGGCGCCCTAATTGCACCACCCCTGGCAGCTAGTCACTTTACCATAATCTCCTGGGTAATGGGGTCCCGGTGTGCGCGAGCGCGCGCTCACCCCCTCGACAATCTCCCGTGAACGCGCGCGCGTACGTTCGCCCCGTTCGGGGTTGCGACGCGATCGAAGACTCGCTCTTTGTCGGCTCCGGGCAGATTCGCGCGGAAATTGCTTCACCGCGCGCGGACCTCTTCACCCCGAGGGGTGGAAGTCGCGGACGAGTATCGCGGATCTTTCTTAACGCCAATTACGCACGTTGAGAGACACTTTCTGACGTGAGGATAAAAGGTGAAGAGATGACTTTTTAGCCCAACAAGTCTCACGATAAAACGTATCTGCGACTCTTATTAAATCAAACGTTTACGTTCATGTCATCACATTTATGCTTTATTCTGGTTTGTTTTAATCGAAAATCTCTGTAAGAAAAACTTCTTTTGAAAATGTGTTTTTAATCTTCTTGTCTAGATGCTTTATGTTAAATATTCTAAATTAGAACGCTTAACATCTATAATTGGTTTATGATTATATTATTGATTGAGAGAGAGATATATATACAGGGTAAATATTAATAATGTATCAGATACTGGTAGTTATATACAGCATTTAGAATGACAATAGCAACAGCGTAATAAGTGCGACAATAATAATAGACTGTCTGGCGAGCGTCGACGAGATTAACAGGCCCTTAACAAAGTAGCTGATGGACCGCCAAATGTTCCTCCGTCGGCGTCTGGGCTTTTTTCGAAAGAGGATCACTTCCTGACTAGATACCCACAATTACGACCCAATTACGATGCATAATGGCGACACACGGTGCGCGATTCGAAATTGGCGGCAATTTGGGGCGACAAACGATTAGGACACGCGATCTATAACGGAAGCAGCCATCACGTCACGCCAATTATGCCCGCCATTTTCGAGCGAGCCGCGAAGGACCATTGTCGTCGGGTAGATAAAAGAAGAAATCGGGTGACTTTTTTGCGTGTCGCCCGAATGTGGCCGGCGGCCTGTCAAAACCTATCATTTCGCGTTCGCGAGCCTAACCGGCTTGGAAGCCGCCGTAATAGGGCCCCGATCGACACAAAGATGGCCGACACAATGGCCGCGAAGTAACCGGCCGCGCGCGGCCCTTTGCACGGCCGTTTAGCCGCGCTTAAACGGAAATCTTGCCCGCCTGTTAAACGCCGACACGCGATTCCGTGGCATCTGTCGATCGTCTCCCGCGATACCCGATGACTAGAAAAAGCCGCCCTTTGTTGGCGACGAAGCGCTCCGAGAAAACTATGCCACACGCGTTGGGATTCTGTCTTCTATCTCAAATTGAATCCTGTGAATTCGTAACACAGCCGAATCCTCGGAATCTTCAATGTTTCCGCGCTTCCGAGCCTTTCAACTCGGAAATTCTGAGAGCTCTGGATTTTTATGACCTATCGGTTCTGCATTTTGACAATTTTAATTTATTGGTATTCTCAGGAAAGAAATTTTAAATCTTTAGATTCTGTATTTTCAACAATTTGTAAGTGTTCATTACATTATTGGGAAAGCAAGTCGTATATATATATATATAGGTTTCATGAAACTATAAATTATTTATATATCATTCTTTAGTCTAGAGAATTTAAAATGCTGCAAAATTTTCATATCTCTATTGTATTAAATTATCAGATAATATTCGAAATACTTCCAAAATTAATGATATCTTAAAGAGACTATAATGAATACTTTGTATCTGCCAGTTGGTGCGTGGTCACGTTCGTTTCGCTCGACAGTTTCTATTGAACTTTTTTCACGACGCATTATACCTTTTGACAATAATTCACGGTAGCTTTCACGCGACTACTGAGTGCGCGGGGACTCGGGGATGTCCTGGACCGACCGGGGTCTCGGATTTTATTGCGACGATGAAGGAATGTAGTGGCGCATGTAAATCCACCGGTTGGAAACAGGTCTGAGGATCACGGACGACAGTAAAACGCGCAGATTGGATGCATTGTGATTGTTTGTTTTACGACACTCCATAATGATAATAGTGTATATACATATGAGTAATAAAGTCTTCACACATCATGTCGCAAAATCTGTGCATACTACTTTCTATCGAGTGACGATAGATGAAAGTTCGCGAATTAAAAAAATCGACAGTACGCTAATAATAGATTACATAAGATCTTAATTCTCAAAGCGTCAATACTTTGTCGCTGAAAGGGATTTCGGCTCCAAACTAATGTGAAATACGTCTAGGACATTTATTATTAACGCGAGAGGATTTGGCGATAATCTCTCTCTGTTCGTCATTCCTCCGCTTACGCATCGAGGACCCAATTGTGGAGCTAATTGCAACCCCTTCGCGCGTGATTACACACGTGGCGACCCATGAGCAGCGGCGAATTGATCGACGCGCGGCGGTAATAGACACGCGCGACCGCTAAATCCTCGTAAAGTTCGGCTTTTCGGGATCGTGGGGGGGGGGGGGCTTCGCAGAGGCGCGCGCGATGTACCCGGGCACGGGGGAGGGTATAGCTTTCAGGATCGCGTCCGCTCGTCGCTTCGTTCTCGAGGGATAACACGGAACGGCGAAGGTTTGCGGGCAAGGGGGACGGTTTGCACACTCGGTTGACATCGAGATCTAGCGACGTGTCTAATTGGAGCCACTTTAACCACGGGGGCGGGCAGGGTGGGATAAGCCGTGAGCCATCCACCGCCGCTGAGAGATCAGCCCTTCCCCTCTTGGGCTTATAACCGCCCGAGAGATCTTCCGCGGGCCTTCACCCCTCGGTGGTTACACACACGAAATGTCCCCTTTCCCCCTGCTGTAACATCCCTGCTTGTTTCCCCCGTGCTGCCGTTGTGTATCTTACGCTGAATCCGGCGTAAATAATGCCGATTATCCCCCCGGCAATTGTTTTATCGACCGGACTGTCCTGTTCAAAGAGGAATCTACGGGGAGAAGCAGGGTCGAAGCTGGTTGCCGCTTCTTCCCCCTCGGACAAGCCGTGGCACAGATTTACGAGTAATTCTAAACGGGGGCTGGCGAGGACTCGCAAAGTAAATTTCGCTTGTTTTCTCGTTGGTTCGAAAAAAGCCGGGAGGAAAGCGAGACCTCGAGAACGGTGGTAACTTTAATTTCGCTCGCGGGGGTGGAAATGCTCGAAATGGCGCGACTGGTCTTCCGCGAATTTATTACGAGAAAGATCCGTAAACAGCAGATACCCGCGGAACGTGACGCGCACTGTTTAGTAAGTATTTATTTAAAATTAAGATAGCTTTCCGTAATTTTTAAAATTATTCAATCAAGATAATTCCTCGTTTCGATACTTTCCCGAGGTCATTAAATAATTGCGGGTAAGAAAATTCTCTCTTCCTTTCTCTTTTTGACGGTTAATTTGATGTAAATCTCGCTCACATTTTTTTACAACCAATCAAAACGTCGCGTGTGAAGATCGCATTATTAATTTTTTAGATCCTCCGGTTTTAATAGTCCCAGTCCAATCGAGGCTGGAGATCGCTTGATGGAACTCGTCGAGCCCGCTCGCTTTTTGCCTCCCGCTAATTATGAAATTACCCATGGAACGTCCCGTACCATCAGGCCCGTTCTCCTTTTCCATCTTCCGGAGCGATATTTGAGCGCGAATTATGCCGGGTACTCTCTTCATCCTCCTCATTATTCCTCTCCCCGCCCCTCCGCCCCTTGTCGTCCTACCGACCGACCTCATCCTTCGTGACCTTTCTCTCCTCGTCGTCCTGGCGTCGAGAAACTTATCCGGTTAATGGCCCGGCCTTGTTCCGTAACATTCGTGAAATTCGCAGACTATTTCGGGCACGGCCCGGCGAGTTATGCTAATTGATTCGCGATTTAAGCCGTAAACAAGTCGCGCGTCGAAAAGAAGTAATTAATATCAACTGGCAATGTTTCAATGGGTGCTTTACAAAATTCTGTTTAAGATTAACGTGTACTTAATTTATGAATTTAAATAAAGAATCAAATCGCTCTTATAAAGTACTACTGTTATAAGTCACTGTCTATAAAAATATAAAATGCGATTTCTTCTTTAATCTTCAAAAGTAAACAAACTATCGAAGATAGAGACAAATGACAAAATTTTCAAATATTGAAAAATTTTCATATTTGCAATGTGATACCCAGTGCATTATTTTTTGCTTCGCAGATATACTTGATTTATATTCTATATATGTATTAGCTTACACTTTACTCACAAACATAAGGAATTTGATAATTACGCGATCGGACGTTCCTTGCCTCGTGATAAGCAGCCATAACGATACCACAATAATTATAGTCCAGCTGAGGTATCACGCGTAAAAAGAGGGGCGGCGGCGGCTTAAATAAAAAGCAGATTGAGCGGTTGAAGGAAAATGACCGGAGGAGAAAAGTCGAAGTTGGTCGAAGTGCTCGTCCTGCGTTCCTCTCCTCTCCCTGATTTCCTCGCCCTTCCCAGGCCTTAACGACTAAATAAGTCCCCTCAATTAAAAAACTAATTTCGATTAGAGTCCCCGGGCGGCCATTTGGCATCGTGTAACTACATCCCGCAGGATAGCAACAACGAAGGGTTGGTAGAGACGAAAGGGAAGTCGCGCTGAGCGCGATATGCCCCGGCACGACGAAGGGAGGAAAATGATCGGCGTTATTTTTTTATGCCGCGGCTTCTGTCCGTCGTTGTTGCGCTTTATCATCCGTCTGCGGTGGTATTGGTGGCATCCTAACAGCAGGGACACCTAAATTTGACATCTTGGAATATACATTGTATTTTATTATAAGATATTATTCAAGCGACACAAAAAGATACAGTCGAGCTTTATTCGCCAAGTGTATAAGAATTCTTTGACATTTGATATAAAAGGTATGTGAAATAAAAAATATCTCACACAGGAAGACAAAGGAAGAATATCTGCTATTTAAATGAGTAAAATCAATTTTACAATCCTATTTTACGATGGGCTAATTACTGAAATATCTTCGTAATTATTAATACATTTTTTCGACGACTTGTATCAAATTAAATAAAATCCGATTATACGAACGATTCATTAAATTAAACAATGTTGGAAATTATTTGGCTTGTATAACGAGCGTTATTCAAATGTTCAATCAAAGAAAGAAAAGGAAAGAGAAAATCTATACAATCTGATCTGTATGTTCGAGAATTTTGAAGCATTCCCGGAATTCTTTTCGGGAATGGATTTCCGTGAAGCTTTAAGAATTTAATCCCATCCTATAATGCAAGACAACTTCTCACAACTTTTCCTCCGCGTTTCCTCTTTATCGCGTTCCCCCCAGAGACTGCTCCACGCAGAATTTTTCTTCGAGCCACGAAGGAGGCGCGGTAAGCATGCACTTATTTATGTTCGTATTAGTATTTATGTTAGGTGTGCACCTACGGCACCCCGTGGCTCTCAAGCGTGGACGCCTCAGCCGCCATTTGTTATTCTAATGTCGCATTATATATTTGTTTGGGCGTGGGCGGGTGAAGCCCGAAGTGTGAAACACGTTGTAACGCCGGTTCCTCCTTGAATTCCATCTTCCCGTGGGGCTCACCCACGTGACCGTGGGCTTTGTGCCCATTGAAAAGATTTCCGTCGATTTCGGGTGGTATCTATCCGCTCAGCGCGTTTCACTCTCTTTCCTCCTCTTTCTGTCTTTTCAATAAAAAGGCGGATTTATCATTTCTCCTACCATTCTCCGAATATATATATTTTACTCTTTTACGATTTATTCTTCCAATTCGAAATATTTCGCTGGAAAATGTTTCGTGCCGATGGATGTCCCCGGATGCGTAATAAATTCTATCTTATTCGTTTTCCCCTTCTTCTCCCAAATTTCACGCGTACAAATTAACGTTTTAATCTCCATGCTATGTATTTAATTCTCTCTCTCGCTCTCTCTCTTTGAGTTTCTTACCGAGTTGACTTATTACATTAATTAAATTATCATTGTTATTTTTTACGCTTGTATTTCAATGTATTTCTTCTCCGATATTAATCTTAATTACGTAGTGACTCGCATCGTCGTTGATTTTCATTAGTCTGCACATTGGGATGTCAGAGAAAGACCGTGAAAATGAGCGAGTCTACCGCGGCGCGAGATTTTATCTTCGACTGGCTCATACAATGCGTGAAAAATTCAGCGTCGTGGTATTTCCGAGATTCCCGTCATTCAATTTTTACTGATTCAGTGCGAGCTACACGATGGAGATATGATAAGCAATAGCAGTGGTGCTATTTTTGGTGGTGTTGTCGTGGAACTTTAATTCGTTCTTATTGCGTTGAGATATCGCTCGTTCTAGGCAGAATCGAGAAGAATGATAAGAATACTGCTTGGGCAAAAATATATCCCCGCATATTAAGACACATATTATTTCGACTGACACAGTTGAGCTCCGATTTAACGTTCCTACACAACTCGTTTCTCCTATTTTTATTTTCAAACCTCTCTGAATTTAGATTAGGTTTGGTAGCGCTATTTAATTAACCTAATAATGTTTGACAATATTTTATAATATTGTTAGATACGTGTCGCTTTACAGCGTTTAATGTAAAGGATAATATCGACAGAATTAAAGTAATCAGTTGATAAAAGAACAGACGCGCGAATTAATAAACAGATTAAATAATCCGCTATACCTTCATGATATCTATTGCTCGTATATTTGCATATTTACGTGTGTGGGTTCATACGCGATTGGCGTGCACCAGCGGGCCTAGATAAGTATCGTGCGACGTTTAATACACTGGGCCCCGTGTGCGATCGCCGTGGCAGGTAGACGATTCTGAATGGGCCCAAGGCAATATACCTACCGGCGTGTGTTGCGCTTATGTAGCAGCAACAACGCCAGCAGGTAGATAGGTAGGTGTGCTATAGTGTACGACGCGGTCCACCGCAAACTTAGGCAGGTATTTAACCCTTTCCAGTCCAGTGACTTCTATAGAGGTAGCCTCATTTCTCCGAAATGGGAGAAACAAAATCACAGAGCACTAAAAAGGTTTTTGAGTCCCGAGTAATATTTTATCCCGAGTAATAATGCGTAGAAAAGCGTTTTCTAATTTTATATATAGGCATGCCACATTGTCGTCTTGTCATCCCCTTTACACTTCAATTTGTCACGCTATAACATTAGTTTTTTTTTCGTAGAACGAGCTTTTATTTTATTTCTGGATTTCATTTCATCGGAATAACAAATGCGGCGAGGTTCGATCATCAAGATTCATTGATTCACGGTACGTCGCGAGTCACAACGGAGGAGGTTTCGTCAGCGTTTCACCTCAGGTACTTCGGGGTCGGTCCTGTCTCAGCGTGGTGAACCTCTCACCCACCTAGGCCGAGTTATGGCAGAGCGTACGCCCCGATGGCTCCCATATATCCACATCGTTCGTCGCGGCGTCAATGCGAGGCGAGCACCAAGCGGGCGCGTATATAGTGCCACTATTCCCCGATATGATTATGGTTGCGGATATACGAAAGCGAGCATTCTGTATGCGCCCCGCCATGGGTTATTCATAGGATACATTCCTGCCCCTACACGTGTTCTTACGCCTCTTCTGCCCTATCTCCTTTTTCTTTCCTCCTCTCCCTCCCGGATTTACTTTCTTCTTGTTCTTTGTACTTTCTCCTCTTCGTCCTCTTCACGTTCGCTTTTTTGAACGTATTGTCATCATTTTTCCGCCTACATAATGCGACTTACGAATAAAGTAAGTATTCTCCCGTTCGAGGAGAATGTACTTTATGTGTATTTATTGGCTCTTTTATTTATTGTTAGAAAGTTTCTTCACAATGTGCAGAAATATATTTTATAAACAATGACAGGGAGAGAGAGAATTATTAGCAAAAAGGTATTTCAGCAAAACCTTTTTTTTTTTTAAATTTAATTTGCTTGGCACGGTATTTGATACTTTAAATTATGTGTTTGCGAATAGATTTAAATCCAGTTTCAGAAATGTAAACAATACACTAATGGAAATTCACTTATTAACACAAATTCCAGATGTGATTCAATTAGCATTTAATTAGCATATAATTTTCATTTCCCGGTCAGAATAAATTATAATTACTGCATTCGTATTTTTCGTATAATCGTATTTTACGTTAGAAATTAAGTAAAATGCCTTTCGAATTTATTTTTTCTGGAGCCACGGTTTTCTCACGGGAGACACATTCCCCAAGAATTATGTACACGAGTTCTCATTTTACACGGCGTTATGTTTTACTTTCCGGAGGCTCTCTGGAAAGGGCTGGCGCCACGACAGCTCTCGAGCAAAATCGAGTCCTCTTAGCAGCCCTCGAGTCGTCGGAAGCCCGTGTCTTTCCACGAGTCGCCGATGTCGTCCCTTTTCTACCCTCCCCGCTTCCGCTCGCTCTCGTCATCTCTTTCCCTCTTTTTGTCCCGACCGACAGGATACCCGATGACTTTCCTCCGACATCGTCTCCTCGTTATCGCTGTAAATGGCAATTTCGTCGTTATTATTAGGATTGAGGTTGGGCGGGGGTGACCTGAGTGGAAAGGAACCGTGTGTTTACCCTCTCTGAAAACCACTCGAAAGAGCAGCCGAGAAGCTCGTGCCACGAGAGCACGGAGTTTGTAACTCTGTGCCCGACTGGTTTCTAGCGTGCGGTCGTTTTGAGGGAAGAGGCTCAACCTAGGCCTGCGTTATAGGACTGATTTAAGCGCGCGACTGATAAAGTAAAGTCTCTTTATTGCCTAGGAAAACTCCAATGTCGGAAAACTCCAATTCTTAATTTTAATAGCACATTATTTTCGATTATTTGAACGACCGTGTGCGTATATATGTAGTTTTCTTATCATATATCTTCAACATCAGTTATATGGACATTCTACCGTTATATTCCTTAATCGCACAAACGTATTAACTATATAATAATTTTATTTCAGCCCACGCTGAATTCGGATTCGGCCAACATAGAGTCTCAGTTGTCGTCCTGAATTACGGTTCGTACACGGCTTGTACGATAACGCAAAAGTTGTTAAATAATTTATCAGAGGCCTAAAACGCGCGTCGCGTAACACGCCGATCACCTGGCCACGGCGCCAGCCGTACGTAGAGAGCCGGCGATAAGATCAGTCTCGCTGGTGTCGGTGTACTCGGCTTCAGGATCGCCACCGAACCCGATCGTTCCGCGTGGGTGGCCTGCCACCTCCTCCAACGCCGCAGCCTTCCACCACCATCGCGGCCGGTGTGGTGTGGCACGGTGGTGTGTTCGCGCAGGCCTCTCTTCTCCTCGGATGATGAATGATCCCCGCGTACCCCACGGCCCCCCTCCTCCTCGCGACTCGCACCCTGTCGTGGCCCTACCGGCTCTCCGCGTCCACCTTCGGCCAACGCGCTCGTCCGCCCTCTCCTCTCCACCCCTCCCACTCTTCAGGCCATTCCACCATGATATACCTTCCCCTCTCGCATCCCCCGGCCTCGTCATCGAGCAGCCTCACTCCGGTGGGTTTTCGCTCGCTTCCTCTCCAGCACGCTCGTTTTATTTCTCGTTTATTTTTCCCACCCGCGAACCGTCGAGATGCAATTTGCATCCGAGCTGCTGCTGTTGCCGCCGTCCCAGCCGGTTGCCGCGAGCAACAACCGGCGTAGAAGCGAGCGACTCACCACCGGGGAAATTGTTTGTCAGGAGAAAGGAAATTTTAGAAAATTCGATCGAGATTGCGAACGTCAATACGAATTGTCCTATTATCTTTACGCAATGAAGCGGGAGAAAAGGAAAATTGACGATATTTGCTGCATATTTCGCTAATAAGCGATCGCTATTGCAAAATTAGTACAAAGTAAATTTTATGCTAGTTTAACTCAATATCTCATCGGCGTATTTCAACATTGATAGTACCAATGTAATTTATTGTAATAATACTAATGTAATTTATTCCAATATTTGAGAAAAAAAAATAATAATGTCATTCGAATTTAAGGGGGGCGATTATATCTATGTTATATTTACATTCGATATTCACGCGTGACGAAATTCATGCTAATAATCCACGAAAGAATCTTTATGAACTCATATATTATAATCATACAGTTGTAATATTCGATTAACAGTGCGTTTCAAGTAAATCCACATAACTTTTGAGAGCGTAGTTAAGTGGATACAGTAGTCCGTTAGATAATGGCCGATTTCGCCACGGATGATGACTGTGAAAGACGACGGTGACACGTCTCGGCAACCGCTCCAAAAAACACTATAGAAGCTACTACGTGGCACGGGGAAGAAGCGAGGCAGGGAGAATTGTTCCGTAGAACTGGCTTGTTCCTGCGGTTGACAGGAGAGACTTGACGACTTGCGCGCGAGCTAGGCTTCTCTATCTATCCAGCTACCTGAAAGTATCCGGCACCCGAAAGATGAAGGAAGAGAGAGACTGAGGGTGAGTGTCCGGGGACTTCATGTTTTATGCTTTTAGGGGCCCTTTATGCGCTCGACTACGGGGGCACCCAGCATGTCGAATAGAATTCGGAAGGCTGGCTATATACGTGATAGGTATTTTGACATGCCCGAGAAATTAGTATGATAAAGGGACTGGGCAAAAGCGCCTAAGTACCTAAACACACACGCCGTAAATCTTCCCTTCTCTCTCCGCGCTTCTCTCTCTGCCCGTCTCGCCGGTCCTCTCGTCGATCTACGAACAAAATTGTCTCGTCGAGGCCCATTTTGTGGCATTTGATCGATCGAGATGCACCTCAGACGCAGACGCAGCCTCTAACGGTCCCCATCGCGTCTTCGACGGTTTTATTACCGTTCGTCGTAACGTCTATTTAACTTTCCCGTCCCTCCACCACCACCACCACCACCACCACCCCGTCTCGTCTCGCTTCTGACGATAATGCTCGCGAAACTCGATCGCGTTTTACGGTTCCCGGCGAATATCCGCGGTACGTGACTTGAGTAAAAATTTACCGCAAAACACTGAGGCGCATCAACTTCTGATGTTGCGAAATGTCGACGGTATCGTTAGTAACATGTTCGTCAACTTTTAGTACTTACAAATTAACGATTATTAACGGACGCTATTTTCGATTAATATTTTAAGAACCAATTAAGCTGCAAATGCTAATCAAGAGATTAATTTACTTTTGTGTAATAAATATGGTTCTTCTTCTTCTTTGCATATAACACTGTTAAATATCAGGGGATGAAATTTTAACCAATACCTTGAGTTAGATAGCATTTTGTTATTTTTAACTACTATGTGGATCGAAATTTATTATTTTAACATAAAATAGTATTATTTTAACTCCATTAGTCCAGTTAAATTAACATTGTTTCAGTCAAATTATGACCTATTGAGTAGAAGCAGTGGCGATCTATAGGAATGGTTAAAAATGACTCAAATTGAGTATAATTTGACACTAGGAATTTAACAGTAAATGTATTTAAAATACCTTAGTGTGTTGAGTTAACCCTAGAACTACTAAAGCAGTCAAAATGACTGATTTATAATTTTTTATCACATTTTAAAATGCATTTTCTGAGATTCTCCGTGACTTTTATTGCAATATATGTAAATGGTCAATTTACTTTCCCCCTTCATCTTTCTTTCTGAGATATATAAGTATACATATATATATTATAGTATATTTAAATAGTAGAAAAAGGTATACTTAATCATCGGTAGCTAAATAGCACATGAATAAGTATACCTTGTGTAGTAAGGAATAAGTTGGTCTCGTATCATTCTAGAAGATCGAAATCGCGATGAGGATTATCAATCACGTCGCGGATGATGGAAAGGTTGGCGCAAATCCTGGCGTAACGATGGAACACGTGAGTTAGCGTCAAACGAAAAGCTACGGAAGCTGGTCCAAGCGACTCTTTCCAAAGATACGATCTTTTTTCGCGCAAATTACGGCAAACAACTGGCGTAAACGGATTGTGCACTGTCGACGGTTATACCACCCGGCAGGTCTTCATGATTATTCTCGGCACAAACAACCCTCCTCATTCTCCAGAACCGCTCGCGAAAGCTTTTAGCTACGTATTACGTGCCGGCGCCGGCGTATCCCCGTCGTACTCCCGGTTTTCGGCTTAAATAAATTCTCTTCACGCTATCGCTGCCTTCTCCGGGAAAATCAACGCGAGAACACCTCCGTCAGAGATATATAACCGCGTACGTAACATCGCTTGAGTTATGATCGCCGAACGTCTTAATTTTCCTCAAATGAACTCTTATATCCGCTCCTATCTCACGCGAATCAATTTTCATGCTCGACAGAATAACGTTGAAGCACTTATCATACAACACAATGATCCAACGTCAAACGAAACGTTCTCCCGATCTTTGTCTTACGCCGGTAAGGTAAATTATGCAATTAGAGAGCATCTATTAACCCGTGCGCGGTGGTTTGGGTTGCTCGCGTTAATCAACAGACAGCGAATCATGCAATTCTTGCTCCTCGCAGCCACGTTCTACGCCACTGCGAGTGCGGCGGAGGTACATACGTAGATACGTATGAACGCCGGCCATCCGGCGCGAGAGGTCGATCGATCTCTCTTTCGTCGTTGCGCGGCCACCGTGTCGCTGCCACGCCACTCCGAGATACCCACGTCGCCGTGGGTCGCTAGCAGTGGGGAGGTCCGTGTCAGGTTTTGACGGTGGTGGTGGTGGTGCTGGGGGTAGTGGTGGTTGTTGTTGCCGGTCTACCAGGGTGTGGCGAGAGTGAGGAGAAGCGCCTTTCCCTCACGCACCGCCTTCGCCGGCGTCACATGACCCCGCGGTACGCTCGACGGTTCGACGGGAAGGGCAAGGAGAGAGAGAGAGGCCCGAATGGTTAAGCGTTGCTGTCAACCACCAAGGCTCCGCCTACGAAGCTGGTCGATACTGCGCGCGCAAGGCCTCTTCTCTCGCCGTCGGCTGCGCCACGCTGCGCGAAAACCACCGGGTGCCTCACGGTGCCCCGGTGGTGGGGTAGTCGGTGCGCGTGGGAGGAGGAACGGCGAGCCAGTGGAGTCCGGGAAGTCGAGCAGCGCAGACGCGTTGTGCGCTGTTACGTTCCTCGTGAAGGTCCAGCGGTCCAGTAATCGACAGCGACGATCAACCGCCGTGACGACGTAGCACGTTTCGTAGCCAGGGTGGATTAGTGGACAATTCGCGGGCAAATTGTATACTATCCGGATAGTCGTCCGCAATAATAAACGGATATCGCGCTCGAAGGGGAGAGGTGTGGAAGCGCCTCTCTCGCTGCCGCGAGCCGTCATGTCGCTACGAAGAAACGCCTGTACCCTGATTCTGTAACTCTTAACGACAGTGTCGTTATGTTGTCGTTGCGCAGGTATATTATATGGTAAAAAAAGCTGGACAGAAAGAGAACGAAGAGGAGAGGAAAAGACTCTAGAGGAGACCGAGATACTTAATATGCCTTGTCTCAAGTGAGGGTGGTGGTTCTCTCTCGACTTTCCTTAAGGAAGAGAGGAAAGTGGTGGACCTCGCGACGGTGAGATAAATCATCGAGGGGACGAGAAAGAGGGTAGAGCACCCGCGGATCGATCGGAGTAAGAAGATCGGAGTAACAAGAGACTGAACGCGTACGAGTAAGTGTCGTCGTGCGCGCGAGGAGGGATGCCTACGAAGGGGGAGAGGGGAAAAGCGACGGACTTCAGCATCGCGGCCATCATGGCGCCCAGGGGTCCGTCCTTCGGGCATTACCACCTGCAGGGCATCGGTAACGCTGCTGCCACCGCTAATACCAGCCTAGAATGTCCAACCGGCAAGGGATTCGTTGCTGAGTCAACGCTGGATAATCGTGAGTTCTTCTTCTTTTTTTTATGAATATAGGAATCGTCAGCAATTTCTTTGAAAATACCGCTTTCTTGTTATATAATCGAAATAGGTGCCTAATCTTCCGTCGCAGACAGCTAAACGCCGTTTCCTTAATCTTTACGATTACGTATCGTTCAACAAACATGCGGGATCGTAAAATTGAGTGTCGTGGGAGAGTGTGTGTACCTGTTTTATGACAGGTAGAGAGGATTTTTGGAAAGCGGAAGCAACAGTCATTTCGGAGTAGCCTGATTATCGCGCGATTAGGATTATTCCATTATCGATAATAGTTATCTGGATAACGTTAATCCTATACGAGTCGTCTGTTATTGACATAGTGAAGGCTGATATAATTCTAGCCAAACGATAAGATAAGAACGTTGACAAACAGGAAGTCTTTAATTGTTTGCAGATATTGGATCGCAAATATTACTTCAAGAGAAGTTGAGAGAGCACACTCTCTCTCTTTTGTTATTGATCGACATTTTGTGAATCTTTATGAAGACAAGGCTCTTCGATCCAAGATGGAGTCGTTGACATTGAAGCCTATTGCTTTCTTTCGTTCGCTTTGAGGCATTTAACGTGACATTTATACATTTGACATTTCCGAGGCGCGGCGCGACAATGGAAAGTGTGAGAAATAAAGTGTCACAAGCAGAACGCGGACGCGAAGAAGCAACGAAGCTGATGGAAATGTCAGACGTTGAAGTGATAAACGCGAACGCGGCTCGTTTTGCGCGTCGCTGCCGGCAGCGATGGTCGTAAACGGTGGAACGCACTTTGCAACATCGTCGTAAAACAATTTAATCGTATCTTCACGGTGTCGTAAGGCACCGTAATGTAGTCCGTCATGAAGACAGGTCCTAATTTCGTACAGTCGAGAACGAAAATGCGCTCAAGAAAATTCGTTTATCTTCATTTTCATTGCGGCTGCCTGCTTCCTTCGCAGTGAGTCAGCGTTTTCGTCTACGCTTGTCAATACATAGTCATGAAAGCCCTAATGGCAGTTTTGTGTAGAAGATTAACGAACTCTTTTGAGTACATTACATAATTCCGCGTGGAAAAGTTGAAGATAGCGCGAGAAGAATAACGATCTTCGAAGAAGTTCTTTACATTTTGTTAGAACATATTATATTATGTTATTTTTGTTACATAATATTGAGAAACGTTTAAGAAATATGTGGAATTAATTCATTTATAGTAAAAAGCGAGTTAAATGTTCGGTTGCCAAGGAAATTTGCTATTTGTATGAATCCTGTGTAATATTTTTTCTAAATTTTCATCTTCTCTCTCTCTCTCTCGGTTTTTATTTATCTACCTTATCAACTACTCTGTTGAAGATGATTATTATTCTTAATAATTTAATTCTAATAATTGTCCGTATGTCTAGTATTTTGAGAAACGACACGTACTTCATCATGTGTCATCACAGAAAATTCGATTTAGCTAATCAAATTATCTCGCGGTTATTAGTGCCGCAATAAAAGTCTTTTCGGGTTGCCAGAGGTTAAGTTACGGGTTCATCTTAGGGGTAACTGAGTTTACGATTTAACGAGCTTATTTAGAGCTTGTTGGTGTTAGAGTGTACAGCACACCTCCCGGCCTGTCTACATTACGACGCGCTTTTCTATCCGACGGCCCGCGATTCGTCCGAGAGCGAACGGGCTATTACATTTTCACATCTGTTAACTTCAACGTTTTAGCTATTAGCCTTAACTGTTGGCGAAATGTGCAGGCACATTCGAATCCATAATCATAGTTATCTCCGGTAATATTCGCAAACATTTTCACAAACACAATTTGTATATAATTATTATCTGCACTGATCTAAGAATATAGTAAGTTATTACTTTATTAGAAAGAACTTTCCTAATCAAGTTTTTATCAATAAATCAAATCAAATATCTTGGATGTGTGAGGTCCTATAGAATTTTCGAAGTCACGAAGCTTTTAAAACATTCCTATACCTCTTTAGATTTCTTGAATCCTTCAATAGCAATCTCGGATAATTATTTTTTGGAAGATATTCGAATTCGGAATAAGAACTAATTAAAACTGCGATGGTGAGGTCGGATAAGCAGTGGACTAGCCCAGTTCCAGTATTCCGCTACCATGGTCTAGAAGTGTTGATCGCTGTCTCATTAATTAGGAATACGCGATTCATCGAGCGAGTGCTCCGGAAGAAAAAAGCGTCGCTCGCTTGGCAGGCCGAGCGATAATTAGCGTCCGAAATAGAGGTCGTACTCATGCAACGGGAACGTCGGGTCACGGCTGTTACCGGCGAATCGCTGCCAACAAATTGCGCGTAAATTTTACCTGTTCGCACCAGAATTAACGAGCGTCTGCTGGACGCGTTAAGCAGATGGTGATCTAGCGAAATCGGATTCTCGAGTCCCCTTCGTAGATTTATAGTGTTTTTCGGTGACGAAAGAAACGCGATGCAAATTGGGCACGGGACTGGTAGCCAAGAAATGTACGTGCAGAATGAGCGTTTGCTGTGCTTCACATAAAAGCAACATTTTGCTGTTTTTTCTTACATAAACATGCGATTTAATAAATTTAGATAAATGTAATTTTTATATAAATTTATATAATATTATAATGTAGAAACACAAACAATATAATTTGGACATATGTGGACGTGTGTGTTGGAAAATATGTTTTTCTTAACAGTTACATAGTTATTTAATGGAAACTTTGTAGATAGAGGTTCTTTCTCAGTAGAATGCATATTTACTTTATTTGGTTTTAAATTATTATACCCAAATCATTTCATGTTGAGAGGTACGTAATCTTTCTCTCAACATTTATGAAATTTGAATTTACGTATTTATGAAATATTTTTATATTGTATACAGGGTGTTTCAGGTTTTTCCCGTCAAACTATGCCGGTATGTTCAATCAATTATAAATCAATCAATTACAAAATTAATTACAAATTCAGTAAAAAAATTTACCTTCGTATAGTTTGGGTAGAAAAATGGAATTACCTTGTGGCGATTATATCGGCATATACTTAACCGCCGAAACAGCTCGAATCGAAAGTAAGAAATAACGAGGTCGAAAAATAGGGAAAGACGTTAGATGGGAAAACATAAATAGAAATAACAATAAGCGGAAACGTTACAGGCAAGACACAAACAATAATTAATAACATTAAACCGATCGAAACGTGACGAGCGACTTCTCGAAGGACACGAAGTCCGGAGAGGAGAAAACGATCGCGAGATCCCGGGGACAGAGAGACAGGCATTCGACACTGCGACTCGCTAGAGTAAAGACGTATCCGCGGAATTGTACATACTCAGAAACTCTCATGATATTAAAGACAATATTAAGATACGAACTCGAATAAATTAATCAACTAAACCTTTCACGCACGACCTATTCCCAAAACCTTTTTTGTTATTCCTTTCTATATAATGTATTTCGTGCAAAAATTATACGACTGAGCTACAGAGGATTAAGATTACCATCTTAAAAATAATAAAAGTAATAATAAATAAAAATATGAGATTAAAAGACAAAAACGAGGACAAACAGTAAGAATAATAAGAGTCAAGATATACAGATATTGATGAAACTATATGAAAATACAATAAAATGATATTCATTTATTCAGTGTAGCTTCACTTCGCTGTATTGCTTAAAATATGCGAAAATGAAGAGACCTTGATTTTAAATCTTGATACATATTTCAGACATATAGAAGTTTAAATTCTTAGTCTCTCGAAGGCTTATGTTTCCACAAAACGTTTATAAACGTAGAAATGTGCCACACAAATAGAGGGAGATTAAAAATTCTTTAGAGAGCTAAATCAAACTTCTAATAGAACTTTTGAACGCGCACATTACTTCCAGTTCTAGAGTTGGTCAATGTCGAGAATGTCGAGAAAAACGGAAAAACCAAGTGTTTCGCACATTATAAGAATGCCAGTCTGTAAAAGTTTCTAACAGTATACCTAATACAGAAACTGCGTGTGACAAAATTCCGTGTGAGGAAAGATACCAGAATTGTAGAAATTCCGAAGTCTCTCCCTTTTTCTTTCTCTCTTTAAACGGGAAAATCAGTGGACAAAAGAGTATATTGTTGGAGTTATGCCTTTTAGAGATAAAGCGGCGTGAAAGAACTGAACAGTTTAAGAAGAAATTTGAAAAAAAATATTTTGTCAACTATTTAACTAAATAATGGATACTTGTAACATAAATAGGATACCTACTTGTAACATAAGTAGCTGAGAAAGCTAACAAAAATCATTCATTCATTCTCTCGCCCTCTCTTTCTCTCATAAACTTAGTATCTTGGAAAGACTCACAAGTTGAAGGGGGGGAGGGATTTCTCGGTGGACAGAAAAATTGCATTTAATTATAAAAATAATTCCTAGACTACCTGTTGCGAAACACGTGAAAAACAATCGGTCGCCGATCGGAAGACGCGCGCGTACACGAATATAAAAATCAAGTAATGCAGCCAGGCGTAGCATTTGTCATCCGCCATTGCGGGACTATCGCCGCGCTACACGTACCCATCAGCATTGCGGAATTATTGTCGCGTGTGTATTCCCTCATGCTTTGCGCCCGATGTGTATAACGATCGATGCACGGTGGCGTAATTATGAAATTACGAGATAAGAAACGTGTTAACGTATTCAAATGGAGATCTCGCGCGTTGATGCGCGTTATCACTTCATTCTCTTTTCAGCGTTCCTGAAAAATGTTTACAATTCACCGTGTTTTTTTTTTATCTCTAACACTCGCGAAAGAGTCACGCGAATACAATTTGCGCTAGTTCCACGTAGTATTCGAAAATTTCGCAAAAGAAATTACAGGGCAACGAGAAATATGATAAATACGGTATGCACGGAGCGTTATCGAGCTTAGGATAAGTTGGGACAAAAAAACTTGCGTTTCTTTCTCTCTCTTATTGTAGCCGCTCATAAGAGCGCTTTTTCCGGTTGATAATCTCGCGCTATCTGCAGGTAGCACGAGCTGGGAGATGCGTCCGAAAGAAGCGACGATAAGAAGAGACGAAACACGGAGGGACGAAAAATATAAACGTGCGCGGGCCCTTCACGTTTTTCCACGCGACCTGCATTTTTGTGCCGCTCGAACGTAAATCGCCCCGGCGTGTTTTTGTCACCGGGCAGAGACTCTCGTCCGCCGCCTTTCAGCCAGTAATCACATTAGCGCACTTAACGACGCCATTACGCTCGCCGCCGGCAATCCGAAGAATTCTTAATCGTCGCCTGCCCTCGCGTCCAGGGGTAGTGGGCGGGCATTAAATACCGGCCGCGCGCAATTAGAGATTCATGACGATCCGCGATACCGGCCCCACGAGAGATGTCCGTAATCGTTGTCTCCGGCGAGAATCCATTATTTCGCGCGCTCGCGAGAGTAACGCAAGAAGTCGCGGTCGCCGAGTAACGATCGCCGGTTTAACCCAGATTTGAATCGATTACGAGGCGAGCCAACAAGCCTGAGCGAGCTCCTCGCCTTTTCCTTCCTCTTTTTGTCTCTTCTCTCGATCCTTTCCTGTTCTCTGTCTCTCACCTCGCGCGGATCGAGGATCGTGTCCTTTTTTCGTTATATTTTCGTGATCGCGCCGGAGTGCGCGCTTCCTACGTGCGCGCGAGATCCGAAACCGGTTCGCGTATACGATGGGGTATGGGCATGTATCCCCGTGCTTCCTCGTCTAATTTCCCAGCTAGCGAAATCGGATTTCGCTCGTCCTTCTCGCGCCGCGAAGACCCTCGCATGCGCGAAATTAGCGGATCCGTTACAAACCGGTTTAAACCCTCTCCCGCCCTGTAAGCACGACCCCGGGCTCGGGAGAAGGGTATTCGGATTAAGGAATTACGTAAATTCGCGCGGGTCTCTGATAAGATTGCCCCATGCCCCCCCCCCCCCATGCCTGTTCGCGTATACAACGAACAAAGTGTTTTACGTAACAGTGCCCCTCGGACGTGAGATGACCAAGCTGTACTGTGAGGATTTTGACGAAACGTGGATGCGACGCGAATTGGATCCAGTCTCGTTCCGTCGTTTATTTTGTCATTTATTCCGGCAATTTAAATATTTATAAGGAAATCTCTTTTTTAAATATCCCGTACATAATTAGGTGTTTATGCCACGGAAAGAACGGTTTTGCTGAAGTATCTAAAAATTTAGCTAGATATAGATCTGAAAATAATTTTGTCGCACCATCAAAATAATTATATGTAGAACACTAAAACTGATTGCTAAAATGTCAAAATTTTTTACAGCATTATCATCATACTTCAGCGACCTACTATAGTTATTTTGATGGTGCAATAAAATTATTTTCAGATCTGTATCTATCCAAACCCCTAGACACTGTAGCAAAACCGTTTTTTTCCGTATGGAATTTATACGAGTAAAACAGAAAGATCGGTAGCTGTAATTAAACTAACGAAATTTAATTATCGACCTTTTCAAACTCTTTGCGGCAGTCGTTTCCATATGACGATTGATATTGCGAGAGATATGTGAGATGCGCTCTGGGTTAACTGGAGATCGAGTGAACTTGATGTGAAAATAACACGACGCGACGCAAAAATAACTCGCTCCAAGAATAGTTTGCGCGTAATTTAATTGTCATGCGGAATCTCTTAAAACTAATCCAATCCTGACAGAAGAACGCCACATATATACTCGAAACTCCATCTCCGGCCGGGGATTATAGCGATGTAATTAGCCGCGAGACGGAGCGGAGTCGCGTTCGCGTGATCGAGTAGCGGCGTGTTTCGCGATCTAAATGAAATGCAATTTATTTTTTAACGCGCTCCTCTTTCTAATCCGTCGGCGGTAATGGCGTCATGTTGACGGTTCGTTACGAAACTAGGTAATGCCGTCCGTTTTACACGCGCGCCGGCGTTTTTTGCGCCGTTTCCGTCGACACACGTCGATTATTCCCTTTTAAAGCACCCTAATTAAGAGCCATCACACTTCGCCACCGGATCACACCGGCGACGGACGTGAGATAATACGGTTTCCACGGTTATTCGAACTATAATTATCACGATTTTCCGTAGTGTAATCGTATATCACACGTTACGCGCTATATAATTTGAAAATCGTTTTCTCCCTGAGACAGCGATAATCCGCAAATAATCATGGCAGCTAGGTCGTAGCTCCAGTCATGCATGTATGTATAAATAGATGGAGATGGTTAATCGAATTCGCGCCATCGAAAGTCACCGAAATTAGAGCGACTTATCTTGCCCGAAATAGCTGTATGAAGTCCACCTGATTCACATAGACTATTCGAGTCTGAATGAGCCGATATACCCCTCCCGGAGTCAACTCTCCCGCGCGGAGCTGGAGCTTGATCCCGATCGCGTACCTGCGGGACGGGGATGTTCTTCTCTTTCCGTCCGGAATGAAACTGCGATTCCGGTAACGCGATCGTTCGCTGGATTGCGCCTCGATCCTCTCGAGCGAGTCCTTCGACGCGGGGTCCGGGGCCCGGGTGGTGACAGGATTCTGGGTGGTCTGGGCCGTCGGTCTGGGCAAAAGGAAGCTTACGTCAGTAGCTCGGTCATATTTCTTCTGGTCTTAAAAGATCACATGGAACATGGGACCACCTTTTCGCGCGCGCACGCGCGCTCACGCACACATTGTGTTACCGCTCCTCCCGCTTCCCCTCGCTCTCTCTCACTCTCGGTGCAACTCCTTCTGTATATTTGCCTGGTAAGCTTCCGGTCGAGCATTTATCCTGCCCCGTGGTGTTGCCTTATATCCGCCTATGTCGAATTCAGGCACACTTTAAGTCGCCATCGGACGTAACTATACCTGTTTTTCACGCTATATGCCTTTCCAGCGCCTTCACATTTGCCACGCTTTTCGTTTTTCTTAATGCTGGAGAAATGAATGAGTCGAAAGGGAAGACGAAATATGTAGGTCATTTGTAACAATAATAAAGCTAGCACCTATGCACAATTCATGGCTTAAAACAACTCGAGCTATTTATATGAGATTTACGAACAGTATGACTAGACACATTCGTCGAGTTCTTTGTTGTCGCCTTTAAAATTCGTGCGAATTTATGTGTCAATAATGCGATTTTTTTTGTACAAAATCAAAGAGCGTGAATCACAATGAATTGTACACATAGTCTGGCTAGCATCTTGCGAATAAAGCAGGGAGACAAGGGCTAGTATTTATTTGTTTTGAGTCATTTTTCTATTTATATTCTAGCGAGACACGAAAGTCACGTGAGCTCAAACGATTTGGAAAAAGGAGGAATATTGTTGTGAGAGAGAAAGAATCAAACGGTGTGACTAGAGAGATTGGCTAGTTTAACATATTTAGTTTGCATTTTTTACAAAATTGAATAAACTAAATTAGAATAAACTGCATTAATTTGTGCTGTATAAACTGGTGTTTTTTTGTAATTATGGAATTAGAAGCTTGCACAATATTTACATCTTAAAGACGACCATTAATAAAGTATTAATGTGCAAAGGAGAAAATATTGGATATATTTACATAATTTTAATGATACTTCTAAAAATTCTTTTGGGTATCCGGACGCTGCGTTTTCTCAAGAAATTTCTTTATCAATTATTACAACGTACCGCTGCTGTTTTCACGCAGTACTTTTTATATCTCTATCTATCTTATCTGTCTATGTATCTCTTTCCTGGAAAAACGGAGTTGGTGAACGTGTCGTCGCTGGAATAGCTAGATTTTCAGCCGGAAAGCCGATTGTTCGCAAATTAACGACGTCGCGGCAAGATGCCACGTCCGTGCAATTTCGCCGTGCGTGACGTCGCGGAAGGTCGACGACGACGACGTATTCGCGACTCACGCGAGAGACGCGCGTGTCGAGGTGTTAATTTTAACACACCGGGCTCCTTTTTTCCCCCTATCGAGCGCGCGCGTCCACCGGCTGTTCTCGCGCGCGAGAACTTCTTGCCCGAGAACTGAGCCGAGAACTCGGCAACGCGGCGATGGCTCAATGAGAAGAAACCGAGCGACTTCGAAACCCTGTGAGAAAAAGAAGAGGAAACGCGTAGATGAGCGCGTATGTGTATTCGTGTATACGCTCGCTCGCTCAGGCGCCTCTTTACACGTAACTCGCGAGGCGACGTGACACGCGTGCCGCCGTGCCGCGACGCGAACTACAGACGTGGCCTCCGCAGCGCATTATTATTAGCCGGCAACGTGTGTGCGTGAACGCGCGAGTGCGTGCATGCGTGCGTACACGCAGATGTGCGCGCACGCAACGCGCGAGCAGAGCACGCGATGCGCGTAACTACGGGGCGCGTTCAAGGCGCGCTTCGCCTCCTAGCGCTACCAGCAATTCGCGTCGCTCTCGAGGTCGAATTTCGCGCGTTTAACTCGGGCATATTCTGCAAAATATTCCACATACGCGAACCTAGTGCTCTGTTTAATTGCTCGGTAATCGTTTCTTCCTAGAAAAATAGATAATAATGGTTTACTCATATAAACTATTTAACACTAATTGTAAGATTACCAAAGCAGTCAAAATGACCAGTTTGTAATTCTTTTGAAATTTACATATAGCAGTACATTTTCTCAAGGTTCTTCATAATTGTGATTGCAATATGTAATTGATTAAATCGATCAATTTATTTTCCCCCTTTTTTTAAGACGTATATGTAGTAGATATATTTAAATAATAAAAATATGTATATGTTAAGCGTTAGTAGTTCTGACGAAAAAAACGCTTCCTCCACTTTTACGGATTAAATATGATTAACTGTTAACAGAAACTCCAATACCTTGAAGCGTTAAAAGCGTTCTTTAACATTGAGTTTTTTTCACGAATTTCGTTCTCTCTTTAAAACTGCCATATTTTTACTCGCCTAAACTGTCAAGAGTTGTCTTGAAAAAAATTGAAATTTAAACGATTCTCATATTTCGGAATTAAGATGATATATAAAGCTCTGTCAAATACATGGTTTTCTACGAATTTCAAGTAGCGAGGAAAGATCATCCTGAGGCGGATTAAGAAATCCGACAGTGGGCGATAAAGGCCGTAAGACAACTCGTTTCGCCTAAACGGAACGCAAATTGCTAAGTTTGCGCGCAACGCAATGTACGAAACGGCGAAAGTAATCGCATCGTTGAATGCGCGTCGTCGTCGTCGTCGTCGTCGCCATTATCATCGAGAATTTAACGGAACCGGTTTGAGCGCGACGAGGGGAGAAGCGATGAAGTGTCAACGTGGTGTGTGACCAGAAGCCAGAAAGAAAACGGGAAGCAACGCGTCGAATTAGTGTACGCCGCGATTGACGAGCGATCAACACCGCGTTTTCTGACTTTGACGAGCTATGCGGAGCAGAGGCTGTTGGATTATCCCACTGAAAAGCAGAGAAACTCGCCTCTCCGTTTCCCGTCTCAGCGAAGCGGGAAGAAGCGCGCCCGGTGATTCATTAAGTCGTTAGCGCGCGGAGTCGTTCTCCCCGGAAACGAAAGAGAGTCGGATATTCCCCGTTTTTTTTTTATCGGGGAACCATCTTCATAAACGATCACGGGGCATACCTGTATCGCGGGATAATTATCCACCTTCCCCCTTTCAAAAATATTTCAGAGATATTTATTGCGTCTTACTTCGCGTTAACATTGAATGCTATCTTGATACTAGGCGAGCAAGGTTCGGGTTCGCGAGTTCAGTACTAAATACGGCTGTCAGATCCTCCTCAACCCTCCGATACGCCATTTTCACATTAAGCGAATAAATTCCCCGTATCGGACAGTCGTATCTAGCGCGGTAGCTAAATGAAAATACGAATACGGGGCCCGTAATAGTCTTTTCAGGACAGGCAGGTTTGCGCGGAAGAGAGAAGAGCCGTGTGGCGATCAACGGTTCGTTTCTCGTCGACGACAACCGCGTCGATAAATTTTCCCGTGTACTACCGCACGTGCGTGTACGCACTCGCGAACAACGCGGCCGGGCGGCGGATCCAATTTGAGATAAACGCGCGCCGGAAGACGCATTGTTCGCGCGGAATAGTACAAATTAACAGATCGATATCGCGGGCCCGGCGCAATTAACATTGTGTACACACCGGCACGACCGGCGGATCGGCTTTCTTGAAAATCTGACGGTTTAATTAGGCGCCGGCCACCACCTTGTGGCAGATGCGGGGCCCGGTCGATTAATTAAACAGGCGGCGGCCCCCCGATATCGTTCGGGCTCATCTCGCTCATTTAAATCGACGCGGTTCGCGATAATCGCGCGCCTGCTTCGGGGATTTCCTTTCCGCGTCTTACGCGACGGTCGCGATGGTTGACGCCGTTATTTCGCGATAAATCTCGACTCAATAAGCTCCCATCGGAGCTCGACACGGCTCGAGACATAATCTTGCTGGAATCGTCCACTGGACGAAAGTTTTAATCAGAGACAGAGACGACTTATTATCAATATTATAATTACGATGGAAATTGAAATTGCTTGTGAACTATATTTTAATGACAAATGAATAATATTACTTAATTAATGCTAATAATAGGTTTCTCGTAAGCCGTAATTCTTATTACGAGATTGCACGTTGGTAACATGTTTAAACGCGATAAATAGGGGATCTTGTATCGCAGGTGTTCAAACCTCGCCGGTGAACATCGTCGCGACGGCGACAGTGGTGACGGAGGAGGCCCTCTTGGGCGACGAGGAGGCTGAAAACTGCGAGGGCGGGAGCGAGAGCACCGAGAAGTCCGCGAACGAGGAGGACGAGGATGGGGACGTCGACGTGGAGGAGTGCAGCAGCGTCGACGACGGGCCGGTCCACGGGGTGTTGGCCGACGATCTCGCCGGGGTTAGCACGCCCTCGCGGAAACGCAGCGCGGACGGCGCCCGCAATACGGACGAGAAGAAGCAACGTCTAAGGACCAGCTGCAACTCCGACGAGCTGCGTGACGTCGAGTGCCAACTCGAGACCAAGGATCTCTGGGACAAGTTCAACGAACTCGGCACGGAGATGATCATCACGAAGACCGGCCGGTAAGTGACGTATGTCGATCGAGAGATGCGAGAGTATCGGGAAAAGGTTCCGGTGCGCGTTCGAAGAACTTGATACGTGCCGTGCTAAGTGAGTAGAGCGAATTCGAGTCGTTGGATAGGACGAACAATCGTTAAAGGTAACAAGGATACTTTTCATAAAGTTTTTTGTTTGCATCTCTTTCCTAACTATTTCGAATAAAATCAGTAATTTGAGTACTTTACGTTTCATAGGGGGTCGTAGCAAATTCCACGAAAATATTGAGAATAATGTAATTTATCCATTTTAAAAAAATTTCCGTCTTTTTAATTTTACTATATAAATAAGTCTTATGTGTATTATTTATGACATAATTTTATCTGTACGAAGGCTTATCGATTATCTTGATACATACTCAGCAATTTACCTACAAATAAATATGTTATAATAAATCGCAAGTAACTTTTTTTGTAAATTAATGGGATCAGTCTCAGAGAGGCTGCAGACAAGACAGATCGTATTTTTGACGCGGACAGAACAGAAAGGTTCCCGGGGGGAAGGGGGAAGGTCTCGCTCCTTCAACTTCGCCATCCATCGGTAATTATCTTTACGATATCGTAACGCGACTCATATTCGCGCGCTCGTTAATCGGCCGTATTTAAAGACCGCGACGCCTTTAATTCGCGAGCAAATAGCGGGAAAAGACGCGGGCAAGAGCTCGCCGGACGCCGAGACGTTGTCGGTAGCACGCAGGGCAGCGACCAACTACCTCAGCGTACCTGAACTAATGGATTTCATTGACTGACGTTTTACGAGATATTTAAGGGAGTTTCAAATGTAATTTATCGCGCCCGTTTACGTGCGGACGCGCGCATTTTTATAGGTATGCTAATAAAGTTTCGGCCGGCGAGCCGCAGCTGCGGCCGGGATGCGTGACCACGGTCGGAATTATGAGATATTCGTGTGCGCACGGGCACAGGGTTAGTCGACACAGAGAGAGAGAGCTAACCATCGGCTGTCCCGACGGTGCGTGCAACGTGCGCGTACAACCTCGAGGCGCTACCGCGATGATCGATGCGCCGCATTATCGCCCGAAGTTCGCGATCGCGATCGAGGACCCGCGGAACGCCGGGACTCCGTTCTTTAGAAACAACCCCGGAGATGCTGCGATCGCGATAAGCTTCCCAGCTAATTGCGAAATACCGGACAGACCACATCTTTCGCTCGCCGGCGTCGAAGTGCTTGCGAAACGGACGCGCACTTCGATTATTATTATTAATAACAAGTGCCAGAAAGCGTTATTCTCAGTCGCGATGAAGAAACATTTCGAATGTTTGCGGGAGATTACCGTTCATTAATTTAGACGTTTAAGTATTGAGATATTAAATCAATATTAATTACTTATGCAGAAATTAATGTACTCTTTTAGTTGCAACTCCTAATATTATTTCTGGTAATCATCTTCGATTATCAGTATTCGATTCCAATATTCTCTTTCGCTAATATTCTAATAGAGAGTTAATTTAAAACCACCTGGGGGGATTTATGGAGACCTGACAAAATTTCTGCGCCAATCGCAATCTTTTTATAACTCGATTTTTCCGGAGCGTCTCGTTTAATTCACTTAGCCCGCGCATTTTAATTATAATTAAGCGTGTATTAATCATCCGCTCCGCTGGACACCACCGTTTTATTTTACGCAGCGTTTTGCTTCGCGTAGCGCGAGGTTTGTAACGCGACGTGTATGTACCAGCGACGCTATGGTATATATTTATGCGGTGCAGAAAGTAGACGATAATCCGATAAGCCACGCGGTTGTAACTGCGAATGTGATTGCGGTTAAGCCGCGCCGTGCGCAATTACGAGGCGCGCTTCAAGAATTGCGCAAACCAGGTGCCTTCCGATCGAGAATGGCTACGTGGAATCTACTTGCAACATCTTAGAGAGTCCACGGCTCTCGAAATATTTCATACATTTGAAATACCGAGGAAGAGGCCTCATTGATAAGATCCACCCAAATTCCTTTTTCATCCTTACGTTCATTTAAATCGCTCGTCAAGCAACAAATTACGTGATCGGAAGCCTGAAGCTCCGCGGCCTCGAGCGACCGCGTTCAGATTGCCGCCTTAATAAATCTACCATTGCGCTCTAAAGGCATCATATGAGTTAATTATTTCTATAAATGTATACTTTTTGCTTCTCCGCCGGCTCGCCGTACCGCGGGCTGTTTGTCGGATAGAAATGTAGCTGTTACCGAAGCGCAACCTTGAGGTGTTACCGACGTGATCAACGTACGGGTGTACCGCCGTATGTCGTGTTTGTCCAGAGCGCGCTCGGATATTAGATGTATTAGATAAGCTCTGCGACTCCGCTATTAACGCCTACGATTCCTCCTCCGCAATGCGCAACAATATGTGACACGTGACATGCGGTACTATTACGTTATCGATAGAGGAGAAAGCGACGTGTTAGATAATTTGCGCGCTGATTCGTTTGACTTCGTCATTGCGATCTCTTCGATCGCGGTCTTCGTCGAAGTACTCGCGCGATTATATCGATGTCTCACGGTTCCACAGTACGCGGCCAAGAGTTTCCCGGATCTTCAACATCATTGCGAAGTAACGAATGAGCCTCGAATCATATTCTCGAGTCACGACTGATTGACGTGACGTGCTTCTCGCTACCTTGGGGTTCGCAATAAAAGATACAACCGCGCGAGAAACAGCGAAATCGGGAAGGGTATGGTGTAGAAGATAAAAGTAAGCGGCTTCGCGCGCGCGCGCTATGCAGGAGGTAGAGATGATAATCGATAAGCCGCGCGAGCTTGTAATCGAGAGTGCGATTTCGGATAAGCCGGCAGGCCTCTAATTACGAAATACTTAGCGGCTCTTGGGGAGCCGGGTAATTATCGTTGAATGTAAAGGTGTCGGGGATGAGGGGCCACCTTCCAGCGGGCAGGAACTTCAGAACGCGATCGGCGGACTGCTACATTATAGCAGCGCCCGCGAAGCGTGTGTGTTTACGCCAGCGCGCGGAAAGCAGATGATAATTGGATAAGCCGCGTACGCACGGGATGATTTCGGATAAGACGGACGGCGGCGTAATTACAAAACGCGCCGCGAGAGAGCCCCGGGCGGGGAGGAGCGATGATCGCCTGAGAATATAACCCGCCGCAATCCGTGCAACCTTGAGACGTCGTCGTCGCGGGGAAACACGCCTGCCGTGTTATCGTCGTCGGGAAGTGGAAAGCGATGTCGAGTTTAGGATTTATTTACAATGTTACCTGAACTAATCGCGAGGAGCACGAGTGTGCAAACTACTGAGGGAAGAATGGCTCGTGATACGCAATATTTGGCAAATAAGGTTTCTAACACTTCAGTTTAATAACCGTGGAATTGACCGACGAGGAGAGACAAATTGTGGCATTGACGAAACGAAACTGTACGCTTTTGTCAATTCGAAGTGAATAGAATCAGCTGATGTTTGGATCCTTGGACATTAGGTATACGGGAGACGATTTCAAGGGTTCCCGGGGACACAATGAGCTACTGGAGCTTTATTTAAAAAATTCGGAGTAATCCCAGGGTGTGTCGCTGTTCTCCGTGTCCTCGGGCCGAGCGACGACGATCGATATATCAAGAACGCAGCAATGCACGAATAGCGTCGTTAGCACGAGGCAACTTGGCACGAAATCCCAGCTGAACGTCAGTCCGCCGAATGACAATACGAATTCGGATTCTACCAATCAGGTGGAATTGTCTGGGGCCCTACGGGGTGCCGAGACCGTAAACTCCTTCGGCTCTTCGTCCCGCGGGGTTTCTCCTTTCCCACGTTCGCACTCGCCACGTTTCGAAACCATCCCTCTCGCTCCTCTTTTCCTTTATTTATCGCTTCCTTTACGTCCTGTATTTTAACTGTTCTAGAAACGGAGGACACATGTACAAATTGTAAACGGTAAATATTGTCAAAGGTTTGCCGACAAGGGAATAAATCTTCCGACAGCTTAAAAAAAAAATAATGTACAAACAATCGATTTGCAATTGAAAAGAAAAAAAAGGAATGGTACGAAAAACAATCAAGTGGAACTTAGTACATTATCCTTGAACTGTAAAAACGGCCTTGTATTTCTTCGAATATCTCGTTCTTTGACGAGTTCAGTTTCGGCGAAAGAACAATGTTCTTCGTTTTATTATAAA
The DNA here is from genome assembly GCF_030848795.1 of Temnothorax nylanderi. NCBI lineage: Eukaryota > Metazoa > Arthropoda > Insecta > Hymenoptera > Formicidae > Temnothorax > Temnothorax nylanderi. The sequence goes on along the minus strand of NW_027249098.1, from coordinate 241,398 downwards.
TAGGTGTTCACTCGTCAAACGAACCGCGCTATAATTTATCGATGGCGATCGGTTAAACTGCTTTTTGTAGAAACGCGGCGGAAAGCGAAATGGTCGCTCCGCTATCGAGGAGAACGCTATCGTTGCCGTCGTCATCGTCGTCGTCGCGACCATGCGTTTTTTTCAACGTTTAAGTGGGTAACCGTGGACTGTGAACCGCACGGAATAGGAGGTGCGGACGAGCAGGTCAGGAGAGAGACAGGATACCGGCGGATAGAGGGTACTCGTCACGCGAACCCTTCATCAAGGTGCCAGCAACCTACATTATACACTCACACGCGACCCGGCTTGGGACGATCGTGTGCACGTTACACCACGGAGAACATGCACAGAGAACAACATGTCGAGAGAAGGAGAAAAAGAGAGAAGGAATAAAAGATAGAGAAGTCGAGAGATGGTGGAGATAGAGGAGGGGGGGAAAGAGGTAGAGAGAGAGGAGGGAGTAGATAGACATCTCTTCATTTTAGACCCCGTTTTCGCGCGGTTACACGAAGTGCACATAATAAATACGCGGGGTAACAGCCTTAGAAGGCCTCCGACTGGACTAAACACACTAATGCACGTAACGAATACGAAAGATAACATCCTCGGGAGAATTCGCAATGGATTAAGGATGGAGACTGCGTCTGGCATCAAATATATCAAAGCGGCGTATACCAAGCGCGATCAAGACACATTCGCGTGTTTGATATAGCTCGCCAAAGTTTAATTAATAAATGCGGACTTCTTGCGAATTTATTATTATTATTAAAGTGCCAATCTTATACCAAAATGTTCTGAGACGAAGTATGAAATTATTACAATTTTTTTACAAAATATTAATTTAAAGAATTATAGAGATTGTCTGTTTCAAGCGATTAATTCGCGGTTTTTGTACTACATAATATATCAATACTTTCCAGACTTGTTGCCTGTATTAATATTTTAATTATATACTTCTTTCATTTTTGACTGGAGTAGAACACCTTTCGACTTTTATATATTGAACAGTCCAACTTCAGCGTATATCGTCTCGGCGAGTTGTCGCTTTCTCTCCGTTACTTTTTTTTTCATATAGGGACAGGAATATCCTGCCCGGCGGTGTCACGATCGTCAGGACGTGAAACGCGCGACAGCCGCGGTATAATTACAATAGGCAGCGATCCCACCTGGCGCACGGAGTCGTTAGCTCGGTAAACACATTTTAAGTTTGACTCAGACTCAGGTCGGATCGGTATAATATCCAGCGCGCTTCCGTAATCCATTTGTACTAACTTTGGCGCAACAGCCCTTTCCTCGGGGAGGAGAAAGGGAGGCAGTCGGGCTCTCTTGTATTCTCCTCTCCTCCCTCGTCGAGTGGAAAAGATATACGAGTGGTTCAAGGGGGGGTTCGGAGTGGCTCGGGGGTCGAGGTGTTTCTGCGATTATGGCCTCGTTAGCCACGGGCCATCGAGGGCTTGTTTGTTCCCGCCTAATTTGACGGGAAAATGCGCCGTAATGTCGGACGCGCGAGGCCTACCGACGAATTCGAGGTGGACGATCCGTTGGCGTCGGAATCAAAAATAAATTAGCCGCAGGTGAAATTAGGACGTCTGTTATCGCGATCGTGGAAAGTGATGGTGGAAAACACTTGGATCGGTTAAGTCGCGATGAATAATAAAGGCGGGCCATGTGGCGAGCGAAGGTTTCATTTTAATTATAGCTATTATTATGATCTTAATACTCGAGTTCCTATGATGGTGGCGTAATTGATTGCCGAAGAAATTAATGTAGAGGAACGAATGCACATTCAGATGGACGTCGCGAGTTAATTATAGAGGTGTTTAATATATATTGAAGTTAATGAAATTTAGGGCGTATTTTAACACGAATGAATTGAGGACATATAAAATCTCCATTTCATGTACAGCGTTAAATAAATTTTACATCATGAGATATTTAATTTTTAATAACATTTTCTTTCACAATTCATTTTTTAAATGTTATTTTTAATTTAAAAATCTCTTTTCCAACTTTAGCTTTACAAAGTTGTTGTTTTGGAGATAAAGCGAAGCGGGAGTGTCACTCCGACACGGTCGCGGCAATTTCGATAGCGATACGCGTTCCGCATTCGAAAGTGACACGCGCCGCACGAATTGACTCGTTCGCCGTGCGATCCTCGTAAAAACATGACTCACTAAGCACGGGATTCATGGGGTACAAGCGTAATGCGCGATAGGGATCGCAAGGGTGGCGGCGCCTCTCGAGGGAGAGGCGTCGATCGGTTCGCCATCGATACTTAAATAGTTGACGCGCTTATCCGGCAGGGTGGTCGCCCCTAATGGCAATTTTCCGGATGATTTATTGCGTTGTGAACGCAATAACGTTTACGGAAACGCGACGATCGCATAACGACAGAGACACCGGTGAGAATGGCAATGTTGCATGTATGCACGATTGCGAAACTTATTCTTAGCATAACGCGAACGCGCGCGCCCGTGCAGCAGGTGAAAGTCGAGCACCGAGCACCTCGGAGGAAACGTCGTCCACGTCAAGGCCGGCTTCGGGCGATAAGCGAGTTAGCTGCAGCTGCCTCGGGGTGCAGGGCTGAAGGAGGTGTAAACGACCCTGATGATTTTATAGAGTGTCAACTCGGGGTAATTACGATAGCGCAACCGCAATATTTTTCGATGGTGGGATTAATAACCCACATTGTAGCAGCGCGCGCGGTCACAGATGGCCGCTGCTCATTTCGTAATATATGCAAAATTGTGCGGAGCCTCGAGATATACGAGTACTTAACACTTGTTTTAAGTAAACAACAAAAATAGATTGTTATAATAATTTCTAAGCTCAAAGGGACTCCAGATTACTTCTATAATTGCTGATTAGATATTATTGTTATCGTGCGACGTGTAACATCGTAATGAATTAAAAAATGTTCAAATTGTCTTTTTATTATCCCTAAAATGGATTTTTTATCGCTCAAGGATACGTAATTCCCTAACGTTTTATGTATAGCAGTTAAACTTCACGACGTCGTCAGTCAATCGCGATAATTTAGAGTTTTACGTATCAAATGTCACGTCATCGTCGTCGTGAAATCGAGAGGCGAATCTAGATCTCGGGTACGACGGAATCGAATTACAAACGCGGAGAGATGAGGCGCGAGTCTCCGTCGTCGACTCCGCGAATAAAGAGCTTGCTTCTCTCGCGCGCGCAGAGATGTGTGCGCATTTCGAATGCACCGCTCGGCTAATTCCTCGCCTAAGGGCCGACAATCGTGTCGTTAAGGTGTGCCGGATCCCCGGGCGACGTAACAACGATACTATTCAACGCGCGGTTTGGACAATGCGCTTGTTAAAAACCGCACAAACCTAACCGAATGCGTACGTGCCGCGGAGTAAGGGAGGATCGTTTTCGAGGAGCTCGAAACCGCAAAACCGCTTTCCAAGGCGCAGCGAAGTCCGCGTCGCGGGGGACCGTCCTCCGGATACCTCCGGTATTTTTCGGGCCCTACGAATAGACGGCGGCGGGGCACTCGCGTGACGCAAGCCGGGGCCTCTCTTATCTGCGTTCCCTTAAGGATCCCAATCTCGTTTCGTCCTCGTGAACGAGTCCTGCGGCCTCGGGCCCCTCGGTGTACGAAAAGGAAAAGGACGCCTGTCATCGAATAAATAGATCTAGAAAACCGCGGCAATTACCCTTGCGGTCTTGTCCGAGAAGCCGACAGAAACGATAGGAGCGTTCGTGCGGGACAAGGATTCGGGGCGAACAAAAAAGCACGTGCCTTTTTAGCTCTTCCATACGATAGTAACGAATGTTTTGTTGAAAATTATCGATGTTTTAGTGGAAAACCTATTTTATATAGTTGAACGACAGTGAGATGCCTGCAGACTTGAAAATATATACGTGTACATTTCCGCGCGGATATATTTTTATACATTCCAACGTACCCCATCGGATGTCTTTCCAAGTACAGATATCAAAGAACGAACGAAAAAAAATGACAGTTATTTCAATAACATTATTAATGACAACGTTCTCCAATACAATTAAGACATATTGGCAAATCGATCCTTACAAACTTTTAGAGATTCTTGATATCTAGATATAATCTTGTTCCTTAGGATCTCAGATATTCGTGTCTCACGTTTTCTAGACACGTGGAACTCATCAATTTAGCACCGATCATCAATTAATTAATCCTCGCTTTAACGGAAGTACTTACGTAACTGTTTTACGTATGTATGTGAAATTATGATAAATTAGTATAAGACACGTCGATCAATTTCGATGTTTGTCTGGCAGCGTATTATCTCGATGTGTTATCTACTCGCGCGGCTCAGATTAATATCGTGCCGGTAAGTCGCCACATAAGAAGCGCGAGGACCCCGCAGATCTGACTGGACACAAAAAACTGGTACGCAGGTGCTCGCCACGCGATTACAGCCAGTAACACGTGAATTCCCGCGTAGATCAGCACGATCGTCAGACACAGAAAAAGAGGCGACGCTCTCTTCGTTAATCCGTTCAGTCTTGTCATAATCGCACATTTTACGTCATTCAGATACCTCGGTGCTCGATGTTCCGGTGCCCTCGCAGCTGTTTCCTCCGGCAAGGCTATCGTTCTCGTCGGAATCGGCGATTCAATTTTTCTGGGGAGTGCTGACACGCTCGGCTTCTCGGTTCTCGGTCTCGACGGCTCTCCGAGCATCTCCAGTCCTTCCGGCGACAGGATTTGCTGTATGATCGCAGGAACGTCGGTTTCTTTGGCTCGAGGGGTTTTCGGGATTCTGATCAGAGTGATCCTAGTGGAGGATGATGTTCCGGAGATCGACGTATCGTCCGTCGAAGTCGCGGATGTGACGGAAGTGTCCGTCATTAAAGATCTTAGCAGCGTTATTTGAGAAAACTCATCCGGCAAGGGTATGCCTTTTTCTGGCACGGCAGCCCCAGTCATATCGGGTTTCTGACGATGATGACGACGGTGATGATGGTGATGATGAGCCTTTAGTGGATTGCACGGTCCTGGGCATACCATTGGCCGACCTCGACAGGTATGTCGAGGCGGATCCATCATCCTCAATCTTCTCTGTTCGATCAGGCTTGCGTCTGACACAAGGATAATTAGAGCAGAATTATGGCGCACACGCGTGCATTGTTAAGTTATCAAGAATCACATATATACACATAACACAGTATTTTTTCAAATAAATTAACGAAGGATCTCATATGCACCGAGTAATCGTCATATCGCGTCTCACGTAGTTCGCAATTATGTAATAAATATTACGAAGCGAAATGGCGCGATTGCGTTTCAGAATAAACGCATTTCTCTATCCCGTACGGCCGGGCCAAGCAGATTTTAGCGATAAACCAGCTGGAACCCAGTTTCTCACCGTGAAAAAAATCGCTATTGACGTATCCGACGTATATCTGATCGTTCCCGGAGTTCTTCCACGAAACGCGTAAATCACAGGCACGAGTCCATTGCGTGCGGTCACAGAGAGAACATACATTGTGGGCCGGGTGAAAGCTCTCGGTCGGGAACCCTGGGACGAAGGTCGGGGCCACAGTTTTGCCTGCTACGCCGGCGGGAAATCTCCAGCGTGTCTCTACATCGTCAACGAGGGCGCGTGCGGCCCGACGTTTCTCGAGGTGTTGAAAGGTCAACTGCAGACGCGACCGGTTCAAAGCTGGAGTTCGGCTTTTGTGACGAAGCCCGAAGAGGAGAGGTGGACTTTTCCTTTGATCGGAACTACCTACAGTTAACCGTAAATTCGGGATGACCGAGTGAAACACATATTGACGAGAAATAGAAAGAAATATAATAAAGATCGCGAACAAAGAGATTTGATATTTTTCTTATTTTATGACGAATAAATGATCTATTTAGACCGCACTATTTAAAAAAAGAAGAAGGGCAAGATTATAAAAAAAGCATTTTAACTGTTAAACATAAAGTTATACTGCACGCGCGGTAAAACGTTTACGCTGCTGAGGAAAACTTGTTGCGGGCACTGTTCTATAATTAATAACTTGTACCGTTGCGAGACTGCAACGATCGTGAAAGCGGTCACGAAGTGCAAAGGTTTTACCTTGATTTTGCTACGTCATTTTGCGATTACTAGGTTACGTACACCAGACATCAGTCCGTCACGATAAAGATCCAGACTCGTTTTTGTTTGTCGCTTTGAAGTTTAGAATTCATGCTGACACATTTCACAAATTATATAATTAGTATAATTATCTAGGTTCAAATTAGGTCTTTTTTTTCATGCTGTTTCAAAACGATTCAACATCGTTTTGTGCAAATAAACTGTAATTAAAGCTAATTAAAAATAGAAGATTATTTGTACATCTTGTGAGATATAATTTATTTATCGAAATAAGCTCCCAATTACTCAGATTAAATTAATTTATCGTGATTATTATTCGCTTGTCATTACATTGTTTCTGTACGTGCATTCTTTCGCAGACGGATGTTCCCGACGTGCCGAGTATCCTTCACCGGACTCAAGTCCGAAGGTCGTTACGCAGTGTTGATGGACATCGTGCCGGTCGACAACAAGAGGTATCGATACGCCTATCATCGTAGCTGTTGGCTGGAAGCCGGCAAAGCCGATCCGCCGGCGCCCGCGCGACTTTACCTCCATCCCGATTCACCCTTCACCGGCGAGCAACTGCGGAAACAGGTTGTTTCCTTCGAGAAGGTGAAACTGACGAACAACGACATGGACAAGCACGGCCAGGTGAGAGGATTATCTAAATCTGCCGTTCCGTAATCAACTCAGGTGTCACCGAGTTCAATTCAAACGATAATTTCTTTTAGACATATCTTTTAGAGCCCTAAGATTGAATCGAAATTAACCATGAAAAACATTTGCCTTCTTATATTTATTTCTGCAGCGCCGATGCAGAGTTTTTTAAATACTGAGGCGATACATTATTATTCTCACTTGCAATTACTCATGTTTATAATGCAAATAGCTATTAATTAACTTCACGGCTATTTTTAATTAAATATTTATGTAATCTAAATACCCCCCTCAGCAATTTTTTAAATGATCTATCACGCGCTCAATGCAATTCTAGCAAGGATTTGACGTTAAAACAGTTAAAAACATTCAACGCGTCGCCAACGAAGCGTGCAAGATCGACCGCTGATCTCCATATAATCTTCGTGGAATAATTTCGCAAGATTTTCCTCCTCCGGCGACCCGCGCGCAGAAATTGTCGGCGATAAGGCGCTTCATGCACCCCGGCCATTACGCCGTTCTGTAATTTGCGCCTGCCTTTCAGCGGATGCGTAATTCCTGGGCCGCGGCGTATCTCCCCTTTATTTCGGAGTTTAGCGCACAATGGCCGCCGGACGCGAAATGTCGGAACCGTTGGACATGCTACCGCTATTACGTGACGCGGGGAACCCTCTTCCCTGGCGCGTTCGATTACGCCCCGGGGATATATAATCCACGAATATAACACCACCGATGATTATTCGGATTTTAAAGAAATATATATTCCTGGCTAGAAAAAAATATAAAAGAGACTCTAACTTAGAAGTGCTTTTCTTATAGAAAATTTTGATTACTTTCTTTACGATTCTTTGAAATGCTCAATTTAAAATCTGCCAAGCCTTAAATTAGAACATTGTTGAAATAAAAGTTATTTGGACGTTCGCGAATGGTGATACCGCGAAGGACCGTCGCCTCCGTAATTTTAATAAATTCGACGGCTGAACAAGCGACCTGCGGGTCAGTTTAACGTACGACGTTGGCGATGCTCGTAGTGTCGTTTTTCACGCCCTCATATCAATTCCCTCGGTCTCTCTTCTCGCTCGCGTGATCGTTGACGAGTCCTCGAGTGGCCGCGCGCGCCGAAAATGGCCTCGTAAAACGAATGCGTCGGGACATCACCCCATCAGGGTGGGAGCGTGGGCCCGTGGGTTATCATCGGCGCGGGTCGTTAATCGTGGGCGTCGATGTTGCCCACGGAACGTAATATTCCATCCACGCCGTTGTCACCGTCGTCATTGGCCGATTGATGACGAACCAATCTCTTGCTATATCCGCGGAAACGTTGTTCGTTCCATCCGGAACGAAAGTGTAATCGGCGGTGTAGGAAAAAGTTTACGTAAAATTAAGATAATCGGAAAGTGATTCGAGAGAGGCAAGGTCTGATAAATTTTTCAGCAACATGTAAATCGTGGGGAAGAAGGCGGGCGGAGCCATTTACACGGTGGGGATTAAGGGAACGAAAATTCCGCCGCGAAATCATGGTCGATCGACTATAATTTCGAGCATTTACGCCGCAAAGTCGCCGTGCCGATAAGCCGATATTGAGAAGAAAATTTCAGACCGCGCGAACGCCTGTGTACGGCGATAAAACGCCGTCTTCTTTCCCGATAAAGAGACGTCGCAGGCGCGAAGTCGCCGCGCGATAATGAAAAGCTGAAGTTCATGGGAAAGAGGCGGAGTAACGGCCGCAGAACGGCGGCAGAACGCCGGGTATTACAACGGGAAATATTGTTAATTGAATAATCTCAGCAGATAAACAGTTTTAGGTTATATCAAATCAAAAGTATTTTTTATAAACATATGCAGATTCTTTTACATTTTAAAAATATTTATATAAAAAACTAGATCCGGTATATATAACTTATGTAATAATCTAAAATGTAGTTAACAAATGTGCTTTCATCGATAAATATCATAAATATTGAGTTACCGAAATTTCAACACAAAGGACCGATTCTTGTCAGCTGGATTAGAATTTGCGTTATACTGCGAATTATTCCGATGGCAAAACATTGTCACATTTCTCTTTCGTGCATTTCACATCTTTCATACAGAAGCCTTCGTTGATACTCGCGTTATTATGCGATCGGATGTATGAAATAAACGCCTCGACGAATTTCGAGGCTGCAGGCGATGTTCCGTGGTTCAATTCGCGAATGAATGATACATCGATTCTTCGTCGACGTGTTTTCCTCCGCTTATTAACGTGGCAACTCGAAACCGCGTAGAATAAATGCGCGAATTTACGGCGCGATTCCCGCCTTTAACGCGAGATTGGCGATAAACCGCGCGAAACTTAATATTCCGCTATTTCTCCCGACGTCCCGTTGTAAACGTTCGATAAAAGTTAAGCCTCTGAAATATCTCTTTTATTCCTTAATTGGAAACACGTGTTTCACGCGTGTCCCGCATCGCACGGACAAGGACGAGGAACGATCGAGAGATTGCTAAATCCGAGACATATCGAGTTCCTTAAAAACAATGATGATTACGATACAAATAATGCTAACAAGATGATAAAATATTTTCGAGAGATAATTTTATACGTTTAAATTTTTTCGTCCACGAGATCTTAAAAACTTACCACATCAAATCGACTGAGGATTTCTGATGCTATAGCTTTATTGAAATTTTCGATTAATCCTAAAGCGTACAATAACATACTTTGACAATCGTGCGAATAATTAATAATTATAATAATCGCTAGAACTTCTCTTGTTTCTAAGTGTCTACAAGATCGTTTTGTAAAAGAAGATCGTTTTCTCTTTTCTTTACTACCCTATTTATCGCAAAGTTATCACTAAATATCGTCAGGGGGGTTAATCCTCGAAGGAGCGTAACAATCTCCCACCCCCGGGGTCCGGAAAATGTCACGGGTCCCTCGCGACCGTAAAAACTGGGACTCTATGGGGAGGACGGCATCGCATCGCCTCGGGAGGGTGCAGCGGGCCACCGGGCGACAAGAAGGGGGAGAAAAGGGGGGACCCCGCGCTAGCTTGGGAGCATGCCCATAATGTTGCGGGTATTATAGGCGGTTCGTGGCCGGTGTCGTAGGTGGTGTATAGTAGGTAGTACGAAGACGGCGTTGCCTATAAGCTAATAAATTGAACGGATGTTTGCCCCGAGCTTTTGTCATGATGATCACGGGTAGCCCACGCCTGGCCCCGTCGAGCACCTTTTGAATCTCTCTCGAGACGGCTCCGGTCGTTTCTGCCTCGCCTCGGCGTGTCTCTCCCTCCACGACGACGCGCGTGTAAACGCGCGCGTGAATGCTTTTCGGAGCTTTATCCGCGAGAGGAGGATAAATCGTAGAAATGATAATCACGATGGGCGATTTCCTGTCTCTTCGCCGCACAGTATTTCTTTTCTTTCTTTCCTCTCCTCTTTTACGCGGATTTACTCGGATGACTTGGTAACCGTTGCGATCGCGGTACTTCAACGCGAAACGCGCCTCCATATAATGCCTCGATTTAATGCCGCGTAGGCTTTTGTTAACTTTGCGAAGCCTAGCGAAAGATTGTGAGTCTAATGCTTTTTATGAATAGAAAGGCAACATAGAGAAAAGTCTTGAGATTTTCAAGGAATTTTCTATGTAATTCTTGACCCACTGTGGCATCTTCAGAATTATGCTTTTGTCGCGAAATAGTCAAAATTAATTACCCCTTGTATCTAACATTTATTCTTTCCTTCCTTTGAAGAACAGAGAACTCTTTAAGAGAATCGAAATTTTCCTCTCTCTGTAAATGTGACTTCCCGCAAACGCGTTTGTTTCGTTTAATCCGCTGAATATACATCGTATAATCTTCATGTAACTGAATACAGTTAGTGGCGTTCTATATATAAATCAATGTGACATTAGATACGTGAGGGGAAGATTATTAACAGTTCACGCTTGGATATTGCCGTATCAACTTAATGCCTTATACATGCGTTATCTTTAATGGCGATATATCGCTGCCCGGTATCGTAATGCTCGTCGCGATGTTCGCTCATTGATAAGGCTCGTAAAAGTAGTCATAATACACGTCAGTATATGAATTCTACGGTCTCTCCCCGCGTCGAGTGGGCGAATACGCAAATGTAAACTGTCAATAAGCATAAAATAACAGAGTAGATCCGAGAGCGGCCTGTCGGTCAAAAAAACCGAGTGCAATTCCCAACGAACCAACGCGCTTTTCGAGATGTTTGAGGTTCAATCGTTCTTGTAACAATCCTTTCAAAGACGTTTTGATTCCCCGTCACGGTCGATTTGCGTTAAACTGCGATCGGAAACAATTCGTAAGTGCAGTCGGCTCGGAAGGGAGAAAAAAAAAGAAGAAACAGAAACGAAAGGGGATTTCCTCTCGAGAGGAGGAAGGGAGATCGAGGGGAAGAGGATCGAGCTTCTCTCGTGACGGGGAACCCGGTACTCCTTCCCTGTTGTATCCGGCAATTGCCAAACACCCTGTACGCGCGGAGAGAAACACTGGCGAGGAACGGAGAACAGACACACCGGTTGAAAGCGGTCGGTCGAGCCGGGCGAACCACGCAACGCGCCAGTCAACTCAACTCGACGACTCGAGTGGTAGGGAACATTCCTTCGCTACGGCCACTATTTCATCGTTTCGTATGACGCGATATTATAAGACCCCCGCCTGCGCCGACTCGGCTACTACACGGTGGTCCAAAAGCGGCCATCCACTTGCGCGCGCGCGCGCGCTCGCGAGCGCGAGCGAGTTCTCTCCCGCGTCCCCCGCGTCGAACTCTCTTCGGAGATCTTTTTCCTCGCGCTTTCTTTCGCGATGGAACTCGCAGTCTGCGAACGCGTATAAAATTTACCTTCATCTCTCCACGGTTGCTCTTGCTTTTTACTCTGCTAGAGTTACCGCTACTTATTTCCGTTACCGCTGTTATTTCGTTAGCTGCTCCTTCATCTAGGAATTTATTCGCGCAGCTGTCAGTTCGACGCGTGTTTTTGCACCGTAGGAACGCGAGTATTAATCCTCCACTTCCGGTCATATTCGTAGCGCCTCCATTACCGAGCGTGGCGTGCGCCATGCTACGCTCGCGTTTTATGACAGAACAGATAAGTAAAAAGGCCCTCCATATCTCTCTTCACATTCTTCATATTAAAAATAAAGTTTCTAAAAAAAATGCAAACTCTGTTTCTTTACATAAATTTTGATTAAGACATATTACTGATTTAATTTTTTTTATCGATAAGAATATAAGCATTTTAAGGAGTACACAGTAAAGGTGTGTGTGAAAACAATACCGATGGTTCCTGTTCGTCGTACGCGGAAAATATCGGCCAGTTTTATCTCGCCGAACGGTGTGCCGTTTCACCGTTGAGTTTTGAAGAAACCGGTACTTCGCCGAGCGCGGAAAAGAAGTTACCGCCGGAGAGATGTAAAGTTAATCTCCTTGAAATATCGCGGACGAGAAGGATTTGCCGTAATTACCGGTTGCTCGGTAAACACGCGGATAAAGTGCGCGCGGTGCAACGCTGATCGACAGGTGGGAAAAGCAACGCGCGCGATTGTCCTACACTCGTTTCTCGAAACTGGCGTTGTTACCTCTCCGTGCCCCCGTCTCGTCTTTCCCCCCTTCTCTCGTTCTCGTTCCTTTTTTTTTTCGATCCCTTTCGCGGTCTTGCCACGGAGGAGAAAGTCATTTTCGAGCGACGGAATTTTTACGAGCCGACCGCGGAGAGCCGGGCATGGTGTGTATTCAAATCCGCAGTACATAAATAACAGCTAATAAATAAGTACCAACGATGTGCCTATCATATTATACACAATTTAGATAGTTCTGTTGACTGTTGCGAGCAGCGTATTATGGACAAGTTGATTTTGCAATGACGAATTGCAACCAAATTGCGAATATACGATGGTTCAAGATATTTAAGCCTGACTTTAAGAAATTGCGGATTTATGAATTTATAAATTTAAATCTCCAGCAATTTATGGGCTATTTGGCGATTTAGCAATGTATATGTCTATCTATAATCTTATAAATACATTGATATACAAATTTATAGATGAATATATGAATAATTAATATAATTCAATGCATCTAATAATCTATTTATGAAGTAAATATTATGTAGCTATTTGCTACGCACAAGTGTGGAAATTAATTTATCCTGATATATGTTCTGGCGTAATATAAAATTGTCAACGTCCTTGAACGAAAAAAAATTATCGCGCAGCAGCTCGTTAGTAGGAGCAATATCGTGTATTAATTCGTATTGTATATTTAATCGATACGAATATTTAATCTATCTTGAAAATATACAGGTGCGGTGTATAATTGCTCGATGATAGATCTAAAAATAAACGAAAAAAGAAAACAGCGTAGAGTAAACGCAGCAATCGATTTCTTATGCTCATAATTGACTCGGAGGGAAAAAAGCGATCGACCTCGCCGAGTAGGTATCCTAGCTCGGGAAAAGCGTTCTCACGATCTCGCGAGGAGTAAGTTCTCTGGCTTAAGGCACGATATTAGATTTCCTGCCCGCGGGAATGGCCGTGCGAGTGGCGGGATTGATTAAACGAAAAGTTACGCAAAAGAAAAAAGAGGAGAGAAACGCGCGTAACGTTTCGCGTGTGCGTATCTCGCTACTCGCGCTTGACCGGTGTACGCACCCGTTGCGCGCGCGGAGGGGCCAAACGGAGCGGAGCGGATTGTTGTCTCGACAGGTTGCGGCGGGTTGTCCCACACGCGGCGGCGCGGCGCGCAGAAAACGAATAGGGACACCCCGCGGGACACCGCAACGCGTTCGCCTCTCTCGCCATAAAGCTGCTACCTTCGGAAACGACTTCTCGGCGCCTTCCTCGCTGGGAGCCAGTTCCTCGCGGAATTAAATTCGGATCTTCATCGGCCGGAAACATTATTCCAGCCAACGCCTCGCGGCGCGAACGATATTCGCGATGATGCCCGGCGCTTCGCTCGATTATATTTGCTCGTTCGGTTCCTTTTTTTTTCTTATCTTCGGTTATTCAATCCGGAAACCGGCGAGAGCTTCTTACATTTATCCGACGCGAGACGAGATATTTTTAAATGTAATCAATACCTTCCCCAAATCCGCTGATTTCTGGAAATATTTTTTGCGGGATATTCTTGGTTGGTTTAAATGAGAAAAGAGAATCGTTGTTATGGAGTGCGACAAGGAGGAGAAAATCGACGGAGGATTCTGAAACGCGCGATAAGCTTACGCGGCGAGCACGATTCGCGAAACCGCGCGAATTTAACGCGCGTTATAATCAATGAAGTGGCACACCAGACACCTCTCCGCGAGGCGAGGCCTCGCTCAATTACGCCCCTAGGCCGTTTAATTAATACGCCTATAATTCGCGGTCTTTGCGTAATTATATACGCTCACATTGTGGGTACTCTGCGTGTAGATCCGCATAATCCACGGTCTGCTCCGAGTGTCCGGAGGAAGAAGGACAGCTAGAAGGAGAGGAAACGGGACGGAAAGGAAGAGCGAGATCTCGTGAGAAAGGAGGAAAAAGAAAACGAACGATTTCCTTCGTCACAACCGAGCTCGCTTTCGCGAGCATTCCAGGCACGCGTGTATGTGCACATGTTATGTGTGCGTGCGTATATATTCCGGACGTCGCGACGCGGCATTTGTTTTTCGCCTGGTCGCGAGATCACCGACGATATTTTTGAAACTGGTTTAATGCTCGCGACAGGTAGCCGAAGCGCGCGAGTTTGTTCCTGCCGGTATACGCCCGGTAGTGTGGGACTTGCACCACACGGCGAGTCGCGTGTGTGATATTAATACAAAGTTACCGAGGCGAGCACGCTCCACCGGTGATTCCACCGGTTGTACCCTAAAACGCGGACTTCCTCGCGAAACTTTCGTCCGTCATTTATTCCGCTCGTGACCGCGGCTCGGAAATTTTCGTCCCTACCGCGAGCTGCAGCACGTTTCAGCGCGTTGCATATTTTGCGACAATCCGGATTGCATAATCAGAAGCGTGAATATAGCATCGTTTTCAATTCCGTGTGTTAATAGTCTTACGTTTTTAAAATTTTCAAAACCTTCGATTAGAGACTCCGCGAAAGTTATTTTTTTTTATTCATTTTGTACGAAACTTCTGAAGTATTTGGATTCTAAAAATAACCGTGATCATTGGATTCTTTTCATTTGAATCCACAAATTCCCAAATTCTTAATTTGTCAGACTTTGGACCTTCTATCCTTGATTTTTATCGCATCCTGCCATGGTATTTATAATCTTTTAAATCATCGAGCGCCGCTGTAACTGATCTCTTCCTTTCATCCGCGGAGATATTTAAATTTTAATTTTTGCTACAAACGCTACCGGGATATTCCACTATCTACACTATCTACGGTATACATATCTAGAAACACGTTTGTATTAATTGAGACTCGGATTAACGATCGATCTGGCATTCCGTCGTGATTGCTATCTACCGCGGGCGTGGGGAGAAAAATGCCAATAAATCGCCCGTGTAATGCCGCTATCAACATGTATTACGTGGATGACGCGATCTTTGATAAATCGCCACATGCAAATCACGTCGGAGAGCGGATCGGTTTCTCGGTAGCCTTTCGTGGCTAATTATTACAAATGGACTCTAATCGATTGAACGGGGGAAAAAAGTATTTGCGTCGTTTACGGCACGCAAAGCGAGATTTTTATTTCCGGAAAACGTTTTTACGCGAGAAACGCGATGATGCGGAAAAACGGGAAACCTCGTGGAACAGCACGACACTTTTATATTAGGCTGTTTATCGCTTATGAATCGTTGTATTTAATACTAAATATCGTGTAACTTTTTAGCAATAAAATCTCAGAACATTTAAATCTTTTTTCTAATTCCGAATTTTTTAAGAGTCATGCAATTCTGGATCGTTTTGTCTTGAAATTTACTGATATTATTTTCACTTCCTCTTTTGTAATATATTAATTTTATTGGATCTTCGCATCTTTTTTTGATAATCAAACGCTTTGTGGAAATATTTTTCTTTTAAAATATGAAATAGTTTTGAACCATAATTATCGTTACCAGATCAGATGTTTTTATTTCCTAGTAGAAAATTGATTTTAATCAATAGACACTTTGATTTAGTGTTGTCAGCTGCACATTAAATTATCTCCCGTGTTCGACGCCGATACAATGTGACTATTTATGTATTTGTCTTGAACGCGAATGATCGTGGTGAGGACACGTCCCATCGACGAGGTGCGTCCTTACGATTGTAATCTACAATGTGTCGTAAACTCCTACGGACACAATTCGCCGGAATAAAACGTGCGCCCGCATCGAGCCATCATCCTCTTCCCGCATCCCGCGCGACGACGAACAAAATAAATACGTCGGAGGATGCAATTTGTACTCATGAAGATACTTCACATAAGGGTTAACAATCGGCCGGGTTATGAGTTATGAATCGATTATAGCCGAATTATAAGAACGATTAGAGAAACAACTGCTCTCATTTTCAGGACAGCTCGACGCGACAACGGGTGATCGCGGTTCAGGCGGAGCCGACGTTTTCCTTTCATCGCTCGTTGACGTATACCGATTTTCCTGACTGAGTAAAGCGATGTTCCCGGGGAAATCGAGATAATCGAGTTTCCAAACCGGCCGAGCTCGTCGGAATAAGTTATCCGATCGGACGTACGCACGACAGGTTTATCGGACGGCTGTGTCGCGCGCGGATACGCGTATCCTCGCGTGCGTGTGCAACCGATCACGTGTGTACATATATGCATAATACGTGACCGTCGGTCGCGTCCGTTTGCTGCTCGCGTGTATGCGTTAGCCGGGGATCGGAGCCGGTCCCGCGCGAACGGGACTTAAAAGTCAGGGCCGGCGAGAAGGGCCCGAAATGCCCAAAGACTCTCCCGGGCCACCTGCAGCCGTTAAGTCTCAACAGTTGCGGTACCGCAGCCGCCTCCATATTTCATATTAGCGATAATATATAAGTCCGGCTACCGTCGCACTCTCCCTTTCCCCTCACGTCTTTTTCTCACTCTCGCGCGCTCGGCCTTCCGTCCGTCCATCCGTTCGGGTTCGTCGCGAGAGGCCCCGCTTCTCGGTCTCTAGGATCATTCCCGATGTATGCTAACGAGCCCGTCCGACCGGCTCGATTTCGGTAATTAGCGGCCCCGCCGTCCGTCGTCTCGGGGTCTATTGAATTCACATCTGTTTCCGAAAGTGTATTTATACGAATGCGCGTACAAGCGATACGGTATACGAATCTCTTCTAATTTTATGATTCCTCTTTACGCCGCGTAATTTACTCGAGAGCGTAATTTGGATATTCTCACGGCTTACAAGATACGAGTATATCGCGTTTTATCTTCAATGTCTAATTAGACTCTCTCTCTCTCTCTCTCTCTCTCTCTCTCTCTCTCTCTCTCTCTCTCTCTCTCTCTCTCTCTCTCTCTCTCTCTCTCTCTCTCTCTCCCTCTCTCTCTCTCTCTCTCTCAGGAGTTAATTTTAATCCGAACCATTCCCCGATTCTAATCACCTTGTACGTCTCGTCGCGCGGATCGTCCCCGAGAAACGGCAAAGGCGGAGGCAAAGGCGGGACGCGATGCGCGTGCGGTTGCTCGCGCGTTACATGATACCGTCGCGGGGAATTTGTTTCGTCGCGCCACATTGTTTCGGACAGGAAATCGATACGGAACTTCGCCCCGGCCGTAGCGCCGCCCGTTACCTACGGTATCTACCTGCGACAAAGCGTCTCTCTGGGAAGTAGGATTCCCGCCTGAAACTTTAACCCACCTATCTGCGCGACTTCTCCAAGTGATAACACGTCATATGAGTCTCGAGGTATTCGGGGAAAAACTTGCGCAATAACGGAGACACCATCGCTATCCATTCTTATTTGTTTCATTTGAGAATTAAGGGATTCCGAATCGGGTTTTGCGATAACGAGACGGATAAAATGGTTGCTCTCGCTTAATTTGGAGTAGACCTTGCGGCAGAAACTTAGCCAAACGAATTTCCGTTAAGCCGAGCGAATCGGCTTAAAATTCGGTAGCGACTACTACGTTGCTATATGTTATTTTCTCTCGGCCTCTATATTTATTATCTTTCGTATCCATTAGGAAGATTACACTATGGACCGCTGTGACCCATTTCTAGAAACGTAAAAGTCAAGCGAGTAAGATAGAGGCGTTCTACCTTCAGCTGATAATCTACTTGCGATAACTGGAGCCAGCGTTCCATCTTGGAATATATTAACGCGCAATTAAGTATAGAGACACATAGGCTAAATAATTACCCAGTAACTTACGGATAAACGGCGACTTAAGGCGCGCGTTCGCACGGAGCGTCGTTGCCGATCGAGGTGATAATCGTATTTTATTGTTATTGGGGGGATATCGCGATACACACCGCGCAATCCCGCTCGTGGAATTCATTATGAGAAGGCGCGAAATCAATTTTTCGCGCTTAATCCCGTCGCGAGGAGCGATAATCGAACGGCGGATCTTGTTCGTTGTTGCAGATCGTACTGAACTCGATGCACAAGTATCAGCCGAGGATACACTTGGTCCGCTGTCGACACACCGACGACAGCGGCTCGCAAATCACCGACCTCCAGAAGGAGGAGCACAAGACGTTTATCTTTCCGGAGGCCATTTTCACCGCCGTCACGGCGTATCAGAATCAGCTGGTGAGTCCAGACGTCTCGTCGAATAACAGTCGATTATACAGTGTAGCCGGGTAGTGTTAACTCTCGACAAGCGGACGATTCGAGAAGACCGGTGAATATCCGCATCGTGAGATTGACGCCATGACTTTCAGCACGGGGAGTTATAGTTCTTCAGGCCTTCAATTTTTTTCATTAAGAAGCGAGATCTTCAAGTTCATCGCATTAGACAGAAGTACAATCTTCCTTTATTTTCTATTTATTAAAAAATTTTTAACGATTATTAGACGATGTTTAAATAATAAATGTTTTTTTTTCTTTTAATATAAAATCTTTTTCTCTCCGCAGTTGTACTATTTAAACAATTTATAAGAAAAATATATCAGACTTAATGGAATAATATGTTTCTTGCAGATAACGAGATTGAAGATCGATAGTAATCCGTTCGCCAAGGGTTTTAGAGACTCGTCAAGACTCACTGACTTCGACCGGTAAGTTAGCTCACGAGGAAAACGTGACAGTAATATTTTCTTGGATATCTACTTAAAATCGAGATCGAAAAGGTATTAAGGATTTTCGGCTTGAAATTCGCGCCCTCATATCAGTAACTAATCGAATAATAATTATAAAACTCGATTAAAATATGCCTCAGCTGGCTAGGAGCTAATCTATCTGCGCCGCTCCGTCTCTCCTCGCCGGGGAGTTCCAAACCGCTCGCGCTCGGTCCCGGCGAACGCTTTTCTGCATAGCGGTGTAACGAGCAATCATAGCGTCCATTTATAACGGCCGGACGTTGATCGAGCGGCCGCTAAATTAAAACCTATATTTTCGAATGAAATATCTATAACTCCCGTGTCGGCACGGCGCCGACGTCCTACTGGAAGGGGTTAATTAAAACGCGATTAGAGTGTCAGCGTATACGTCATCCGGCCGACGATTTCCTATGATTTCTTCTCACGCGAATCACCTCCCCGGGCCCAGGAACGGATTAATTGCCCTCGAAAAGAGCGCTCGGATGAAATTGCGAGATCGAATGACGATATGGTTCTCCGACATGCGATAAAGACTGATTATCGGACGGCTCTTAAAAATCGCTGTCCGATCGAAGTTTCTCCTTTTCATTTCCTTTGATATCTTCCTAACATTAAACGCCCGGCGTTTCAACTAGCATTCCGCCATTTTACATTTCCGGGACGGGTTTTTGCGCGACCATCCGGCTCGCTTCTTGCATCGCGCGCCGTTCGCATCGCGAGGATCCGACCTATCGACACGCGGCTCTCCTCTCGATCGTGGCGTCACGGACGATCATTACATCCCATTAGAACGTCGGCACCTTAATCGCGCGCCGCGCCAGCTAAATTATCGCTTAGATCTCTCACGTTCGAGGCGGAAATTTACAACAACGTTAAATGCCGAGGCATGCGAGATCAGCCGCCGAAATGGGCGCGCACACGCGGCCGATTTCGAATTATCCGCGATCATCTATCTGCATGAATGACGACGCACCTGCCCGGCCGTGCATTCCTTCTCTCTTTCTCCCCTTTCCGCGTTTACGGCTACGAGGTGGATACACGCATGACGGAGAAAAATATATATATTTATGTATATACGAATGTGTGTATATTCCTTATGTTCAACGCCGCCGTCATCGCGAGATCATCTTTGATGCCGACATTACGCCGCCGTTGTTAACCGGTGACTGTACGATTAATCGATTATCAATGTTGTTCGCCCGTCATATCGTGCCTGCATAATAAAGAACATTTTATTTTTTGTTTGATGTAATTTGTTCGTATTTCAACAAGATATTCGCCATTCGGACTTTTTGATGACAGAATTCAAACAGATGTGAGAAATCACTGATATTATTCACAAAGGAATCAATTTGGGCTTTATCGATCTTAAAAAGTGAGATTTATTGTTCTAAACTAAAGAGGTCCTACATCCAATGGATGTATGAATATAAATTGCAGAAAACATAAGACAAAGATAGATAAAACGTAACTTAGAAAGTCAAGGGATTCCAAAAATTTTTGAAACTAATTTCGACATACAATTTTAATTGGAAGTGTAACTTAGAGATAGAACGTTAAAACAAATTAGCATGGATAATCAATTAATTTTACGTATCTCTCTTCATATTGTTATAAACTACGCCATCGTATCAAGATCGAGAATTTTACGTTCGACTTTCAGGCTTTTCGCTGGCAGCCTCACCGTTTAAAAATTGATTAGCCCGCTCCGAAAGAAGGTAGGGGCTTCGGTCGCGGGATCTCGGATTCGGTACCATATTTTACGAAAAACCGTCTGGTGCTCTCGCACCGCCCACCGATCCTCAGAAATATATTAAGGAACGCGGCGCGCGTTAAGCGAGGCAGGACTCTCGTCACGCCTCTTCCAATTTGCACGTGATCGCAGCTGGGCCGCTCGGATGCCGCGCTTTCACGAAAAACTCCCGGTTCGGAAGAGGGCACCTATCTTCCCGCGCGCGAGATCGTTTCGCGATTAATTAAGCTCATATTTCAGAACGCCGCCGCTCGTAACTCGCGCAATTAATGCGACCGTGTTTTTTCGGTCCCCCGAAAAATCCGCGACATGAAACTCGGCCAGACACGACCGCGCTAATGACCCTCTCGATCGGCACCGAAAACCTTAACGGCGCATTTAAGTGTTGCGATTACCGCCTCATTACGATCGGATAAACAATTTAATTGCGTTTCGCCTCTCGCGGAGCAGGTGTCTCACGACAGGTACGCGAACGGTCTCGCGATCGCTAAAACGATGAGAGAAGAATAAACAAAAAAAATGAGAGCGCGCCCGAGAAAGGGTGGAGCAAGAAAAAAAGAAAGAAAAAAAGATACACAATTTATATTAAAGACCAACCAAGACCAACTTAATTCCCGGAGAACATGCACGATGCTTCGGATAACACAGATAAACTTAAATAGAATAATTTTGAATGTAAATTTCTCCGTACGTGAAGCCTTAATTTTCAGTTATTAATTCTCTCCTGTATCCTAAGGATACAGGATAACGTTTATTAAATCTTGGAGGCTTAATTCTGAATTTATGTATTCTGAACAAAGGACGAAACCTAAATTCTTGCGATTTTCAACCGTCAACTCTAAAACTGTAAACTCTGAAGTCTGAGGCTCCTATCTCTCGACTCTTACCTTGTCGCGTGAACGACGTACTTCCGTCACAAATGCATAGTCAAATAGACGCGACATTAAGCGAGCATTAACCTAACGCAGACAATCTCTCCAAGAATTGCGCGACAAAGTTTATTCGAGATTAAACAGCAGAAGGAGCGGAAGAGAGCGAGGTAACGGAGAAGGAGCCTGGAAACACGGGCGAGAAACGAGAAGCTCGCATTAGGGAGGGAAGAGACGACTTTATTGGGTGTCCGTTATCGATTCGCGGACACGCCGTATATACGGGTCGATTTGCATAAAAACCTTGCATCGCGAGGCTCCGAGAAATCGCCGCGAGTCGACGCCGTTAACAATTTAGTGGGCGTTGCTCGCGTCGATGCGCGCTCCGGCTACCGGCGTGTCGTTCTTACTTATTAAATGAAGCCGAACGGCCCGATAACCGCCTGACCACGAGGAGAAGTCAGTCCGCGGCGCGAAGAGGCGATCGACCGAGAAAAACCTACGAGCCGACGGCCAGCGGCGAGAGAAGAGGGGTCCAGGACGCGCGCGGGGTGCACCGGACGAGAGGGAACGACGATAAAAGTAACGCGGCTTTTAATTACGGACCGATTTCAGCACCGTCGTCCCGCTGCGCGCCCTTGGAGCGAATATTATTAAAGCGATGCCCTTCTCCCGGGTGCCGCGTTTATTGTCAAGTATGCGCATCGGATTATCGTCTCGCGCACATCCTTTTTGCTCGCGTCTCCCCGACCGATCCTGCGCGCTCCGCGCGCTTCTACTGCATCGCGCCCCGTCGCCGTCGCCGCGCCGCGCCGCGCCGGGCCGGCGAGGTCGGTCGTTAAAAAATTAAGTCGCGCGAGCGCGTCCGGCAAAAACACGCGAACTTCTCGTTTACGATTATTAATAGCCGAAGCGCGCGATCTTCCCACTCGCGAACCAGCGTGCTCGCCGCTCGGACGATCTGCGCGTGGCGCGCAGAAGGAAGTTCCCCGTGATGGATCGAGCCGTACGTGCGATATTTTCATGTACGAGTGCTACCGCCCTGGGCGTATATCAAAGCGAATTTATGCCGCTTCTCTATTAAAAGGAGTCGTGCGTGGGAAGTGCGGCGGAAAACGCGGGTCCAAGGATCGCAGGATGCAAACACCCGGAGGTCGCGATAAATTTATGATAATGGCCTTCGGACTCCGTGAATGCTAAAATCCTTGGTCTGTCTCTAAGATCTCTAGATCACGAGTGTTTAAGGGTCAGTATTTTTCTATCAGTTATTCTCGGGTTTTAAGGGGCTCGTGCTTTTGAACTTTGCGGACACAAAGGATCTGCTTTTCGCCATATCCTCGGATTGAAGCGATAGAAGTGTGATATTACTGTGTTTTTCGATATTTACATCCCCAAATTTTTTCATTTTCTAATACATAATCATCTAATTTTATTTAATAAAATTTATTATTCAAAAATCAGCAGTAATAGCAATAATTATATAATAATCTGCAGATGATGGACAATCGTGAGATTTTTGAACGGTTTTACAATTGATATGTTTGTGCACGCACGTAGCTTCGTTCCATCGGAGCGATTTCACGGCGAATCAAATAACAACGAGCAGCGTGTGCATTTTAATGACTCTGCATCTCGGTTGCACGGGCATGATCTCGCCCCGGAATCACTGCCACACCACGATCCTCCCCAAATCAGCACCTGCCTAACAGGCAGCCGCCTAAATCCCGCACCGTCATTCTAAGACTCGTCCGTTGACTCGTCCGTTATCTCGAGCTCTCGAAAAGTCGATCGGCTTGTCTCGCTTTGCATTCCGGCATCGGTGAAGAGAATACATCCGCCATCGGAGTCGTTAAGCTCCACCGCTATCGAAAATTATACGCCTCCTCCTTCCCCCCTTCGTTTTTCGAAATTGCTGCACGTGGAAACGTCCCCGTAAAACTCGCTCGAGATAGACTACCGTGGGACTCTGTTGCCGATAAAATCTTCTAGGGTCACCAACACTATCCGACGATAACGCCGTCGCTCTTGGCGCTGGGTGTGCCCGCTTGGGATCCTAACTTTGTTGGTTCAGCAATGCTTCGTAGCTGGTACTAGCATGCGCATAGCTGATCAGAAATTATCGATAGGCGAAAATCATTCCGGACGGTCGGGTTATCGCGGAACTAATTTGAGCCACGGTGGTTCGATGCGGGTTCTTTATCAGTTTCATACACCCTCGCCTTACTATTCTCCAGCAATGTTTGCTGATAAACATTTATTTGTGCAAAGACATAAGAGTTTAGAAATTCGAAATTAATTGTGCGATTCTGTTTAGCGACATATACATATTAAAAGAATAAAAACTATATTTGAAAAAGTAGTAATTTGTACGTATCAGCACGAAGCCTTTTAAACGCGGTAATTTATAAATGTATTTTTCAGCTTTGGGTATAAAGCAGGCCGTACGTGAATAAAGCCGTCGTCCAATAATCTATGAATCCCTCCTGGGATTATGTATATCTAGAAGATATACGAGTATTAGGAATATTTAGCGATCTATGGATCGAGGTGATTCAACTAAAGTGATTTACATTTCCCTAACTACACATTCGATGAATGTAAAAATTCCTGGGGCACACAAGCGATATTCTCATCAAATCGCGAGATGTAATGCGCCATATATTAACGCAATACAATAACGCGTTGCCAGGAACGTTAGCGATTTACAAATCTATAGGCGGATACAGTGAAAATAATTTCGATAGGCTTAACAGTTTCGCAGGTCGCGTTCGGAGTGTCGAAGGAAGAGGAATTACAAGGCCGAAAGTTACCGGAGTAATATTATGGAGTAATGAAGCTTGTACTGGAATACTAAAGTGTATTAAATTTTGCAGATAGTCTCACAGATAGACGACTGTCCGATCTTTCTATAGTCAAAGTCAATGACCATATAAAATACGAAGAATACTCCGAATTAAAAATTAATCAAATTTTAATAGTTATAGCCATGGATAATAGGTGGAAAATCATAAATGATTCTTTTGGAGTAACTACTAGTCACTAATTACTGGTCTCATTATCATCAACCTTTATACATCCACTCCTTGATCATAGGTCTCTCTTATAAGGTAGCATGGAGATATTCCTCTTTTATCATAACGTTATAAATTGGAGAAGATACACGTAGCAGTTGCCAGTTGCTATGTGTGGACCAACGGCTTAACGTCTCTTCCGAAAAACGGAGTCCAGTTTCTCCGGAGTCCTCTCCGTTGCTGTGATTCACACTCGCTTAAAGTTATCCGTGAATTTTGGCAGTCATGTTCTTAAGGGCAAGGCAATATTGACAATAGAGAAGAAAATGTCGACGTGTAACGAACTAGTTTTAGATAACTACAGACTTTAGACTTAATATAGGTGACGTGACAGACTATTCTACTGGAGAAAGCTTAAGAAAAACTATTGATAATCATAATAATAACTTTGGCAGTAAATTCACCATTACTCTACCAAGCGTGGATAGTGCATCTCGTTAATTTCTCGTGTGGGGGGTGCAGCTTGGAATTTTAATATTCCTGTGGTCAGGTGGACTCGCGCAAACCCGATTTCTCGCGGTTTCTGGCGCTCTTACCCAAGCGCAAAAGTTATCGAGAGATTCTCGCGTTCTCCATCAGCCGATGACACCGGCCGTTGCCGCGCTCGCTCCAGATAAGCACGTACGGCCGCGAAGATCGAGAAGGCCGGACCCCTCCGCCTCGACGAGGAACGCCGGCAGTCGCCTTCTACGTTAGCCGTACACGGATGCGCCGCTCCGGCGGCGTCCGGAGTTAATGAGAGAGCGGCCGTACGGAGCAATACGGCGCATGCACCCGCCCACTTCACGCCGGCGCTGATAGATAGATGCCCCTCCGGCTCCTCTTTCTTTCACTCCCTCTTTCCCTTTTCTCTGCCTTCCCTTCTCGCGCCGTGTGTTCGGCCTTCTCCTCGCGTACGTGTTCGCGGCACCGCCGTCAATGTCGTGAAAACATCAGCACGGGCAGCCGAGGATCGCGGAACCGCGGCTGCCCGTGCGAAAGCGCGATGGCGGCTGAGAGGCGCCGCTTCGCGGTACAGATTGATGGTCTGGGTCTAGGTAAAGTCGTTAAGGTCTGCGGCGAAAGTAAGCTCCAAAGTTGCGCAGTGTTGTACGGTGTTGCTTGGAATGATGATATTTAAATCGCTTCGATGTACTCACATTCGAAAAAACCCTAAATGCATTGTTCGATTCTTTTTCCTATTCATACTTTTTGGACAGAATTATTGTGGAAAATGTTATTTAGCATTCTAACAAAATACGTTTTCTTCAAAATAGGGAATCCTGCGTTAAGATATGCTGAATGTTGTGAAATTTTTGGCCAAACTCGGAAACCTAGCAGCTCTAAACATGAATGTAGATCAGTTAATATTTTTTATTTTTGATTATTTGTTATAGCTTGCTCATTGCATCTAGGAGATATGCCTTCGCCAGCGCATCTCGTATATTTCGATCGTTACTCACGCGCAGTTCCGCACCAGTCGCAGTCTCGGCCCGGTCGTTTGGGCTCGCGGCTCGTCGTGGAAGCGTCTCAAAGAAAGAAACGGGTGGTAACGTAGGAGAAAGAGAGCGATTCCACGTTCCTCCGGTTCCGGAGGGCAAGAGGAGGGACAGGGCATTCATCTATATTAGCTTCGAGAGCGGACGGCCTGTCATTACCGCTGCCGCTCTGGCCCTCTTCCCCCTCTTCCTCTCCTCTCGAAGTCTCTCTATCTTTTCCGTCTCGCTCGGCCTACCTCTTCTTCGTAGCTCGCACCTTCCCTCCGTCTTTCTTTCTTTTTCTCTCTCTCTCTCTTTCTTTCTCTCTTTCTCCTCCACTTGGACACAACTACCAGCATCAACCCTCAACGCAGACACCTCCGACCGATACCGCCAGTCTCCTTGCTGGCCCATTAGCGGGCCGCATTATCAAAGTGCCAGAGGGAGACGGACAGAGCAAGTCGCGGGGCACGGCGACGGACAAGGATGAAGAAGGCTCCGCAGAAGAAGAGGTAGAAGAACGAAGAGGAAGGAGTTGGAGGGGAGGAAGACACAGGAGATGGAGAGGCAGCATCAGTGGCCGTGGCTGCTACGGAGCTAATAACCGCCGTTTAAAACGCAAAAACAAAGGTCTCGCCGTGCATCATCGGGGCTTTAGGCCCCGACCGAGGATACCCGCGGGAAGAAGAAAGAGGGACGGCGGGAGGAGGCGGAGCAGAGAGAGAGAAGGTTCCGACTCGCACACATTCGCACACACACACACACACACACATACGCGCGCATGCATACACGCCGTATCGGCCGACTATCCGAGGCGTCAGGGTCATTACCGGATCATTACCTACCATACCTACTGTGCGACGACGATGATGGCCCGAGCTTGCGAGCACCACCGATAGACCCCCTCGCGCACATACACACGTACGTAGATCCCCGTAACACGTATCCACATTTCCACTCACATCTAGAGCTCCGACTCGTCGGGCGTTAACGTCTCGTACCTTTTCTGCGCGCGGGCTCGCTCGTGTACATGCGTATACGCGCGTGTGGGTGTGCGGCGCACTCGCGCACTCGCACACTCGCTCCTTCGACGGTGCGGCGGTGATCGCGCGTCGGCCCGCTCGGCGGCAGCCGGGTAAATTACAGGCTCGACCGTATTTTGTGTTGTCTTGTTGTTTTTCAACGCGCCGAAAGGAAATGAGCGAGCAAACGCGTCACGCCACCCCGAACCTGCTAATTTCTATTCATATTTTATGGCTATTAATTTCTTCGCTGTTACACTCGCTCTCTACCCGTTTGCTCCCCCCTTCGCCCGCTCTTCTCTACCGTTCTCTCTCTCTCTCTCTCTTTTTTATCTTCGACCCTCTCCGGTACCGTTCTCCTTTTCTGCAATTCTTTTCTTTGCCTCTCCCCAATTCGCGTTTGTGCCCTAACTCTCGCCTCCTCCTGCTCCTCCTCTTTAGTGTCTCTTTCTGCCGGCTTCTGTCCCCGCTTCTTCTTTCCTTTACACCTTTCTTCCCCTCTTTTTCATCTACCTTCTAATATTCTCCCTTAACAGCATTCCATGTCGAAGGAAGTATCCACGAGACTTCTTCGCACTTCTTTCTCCCCGTCGGTTTCTTCCTTCGTCGAAGTCTTCACGCGATATGTCGCTCGCAGAGACATCCAGTACGCCCGTGAGCCGTCCTTTTTCTTTTTCGTGGGTTTCACGGCTTTTCGTCTCTCTTCGTGTTCCGCCATCACGAAATCTCCGTCCTGAGCGACGACAGCTCGCTCGCTGTTGGTACTGTGAGAGGAGTTGTGTTAGCCATAAATCTCTCAATAATTCCAATGTAGCTTCCTCATTTCTTTTCTTTTTTTTTCTCTGAATTTAATCAACCTTCTTTTCGTAGACATCGACCCACGAGCTTAAATGATCTCCACACATATTATTAGGAAACTTTTTTAGACATTATAGATTATAGCCGCCTACTGATTGATATTTCCTCGCTTTAAAAAAACACCCTTAAAAAAGTTAATATTATGGTCAGAAAAATGAAATTTTGATTAATCTTCTTAAACTTTTAGATACATGGGTGTAAAATCGCTACCGAGTCTTGTAATTAAAAATATATTTATAAGAGAAGCAGCTACTTTTTATTAAATCATGCTAGGGCACTGGTGAAACTTTCAGTTTCGGATTAGAATGAACATTATCTATTCGATTATATTTGGAATATTGTCGTTTGTTCATCTTCAGCTGGTTTTTTGGAATCGTAGTATCACCAGAATGGCGAGGCATTCCACGAGAGAGTCTTGATAGTCCCTGTGCATGTGGGATGCGTGCGAGAGGAACCGAGATGAGCCAAACCGCAGCATTCGATGAATTACCTTCGGCCATCAGCGGGGTGTAACCTATTATTATCTACCACTTACCTAATGCCCTGTGTCAGCCCCGGGGTAGACGGAGAATAACAGGCTCTCTCCATTCGACGGAATTCCCCGCGCTTTAATATCGCAGGCTATTTCACGTCGCCTGAGCGCGCCGCGCGCGATTTTGGGGAATTTATCGACTAGGTGTCAAAAAGATGATCAATTAAGGGAAACCTTGAAATATCGAGCAGCACGAAGTACCGCGTAAGTTAATTTTGTCATCAAATTAAGATCAGATACGTTCTTATTATTGAACTTTAAGGAAGATTTGAAGAGATGTGTAGGTGATTCGCATTGCGTTATATAACCAGTGCCAAAAGCTAAGAATTAAATTTCATCGCACCGCGCATTTGAGTTCGTTGAAAATCGAGACCTGATTTTAATTCGACACTATACCTGCGTAACTAACCGAGGATCTTTTCGTGCGCGATATAATCACCGGTAGCGATTCCCGGCAATTAACATCGGCGGCGGTCACCAGTGCGTATAAGTGATTGCATTCTTATGCCGGCCGGCCATAATTTTATTATTTGCGCGCTCACGGAGCGAGCATGCAGATATTATGTGCGAATTATTAGTGTAAACGCGCAAACTCGCAGCCGAGACGAGGAGAGAGGCGCGGCCCGCGTGTGGATCGCTAATTAAATTACGTCGAGGCTCTATCACGCGATAGAGCGACGCAAAAGACGAGAAGTAAGGACGGCTTCTCGTCTATACCTAGACGTCGTTCTGCGCGATGATCAGAGACTTCGGAGACTAAGGAGGCTCGCGTGAGAAAGAACGGCGGATTTCGTTTCCCGAAAAGGGCCCCTCCGACGACGGTGCTGAAAAAAGGGCTCCGAGAAATTACGGGACATTAAGCCACGCGAGAATATACCATATTTCCTTGTCAGAGCGGCTTCGGGGAACGAGGAACAGATACATTCGAAAATTACGGATGTGGCTATTAACCGCTAAAAGCCGTCACGATGCCGTCAGTTTTACTCCAATTAACCCTCCACGGATCAATTCCTTTTTTTCTTTTCCCTCCCGATAAGAGAAGTGGACGCAACACACACGCGATTACACATAAAAAACTGTTCTTATTACTGGCTACGTCCAGGAAGTGTTTTTTTCCTCAATTATAGCTGTCGGCTAGCTTATCCAATTTTAATACTAGTGCGATTGTGCGAGCCAATTAAAGATGAGAGGAATCCACCAGGTATATTAACTTAATTATATAATTCGAAGTCTACATTTTCGAAGGAGTTCTTTGGAAATTAAAAATTTTATGTATCCAGTTTCGCCTGATTAAATTTTCTTAGCCAATAATTTTTCAATGAAAGACAAGAAATTTATATTTGATGATCATGGCGAAGATAGTTATTGTAAAATTCAGCTATCATGAAGAGAATAAAGATTTTACATTTTTCAAGCTAAGCAGTACAGTCTATAATCGTACACTTTTTGAAGAATAATTGGAGATTTATTTAATGCTTGTTTTGCCATCGAGTTTGCGAAAGGGCAAATGGTCTCTCTCTCTCACTCTTGTAATAGATTTAATTTGTCCGAACGCTGTGACGGCGCGGTTGGAAAAAAATTCGAGTCGACTATGCCGGATGATTTTTTTCTTATTTATAGACTGGTCTCTCTCTCTCTCTCTCTCTCTGTCCTGGACAGCGGCACTCGAGGGGTGTAGCCGCGAGAACGTCATGGACATTTTAATGGGTAACGGCGGTGGCCTCTAATTAGAACGTTTCGACCGTAACCGCGCCATTACGGGGGAAAACGCAGACTCGTCAGATCGATGAGGAATATTTATCGCGGTGTAACAATTACGGGAGCCCTGGCATAGCGCGAATAGTAATAGGCGGCCGGCCCCGGAGGCCGCTCTCTCGCCCGGCGAACGACTGTAATTAGGGCTTTTATTGTCTGTACATAAGGAAGCTTTATGAAAACATTAAGGATATAATTCAAGGCCGGGGAGAGGCGCAGCGCGCTAGCACACTCCGCCGTGAATTGCAGCCTGGGCCTTAATGCACAGGAGACCCGTGTTGCTAGCGCGCTGCGTCATTTCCGTTTTGCGTATGCCACGCACACGAACACGCGACGGCGTGAGCCCCCACTTGTGTGCGAGACGGTGACTGCCTACCTGTTCCTCTCCGCGTACGAACGATGTAATTTGATTCCTCGACTTTTCTGCGAGCTCCATGTGATTAAGCTATTTTCGAAGCTAAGAGAGATAGCGCGCCGCTGGCGAACGATGAGGATGGTAGCGCGCGTAACGTCTTCCGCGCCCTGGATTTACATCCCCTATCTTTACTCATCCGACACTTCTGAAACTGTAACTTTATTCTGAAACGAGCATCGCTAGTTTTTCCTTATTACAGTTACAACTATCAAGAAGTATTACTCATATATCAAGATACAGAACTTTCAAATGAGCCGTGATATTATGTACACATGTACATTGCACGTAATTTTTTAATACACATTTAAATCACGAGACTGTCGACTGCCTTGCGGAGTCCCTGACACTTACGTTTGAGATCTCCAAGCTGCGCTCGCGTAATCGCGATCGAGATCCACGTTCGGGATCCGCCTAAATCACCGGCTCGCTCGCCCCGCCCTACCCTCCTCCACGCGATCCTTGCTATCCGCGAGATCTCGGATCACGATCGATCCGGGCGGATCGATACACGAGGCAAGTACCCGGGCAAGTACCCGCGGAACTCGGCTAATAGAGTTCGGGCCCTTGACAGCGATATTTCACGAGAACGAGAAGAGGAATGGCCGCGGACGGACGCGCCGGTGTGTGGTCCGGCACGTCCGAGTGGACGGCGATTAGCCCCAGGCCCCCCCTAATCCCTCCCTCGCTCCCCCGTCGCCGGTTTCACCCTCCGGGGCCAAGCTCCTTCCTCTTCCACGCAGCCTCTTCCTCTTTCCCGCTCGAAGCTTACTCTCATGCATCCATGTACCATCGCGTGCATACGCGCGTGCGTTTGTGTGTATTGTGCGTGTACGTGTGCGTTATGTGGTGCGAGGGTGTGTGTGTATACGTACGCTCGTGCGCCTCCTCGGGTGTCGTGTTACGTGCTAAGCGGTACGGCCGAACGGTAACCGAGACGCGGACTGCACACCGGACCCATTGTTCCCGAGGCCTCCCTACCGTCCCTCCGCCTGCTCCTGCAGTCACCGCGTTCCCTTGTCCACCCCCGTTCACGTTCGTCAAGCTCCTCGGACTGGCTCGCGAATGGGTCTTTTGGCTCGAGTCGATTTGCCCTTCGTCGTCTCGATTCGATCGGGTATCAATACTGCACGCGATATAGAATATTACCGGCACCGGATATGAATGACTGTTACCGCTGCATTTTACGCACGGCGATTTTTTGGATCGACTTTTTGCAACATAACGTTAAGATAAAGGCGCTTTTGAATCATATGTAATGTAACTTTTGATAGTAATCGTTTTTGCTTAATTATTCACTCAAGAATTAAGTATGTGTTATAGTTCATAATATTTTAGCCACTTAATATCTTCAGAAAATTTCCGAGAAAGTTATTTCGAATTTTTTAACTTCGCCTCACACATCTAAATAATAGATACACACAGAGAATCCTAAGAAAGATACAGAATAGTTAAAGATCTTGCTGGAATCATTGCGATTGAGTCCCTCCTGGCAGATCTCATTTCTCGCAATTCTCTTTATTTTTCGAGTCTCGCGCAGTCACGGTGGTTTTGTCTCGCCCTCACACCACGCGGTTTTACGACTTTACGAGTCGGGGCTCTCGTCGTCGACGTGCCGGCTGGCAACTACCGAACGAAGGCTGACCCTTCTCTCCTTGACTGGGTGTCGCCCGGCCTGGTGACCCCCAGGGTAACTAGACCCGCGAGAGTCAGCCCCCCCCCCCCCGACTCTCTGGGTCCATGGAGACAAAATCATTACGGGTGCCGGTCGGGATTGAATTGTACGGTCCCGACGACGTCGGTCGCGCGAGATGATGAAGTGCTTTGTCGCGCCGAACGTTCCACGAACGACGATTATTCGACGTAACAGGTTAACCAACAATTTTCTACGAAAAACGCTAATCTTTCTTCTACTATTTTCTGCGATATAATGATTTTTCTGTCGAAATAATAATCTTTTTGTCGGGGTTTTTTTTTTTTGGCGCACGTTTGCAAATCGTAAATAGATTTTATGACTATTTCTTACAACGACAGAAAGCTTATATTTTTACGAGACCGCGGATTGAAGACACGGCCTGAAGTTCCAGGGGTGGGAAATAAATATGTTCTCCGGAACCTTTTTATTATGCACGCCCCTAAATTATTTCATGCACGAAATGCTGAGTTATCGAACGCCAGTTACGAAAGGCGTCTTCGGATATCTCGACGGCTGCCGGTTCGCGGAACTGCAGATGATCGATAAGAGGTATCATTCGTGGCCGGCCCATGCTCAAATTATCCGGCAGGATACTGGTATCAAGTTGTCTCTCAACCACTTGACTTCCGAGAAGCGCGAAGAACCGGCAGCCATCCATCGACGCTGCCTTCGTCTTGAGAGATCTGAAGATCTTAAGATCAAGTAGATAGCGAAACTCGGGGCAAATCATCAAATCTGGAAGGATGTTGAAAATACGCAGAACGAACATCCTTCCTTGCTGTTTAATAGACGTGGGTTTTAATTTTAACAGGAAGAAAACGACACGCTTTGTCTATATCTTCTCTAAATAAAATATTGGTTAAGTTAGATTGCTAGAAACTGACCTCCTCGACGTTAGACATTCATGGGAATTGGTTCACTCTCTTTTATAACTCTTCTAAAATTATTAAGATATATTACTGAATTATTCTTCATTCATAACCAGTGTCTGATCTCAATACTAAAAATTACGTGATCCGAGAGGAAAAATGTAGAAGAGTGCCTCCTTAAATTCTACGGATTTATACTAGCTGAAAAGAAGATAGTTAAAGAATGTCATAGTCAATTAAGAAATCAAACGAGTGTAAAATTAAAGTAACGAAGCGGATTATTGGTTTGAAATTTGCTAATCGAACAAAATGAACGTCTCGACCTACCTAGCGTCAAACCAATTCGACACGTTCGCTTTAAATGGCGGAAAACGACTGAGACACTCCTTCAGGCCACATCGAGAATCCATCAAGCATTCTGATTCGCTCCTACGGCCTTTGCGCAATCGGTCTTACCTCGCTGGGCTTGAAATCGAAAGCAATTACGAAGCGCCGCCTCGGATTCGCGATATCGTAATGAAGCCTTAATAATTGAGATAGACCGGCCGATAATCGGCGTGTCCCTACACGCCGCTCCCGCGCGTAATCACGAAAGTAGGAAGTGACTCGCCGTGATTCCGCGCAATGAGACTTGGTCGTTAATTATCGTCGGCGTGAAGGGAAAGAGAGAGAGAGAGAGAGAGGGAGAGAGAGCGGGAAAGAGGAAGAAAGAAATACAGAATGACCCTCTCGCCGTTCGCGACGCGTTTTCATCCGTGATCGGCCAATAATCCACTCGTTAGCGTTTCTGCCGCGCGATAGTAACGAAGCAACGAAGGCGCGTCCGCGCACAATCGCGCGTAATTAACCCTAATTAAGCCCGTGTCTAACGCACGAAATCATCCATCACGTTTGTTGCTTTGGGGGAGAAAGAGGTTCTTGCGAACGTCGTTCCCCGCTCTCTCCCCCTCCCACATCTCGCGCGTACGTCTCTCTATGAGAGAAAAGCTCGTCTTAATTACCCGCCATTCTCTCTCTGTCTTGTCTCTCTGTCGACTATGCGTCCGTAAAGGAATCTCATTGATTTACTCCCTTTTAAGTGCTATTAATGCCGATAACGTCGATCGATTAATCAGCCGGCGAGGGCCGGCCTCTCTCGCCTTAAGAACGGACGATTTTATCTCGCTCTGTCTCGCGTACCCGCGGCTTCAGACGATTTATTTGCTCGCCCGGCGCGATCTTTGCCGTTTCGGTCGATTCGCCGCGTGCAGGATCGCGACCTCTCGGTCGCACGATTGCGCGGCCCCTAGTTCGATTCCTCGTCTAATCCCAATGCCGAGCGGACGCCGATTCCCAGACGACTTGTGTGCCAGATTTAAAACAAGTCTTTTACCTGACTGTCTACTCGATTATTCCGTTAATATTATTAATGACACGAGGTGATTTCTCTCTCTTGCTTAATATCTTCGGCATCAAAATTACATTATTACGACTTGAACATTACATCCATAAGTACTGCGATTCGTAATGTATATTTTAAAAAGAGAGAGAGAGAGAGATAATATCTGACAATGAGTCCGATAATGCACATAATAGGCATACGTTATGAGACCTATACCAAACTAAAATAAATCTAAAGAAAATCTTCTCTACTTGCGATCCAAAATTAGGAAACGAAGACAGAATTAAGAGATCCGCCTTATATTTCGAATGCACTTGTCATCCATCTATTCCGTACGCTGACGATTCTTATCCTTTATTATTTCAGAGATCCTATGGAGCTTATGGAGCAGCAATTGGTGAGATGCGGGGTACCCTCGGTAAGAATCTACGAGCACCTCGCTATGCCGTCGCCGCTTATGGTGGCCGCGGCCGCGGCCGCGACGCTGGGCGCTCAGCAGCAACAGCAGCCGTCCGCGCAGCAGCAGCAACATCATCAGCAGTCCGCGCAACAGCAGCAACCGCACGAGAACGGCGGACACGCGTTACCACCCTGGTTGTCGCCGGCGTCAACGGCGCTCTTGTACGGCAGGGGTGCTGCCGGCTCGCCGTCGCCCTATTCCACCGCCGCCGTCGCGGCCACCTCCGCCGGCTTCTCGTATCCGACGACGCTGTCGTGGCACTGGACACCACCACCACCCCCCGTCACGATGATCTCGCGACGGTCCTCGCCCACCACCGCGACCAGCCTGAGGTACGTGCCCTATCCACCGACGGCCAGCACATCCCCGCCGCTACGGACACGCCCGTCCTCCCCCAATTAGCGATCCCCGCTAGCACCGACGACACCGCGACTGCGGCATCATCGTTCCTCCTCCCTCTCTCTGTGATCGCGGAACCAACACCGACATCGGAACTGGAACCGGAATTGTTCCAACACGTTTCTATATATCGCCAGGGGCATGACGGAGCGCGCACATGCATACAATTTATCGTCGTCGATAATCGCGTGTGGCGATATGGAAGTAAGTAGCATCTCGTTGCACTTTTGTTGTAGCGATAAACGAATAAGGAATTCGGGATGAAATCGGAAAATAATAATCAAATTATTCGCGGCCGTAAATAGGATACATAAACATTGAATTGTGCAATTGATAACAAACCGTTACAAATGTAGCTTTATGAGTCTTTATTATTGTTCTTCAAGTTGGCTGGAAAATCAAGTTTATTTGCCATCTCGAAGAAATTATTTTCCAAATATTATTCTTATAGAATAATATTTCTTTCTCTCTGAAAGACGTCAACCTTATTAATTTAATTAAATTATTTCATAACAACATACATCAGTGACAACTATATTATAACTATTTCAAAGTTCAATTTTTAATCTTTCAGAGTTTTGTTAATTATTGTATTATGCATGTAATTATTATATATTAAGACAAGAAATGTAGATTGAATATGTGTATTTATTACTTGAACATAATGTGTTTGGCATAAATGTACCTTTTTTGTTAATTAATAATTTTTAATTAATAATTTTGTTAATTAAAAATTATCACTATTAGTATTATTATGTTATAATATATTATTATAATTTTATTATGTTGTGTTTATTAATAATATATTAATAATTATATTAAAAATTTCGTTAATAATAAATGAATGAATATTATTTATACATTTTTAGACCAAACTCTTTTCTGGAGTAGAGCCAGGAATATTAGCTTCAAGCCCATGATTTTTCTCACATCTTCATGATATTACTTAGTTCCATATCGTATACGTACAAGAGAGCAACGGAGAACGATGAGTCGTAATGCGTCGCTTGCGACTGCGAGTTTAAGCGTGTTCTTAACATTCATGTTTCCCCTTAACATCCGGGTGCGACCAAAGAACTATCCCTAGCGCCCAGTGTGTTAATCGCGGACCGTCTGTGTGTATAACGCATAGATATTTATATAATATAATATATAAATGTAATTCTGTGTATACATGTCGTTCCATTAATATTATTCGCGGGGCGAACGTATTGGCAACGGCCGTTGAAACTCCGTACACGGATTATCCGAATACGCGAAATACCAGGTATCCTAAGAACTTACAGAACTGGACATGTGCGAGAGTTTGCATATATTCATTCATCTCAAATTTCTAAAGATCCGAAAAGTTATATCCGGATGTTTGAATATTCAGGATACAACGGAATCATACATTGATAGCGAATTCGGGCACTTGCACTGGTGCGCAAGGCTTGTTTATAATCTGTTCTTATATTTAAGATCGTTTAAATACGCGTTTAAAAACTTTGTAGCTAATAAAACAATCTGTATGGATACTGTATAGATCATTTTACTGAGAAGAAGCTAAGAAGTATTTCATAAAGTATTTAAGATGATCTGTAAATATAAGAATTGATTAAGAACAAGCCTTAGTACGCACTCAGTGTGCGCTAGTGCAAGCGCCCGAATTCGCTATGAGATACCCAAAGATCTAAAGGAGATGTATGGGATTCAAGCATTCAGATACTCGAGGTTGAGGTAACGAATTGTTGTGGTGATGTGATGTGATGGAGAGGAGTATGGTTGATGTAAGGTGATGAGATAGGGTAATGATTTATTGTGGTGGTGTGATGTGATGAAGAACGGTATGATTTATGTAAGGTGATGAGATGTATCCCCAAAAATACCATCTGCGACTCGTAGAGAGTCTCTCTACGAGTCGCAGATGGTATTTTTGGGGATACTTCTCTCGGATAATGACTCCACGAGTATGAGCCCAATTCGATTCTTGGTGGTAGCGTCGATCGGCCGATGAGGGCAATGAGTATTTTTCGGCTGGCGAGAAAGCGCGTTTGCCTAATTAGTATGGTGCCAGGCTGCCATCTTAGTAGGGGCACTATAGGAGAATCGAATTCCTTCGCAAGTCAATGTTATCGTAAATCTCGACGTCTCGCTGTGAACGGTTTAACGGTAGGACATGTCTCGCCCCGTGTCCGCGTAATATCTCATCGTAGAGATTTGCGAGTATCAGAGAGGATCAGGGAGTATCTTTGTATTTTAGTTATCGATCTCGATTTGTAAATAATTCCGCGCTCATTAGAACAAACAAGTATCTGTTGTAACGTGATGATTACGTGTATATGTATGTATGCATGCTAACTATGTAAATGCGAGCGAGTGTGAAATCGTGCGTGAAAGAGAAAATGATTCGACGTAACTGTATTATATACCGCGATAGTATTAATGCGCATCTTGTCACAGGATGGTGCAATTTGTACATAAAGGAACTTCTATGATAGCAAGTAGTTCAGCGCCATATTTCCTCGATGTAGCACGACGAAAATAAATGAATTTTCATTAATCTATCCGATTATTCAATCGCCTGTACCTTTTGCGTTTCCTTATTAACCTTCTTCCTTTATTATTTATATTCTTTGTATTTTCTCGTTTATAAATAAATTATTTATCGTTATTTGAAAAATGTCTAATTGAGATTATACACTTTCTTTTGACTCAAACCCTAATCAACATTATCCTTAAAATATCATTATAAAAAAATCGATATAAGAAATTCCTATTATCATGAAATTTGTTAGCATTAGTTGTTAATTAATTTCCAATTACGTATCAATTTAATGTGATGGATTTTACGAACTTGTTTGACAGATGACACGTTATATCGTATTAAAAAATTAATAATCGCACTGCAAGACACGAATTCTATCATATCAATACCGTCTTTCGATCATACGATCAAGGACTCGCGGAATTTTATACATTTTGCATTTTTTGGTTTCGCGGACGACTCGAGAGAAGAGCCACGCATCTCTCTCGTCACCCACTCTTTCTCCACCCGGTGTACGCCCTCGTCGCGCCACCCAGGCTTCATCGCACCTTCAACTGCCGTGTAATTCTGTTATACCTATCTGAAATTAAATAAATTCATTTCACGGCCTGTCAGCGAGCAATTATTCTCAGATGCGGCTGCTTTAAGGGCTCGGTTCGTTCCATGACTAACACCTTTTCTCACTTTCTCTCTTTCTCTCTCCCTCTCTCGTTCTCTTGCTCTTTCTTTCTGTCACTCGAACTCTCGGTTCAGTATCGGGAGCATGTCGCTATCGTTATATCGCATTGTACAGTCCTCCTCCCGTTGCTTCACGTCGCGTCGTTGGGCGCGTCGGGTCGCTGCACCGCAACTGTTTCGCGCGATCGAGCGCAGCCGCGGCGACACGAGACGCCCTTTAACCCTCATTCGAACGCGAAGCGAAATATGAAGCGTTAAACCAGATGCCAATAACGAGAACGCACATTGTTTTCTAATGTATACGATGACACTTCCGGCCGCAGCAGGTAACTTAATTAGAAAAGTAACATACGATCAAGTTGATAAAATTGAGCGATAAGCGACAATGTGCATTATATATTTTCTTACACCTTCTTAACGCTATATTACATTTTATTGCATAAGCAAGTGATATAAAATATTTAGAATCTTACTAAAATATCAAGGTTCAATGACGAAGGACTATTAAATAATAAATTTATTACCAAAAGAATTTCCAATCCATTTAAATTTATGTGAAGGTAATCATTTCGGTATATCCTTCTTGGAATTTGACAAACAGGCCAATCTAAAATTCTCATCAACTATGAAAAATAGCTTAATAATACTTTCTTTATTCACAAAAACAAGGAAACCAAGGTTGAACATCTAAATTGCACGTAGGGCGTTCACCAATTATTCCGAAGACATTCAACGAGTACTCGAGAGAGTCTTTTAAGGACCCGTTGAGTTAGCGATGGAGGACGCGGCGCGGCGGCCAGGTAGAAGGAATCCACGGTCGGAAGAAACGCGAAAGGAGCAGAGAACGGCGGAGAAGAAGAAGAAGAAGAAGAAGACAACGGTTTCACCGGGGCGCGAAAGCGATCGTGTGTTACGTCGTGATGGGTGGAGCGAGGTGAGAGAAACAGAGAGGCGGCTCCTGAGCTTGTAATTATGTTGATACGAATGATCTGCGGCGAGCCGCAGACCGACGAAGAACAACAGGAGAAGACGAGGAGAAGAAGAAAAAGAAGAATACGAGGCGCAGAAGGAGAAGAGAGGGTGAAGCCTCTAGCGATGCTCACCGGCTGCTCTATACATACCCCCCATTTTTTCTTCTTTCTCTTTCTCGCTTCCTGCCTTTCTCTCTCATCGATACTTTCCTCCCCTCGTTTTCTCCTCACCTTCTCCCTCTTCCTTAATATCGTGTGTAACGTTCCCTCCGTGCATCTACACATTGCTCATCCCTACACGCGACGAGAGAGAGCGGGAGAGAGAGAGAGAGAGAGGACCGAGAGCTTTAGGACCGTGGCGAAACCAGTTTAAGTGGTTAAGTGTAGATGTAATTGATTTCCATTTTACGAGGTTCTCTCGGGGAAGACGCTCCTCCACCCGCTGCGCTGTATCCACTCCTACCCCCGAGCAGTTGCAGCCTGTCCCGCATCCGAGCGTCTCTCCCTTCCTCACGCTCTTTCTCTCTCTCTCTCTATCGCATCTTCCGCCTCACGCTCTATCTCTTCCTCTCTCTCAGCTATATTTTCGTCTTTCCCTTTTTCTTGCGCCAGCCGAACACGCGTGCGACGCATACGTGCGCAACATCGAGCGCATAAATACGCATTATAATGTATCGGCGGGTGCCCCTCGACAAGAGAGCGGCTTTGCCGGGCATAATCGTTTTCTCACGCCTCGTTCCGCGATGATTTCGGCGGGAAGGATGGCGGTGAAGTATTAACCCTTGCCCACCTCGTCGTACTTTGCGCGGGAGAGACGCGTTTTCATCCTCCCGCGTTGCAAGTGCGGAAGGGTTAATCGTCGAGATTGCCGGTGATTAATCGCGATAAGATCGCGATGTGAAGTCGATACTGCACGAAGCCGTACGACGAAATTAACAGTCATTTCCTATTTATCATGCTGATAGAAATTTGATAAATTACGAGAAATATTTATATAACGTACAGATAGTCCCCTCTAAATGTCAGTAGTTGTAGATTTTAACATTTATAGTACTTAATTATTCACATTTTCTTTACTAACGAAATGATATACCTAAGATAAGATAATCTTTCATCAGAAATTAAGGAATTGAGAAAAGAAAGCCGACAAAAGTTAAGAGCGTTACCTTAAACAGGAAATAAACGCATATGCGTTGATGCAGGAAAGATTAGAAGCCACGGGATTGATCGATGAACATTGAAAGTGCTTAGGTTCGTAATGAAGGCCCGGCGGAGCGGCACGCAATTACGCGCGCAGTGATAAAAGTTGGTAACGAATTAGCAGTTTGTAAAAATAACTCTCGCTTCTGACAGCTCCGAGACGGAGAAAGTACGAGTGGGGGCGAGTTCTTACGAGCTGCTCGTTTCGCGTCGCTATACAAGTTGTTCTTCGGGGGCGAACGAATTTACGATCGATACCTTAATTGCAATCGAACGAGCTATTTTGAGGGCCGGCAAAGGTTAATGCACCATTAAGAGGCGCGTTACAAAAAGCGATGTCCACGCTCGTTGTCTTCGAACTCTTTCTTCCTCCGATCGTCCGATTTCTTTTTTTTTCTTTTTTTTAAATTAAATTCTGATACTCGTCATTTTCGGTGATTTGTGATTTCGACAAACGTCATTTATAGCCAGAAAAACAGGTTCTCTAAATAAATGTTTCTTTATTTCGCATGTTATCTCATTTATTTGTTTCAATTTCGGCAACCTTTCACGAACTAGCAAGTAAATCTTTCGTTTAATGTGAAATTATTGGGTTAGTGCCGGTGTCGGCACTGTCAGACAGGAAAAGCAGAAAATTCAAGAAGCTAGCGTCATAAGAAAACGATGCATCGCGCGTAGAAGGTGAGGGAGGGGTGCAGCAACGAGAAAAGAGAACGGGAATAAAGTCGCGGAGGAAGGAGAGGCGAGGGAAAGAGAATGAGAAAGAACGAGAGAAATAGAAGCACTCGACGGAGAATATGTAAATTAGGAACTCCGTGTGAATGCGGAGATTTATGGCGGCCCGTACACATTTCTGGGCGCAATAAATATCAGTAAGTAGCAACGCGCGGGACCGCGTCCGGATCGGGTCCTCCGCGCGTTTCTCCTCTCTTTCTCTCTCTGTAAGTATACACATATACATCTCACTAATACTAACGTCCCCGCTAATGTCGCCACCAACCGCGGTTGATCCGCGCGGTGCGCGATATCGCCAGAGAAATGTTGGAAAAAATGATTTACGGCCGACTACCGAGATCGGTGAAGACAAAGATGGAGAATTTTCGAGTACCTAAATTATATATTTAAACGATATTCGTAGTCTGACTACATTCCTTACGGATAAAAATTATCTTCTCGACATGATCTAACATAAGACACAAAAATATACTTAATGTTGGATATAAAAGTAAAGAAAAACAGTACACAATAAAATTTATTTCGAGAATTCGAAACATTTTCAAACATTCAAAGAAAGCCAACGAAATTTCATCAGTCAAAAATTTGATTATTTTAATTTTAGGTACTACAAGTTAATCTATTTTTAATTAAGGAACATGTAAATGAGATATTCATTACAAAAATAATCTTTATAATGAGCTAGTTAAAAATAGGTATCATTCTTGGGATTTGTTGGTTTTGGAAGTGACTTTGATAATAGCCTCAATCTAAGAATTCTAATTTCACATTGTCACAATCACCGTTGGTGGGACAAACAACGAGACGAAAGCACGCAGAACCTGAACGGAATGGGACACGAAAACGGAATGGTAGGACCGAGTAGGAAGAGAGCCGTCGCCGTCGGAGGCTCCGTGGGTGGCTGAGAGATCTCCCTTTCCTTCTCTCTTCCTTCCTTTCGCACGCACGCACGCATACGCTCGCGGAGTCGGCGACGTTTCTCTTAACGCATCCTGCTACTTCGGTAGGTGACGCCCCTGCATCTCGATATCCCCGTAGCTCTTTTTGTTCGAGCGCGAGCCGAACGCAGCTGCGGCAGGAACCGTGCAAACAACCGCAAACCGTGAAACGGACGCGTCGATACGATACGATAGTAGAACGAAAAATGCAAGGCTGCGAATTTTTAGGCCGTAATTCTATTCCGCTTATTTTTAAATAATGAAATGAAATAAT
The DNA here is from genome assembly GCF_030848795.1 of Temnothorax nylanderi. NCBI lineage: Eukaryota > Metazoa > Arthropoda > Insecta > Hymenoptera > Formicidae > Temnothorax > Temnothorax nylanderi. The sequence goes on along the minus strand of NW_027249098.1, from coordinate 198,589 downwards.
ACGGCAAAATAAATTTTTATATTATTTTATTTTATATATCCGACTCTCCAAATATCTTATCGCGCGTTCCATTTGTTAATTTTTGTGATAATTGTGCAAATCCATCGCGCATATATATATGTATATATATATATATATATATATATATATATAGTATAATATATATATATACGTACAAAATATTATATATATATATGTATTTTATATTTTATATATATCACATATATCATATATATATTGTATATGAGCCAGCAACGTTTCAGGAAGACTTTATTACTCTTATATTATTATACGTTTTACGAGCCACGATACTGAATTTATTCTCATCGACATCGTCAGGTGGTTACGACGCATTCTTTTGCGCTATAAAAGTAACCGTGAAACGCGATCAATTACAATCTGGTCATGCTCTAGCCACAGAAACTCATCGCCGACCGCGATTACGCGAAATCGAGACAAATTCGCGCGTCGTCTTTGTCTAGGGAGTTCCCCTAAAAAAATATTACTACATTTATAAAATAATTTTAATTCAATAGAAAATCAGTGCTTTGGAGAAACCGGCACTTTTAAATTTTATATAAAACTGTGTTGAAGAGAGAAAGAGACCGGGTGAGCAAGACCGGCAGACAGAAAGAGAATAATCCAGCAGAGTTTGCTAGCCAGTCGACGGATTATTAATTAGCTCGTTTAAGAGATTATGCCGCTCGAACGGCAACTTCGGAGGACCGATGGAAGATGAAGAAGAGAGAATAACGAGAGCGACGATTAACCTCGTCAGCTGGGTCGTTCTTCGCACCTGCTCATACGAGACGGAGAAGAATTAACTGTCCCCGAAGTCAGTCGACTATGATAATCGGACGAGCTATGACCTAGCCTACAGTTTAGAGACGATTGCATAAATAGACTTTTATCGTAGATCAAATTTCTCGAACCGAACGATATTATTCATCACGGAAATTGAATTTTCAGAATGAACGTTATGGTTGCAATAATTTTCGTTAACAGCTGCAGGCACAAAATAATAGATTGCACCTTAATTTTTTAGTACTTGAAAAATTGATGCGAGCATTTACGTGCATTATAAATGCATTGCAACAGACAATTAAGAATAAAAAGCAAATCTATTTTGCAAAATTCTACATAAAAAAATAATTACTTAAAAAATCTCGTTATTATATTAAATATTATACAACGAATCTCTTTTTGTTTTATCCTACTTATTTAATCCTATACTTCCTATAATGCTCTGAGTTTAGAATAGATTTATAATATTTGTAAATAAACGGTCGTAATTTTTTTTTATGGATGCAAAGAATATTCTGTCTGCGAATTTTGATGAAGATTTCTATTTTCGTGTAGAGATGCGAAGAATTATTGGATGCCTGTTCGCGCCAGTCACTGAAAGACAGTGTTAAGTAGACGCACTAAAATATACGTTAATGGTCAATTACGGATACTCTATCTAGATTTGCATTAGTTATATAGTTAGCGGTAAGAATGTCTTTCTCTCTTCAGCGGCCATCTGTCAGGATCAACGAGTCGTTGTTGCAAACCGTGTCGTAAATGCAGATTTTCTATGATGCAACTATGTGACAATAATGCGCTTAGCGCGGCCAGATTTATAGCCGCTTATGGGATTTAAACTCAACAGATTCGAACGGTTTCGAATTCGCATTCGCGTAACCCTCTTCCGCTCGATACTTCTCCGGCAAATTCGCACATTTATGCTTGGTACGGATATGCATAATTGCGCATTTCGATAATAAATAATGATAACTATAATGCGCTTGATTTCACGACCGAGATAAATTAGAATCTGCCGGATTTAAAGTACGTGTAAACATAATTTTTTCATGCATTATATCATAAATTAATTTTTAAAAATTATTTTAAATAATTATTTTTATAAAATTCACAATTACGTAAGAACCTAAAAAAGTTTGGAAGTACTAAAAAGATCTTCTGGGTGGCACAAACAGCTTTTTAAAAATCATCGACACGAAAAGTCAAAGCTTCCGACGGTCAGTATATTTTTTCGCTTCAAAAAAAAAAAAATTAGAATCGTAGTAACAAAAAATTAGAAATTGGCAAAAAAATAAGATGTACGTTACAGATACGTAAAACGGTACAAAAACGGAAAACTTTTTAAAACTTTTTTCCCGAAAGTCCTTTTCCCGTCGGTCTCTACGCGTTTAAAAAGTTAATCTCTTAAAAAGGTTGAAAGGTATGCAAATTTTTACGAATAATTCGCCTCGAACAAACTATGCGAGTCTAAAAAAAAATCTTTGCGGTAGTCGATGTTAAAAGGTGGAAAGAGAACTAAAAGAGTCAAATGTCTCGTAAAGAAATATATAATATCGAGATCGGAGATGAACATAGGAGTGACGAGGGTGGTTTATTATTTACAGCAGCCTATAAGGCGCGTCACAATAGCGGGTTTCCTCTTGAAAGTCCGACAATGTCTGTTAGGATTTACGACGCTAACTTTCAGCAAAATCATCAATGGCCCACACCTCCGCCTACGCGTCGTCTTACCCAACGCCAACGGCGTGAGAATACACGCACAAATATTTTCACTATAAATCCTCCTTTTTATCTGCCTGATCAGGTAATATTTACAATCTTCTGACCTAATCCGTACCCGCAAGCAGCGAAAATCCTAATCATGTCATGAATACCTTCTCTACCTGCTTCTACACCACGATTCTCTGCCTCAACCGTAGCCACTCTTCGTGTTAACTTTTATTTCCTCGCCTCTCTCAGCACGTTTTCCTTCCCGGAAATCGATGAACATCGGTATATTTATATCGAAAATTTGTCACACAATCGCTCTTTAATGTAATGATAAGAATTACGAATTTTGTAAAAATATTCAAATATAGTTGCTAATTATGTTTGCGATAATCGAAAATGAAATTGCATACAGATAGTACATGAACACTTCACAGCTGGCGACTTAAAACGCTTAAAACTGCGACAGCCACGTGCAATTTTGTTTCATTTTCGAATTATTTTTAATTCCGTTCAAACGCTCATTTTGAGATAAACTTGAAATCAATTATTATTAGATAACTGCAGTAATCATAAAGTTATCTGCCCTCCTATAAATGTAAAATTACGTCAGCGGCGACCAGCTACAAATCTTAAAATTACGTAAAATTACGTCAGCAGCTGCGAATGTGTTTGCAATATTTTATAATTATTAGTTTTGTGAACTACAAGGTTTCCTCCACTAGATTGATAAATATAATAAGTATGATTGATAAAGATAAAGTTCACCTCATGCTTATAAAATAAATTTAAGACAAGAAAGAATCACGAGACTAGTTTCAAGATAAAAATTCATCTTTCTTCTTACACGTTTTTCTTAAATTTACACGTTTATTGTTCAACACAATCGCCATTTACTACAACGTATTTTCTCAACGCCCATTTTTTCGTACAGGCCATAAAACACTTTCTAGGTTTCACTTGATTTAACTACGTACAACTTCAATACTAAATACCGAAAAAGACTAGACCTTTTAACACCTTTTTTACTTTGGAAACCTAAAGTTCGAGGTAGTGGGTACTAAATCTTGCCTGTTATACTTATAGGTGCAGAAAAATTTCAAGTCCATCATCGTTTTCGTCTTTTTTCGGCTGCAACGCAAGCTTGCGTTATAAGTAACTTTCATCAGCTTATAAATTGCGTGCAACCTTCTAAATTCTACTGCCGATCGTCGCTTTACATGCAATGCAGGGGCCCAATTCTGTACACGCTCACCGACAGTCGTCGGTGTCGTTAACGGTGTCGGCGCAGCTTTTATACGATATAAAAAACCTACGCAACGACGCTTATCGAACCGATAGTTGTCGGTAAGCGTGTACAGAATATGGGCCCAAAAGAGCTTATAATTAAACGCGACTATTACACAACGACGTAACACAACAAATTAAAACTTTGAACGCATAAACTAGACATTCAAGGTGCTTCGAATGCAGGTTACAATGTGCTTCTATCTTATGAAGCCATCTCATGATGTGCTAGAAACCTTATATTCATCAATCCACTCTCGTATAATGAGCTATACCTAAAGTAGAATTAATTCTTTCATTATAGAAACGCAATCAAAGTCAAATAGCCGAGAACTATTTGACGCTCGATAAATTTGTCTTGTAACAATATGAAGCTTAGCGGACTAATCACGACGGGCATCTCTTTCGTGAAGATAATCAGTGCTGTTCCCTTTTCGCGGACGATCCAGCGAACGGCGACGCTTTTACCCATCGGCCTCGTGGTGGTGGTCGAATAATTCGGGGCGGTCGTTAGTATTTGCGATTAGCTCGCTCCGGCGAACCGGAAGGGGCGATTCTCTTCTCCGTGGGATTTCGCGCCTAATCTAGGTTGGATCGGCAAAGCAAAGGCTCGTCGGTCCCCCGGCCAGGATCGCGAAGGTTGCGCAACGTAATTTAGATCGATGATTTAGATTCGCGCCCACGATCGATATCATTACGCGGCTCTCCTTCGCCCGGCGCTCTCTTCCGTCATTCGATGGGAAAGATATCGGCGAGATACCGGCGTAGATGCACAATGTGCTCTTTCTTTTGCCGGCCTCTCTATTTTATGCACTTAGGTCTCGTCAAACCATAAGTACAGCATAAACGTGCTGTATTACAAATCAACCTAGTGTCTATGTTAACAGCTGTTACCTTCTCAGCAATAAATTCCAAGCTTTTCATCATTATCCCTGTTTGAAGTTTTCAACTATTGTATTATATCCCATAAATTCAAGGATACAATAATGTCGACAGGTAAAATTTAGATCTTTATATATGCGATCCTTTCTTTTAGTTCTATAATAGGGAACATCCGTTATCTTACTTCAATATGGTAATTACTCCGCCATCAACTATGTGTGTACAAACAAGCACTGTGGTATCGAAATAAGTGAGAGAAACAATTATTTCAAGACAGAGGGAAAGAGAAAGAGAAAGGCAAAAGGAACACATTGTTATATGATTTAAACTTGGAAAAATTCTCGACAGAATTGTTGGGATAATTCATTGTGTCTCTCTGTTGACTCATGCTGTGATCAAGAAATAAATTATCCTGCACGATTTGACATAGATCGTTACATGTTCTGCTAATCCTCTAAGCAATCTCTGCGAATATATACGCCCATTACGTGACAAAAATGTTTTCAAATTTTTCGGCTGGCCGGCACAAAAAGGTTTTGGAATTTTTGCGTTGTATGGATGACTCACAGATATGCGAATCTTTTGATTCTTTGTGCTTATAATAAGACTGAAAACATTTGTAAAAATAAGTAGAATCAAAAAATTGGCTTATTTCCACGAAAATTTAAATAAGACTGAGCAAATCTCGAGCTCGTTATCTTAGATATCTATACAGGATAATAATAATAATACAATAAGGAAGTAGCGTGGAATGTTTCCTTTTTCTCAATTATTTTTCAGCTAAAATATAAATGTTGAGTGATGTACAATGTAAAGTAGAAATATTTCTTGCCACTTTAAATACAAGATATTAATATTAACATAATTACGCACGTAATATTATCTTTTTGTGTCCGTGGACAATTTTTATATTACAAAAAAATAAGTAGAAATATATTAAATTGCATGCAGACGTATGTATGAGATTTTCGAGTAAAATTTTCAACACGTTTGGCCCTTGGGTGTTCCTCAGTGGGGTTTCCTGGGTGTCCACGCGACACATGGAGAGCATCGCGGTCACATTTATCACGCCGATTTTTCGTGACGATACCTAAACTTTGGGCAGTGTGCCCAAGTCCCTAGCCTGCTCGAATTCATTCAAACTTCCGTACCGTTCTATCGACAAATAAAAGCGCGAAAATGTCTATTCACGAATTCATAATTCAACTTAAATCGCCCAGGGAGAATTCTCCTAGGAGGCATGTCTTGTTGTTGTCACACGGCTGACGAGATTTCTATGTTGAAGTTTACACGTTGAAAATTGTTCTTTCATGGCTAACTTCATAAATGTCTCCACGTTTTGACAATAGCCACGAGGATTTTACCTTTTTGTAGTCGAAGTAACAGAAGAAATGTTATTTTTAATAGAAATTCTTTCGACTTAATAATTGATTGAGCTTAATAGAAAAGTAATCAAAGCCCAAAAGATAGAGAAAAAGTTCCATTTTTAACTAATATTTTTTTATTGTTACCTTTGAGTAGTAAATTTCATTAAAATTTAGTTAGAGATTGTTTGTCAAAATGTTTCATTTCCAACATTAAATATTTCATTAATGGAACCTTAAATTAAGTTTCTGATGGAACAAAATTGACTTGAAATTAATCAATTAAACAAAGATTTAATAATATATTTGCATTTTCGGAGCTTTTAATTAAATAATATCGTATAGAGTATTATTTTATTAAATTAAATATTAAATTAAAATATAAAAGAACACAATTCTAGAACGCTCTATATATTAAACAGAGTCATAAGTTAATAAGAAATATCTACAGATGTGTAGGCACAAAAGTAATAATTTAGAAACATGCCGGATATAAAAAGCGACTTGGATTTAAATCATTCTTTTAAAAAATTCTTTGACTGCAAAATTTTGCGCAGAAAAACATTCGAAAAATTCACGAGCGAGGGCCTGTCAGAAAGTCCCGGAAAGATCTATCTGACTCCCCAAGGAGTTTCTTTGATCGCATGCTTCACGACACCAGTTGCAACGGACAATGTGATATCTAGGCAATGCAGAAGGCGTGTTTGAGCACAAACACTTTGCGATTTGATCCCTGCAGCGGGGGTCCTACAATACCTCGATGAATTCATGGCCACCATATTCAGTCAGTATTGTAAAGAGAAAAAGAATAAAATGGACGATCCTCTTTTGGAAACTGGAAACTCTTTCGGCTGCTTTCGAATCATTGCTTTTACACCTTCTGTGAACGGTGCAATGCGAAGAGAAAAATTACGTAGTGAATATATTCAGGTAGGTATACGAGACTAACAGCTATAAACATGTCTGTCAACAGGCGTGTTGAAAAGAATTTAGAAAGATTAGCTCTAGATATATTGGATTTCTATTTAATTCAGTTGATTAAACTTCGCTTTGTTTTGCGTGGTATTTGAAACAGCTGACATTAATCAAATTTTATCTCTCTAAACAGAATATTAATCAAACTTTATTTTTCTAAAGTTTCGAAAAACTAGCATCGAGAGTTTGACTTTTCGAATATAAGTAAAGAATTAATTTTAATAAATTTAATTTAGAATTCAACTTTTTTTGCTTTTTCTTAGATCGTGTAAAATGGCGTGGGAGAAAATTCTAGACATCACTTTTTGGAAAAAAACTTCTGAATGACTCATAGCGCACGCGACTCATTACTTCAGAAAGTGTTCAAAGGATATTCCATTGAGAGAATCCTATTTTGAAACCGATCTTTTCATGGAACAAAAAATGTATTAACAATGGAATCGGTGTGGTCTTTGTATGGTATATAACTTCAAAGTCAAAAGTATTTCAATAGATCAGCACGTGTCAAAGATACTGGTGGCAACAGTAGCAGACAATTTAAGCGGCAAATGTTTCCTAAAGAGTTTAGAAGAAGCGGCACTAAAAGGTTGCTACCTAGTAGGTAACGTTACACAGAGAAAAAAAATCGTCAATCCGAAAAAATATTCAGTCCGACACGTTCAACTAAACATTTTAGTAATTAACTAAACATCAGTTGCTTCAACAATTTATTTAGTTTCTTTAATCAAGAATTAATTAATTCAACTAATGTTTAGCTAACCAACTAAAATGCTTAGTCGAACGTATCGGACCAAATACTTTTTGGGACCAACAAATTTTTTTTCTCAGTGTACGTGCATATACACTACCGCTCAAAAGTATTTGCCTTAAAGAAATTTGACCAGGGATAAGTTCACATAAAAATTTTAATGAAAAAGTCAATAATTTGCTACATGTATTTATTGTATAGGTAGTTGTATATGTTATTTAAACAATGTTAAACAATGATTTTACAAGAAATTAACATTATTTTAAATTTTTAACATTATTTTAAATATTTGTTATTTGAGATTTTCCGTACGCAAAATAATTACATGAAATTAGGAAGTAAGGGATTTTGAGGGATAATAACATAACATTAATTTTGTATAAAATAATAATGAGTGCATGCCATGCAATAATCTCTACTTTAAATTAAGTTTCCTGCAAAAAACTCGAATTTTTTCCTATTTTTTCTGGAGTAGCAAATACTTTTGAGCGGTAGTGCATATGTCTGTGTGTGTGAGCTATGCATTTAAATTTCATTCATATCATACTTCATTTGACTCTTAATTTAACGTCTTCAGCATGTTATCCGTCAATGTCAGCGAAGAATTGAGAAATTCGTCGCGACCGTAACTTTAATAGAATAGAATAAAACGAAATGGAGGGAAAAAGAACGAGCGTCGGAGAGAAAGAGAGAAGGAGAAAAGTTTATTTTGCCTGAAAATAACGCGCGCGTTGTGAGATACCGCTGAGAATTCGAGATTACCCTGTCGTCCTTCGAAAGCCGTCCAATTTCGCGCAAGCAAGGATTCGAGAAAAAGCGCGGCGGTGGAGGATTTCCCGGCGTTCAAGGAATCGTCATAGGGGCGAATCGTAGAAACTCGCCCTCTTATACCGACGACGTTACATCGTGGAATACCGCGGAGCAATTGTGAACGTGCGTTCGTTGCACTTTTGCGCGAAAACGTCACGCCGATTTTTTCCTAGACATGCATTGCATATAGATATATCTCGGTTCTCTATTTATTTAAATAAAGTTTCTTTCATTCATACAGTATACCGCGGGAGAATTACGCGCGAGTAATAGACGGCTTTCTAACTCCCGTCGTGAATTTGGAACCGGCTTATCCGCCGTCTCGTCTCGGTGAAGCTAGCCAATTTCGCGAAACGGGACTTCGCGAAAGGATACGATCCTCGCAGATAAGCGCGCGTCCGTGACGGAGGAAACTGCGAATTTGATGGTGTGAAAACTTTGATCGTATTTTTTAGAAATTGATTTGAAGAAGTCCACGGCATTTCGCTGTGGACTTTCCAATAGCGATATATAATGATTATTCTTTATCTTCATTGAAAGATTCTTTTCGTCGATAAAACGAAACTGCAATCAATAAACGTAAGAATCAGTGTAATATACATTTAAGATATTAAATTTTGCTTTGTTTGAAATTGTAAATATTTGATATATATATTTATGAGTTTCTGGGACATTTAATTATTTTTGGCGCTGATAAATATTCTAAATGCTAACCCCTAATGTATTTTAGAGCAAGAATTTAAATTTTCGTCAACAGCAATAGTATTGTTGTATACACAACCACCTACATATATTTATTAATAAATTCAGCAACATGAAGTTCCACATAAAGTTCCACATAAAGTAGCAACTATCCTGAGCTGGTCCCACAAACCTTCGGTGCTCCGTTTTATGTCTCCTCACGGGGCGTTTTGAGGAAAAGTCCGCGCGCGAAATTATTTGCAAACTCTCCCGCGAGCGGCAAGCAGCCAGCAGATAAAGAACCCCCCCTCTCGCGAGAACCGCGTGATACGTCTGCAAATTATTCGAGGAGACGGTAGTAAAACGGGGGTTGGCGTTTACCGAGACGCGCGGCGAGGAGCCACGCCGAAGAAGCGGCAAGAACGAGGGAGGCGGAGGACAGAGCAGGGGGACATCGGGAGAAGGCAAGGAGGAGAGGAGGAGTGTTGCTGGCGTCGCTGCCTCGCGGTGGCGAGAACGCGCGCAAGAAGTGTAGTAATGTCCGCCGGCGGGCAGGCGGCAGACTATTACCACTGCATGAATATGAATGAGACGAGGAGGAGGACGAGAGGAGGCGGAGGTGGAGGAGGAGAAGGAGGATCAAGAACGGTGGCGGAGGAAGGACGTCGACGGAGAAGGACGTTCGCATGAGAGCGTAGTCGGATCCAACGGAGAACGTTGCTAGTGGCGGAGAGGGCGAGAACTCAGGAGGGAGACCGTGCGACAGGGGAAAGGGACGACGAAGCGCGAGAGAGAAGCTATCGGCACGGCGCGGCGGGCGGAGCGGAGGGCGAGAGGAAGGAAGGGAACGCGAGAAGAGGCAGCGAGCGGAGAGAGCGCGAAAGGAGCGGCATTCAATTAGTCTCCTAGTAATTAGCCGGGAAATCTTCGGCTTTGTCGGCAAGATCCTCTTCTGACCGATACCCAAGACCCGCCCGGCCGGCCGGCCGGCAAGAACTGCCGCGCGCGCGCGCACGCACGCACGCACGCACACAGACACGCACATATACGTATATACATGGATACATTTGCAAACGTTTGTGTGTGCGTGCGCGCGAATAATATATGTTCCTGCGTGTATGTAAGTCGCGACACATGCACTCGCGCGTGTGCGCGTTTCGCGTGCGTACGTGCATACGTGCCGTGGGGCCCATTCGCACACGAAAGCCCGCGAGAGACGCGAGCGCGCTTTTTATGCGGAACTCTCAAACAGCCCCGCCATAGAATTAGTCGTGTACCCGTGTATTACGCTCGTAAATTGATTTCCGCGCAGCGAAAGGTGAGGAGGCGTCCCTTTAAGGTCCGCGCGCATTCAGGCCCCCTTAAAGACCTCGTCGGCCATCTTGTCACCGTTGTGGAGACTTCATCGCGTTCATCAAAAGGATCCAATATTTCTTTAAATGATTACTCAAATTCTCGGACGCATCGCAGAAGCTGGTTCAATTTGGAAACGGTCATTTCTCAATGTTTCGTAGCGCATAAAGTGAAGACTCGAGTCCCAGAATGACTGCAGCTCGCTTAATAGATGACTATATAAACCGGACATGTGTTTATATGCGAATACGAAACGTACGTTACGAAGGCCATTAATATCCGTACACGACTTCCACGTCTTCCTCGAAGTCTTCCATGGAGACAATGCGGACCGTTTCCAACTCCCCTGACCGATTTTTCAAAGCACCCCGCGGTTATTTCTTGAAACTCAAACCCGTGGTAACCACAAAAGCCTGGACCAGTTTGGACACACAGGGTGCATCTTTCACGAGGGTCGGTCGCGGGGTACTTTGTCAATGCGGGGAATAAAATAATCATTAATGCGGGGCTGCAGATAGACGCGCTAGATCGGTCAGGGGTGGTCTACCCTCGGCCGTCCACGGGTGGCCTCTTCCGTGTCATGTATCACGACACGACGAGCCTAAATAGGTACACGCTGCCAGCCGCACACGCACCCACACACATCCGCCTCTCTCCCTACCTCTCTCTTTCCTACCCTTCCAAGTGTGGGTTTACTACATAGAGCTCTCTCTCCCGGACGAGCCCCGCGCTAACATAACTTCACCCCGCGGCGCGCCAGTAAATCACCGTTAAGGGCTGCTAAATAGCAGCACGCTCTCGAAACCTAGACGCGAGCGCGCGCGCGTGCGTATGTGTGTGTGTGCGTGTGTGGCCCCGCTTTGCCTCCTGGATGCCAACTTGATGTCCAGGCCCGGAATTGTGTCCGCGCGTCTCGGGTAGCTATTCGACTAGCGCCGGGTCAAAAGCACGCCCCGTGCACACTCGGGGGATGAAGTACTGCCGTCGAGAAGAAACGGCTGTTAGACTCATCGAATGCCGGTTGGTTCCGTCCGGCCGACTCGTTTCCTGCTCCGACCGTGAAACGAGAATTAAATCGCGGAGGAACCGCGCGGAATGAGACTTTCGGGGCTTGACAGCCCCAATCGACGACACGTTCGAGAAGCCCTCCCGCCTTCCTTGGTTCTTTGCTACGCAAGATGGGAAAACGATGGACGAAAAAGACGTTTGCAACGTATATATATCATCGCCTGATACTTCAATTCAGCGAGAAATTTTAATTAGAAGTTTTAATTAAGAATTCAGCTAGGAATTTTGTTACAGCGAAGAACATCATTATATGTGAACAATAGGCTTATGCTAAATTTCTATTATGAGGAATTTCTCGTAAGATAAAAGATTAGCATTCCAAATCGAAGAGAAAAAGCAAGAAAAAATTATTACAGTAATATTTGAACAAATACTACAGTTACAGAAATAACTAATAATAATATAGCACTGCTTGTTGAAATATTGTATCAGTTTGGTTTTCTTATTAACTTAGGTCGCTATGTCAGTTTCAATTTATGAATTGTGAAAAGAAAAAGAAGAAGCTATTTATAAAGGTAAAACGAGGAGCTGAAGCTGTTTATAAAGGTAAAACGGGAAGCCGAAACTGTTCTCACAACCGCTGGAACATAATAAATGAACTTAACAAAATAACTAACGAACCCGTTTCGGTCACTAGTAGTAGACCTCTCACAGCACTTTATATACATCAGGAGCGCATCTGGAAACGAGACGCGTCTCCGATCGACAAACAGGCTTCCCATGGAAGCGGAACGGAATAGTCGAAATAGTTCGTCGAGAGAACGAGCCGGGCCGCGTTAACGACCGAAACGCGCTACAGATGCGTGGTAATTTACAATGATTATCGGCGGGGCCCCATCCCGGGGGGTGGTCTCTCTCTCTCTCTCTCTCTCTCTCTCTGGAAGGGAAATGAGAGTGGGACGTCGGCACGAGACGCGACGATCAGCGTTGCGTTCCCATGGCTTTGGATTACGTCGCCCGATCCGCGTCGAACCGAGTTTCCCGATTTGTGTGGAACCTGATACCCCTGCGAGAAGGGTCGTGAAATCAAGATATATGGCGCGGCAGAAGCCGAACGGGTGGGCGAGCCACCCCCTCGACGCGTCGTACTCGTCGACGTCGACGTCGATTCTCGTTCGCCGTCGCTATCAATCGAACGTACGTCATTTTTTCCACCTTTCAGCTATATTGGATCAGCCGCGCCGTTAGCGCGATCGATAGTGCGACACGTTGCGATCGAGACGAGTTCTTGGGACGTTGTAGTTTGGTGCTCTAACTCGATAAAAATTTGCGTACATATATGTCAATAGCTTATAAATATCGCAATTATGCAAAAGAGGAGGATTTATTTAATTCGCTAAGCTTTATCGTAGAATTTTAGATCCCAGATTACCGCGCAAAGTTGTCTTAAATGTTTAAAAGTAATTATGTGATTTGTATGCAATTTAATAAAGTAAAGTAACTTGTATACGTATAAATTTTTCTCACTAAATCTCACTGCAAAAGTTACAAAATCTTAATTAAACGATCAAAACAGATAGCTTTAATTGCAATACTTTTAACATACATTTACCAGTCTTTTAAGCGATCAAAATAGGGATGTTCCCGCGAATCAAGTTTCATCGACAGACGCGGTGAATTGGGGTGCCATCAAATTTGTTAGTGCCCCTCGTTAAATCCGCATTCACCCTCGGCCTGCCACCCCCGCCACCGCGCCACCCTCGAAGTTCGGCTGGAAGGCTAATAAATATCAGCCGGGATACACTTGCTCCCGGGTTTCTCACTCCGCGGACGACGTCGGCACGTGCATCGCGTTCCGTCCCAGATGACACCGTTTTTATTGAGCGTTGCTTGTGCCCCGCGTTTGAGGCAATCATGACCCATGGATAGCGATGCCGTCCTACGAGCGATTACCCGTTTTCGAGGATATTGGCCGAACCCGGGGTGTCACGGGGAATTCATCGAATCAAGCCCTAACTTGTATTGCTATCCATTTCGGATCGCGACATCCGAGCAAACTCTCCGACAAATTGATACGTGAAATGTAAGAAAGTAAGCGATATTAATTCCGTCTCACGAATCTTTTACGAGGAATAAAAATGGGAAGTATCATTTTCTTATTTAATCGTTGCATGACTAAAATTTATTGATTAAGAATTGCGAAAATCAATTATTCCATGGAGATTAGAAATTCTGAATTTAAGAAGTAAAAAATTAAACTGGGACAGATTCAAATATAAAATAATTAAAAAATAAATTTAAAAACCAGACATTGATTTAAAATTACAAAATTCCAAAACTCTAAATGTTTGCCAAATTAATTATTATAAGAGATGTAAAATTACGTTATTACTTTTCACAAATGTGTTTTCCATGAACTCAAAATGTATCAAAATGTATTGCAGTGGAGATAAAAATTTATTAAACGGATATTTTATATGACCATGCGAAGAGTAATCGAGAAATGGATCGAAAATCGACGCGTCGACTTATATATCTGTGCGCGTTTAAGGGCAATCTTTCTCGCCTGATGTTTTGAGTTCAAGTGACAGCGGCCGGTTTATCAAAAATTAACTTAACGCGCCACACGTGACGGTGCAGTATGTGCAATCCCACAAAGTGAATTACTGACCGGATACGTCAGTGTGACGTTCACAATGGAACGTGATGCGTTCTTCTTCGTTTTCCTGGTCGGAGGACAACTGTAGAAATTATTTATCAGTGTGCGAAGGCAAGTGCCTATAAGTGGCTATAAGCCACCCATAAATGATAACCTGCAGCACAAATTATAAATTGCGTTACCATCTGCTAATCGGCCGCCGCGGCTTATTTTTAATATTAATTTAATGTACGTGTGTGGTCGTCATCGTAGTCATGAAATAATCATCTAACTAGCAATATACTTTCAGTCAACGGATGTGCTTATTTAAACGTCTCTACGTTTTCATAATAAATTTGTTTTATCGATTCATCTTTCTTTGAAATACTACGTCATTAATATTTAATTGTCAAGTACGTACACGATTTTTCTATAAATACTGTATATAGGTACCGTAGGTACGTCATACACGGTAAGAAACTACAATACAATAGTTTTAATCTACTAAAATATTGACAAATAAATATATTTATACTCGTTCCAAATTGTTTTAAAGGATAAACAGCACCTGACTTTCATAGATAAACTCTCAAGAAAAATACAAGATATTTTCTAAATGCCTCTTATCAAAAGTTATTTTAACCAAATAAGCTTGGTATTTTTTATATGATAACTGTCCATATTTCGCCGTTTATTAATACTGGTTTCAATGGGTTTAATCATCTCGCAGGGAGAATCTCGATAATACAATCCGCGAAAGAATAACGTGAGGTGACTGGAACTGGAGGCACGGAAATAATGATTTCATGTGCTATGATAGGTACGTGTTTCGATCGAGTAATCCTCGGCATCGAGAATCGAACCGATCGCGTCTCTACGCGTGTAGCTAATTCCGATTTAGCACAGATTTTATATACGGCGGTCGCGGAGAAGGAGGGTGTAACAATGGAAAGGAGGCGAAGGTGACAATAATCGGCAAGGAAGTTGGCTTCTGCCTTGAAATGATAGTTGCCGGACTATAAGAGAAACTAAAATTGAGCCGCGATCATTTACTTGTCACAACTTTAACGCATGCGAGACAACTCGGACACTGTTTGCAAACTTCTTTGCGTACATTGTGTGAAAACGGATATATCTTTTATCGTCCCATACGTAGTCGTTGGTTTAGAAACGCCCCGGCAATGCTGCCGTATATTTTATCGTTCAATCCTTTGCACTGCTATATCGGGAACGCGACATACAAAATTAATGATAATTTTAATGCATTTCTTATTAAACCACAGATGAAAACTATGTAAACAATTCTAATCTTTTTATACAGATTGCATTACTCCATTACTCCATTTACTCCATTTTTATCAGATGTCGTTACAACTACTGTATTTGGGCTGAACTAGACTTTGAATTTTTCTACAGTTAAATCAAACTGCATTTTTAATTTTAAGTGTAAATTAAAATTTTATCTGATAAAACTTATGTTATACAAAATAAAATGCAATATGCGTTATCTAAAATATAACATTAAGAGTTTATTAAGCTTTCCGTAATGCAAGCAATCGCAAATATCTAAACTAATTTAATCCATTTGAAATAAATCTATAATATATTTTTTACGTTGGCGTTAAAGAATGCATATGTATACATATTATCGAATAAATCTGTTAACCTAATATAAAGTAAACTTTTCTTTGTCACTCACCGATCCGATGCGCAACGGGCGGAGTTATATCTGCCACGTAGCTCCGATGATACTGTAACACACAAACATAAGATACAAATTAAAGCAGCGTTCAAATGATCAATTTTTAAAGATAATTCTCACGAGCATCAAACTTTCAATTCGACTTTCAATCAGAACATCTACTAACAAAATTATATATTTTTCGAAAAAGATTTTTGCAAAAATAAATTTAAATAAAATTTTAGATGGTTTCTTCTTCTCTATTATTATTTATAATGTCGTGATAAAACAATCCGAATGAATGGAACAAAACTACTAATTTTATATAGATAAGAAATGCTATTTACCCCAAGGTTCCTCCGCCGGGGCCCGATGCCTCTCCTAGGTCTCCTCCTCCTCCCGGTTGCACAGGACACTCGCGAGAAGCATTCGCGGATAATATACTAAATCACGCGCGGATTAATTATCAATAAACGTCAAAAGTGCGACTTCCGGCCTCGAACTAAGATTCCATCATCGAATGGGAATCATAAAAAGTTCATTAACTCGGACGACACTCCCGAAGCAAATGTGTGACGCGATAAAGCGACTGCAAGTCACTTATTTAATTAAATCGACGATGATAAGTATGTCGGTTTTCTCATTTTTGGATTTTTACACTCTTGAAGTACTGGATCCTCCCATCTCGCTATAAGGTCGTACCTGTGGGAGAGAAAATATCGAATTAGCTATAATTTATTAATGTACAAAAATGAGCACTGAGCACCAAATTAATTATAAATTTTATTTGAGTCGCTCGATTAAAATCAATAAATAATTTACGTGCTATTAATAATTAACTTATAATATCAATTAATTGCTATAACATACGTAGTATAAAACTACCTATAATAAGAAAGTAAAGAATAAAATCATTTGTATAAAATCAATATTATTTGAGTTAAAGATAAAGAATAGATTAATACCTCACCGCGCCAATTCTATGTGATTATTCATTAGCCAACTTTAATATCATTTATAGCACGAGAAGCATTGTGATCACAGTATTTTGGATTTTCGATTTTAATTATCTTCCAGAACACGCTATTAAAATATTGTACGGTAATCACAAATGCTCTGTATAATTATAAAATATTTGTTGCTTTCTTCGTTAAGAATCGAGAAATCTTCATGAGATGACGATGGAGGTGATAAAGAAAGGCGATTATAATTGACCTTTCTAAATTATCTATCAATAGCCACGTGTAATGTACCGTTATTTTTCTGTCTAATGAACGCTTCCATCAGATCGTGCTCCCCTGATCAATGACTGGTCTCAACCTTGTACACTTGTAATCTAGGATCGAGGCACGCACGTGGCGGAGGATTAACGTTCGCGAACGGCACGAGCCAGGCCAATGAGACGAGGGTGACGTCGAAGATCCGTTGACACTTGACTCCACTTGGACCGAAATCGTACCCTGGAAAATGCCTCAATCTAAATGATTAACCGCATTCGAGTCGCGTGAACCTATTCTCAAATTACAGGGTATCTCGGGCAGTCGATGAGAGTGAAACTACCATCTGACATTTCTACACTTTACAGAAAAGCTATTCTATATAATTTATATGATAATAACTACGTGAAATAGCAGCTTGGTCGTAGCCATCGTGAAATTGTAGAATTTGCGACGCGTAACCGCAAAAATGCTTTAAATCTATAAAGTAGGTAAGTAGAAAAGTAAATTTTTAGAGGATCGTAGCTACGATACGTGACAGGTATTACCGTCCTTTTTTTTACGGCAACTGAAACTCACTTTTAGAAAAAAAAAGACCATCCAAGTTTTTCATGGACAAATTTGTTCGGGACAGTTTTTTACCGAACGAGCAAATGGATGATGGAATTTCTAAAAGGTGCCGTGTCAGTTTTTCCCTGCGGTGGAGTCAACGAGTATATAGGCACGCCATATTTTTAATACTTCACCGACGATGACGACGACGACGGCGCGGCGGCGGTCGCGTGAAGGCAGGCGTGGAAAAGTGTACATCGTGCAAAGTGAGAAGCGAACGTTACGAGGCGCGCAGCTGCCGATGTGTCCGAGCCGATGCCTATATTGCCTACAGTCCTGTACACGCTCGCAAGCGATGATTTCCTGTCAGAGAACGGGAATATCCCACGTAAATCCACTTACGCGCGGTCGCGGCCTCGCCGCGCGGCTCGCTGCAACTGTCGTGACAGGAAGAAAGGGTTGCGCCTCCGCTCACTGACATTTATCGTGACACGAAAATGAGGTCGTGCACGGCCAGAAGTCAAGAGCCCTCGCGAAACTCCGCCGCGCCGGTCGGCCGGTGCTGCCGGAGCCGGAATATTTGACGCGAGAGACGCGAGCGCCTCCATCACGGTCACGTCGGGACGCATGTAACTTCAGCGTCCAATCACGTAATTGCGTCGCGTCGCGTTTTTCCCTGGTATTCGTTAACGTAATCGTGAGGATTGCGCGCGGTTATTGCATTGACAATATACGTCCTACATGCAAATATCTCTTACGTAAAGTCGTTTTCGCGTCTTTTTGCCTTGTACATTACCGCAAGCGTGGAATTGGTAATCTGACTTTGCAAATAAAATTCTTACGGCGTATATTGTCTCTCTCTACACATAATTATTGTTAAATGAAAGAATATATGTATCTGTTCTTTTAAAATATTTTTATATTATTTTATATTATAAAATTCTACTTTATTTTACATAGTTATTATCTCTATAACGATTGTCAAATAAAAAAATTATTATACATGTATTTTTCTGCAAATAATAATTACGGTGACATAGAAACCAGCTTTCTTGTGGAAAACTCGACACTTTGGTTACAAAAGAATTGACAAAACAAGGTCAATCAAGATTTCTAAAAAATTCTAGTACAGAATAAGTAATCCTGATTTATTTTAGAATATTCTGAAGAACTTTACGTGAAATAACTACATACATAAGTATATACCCTCGCCTATCAATCGCTAATTTATAATAGATGAGCATAGGCATTTCGGTAGGCAAATGGGAGAGAGAAACGCCTCGAGTTCCGCCTCTATAAATAATACGGAAAATATGGAAAAATATACGTACGTGAGCGTACGTGCGTGTTAAAAGGGGCGGAGGAGAGCCGCGACGGAACGGACAGATGGCTCCTACGCCGAAGCGAGAGCGGCACCTTGATTTGTGGTCGAGCATTTTTCAAGCCATTTGGCCGGGACCGCCTATAATTTCCGTCCCGTTGGCCGTCCGCCGGCCGTTCTCGCGTGTTTTCCTGCCTTCTGTTTATTTTCTTAACGGCCGAAATAATAAGCTCTCACAACCGCGCCGTGCCGTCGCGCGCCATGCCCCGGTCGCGCATAGGTATTCGCACTTGCAGAAGCGCGGCGGTAAACCGCGCGCACGGTCGCGTACATGCGTGCCACGCGCGGCAATGCGGCACGCGATCGCGGTCACATCGCTCGCGGAATCGAGCCGCCTTAGCATCGCTCGTAACGGCTCGTTTCCGATCTGAGATGATCAGGGATCGCAATCTCGCGGCTGCCGCAAACTCCTCGGTGGACGCGAGGAACAGCGATCCGATTGCATCGATCTTCAAACCTGCGAGTTTCGATGCATGTGTCGCGTAAGATAACATTAGTTGCTTTCCATTTACACTCAAGTGATCTGAGTCACTCAGTTATGTATTTTATACTCAGGTAAGATAAGTCATTTTGTACTTACCTACTTATTTTGGTGACAAAGCTGTCGCATAATAATACAGATTCATAGCCTCACTTTTAATGTGAGTCTATTAGATTCATTAAAGCACACGGTTTCAATTGTGGATAAAAACTCAGTTGAATCTCACTTGCCAGCATGCAAAAAAACGTGCATTCAATTGAGTTATGACGTCACAAGTGAGAATTATCTGAGTTTTGATGTAAATGGAAAGCAACTATTGTGTAAGGGTCGCGATTAACAATTGGGAATAACTATATCTAAAACTGATAATTGTAGGCAAAATAGACGATCTGTAGGAACTCGTAAAGAGCCAAGAGCCGAGTGTTCAATGACCGAAAAACGATGAAGCCAACGACCGTGGAACGCCCCCGTTCGAATTTCCCAAACGCGGTTGCGCACTCTGGGTGGCGCGTCTGTTCTCCGTGAGCTGTCTGGAAGCGCATTCAAGTGCCGGGCCCATTGATACCACGTAGAATCATTCACGGCGCATAAACATCTCGTATTACACGCACCGAGGCGAGGATCGGAGGTCCGTGGGTCCGGATGCGCGAAGAGCAGAGTCATCACGGTCTCGCGCGCGGCAGCGAGATCGCCGCACAGTCATCCGCACCCCGCGGCACTCCGCCACCCCATCCTTCCTCCCCCCTTCCTCCCCCCCGTGCCCCCCCCCCCCGTATAATCATGCCGCGGCACGTCGAGGAACGCCTCGCGTCACTGTCCACACGCAAAATCGTTACGTGCTAATTAACGTTTGGACATGGTGCCGTGCCGAAGCTTCATTGCCTCCAATCAGGCTAATTGTATTGCAATCGTTTTGCTGCGCCCCTCGTCGTTCCTCTCGCATCCTCTTTACGTGCATGCACGCCTCGGCCTCGCGGTCGCGCGAGCGTCGATTATGCTATATCCGCCGATAATCAAGCGTGTAGTTTCACGGCCGGCTCCGGGATGTTTGCCACCTCTCGATGTTTAGAGCGCGATTATTCGTAAACGGCTCGTATTAAAGGCAGGAATATAGGTGCGTAGCGCCTTCTCGGAACTCCACGCATTAAGAGAGGCAGCGTCGTTCCAAGCGACTCTCCAAAGGTTTGAAGATATAAATTCCAAATATATTAAAAATAAAAAAAAAAGTAGGAGAGAAAAAAGAAATTCAGCCGCGGCGCGCAAAGATTTGGTCGAATTTGGAGAGTGCACGCCGCACCGAGGCGGCTCGATGCTCCTAATACGCAAAGAGGCGAGAGAATCCTGGAGGATTCGGGCATTCACGTTGACCAAATACGGGCGATTTAAATTCGCGCAACGCGCGACATATTTTTTCGCGAAATGCATACCTCACCCCCGCGTATTCGTAAAAGTTTTACATGAAATCGCGGTAAAACGCTGTCGGGGTAACCGAAAGATACGGCGAGCATCCGGCACCGCGGGGATGTAAAAAGAAACAAAGGGCACGGACGGGGCTTCCGAGTGTTATTGGACCGAGCCCGATGTCCGATTGCCAATAGTTCGCATCTGTTCGGTCCGCTTGCCCTCCGGGAACGCCGCCTGCGGCGTGCACGGCGTCCATCTTGACCTGAAAGTTACCAAACTGATATACCCGAATATCTCCTATGCTGATACCAATAACTTGAAATTCCTTTCGTGAGCGGAATTTTAAAACGGCCGGGCAATCCCGTCGGCGATTTGGCGATTTTATTGCGACGGCATCTATCATCGTGTCTCCGCAAGAACGGGATCCCGTTACAGTCGCGACTGGACAAATGCGTCGCCCGGCGCTGTTAAAAATACGCGATTTAATTGATTTCGAAGGAGATTTGAAAGGGCAGAGCAACGGGATTGAGGACGATACGCGTTCTCCAGACCGACGATCTCCTTTGTCCCCTGAGAACGGAGCATGCCGATTTAGAATCAGGAACAATATACAACCGCGCGCGGCACGATCCGGCGCGTGGCACCGCGACGCTCCCGTGTAATAGTATTACTCCCAGGACACAGGAGAACGCACAGTTTCCCTGCTGTTCTCCGATTTCTCCCTTGCTCTTTTTCATTTCTTCTTATTGGCCTTAACCCTAAATTTGACAGAAGTAGAAAAAGCGAGGAAGGCAAGCTGAACTTCTAAGCTGAGCTTACATCAAGCTAGATGTTTTATATCGAGATAAGCTTTCGTATTTTCTCAGTATCACACATCGCCTCTTAACATTTTAAATTATATAAGAAAAATTTACTAGTTTATTATATTACACTCCTCCAATTATATTTTTTCTCGTCCTGAGGAAATTAACATCGAATAATTTCAAGCGGGATTTTTAATTGTATAAGCGCATTAATTCTAAAGCCGACGAATCTCCCTCGATGCGGATCCCTACATGTATCTCTTCGACCCCCTTACAAATTACAGATAACACAGGCACACGTGACCGCCTCTCTTTTTCTCTCACGACACCCCGCGCGCATCCGCCCATCGGATTCGCAAACAGCCCCGTAAAAGATATCGGCTCGCTGCGCGTAGCGACGATCGGGGATGTCGAGGGGGTGCGAGTCTTACACGCGCCGACAAATTGTTTGGGCCGAGTCAGTTAGTCGCGCCACAATGGAGTGGCACTTGGCAGGAGATCCCCGGCAGTCTCACTGCCTGCGCGCCTCCTCCCTCGTTACAACGCATTACATTTATCTCTCATCCGCGCGTACCCGGCCCTCTATCCCTCGTGTGCGCGTCTGCCCGCCACCTCCCCCGGTATCAGGAACCTGACGCAACCTCGAGCAACTGCGTCACTATGGCAACACGCGGGCTCGCAGAAAGGCTCGCCAGGTCTTTCGGAGCCCGCCGGATCGCTTTGATTCGTTTGTCACTTTCTAAATGAATCATTTTTCAAAAGAAAATTAGGTGCGCGGGAGGTTTAGCTTCCAGCTGACGTCCGGGTGAAGGTCGGGCAAGAGCGCGTGGAAGAGCTAAGATCCAATTAAGTAACCGGTCACTAGCGATCATTAACATCGATCAGAATAATAGATAAATTAAATCAGCTATCTTACTCTTAGGACAAAAGTTAATTAAATTATCGATTCAGGGATAAGTGAAAAAAGTGCATATTGTTAAATTCATTAGTCTATGAAGATGAACGCATTCTACAAACTTATTTAATATAGCAAAATTTCTGTTGCTTTCTCAAATATGTCATGTAAATATAAACATAAATTTTCTCTCTCTCTTTCTCTCTCAATTCAACGTATGCATATATGTGTATATGTCGCTTGTGCAAAATTTCGAAACTATACGATACTTTAACAGGTATCCGGTATTGGATAGTATGTAATCACGACAGGCGGCGAAAGACAAGTTTGCCTAGCAGTTCTACTTTAAGTTAACTTAATGGATTTTTACTTGGACCAGTTCCTTTTTACTCTTTGGAAGTCGAAGGCATATGCGTCATGGGATGTGCGGCACGTGGCGGAAAATGTAGTGTCATAGTTCGATAATTCTTTTCTTTCTTACCGAAAATGCTGGGATAATCTCTTTTGGGAAGAAAGAGTACCTGCACAGCGTACTCTTACCTGACACGCGACAGCAAATTTATAACATGGACTACAGGAAGCTGCTATTGTTGCTACCTTTTTTTCAATCTTTGCTAGTAATTGTCGCCTGTCTGGTTGATTGGTCGCTTAGGTTGGCTAATTGGTCCTGAGTGTTCTTGTAAACACCGGTACACCTTACGCCGATGATGCCGGCACGGCTTAACGCTAAAGGACAAGCCGAAACTACCACGACAGAAAAGTGTGCGAGAAGCAGAAGCGAGGAAGCACGATTAGTGCGAAAGAATCCTTTTAATCCTTTCAACACGTTCGAACCTCTCTTTTAGCAGAAAAACCTCAGATTTCTCATAACTTATCTCGACTGAGATACCAAAGGTTTTTCTCCAGATGATAATTTTAAGACTAGGATTATTTATGAGCAGAATATCTTTTAAGAGATATTTTATACTGTTTTTTTCTACATATACTATATTAGCTGTATGATAATAAAAGTTCTGTAAAGAAAAGTAGTTTGTTTGTCCAATTATAATCGTTAAACAATGATAAAAGCGCGCGAGACAAATCGACGGAAGGAAGGAAGGAGTATTCGGGCTATCTGCGGTGCTTCACATTAAAAATCGATCTATTAAGATTACGCGTGATAATTCCGCACCGCTTCCGAAAATAACGGCGGCGACGTGGCCCCGTTTTCTCGATTAAAAGGAAAAGGGAACGAAAAGGGGATCGCGAAATTATCTTTCGGACCGCGTCGTTTTATCGTCGCGGACGGCTTTCGGAGCACCTTTTAAAGGTCGCAGGTCGAAAGTTTCGGGATCACGTACTCCTCCGCGAACGCGCGGGGAGCGTACGTGACGCAGATAGCTTTCTTCCATTGGCGCTCTCTATACGACCATCTATGTCGCGATCAGATAGCGAAATCCGCAATTATTTCATAAGAGGCTTCTCCGTTCGTTCTCTTTCGTCCGCTCTCCGCAGTCTTTCTCTCTCGCTCTCTTATTCTTTCTCTCCTGCCGGGGTCGCTTCCTTTTTTCGCGAGTAATGACGGTGGACCCTGTAATCCGCGCGGCTTTTAAATTGCCCGCGGCCGCCGCTGTTGCTGCTATAGTGAACCGTTTAGGCAGGTGCCGTGATTCGATCACTCTCAGCGTTACATTTTTCTCCAACGCGCCTTACCGTGACGCGTGTGAGTCCGGGGGACATGTGCAAGATGTCCCAGAAATCGATCAATCCTTCGCCCTGTCGAGAGATTCAAAGTATTCCGAGCCAATGTCTCTTCTCAGCGCGAAATCTTCCTTATATTCTAACATTTGAGTAATTACGTTTCAAATCAAGATCCTAGTAAGTTTCATTTGATATATTAACAGGAAAGTAAGACTTCTTTAATTGGTTCATTCATTAAGATCTTTTCAGTTTTCGCTTACGAAATCAGAAGCTAATGTCGGGACCATCATAATAATTACTATCCCAGTTTCTGGTATCCGTTATTATTTCCAAAGATGTCGGATTTGAAGAAAACACATCTTTTATATAATGTTATATATTTTTTAATCATTATTTTATACAAAGACAGATTGTATAAAATAATGAGCATTATAATCAAGTCGTCGCAATGATTTACGATTAATATGATGGGTATGTTATTTAAATTGCATCAGAAATCCAGTTTCGATGAGGTGATATATCTTTGCCAATGCTTAATATCAGCTTAACGTCATCATAATGACTAAAGATAAGATCGCACATTTTTTTACTCGAAATTCACGTACTTTAAATTAATCTTATAGCTATTAAAATCTGTTTAAATTTCTTACACATCTACTCTATATATGAAATTAATGTCTTTTATGCACTGAACTGATTTATTTTTAATTTAATAAAGTTAATTTTATTTTACCATTTTATGAAATTAAAACTGAAAAAAAAAACGACAGCTATGAATAATAAATGAAAGCTGAAGAAGCAGGGAAGTAAAGAAATTAAAAAGACATTGCTCCAAACATATATTGCCGCACGAATGATTTACCTTATCAAATGTCACTTCTCGCGATTCTCAAGATTTAACTACGCTGGCTAAATTACGCGATCGAATCTTATCCCGATGCCCGCCCCAAATGGAGATTTAAGGCGCGCCGTCGTCAGGAGGAATTTAATTCGGGAATTTACGACACGAGTGAGATCTCTCGCACGAGGCACAACGGCGAAATCATGAAAGCTCATTGTCGGATTAAGAAGTCGGCCGAGTTGACTTGCACGAGCAGGTGCTACCTGCCTGTTTGTATGACTGTCTGCCTGCCTGCCTGGCGTCGCACGAATTCCGCCGTTATACCGGATGCCTTCTGGCCTTAACGAGCTCAATTATACTTCGCTTAGGGTGATCCGCGGAGTCGATGATCGCGACACGGACGAAGTACGAATTAGGACCACTGGAGTCAGTCAAAAGTTTGAGTTGCTTTCCTCTATCCCTCTTTCTCTTTCCGTGTCTCTCTCTCTCTCTTTCTTTTCGTCACGAAGGGAACACACCCGTACTGATCATCGTTAGCATGTTGTTGTAGCCGGGACGCAATTTAACGATCATTTTCACGTCGCAATTTCGTGCACCTTTCCGTCCCCCCTAATGTCTTCATAACGCACGGCCCGCGTGAAATCCATCAACGTCGCTCCTACGTTTTATAACGTGACGGTCGCGTGTCCTGGCCGCGAGCGGATTGCCCGCCGCGCCCCGAGTCCCGATGTGCCATAGTTTTTTAAGCGCGCGCTGCAAAAGTCTCCGGCGAACCGGACGAACGCGACTTCGGGGTCTCCGCGGCGTCGAGTCGAGTCGAATCGGTTGGATGAAGTCGGGTCGCGAGGTGATTTCGTCACGCTTTCATGGCTCAATTACGACGCTTATAAAATGCGCTTTAATCTCGAATCTTCGCGATTATTCAGATAGAATCTGCGGCAGCGCTTTATAAATTGAATTCCCGTCATAGCATGATGTCAGGAAGTATCGTGTATCTCGAAAGGCCTGATCGATCCCGTTAAACGGAGAAAAATACGATTAACATTTATTACCGTATCTCCTGAACACGCTCATGACGCGACCCGATTTCAGTCTACTTGATTCAAATGGATCCGGAAATAGGATCCATTTTTTGCACTTGCTCGTGTTACACTCGAAAATAATTTTACGCGTCATCTTAATTACTTTCACGTAAATGTAAATCGTAATGGTCAAGCAAAAAGTCAATGAACGTAATTAAATGCAAATAATTAGATGTTTTCCATGGCTATTGATTAAATAAAGATCAAGAGGGAAAAAGTTTAAAGTTCAAATTTCCAAAATCAACGTTACCATTGCATTATATTCACGCGAGTAAGCAATGGAACGTGGAAGTTGATACTTGTGTTACATGGAAATGACTCTGCTCGAAACAATTATCCTTAGGACACTAATTTCAAAGATATCAGGGGGCTCGAGCGTCTTTGCCCTCTGACCTCGAGATTCTGTGGAGATACTTGTTTTACTCTAACTCCCCGTTCCTCTCGTTGGACACATTGATTCCTTGGTTCTGTTGTGGGCGGATCCGCGTGTGTCGAGAGATCAGTCCGGATCTCCTCTCCTTCTTCTTTGTCGATCTTGTCTTCGCCGGCTCGGTACGGGTACAGCGCAATGGTAGATCCGCCGTTACCATTATCCGTAATTATCATCAAGTCCACGTCTTTCGCTTTTATCGAGAGACTCGACGGCGCGGCACGATCAAGGCGAAAGTTTTGCTGATGTGTCGGTTGCTCGCACAACCAACAGATAATTCAAAGCGAGCGGATAAAAATTTACGTTTCGGTAAAGCTGTGAATTCCTAATCACGTGTTAACATTCTTGACCGCCGCTAACGATCGCGGGTTTGTAAATTCGCACCGTCTGGCGCCGATAACTCCCACTATCCGCGTGCGGGCGCCTCGAGATCGTTATCCGAGGGGGGGGATTATAAAGCCCGAGGACACGTTTCATTAGCTTCATTAGTCACCGCGCGTGAGGGTCGAATTTTTACGATGGAACGAACCGGTACGAACCGTACGGATTCCAAACACTTGTAGATCGGCATGGGATAGTGTCAGGCCGGACGATAACTCGCCTAATTATCGGGACCATGGAAGTCGCCCCGGTACTCCGGTGTTGAGAGACGCGCGCTGGAATTTCGGTAGATACTTTTACACGAGGGCGCCCAATTTATTAGCTGCAAGAATGGGCCCCGTTTGCCAGCCTTCTTCTTCTTCTTCTGCTTTTTCCCGGACCCCAAGAGATTAACTACGGATCTCTCGAAACGTGTTTGTAAATCCATCCGCGATAGGAATCGACGCGCTCGTTGATGTAGGCATGCTTGGCCCTTTAAATTCCCTTCAACACCGGCGCCTATCGAATTTTCTATTTTTTTTTCTGTCTTTTGACCGTGTATCGATTGCATTAGACGTCTCTTTTTCCTAAATAACTTGTAATATACTAAAATACGTGTAAATTTCTTACTCTTAATAATTTTTCCAATAATCCAGGACAAAACACTTTTTCGATTTTTCGGAAGAATTAAAATTTATAATTATTTTTTAAAGAAATTGAAAGTAACCCAAATGTCATTTACCTTATTTTAAAAATAACTTTCTCGTTCAATTTCTCAGGAACAAAGTAATGCGCATGTATTTTGCCGAGAGGGCAGTCCCGATTTCTCAGACTCGTGCCTACCGGAAGTCGAGAAAACAGCTGACATCCATCCAATACCCACCGATTCCCTTAAGCACCGAAACGACTAACTGAGATGTCGGATACTCCGAACTTTATCGAGACAGGATCTACAGTCAAGTTCCGACCAGTTACCATTTAATTTCCTTAGGCGAGCGAAGACGATCCATTTGCATTTGAATACCCAATATTACGTTACGTGAATTCGGCATCCACTCAACGTTTCCCGATCGAAGATTTGACGCACTGTCGACTTCTCTTGTAATTGCGTGTATCTGATAATTCAATATTCTAATACATATAATATCTCTGGAGTTTCTTATTTTATCTATTTCTCTCTCACTTTCGATTTTGCTACGAATTTATCATATTTTTTTTTCGCCCCATTATTTCCTTCAGTGTCTTAAAATTTCGAAAATGATGACCATTAATACGAGGCAGAGTAAGAAGAAGAACAAGATTATCCATTAAATTGGCTCATAAGTAAATCTAATGACGCTTACGAAAATGAATCTCGTGTGTACGGTGAGGTATATCGACGCGCGGCTCGCCCGTGTTGGTACAGAGTCACGGGCCGCGGATGGATGTCGAAGGGGGGCAGGGTTCATCGAAGGGGGTGAGGGTGAGGTGGAGGGAGAGAACGAGCGGGCGGATGTGTCTGAGGTAATTGAGGCTACGGGTCATCCGGGTCGCAAGAGTCACGAGTCACGAGCGAGCGGCCGCGAACAATGCCGAGCGGCCCTTCTTGTTCATCTTCTTCTTCTTTCCTCCTCTTCCTCGCCACCACTCTGCTGTTCCTTCTTCCTTCTCCTCCTCTTCTTCTTCCCTTGGAGGACCACTCGTCTCTTCCGCCGTTCTCCAACGTTCGCCTCTGCGTTCCGTACGAGCGGGCGATTCCGCCGAGCCAATCGCCCCATCGGCATTGCTCCGCGTCGCCTCTGTACTTATTAGATTTGATCCGAGCCGCAGATTAACATTGAAACAAACGTTATTTATGACGCGCGGTATCATTGCGAAACGGGCCGCGGTATGATGACCCGCGATATTCCGCGCCGACATCGTGCTCGCATCGGGGCCCTGCCGCCGGCCTCGCGCTTTCTCTTTACGAACAGCGGCAGAGACGAGAAGGGATGAGAGGGCCCCGAGGGGGATCGAAGGAAGAGGAAACGCCGCGCCGCGCCGCGCCGCGCCGCGCCGGTCCTCTACGGAAGAACGCGGGTGCAAGTGAGAGAAACTCTTGGATGGATCCGGTAATGCAAACCGCGTCGGGACTTATTGTTAGCGATGGGATATTGGTAATCTCGCGTCAGGATTTTGTTGGTACCGTAAGATTAAAATGGAAAGAAGTAATGAAATTACTTGCGAAATTCTTTCGACTTTCTCTCGATTCTCGATCTGTAATTTGTTCATCCGCGATTATCCAATGACGCGGGTGGCGCAAGAACTTCAACGTTCAACTCGGAAAAACCGGTTACGAGATAATCCGTAAAAATGCTCGCTCTTTCCGGAGATGGCAATGGGACGTGGGGTGGGAGCGAGGGACAAACAGAATCTCTCCCACGCCACGAGGTCCGGCGTGGCCGGGCAATCGAAGACAAATTAGTGTTGCGTGATGCGCGTTGATTCCCTTCGATAGCGGAACAACGGTTACGTATACACTCAATCGACGATACACAGCCGCAGGACTCGTCCGTAAACGCGTGTGCGCGCGCAATGAGAACGTATCTTAACGATGTACTTATCTAAGCGTGCTCGTGTTTAATTTCGAGCGGATTTCAACATAATTTTTATTCCTAATCTAATTGCGAAGGTATTCAATGTTGAAAATCAAGGAATATTGAAAAGGACAACACTCGATCAAATTTAATTTAAAAAAATAGCCGCAGTCACATATATTAGATATTCGCATCGTTAGTTTACTTTGTAGAATGTCCTTTTCGATATTTCTGAAAACAACATTGTGCGATGTTAATATATATATGTCTTGATACCGAGAAATAAAAGTACCTGTACCCTTACTAATTGGATGTAATCTTTGCAAAAGGATGGACGCAAAATTAGGGTTGACACAACCCGAAAGGAACTGAATACATCTGTATTTAAGTTGGTTTCGCGTGTCGACCGAATGATGTTAGGCCCCCGGTTCCGCGGAACCGCACTTGCACGCTTCATTTTTTGCGTTTTCGCGCACCTGTTCGACGATAATTTCTCCTTCGGCGATACTGGATTGTCACTCTGCTGGCAACGCGCTTAACAGAAGCGTATATGTGCCGCAGAGAGACAGCTGACAGTCAGTTGTGGCATAATTCTTTAATAAAAGCAGTCTTACTCTCATGCAGGAAAGGCCATATCTGAAGCGTGCTCCGCACACTTTATATAATTACTTGTACTCTTGATTATTCACTCCATTTTTTTGCTGGCTTAGTGCCCGGTATATCGTTGTAAAGATTGCAAGCGTGTCATTTATAATTATTTTAAACTTGAAAATTTTTAAGTTCTAATACTTTTCAATGTCTTTTAGAATTCCCAAATCCAAGATTTCGATTATTTCGAGGCTCTAAACGTGAAAAATTGGCGAGATGAAAGAACGTAATAGCAACGCAAAGGTGCGGTCGATATGGTGAAACATGGGCGGGCGGCGTCAGTTAAACAATCCTGTAGTAAAAGGATGAGCAAACGGACACGTTTGGCGGAAGGAACTGTAGCGTCCCTCCGAGTTAATTACTGGCAGTGAGCGTGAACTAGAATCTCTCTCTCTTTCTCTCTCTCTTGAAACGTCTTGTGCCTTTACCTGTAATTTACGTGCTGGGCTTTAGATAACCGCCGTTGTTGTTTCTCCGTGCATTTCACTTCAGGTACAACGCTTAATTAAACTCCGTGTGTATAGCTGCTGAGACGCGAGAGCGAGCGAGGAGCAAGGATGCTCCTCTCGCCCTGGCTGAAAATCAGCCGGCCGGATAACAGGATTCCGCATCGCGTGTGTCGCCCGCGACAAACAATCAGCGAGCATCCACGCTCCAGTTGTTAGGAATTAAGGCGGTTTCTTCATAAGTATTTTCAAGCACGGCGGATGGAAGCTATATTCAACTTCGCGGAAAGGTTGGATGTGTCCGAGAACTTCAGCTATATACTTCAGATATAAAAAGAAAAAAGTCTTCTCAGATCTCTCCAAAAAAGGCAGAGGACTACGAACCGTTCGATTCGTAATTTCAGAATGACGAAATAAAGATCTCAATAATTTATCGGATATATAAACAGACATTCGATGACAGACATTAGAAATTAGGTAACACTTGTGTCCGTGCGCAAATATGAAAATTGTTTCGATAATCTTGAAAATTCTGCGATATATATTTCTTTATATAAAGCGGGGGATTGACGGGGTTAACGTCGTTTTCGTTCGACGGGCTGAATTCGCAAGGAGAGGCTTGCGCGAAAGTGATTCCAGGTGATTTCACGAGCCGATCGTGGCGGATCGCACGAATTATCGGGTTCCTGTTAGTTGCGTGTCGAGTGTTGCGCGCCTTGGCCGAACAGCTCTTCTCCTCACGACAGGACAATTGCCGCGTTTCCTGATATAGTTTGCGCCCTTCCAAGTGTAACGGACGGAAAGTCCGCCGCGGTTGGACGTCGCTCTTCCGCGAAGGGCCGCGATTTTCTTTCCGATCCTTGCACAATCCCGATAAGTACGCGATTCTATAATTCGCCTAATTAATAGGACGTTGTACCAGCCGCAACTATAAACCTATTTGTCTTAGGACAGTATTAAGTACAATAATACGCGGAATTTTTAACTAAATTAATACGATCGAAATTGTGTGTATCACAAGGGAAAGGATCGATCTGTATTTAGATTCTGACATATTTAAGGGCATCGGCATACAATAGGATTAGAAAGGGAAAAAAGAGAGGGAGAGAATTACAAGAATTCCATCAAGCTGTACACAAATATGCAAACAGTGTACACTCAAATACGTTATTGTGATCGAATGTAACTATATAAGATAGGAAAGCGGTGGCTAAAAAAGAATCAATAGTCACAAAAATGGAGGCAGAACATAATATATGAGCGCACATGAAACGAGACAATGAAAAATGAGCGACGCTTTAAATATACATATATGTGTTACTTCCCCTAAATGCACACGACGGCCGCGGTAATACGAAGGATATCGTGGGGAAGATACACTTCGATATGGGGAATAACTAGAACCTAATACACTATTCCCCTTTATTTCTATCCTATCCGCTCCCCTCGCGTTTAGTGACGATATGTGACAGCTTATTTTCCAAAAGGCGCACCGACAACCCCTAATAGGACCGGTATGCTTCACAAATATAATCGAACGATCACGCTTTATCTCTACTACTCTCGCGTTACTCTTCGAAATCAATCTGCATATCGGAATGACCTTACGCGGATGTTGTTTGCAGATATAAATTCGTCTGTTTCGCGTCCGGCTAGATAAAAATTCGAGAGCTACATTCCGCGTTTTCGCTAGTCAAAATATGTTATTTACACAAGCCAAATGCATTAAATATAAAATAAATAATCAGATTAACAAATAAAAATTAATTTAAAAATTTCCGTAACTGAATAAAAATAAAATTTTAGGTATCTAGTCTTATCTTAAATAAAAATCAAAATTAGAGAAAATTAAGATTAATAATATAATAATTATAGCTGATCCATATTTGAGTTTATAATATTGAGACTGGCAACATACTTCTTCTCGCAGTTTATCCGTGTAGCGTGCGGAAATTCAGAGAATCGGCCGACTTTGGATTCGCATCGACGAGTGCAGTTGCAATTCTTACCTGCGAGGGGAGCCTGCGCGCTCAGGCCAATCATCGTTGCTCGAAGGAGCGTGAAGTAGGAGGAGCCGAAGGACATCCCCGTTATCCGTGTCCTGACGTGGCGTGCGCGGTGCAAATTGGCAGCTTCCTTCCTGCCGACGCTTGATTCGCCACCATCGAAATCGCTCGAGCGTCGAGATCGAAATCGCGGAGCGGTTACCTCGATCACGGATCTCCTCGGCTTCGATTTACGAGCGAATCAAGCTCACGCGATCGCCGCTCTCGGGAATCTCTCGAGTGGCCCCTATTGTATTGTTAAACAACGAACGCGCGGCATTGCAAATAGTAATCGTGCAATCTGCATAGATTGCCTATGTAAATAAATTAGCGAGGATCCTTGAAGATTGTCGATTGTTACAAAATAATCGCATTAACGGATATCCCTTTCGAGATCCTTGGTCTAATTTAAGTCCGTCGCAGAAAATTGTTGATAAATAACGACAAAGCAATGGCGGATCAGCCTTTTCGAGCGAGTAACTTTAGAACGTCGGGAATAAAAGATGGGATCGGACGTGGATGCGTAAATAAAATATCATGTTTTTCTACCGAATAAATAAAGTATTGCGTATCCTGTGTAATGGCGATGTGGATTTAGCGTCGCGCTCGTTACATAACTTTCCGAGCTCGCAATGTTCCATTCGTTACATTACTTTCAGAATTTTTTGTATAATATGAAATGTACGTTTCGTATCCGGAGAGTACACATTTTGCGTTGCGCGTGCTTGTCGTTACACGAGCGAGTTAAAGTACAAAGATAAAAATTAAGATAAATAAATGGCAATGTATGACGTGATTTGTAATAAAGATGAACCGTAATGTCCATAATAGATACAAGTACAAACGACTGATCTATAAAAAAAAAAAAGAAAATAAAACGCGTAAGAACACTATTCTTCATAAATTACGAGATCCGTCATGGAGATGAGAGTGAACACGTTCCTCCCGTCTTCAGGCTCATCTCCGGAGGAAACCGAGAGCAACGAGAGACTCGACGAGAATCGCTCGCTTCATATAGCCGCGGCACAATGGGATCAATATCCCGCTAGGGAGTAAACCCCATAATCCCCCGGCATCTGTGGGCCACCTGCAGTCGTGCGTTTCGTCACGGGTTAGCCGCGCGTTTTTCCTCCGGTGTCACCCGGCCGCGAGGTGATTCCAAATATTTGGACAAGGTGCCGGTTATCCCCTAGACGCGGTCGAATCGACAATTTTTCCCTAATCCGCTTGATCGACACTTAGCAACTGACACTGTAATCCTCACCTTCGCGAGTTTGTAAACCGCCGAGTGTCCTCTAGTTTCTCAATGTTTTCATTAATTCCAATAAGTAATATAAAATTATATAATAATAATATAATGATCCATTAATTATAGTACATCAATATGCTAAGGTATTAAGAAGAATAAAAATCAGGACTATACTGTTTTCTCGCGTGTCTCATTAAAATTGAGTTATGAACGAAACGTATTTTTCTATATTTCTGGATGATTTTTAAACTTTCCTATTTATTTTGATGGAATCTCATTGTTCGTTCGTTCAATTATTGTGCGAATACGCAAAGCAAAGGTTGGTTAACTCTGACAGGCGAGTTCAACTCGAGTGATCGCTCATGATCGACGAGGTGGTATCCTTAGAAACCGAGAGAAATCCCCGAGCTCGATCGATCATGATTCCGACCGGTGACAACCTCGAACACAGGATTACGCGGTGAATCAAGGACCATAAGGACTTGGTTTATTCTTCGTCGTTTATTCTTGGTCTTTTGCCGTCGTCTCGTAATCTTTTTGAAAAGGGCGGGAAACGTCGCACCGGTCGAATCACAATTCAGAAATCTGTCGCAGGACTCCAAATATTTTCACAGCCACGCCAATCTATTGTCAAGCTCGGGGATTACCTAGAAGAGCCTTACAACCATTTTTGACTTCGGTACAAAGACTTGCCAGTCGGAATCGCTCGACTAACTGTTGCAGTCAAACTTTTGCAATCCTAAATTTTACAGAAAATAAAATTAACGAAAAATGTATCCCGTTTAATTCAAAATCATCATTGCAGAACCTAGTAGTGTATAGCTGTAATTGAAATCATGATATAATTTTATATTTTGTAATAAAATGCAGATTGTCATTCTCAAGTTTTCTACACCTATATCTGTAAGTAATATTATTTTAGATGATAATTTTGCACCAATGTCATATACACTATAATTTTCTAATAAGCGACCTCGAAATCGCCATCTTCCTATTCTTGAACCAAGCTACTTCTATGTTGTAACTGCTATATTGTAACTTTAATTTCGTCGAATTTTATTCTACGCGTTGCCCAAAGATATTGAAATTTCTGGAATTCGATAAAATGATCGCGCGACGTTCACAAAAATTTGTGGGACCACTTGGGTGGCAGCGTCGAAACGGATAACGATAGACTCTACCAGCTAACTTTCTTTTCAAGTCAAGAGTATGATCGATCATCACGACACTCGGATTACGTTCTATTCATAAGGACATACTACAAGATACTCTCAGCAGGTAGCCGGCCCGCAGGACACGAATCGAATCACCCGTGAAAGCGTTAGATTCAACGCGGGTAACCGCTCGCGTTTTCCGCGCCCGCCGCAATCGCCCCGGCTAAAAGCGGTCCGCTTAATCGCGCGCGCGGTCGAGATTTATTATTTATCCGCAGATCCATTGTCCTTAATTTATCGTGCGTTCCGCTTATCGACGTTTACGACCCTAATGGCGCTCGCTATCCGACGTGAAATCCGCCGCAGCGGGGCTGTTTGAATTTTTCAGGAGTCGAAGCGTCGAATCCGTCGCGGATTTCCGAGCGCTTATTTGGTCTCCGCCGCCGTCGCAAACTTTCCGCGTGTCAAACAGATGTAAATCATTCACCGTGCCGACCGAATTTTAACGACTGCGCCGCTCGCTCGAGCGGTGCACCGAAAAAATGCCGCGTACGCTTTTAGATCGGGAAACAAGCCGTACAATTTCCTTCGGAAAAGGCTGCATGAAAAAACGACAAATTTAAAATATTAAAAGACGAGATTTCATTATATATGTAAAATTTGGAACTAAAAATAGGAAAATTATTGGAACAGTACTTTTAAGAGCTAACTTGTTCATATACGTTTTTATAGAAATTGTGCAAGATTATAAAAAAAAATATGCGGGATTATAGTAAAATATATCAATATGCGATAACACGAAGTAATATTTTTCACGTCTTTAACCCAATCGATTAACGCAGTTATTTAGGAGGAGCAACGGAAATCGTTTTCAAACTGAATTTTGCCGAAAAAGAGAAAACGAAAAAGGCAGTTCCGAGAGGAAAGAAAAAAAAAAGAAAACGCGACCGGTCGGGCCACCAGAATCGGAATCCGATTCCGATACAGCCGATTGGATGTCGAGTGCGATCGATTTTCCTTCCAGCTGTAAATCGAGATTACTGGCGACGCGCGGTAGGTCCGTGCATGTGAGCGCACGCTCGAGAACGAGCGAACGAACGAATGAATGAATGAATGAACGAATAGAGGTGCCTCTATCTGGCGGAGATGGAAAAGGGGGAGAGGAAAGAGTGCGAGCTCCTTCCGCTGAGGTCGGCTCGGGTTTCGCCCTTCGAGGACTTCTCTCTCTCTCTCTCTCTCTCTCTCTCTCTCTCTCTCTCTCTCTCTCTCTCTCTCTCTCTCTCTCTCTCTCTCTCTCGCTCTTTCTCTCTCTCCGTCTTCTTCTCCAACCGTTCGGTAGTCGGGTGGCACCCATTCTATCCACAGACTCGCCTCTTAACTTACCTAGCTCGGGTGTCGCGTAAGCCCGCTCTAACGAGGACCAGGCTCTCTCTCGCTCTTTCTCGACCGCTAAAGAGAGCGTCATTAAAAAGAGCCGGTCGCGATTCGACTCTTCCAGAGGGGAAATCTAATAATGAACCCTTTATCGTGCGGGGTGTAGGTGAAGCTGCCGATGCGTATCTCAATGATGAATCATTTAGCGTCGCGGACAGCTTAGGCTTTAATTAACCGGCGATCTATGAGTTTCTTAATATTATTTAAGACTGTAACGCGCGTGCGGCCATTATCTGTCGCACGTATACAAAAATGTGGATAGTAATGAGATACTAAAAGTCAACTGCGGCAATAACGCGACAAATGAATTATAGCGCAACAGCCAGCTATCGCTTTAACAACTTGCTCCATTTACGTTTAGTAACTTATTAAATTCGCATAACGCGCGCGGTCTTGGGCAAAATTACATTTGCAAATTACGTTGGAACGCACCGAGCAGTTAACCAATCGTCCATGCGTCCGTAACTCTATTTGCTAATTTAGAATAATTTGTTATGAGGCAGTAAATTCGTGTCGTTCTCGCATGAGTGGCACTCGAGTAAAAGCGATAACGTTATCACTCTTAATTTACTCTCGCTATCGCGTGCTGTAGCTAATGTGAACATCGCCGATTAAAACGCGTAACTTTTCAGGACGCTTTCCAATCGTTCGTCGATTTTTCGGCGCGTTCGATAGCGTCCAAACTTTCGCGTGATTGTCAGCGAAAATCAATACCACGCGACGAGATTATTTCCCGTCGACGACAGGTGTCTCGCTCCCGAATCCCGGGGACTCCCCGCGGAGCCTCATGGCGCCCCGCGCGTCGGCAAATTAATTCGATCAATTAATACATGCTTAAGCGGACGCGCGCGGACGACGCGCATTGGTTAATAACCAGCCGACTGGGTGCCATCTCGCCGAGTGCCATCATCCCCCGCGCGCATCCGGGAAACGGCGCCCTGGCTCGCACCTACACGGACTCTGAAACGGCGGTAGCGGCGGCTGTGCACACGCATGCACACGTACGTACGTGCAGCATTCAATCGATACCAGTGATATCGCCGGACCGCCATTTTTATTTCGGACCGATTATTTTTTCTATTGCTTTCTCTTCTCTCTAAACGCATTCCTCACATCAAATTCAGCTTTAAATGTTTTTCTTTCATACAATTCCAATAACCTTTACTTTCTCCGTTTCTAATATTTCATATTGCTATTTAAAAGGCGCTATTTTCACACTTTCTGAAACGTGTCTCCTATTGACGAAAATCGTAATTGATTATTTGAAAGCTGAGTTTAAGAAAAGAATACTGTGTAAGGGGAGGGGCTCATTCTTCTATAGCTATATATAGCTATAGCTATAGCTTTGTCGGCAACTTTGTCGCTGTCGCTATCGCCTATTGTGCAAGGGGCTTTAACGACAGTTTCGTTATCGTTATATTTGCGTTGCGCAGGTATTCTATATGATAAAAAAGTTACGCAACGACAATATAACAACAAAACTGTTGTTAAGAGTTACAGAATAGGCCTACTGAACATAACATAAATTTGGCGTCCCCCTTCCGCAATCGAACAAGATAGAGTAGCATTTGGCGCCCCCTTGACGCCGGCACCCGGGGCCTAAGGCCCCTTTCGCCCTTCCCTCTTCGCACGGCCCTGTTTCAAAGTGCGGAAAAATACAAATGTACATCAATTCTAATGTCGAAAAACAATTTTGTAATATGTAGATCTATATAGAATACCACAGAGTCTAGAGAGAGAGTGTGGTAACTATATTAATTCTTTGATAGATTTGAAGTTAAATTTTCCATAATCAAAACGGAAAGTCTTAATACAAATATACGTATAATACTAATTAATCCTAGCAATATCAATTTTCAATAAACAAACATTTTTTCCATTTTCCTCGTTAATTTAACGCATCAAGTTTAATATACTTTCTGTTAACATATGATTCGAGGGAGTTGACGAAAGTTACGCAAAGTCACAAACCTCGGCGAGCTTGAGATGCCGGCGAAAGGGGGTTGGTACCCCGCTTGCGTTTAAGATGCCAACGTAATCGGAACGGGCGATCGAGATTCGATCGAGACCTGATAATCAGGTTGTTGGCACCTGTGGCAACCGACGTAATTAATGCCGATGCTAGATGCAACACCCTTCCTTCTCTCCTTACCCCCTCATAACTCCTCCAGTCCTCATTCTGTTGTCTCTCTTCAAAGCTCGTTAATTCTCGGCGGGGCATTACCGAGCAAATTAGGCAAATCGACTCCCCCTCTTTCTCTCTCCCCTCCGTTCTTTCTTCTTTTCACTTTTCCTCCGTCGGCTTGCATTTTTGTGCCCCTTTCGCTCCCAAACGCGGAATAAAGTAGCCGTGAATCGGCCAGGAAGTGGGCGTTTCATCATGATGTTTAAGAGACATGCAGAGCGAGGGGAAAGAAAAAAAGAACAAGGAAAAAAAGGGTACGACGAGGTGACTTCGTCGTCCTGGTTCCCCTGCTTGCCGTTGCTTTTCGCAAATTGGCTCTCTCCGCGTTTGTTCTCTTCAGATCCATCTCTTTTTCATCCCGATCTCTTTCCTCTCTCCAGTCGCTCTTTCTCCGGCTTCACCTTCTCGCGGGGGTAATTAACGATTTAACAGACACGCTGGATGAGCGGTGCGTGAGTCGGTTAAGCAAGTTGTTATTAAGACTGACGCAGTATCTCTCTGAAGAGGGGGTGAGAGGAGACAAAGAAAGAAAGAGAGAAAGATGAGGAGGGAAAAGAAACGAATGAAATCGGCCTTATAAGAAGAGAGAGAAAAAGGAAGAGAGAAGTTTATTATATATCTTAGAATACGAATCCCCCTCCGGGTATTCTATATATAGGGAATTAGATTGTAAAGTAGAAATTAACATAATAAGGTACGAAGTAAGGCTGGGTGCGTCTCGAGGCGAGGAGATATGCAGCAAATACGAAAAAGTAGAAACGAAGCTGTGCGTTATACGTCACAGTTGAAGGGGTGTATTACTTTAACGAGTACCGTAAGCTATAAAAGTTTGCAAAATACGCGTTGCGTAAAGGAAGATCACAATAATCAAACTGGCAGGTTCAGAAAGCGAGAGGGGGTTTTCAGAAAATCGAATCTTTTTAAACTACCCAACGATACGTCCGTCATGTTAACATTTCCGTCCAAGAAAAATCGCACATAAGTTGCAAGATGGTTAAATTAAGAAATTCGCCGGGAGAAATGAGTTAAATGTTTGAGAAAAAGTACGTCACGGAAAGATGCGAGCGGGATCGGCGCCAAGGATACACTGAACTGACGGGCGCAGGACGAAGGCGCGACGGCGAGACGAGCAAGGCCGTTAATGTTTTGTGTATTCAAATAAAGAGCGGCGTCGCGATGGGCGCACATTCGCACGCAAGTCGGGACCCGGGCTCGCCCACCGGCTAATGGGTTTATAATGCCTTTATTCCACATTAAAACGCCACCGCCAGCTCGCCGACACCTTGGCGACGGTTCTCGCGGTGTGTCCTGCAAGAGATCGTTTAGATCCCGGTGGTACAATTCACCTTCTGTCCGCGATAATGCGCCGTTCTTGCGCGAAATTACACGGTTGTACAAACACACAGAATCCGCGGCGCTAGAAGAAAACGAAACGCCCAAATATTTTTCTCGAGCGCGAACTCGGAAAGAATCATCTAAGAGAAATAATACAACGAAACATTATTGAGACCTCTGCATAGTACTTTACACGTCAAACTCAAAGATTGATAATACAAAAATTTGCTCAAAATAATTTGCCCATGGATAAGCATTTACTATAAATAATAATTTAATATATAATATATAATTTAATATAATAATATAGCCATGTTAAACAGCGCCCAAGTTTTATAGTCAAAGAAAATCCAAAATACGCGTGGAGAATATTCGAACGATTAAGACTTTAGACGTCTGGTGTCCGTGACAAATTTTTTGTAAATTATATTCCCATCAGAAGTCGCTCTCGCGCGGCAAAATGTGCTCCTCTTTAATAAAGCAGAGGCGATTCATGCGCCGTCGTGCCCGGTCTTTTTACCGAAGGCGCGATCGCAATCGCGTGCTTTACAGCGACGCGACGGGAGGGGGCCCTAATCAAGCGACCGGACATCCTCGATGTTTACGACGACGAGACGTTGCGCCCGCTTTTTCCCTTTTTCGTCGTAACGCTCTCACCGTGTCACTCCTCTCGGCGCGCCGCCACTAATACCGGATCCCGTCGCCCTTTCGTGCCGAACGCGACGCATGATTTACGACCGAAGGATGGATCGGCAGGCCGACCGGCCGCATGTCTATTCATGCCTAATGCCCGCCTGATACGGCCATAACGACGAAAATGTATTCATTCTGTCCACTTTACGACACGATGATCGCCCGACGAATTAATAAAGCGAATATCTTGGCGAATGATAAATTTAATCCCAGTTTAGTATGCTAATTAATTATTTCAATTGCGGTTGCAATGAAAGTTACGGCTTTCATACATGTTCGCGATCTTAACGGAAGATAAAATAAATATGTGTTAATGATTATAAAGAATACAGCAAGATGAAAACCAGTTTGTAAAAATTTGCTAAAGAAAATGCTCAACGACGTGTGTTACTACCCTTGATACACGAGAGAACTTTAAATGC
Organism: Temnothorax nylanderi; assembly: GCF_030848795.1. Taxonomy (NCBI): domain Eukaryota; kingdom Metazoa; phylum Arthropoda; class Insecta; order Hymenoptera; family Formicidae; genus Temnothorax; species Temnothorax nylanderi. The sequence continues at coordinate 157,359 of NW_027249098.1, read as the reverse complement.
AATATATAGAATCAAGTATTATATACGATGCTGTAAAATATTAATTTCAATGTGTTTGCTCTCAAGATCCATAAATATTTCAGCAACTTAAAATATATCAATAAAATATACTGAAATATATATTATATTAAAATAGAAATAATTCTTTATCATAATAAACGCGTGTCACGTGCGCTAACGAAAATACCTGGCGAAAATAACGACACGAGAACGGTCTCGTGACCGTGTCGGCGATCAGTCGGTCTCGCCGGTTTGCATTTCCAGCAAATGGTGACTCCTTCATCCCCTAATCGCACGGTCGGCTTGAGGATCGCGTGATGATGCCTTTAAACGGGGCATCCTGTAGCCGGTTAACCGTACAGAACCGACAACATTTGCCTAAGCGTGTACACGCCAGCTCGAGCAGAATCACTGCGAATAATAGTTCCTTACCTCGATCACATCAGATTTACCCACGCCAAGGATGAGAGAGTAGATACTCGAGCGATTTGTCCGTATAGGATAATATCTGCGGCGCGACGATAAATAATCTACAAGAGAGAGAAGGAAATGTTTGTGTTATTTATGAGTTAATTATATGATAACGATATGATGTATACTTCAGTATCTCCCGCATGGATTATCCTGCATTAAATTCTTACGAACGGGTAATTAAAAATTAAGTCTCTGTTTATCTTTTTAAAAGTTCTTGTAATTTAAACGGGACAATTTTGGGAACGAGTGGAATGTGAAAGAAATGCATGGATAATCAAAGGGAGAATATTCGGGGGAAATTTCGGCGACGCGCGAAAATATTCGGTACAAGAAGTTTATTAGGGTTTATTTACAAGGGAGCAGCTTGCACAGCAATAGGTGTATGCGTTCCTCACAACACAAGCATTAACAATATAACGCTCTACACTAACACTAATCGCCGCGGCGATAATAATCCTTTAGGTGTTCGCGGAGAACGCGCGAAGTGTCGCTCGGAGATCCTTAATGATCCTAATTCTTCAACCTCTCATTACGCTCAACTTAAACGTGAATCGGATGTCGAAGTTCTCGGTCTTCCTTGAACGACTTATCGAAGGTTCGTAGGTACTTTCAGTCGAAACGCATCGCGTCCAGCGCGCTCACTTCGCGCCCACTCCGCGTCGAAGTATGGAATCGAAACATAAATAACGATAACAATAGCTCGTGATACGAAATATACAGCTTATATTACAAGAGATAGAGGCGTAATTATCTTATATCGCAAGTAGATATATGTATACCTATATACAAGTAGACTTTAGTCGCCGTACAGCTTAGTTGCCCTTAAAGATGCATATACGTGTATTATGTACGGCAATTATGCCGCCTTTAGAACCCAGCATGGTTACATATTTACAATCCGCTCGTATTCTTCGCGCGTGCGATCCACTGAAGATCATCTTTACGGCAGCTCGACCTCGAAACGACGTAACCGTGTTTCTTGCGTACAAAAATACGCGATTACGAAATGAACAAACCAAACATGAAAATATATGGGGTGCATAACGAAAATATTTCCGCTTGAGAAATCATGCTATCCGATTTGGCGTATCATCGCAGTTCCTTCACTGAAAGCAGTCTTGGTGATCAACCTACGGTGCTGCAAGATACATGTCGAATAAAACATACAGAATGAATGAAAATTAAGCTTGAAAATCTCTTATTTCCAGCATCTTCTGAAAGTGCACAAATTTTTGCGCGACGACATTTCCTTTATTCTTATCGATTTCAAAGTGCGTCCCTATAGGTGCATCCTGACTACCAGGATCACGGCGGCCCTATCGCTTCCAATCGCTGATCAAGGCAAAGATACGTGCTCCTCTCGATCCCAGGGTTCAGTCGGGAGACAACGGAATCGCCGAGTCACGTGAGACGGCTCGGGTCCCCTGTGCCTGCCACCATGCCCGCCAAAGGTCGAAAGTTCAGCCGAGAGAGCATTCAGACTCTCGGAGAGCGTGAGCTTTACGTTTTCTTTCCTCCGCTTCGTCTTCGCGGCGCGATAGAAAGACGGAGAGCGACAAATCGCCGTGGCCAACTCGGGAACCTTTGACACCACAATTATCGTTGCTATTCACGCCGGATTCTGTACGTTTCGTCGAAACCGCGGACACGCGGCGACCTCCTCCTGACGCCTTTCGACGCCGTGCGACACCGCGCCGCGCCGCGCGACGAAAATCGATCCCCGTTCGCGCAAACATTTCGTAACGATTTGTTTTGTTACGCATCCATAATCCGAATGTGAGAATGCTCGTTCATCTTGTATTCTAATGGAATGGAGACCGGCTCCTTAATAATATAATAAAGACAAGAAAATATAGATAATAATTACGATAGATATTGCACTTCTAATGAGAACATTCTATAACTGCTAAAAATTCTGGAAATCTAAAAAAATAAGAATTACTTTAAGTACAAATAATACGATGGAAATCGACTTTCACCGCGCGCACAAATCTTCGTCAGTTCTCCGTGAAAGAAGACGAATTATTGCAAGGCGAATTAATCGCTACGCTTCGGTCTAAGTCGAGAAAAGGAGACTTTCATCACATGGAGAGGAATTAGATTCCTCTATAAAAAAGTCACAACGCAATTCGCGATCCAATTACGCGGAATCTCCTATTTCTGAATGAGGGAAAACCAGCTTTCGTCGCGCAGTCTTAGTAAAATATCTCAAACTCCTTCTAGAGTCCCTTCACGAGAAAATCGTGAACCATTGTTTCCCTAATGAAGCCACAAGGGACTACGAGGGCGAGAGGTCTTGGGCCTCCCTGCTGAGACTATCCGTGGGCGACGGCGTCGCCCTTCTGGACGGCGACGGCGACGGCGCACCCGGCGTCGAGGACTTGGGGACGGTCGCCGTGTGATAGGGCGAGAATCGGTGATGGCCCAGGGCAAGAGGCGACGGGTAGAGCGGCCGGGGGGTCGCCGGGCCCGACGGGTTCTGCTGGGAGCTGGACGCGACCAGCTGCTGTTGGTGATGCGCCGCTGCAAAGATAGTGGATCCGAGCGACGAGGCCCACCAGAAGTGGCCCAGTTGCTGTTGCTGCTGCTGTTGCTGCTGCTGATGCTGTTGCTGCTGATGGCTAGTGCCCGCGGCCGAGGCGCCCGGATAGGCGACCAGAGCGGGGTTGACCAGCTGGGCGTAAGGACTGGCAGCCACGGCCGCCGCCGCCCTCAGCAGCATTTGAGAACGCGCGGCCCACAAAGCTTTCTCTTCGAGGCTGAGATTGCTCACGGCGCCCGCTTGGAGCTGCTCCACCTCAAAGGGCAGCCGATGCGGAAACCTCAGCGATTGCTGTTCCGCCAGCATTGACTCCATGGTCTCCCTGAAAGGGAAGCTGCTCCATTATGCATACCGTCTTCTAGCCGCACGATTCTCCGGAAGGACATTGAGCTCAGAACTTTGTCAGCCGTTACAAGCAAAATTCACAAATGGATTGTCCATTCCAGGTTTTTTGTTTAATTTATCTTCTTTTGATATAGGTCTTAGATGCCATTAAGATTAATGATCTCCTTTAAGTCCGGTAGCTAATTGCAATTTCACAGGCTAGCAAATAAACTTAACTCAAAAAAGAAAAAGATAAATCTCTTTTCGTACAAATATAGAATCTGTTTCAAGCAAGATCAATATGATTTATGTCGTTGCAAATCATTTTATCATCGCAGATTTCATCAAATTTACCGCTATCTAATGGTTAGCAAGGAGGAGTTTACCTTTCGAAGTCCGTGAGACGAGAGGAGTCCCGAAAGCCCTTGGCGAACGGATTACTGTCGATCTTGAGCTTCGTGATCTGTAACAGGCGGAAAAACGGCCGTCGGTTAGTACATGGCGGACAGGAGATTGGCGAGATCGGAGAGATCCGGAGTCGCCCCCGGACTTGCACTAACATCGACGATCTCTCGCAAATTCCCCGATCTTATTCCCCGGCGCGCGCGACAGCTCGGTTTCGCTCCGGGAAAATTACGTCACCGGACGGCCAGCCAACGGCGCGTGGCGGAAAACGGCCGGCTGTTTCGAAACGGTTCGTTCCATCGATCGGGAGTCAACGGCTCGTAAAATTAGAAGAAGGCGGCGAAGCGACGTACCTATATGAGGAGGGAGGAGGAAGTAGGGGAATCAGGGGGATCAGAGAAGAGATAGGGGAATGTCGCTGATGCACGGGAATCCTCGCGGGCGTTACGGGAGCGAACCGGGGATCGGGATGCACCGGTTCCGAGATTTTTCTGGCAAATAGTAGCATCGTTGGCTGATTCACCGTTCGAATCGAGAGATCGGATATTACTTTTGACCGGGGCGAGATAAGCAACCGCGATATTGCTCGATATCGAATATCGTACGACAGTTAACCCTTCGATAAAGTGTCTCCTTAGCACAATAGAATTGGACAGTTTTTCAATTTATCAGCGATGAAAAGAGCTGATAGTGGGAGCTTTCCGGCAAGCAACACAAGTCGACACAAGTGTCGTTTGGTCTTTGTTACTCATTGCCAAAAAAGGAAGATAGAACGACGTTTGTGTCGACTTGTGTCACTTGCTGGAAAGCTCCCAGTGTTTCGAGAGTGACATGAGAAAAATTATGAGACATAATGAATTTAATAAATGTATCTGTGTATGTATGGGCTGTATGCATTTTAACAAAATGTTATTCTAATACACAAAAGGCATTGTTAAGAAGAAAGCTTTTCATTCATTTTCTTCGTAAAATCATAGATTTGTAGTCATGAAAGTGATCCTTCTTAAAGGATCGACGCTTGTTCACAAAATAAATGATTTTCACTCCTAGTAAATAGTAAATGATCTTCTCCTTCTTTCTTTCCATTTTCTGCATAATGGGTCTATTTTATTCTCATAGTCTATGCCGTGTATTGCTACGTTAGCAGGCAAGACCTACCTCTCACTGCGAGGGCAAAGAACGCTTTGTTCACGCTCGACACTTAAGAAACCATCACGGTGGTCGACAGGAAGAAATCCGAGAAAGTTTGTCTACGTGTTAGTCTACATATCGTCACGTTTGTAGTAGCCTCTTAAGTGGTTAGGCTGCATTTCCTCTCCCGCTCGTGTGTGCCACCCCTACGAACATCTACCCTAAGTCAGATCCGCACCCCAAGTTTGGTGTTTCGCGTTACCTACAGGCCCACCCACGACGGATGGGACGGATATACAGGTGGCCTCGTTTCCGAGGTCTCCAACATGAACCATCTAACAGACAGCCTTCGCCTTGCACGCTCCCATTTCGGCAAAACCTTTGAGGACAGATTTCGTTGCCTGATTCCCGGGGGGATACCTGCGTCCGAACTGTTGCAAAGTTTCCAAACATAAAATGTTGTGTTGAACCGACAAAATTTTCCGCGTTTAAGCGCGAAATGCGGCAGCTTTCTTACGTTACACGACGCTCGTGACCATGAAAGATACATTAGTGAATAACAATAAGACAATTATGTTCTACAAAGCCGAAAAATTTTGGTTGTTTTATTACGACGTGTATCCTCATAATGAGAGGGTACACGTCGTGTATCTTAGTTATTAACCTAATTATTAGTAGCAGCTATTACTAATTTAAAAAAGAAAAATCTGGAAAAACTGCGTACGTCTCAATTGTGGAATATACATAAATAATCATAAAATACAGATTGATATATCATGGATATATCAATTAAAATATCAATTTTAGCAATATTTTTATACGGATCTACTCAAAATAAATCAGCACTGTTAAGATAATTGAGGTCGTCGCAAACATGTCGAAAGATAATACGGATTATTGTACAAAATTAAAGTGATATACATCTTTAAAGGATTAACGTTTTCGATCAGTGTTATAAAGATACGCATATATAATCTTTCTTAATAAATTTGCGGATGCCAAAGGTAATAGTCAGGCTTAAAATCGAGTTGGTAATTGGATGATTAGACGATGCCGTTAATTAACGCCTTCCCACGCGCACTGGCGCTCGGACGAAAGAAAGCATCGGTGGTACCGCATAAAAATGTCAAACAAGCGCAGTGATATCCCTCGACACGAACCCATCTAATTTCCGTCCGGCGAGGCCAGCAGGCATAAATCAGTCTTGTCTTCCGGGTCGAGTGTCACGGACGAGATGCGGCGCGGTTCGTCCGTACGACACGCTCCTGCTGCTTCGACTGCTTGGGGTCTTTCGGGAGACCCTCCCTCCCGCCATCCGAGATGAGACACAACACGCGTGTATTTATTTGGAAAAAGGAGCCGCTTGTCGCAACTTCGGTTACCCGTAGGTGGTCCAATTAATCCGCACTGTCCCAAAACTGGGGAAGCAAACGAGGCATCCCATTTCCACGATAAAAATCCGATTTGAAGAAAACTATTGCAATGCATCGTCATTTCAATATTATAATTTAATACTGTACGGTATTAAAAAATATTCGATGGATCAATAGACTTTGTAAAAGTGCGAAAGCTCCTGTCTTTCAGAGAAGCAATAAAAAGATTAAAAGAACGCGTGTCTTTATAAATATATGAAAATAAAATAATAAAATTTAAACATAATTTACATTCCATCATCTATATTATTAAGTAGAATAGTTTGAAAACTATTCAACATTCAAGATATTAGATAACACTTTCAAAACCAATCCGGTATTCCATGTATCCCTTTATTTAAATACATGTCGTATCTTTTTATTTTCAACAACAGCTTCTAAGGCAAGGGACGAGTCTCGTAATTTACATCTGTAATCTATAATCGACATATATGAAGCAGCCATCATCCCCATTCACCCGTTATACATTTATCCGATAATCGCGATGACTTCACGTGTCGCGGTAAAGCAATCTGTTCTCAATAAGCCCGTGAGACACGTTTAGCATCTTTCCGCGTGTAGCATTGCAAGCGAGAGCGAATGCATCGACGACTGTCGGGACTGGAAGTCGTCGCGCGACTTCCAGTTTATCTGCTCGTCGAAAGCTCGCCGCCGTTTTCGCGTCCTCGGCGACGGAGGACGAGAAAAAAAGAAGAAGGAAGAGAAGGAAGGGAGGAGGCAGCGAGGGAGCGACGAACGGAGAGTGGCACTCTTGGTGTGTCGAGTGGGTGGTCCAATTACCCTACGGTTTCGCGCTCACGAGCAGCACGTGCAGGCCCCGGTAATAAGACTCTTTCCTTCAAAGCTGAGGCTAAGCCGGTGCTAAGTCCGGGGCCGCCTCGGTTTTAGTTACGATTCCGCTGACATCATTAGCCAAACATCTGGTCCGCCACGACCAGCACCACCACCATCGTCAGCATCGTCGCTCCCTCGCCAACATCTCGCCACCTCCGTCTACGTTCTCATCTACATCTCCCCCCCTCTCTGTCTGCATTCGCCTCTCGTCATCGGTCTGCCTGACGATTCGCGTCGTCGTCGTCGTCGTCGTCGTCGTCACTTTATGAGCGGATCGCCGGCGATATTCCGTCGCGCGGGTCTTTGAGATCCGCGAGACGAACTATACCGGACGCGAGTTCAGAACGACTTCTGGTCTTTGATATCGGCGCTTTACCGCGTTTTGCCGACCGACATTCTTGTCGAGCTCTTTGCTTTACGGTAGGTCTGCTGGTCGGCAATGGCGTGGCGTTACACTTGCAAATTTCATCAAATCCCACCCTTTTCCCCCCTAAAATTGCTAATCCTCAACTTTGAATATTTTCCTGAAATTCTGCACAAAGCATAAAGTTTATCTCTTGTGTTAGATAAAGAATAGAATTTCATTATTCTTCGCAGTCTTGATTTGCGAAAAATGTTAGATTTTCTAATCGCTCCTTGCTGTATATAAAACTGTCAAAAAAGCGTTGTTTACAATTTTATGTTAGACAATACGAAATTAAACGGTCACGTTTAGATCGACGTGACATACAGAAGTTCTATCGCGTTGATGGATGAAATTTCCAGCAATGTGGCGTTGAAACCTCGACGCCACTGGGGCGGGCTCTGCAACAAACGCGGTCGACCCGTCGAAGTTATACGATTTCGCTGACACGGCTCGGCCAAACGCTTGGACCACTTCCCAGACCGATTTACGATGTCGGCCGTGTAGCGCGCAGCGAGTGGTACACCACGTGATAAATTCGCCTCGCATGCTCGACGTTCTGCACGGCCCGGTAGCCCCCGAGCCCGATGGCCGAGCGCATCGCCCGCCGCCTGCGAATAAATCCTCGGGGGAGATGCATCCCGAGAGATGACGCTCCGCCACGCACGAGAACGTATGTCGTGTCGGCCACGATACCCGGTACGCGAACGAAACATCCGGCGATCTTTCGCGTTCGCGAGTCATTAGGAAGAACGAGACGATTAACTATAAGACTCTCGAGTGTGGCCGATGTGCGTAATAGAGAAGTTGCACGTGTGGACATGCGTGCGAGAAGAAATAATTATTAGACGATTAATACTGATAAAGTGCGCGAACTTATAAATTTTATAAATTTTAAGGCAACATCATATTTAAAATCCTTAAATTATTTATTCTTTATTTTGCCGAAGGAGAGGGCGAGAATATATTTGTCTAAATCCCCTTTTACATATCAAGAGTTAAACATTTTTACTCAGAATCGAGATACGTCTCGAGTCTCGGAAGGTTGGATAAAAGTTACGAACTCGCCTCGTTATTCGCAACAATGTCCTACCGTCATCACGCATGTCCCTTTGTATGATCCTTTTTGCGGTGCATCGCGTCTCGCGGGAAGAAGCCCCGATCTCATCTTTAAACACCGACCGCCGACGTACGTCGCATACCGCGCTCGCAAAGTAATTTTCAAGAATCCTCTCCGCGCCAATCGTACGGAAAGGTGCCGTCGTCATTACTGGCAGCTAATGGGCGCACAGAAAGCCGGGTCTACAGGGTGTCTCGCCGCTATCGAGTCTTCACAACGGATATTTTTACGAGAGGGAAAGAAGTAGAAAGAAAAAGTTTAATTTTATCTTACTTCTTTGACGAAAGTTTGAGATGTAAAATATAATTATATGCTAAATATCCTTTCGCAAATTAACTTTAGTTCGATAGAACACATATCTATGTATGTTACATGATGGTCTACTGTAAAATTTCAATTAATAATTTTGACTAAATTTCTTCCAAACGATATAAAATGATTTTTTTATATTCCAATTCTGGCGTTATTATTCAATGTTTGTTCAATACGGAGAGAATGTTGAAAAAAAATGCAATCCCGCATTGTAAGAAGTAATGGTGGGACACCCAGTATACTTGTAAGCGCCGCGGCTTCGACTTTCAAAGCGCGTCACGCGACGAAAACTTCAATGCGAAATTCGCGCGTTTCCAAGGTCCGCGGCGTGGCGGAAAGCAATTTTCTGTCGGGAACGCACGCAGGGTACCGACGTCGGGCCCCGTCGTCGACCGGCCGGCGCGGCACGGCGCGGCGGCCCGAGGACAGATCGGCACGGCCGATCGAAGGACAGGTAGCCAATTACGTCCAGCTGCAGAGCGCCAGGCCCGATGAAAATTGAGAGAGAATTTGCGAACACGGTGGGCGGAGCGGACCCGGGCGGGCCCGGATATTCCGACGCCGACGTACTCGCGGTTAGCGTGCGGGATCCGATTGGACCCGGGACCAGGAAGTCCTTCGCAAAGGAACAAGAGAAGACGAAGGAAGGACCGACCGGTCGAAAACATCAAAAGCCGAACCCTAAATTTACTGCTTTTCCCTTCACGCAAACAAATAAAGCTCTAAGAATGATACAGATCTGAATTACATTTGGTGTAACAAAAAATGAACATTCTAAAGTGTTCGTCAAATCCATAAATAATATATGCACTTTGAAACTTCTTTTTACACAATTGAGTGACTAATAGATCTTGTCATCTCATATTCTTTTATCTGATACATGATTAACGTACGTGTAAGCTGTCATGAAGTTATAAGAATTACTTAATGCAAACGTGAGTTATTAACATGGATTTTGCGTTAATAAAAGATTATACGTATAAAGAGAAACGCTTGCCAGGCGCGAGAATTGTATTTTAAAATGATGTGCAATATATTTTTCAACGCCACCTCAATTTATTCCATCTGAGTTATGGCATGTGATCTTCGTGCTCAACGATTAAGATCACCGTAATTGAATAATAAGCAGCTGATTTCTGCCGGCTCCCGGGGATAACTCGCGGCGTCGTAGATTTTTGATAGGATAGGTAAAGTCGTTAATTGCGCGCGCGCAAGATAGTCATTATGAAAATTTCGAGGAGGCGTGCGTGTTCGAGAGGCCGATTTAAAATTAAAATCGCTGGCGGAGCGTGCGTGCGAAATGATTAAAGGCTCGTCTAATAACCGCTCGATAACGCCTCGCGCGTATTGTTCCGGCGCGCGCTCGTAATCGAATTTGCAAGACTAATTGCGCGAGAGGCGACCGGCGACGCGGCGGATAAGCATCGTAAACTTCAGCTTAGCGCGGAATAAAGTCGGCATTATTTCACGCAACGATAATATTCCGTTTATCGGGGAATGCGCCTGTCGATCGCGTCAAAATGCGTGTACGAGCGCGGCATTGTGCGTTACCGTGCACGCGTTTAATAGCGGCAGCGGTCTTACGTGACGATAAATCATGCCCCGTAATGGACAGCCTGGCGGATTTTAATCGGAAACGGTAGAAACGTCACGGAAACCTACCTACCTACAGAATAAAGCACATAAGCATTGTTATTCCATGTAATAATTTACTAATATATAATGTAATAACGTCCGCTGACGATAGCAATATCATGAATCCTTTACATTTCTAGAACAAATTCTTGGATTTTTAAAATTTAGAAAATGATGTATATATTATAATCTGTGACATAATATATTTCAAATATATCTTAATATTTAATTTTTGTATTAGCTGCTGCCTAATGCAATTATTCTAATTTTTTAATACTGAGGGATTATCATGTTTCTGGATTATCAAATGTTGAATGTAAGAGCTCTCGATTAAACTTTCGAATTTTAGAACCTACGTAGATCTCTGCAGATTCTGAAGTTCTTGAATCCTCGAGTTTTCGAACCCTCTAATATTTACATAAGATTTACTCAGATTCTAGACCCTTAACTTCTCGACTTCCTCCGGTTCCTTCCTCTAATCCTAACATCCTCAAATCCTCAGATCCTCCGATCTGGATCGCGTTAGATCCCCAGATAATATCCTCAGTTCTCGCGATCCTTGAAACTCCTTCGAGGAGCTTACTCGTCGAAGCGTTATCGTCCCCCTTTACGCGTATCCTCGAGACGCACACGCTCGGTAGAGATCGCGCGAAATGAAGCCGTAGGTAATTGAAAGGGATGCTTTCGCACCCGAGGTCCGGGTATCTAATAATAGATTTAATAGAGACACGCTCATTGAGGAAGAGGGGGCCCCGCGCGCTCACTCGCACTATTTAGTGCCGCTTGTGTGCTCGCGCCGCTACGCTCACTCGCCCATCTCGCCGCCTTTTTTCGCCCTTTGCCGCCGAAACGCCGCTCTGCCGTTACTGGTGACGACTAGCGATAAAATTAAATTATCATACGCCGACTGATTTATAAATACGTCGCGACGGACGCAAACGCCGCGGGCGACGTTTTAATCCAAACGCGACGCCTTCGTCAACGGGGTGGTCCCGAAATCCCGTCCACGCACCATCCATTCGAATTTGGAAAATTTGTACGCCTATAAAATATTTCGGCCATCTTCTTTCTTTGTAATATCAATTATATATGCAATTAATAAATATTTTATAATAATGTATAGATCACAATCTATGATATTTTAATGCTTTCTGATGAACATCCTGGATAATTATATTAGACACTTTCAGAATTCAGAAAAATAAAGCATAAATGCGTTTGAACAAGTTATTTTTGTACCTAATTTCGCGCGAAGTTATTATGCGAAAAGATATTCCATTACAAGTCTCGGAGCTATTCATATTTAATAATCAGAAGAAAGAGCCAGAAGAAAGAACACTGATATTAGTCGCTATGTCTCTCATTAAAATTACAATCGGAGAAGGTCTTAAATGTCCTGCATATACACTAAGGAAGAAACGCTTCTATCTCTGACAGGAACGATGTTTTTAGTATATACTAGATATCGCGTATAATACCGAACTCATGAAAATTCACGCAACCACTTGAGCGTTAATTCCCGGCGGCGGCTAGCAACACGCAGCCGCCGCCTGCTGCCGCCGGTGTCAAAGGGTCCCGAGAAAAGTGTGATATCAACACGATCATTAACGTCGTATATATCGCGTCGACGTCGACGAGCGAAAGCGCGCGTTTTAATTTCCTCACTCACGCAACGCGCATGTTGTCTTGTCTGGAACGCGAATTAATTAATTCTCACACGCGATTTATCTCGCGCTCTGATATAGTCCGTCCATAGCTTTGAGGGACATCGAATCACGAGGTGTCTCGCCCCTGAAACGTGCGAGGCGACGAGCGATATTTAGTGGCGAGATAGGTCGTCTACGAGCGTGAAGACGTTTGTGGCCCGGTGCGGCGCGGCGCGGCGGATCACAGCGGAGATCCTCGTTGTGCCCCCGTGTCAGCTTCCTCTTCAGCTTCGCCGAGAGCGCGACGAGAGAGGGCGGAGTAGTATTGCGCACAGGCGGGCATCAGGTTCGACGAGGTCGAGACACACAACCGGCACGCCGCCGTGTGTGGCTCCGAGAGGGGGCCCAGCCCTTTCTCTTCTTCTTCTTCTTCTTCCTCCCCATTCTCCTCCCTGTCTCATTTGAACGCGATTATTTATGTTTTCTTTCGCTCGCGCCCGCTCCGACGCCGACGCCGACGCCTGCAGCCACTAAGACCTCTTCAGCCTCTCGTCTGCTTCCTCCTTCCTTTCTTGAACGTCGATCTTCGCTTCCTCGGCCTCAAGAAGAAACGGAGAGGACGCAAACAGAGCCGAGGATTTAAGAAAAAAAACTTATAAGTGCGACTATCGAAGAACTCGATTGTTCGACGGTCAGATAATCCAAGAACCAGAAAGCTATCGTAGATGTTCCAGATTCAAGGAACATAAATTCAAACTTTTTAACAATCCAAAGACCTAATTTTAACGTAAAAAAATGTAAAAATTAGAAAAGAATCTTAGAAAATGTTGTATAAAATTCTTCTTGAAAAATCCAAAATCTCGTGGAACTAAACTTCCTCGCTATTCTCTGTCGCTTCTCGTCTTCCTTTCTTTCTTCCTTCTGCTTCCTCTCTACCTTTTTCTTTTTCCTGTTTTTATTCCCCTCTCTAGCGTTCTGTTTTCTCTCTTTAGTCGGCCCGCTCGGCTCATTTGGTAATGCTCGAACGCGGTGGCAAGTGTCTGAATTATTGCCCGACACATATGGCGATTGTTAAGGGGCATAGTCGCGCCCATATTTTTGGACATTGCCCTACATAGACTAGCGACGGGTTTATGGCGCTGCCGAGCGATTATTTCTGGCGTGTCGTTACATCGGGATTTTATGAATTCAGTCAAAATGTTTACGACACGATTTTATTCGAGTTAAGTGACAAAGATAACATATAATTATTCTTCAATCAATTTAAAATAATTTACAGCCACGTTTATACATATTTACTGAAATATCTTTTTAATAAAGAGCCTGCTTCTTGCATATTTTGTGAGAAATTTGCATTAACGAGGATTCCTATAATCATAAATATGGAAGGAAAACAAAACGACGGAGAACCATTTTGATGACGCCCGATGATGTTTCGCAACCTTGAATGTAACTTCCGCGTCGCGGTCGCGCCGATTGCAAAGCATACCGCGCTCATTTACTATTAATGTGCACTTACGCACCTAATTTACGACAATTTTGCAGGCGGGGGAAATCGCGCATCCTGCGACGAGGATACGACGAGCGTGCGCAAACACATCGTTAAACGTGTGTCGCAATTACGTCACCGAGTATATCGGATAAAGCGCGCATTGTGCCGGGAAGCACAATTTTACGCATCCGCAGGACACGGCGTCCTGCGACGTAGAGAATAATTATTATTTGTAATCGCGTAATTATCAGGAGTTCTTCTTTATTCCCCGCGTCTCCGTTTTCGCTTTGCGCAATTAGGTACTCGGAACTGAAACGCGTGCGGTCGTCATACGTGTGTTACTTCTTAATTCTGCCGTGGAACGAGAAGCAAAGTTGAAGAAAGAAAAAAAAACATTATTTATTAAGTCTCCTAATTTCAAATAATTATTTCAATTAGTTTTGATATAACTGCAAGGTGATCGACCAAGCGTTATATTAATTCAGTTTATAGAGTTGCAATTCCTGTTTAAAAAAGTCATATTTCACTCGAGACGTACATATCGAGACCCTATAATCGCCTGACTCGAAACTTCTTTAAAATTTCGAGGAAAAAATATGCTAATTGCAAGTAAAAATAATATAAAATGTTATCGTTATGTTGTTTTAAATGAAATCATAGAGAAATAAAGATGAATTCACACAGCGGTTCATTAATTTGCTTAAATATCATATTACAGTAGGTACTCTCAATAATTATTTGACGGATATATTCTTGGCAAATTATACAGTTCTCAACGCGGCTAATCTTTGTTGACATTCGGTCTTTGATTTAAGCGAGCTCTTACATATTGATCATTATATGTCAAATGTATAATTCGCTGATCCAAAGACAACAGCTCTAAATAGATATCTCTCTGCACCAAAGAAATACACTACGTAACTTGTGGGCAGTCAGAGAGATTTGAGCTTAATAAAGATAACAATGAGAAGCAGAATAGATGAAAATGGATCGTAATATCGCATGCAGTCGAGAAATGTCGAGCTTGCCGCGCGACGAGTTGGACTTCCAACACGACGACCAGAAATACTACAAAGCGGAGTGCCACTTTGTTGACAAATAAATTTCTAAAAGTGAGAAGTGCCTGGGCACCTTTTCAGGGTAGCAAGAGCAATGAAAGCGAATACAAAGTGCGCGGCTCGCGAATAATAGATGACCACGAAAGCGTCGACTGCGTCGTCGATAAATTAATGCAAAGCAACGAAAAGAATTGAAATCTGTGGAGGTAAAGTCGTTGCAAATAACGAACGACAGAAAGATACGACTACGACGACGGATGTCGTGCTGACGTAAGTCTGAAAAGTCGAGAACTCTCGTTGAGCACGACAATTTATGACATTGGACATAAATAATCTGATAAATATATTTAAAAAATAGATTCTTCGAAGTGAATTAAATTGGAGAATTCAACTTTTCTTTAATGAAAATTTAATGAAGCAGCATTCTTCTTCACAACGTTTTGATTTCTAATTAAATTGAATAGCGCAGTGTGTGTGTATAATTAAAGATAGATATATTGAACTTGAGTTTGCTCTTGAAATTATCGTTAACGAGACTTCATAACTCATTTGCGTTTCAGAAAAATCATAGAAGCGAGGAACGCCAAAGTCTCCGACGGAGTCCGGCCGTGGAAGCGTTAGCTCGCATAATGGATGTCCACAACGACGGGAAGGAGGGCGAGGGGAGAGGTGGAAAACGACGAAGAGCACGACTACCATGAGAGAGAGAGAGAGGAGGCGACATCAGGGGGCGATAAGGAGCCGGCAGAACGGATGGAGGAACTCCCCAGCGAGCGCGCGGCCGGAGGGAAGGAAGAGAGGCGGCAGTTAGGATATGAATTATGACGTGGTGCGAGCGAGAAAGACGAATCGAGTTGGTCGCATAGGTCGTTACGAGGCTCGAGAAGGGAAGCGCGAAGCCTGCCCGGGGAAGTAGAAGGCAAAAAAGCGCCATCCGCAACGATACGCGGCGGCGCGGGGAAAAAAGGCAGTGCCTCGCTAAACGAGCGCACCCCCCCGACAATGACTGTGACGATGACTGTGACGATGACGACGACGATGACGAGTGACGAGAAACGCGTTAACCGCGACGAATGGCTTTCGAGCCGG
Source organism: Temnothorax nylanderi (assembly GCF_030848795.1). Taxonomy (NCBI): domain Eukaryota; kingdom Metazoa; phylum Arthropoda; class Insecta; order Hymenoptera; family Formicidae; genus Temnothorax; species Temnothorax nylanderi. The sequence goes on along the minus strand of NW_027249098.1, from coordinate 141,461 downwards.
CACATACCGAACGGGGAATCCGGTACCAAAAATCGGTAGATTGTACATATGGATATGTATGTACCAGCGCAGATGGGGGGTCCAAACCAAAGCGCCAAGATCGTTTACCAACCGCGACTCGTGCTGATCGTGGCAATTCACATTTCACGCAAGAACCTCACGAGAGTCTTTTTGTGAACTATAAAATATTGAGAATCTCCTCGATATTGGTCACAAGCAAAATCGAAATAACGAACCGTGTACTATATTAATCAAATGTAAATAAAATGTAAAAATAAAACTTGACCGTTTACATTGTTGGCGCTGAAATTACTGGCATCATTCATTTTTTTCCACCTGCATTCCACTAATGTTATTAATATTCCCGTTTTATCTTATTGCCTGCAACTATTTCAGGCTCGTATATCCCTGTAAGCCCATCAACTATCTCTCCGTGCGGTCTTTTTAATATATCGCCGATCCCGATCTTGTCAACAACTGTAGCCTCTTTTTTCACCGAATCTCGGGGGGCTTGTTTCACATTCTAAACAAGTCGTATCTACTTATCCATCTACCATGCAACATCCGCCGTCTGTCGCGCGCTCGACTGCATTTCTACGTCACTAACGCGCATTCCACGATGCACCTCTGTCCTTCTTCATCTCCTTGCTCTTGTTCGACCGCGGTGCCCACCGTCGACGTTCGCGATGATCGCCTCCACTGCTTCTTTCTCCTCTCCCTCTCCCATCGCTTTATTCTACCCCGTCTATTTTTGAACTCGTTGAAAAGCCATGGAGAACAGCAACTTTCGCACGCGCCGCCATGTTTGTGGAATGCTCGTTCTGATCGATGTTGCTGTCAGAAAAAAAATTCAAGGATTTCTCGCTAATTTACCATATTTCCTTCTCTATAATTTCCCTAACGCAGATCATTAATTAATGATCAATAAAAGATCAGAGAGAACGCCGCTTGAGGCACAAGGAACATTAGAAAATACTTTATATAAACGTGAAATCCTGCGAAGCTTCTCTCTGACTTCTGCTCAGCACGAAAGGACATTCAACGTGCTGGCTATCATCCCGAAGAGGCCTCGATGATCGAGATGACGATCGGTCGACGACATTCGACGCGTCTGTTCAGGAAGACGTGGGGTAAAGAAAAAAAAAAGAAACGGCGACACACAGGCAGACGGAAGAAGCTCGGAGGCGACGAGGAAACCGCAAAGAACGATAATGACGAGACGAGAGGACGCAGAAAGCGAGAGGCACAAAAGAGAGGACGCCGTGGAAGAGAAACTGGCCCGAGGTAATTGCCGGGGCGTCTCTTCGCACCTCATCATCATCATCAACAGCCGCGTCGTCCTCGTCGTCGTCGTCGTCGTAGCCGTCGAGGGCCCTCGGGACCACCCGTTAGAGTCCCCGACGCCGATTCCGTCAGTTTTCGTCTGCATCGGCAGACGAAGCGCGCCGTCTTCGTCAAAAGCTTCGTCGAAATGATGACAAGCCTAAGCAATGATCGGACAACGTGGATAATGATCGAACACTCGATAGTCATGGTAGATTAGGCGTTAACTCTTTCCTATTTTTAATTGGAGTCACGATTATTGTTATGTATATTTCATACGCGTTGAAATCATTTCTCTTTAAAGCATCCAAGATAGATATTAGTTTTTTAATGAGAAACTAAAGAGAAGATAATAAAAAGAATACAACATTCAAACTCCAAGTAAATATTACATTCGCAAAATAATTAATTTAATTAATAATTTAATTAATAAATTTAATTAAAGTACAAAAGAAATTATTCGTGCTAAATAAAAATGCGATCGTTCTACAAAGATTTTTGTTCTTGATAACAGAAACAAGCAGCATATCATGCCACGTGCGTCACAGCTCTTCAAGAATTAAAGCGAGGAATTTCGCCCGAATCGAACTCGAGCTGTGCGTTCTCCTCGAAAAAAAAAGCCTGTCATCCCTCGAGGGGATTCCACGACCGCCGTGCTGCTTCTCGCGGCAACAAGAAGAGAGATCGATTAAACGGGACCGGGATAAGCATCGGAAACGATGCCAGATAGTTGTCCGTTGTCGCCTCTGAGAATCATAGATCTTACCTACGTCGAGGTCCGAAATTCCAGCCGCGCCGCCGCCGCGCCGCGGCGCAGGGGGGGAACGACGAAACTGAGCCTGCTCGACGGCGCGGCGGCGATGGTGGCGGTGGAACGGGACGCGCCGCGACGCCCGTGGAATGCGAACGACGCTGACCTGGACCACACATGACGCCGCGGTCGGCTCTAAACGACTATCGTGAAATACGATAATGCCCGTCGTTCTCGTGCGCTGAACACGGAATCTGAACTTGGACACGGAAGACGGCTCGTCGAGAGATCGGGACTACGACTGGCAGACGGAGACGGAGGCACTCTCCTTATGATCGTCTCGACTGTTGCAAGTACGCCTTTTGGTAGTTGCACGCTGTGTTCTAACAATGGCGAGCCTATTTGAGGAATATCGCGTTCCTCTGGTATACATCTGTTACCTCGCTCGTTGTGTAGCCTATTTGTCTATTTGCGAGTCCCACAAAATGTATTCTAAGCTACAGTGTCCTGCATATATCCAACTCTTATATATTACTTAATATAAAACATAAAATTGTATTGATTCGAATTCGATATATCATAAATCTATGAAAAAAGATATGTTTCTCACTTCATATAAATTGTGAGATGGAAAATCGTTATCAAATCGCGACAGCGAATATTAACAAGTACGCAATGTATACGTTTAAAAAAAGATTAGCAAAAGCTATAAAATATTTCATGTATCATTGTACCTATTCGATACGCAGAAAGGAAGCAAACGGATCTCTCGATACGCGAGCTCGATACGACAGCGTATCCAGCGGCACTCGTTAACGCCGACGTATCCGCGAGGTGTTACGCCAGTGTCTTCGCTCGCTCTCGACAGAAACGATTATCGAGGATGAAAGAGAGCCGCGGCGGGCGAAATGGAGGAACCAGTCCCGTGCGGCCGAGACGTGGCGAGACGCGGAGGACCGGAGGCGACCGGACGGACGACCGGACAGACGGTTACAGGCCCGCCGTGGCGAAGGAGGGACGGAGCGTGCGGGAAGACGCGAGAGAAAGAGAGCGAGCGGACAAAAAGAAAGGCGGGAATGCACAACGGTAGCGAGAAACAAAGTGAAACTTACGAGCTGATTCTGATAGGCGGTGACAGCGGTGAATATGGCCTCCGGGAATATGAAGGTCTTGTGCGGCTCCTTCTCCAGGTCCACGATCTGCTTCGCCGTGCCCGAGTCCGGCCGCTTCACCAGGTGGATCCTCGGCTGGTACTTGTGCATGGAGTTCAGGACCAGCTGCAAATTATCGCAACTGTATCTCCGGCGTACAACTAAATTGTGAACATTCGCAAGTAAACGCGGGAACCCGGTAAACGCGCGATTTTCCAAATAGACGCTTCTCACCCTTTATCTCATCCCTCTGCTCGCCCCCGTCACTGAAGTGACGGGAGTTTTACAATAGTTATTCGTACGATCTAAAACGTTCGTATAGTATGTATCTGATCTTTGTATGCCAAGTGCATAACGCTATAAATGTGTCTGTCATTCATCTATAATTGATGCTCTTCAGTTTTCGATACGTTTTTTATCATTATTTATAAATTATCATTTGCGCACGTGAAATTTAAACGACTGTTCTTTCTCAAGTCATGATATAATTCAAAGAGATGGATGGAAATAACGTTGCAGTCGAGAGATCTCTCGACGCAAAAATCGCGAGTGTCCGATTTCGTCCAATTAAAGGAACGAAAGTAATTGAACGATTCGACTAAACGATATGGATATCGTCAGAGAGTTTCACGCGTCTCTTTGTGCTTCGCATTTCCAGCCCTCATTTCGAAGGGTACCATTAGGGTTCTCGAATCGCTGACGGCTCATCTTTTCCCGGTGTGACGAAGACGCGAGATTACATCGAGTTTCACGTTGCGTTGACTTTGGTCGTTCGGGGATTTGAATCGGCGACGAAGCCGAGGGCGTGCGATAGCATTAACAACAACGGCGGGAAGAAAAAGCGTATGAATTAGGAGCGTCTCGGGGCCGGGCGCGCTCCCCGTTACCGTTCAAAAGAATCACTTTGCCCGCGTCTGGCAGCGTGTAATACCCTGAATACAAAATGAGTACCATGAAGAAGCGCTGCCCCGATCGGAGTTCCTATTTACGTCAGTCATCCGATGAATTAAGGGCCCCGATGCGCCGGCGAGAAAGAGGATCTCGGGCTGACAATGAGACTGAAGGAGGGGGCGGGGAGGGGACCGAAAGAAGAGCGAGGTGGGCGAAGACGCGGCTGAGATTCCCGTGTCTTATGACAAACGAGACAACGGACTGTCAAATTATCCCGTGAAGCGACTAAATCGCGCTACGATGAAATTCGTTTTATCGGCGTCATTTTTCTCCTTTTCGTAAACGAGACGTGCGGTGGGTCGCGAGGTTGGTTGAATTTGCGGTGATGACATCATTGATGGCTTTTTGATTTCAGAGCAACGTGAGGAACTGACTCAATTAATTTTCTCTCTCTCTCTCTCTCTCTTTCTCTCTTTCTCACTCTCTATAGATACCATGATATTCTTTCCAAATGCGAATACAATCTCTACGCATTGAAAAATCACTCGTACGTCATCACTTCAATTTTCTTGTAACTTCAAGCCTTTCAAAATTCTCTATAAGCGCTTCGCAATGTCATCACCGTTGAACTTTACCGGCTGCAAAGTCGCTTATGCAAGCCTGGCCGTGTCACGCTGTGTGTGATTACGGAAAAAGAAAATTATCCGGAGAAAAATGTATTTCGAAACGATGTGAAATGCGGGAGGGTAAGATAAACGCTTTACGCGACAAGGCGAAATGCCGCCGTGTTGCGTTCCACTTTGCTGAACTTTGTTGAACCTAACAATCGATCGCCGGTCGATTTATTAATGCAACAACCGGAGGACGCGGTAGGCGTGCACTCGCTGTCTTCGATGCCGACGATGTCGTACTTTTAGCCGCAGCTGCGCCGAGTAACGTGTGAAAGTTTAATGCGCGAGTTGTCTCGGGACGACCGCGTCTACTACTCCTCTCCTCCCTCTCCCCTATTGCGAGAAAATGTGGAAAATTCCCCGTCCGTCAGAAAATGTCGACAGTTCGATAGAGTTCTCACTGCACATGCGGTAATGAAAACCAGCTAAACGGGGTGCTGTTTTTTTATTTTTTCGAAGACGTGTTTGTCTTTTATGGGATCTTGTTTCTTGAGACATGGAGATTTATTTTTATCTTTAAAAAATATATAGGTATATCTTTACGACAATCATGAGATTTGAACATAATCCTAGTAATACAGCAGAATATTTTTCTTAACTGTAAATATCAATATATTAAATATCAACGCTTTTCTATCGATAAAGAACACCCACTTTTTTCAAATAACTTAAAAATTATTCAACGAAATATTATAAAATAATTATAATTTTGTGCCTTTCTATTTTCACATAAAAATATAATCGATATATGTTTTCTTTCCTTATTTATCCTTTCTAATACTAGGGTTACACCTCGAGTTACACCTGGGAATGAGAAATAAGGTGCAAGCAGATTTTATTCTATCTCGCTTATCACCGGTTCGCGGATCATTCAGAATGATGGAAAGGAATTTTACATTCGTCTTGGGAAATCAATGCGCGTTACTACGTAAACGCGCGCGAATCGCGCGATTATTCATCTTGCAGTTGTAAGAACTTAATAATAGAGATTGATCTTCGTGGCGGTCTGACAAGTGTCACGAGGAATTAACCGGATGCCTTCGTGCGCGAAATAGACAGTCGAACGAGGCTTATTAATTAATTAATCCAATAAGAAACTTAACACATCCGTCGCAACGCGAATTGGAGTCTGCACTTCGTCGGATTTTGCCTTTTATAGCGAGCCGATATAGAAACGCCGGAAGTACGGAGATAATTCATACAAAATGATCAGCGTTGAACTGCTAAGTTTTTATTCACAACTTCATTGAGTTTGAAAAGCTAATTCGATCAGCGACACGAAACTAATACGCCTTCCGTCGTTCCTCCTCTCGTCTTTACTTATTCAACGTCCTTCGAAAATTGACGGAAATTATCATAGCAATTCAATTATTGTGCCAATCTGCGCGAGTTCAGCGATTGATCTTAATGAGACAGGGCGAACGGGGATGTGGGGAAGATTTTTCTAAAGATACTCACGTGCCCATGCCTGTCCATGTCGTTGTTGGTGAGCTTGACTTTCTCGAAGGAAACGACCTGCTTTCGGAGCTGCTCGCCCGTGAAAGGCGAATCCGGATGCATGTAGAGCCGGGCTGGCGCCGGCGGATCTGCCTTTCCGGCCACCAACCAGCAGCTCCTGTGATATGCGTACCGATATCTCTTATTGTCGACCGGCACGATGTCCATCAGGACCGCATATCGGCTGTCCGCCTTCAGTCCGTTAAATGAGACACGACACGTCGGAAACATCCGCCTGCGCAAACACGAACGTATCATCCGTCAAAGGAGAACTCCTTAGAATTCTTATCAAAACTAACAACTACTTCCAAACAGTTTCCAACTACTAACGTAATCGTCGTCCAAATTAATGATAATTTGGTTTTATCAATCGTTTCGTAAGTAATCGGAAATGAAAGCTACAATTCTTTAAATCGTTATTGATTAGCTGAGATTCTCTCGACTCGAGACAGAAATCATAAACTGTTTTCTAACGATTCTGTTATAAAGCAGTTCTTAGAATAACATTTATGACTGTTAGGTAAAAATAACTGAGACTTAATTGATTCTCCGTCTTCTGCTAATGACAGAACCAGAATTCTCTTTGGATATTTTGAATAAAACAAAAGCGTCGCGTGTTTCGACAATCAATGATCCAGGATGGTACGCGATAATTTTAGGGTTGACTCGCTCACGGTCATTGAAGGAGCACGAGAAGAGAATAAGCGAAGAAAGGGGGCCGGCAGGGGGGACGAGGGGGCGATGGGCCCGGACTTGGGATTAGTGGCGAGGGGACCGCGGGGGCAAAGGACCTGGCGTGAATGTTTTGCCTCGGAGGCCAAACATTAATACCGTGTCGGGCCCCCCGCTGCTCGACCACTAAAACGCGGGGACACCCGCCGATCTTATCTACGTCTTCTCCTCGGTCCTTGTCGACTCGGTATGCATTCATCCCGCCAGCGCCACGAGTGTGAGTAATGCTTTTATTTATCAAGCCGTCTTTTGTTAATGAATTGAACGAGGGAGAAGGTGGACCCTCTCTCTCTCACCCTCGCACCACACCGCCCCCAGCTCCCCTCTCCCTCGTTTGTGCCTGATTTTCAACCCTCCTTCCCCCCTTTCGCACGACCATTTCTCTCGTGACGCGGGCACAAACTTCAAGAATGCCTACGACTTTTTTTCCACCGGATTATGCGCCAAATTCCCGTCTCGCCGAGAGGATGGTGGCTTTATGCAGAATGTGTCAGAAAATTCAGTTTGAACACCAGGAAACATAGAAATCCTTAAAAATAATAGACTGTCTTTTAGACATCTTTTAAACAAAACATATTTACACTGATAGAGATTTTTAAGTCAGTACTCAGTTATTCTTTAGCAAATGTTAAAATTACGGTCGGTACATGAAATAAAAATTTAAATTGTATATTCATTAAACGAAATAAAGGACAAGTTTTTAAAATATTAAATATACAACCACGATTAAATATAATTCAGTAATTTACACGATTAATATTTTACAACTTCGCATTTTGCAACAGAAGTTACATAAAAGTTGCCCCACAGTCAAGAAATCTATGAGCAAAGCATGAGCAAGGAGGTTGAGCTCTGCCCTGAAAATCTCCATAGACAGCGAGAAGCGTAATGGAAGAAAGACAAGAGAAGGGGTCGCCGAGGGTAGTTCCAGGACTGCCTAGCGGAAAGTCTAAGGGACGATAAGGGGCGGTAAGTTGACGGCTGAAGGGAGCCGGGAGCGTCGACCAATGTCGCTAAGACGCAGATCTAATTACCGACGCACGAGTAGGCGCGCATCCAGCTGGAGGAACGAACCCCCCGCCGAAGGGGAAAACCTACGACGAATAAAGAGCAGGGATGTTGCCCGTCGTGGCGGGCAATTAGGCGCGCGTCGGCCGCGTCGTCCCTCCCATCTTTTCCGCCTCCTTTTTCTTCCGGAAAGTCTCTCGGTTCCTTGAGAATTCCGCCAGTGTTATTCTACGCGACCCATTCTCGCACCCCATCTTGTTAGACCGTAGCTCAGGGCTGGCATTCTTAATCCTCCCTTAATACTTGGTAAATGTATAAAAGAAAATTTTAAAACTAAAAAAAACTAAAAAAGTGTAAATTATATGGTACGGTATTACGATTGTAATTTGTAATATAATTTAATTAAATGCAATTCTTTCACGATTATCGACCGATAAACAGAATTTTACTTACGTGACTCGCAACATTTTACCTTTTTTTTTTTTTTTAAATAACGCGAATTGCAATTATGTTAAAAATGCGTTTCTTATTCTACGATCAATTCATCTTATAGAACATCACATCGATACAAAAGGCTATTCTACCTCGATAGTTAACTTCGCGCGTCCAATGTTAGCATTTCCGTCGTTAAGTCGAAGATATATGTTTGAGAAGGTGGTATATCGCGAGCCTCGAGACAAACCGCGAACATAAAACTTCTCGACTGCCTTCCGCGAATAGGCAGCCCTGAGAGAGATCCCTCCCTAGAATTCTCCCCTCACAGTGTGATCCCACTCGAATCCTCACGCCTCCGATCGCCACCGCTTGGCCCAAGGACCCTTATAAACTGGCATAAGCTCGCCCGGTTTCTACACCGGCCCGACTAATTGACTGACGGTCAATATAGCAATTTAACCCGCCAGCTTGCCACCAGCTCGTTTTCCGCTTTTTATTCTCCTACCTCCCCTCTCCACGAGACCCTCTCCCCTTTCCGTCTATGCCTCCCTGCGCTCAGGTAATCTTAACTCTTTCGCAGTTTTATATTACTGGAGTATATTTGTGTATGTGTGTGTGTGTGTGTGTGTGTGTTCTTATCCTTTTATTTGTACGATATGTTGCATTAGGTTACTTTCTTGTTATCCGCAATTGAATTTGTTTACTCACAATGAGGCTCGCGAGCGGAAATGTTATACGCGTACACGTGTGTTAAAGGTTACATTTCACCTAACCGATTACTTCTTGCTGCGTTTTTATACTCCCGAACCAATTGAGAAGTTTTACGTTTAAGTCTTTACTCTTTTCTCTCCCGCCGTTTCCGAGTTCGTGCTCCATACCGCGTTTATAACGTTTTCTTTTTATTCGCGATCTCCAGTCACTTGTTAAATAACGTCGGTTTACCGCAGGATAGATAGTTGCATCGATCTCACTAATATTCTCGCCAATTTCTTTCTCTTTCCTCTCTCACAAGTCGAATTTTTTCTTATAAATAAAAATTGCAAAAGGTAATGGACTTTGCTGTGTGACAAAAAGATTGATCTCAACAAACTTTTAGACTGCTGATTGTTCCCCGAATAATATCGTTCTCTTTCCCCTCTTTCCTCGCTCGATTCCCGCGATTAAAGGATCGTAATTTCAATGCGATTAGGACGTTTGCTTATGTTTCGGTGTAACGTGTCAGGCGAGTGACAGCTTGCTCAGGGTAACGACACCTCTCGCCCTAACCCTAGCCCGTTTCTATCGCCGGGTCCCCCCCCGGGAATTTTCGTGGGTGTCGCGTCATGACCCGTGGCAGGACGTGATTGAGTTTGCAGCGACATCGCCCCGGGGGCGACGGCGGTTTCGGGACGAGGACCGAAGGGGTGAGCGGCCGCGAGTAATGAGAAAGAGTCAATCGCCCCGACGTTGTCCAGGAGAGAAATTCAGCCTGCGATGCATTAGCGGTACATCGTCCCGAGGGAATTCCCCGGAGCATCTGGTTGCCTCGGGGATCGCGTTTATCTCCTTCCCCTTCCCTTCCCCTCGAGAAACGAGTCTGGAATTGTTTCCGACTGCGAGCCTTCGATTAATCGTCGTAAAACACGCGCGACACTGTTCCCATTCTATCTCGGCATCAACGTACAACAAAATAACAATCATATCTCGGGCTCTCAAGTATTGTTGCACGCAATTTTATATTTATCGTTCGTTATGTCAACTTTGACGCTGGCGGAGATAACTGCAGATTGCGTGCGATTTGTACGTATTACCGAATCATGTTACACAATGCATTACGTAATATGCATCAGATACTAAAAATAAAATTGACTTTAAAATTGAAATTGTGATATACTAAATAAAACGATTTAACTACATGCAATAATTAATAATTGTACGTCTGTACGACATCGTTGAACTTGAAAATTCGACGATCACCGATGGCGTGATTAAAATTTATCGATGTCCAATCTGAAGTGCTCACAGTTATCATCGATATCGACAAATAAACCAGCGTTACGATTCAGATATCGATCAGCCTCTTAGACAGCGGAAGTTGATAATTTAAAGTACTTTGACCTTACCTGCCGGTCTTTGTGATGATCATCTCCGTGCCGAGCTCGTTGAATTTGTCCCAAAGATCCTTGGTCTCGAGGTGGCACACCACGTGCCTCAGCTCCTCGCAATTCGAGCGCTCCTGGAGCAGAGGATTCACCACCGGCGATACGCCATTTCCACTCGTGCTTCCGGTATCGTCCGTTTCCGGCTCGTCCTCCGGACTAACTGTCTCCGAAATCGGCGGAGCACCGCGTGCGACCCCAGAACCGCTGGCTTCCCTTTCTGCAATCCATATTTTCGCAATGTTCAGTACAGGCATTATCGTGCGCGACATAAAAAAATATAATATACAGGGTATTTCTAAATTATTTCTAAATTAGAAAATAAAACAGGCTGTAACTCGGAAACAAAGTCATATCGGACATATATTTATATAAACTTTTTTTTTTAATTTTTGTGTCCTGAATTCACCATCGCAATGCTTCCCACTAATTTGGAAACACCTCGTACGTCTGTAAGCTCTATAATATAGTGCTATATAATACTGAATTATCCTCTCCAGAACATACTCGTCGCCGCCGTCATTACTATGAATTATTATCCACCTCACAGCCGCGGTTTTTATATTCGCCATCAGTGGCGCGCCGCTGTACACGGGTACACGACCGGAAACGACCGCGAGAGGGAAACCGCTTCCGGCACGATCCGATATAAAAATCGAGGATCGCTGAAGCGTAGTAAAACCTCACTGCAAGCGGAGGCCGGTCGCGCTTAAGGACCGACATTTATCACTGCCGTGTCATTGACGCTCGTTTTTATCCGTTCAGCCGTAGTCACTAAAATAGCAACGACGAACGGGAGTTAACGTGAATGAACCGCGCTCGATGAATATTTAAGAGCCGTTCAATTACAGTTATATCTCGCCGTTTCGCGACGATGTTTTCCTTGCGAGCCGCGGCACTTTCGCCGCCTCGCGCGGCGTACGAAATTAAAAACGAGGCCCGTTCATCGATTCGTAATTTACGGGAGGCCGCCCATTACCGCAAATCGTTAATAATTTTGTCCGAAGGAGCCGACGCGCGCGCGCACATATTCCGATAACTCGATTCTAAATTACGTACGTACAGGCCTCGGCACCGATTAATATTTATCTCCGTACGCTCTTTTATGTTGCGCCGAACCTGCAAAGTTTTCAATTCCTCTCGCAAGGAAATTCTCGCGTTTACGTATGCGTGGACGTTAATGAAAAATCGCTTTCGTGACGCGCGATTTATCGCTTATTCGACAACTCTATTAGCGGAATAATGAAGAAAGGGAGTGTCTCCGATTAAGATTTTAATCGGAAATTAAATGAATGTTGAGAAGCTGAACATGGTTGAACGGGAATAAACGGTGCATCGCGAAACGATGTCATTCGAGACAACATCGCGAAGATCTCGATATATAATATAAAATAATATTAAACAGTTTAAGTAAAAAATGCCATATAAAATCAATAACGATATAAATGTTTTATCTACTTTAATTAATCCAGTTTAAATTCTTGTTTTTATTCTTAAATATATATCAAGATATCATCGGACAATTTTCATTGTGCGGCACGGAAATGAGATCGTATCGCGGTTGTGTTAAAGCACTTGGAAGATACGGCACGAGAGGTGTGAGGTGAGGTTCTGAGAAAATCGCGTTGATTAAAATGACTCACTTGATTAATGCCTCAAATTAACTTGGAGACGTCGCATTAAGGTGTTTTATTGAGGTGTTTTATTTTGCATAGATCGTGCTAATCTGCTGCGTTTATACGCGCAAATGTCCCCGTTTACATGCACGCCGATTCAGCCGCCTAGCGTCGTGCACGCAGTCCCGCGCCGTTCAATCACATCGACGTAAATCTAAGCGTAATCCATTTGGCGGTGGTTATAGGTATCCAGCTATCGATGATAATATATCGTCGCGTCGGTCGCGCGATAAGCGAGCTCCTTCGACAGTTCGGCATCGCGATCGATTATAAATAACGCTCTGCGAACGTTCCGCGCGAGAAAAGCCAGCTTTACAATTATATTACGTAGATTGTTTCCGATTTTAATGACGCAAGGGAAAAGTAATCGGCTGATAAAGCGACGTATTGCCGTCGACGGTGATTAATCGTTGCGCCACGACGCACGGGGCGACAGGAAGTCGAGCTCTCTTTTCAAGATACACGCGAATTTCTACAGGATGTGATTGTACGACGCGAAGATTGTGCGCTCGGCGCATGTAACTCGCCGGCGCAAAGGGTTCATTTTATTTTAACGACGGTCAACCGTTGTTAAAATAAATGCAATTTTAAAACAGATAAAACTTGCGCGAAAAAGAAAAATAATTAAAATTGAAATACATTAAATTGATTTCATTTGCCCAATAAAATAGAATAAAATTTTTTTCGACACCACTCGTATAGTGAAATCGTGATTTGCGCAACGTAAGCCGCATCGACGAAAATATCCCGACGTGATTTTTTAATAAATGTCCAGCTAATTTTTTCGTGGCTTTCCGATAAGGGTCTTCTCCGCGCGCGCAGTTGAGATCAGAGTTATTTATACCTAACGGGAATGCGAGACCCAGCATCTGCCATTTTAACAGGTCCCTTCTCCGCGTAATTCGCGGACACGTATTTACCACGTGCGCCTTCGCGCGAGCGCGTTTCCATGCGGTAAGAGCCGTCGTTGTACTCGGGGAAACCGTAATAAACTTCGTAATGGGCAGTTACGAAGTACCGACCTGGCTGGTATGTCAGGTGCCGGCTATCAATTTTGCACGTTGATGCCGCGCGCGCGAAGAATTAATTGTCCATTCGGCATAAGGCGAAATCCGGCGCGTCGGTATTATGGCCTCGCCACTTTTCCGGTTTTCTCTCCGCGAAAATCCGCAATTGATCGCCGTACACAACCCTACGTAAACCGTGCACGTTTCTCTTTCCTTATCGGAAAAAGAGCACGTTAAAAAGAAAACAGCAAAATTTCAACCTAGCTAATATAATACGATTGTGAGCTAAAAGCAGGGCGAAAACACCGCGCGAAATAAATACGTACAAGTGTAACTGACTGCCAGTATAACTGGATTTCATATAATTTGTTAAATATAATAAAAACGACTGAACAAATATCCCAATATCTCACGATTAATGGTATAACAGTTCTTTTCAATGTTACTTCGATTTTATACGAATGTATATTACGCGCGCGGCGAAGATAAATCGAAATATTCACATCGCGATTTTTAGATCTCTTGTTCAGGGTAAACGCTCACCGATACACAAACGAGGAAGTAACGCGGTAGTAAATAAAGTCTCTTGGTTTACCTTAAGTTACCGCAGGTTATAATTTCACGTACCGCCGCTTTCTTGGCCGGCATCACGCTAATAACGCTAAACTAAAGCAAGCCCCATCGTAAGTGGATAATTATCCTTTTTCCAGGCGCTACCGCGCGCTCATTACATCGCTCGCCGACCGTGTATGACCGTCGTGCCGTAATCGAGGACATTAGTCATATTGTATTTAATAACGTCTAAACCGCGGCCTGAGATCAGAGAAATGATCCTCGAAGCTTCGGTCGATGTTATTGATCAGCCGCAAAAATGATTGACGGTAATACGTGCCACGAATTATCCAGTTCGATATGTAAATTATCCTCACGTCCTCCGTTATTTCGCCCCGTATTTACACCACGCGCATTTTGCGGTAAACGCGGCCATTCGATCCCCGACTACCTTGTGCAAGAGAGAGAAAGGAAAAAAATTTAGCTTTACAAAGAAATAAACTCTAAAATCGAATGAGTGCGTCTTGCACTCTTGCATGCATACAGTTTTCCTAGTACAAATTGACATCGTAAGTTATTATAGTACTCTCTGTATAAATTACAATGCATAATGATCGCAATCTCCATTTTGTTCTACGTATTTCGCCTCGCGTCGACCAACCTTCCTGCCTTCTGCTCTGTATCTTAAATGAAATATATTTTATATATTTTATGAAGTATCGAAAGTACGCATTACGATTGATATCGTATACGACTCATACATTATGTAAAATTATCCCGCGATTACATCTCCAATTCGCTTCACATGGTTATATCGCGCGTTTATATTTCTTGCCTCTCTATGTGCATCTTTACAACACGCGTGATAAATTGTAGAAAATATTATACGTATACTGAACTTATATCTTCACGAACGTGGACGTATTTATTAAACCGTGCAATATGGAAAGTGTTTAGCGCCGATCCCTGGTTGTTAACCGTTAATACGGCATTAATTTATTGCGCCTGGGCAAATGTATAATTCCAAAATTTTTAAGAACGATCCGCAAAAGTCATCCGTGAAAGGTGAACTTTAATTCTTCTTAATATAGTAGATTTCAAAATATTTAATTAGTTTTTTTTTATTTGAATGTATTTTTGAAAAATGTTTATCGCGCAATTATGGAAAAGTGTAATATGTTTAAACTTTCTAAAATAATACTGGAAATAAATATCTCGATAACAGAGCTTCGAAGTAAAATTTTAAGAGTCAACACAAAATCTCTTGTCGCACAGAAAATTACTTGCCATGTATCATATATTATTTTGCTTCCTCATAGAGGAAGCTTTGTGATGGTGAAAAAAATTTTTTTTTTTGAGATTTTAATGGAAATAGGTTTAGAATGTTCCAAAATGTTTTATTTTATATTGTTATTATCTTAAATAATATCTTTCTCTTTTCTTAATGATACGTGCCTCTTTTTCTGACTTTCAAATATTCCTAATTTCTTTATTCCTGACACCCTAAAGAGTGTTTGTCTATTTAGACAAATGGACCGCTTTGGTAAAGGTTAAAAGCAATTTGATCCGATAAACCGGGCGACTTGTTTGCGCAATAGTAAACTCCTCGGCGGCCGCTACACATCGCGGAATATTAGGTACGAATTACCACTTGCAATAACAGTAATCTTCATTCGTCGGCCGGCTTTTAGCCGTAAAACGCCGCGGAGAGTCCCTTGCGGTCGCCGGGCTCTGTATTTACGTTGCGCTTCGAGCTCTCGCGGCTGCGAACCTTTCAATATAGAAGGATCTTCGTCGGCGGGGATTATCCGCACGCAACTCGTCGTTTCCACCGCAAGAGAGCCGATAACCACAAAGCAATAATTAATTACCGTCGGCACCGATACGCCGATTTATCGACGATTATTACCCGGCGAGAGGGGGCCCGCGTACACCTGCACGAGTCGAGCTACGCGCGCGTTTAACACTCCGCGAAGAAGTTATTTAACAGCCGCGAGATCGAGTACATAAATTCTGAAACGGCCGATCGATATCGCTTCATTAATACAGCTCGATGGGCGTAGCCGGAATTATGGTTACACCTGTGACGAAGAAACGTGAAGATGTTCGTACAATTCTTTGTTACGGGGATTATTCTTCAAAATTGCATAAAGCATCATTTAACCCTTTCGAGCACATTAAGTATTGCGCAGAGTTTCATTCTCTCTTTCTTAAATTTAATTCTCTATTTTCCTGAATCTTTGCCAAACGTCTTCATTTATAATATTAAAGATTACTCTCGTTAATGCGTTAATAAATTACAATATTATTAACGTTAATAAATTCTTGATCTCGTTCTCATAACTCCAGGTATCTTTATTTCTTCTCAACAGCGACGCGCTGCGATTGAAGGCGAATTGATTTGGAATATTGAGAATTAAGGGACTCTTTGATTTCGTTGCGTGCGTGCCCGAGCTCGACACTCGTCGTTTAGAAACAATAATCACCGACGACGACGACGACGTGCATCGCGAGACGCATTATTTCCCAGGAACATCGCGTGGGCTGAAATCGAGCGTGTTTCCTCGCTTAATTGCGGGGAGACAGAGGAGAGCGACAAGGGAAAGAGAGAGAATCGGCGTCCTCGGATATCCGTGATTAAGTTGCCAGCGAGGGCCGCCGCGTCTTGACGCGATAAGAGCCCGGCATCAGGCGATACCTGCTGCGTCACGTCGATCGCGGACGTACCGAGGGAACCCGCCGGTTTTTCGAGACACGTCGCCAGCACAAATAAGCGCCTGGCAGAAACCAGTGATTTTCACCGGTCGCGCACCGACGTTACGTAAGCGCAATTGGCGACATAGCGGTTCGATAAAAGGCGTAACCATCTCGATCCTTTGCATCAGACTGACAGTAGACGTTTACCATTGTATTCTCTGGTTTTACATTCGTGATAGATAAAAGAGAATTTAATTTTTTTTTTTTTTTTTTTTTTTTTAAGAGAGCAAACAATTGTATTGAGATGCTCGGTGTTTTAGAATTATTCGTCGCACAACAATTTCATCTTCTGGTCCATTCGAATCTAGGAATCGAGCTAGGAAAGTGCTCGATGCCGGAGCGTTACAATTGGCACATAATTGGGAAGACGTGTAGGTACACGAGCGACTCGCGGGATCTCGATGTGTGGTCCGCCATCCGCGTATTTTTATTCGACACGATCTACGGCCGTGTTAAACGACTGACGAAACGGATGACGAGCCGCGCGCCGTGGCGGCCGAGTATCTGTTTCCCGGCGGCCGCGCGCTTCTTGGCTCTTGGCGAATCTCGCGGCTTTACGGCACGCCGAGTGAGTTACGGTTGCGAGTGCGCACGCGGACGAAGCGGATCAAAGCGCTCGCGGGACAGATTGAAACGGGTCGTGAGCGCGGACGACGATCTACGAGGCTCGCTCTACGAGGGGACTGAACACCAACCTCGTTCCGTTTGATCCGATTGCGCGCGAACGAACTCGTTAGAATCACTAAGCATCGTCAAATTGATGTCTCCACTTCGAGTTTTGATAACGCAACGTGAATACTCGGCTACGCCGAGTGCAATCACTGATTTTGTATCAATTGAATGTATGAGAGATATCAAAGATTAAGATTTAAATTAAAATTTGATCTTTAATTTTTGCAAGATAGGAAAAACGATGCAAAGGAGACGCTTTTCGGACATTTATATTTCTTTAAGTAAAAAAAATATATATATAAAAAGATTTTCTTTCCCAAGATAAAGTTTCCACTCTAAGAAAATATATATAACTCGGTGCTCCAAGAGTTAACAATGTAATTTAACAGCAGAAACGATGGTGATATCATAAATACTTTCCAGCGGAAGTCGACGTCTGTTCGAGGAGACAAGTTTACGAGCGAGCGCAGCGTGCGCGAATGAATTATGATCGTCACCGAAAATCGAAAATATTCACGGCTGACGGGAACGCGCGTTCCGTATATTACGAGGCCGTGCAATATCGCGGCCGTTTCTTCGAATTGCATTTTAATTTAGCGCCGCCGATAACGGGTCCACCGCGCTAATAACACGGAGCGAGCCATCCCTCCGCCCTTCTCCCTTCGAGGTCTAAATATCTAATTAAGATAGCGGAAAGCGTATTAAAAACGCTCTGTCAAGCGTCGCCGGAATTACGCTGACTCATCGATCTGTCATTAATGAAAAGTAAATTAGCAATATAGGCCGGGCGTGCGTTGCGCGCGACCGCGCGAGGGGAAAGACTGTGTCGCGGAAGTCTACGTTTGCCGTGCAACGAGGTAAATTGAGTATTGACGCGCCGTATCTGATCGCGCGCGATAGGAGGAACGTCTTCGGATCGATCAATCAATCTGTCGACAGGTAATTAAAACCGGCACCTTGTTTGTTCGCGAAACGTAAATTAATCTGAGCGTGACGCGTTGCGTTTCTTTCTCCGTTTCGGCGAAGATGACGTACTTTTGCGTCGCGCCCAACATCCGCAAAAAATTGATTACGCCATTCGGGGCCATCGACGTCTCACTTCGCGTCAATGTTCGCGAAACAATTTTGCAGAAAGAGAACGGGACTTGAATAAATAATTACGATAGAAGATAAAAAAAAAGTATGCGAGTTTAAAATTAATGATACCATACAATAAATGTACAGGAAGATACTGAAGAAAATGCCTGATAGATGACTTTATATAAGTAGCTGTACTAATTAGAAAATAAATAAATTATTATACTAATATATTTAATCAATTAATGCGATACTGTCTCTTTCTCAGTCTTTCTCTTTCCTAAAGAACTGCAACTTTTTTAATTACAGAACACGCGTAGTAACACTGTAACACATTACAGAGCAGATGCACACACACGTTATATACTTCTAATAAGTATATACGGAAAAGATAAATAAAAGATAGATAAATATAAAGATATATTTGCTCTCTCTATGTAGATGATATTAAATCAATTTTAATCATGTGACTTTTGACAAACTTGTAAGTGTACGTAATTTATGATCGATAAAAAGATAAAAGTTTACATCTTGCGCGAATACACAGCTTGGCACGCAATACGCTTAAAAAAACTGTGATTTAAAAAAAATGCGAACGTAATAGCATTTTAATATCGTCTACTATTGAGATCAAGGCCAGTTCATTACATTAGTCGACGCAGTCGAATACGTTAATCATCAAGAGTAGTTCACGCCAACATTAAAACGTCATATTAAAAGTAATCCTTTTTATAGACATAAAATCCTATTCCCAGGAATTCAAAACCAGAAAATCTAGAGTAAAATCTTTCAAAATGGTCTATTTTTTTTTAATTCGCCACTCAAACTTCTGAAAACTTTTTTGATCCGTTTTCTTTATTCGACGTTCCTCGATTAAAAAATATTCGATTATAGCTATGAAATTTCTTCGTATGAGAATGACAATGGCTAAGAGATAACGCCCAAGTTGGTACAAACCGCCAACACGCGGAAACGCGAAAGGAAACACGATTGGCAAACCAAGGGAGCTAGCCCGCCGTGTCTCTCTCATATTACATACGTATCTCCTCGATATCACCGCGGAACGAGCGTCAGCGTGGCAGGAAGGCGCTAACAAATGTCGTTCGCGCCTCGTATTTCAAGCACTGTCATTTGTACGTTGCGCCGCGCTCTCGACAGAGGTAACGAAGTGACGATGACTTCGACGATTCCTTCCTTTTCTCTTCCTGCCCGCCTCTCGCTATTATGAAATTGAACCGGTCCTCTCCGCGGATTGTCTGCCGCAAGCGCCGCCGAGTCATTTAAACGAAATGCGCGCGGTTCGTGCATATTAAAGTGTATCACGCGTCAAATACGAATAATTAAGTGGTTCATGACGGTCGCATTGTACGATCCGACACTTAGATTAATCAAATCGTACCTGGAAAACTTTTAATTTATTCAAATTGAACGTTCTACATATTATCTGCTACAATCAACATTTCGAGAGTTTGCGTTACAAAAATGTATATCCATTTATATTTACAACTCCAATCTCTCCGTTATTCTTTTCTAATTATCATCTGCATTTTGCCGGTTACGGGAACGGGTGATCGATAGCCTAATCGTTGGTAAGATACCGTGGGCAGACGTGGAGAGAGAGGCGCTCTATGATTTCAAAGCGCACAAACCAATCGGTTTTACCCGAGTAAGAACGCAGCGTGTAATCGCGGCTGAACGAAGCATATCGTCATCGTTCGATGCTCGCTGCTGCTTTCTACGAACGGTTTCCATACCCTGGAAAATCGACCGATCGCCTGTCATTACCGGCAATTTGCAAAACTATCGGAACGGAGGAATGCGAATGTAATCTCGAGCTCCATCCACGCCTCTCTAATAACCGCGCTGTTACGTTGCGTTTCGCCTTTCGAAAACAACGTCGTCGCTCGTCCATCTCCACGCAAACGTTGTTGTAATGAGTGTAATATCAGCCGCGAACTCTTATCTAACGAACTAAATAATATCTGTGTGTGTACCGACGCGAATGAGGTAATAATACGATATGTATGTACATTTATCACGTATTCCCACAGTGTGACGACTTATTCCCGTAACATAACGTAACGCGATATTCCGTAAATTAAAATACAGTGATAAAAAGCAGTTGTCTGCGAAATCTTACAAAACGATTTGCAACTCTTGGCAGGATCACTGTGATCAGGTAAAATGTCATAATAGAACCTTGCGTGGCTGTCGATCGAAGATCATTTCACGATATTTCAACCGTATTTTCACCGCCTTGCTAAAGAATTTAATTCTGAAAATTACTGATTCACATTTCAGATATAGCCGAGAGATTTTCAAATAAAATCGAACACTTTCTGATAACTCGCAATAAAGAGAATCACGTCTAATGAAAGTATAAACCCAATTCTTGTATTGTCATGGTTGGCGTTTATCAACGAAAGGCGTTGATTCAAACACGACGATGTATCTCGGTTGCGATGAAGAGAAGCGGATCGCCGGGACCACCTCGGAGTGGAATCGTCGCACTCGCTCTGACCGAGAGAATCGTCTTCGAAGCCATCGCGTTCGATGCCCGCTCGTGTCAACGATCGTTTAAGTATCCGGCGTGAACCAGGTGGGTGAACCACGAAGTGGGACGACATGAATAAGGGACACAGACTAGATAAATGTTGACTGCACTTTCCGTTGCAGTCAACACTCTCGGCTCGTATGTATCAGTTATTGATAAAGTAAATAAAGAATCATATACTCGCTTATGACTCCAAATCATATGTATAATTGTATTATTTTAATTGTAACATGTAAAACTGTAACTGTTACATCATTATTTTTATGCCATTCTAAAGATCAGAAAATAATAGGATAAATAATTTCTAGTGAAAATAATCGCTCACTAATAATTTTTTAGTTGCATAAAATAATATATATTTTTCATAGTTACGCACGTGTAAGCTCTTATTATTCTTATATTTCTTAATCGTATATAGTTATTTATTAATATACCTTATTAACATGACGAAATTTACATATTATTCATTAACTGTGTTAACTTTCGACTCAAAACACGTGCACATCTTTGTTTCTTTTTTTTCACAAACATTTTATTTCAAAGACTCTTCACACGTCGCCCCACCACCACCTGTTTTTTACTCAAACCGACCGATCCGACCGGTCGGAATCGGCCGGTCGTAACTTTGCTCTCGGCCGAGTAGCTCTTCCCGCTTAACTAAGTCATTGGCTATTTATTATGGTTGACACTCCGACGAAACCCTATATGTCCCCGTGACGCTCTTTTATTTCGCCGAGCTCCGCGCGACCGGCTCGTGAAAACGAGCTACCGTTTATTCCCGCGTATCCCGGGGATACCTGGGGGCCGTTTGGGAATTAACGCGCTCCACGGACCCGCTTTGTTCGCGTCGTCCGCGAACCCGCTGAGTTTCAATCGAGAATTCGCGAGGCCCCGCACCTGCGCGTGCGTGAAGAAATAAAAGAACGGGGGGGGCTTAAGGGCCCGCGATTACTCAAAACGCAGGCCCTCAGGTCCCGCGAGCGTCGTTCGAAGTCCGTTCGAAATCGATTCGAAGAAACTCGGCGCCGGCGAACGCGCCGCTTTAATTCTATTAAAATTCTTCACAGTGCGTTCGCCACATTTATGCCGGCCAAACAAGGAGTTTTACAGTATCGTTGACGCTCCAAATAAAATACAACGTTGCGATTGACAATACTGGCACAAAATAATGGTTTCCAAAAAATATTGTGTTATTACCTTCATTTCTAGCGTTACACATTCATGATAAAGAATATTTTTAGATCTTCGTTATATCAGAAAGAGAGCGAAGTATAAAAAGAGAGACATAAATTATATTTATACCAAAGTGCTTGTTCTAATCAATTCTGTTCGCGATCGCGCGAGATAAGATATTTGAAGAAACTTCCTGCTTTTCCGCTTCTTACGACTTATCGGTTATCATGGCCTCCGCATTGCGACTTCCTCCAGGGGCGTGTGCAACTATAAATTCACTTCTGAATATACCACACGTTCTCTCAACAACGGGAAAAGTATGGCGACGGGCCCAGACCCGAATTCGACCGCGCGTCTCTTCTCTCGCGATATCTCTTGCACGCTCATCGACTTCGGACCAGTTCAGGCAAACTCAAACAAACTCCGGTGTTGAGATAACAATGTTAAGCGGTAAACGCGGGGCCGATAGCGCGCCGAGCTTAATCCCGTAGTTATGCCCGATGAATACCGGTTTCCCTGCGGTACGTAACACATCGGATTTAACACAAATGTTCGATAGTAAAAATAAATCTTGCCTAACGGCCGTCGATTCCATCGGTCGACGACACACGGTACTTTCCTCGTTTTAACATCTCATTTAAATTTCTCGCCCGCGAGAGAACGAGCGAGCGAGCGAAGGTGCAAGAAAACAAACGTCGCCAAACAACGGCATCAAGCAGCACGAGGACCATCGGATGGACAGATTTACATAAGGACACAGCTATGGCGCATAAGCGTATTTACCAAAGAAACGACCGATCTAACTCGCTATATTGTTTTTCAGAACTTATATTGGGAATTTCGATTGTTAAGGATCGAATCGTATTCTCGAGCGATTCAATAATTTATCCTAATAGCGCGATTGCTTGTCTATTCGATGTAACACAAAGATTCGAGCGTGAACCGTTACCTTGGACTTAGAATAGAAAAATAGAAAGCTTGTCTGAATCAATTATTAGGCTACGGAAGAAAGAGCGACAGCAGCGATCCATTTTCATGATAGAGAATTCAATAATCGATACTTTAAAGTATTTTATACTGTCAACAGATAAACTTTAATTCGTGCGTTTATTTTCACACAATAAAAATCATTTTTAGAGTTGCCTCATATTCTTTTAATGAAGAGAGAGATTCGAGCACAGTTTCTTTCTTTTCCCTTGTTGTTGAAAGTAAAACCTGTCTTTGATTTACGCGCCGAATATCGATCTGAATGAAAGAAGTTCAACGCGACGAAGTTTTACGACACGATGAAGTTCGCGGGATCGCAGATTTACTTCGCACACCCTCTCGGCGCGCCGAGAGTACACACGCCCGTACGCGTCTGCATTTGCGTGTGTCCGCTGCGAGAGGAGAGCCCGATTCATGCCGCCGTTTGCCGGAGTTTATTTGGGAATGGCGGCCCGTTTCCGTGGGTGAATTGCAGCGAGTCCGACCGTAAATTTCGCGCCGCGTAGGATCTTCGTGGGCGATTATTCGCCGCGGGCGTCCAAGATACGCGATGATGAAACCGAACACCATCGGGTCTCGTTCGGACGTCTGGCTGGGGCCTGGAGAGCGGCCACGGCCGTTTCCAGAATTCCGATGGGACACCTCACCTGGCCGAGCTGATACGCGGTGCACAACGGGTTTTTTTTCGGGCTTCGCCTCGCCCGGCCCCGCGTGTTCACCACTACGTATTTCACTACGCACCATCGAAATGTCAATTACGCCCTTCCGGTAGCCGGTGCCGTAAAACGAGATAAACATAAGATAATTTGTCAAATCTATTTAAAACATATCGGCCAAAAATTGACTGTAATATTTATCGAACAATTAAATTTTGTGAAGTAAATTGTCCTAAAAATACCTCCGTAATGTGGATATGTAAGATACGTTTGCATAATCATGTTCAAGAATAAACTGTGACGAAATATTGCGGTGACTGGAAGTGTAACTCTCACATCAAATTGTTATAAATTACGTTATAAATTTAGGCAAGCCCACTCGAAAATCAAATGTTAATATCTCCATAATAATCTCTCCATTAAGAACACAGTAACATATATTGTCCTAATGTTTACTATTATACGACAGTCACGGATTTTTATGGATATACTTTTATAGATATATGTGTAATATAAATATGTATGTCTTTCTCAATTCGTAGCCATGTACTCGTCACGCGAAGTGAATAAGATCGATTTTCAAAGATTGAGTATTGATAAAGCTAAATCTGAGCATTCCTAGTCATAACTCGGCTTTCATTGACGTACAACTAACGTTAAATAATTCATTAGTGCAGCGGCAATTTATGTGCAAGAATCGAGTAGTTTCGAATCTTGTTATTCGTCCGGCGTTTCGTTTAACGGACCAGCTCGATGTTCGACGCTGATCGATTAATCTAAAATTTGTGATTCTATAAGCAAAATTTGCGCTTGACATGCGAATAACATTCCCAATTAGGCGTGACACGTGTTTTTGAATAATGCAGCGTTTCTTATCTCGTCCGAGAGTAAATTCTGCCTAAGTTTCCATAGTCAATACCCCCGATGAAGTCTACTTCGATAGTGAATCACGTCGAATTGGCGGAATTATCCTTCACCTATCGCGATGTAAAACTAATAGACACGCGAGCGAATATAAATTGTTTGAAATAGAAATGTATAATAGGTACCTCGCCCACATATCTGAATCGATTATTTCGGCAAGATAACACGTGCTGAAAAGCAACAGAAAGAGAGAAACCTGCTTATTTGAAGGAATGTACACATTTTCACTCGTTTCTAGAAATGCGAAACAGATATCTTAATGACGATTTATGAAATTCTGCGTTATTATGTGGAGAAGTAAAAGCCATAGTGGTTTAAGTCAAATTTTTTTAAAATATTAGACTTACATCACTATGGCTTTTACCCTTCCATGTATAAACAAGATTTTGTTGAACAATGTGTCACGTCTTCAATAATGTATTTATTCGTTTTAATTCGTTTTAACCTACTACATAATAATCAATTCGATTGTTCTCGCTTAATCATATGCGCCTAGCATAATTGATTTCCATTGAAACAAATCACAATAGGTATCTCGGATACCATTGTCGCGCAAACGAGTTTCTAAAGCGACGAAATGCCGCGGCCAGCAGCCACGCGGCTCATCTCTCGCATAAAATATTCGCGGCTGATTATTTCGCGAGAACGAATTTCGACGATTTAGGCGATCGCATTGTTTACCATTCCATTCACGCCAGTGTGTTAAATAATTCATTAATGCCGATATAATTTACGGTCGTTATCTGAAACAGCAAAACATTGACGTCGAATTTGCTATAATCCAATTTCCATTATCAAATGCGTAGTCAGATATTTCATTAACGATTTTCGGAAAAAAACTTGGAAAATATTGACGCGCCTAACTTTAATTAAGTCAATCGCAGGAAAGGCCTAAGTATCGATTTATAAGATAATATTATTATAAATATATCTTTTTATACGCATCGAATAATTAAAAACATTAAATTCGGTTATTTATGTGTTATACAAAATATTATATCCTTTAAATAAAGTAGTTATATTATCATTATATCGATAGGTTGGGGAATTATTAAACTTAATATTATTCATGTTAACTGATTGCCAAGTAATTAATCAGATAAATTATATATCATAACATAATTCTGAAAACAGTAAAATGATGACAAATAATCACAAATCACATGAATTTGTCAAAGTTAAATTAGTAAGACTTTGTAACTCTCATAAGTTCAGTAGCAATAATTAATGTAATTAAATCGAAAGGCTCTTTTTGTTCCAAAGAACACAGCGAATTTTCTTGTTAAAAAATACGATTATTTTGCATTGTGAATAAATAGTCCAAGTTTATTTATAACAGAAGAAAGTACAATCAAATTATTGGTTACTTTTAAAAGAATGTTCACACGTATAAAATACGGCAAAATTATTAGAAATAATTATGCATTTACAGCATAATAATTTCTATTACACTTTTACTATAACGATAATAATTCCCTTATCATGTACAACAATTTTCATGCATATCAAGCGACTCTCTAGCAGCTATTTAGGTCGATTTACCTTCCATTTATGAAATATAGCTATCCAAATGTGCGCGACGGATTACGGAGTGACTTCACCGCGCGAATCCCCGCTCCGGACGCCTTTTTCGGTCGTTAAAAGAAACGAAAGTGACGGGCCATTATCCCGTTTCCCCACAAAAACGATCCGCTTTCGTCCCCAGCTACGAGCCGCGGCCCTCGCCGGTCATTTATCTCGATAATGACAGTTCGGAACAATTTCTATATTAGAGGGCCTCATTAGAGAGAGCGCCGCGCCAGCTTGTAATTTACCTCGTCGACATTTTTACGTCCGCAAATGCACGAATTAAAACGCGATGGCGAACGTGTTTCTGCACTCGTCGCGCCTTAGCACTCAGCTCTTTGCTTAATCGCGAATATCATTTTTAAAAAGAAAAGATTCTAATTGTTGGCAGGTGTCTTGAACAAAGACAAAGCGAAACGATTGTCGAAGCAGTTCTCTGCTACAGTAGATTTCGTATCATGAAAAAGGATTATCTCTCAAACCTCAATTATCATCACAAACGTTTATAAATTTTCTATTCGTAATATCTTAGCGAGATAGCGTGATAATTTAATAAAGTTAATTTTTTTGTGTATTAATAGTATCTCAAACAAGTAAAAGCTTAATCAAATTATACTCAAACGTATCATAATTGTTACATAATTATTTTATCATCAATATTCGCACTAATTATTACGCAGTAGCGCCTCAACGAGATATTATCGGTGCAATATTATTCGTGTTAAAATTTTTGCGATAACATTGAACGAGATAGAGACTATATACAGTTCACGTTGACAATTGTCGGTTCGCAGGTAATCATAGTCCAAGTTTCAACGTGCGTCATCGTCGCTTCCGGAATTAATACTTAAACGCGAGAAACGCCAAGCGGGAAATTTTCCGCGCAATTCACGCACCTCCGTCGAGGAGGTTGTCGCCGTATTTTATTTCCCGGCACCAAGACATGTCCCATTCGTTTCTCAAGAATTTTGCTGACTAAAAATCAACTATAAGCGTCTGAAAAATTCACTTTTGCATTGATACTTCGACGGTCCATTAAAAAAAAATTATAAGCGCCGCGCGCGCGCCGATAATTGAAAAATATTCACCTAAATTTAAAAAAAAGTTTAGAAATTGAGGGGGAAATATAAGACTTCTTTTATAGTTCAGGATAGATTATTTGCATTCCATAATGTAAAATAATTTATAATTTATGAATAATTTGACGTTATTCGTCAAATGTTATTCGAATTTTATATAATGTTAAAATATTTAAACTGAGAACGTAGTAGTTTTCATCGTACCCTACGTTTCACATATTTTGCAATCGTCGTCGCTCATCCGCACGTCGAGACGCTCCAAAAGGATCGGAATATGAGCAATACGCGCGATAAATGTTAATGGTCGAAAATTAATTGGCAAGTTTTTAACGGGGCAATAAAAATAATGAGCCATGACGGCGGACAGGTAGGCCGGGGGATACGACGCAAAAATCGCGCGATAGACTGGCCGCTCCATTTTCGTCGGGAATGGCCGTATTAAATGTTATGGATGGCCGTACCGAAAGGGGTGAGCGATTTTTCTTCGAGTTAATGCGCCACGGTAAGAGAGGTGCGCCGCGCGAAGAGAGTTATGACTCGCGCAATATCATACCAAAGCGACGTCGCGTCGATGCGTCCGCGAGAAGCGCGATAACAATAAACTTAATAGTGTAATGACACTGCTGGCAGTTAATGAGTGATGATTTCGAGGACCTCAAGTATCTCGCAAGGACTCGAGCGTTAGCGACAAGTGTATCGAACGAAATGACTTGTCACTTTAATAAAATAATATTTCAATCTAAATTCAATTCTAAACATTGTTGTAAAACATTGTAAAATGTTACGTTATCATGTTCCGTTAAATAAATAGATATATAAAATATTGTGGAACTAATTATAAAAGCAAAATAATGAATAATTATTACAGTAAAATATTGAAAATTAAGATACCTATTGATTTCGGCGAATTTGTGTTATTTGAGAAAATTTAACTTTTATTTTTGATGATGGCGCCCATATTTTATGAAGTATTTTCTAACAATAAAGTCAAAGTTGCGACATTAATTTCAGCGACACGAGGAGTAATCGTGCGTTGATATACCAACGTGAAATGTCAATTACGCGAGTGTAGACTGATGAGCTCTCGCGAGCCAAGAGAATGGCGTGAATTTATATCACGAAATTTTCGGAGAAATTAATGTGATCGAATTTAGACTTAATACCACTGAAATGTAACCTGCATAATTATACTTTAACACTTTGAACACTGACGGAATAAATCGCTGTCTTGCCACTGCATAAAAAGATTTTATTTTAATGGATATTATTGATCAAAATTAAATGTTAAAATAGCTTAACTAAAGTTCGTGCAAAATATGCAGATATGCAAAACCGATATCGTAAAATATGCAGATTTAATTGCACATTTGATTGCAAAAAATTATTCGTTGCTTAATATTAGAGATAATTCTGCATCATGCATTCTTTCCTATCCGCGTTAGTTATTTTTATTATGTGTAATTAAAAGAAGAAACGTCACTTATTGGAGTAATACGAAAGTCAACAATGAAATGTGAAGTATTCGGTGCGTGACATCTAATACACGATTCATAATTTATTTAAACAAAAGGAAAATATTTAATAATTCACGTAACAGTAACGATGCAACACACGATGCGTTGCATCGAGGCTTTCGAAGCCAATTAATTTTTATCGGCAAAACGCGCGTAATTAAGACGCTCGTAAAGTTTACACGGATATTACAAACTGTACGATCGATTGCGAAAGGATTTCATGAAAATTTCAGAAAGCAAATCTGCAGCAATATACAACAATAGCTCACGTTCATACGAAGAAACTGTGCTCATGCGATAATTTATAATAATTTTGATTCGAAATAAAAATAGATGTAAGTATAGTTGCTTATAAGTTTCACACAAACGAAAATCATATCGTACAGTTCTTCAAAAAATTAAATATATTTGTAATAAATTATTAGCGTATGTTCCCATGTTAATTTAATATAAACTTATCAATCAAAGATACATTGGAAAAACAGAATAAACATATTGGAGTTTCGAATGCTTCCGTACAAAAGCTATTAAAAAATGAGAGAGAGAAGAATTGATAATAACTTTTTTCCTGAAAAAGCAAATTTGGGAAAACTACCTGAAATATTTGCTTTTGGTATTGAAGCTCATAAACAAAACCAATAATGTTGTTTTAGGTACAAAATCATCGTTCCCCACATTTTTACACTTGACAATGCGTTTTTAACGGGACCGTTATAAATTTCCACCTTCGAATAATCCTCCGAATAATCTTATTTTGCTACCGGCATTACTTTCACCTTCTTTAGGTCACTTCCAAATTCGTTACACTCATTGTTAGAAAGGTCTACTCCGGAATCCCGTTTGAGTTTGACCATTGACTCCAAAAAGACTCACCGTGTTGATGCAACTTGCCTCCTCCGACGGCTTGCTGCTGTGAATGTTTATGATGATGTGGTTGTTGTTGTTGTTGTTGTTGCTGTTGCTGCTGTTGTTGTTGTTGTTGTTGCTGCTGTTGTTGCTGCTGCTGCTGACGTGAATCCCGTGCCATGATCGCAGCGATGCTGAAGTCGGTTGCGCATTGACGGTTCGAGTTACAGTTGTTGTTGAGATTATTCAGGAGGCTGCTGTTCGGCGACGGACTCGAGCTCTCGTCGCCGTCATCGCCGGCGCACCCGGACAGCCCGGTGGGTACCGCGGGGGCGGCGGTGCCCTCGCCCTGCATCTTTCTGCCCAGGTAGAGGTGATGTCGGGATTCCTCGTCGTCCTCCTCGCTGCCGGCACCTCCGGCACCACCGCCACCGCCGCCGCCACCGCCGCCACCGTCGCCGAACGAGGTCAGTGTCAGTCCGTTTCTCTTCCTACCGGTGAGGCCTCGCGACTCCAGCAACATCACCTCGCGCGCTGCTTCCTGGGCCACGTGGGGTCTATCGACAAACTAGTCGAGGCGCGTCTCGAGGCGGATTCGCTTGACGTCGCGACGTCGCTACGGGCCTCGCGCGTCACGACGATGCCAATGATCACGACGCTGATGATCGCTGTCCGGAAGACGGTGAGCGTTTCTATCCTCGATACGCGAACACCGCTGAAGCGGCATCAGCATCCTCTCCTCCGAACACGCAAATCAGCTTCGATTCCCCGCTGTCGACATGCGCGCGTATACGCGTGCGAGGAAGTGACAGCGCGCGTGTACGCACGTGCGCGTGGAGGAACAGAAACCTGCGAGCGGAATCGGGCACGGATTGGTCGGTCACGATCGCCGTGTTCGTTGCACGGCCAATGGAGTACGGGTAAACGTTGAAACTGATCAGGATCCTTATCGGAGCGGCGATAAGAATCAAAGCACACACTAAAACTACGTCAGACAGCTAACCGTGTCGTTTAGCGATTAGCGATAAGCGAATGTGATCCAGAGTAATCGACGCCGGCGAATGATGACTGAAGGAGCACTCCATCAATAGTGTGCGACTCGGGGAAAAGTTACGTCGTCACGGGGACACCAATCGCTTCTCTTATGCGCGTGCGAAAAAGCGGAGCCGCTTGATGTATCGTTTACACTCCAGGCCGCGCGAGCGAAACGTGGCGCGGACAGAGCAGGGAACGACAGACCGACCGGTTGCCCGACAGACTGACCCGCGCCACCGCCGGTCGCCTCTTCGTTTCGACCCCCATCCCCGCCAAACCCGATCGAGCTCGGTCGGACTGAGGCCGAAGGGACGGTAAAACATAAGCGGGAACGAGAGGAGAGAATACCCGGCGGGTGTCGATGGGCGGTTCCTTGGCACGCTCCTCCTCTACGATCAGCACCCAGCTCCGCCTGCAGGCTCTCCCCCACGAAACCAACCTCGAGGTTCGCCTAAACGTTATTACCGCGTCGTTCTTCCTCTCCTTTCTACTCGTCCCTTCTCTTTCTCTCGCGCCCATGTCAGACCGAAACTGCCAACCGGGAGCCGACGATACATACAAACACGCACGAGCGTCCACAGGAGGAGTCTCTCGGTCAGCCGGTGGTGGTCGTCGCCGCCGTCGTCCTCGTCGTCGTCTTCGTCATCATCGTAGTCGTCATCGTAGTCGTCGCTGCTCACCCAGGTCGTCTCTCCTCGTCCCACGTCGCTTTTTTCCACACTCTCTGTCTTTTCCCACTCCTCCCTCCCTCTCTCTCTTTCTCTCTCGCTTTCTCTCTCTTTCTCTCTTTCTCGCGTCCTTGTCCCATCTTCCTCACGCTTCTTCGCCCTCTCCTCTTTCCGCCCCTCCCAAGCGTGGCAACCCGCCCCGCCCGTCGCGCTCGCACGCTCGACGTCCACACGTACAGAACGAGGTAGGGTGGCGGTATTATGGTCTCGTACGCGCCATCCAGCCACGGCAGCTGCCATTTTTTCTTACGAGAGGGGGGCAATTGCTGACAGGGACCGCTTTCCTCCGCGCTAGTATGCCGCGACTCTCGCCTCTCTTTCTCTCTCTCTCTCTCTCTCTCATCTTCTCTGCCGCTCTCTCTTTTTCCCTCTCTCGCACTCCGCCGCTCTCTCGAGCGCAATTTATTGTTTTACTGGCGGAGCTTTAAACACGACCGAACGACGGTGGCGGCGGCTTCAGCGTCAGCGTCAGCGTCAGCGGCGGCCGCGGCTAACGCAGGTGGGTGGTTAGCTCGCTGCTGGCTAGCTGACTGGCTGGGCGGTGGATAGGCGGGTGGGTGGCAGTTGCTCTGGTGGCTCGTCTCGGCTGGGCTCGTCGAATGGGGGCGTGGGAGTATATCGTCGTACACTTCTCTGGGAAATCCCGTCAACGTCTACTACCGCGGCTATGCCACACTTCGCCGATCGTGCTCTTATTATTTCCCATCCCGCTCTCCCACCGCGTATTCTCTTATATCTTTCGAATCTCGTTCGGTATGATCGGTGTCTTTCAACATTTGCGGATATGCTCGCGAAAGTACGTTGCACCTCACCGATCTCACAGCGATTAAAACAGTCAATTTCCACCAATCGCTCAATCGTCTTTGTCTTCGTAGGATAGCATGCTCCTTAACACGGGTCACGATATAGTCTTGTGTAGAGAGAATGTTTCTACATATTTCATGTTTATATCTCCATCTATCATTATAATCTTTTTATAAGAAAATCTTTACAATTTTTATAATCTTTATAAAAGTAGAAGCAATTATATTATAATTATAATAAAATGTAATTTCACCTTTATATTATTTAAAAAATATATGTAAATGTTATGATTCTAGCATAATACAATCTATAAATGTGTTGAGCTCGATTTAAGTTGAAGACCTGGAAATTCGCTCAAGCATTCATTCTTGATTCTTAACATCGTTATTTGCCGTTATTTCTTAAGAAGCGAAAAGTGAGGTACGCGAAATAAGAAGACCCGAATTAAGATCTTCGCTAATCATTAAGCCGCATCAATCGCAATCCGGTAGGATCACGGAGAGCTTCGCATCTTCGTTTACGTCCGTATCCACGGAGGACCCTCGAAATCTCCTTTTATCCCTCCCCTTCACGATTCGGCGCGCTATTAACGTCGTTATTGCCATTTGTCGAGGAACCGGCAAGTACGCGTGCGCCAGCAGCTGCAATACCGAACTGCTTTTTCCGCTGGGCGATTCTCCGACAGAAGTATTACGGTAGAAATAACGTTATCCTCGGCCGGAACGAGCGTCGAAGATGAATGGGGGTTGAAGCCCGCTTACCCTGCATCGCCGGCGCTTTTCCTCTGCCCCTCATCCCTTCACCTACACCCCCGGGATATTATTTCGTCGAATATCTCGCGAGTCGTTTCGAACGCAGCATTTCGCTGGAGATAAGTCTTGGCTTTAACCGGTCCGTATCCCCGTAAAAAAACCTCGAAATCATTAAATCTCGCGCACGAAGCAAGGCAGTTATATTTTTCTATTACGATTAAATCGTCAATTATAATTGAATTTCAAGAAGAAAATAGTAGAACACGTATAGCGTATTCAACTTTTGCAAGATATATTTTGAATTAATAATTTTTAATAAAACGTTGCAAAAGAATAAAAAATTACCATTGCAATTAAGAAAATTGTCTATATCCTTTAACTCTCGTACGAAATCTCACGAAGCATGCGTGTCACGTTTTCCCGAACGAAATCTTCAAATTATCGGTTGCAATTAAAAGAATTGATGCCGTCGGTAATCTTTCTCGCGGCCAAACGCGGCGGTGCGAAAACGCAAAATTACCACTGCAACTGCGCAAAATAATTAACGTCGCGCTAAGGCGGTACGAGGCGGTTAACGAAGAGAAGCGGCGCGCTCGAAAATAAGAAGGTATTCGGCGCGCAGGCGGAGGCATATTACCCCGGATATTATTATAATAAAGCAGGAAATTACCTCGTGTGATAAATGCGCGGGTAGCGATGCGGCCTCGTAAATTATATCATCAGCGGATTATCGTAATTACACAGCGCGGCATATCGCGAGTGAAACAACGCGCAATGCCGTCGTGTTGTTGCTGCCGCTGCGGGGAGAGGGGGGGGGGAGAGAGAGAGAGAGAGAGAAAGAGAGAAAGAGAGAGAGAGAGAGAGGTCTGAAAATCTCGCGATTCGCGCGGTGCGCTCTGCTATTATCCCGCGGGTGGTAAACGTAATCGTTCGCGCACAAATTGCGAGCCGTGCGAAACAGTTAATCGAGGCGTGACGCGATTCGGCGGCCCGATATATTTATGCGCGATCGGATATCGATCCTGCTTTTATCTCAGCGACCGGAAGCGACCGACGCGCTCTCGGTTATCGTGTTATCGGTCCCGACTTTCGACGAGACTGCGCTCAATTCGCGCGCAGTCGCGTCTGCGGCTCGATCGAGTTAATTTAATTGATCGATCTGGCGCGCCGTCGAAGACTCGAAGAGTCGGGATCGCTAATTTCGGCGCACAAAAGCGCGAGAATAAAACACCTGAAAATTCCCGCTGGTGCGACTTGTCGACTATAATTTTCTATGTTAAGTATCTTGACAATTAAACCATAAATAAAATCTCTATTAATATGACGAAATAAAAATGAATTAAAATACAAGAGTTTATTATGTTTATCTACATCCTCGAATTAATTTGCCAAATTTCTTTAATTCTGAATATCGAATAAATTATAGCGAACGCTTGTTTCTCTTAGATTGATGAGTATGAGAGGAATTGATGCACGAAAGGCGGCTTTAATTAGCGAAATAAAAATCTTGTTGAGTTTAATAAGCATCGAGGCCACGTGTCTTGTTTCCTTAACGAAGTCGCCCGATGTAATTATTGCCAAGCTGCGGCGAAGAATAGTGATTCTCTATTCGCAATTAGCATACTACGTAACACGTGCGGGGGCAAACCGGCGCGACCGAAACCCGCCGCACTGATTCCGCGATCCGATCTTCGCGAACACCAGTAATTAGACATGCCTGCGAAAGGCGACGCGCAACGCACGACCGGTGTCAATTAGCGATGGTCTAACGACGTGAGCGGTTAACTAATTATGTGCGCGGTATGCACTTTTATGTCCGCCGAACGATCAAGATCGAATCAGAGACCTTAATTAATCATATGCTTTTTCAGCCTTTCGTGACGTGACTACTGTATTCCCATGCACATCAACAATTAACGCCTTATGGTTGAAGTTACCATTCCTCCCTTCCCCTGAATCTGACAAACAGAAAATGCATTAAAAAAACATAAGAAATACTCCGTACAGCTGTCAATGATAATGATTTTTCAATCGCAAACTCCAGATTTAAATATAGAATTCGATTGCGTTTATAAACATGTGAAATTTATGTCTCAATACAGAACAGGTTTTGGGAATAACTTGGTCAATGCGAAAGATATTGCTTGAAATTACTTTTCGCAAATGCCGTACGAAATTTTTCGGCCATTCTCACGCGAGACCGTTCAACTTTTCGAGTTAATTTCATTTACGCCAGTCCGTCAACAACATTTACGCTGGCAAGCCGGGCGGGCGCGTAAACGCAGCATCTTGCCGAGCTTCTAAAAAGCTATGCCTTACCGTGTATCAAAGAGAATACCGCCGCACCGCTTCCGGTCGTTCGGCTCTTCCGCCCACCGCCGCGGCTTTTTCGTCCCAAATAATCTGCCGCCGCCGCACGGCGGCGGTTATTGCCTACATTACGATCAGGTGAACCCGTTTAATACTCGTAGACCAGCGAAAACCACTTCAAAGGACCGCGTCGAAACAGACGCGTTCCGGCGCGACCTTTGTAACTTTATGTATCTTCAACGCTGTACGGTAAAAAACATCTTTGTCGACCCCGGCGCGGTGCCACGCCATGAGCGAGCAGGAGGATAAATTTGGTCGACGAAATGGATAATGAAAATTGAATTCAATATTTCTGCAAGACTATTTCTAGAGAATATTTTAGGTATATCAAAGACATGATCAAATAAAAATTCAAAAAGAGATATATATTTTCGTATGTAGATCCTTAAAATATTAATAGAAGAGGATAAAATAGAATAGAATATTAACTAGAATTTGAATTGTCTAATATTATATAGGTTCCATGTCAAAAGTATACCAATTAAAATTAATATTAAGCTTCTATTCTAATAAATATCTATTTTAATTAATTCGTTTTTAAAGTTAATCGATCTTTACTCTAATAAATTTATTCTAATAAGTAATCTTCATTCTAATCTAATAAATATCTGTTTTAATTTGTAATTATTTGAAATTAATAGAAATTATTATATGTTCTTATTTCTCTCTCTTTAAAGAATTGTACAATAATATGTCGCTTCACACTTCACACACATAGAAATAAATGTAGATTCAGTAATCATTCTCTGCAGACTACTGCTAATGATTAATCAATTTAATAAAAAATGAAATGTTAATTTATCATGTTGGAATGCGCGTAATAACAATGCTAAGAGTCAGAATGCATGGCTCATTATATCTACGTAGGTATATGTAGGACGGCCCAGATCTACCCCGCGCAATCTTCTAACTAAATAAGCCCAGACCAAGAAAATAAACTGTGATTTAATCATGTTTAAACATCACGAAGACAATACGTAGGAAAAATTATACATACGCATAACTTTATAGTCTACGGACACTACTGCACACACAACCTACGCTTTATACGCACGAATATAATACCACCGCGCAGATTAATGCTTCGCGATTCTACACGTCGTATCGTTCTAGACATAGCGCGATTTATATTCGCACGAACATGCCGTGAAACGAGCAATTATTGTTATAGCCATTTTGTGCTGCACCGATTAATGCCACGTTTCACGAGCGTATCGATCCCGCAAAATTGATTCGCGCTCAGCAATCGTCGTTAGGAAATAACTTTTCGTTATTACGATCTGCTGAGTCCTCGTGTGATTTATGCGTTATTCATTTTGTTTTACGTACTACGCGATTTTCAACAATATATACACTGCATATTCAAGATCATTATCATTTTTATCAGTCCAAAATTCACGAGATTATTAACAATCGAAATCTTTCTTGCGTATACAGACAAGAATCCTTATAAAATAATTTTTAGTCTCACTGACGCATCTATATATTCTTTCTGTTTATGTTATATAAAATATTAATCAGATTATGTAGCGTAGCGAATGACTCGATGTACTCTGTTCTGTGACTTTTAACGAAAGATTCGGCCGGGAGGACATTAATCGCCTAACAAGAAATCCCCGGCAGTAAAAGATGTCAATCACACGGGATAGGCGTTTCTTTCTCTCGACTATAGGCCGATGGACCTCCCAATGAACTTTCGGGATTGCCACGGGCAGTCGACGGGGTTGCTGCTTCGTTTAGGGGAGCCAGTGTAATCTGCTTAGCTCTGACGCTGATCCGGACAAATCGCCGCGCGGTTACGCGGCACTTATTCCCATCTTTCGATGCTCCTTCGCTCTCTCGCCCTCTCACAATCCCGTCCCTCCACGTGCATCATAGACCCACACGAATCCGATCGATGCACACGCGTCGAGTCTCTACCACTGAATCGATGAAAAATGCAACACGTCGATCCTAACTTCGCGGCGGACGCGCGAATAGCGACAGTCACATCAGTGTTTTATGCAAGTGTATCTTTACTTCAGCGAACACTTCACGAGAACATATTACATTATTTAACATTTTGCGTGCATTATTGGTGTGCAAAATTTCTTGCATTTCTTGCTTCTTTCGTGATTGCCAGATAATATAATATTAAAATAATATAATATAATATAAAAAAGACTAGAATGTTTTAAAACTTGTCAATACTTGTAGCAAATGCTACGAAATAAATAAAACTGAACAAAATTTAAACCTACGCCGAAATGTCAGTTGTCAAGGAATAGCGACCGCATTTGGCGCTTATCAAATATCGCGGAAATATCAGTACGAGAAGAAGAACGGCACAAAACAATGCCCGCTCGGTAATAATGACGGTGCTATTAAGTACCGTCCATGTCATTAAGGTAAGTGCTCTTTACCTTTTCTTACCGTTTTTTATTCCCATCGAGCGTGACGCGCGAGTTAACCACGGTATTCGAGTATCTTCGCAATATTATCTCCCGAGATAACACCATCGGTTCTTATAAGAAACACCGGCTGCTTTTCAGCGAAATAATTTATTAATCGAGGGAGGGCCTCGCCGACGAAGTATATAAGTTACTTTTTGCTTCGCCCGTACAGAGAGATATAAATGCATGCTTATGCCGCACATCGTCGAAAAAAGTTATTTCAATTTTAAAGGATTTATCTTCTCTCTCTCTCTCTCTCTCTCTCTCTCTCTCTCTCTCTCTCTCTTAACAAACTCTTGCTTTAAATAATTATTAAAAGTCATAAGTTTAAATAAAAATCTAATGTATACGATTACTAATTTTACCGCAATAATAGTTAATAATGCTGGATTTTGCATTTCTCATACAATTCTCAATAAGATATTACATATTGTACAACACAGCTCACTGATGCGAGTCGCAAATCAATTGAGTTGAAAATGACAGCAATCGATAAAATGGCGCGTTTAGGGGTTGTAAAGCAATTTCGTAAAGACGTGAGGGAAGGCAGCGTGTCGTGACAAAGGACCATTGTCCATATCCTTCGAGCATGATTGACATCTGTTATACAACAAAACTCGGACGACTCCGAAAGTGGTTCGGTTAGGCTTGCGGTTTTGGCGGGCGCAACCGTGCCCGTTTACGTCGGCTTATAATGCCGACCACGTGGCAGTCGTAGCGCGATATTTAATATCGCAAAACGAGAGAACAACGATCGCGTCGGAACGGAGGGCCAAACAAGATCACATGACGGCTCGCAATCGGCCAAACAACGTGGCCTTTGACGGCCGCCGACCGTGTCCGAACAGACAAATATATAATTGGCAACGGAGACGAAGATTTTGAAAATAATTTTCTCTTTTCTCAGATCTCTCGGTAGCAAATTTCAATCGTACGATATGGCAGATTTGTTTAGTCTTGAATCATAATTATTCTGAAATTAAATAATTTCAATGACATATGATCTAAGTTTTCGCGTTATTTACTACTAGATACAAATGTTCATAAGCGATTTTACAAAGTAATGTATAAGGATCTAAGAAAAAATTAGAAGATTAAAAATATCAGAATTATATTAATATAGAAAATGGAAGAGTCGTATCCAATAAATGCAAGTGAAAATTGGGAACTTGAGGAACGCAAAAAGCCGAAATTTAAAAAAGAATCTCTGATGCTAAAATACGAGGAGCCAAATATAAAAACGTTCACGGATCAACGACTGAAGAATTTAGTAACTCTAGGGATCTAAAGATAGTTTTGTTATCGTCGCGGTGGCGCGTGATAGCGGGTAGCCTGTTTCTCTTGTTTGCTCACTATTTCGAGGCTTTGCTGTACCGAGATTCGAGTGTAATTCGATTTTCTTTATGCCGGCAGCAGACAAGCGTACGGTTCACCGCATCCCCTCGGTCGCCATGGCAACCATCTTGAAAAGACAGCGGCTTAATTAAAAGCTGATTCGTTCTCCACCTTGCCAATTTTCTTAGCGGATACCGCTTGAAACCACTTAATCGCCCGACCGCAGAAGTGCCACCAATTTGCCGGGTATACAGCGCGTCTGTTCGAAGATCCTCGAGGGATGGAAGACTAGGGGAAGATAGGCGGCAAGAAGGGGAGAGGAGGAAGAAGGAGTCGAAAGGAACGGAACGATCGCAGTTGGCACCCAGAACCTTCGAACTAATCCTGGAATCAATCGAGAGGCACGAACACCTATTAAGTCGCGATTATCCGAAGTCACCTCAGCTGCCGGACTTTCCGAACTTTTCGCAGGACTTCTTCATTAGCGAGGTTTGCCACCGTCTTGACTAGCTGTTCAATGGAACCGCAAGAAAACTCGCGTGCAAATCTTAATTTTTTTTTCGATCGTATTATGCAGTTATTTCTCTCTCGTATTTTTACTTTCGTATTTTCGCATATCCAGTTTTATTATTTTTCTTTCTTTCTCTGCCCCCCCCCCTCTCTCACACTGTATATATTAATCGGAAAATAAATAGAGAAGGCAAGACTAAAATCTTGAAAACATTTCAAATTTATTTTTTCCACTAACATTTCTATCAAGCTAATGCACAGCAAGATTAGTAGAGAGCCTTCACAAAAGATGGACTTCTTACATTAAATATAATTTTAGACATTTTCGTTTCATATATATTTAAATGTATACCGACAATTATTTTATAGCAGCATAAATTGCTGCATAAATATATTTTCTTGCTCTTCAATAATTTTATATTTTATAATATTTATTTTTTACTAAAACAACCCGCATAGTGCCTCAATCAAAATTCCATCACAAAAGACGAAGGAAATGTTTTTCCGCGACACTAACAGCGACGAGCGAATTTTTCGCATCTCGTCGCCCCGACGATCCCGCGCGGCGTTTCGCGCATTATTTCGCCACGAAATTGGCCGCTTTTTGCCCCGGTCTCGGCATGACCGAACAGAGAGAACGTTGGAGAACGAAGCAGGATGAAAGGAAAGAGAGCGAAGGAAAGAATGAGAGAGAGAGAGAGAGAGAGAGAGAGAGAGAGAGAGAGAGAGAGAGAGAGAGAGAGAGAGAGAGAGAGAAGACGAAGGTCCGGAGGAGCGGCGTTATCCCCCGGGATGAATATGATGTAAATAAATGACGAGCTGCCCTTAAGGGAGTGGATATTAGAGAGGGGGTAAGAAGTGTTATGAAACATAATTAGCGACCGCCGCCACTGACTCGCGATGATTACAGGGCGGTGAAGCGAAAGTCGTATGGCGCGCGATGGCGGCGGGGAGGCAGCCGGTGCCGGTGCCGGTGTCGGGATAGATTTCCTGGGCTACGAGCTACTACCTTCTTGCCTTCTCTCTTACCACGTTCGCGAAGCGAGCGAACGGCCGCCGACACACGCGCGTGACTTCACACCCACGTGAGGGATCGCAGGCGCATGCACCCGCGCGAGCGCGAATGCACACGTACACACGCGTGGATTTGCACGTGGTACATATCACACACCGGCCGCCTACGTGTCGGCTTAGCCACTGGCGTCGAAATAATTCCCGACTGCCTCGAAGTTGACTTTTTCTTTTTACAAATTTAACATGTACGGATTTCGACGGAAGGAAACCTTTTGGCGTAAAAAAAATGTCTTTTGTGACACGTTGGAGGAATAGTTAAGAATACTCATCGGCTCGATAATAAGAGGGATTATAGAGACTAAATAACTTAAATTCCGAGTGCAAATTCTAACTTTCAAATGGCCTAATTTGAAAATTGTATTTCTGAACACGTGCAAGACTGAAATGTCAACTACTTGATAGAAATTATTTGTAAATTAAATTCTCCACAGTGCAATTCAGACTATTATCAGACTATGACTTCTTCAAACTGTTAAGTCTAGGAACAATTTTTTTACTAAAGGACAATTTTTTAACTTTAACTATTTCCACCTTTGTGATTCGAAATAGCTTGGCAGTAAAGGGTTAAACGCCTGAAATAGGTGCGAGATTTATTATACATATTTGCGATTCTAATAATAATTAATAATTCCTGTCTGGATATTCGATTGGATCTTCTATTGACATATCCTTGTTATGGCGCTACCGCCACGTCTGCTTAGCTAGCCCCTTCACTTGATCAAAATTTAACGAATAAATTATATAATAATGCGCTCTCTAAATCCATGAGAAAAAAATTTGTGCTCGTTTCATTTAACCAAAAATATTATTTTTAACGAGCAAGCTGAGTAGATTGTCAGTAAGCTCCCTCACATGTTAATTACATTGCAAGTGATTTTAAAAAACAAATATACAAAATTTATGTGCTAATTCTCACATCAGAGTAATTTCAATTTTTGCTCACATTCCTTACAGAACTTCTCTCTTGATATAAACAGTGATATTCTCGTATATCTCGTCAAAAATTAAAAATGATTCTTTTTGTGCATTTTTCTTACAAATTTGGAGAGCGCAAAAAATAGCGCATTATATAATTTATTCGTTAAATTTTGAGGTAAATTCAATTGAAGAGGCCAGCTAGACAGAAGTACCATCACCGCCCCGCCTACGTATGAATATATCATATCGATTCTGATAAAGTTACATTATATAGACTTTCGAGTATTAGAATTTAACAATAACTCTCCAATCATTATCGGTCGCGCCGCAATCAATCAAACGCGTCTAGACGTTTAATTATACTCTTCGGCCATCTTAAAATTATTCAATTATTCGCTATTATAGAAATCCCTCGCAGAATATGGACCGCGCCCGTTTTCGAATATCGAGTAAGAGTGACGGCGGACTACGCCAATGCGTGACCGCGTGGTGTGTACGCGAGCTTAATGGTCGCCGGGTACAGTAATTGGTACCGATGCTCCATGAGCCGGTAGGTGGGCGGATCCTTGATCTTTTTACGGATTTAATGATCGACTGTTGAAAACGAACGAGTACGCGGCGAGTCCGTTTCTTCCTGCCGAAGCAGATCGAAACTTGTCATCTAGATGAACAAACTCATCTCGCAGCTAAAGTCGTTATAATGTCAGAATTGTTACGAGATGAAATATATTTTGTGTTAACCAATTGAAAAAGGCAACATCAATCCTATATTTGTATTATTTGTCTTTGTAAAAAATAAAAAAAATTCAATGCCATGTAAAGATATTAAATCTAAAATATTGAATTAGGATAGGCTAGAAGAAAGAGAAGAAGAGTGTTGCGCATGTGCACGAATTCTTCTTGATATCAAAA
Organism: Temnothorax nylanderi; assembly: GCF_030848795.1. Lineage (NCBI taxonomy): Eukaryota > Metazoa > Arthropoda > Insecta > Hymenoptera > Formicidae > Temnothorax > Temnothorax nylanderi. Next base: position 98,954 of record NW_027249098.1, on the reverse strand, counting down.
TATCATATATATTATAAAGATTCATATCAGAAAAAGAGAGATTCTACATATATTGTAGTAGTTTGGAGAGAGAAGTTTATTCTATAAAACAAAATAGTCTTACGGAATGAAAATAAAAATACAATTGTATTATATTGACGCTGACAAAATTCTAACAATCTATAATTCAAAATGATCTAAAATATTATATCAATAAATAAATTTTTGTTATAATAATATAGATAACAAAGAAAGTGTTCCATATCATGTAGGATTAAAGGAAACTAAAATTAAAACTGGGGGAGATCTGCACCCTCGTCAAGGATTTTATCAGAATCGCTAACGCCCATTATCGTGAGAGAGAAAAGAAAGCCCCCCGTGGTCGCGACAAGATCGATTAAGCTAAGGAGACTCAAAGAGGGCGACTTCGCGATGTACCTAATTTATTAGCAGCCATTCTCCATAACGTTTATGGCAACCGGGATCGTCCTGCAGGATCGTCCTGACGTACCGCCTTTCCGGAAAAGTATCCCCACAAATTTTTACGGTGCCTCGCGAAATAACTCCGGGGCCGCGACTTTCCGCCGGGGGAGAGTTGTTTAAGCGCGTCTCATTCGAGTTGGGGGTAAAGGCGCGTTACGGTTGCCGAGAGACATGGCCGCCGACTTTGATCCGAAGCTGCGAGGCTAAGTGACTGCACCTGCAGAATGGTGTATGAAATTTTTATGCAAATTTAAACGCGATGTAGGCCACCAGGTATAAATAACGCGGCGCGCTTTTGTGGCCAAAATATATCCCCGTGGGGGGGAATTTTTAGGGAAGGCCCCGAAGCGATGCGCCGCGTTTACGATCGCCGAAGGGGCGAGGGGGCGTATGGTAAGAGCTGGATGATGATAATGGCCGAGCGAACCCACTGATATACTCAAGACGTTACGATGAAGCGACGCCCGCAAATGGATTGAAAATTCAAGATGGCTCAAATTGCGATTAAAACATTAAAGTCGCGAGATTTCGGAAACTTCACACTTTTGCAATATCAAAAGTATAAATTCTTAAAGCATTCTAATTCTAAAAGAGGAAAGAATTAGCGTTTAACATTCGTATATTTTAAGATCTCAAGTTTATAAAACCTCTGAGAGTGGCAAATTTTAAATCACAAAATTATGAAAGAGAAAAATTTCCTCGAAACAACTTATTTTTCCACGAGAGCTCGGTAGTGAAATCACGAAATCTGACGACTCGTGGATCCGAAAATCCAAGCGTCATAGAACCAGCAAATTCGAGGAACCAAGGATGCATACTCCACGATGGCACGTGAATCTAACTGGTGGAACCGGAATAATAAATTGAAAGGACTGTGCGAGGGAGCTACTCAGCCTGCCCCTTCTTAACCCTCATATCCCTTTTCGCCCGCGTCGCGGAATATCCGGTATATCGTGGGATATTCGGCGACATATGCGGATGTGCACGGAGAGGCAATATGCAGAGAGAAACGAGAACACGAAGCATACCGAAAGGTACATAGAAGAGAGTAAAACCCGATTCACACTTGCGATTTAATTGTCATGAAAAAATGTAACAAATGTCCATTTGGTATTGTTTTATTAATAAATGACCATTTAGTTCGATCAGATCAAATGTTTTTCCGAAAACGAACATCACAACAATTGATTGACATTTATAATCGTTTAACACACATGAATAAAAAAAAGCTCACTGTGTTGTAAATTACTCTATGAAATGATGCTATATAGAAAAATATTTTGTCACATGTATTGTGACATATAAAAAATTAAATACGTTTTTTTTGTAATGCAAACTATAGCGATAATTTGTGATTCTATGTCTTTATAACAATATAACAATATATGTATAACGTAAATTTTATTCAGAGGAAACAGTGTCAAAAGATACCAAATGGACCCGCAGATCGAAAGCGCGTATCGGCCTTAAGACGATAGTATGGCGGTGTAGTCCGGCCACAGCTTGCGAGGATACGAGCCCGAGGCGCACCCCACGAATGTTAACGCGCCGCATTAGCCTGGTATTGGTTAGAAACGCGGGGAGGAGGGCGAGCAATAATTCTGATAACGCAGCATGTTGTCATGTTGCACAGCATACGAAATGGTCCGCGCGCGTCTTTATGGTAAAGACGGAGCCACCCTTACTCTGTACTTGGAACTACCCTTAGTCGCCGAAAAACGACGTGGCTCGCGACACCTCCCGTACGAACGTTTCCAGCATACATTATTAAAGTATTATACGGTGATTGCGAGAATATATTTCAGATTAAAATAACTTAATATAAAAAAGCTACAGTGTGCATCGTATTTCCAAAATTCTTCGATCTAACGTCCATTTCTATCAATGCAGATTAACTTTAATCTCGGTTTAACTTACTTTTCATCTTTTTCTTATAGTTTTAAAAATTAGAAAACAATAAAAAGTAAGTTAAATCGAGATTAAAGTTAATCTACATTGGCAGAAATGGATATAAGACTATTAAATATCGAGAAAATTATTTTTCATTAAAGTTTCATATACATCGAAAAAATTATATTGCCTTAAGATCAACGTAAGAAATTCTTTTCGATTTAATATCATATAAATTAGAAATAAAGTGCAATAGGACACAAGTATTCAAGATCGTAAATAAGAGATTATGGCAGCATTTGCAAGATTCCGCAACGTCGTTGCAGATCGCGACGTTCCCGAACTCCCGCATGATAAAGACGGTTTTCCACGGTGGCAATATCGGATCCAATATTGCGGCAATAAATGGCCGGGGTATTATGTATCGGCCTAATAACGATCGTAATAAACTTACGAGTTACTTTATGAGATAACCCGACCGCTTGTAGATGGCTTCGACTGCCGCGCCAGGTGACGCGTGCCGTAAAAATTTCGTCAATTTTATTCCGTACCCTTAAAGCCTTCTACGAAGCCACGAGGCGCTTTTTTACTCGCGAGCAAATCACGTATCGAAATTGAACTACAGGCGAAGAAATGGCCGTTTCTTCAATGATCTTGGCGATTGTGCGGCACGTTCCGTGGCGCGCTCTGTCAAGCGCGAAGCACGTGATCAATTTCGCAAAGTTCATGACAATACGAATGATCATAAAGAAGATAAATCGATGTACTAAGTAAAGAGCGTTTGAAAAAACGAAATACATAAACCAGAACTTCGGAAATATATTATATTTTGGCAGCATTCATTCAAACGTTTATCTTAATCGATAGGACACATATATATTCATATATTTAATCCATAGTCCTACAACAGTTATTTTACACATTAAAATATATATTGTGTATCTCGTACAAATAATATTTTATAAATAAAAAGAGCACAAGCAATTCAATACTATTAAATGTTTTGTCAAAAATTAAATTATTAATCCCATAGTTACATGCAGCAATATTAACAGTAGATAATTTAAGTGTCGACATATTGGGTTTATTATTACGGAGTTCTTTACAAAGATTTCGATTGTTAATCCGTGAAAAAAACGCACTTCTACGCACCGAGGGTTCAGAAAAGAGCGTGAAAGATTTCTTGTTTTGACGTGGCCGATTTAGACTCGCGGCTGAGATTAAACTGTTTACGGTTAAAACTGCTGCGAATTATATGCGTCCGCTTTAATCCGTGATTTATGGCCGCAGAGATCGCAAGAGGGGTGAATTTGTCCCTGATCGCAATCTCCGTGGAGAATTTAACTGTGAACAGAGGGTGGCTCGTGTGCACCCCTTGACTACTATTGGCTCATCCTACATCGTTTGATTATGCTCTAAGATCGTATTCCGTCTCGCTAAATAATATACCAATATATATATCACAGATATTCGGAATAAAATATATAATTCTAAGGACTTAACTATCTAAAGATCCAAAAATATTTTAGTCACAGTCGCGAGGACTGTTACGTTCCAAAATTTGGACATTGTAATATTTATACTTAATAAAAATCGCAAGAATCCAAACAGTAGATCGAATATTTCTAAAGTTCGAATATTACATATAAGAAAGTAAACATAAAAAGCTGTGCCTTAAGATTCAAGGATTTAAAGAGATTTAAAACTCCGAAAATTTTGAACAGAGATTTTAGAAATTGAGATTTTCAAGACGCTAAAGATATGCAAGTGGTTAAGAAATGATAGATTAATTGTGAGAGAACAACGCGTGTAAGTAAATGGCTTTCGCAACTATCTCCGTGTGCATGCGCGGTCGCGTGCACATTGACAGGTATATACCGGGTGAGCGTGCCGCAAGTCGGGCCGATGCAATAGAAAACCCGATTTAACGGTAGTAAATCTTCCGATCGTGGGATTTACGATTCGGTAGGAGCGCGACGAGGGGGCAGTCGTAACGAATTTAATGAAATCACTCTTGCGATTTTTTTCTCGAGCGCGCGACGGCGCTCTAATCCATGGATTAGAGATCGGATCGACGTGCGTGCAAAATCGAGACTTTACGACGCTCCGTCACTCCATTCGTTCCTAAAGCAAGCTCTATCGCGCGCTATCTCACGGTCGTTTCGATTGTAGCACCCTTTAAATGGAATTTGCAGTGATTTCTAAGTCTTTACGTTCGAGAGTTAAAGCGCTGCGTATACGAACAGGAAACTAAATCATTACGAAGTTGCGGTAAAAGATTAAAAAAGTAAATTAGCTTTCACAAAAAATTCAATCAAGGATCTTATTTTAGAAAATTGAATACCTAATTTTTATTAAAAGCTAAAACTTTAGATTCTTGATTATCTATAGCAATATGTTCAATAGCATTTTATTCACTTGGATACGTAGACGAGACGCGTTCAATTTTATAATATAATTTTCTTCTTATTCGCTTAATTTACGTGACATTTCCTACAGCATTGTCTACGTTTTTGCACATCCGAATAGTGGCGACTTCCTCGTCTCGCGATTTATAGATCGATTTGCAGTCCGGCCTTTGAAGCGGATCGCGGCACCGCCAGCACGTCCGCGCTAAACGCGAGGCCCGAGTTAAGAAAACGCGCTGAGAGGCCACCTAAAGTAAATTGATTCAAATTAGTTCCCAATAGCATGTAATAACGTGGGTTCCCGCGGCATCTCTGTACCCTCCCATTTCGCCTTAGATACGTCATTATATCGGCCGCCGCCTAATACTTAGGCCGATAGGTGATATAACGCCAGAATTATTGCCTGCATACCGGGTGAACCATCACGTACGCGCCGCCACGTAACGTATCAGAAATTGCGCCGCGCCGCGGCCGCGATCAAGGGATAGGAAGACAAACGCCGGATTAAACGCGACCTGGACCGCAGCTCACCCTCGATTCAATTTGTGAATCAAGACTCGCATGGGACACGGAGAAAAGCTGTAGTCGATGTTTCAAAACGCACGCTCTGAGAAAAGTTTCTGCTGAGATCTCATCCTAAGAAAACTTAAATTAAAACCTCATACATTAGAAATATATCGTATGTCTTTTAAAAGTATAAAAGTTATCGACACTTATTTGTATTGTACATATAACAAAATGAAAAGCGAAACTAAAAGCATGCAAAAAGAAATCGCGTGAATTGGTAGAAGAATCGTAGAAGTGGTATAAAGTTTTTTTCAGCCATTCTATTTCCAGAGAGATATAATCCCCTATTATTCTCTCTTACTGAATGTAGAAGCGAAGAGATGTTGGCGGGCATGTCGGAACGTTTCGATTATAGGCCTAAGTGGCTATAATAGCTGTCGTCGAGGGGCAAGAAAAAGAAATGAATATTCATGTTACGTCGCTGAGCGTCAATTCGTTCGGGTCCTAAAATTAGTAGACGACACGCTCCGATCTCCGGCTGAAACCGATGTCAGATCGTTCGCCGTCAAATCCGACGCTCTGCTGTCAAGCCTTCCTCAAAAGTCCTGTTTCATATTTATATCCGAAACGAAACTTTCGACTCGTTCGATAATTTCCCCGAAAAGATTTGTCGGGCATCACGAGCGTTTTGTTACGATCCGGCACACACCTACGTTACCGCGTTGGCAACCCTTTTAAAACGACCTCACTCTCCTCGGGCCCCCCGAGAAACTCGTTTTGCTCTTCTCGGGCATCCTCGAGACACAAATCATGCTCGAACGGATCCCTCCTGCTCTCAAGAGCGACGAATTCGACCGTCCTCTTTCATGAGGTTTCAACGGCCACGCTTACGTGCCTCCACTGAGCCATATTAGTGTTTTCGCTTCGACAATCGCCGCGTTCGTTCGTTATCATACGCGTCGCACGCTTCATTAAAAAAATATTTACTGCGATGGGCTATACGAAGTGTTTGGTAATTTTGGTTATACAAGCGAAAAGCAAGTCGCTACCTGTATGATGGAAACATGATAGAAACGTGATAAGAGATCCTCAAATATATAAAAAGAGATTTATTTTGTATGTTTTCTAAAAACTATTTTTCTGAAATTTGTAAAATAAAAAATTATCTAGAACTTAAGAAAACAGAGACATAAAATATTATTTCTGTCTTAAATATTTACATAAAAGCTCCTTTTAAGTTTAAAGGAGAAACTGCAACGCGAACAATGAAAATGTATTTAATGAAAAGTCCACAAACTGCAACTAGCTATTCGCCGTACAATTAATTACTATAATTAATTGTAATTTCTTTTTATTCTCACCGCTTTCTTTCCATCCATATAGCCCTCTCCGTGGTTGTCCAAGAAACTGAAAAAAAAAGAGATACATAAATACACTTCACATGCGCGTTGAATGTATGAGAAGTTTTCCCAGAATGGGTTCTATCATTTTTCGTGCGGTGGATTAATTTCTCCTATTGCCTACATCGCCTTACAACGAGGTTCGTGTGGAAGAGCCGAATCGCCTAATCTTATTCAGAATGCTTCCAGGGAGGCCTTCGGAATTAGTGTTTTCATTGCGCGGCAGCCACTCGAGAAGCCGCTCTCGCTCTCGTGGCTCTAAACGGCAGCGCGAGTGTTTCGGATCCACTCGAGTTACCGACGGCTGCCACCTCCCTCTTCAAATATCGAGAACACCCTCGACCCGCGGCCGGCCCGAGCCCCGGAAAACACATTTCGTGAGCAGGACAATGGCCGGCGACGATTATACGGTAGCGCTGAAAACAACATTAGCGCCCGCTCGAGGAGGAACGGCCGCTTCTTGACCGGATCGCTGACAAACGATGACGCGACGAATCCTCCTTGTCCGGTTCAAAAAGGAGGCAGGCACCTCTCTCTCCGTGAAAGGATGTAATTTTTTCTCAAGCATCTCGGACTTACAATAGGACCGAATGATCGGTTGACTCGTCACAGCGTGTGTGTCTTATTAACGAATGAATGCGATCGCGTGTCCCTCTTTATAGTCTAAAGTACTCTAAAGTATCTCTCTTTTTATGCGAAAACGGAAGTTGAATATATTATTTCACTAACTCGATAGTCCACCAATGGTCAGTAACTGATGTCCAAAAATTCGATTCTACAACATGAATCCCTATTCAACCTCTTAATATGCTCATTCTTCGCTCGAACGAAAAAAGTATCGATTTCTTCTATTTGCACGGCGTAGAAATACTCAAAAGTATACATTCGTTGTTTTAGTAACGACGTTTTAATAATTTCGAACGTTCCAAGATACCTGAAGATACCAAGACAGCAATTCCGCCGAAACGCGACTTTTCCACGATTCCCGCTGCGCAGACCGGAGAACATCGAAATGTAGCATTTAATGTATGCGGAGTTCCAGTCCGCCTCGCTCGTCAGCGTCCGGCCGAGTTGAAATCCGGCCGAGAGACCTCCAAAGCGTATCCGATCCCTCGGCACTACGGTGATCCGTGAAACATCTTGTTAGCTCTGTATAAACGGATGAAGGGCAGGCCTCATATAGGGTAGATCACACACATAACTGCTCGCTATCTATTTTATTGTCACGGGATCCGTGACGCACCCGATGACTCCGGCATGGCGCGGCGCGGCGCGGCGCGGCGCAGCGCGGTGCGTCGCCGCTGGTTGGCTCTCTCGCCTCGGAAAAAATCGCCTCACCTCGCAACATATTTTAAGCGCGCCGAGAGATTTATGTCCCCGATCTCTCCGAGGATGAGAGACAGAGAGTCGGGGAGTTCGCTACCGTGTTGTGCAGCGCCCGTCTTTTGAATAGCGGGTAATACTAACGCCGCCGCGCCGCGCCGACCGCTATCTGTCCCGCTCCGAAATGCGATGTCGTGTATTTAAAATTTAAATCCTCGCGCGACTCTTTAATTTCTCCCTTTTCTCTCTTTCCCGCGGCTTCGGAATTTATAGAATCTGAATAAGCAATAATTTATAGCGATAATGGTGATAGTAATACGATTGGATGTAGGATCGCTGCGGCGGGAACAACTTTACATCACAATAGGTATACAGATTTAGTGGTACTCACAACCAATTTTCGGAGTAGTCTCCTACAACGCGCGCGTCGTTGGCAAAACTTTGTCGTATTATATTCCTAAACTATTATTTTTTACTTATTTATATACTATTGTGTCGGAACACAACGTGATAATTTTTTTTACTGATATCTACAAAATTATATTTGAATTCGAAGTGTGTCTATCGATCGGTACATCATCGACACTTCGGAAGTCGCTATTCGAGTGGCATGAACGAGCCTCGACTCGTTTCTGCATACAGCCGGGGAAGGAACGTCCCGCTGACTGTCCTATCTTATTAGCGATCGCATGTTCGTTCCCATGATCGCCGCTGACGCTGAAACGTGGCATCTTCGTGCCATTAGATAAAATCCTACGTACCTAGGGATCATCAACATCATTATCAGCGTAGTCATCGACCGGGTGGCGCTAGCGTGTATAATCTCGGTACGTCGGCTTATCAGAGCGCGTCAGAGCCTTCTCTGAAAGGAGGGCCTTTTTCTGGCGCGTTATCTGCGCGCTGTATCGCGCACTCCGCTCCTCGCCATTGCGGTACAGAGAGGTAAATCCCCCGTGTCCGGCAAGCTCATTGTTTGACGCGAGGATCCGCCAACACCCGCCCAAGACGATCGTATTAACAATAGTTACGCGGATACGTCGGTCGCCGTCCGAGTAATCGACCGTGAGATCGCCGACGTCCGAACTCGACTTGTCGCGATTTATCGCGATCTATCTTAATGTAAAAAATATTTCCTCTCCGGTAGCTAAGTTTCGAATACGAAAATGTAAAGAATATGTTACAGATAAGTTCCCGTAGAGGGACGCTCCTGGATACAGATACGCGTATCTTATCGCTTACACGGAGAGAAAGATATACCCTGCCTTCTGGTCCGATACCACACGATCGCGAGGAAACCGGGATACTCGACGTAATGGATACCGAGGTCCTGATGAAAAGAGCAGTCTCCTCCCCTCCCCTCTCCCACTCCTCACACCTTTCAATTTATCAAAGAAAAAGAGGGAAAAAAGAGAAGGAAGGAATCGGTATCCCCGGGTGAGCCGGCGCGAAAGCTCCGGCCTATTAGAATACGTCAGGCTCTCTTCAAGGTAACGTCCTGTCATTTTTTTTTCTCCCGTGGCCGCTATCGGATCCGTGGATCGGTGCATTCGGTTCAGCAATCCGCCCCCCCCCTTCCTCCTCGTCCTCAACAGGCCCCCTTTCGCCCTCATCGCGCTCGCGAGCCGCTGGTAGCTCCGGCACGCCGCGAAGATGTGCGCGGGCGCGTGTACACGTGTACACGCACACGCGCGCACGAGGGTGGGCTGACGAGTGGCAGGTTGTACCCGGAATACCCACCGCGGTGCCTCGCTCAGTGGGGTCTCTCCTCTCTTATTCTAAGTGCTGGCGAGCCCGAGAGAAGAGAAGAGAAGAGAAGAGGAGATCGTGAGGCGAGCCGATGTTATCTTCTCCCCCGGTTGGAGAGGGATAAAAGCTTAAAGGCTGCAGCCAACTACGATGATACCACCGGTATACGAGAGTGTCAGGACGCTTGAAGCCTCGAAGAGGTCTGCAACGAATGCGGGTACGAATGAACGAGGGAAAGGGGTGCGGGGCACGCGGTAAAGGTGAGAGGACAAGAGGGAAGAAAGAGAGAGAGAGAGAGAAAGACTTTAAAGAAAGAGCCGGGGGTGCGCGCGGGGGGGCAGATCGGAATGCGGTGACCAGCAGGCAGTGAAGAAGGCTTCGTATAGGGGGAAGGAGATAAACTGATGAGCCAAGGATAGACAGAGAAAGAGAGAGAGATTCGATAAGATAGAGAAGAAGTGGACTAACCTTGCATGGCCAACACCGGGGGACAGTGACGTACCCCCCGCGGAGGAACGCGCCAACCATATACCTACATACTTACTCGCTTATGGTCGCGCGGGAGCGGGGTCTCTTCTCGCGGGAACGGCGATCGCGGGGACAGCTTCCCTGGCCCCCCGCGCCCACCCATCCGGCGCTCAACAACGCGTAGACGACGCGATCACGCTGACCGGACATCGCGAATCGGCCGGACGTGACGCGATCGTGCGAAACGATGAACGGCGAAGAGAGAGGACCCCACGACCCTCTCTGACGGCGATATTGCTCTGTCGTTTCTCGTTTAACTTTCTAACCGTGTTCATCCTGAGGGTACGTTACTAAGATCGGATAAAAAAATATCCAACAGGAGAGTAATTTATCACAATAAAATATGAAGATATTATTCATTGTATTTTTTGTTTTTAAAAATCTATATCTAGATATCTAGCTAGAGATCTAGATATCTAGAAATCTAGCTAGATATCTAGATATCTAGAAATCTAGAAATTCATAAATATTGAAAAATCGGGAGAGTTGCCAAGAACGTATAGTATAATAGAAAAGAACTTTCAGTTAAAGAGTTAATTATTTATTACCGAAGCATCCAACTATGTGAAAAATAAAGTTAAATTTAATTATCTCTTTCTCTCCCTCCTAAAATAAATCATTTTTTGTTTTCTGCACATTATAAATTATTCAGCTAACTTCTACATATTTTTCTTGTACTTTATATTGTTGTAATAACAACAGAGATGATTCTCCTTGAAATTTAGATACATAGCTTCAATGCTGAATCAAAGTATAATGATTCCTTTATTTGTCGGCAGGCTTCGTTTGATCAGGTATTAAAATAAATTTATTGTCTACGAGAGAAGAGACGCTGGGATACTGTTGATGTCATTAAAGCCGTTGCGTTGAGTAATTTAACTGTCTCGTTAACATAAATTAAAGCTGCGTTGCATCATTATGAAGTAACCGAAGTTTATTGTACACGTGTCACCGTTTAATGTCATCGTAATCATATATTTGTCGTTCTTCTAATCAACTCCATGCCTATCTATCACATTAACAGACTTCCACTAAACATTCTATAATTTTGTAAAATTTTAAATTATCTTGTCAAGAATAGTAATAAATATTGTAATATAATGTCTTAAATCTTAAACATCATAAAGTTACCAAAATCTACTCTCCTTCAAAGAAGGAGATAAAAATAAAAACACGGAAATATTCTCAGATAAAAATATGAAAACAAATATATATACCTAAAAATACACACGGATGAAACGGACAGTAGCGAGTAGCGTTAACGATCGAAAAACTGGAAATTACGAAATTACGAACGAACCGATATTCATTAAGCTAATTAACGTCGTTGACCGATCGATCTCCATTCTGAGAGATTTATCGAGGCTCGGCCGCGCCGTCCTAACTTATTAAGTTCACCTGACCCCGCGTATGCTCGATCGATCGATCGATCGATCGTTCGTTCCGCAGGGCCGATCAACGAGCTGTGAAATGATGACGATAATACAAATAGCTGGTGGTAAGAATTGTCGGCGGGGGCGGTAGATAACGAGGATGATGACAGCAACGATGATTTAGTGCCGCGCGCAAGTTAATGGCCCGAGAGGCCCGAGAGGCCCGAGGAGCCTCGGACGTTATTCTTCGGAGCCATTCACAACACTCGCCGGGGCCCTACGCTCATCATGCGGGCCCCCCGCGGATTCCGCGCGGAGCTTAACCCGAACGTGCCAATTCATTTCACCTCGCGCCGGCGTTAGGTCTGGTTTATGGTAGCATTTACAATTATAATCGGCCCGTTCGGTCGCGATGAATGAGAAATAAAAGGCTGGACGGAAAAAGAGACGCACGATACGAAAACGGAGGTGAACGGCGCGAAATCCCTGGTAAGGAAAGAGGACCCTCTCTCGGACCCCACGGCACCGTCATTTCATCGCGAACGCCGGAGAGGAAAGTTATCGTCACCGCTTTCGTGTTGCGGCAATAACTATTACTTATTCCGCGCGGGGAGAGCCGATAGCGGCCGCGTTTAAGTATCAACAATTTCGGAGAGATGAGTAGCGCGATAAATTAAAAAAAAAAAGAAGAACGTGGCGGTGCGAGCGGAATTTCGCTGCGCAGCCGAGGAGGTACCTACGGGGCAATCGCGTCATCGAATCCGTTATGAAGACGAAAATTATCGCCCGATTGCCGTGTCGGGGCAATAACGATCATTCATGTAAGAAAGAGCCGGCGATCGCGTGTTTCTAAGGAGGACATTGTCAGCCCTTTGCACTCGGAGCCCATATCCACTCGAGCCGAGTGATGTGAAACGAGAATATCCTCCAGAGGATTCTGAATGAAGAACATTCTGAAAGCATTCTCAGAATATTTTGAAGATATTTCCTGAGAGTGAGAATATTTAGAGAGCGTTCTCTGAAGCCGGAGATATTCTAAGAATATATTCCTAAAAAGTGTTATCCTATCAGAATATTGTTCAACTTAATGAGATATTATTTTAGGAATAATCTGCAAAACCGACAACGTTGAGAAAGAATATTTTCTGACACGAGATAATTCTCGTCATCACAATTAATTTCTCAATATATTATAATACTTGGCGCAGTTCGACGTTGATCTAATTCTTAAACAGACGGCCATAATGTAATTACAAAAAAATTTATTTTGGTACGAGAAAAATTCGCGACTTCTCCCTGGATAATAAAAAACGTTAATTCAAGATGAAATGTAGGTAAAGGCAGGATGTACATTTTATTTTGGACGCATAATATAATGCCGGATTAAGGACACATCCACACGATTATTCCTTCTAGGAAAAAGATGATTGTCTCGGCGACGGAATTTATGATAGAAAATATATTGCCCGTCGCGGGCCATCCATTTCACCAATCAATTCTTCGATTGCGTTTCGACTACGCCCGATTACGATCTACCTTTGTGAACGTGGCGTGACACCTCCGACGGATCCCGAGAAAAAAAAAGGAAAGAGCGCGGATCAAAAGGGGGGAAGGGCGGCGGACGGCGGGAGAAAGAGGAGATTCTCCTCGGGAATCATCGGGCCCCAGGGTCAGGGACAGTGTGTGAAAAGGTTTCAGGCAGCAGGTGTCTTCGGGCGCGGAGAGATGAAAATCTCGCGTCGGTATTTATCACCCGAAAAACCTCGGCCACGCCCATACTTCGCTGGCCACAAATCAATCAATGAAGAGAGGACGCGGCCTCTGCCGAAGAAGATGTAGGTTGAGCGCTTTTTATTGGATATGGTCTATCGATTTATATATACGTAACCTAAGTGGACAGACACTAAAAGAACATTGACGAAATATCATATAATTCCTTCGATGTCAATCTTAATAGTCAGCAATTTTTATCTTGCCGACTAAAGTTCTTAATTCTTTCTCGCTCTTCCTTAGAGAAGATAGACCGTCTAATTCTAGAATTCTAGTTCTATTCGATGAAATAATCAATTCATAAAATAAGCTTAATTGCAATAAAATATAAATCATTGGATCAATCTTTATAAGACACATTTCGAATTAACTGACGTAATAAATTAGCAGAGACAATAAATTTTCTAAAAATGACACTTATGTATGTAAGGGTCCACCTAGCCGTAGTGGTTCCCTTCGAAATATATAAAATACGACGAATTAATTAAAAGTTATGGCTGATGGAGAAATTAATTATGCTCACGAAGGAGCCGCTGTATCCACGAGAGTGAACACTTTCATAATATCCTTTTAACGTGTGGCAGTAAAAAAAAAAGATAGAAGACTTATACGGGGACCTGTTGAAGATTGTTAATGGCCGGCGCGGGAGGAAAAGAGGGAAATATTGTCCGAGTTCCGACTTCCTCGAGGTAACCGGGGCAAGTTTAATCCAACGATCGTGAATCGAGAAACGAGCGGATCGAATCGTCGTGCCCAATCGCGCCTTTATATACAACCCACAGGGTTGGCTCATTTGTCGTGTTAATAATTATAAGAAGGTGTGACCCCTCACTCGCTACACCTACGGACAGCCATATTTATGAATCTCAAGCCGTGAGCCGAGTCCTTAGACCCAGGTATTCCCAACTCGCGTGATGTCACCAATATTTTTACTTTAGCATTGTCATTAATTTTATTTGCCTCCTCGTACCCAATTTCTTTTAATTATAATATCATTACAAGATCTTATGTTCCAATCTTTCGTCTCATTATTTCATTTTTACGGCTTTTACAAATAAGTGCAATATTTTTCAATCTTATACTTGTTTGCTTTCTTTTTACTTTTAATAATTAAAGATGTGTATGTATATATGTTTTTTTAAATGAAATTATTCTAGCATATGCACACGATTTGATCCAGGATAAGTGTTAAATCAAGTTGGGAATCTCTGGCCTTCGAGGTATATACCGGGCCTCCGGGAACCGCGGGGGGTAACGTAAACTAACCGCCGGTTAATTATTGTCCTCTCGCTCGGCGGGTCCAGGATTCCCCTCCACAAGTGATCCGCACCTCCCCTCTTCGACAGGGCCTCACACGGGCACGGTGGCACGGTGGCTGCACTGCTGCACCGCGACGGTGGAGGCGGGATATGGCCGAAACGGTGAAGGGAGAGAGAGAAAGAAGGGGGCCAGAGGGGGGCAAGTCGTCAGGGAACTCGAGGACTCCCGAAGGCCTGCTAAAAACCAGAACTACCGTGGTAGCATTCAATTAGCCTCACGGCATGTGAAATATTATTGTCCGCCTCGCTTCATACACTCGATTTTTAAAAGGAGAGAAAGAAAGGCATTACGGCGACCTCCTAACATATTTCATCACTGAATCATCCCTCCCCTCCGACGCGGCCCTCTCTCGCCTCCCTCCCGCCTTTCCTCTGCTCGGCCATCGTTGCTCGACCACCGAGAAGCTCTTCGCGGGCAATCGTCCTCCGATTTTTGCCACCCGGTTTTGCGTGTTTTTGTTCTTTTCGAGTTCCGCGCGCGGAAATCCGAGAGGCGCGAGCATTCAACCGAATGCAGTTTCTTGCGTTTCGTGGTTGACTGGCTGACTGGCTGAATTTGTATCGTAAAAGAAAATACAATTGGAGAATAGCCAAAGATGCACGCACGATCGATCTAGCTTTATATTGTACGTACATGAATCCTTTCGGTTATTTTAAAGCAATAATAGAAACGTTGCACATTTATGCGAATTGACAAAATATTATACTTTTACAGATTATTGTTAATGTCACGGAACAGACTTTTATATTAGACTGCGATACAGTACAAAAAATACACGAACACATATTTATAATGTTAACTATTAATTTACCCTAATTATGCAATTCAAAAGTGCGAAATGGTAACAATTTTAAAGATTTAGGGGATGTTATATTAAAATATATGAATATATTTCATCAAACATGTACTAAAATATTAAAAAATAATTCTTTAAAAATACAAAAAAAAATAATTAGTATTTGGGGGGTAAACATCTCTATTAAATTTTATGTATAAATCCCTTTTAAACATATAAAGATTAGCAAACATTGTCGGAGTAATAGAGTTCTGCTCGAAATACACGTAACTAACCTATCCTGACACGGAAAGACACGGATTTCCAGCGTACTTAATCGTGGGAAACGACAATTTCCTCGATCTCATTGTTCCTACTCACAATAAGAGGGAACGCGGCGGATAATGCCGCAATACGATTCGTAACGCGATGCGCGTGTCGCAATTGCTCTGCCGTGAAAGTCTCCCGAACTGAAAAGGCCAAATTTGATTGGCTTCGATCCGTCTTACACCAAACGATCGATATAATGTCCGAGCAATTGCGTCTTTCACGTATTCGAGCGTGGAAGCTTTGCACTCAAAGTATTGTGATATTTTAAGGCTCTAATTCGATATAATTCATTGATCATATTTGATCATATTTGTAATGTGTTGTTTCTAATATATTTGTAAAATATAGAATGTTTTCGAAATTTTTTTTGAATTCATAGGATTTTGCATTCTTGGGTTTTTTAATCCAAAAAGCACGCTTTAGATTAGAGTACTTTAGATTTAGATTTGCTACATATATATACTAAAAAATATTTTTGTAGCGTAATTAAAAAAAACATCACAAATATACTTATTTTACGGCAATCCAAAACTTGTTAATGGCGCTAATTATTAAATTATCTAATAGGAGCACAATTCGACACACGAATACGTGGCGATATGTAAAGTGATATTCGTCGATGAAATTCTGCACTGTACGAGCCGTAACAATTACGCTAATGCAGCCACTGTAATTGAAACGATCAATTCCCAGCAGTCCTTTCCAAATGCGAGCTAAGCGCGCCAGTCACGAACGAGATAATAGCAAACCGCAAATTTTCTTAATGACAGACTTCTTATTCGACATAAGGTAGCCGGCAATTAACTGTGCATGATAAATAGACGCGAATAAACCGCGCACAAAATCATTCAATAAAGAAACACGTGAGGTGAGGTAATTTAGAATTGCTCTCGGCAACTGCAAAGTCAATTAGAATAATTGTGGCAGTGGAATATATAAATGTGATATCATAACAATTTTGCAGAATCAGAATAGGCAACTATTATCTTAATAATTTCATCGATAATGTATTAAATAAAAAGCATTGGTTCTCTTTGAAAAAAATTTTTTGAAACACAAGTTGTTCATAATTTTGTATTGTAATTATTGTATTCATTTACAATTATTACAATAATTGCGATTGATTTTACCTACATTATTTTTCATGATAAATTTCTCACAGTATCGTTGAAAATAAATAAATTCAAAAATAATAAGAACTATGTACGAGTCAATGAGTGTATTAATCAATTTACGTAGATCGATTTAATATTTCATTTAATAATTAAATTGCACAATTAACATACATCTTGATAAATCTCTTGGAAGAAACTTATTCTTAAAATATATTTTTAAAACAGGAAGTTCTAATTTAATTTTCTTGACAATGTCTTGACTTGTTATAGAACAGTGTGCCAGAAAAATATAGGACAATATATTTCAAAACTAATTGTAAAAATCGGATGTCTTTCTTCTTTAATTATTAAGTATCTCAGATATGTTAAGTCGTCTATGTATTTCTATTGACTTCCGGTGGAATATCAGAAACGCGAGATGGTGGATGATGGACTAACCGACTAACTGGGAGTAATTAATAAGCTCCCGAATAGGCATCCATAATCCAAATGGCGGTTCTCTAACTTCGTATGAGTTAAAGACGAACCCGGTTGAATTAATTAGCGCGCACATCGTGAATCCCGAAGTGGAGATAATTAATTTTTAAGCCTAACCACGCTAATTGATCGGAAT
Organism: Temnothorax nylanderi; assembly: GCF_030848795.1. Classification (NCBI taxonomy): domain Eukaryota; kingdom Metazoa; phylum Arthropoda; class Insecta; order Hymenoptera; family Formicidae; genus Temnothorax; species Temnothorax nylanderi. The sequence continues at coordinate 81,394 of NW_027249098.1, read as the reverse complement.
TGTGACCCGCACACACGCGAGCCTTTCGATCGTTCTCTAATATGCATGCGGCAGAATTGAATTGCGAAGTTGTCGATAAAGATAACATATAGCGTTTGATATTACTTAGAGAATTAAATAAATTATATATATTCATAATTTATAAAATAGTAGAAGAAGTTTATACAGCTGCAGATTGTTTTATAATTAAGTCAAAATAATATTCACTGAAATTAAAACGTTAATTAAACGTTAATTATTATAAAAAGACAAACAAGAAGCGCGAATCACGTCCTCGACTCTACCATAAAATTTATAACTCCCATTTGATGATTTAGCAAAGTTCAATAATTTTCGAATTGGAAGACATATGTCTTCCAATCAAATAATTTTATTTTTCATCTGCCCATATAACGACTCGTAACTCTTCTTGGAAAAGAAGTAAAACCAACATATGGGTTTGACAGGCCCGGGGCCGTTTGTTCCACGGTTAAACAGCTTGACGTAGAAAACGACGATTCACGCAGCTCGTCGACAGAGTCGAAACTGCCTATCGCTCCATCGAAAGATACGAACGCCCAAGATGATACTCCAACGTCCTGTCGCCGTTAAAACGCGCGTGGAAGGATAACGATAAGGGTGCTGCCATCTGCCAGGTCTCAGCCACCCCGGAGGAAGTGAGAGCAGGCGCAAAGTGTGCAGCTTGCACGAGGAGGATCCAGGATCGTAGAATCGACGACGAGAGTCGGCCGAGATGGCAAGAAGTCGTTACGGCGGCGATGGCGGAGAAAGCAGAGAAACCAGGAGGTGAGAGGAGGAAAAGGAGGCGGCGGTGGCAACGGTGAAGAGCGAGAGGAAGGGGAGGATGAGGCGTGTAATACGGTGCCTCTCCTTGCCGTCGACTTGTCCGCCAGATCGATTCGTTGGCGGAAACGTCGGTCTCGAGAATTTCACGGGGATTACCACACTCGAACGATTCTGCAATTCTCTCTCACCCTCTCGCCGCGCAATAACGTCTTCGAGTCGAGAATTCCGCGTTGCGCTCGAGCGCGAAGAAAAGTGGATTGAACGGATGACGCGATCTTACTAACGAGTATATGGCAGACAAACGCACTTTTCGTCTATAATTTTATCATTTCTGACAAATCATCGTCTACCGAAATTCTTTTTAATCGCTCGACATTTCTTCGCGAGAAAATAACGTTATAATTGTACTTCTATGTAGGTATGTGTAAAACATAAAGGAAGGAATAATGAAGATATTTATAGTTGTAGTAATAGCTCTTTCATTCCCTTTCCTATTCCTTCAGACATGTTTTCCGTCGTCATTTCCTCCGTAAGTTGTATAAACGTGCACTTGCAAGTCAGAAATGTGATCATCTCCGGTGGATTTCTTCAAATGTCAATGTCGGGGGGGTGATCATGCTGAGATAGTAACATCCTTCGCCGTCGCATTCGCTCACTCATGCCGAAGGGATTAAATCCTTAAGAACCGGAGGCAGATGGTTTCTACATTACACATTACCCGTGTTACGTATCGCATCTACAGTTTATTCTGCAACGTAATGCGCAGCGTCATGAAAACATTCAGGTAGCATAACGAGTGTAAGCCGCGCCAACTCGATATCGCCGTCATCTTTTCCACGTCAGTACTTAGGCGCTAAAGACGCGATTGTCGATGATCGATTCTCGCGAGAGAGAGAGAGAGAGAGAGAGAGAGAGACGATCTGTGGAGAACCGGGAGACCGAGGAAGGGGGGGACGCAAAAAGCGCGCGATACGGACTTCTATTCTGACTCGCGTGTATCAGTAGACCCATCTAAATCGTCGGGGAACGCGGTCCGGTTAAGCCGCGCTGGATTGGCGACGGTGAGGGGGGTTGCGAGCGCAGGAAAGGAAGGAAGAGGAAGAGGAGGATGAGCCGGCGGAAAGAGCCGAGTAGAAGGCGGTAGAGGGTGAGGTGAGGTCCTCGGGTCGCGCGACGGGGATCGGCGGGAAGGGTTGCCCCGGAGATTGGTGGAAGCACCTAGCACGAGGAGCTCGCGACAGGAGCAGCGTTGCCATCGGGTTGTCTGGCTGATTTCCCGCTTCGAGTCGAGCGGAGTCGTCCTTTTAGTGATCCCCAGAGGAGCCCGGAGACCGGTGACGGGAAGGGGGGAAAGAGAGACAAAGAGAGAGAGAGAGAGAGAGAGAGAGAGAGAGAGAGAGAGAGAGAGAGAGAGAGAGAGAGAGAGAGAGAGAGGGGGTATCGCGCGGGTTGAGCGGGTTTGCCGGAAAAGCGGTGGGGTGCGCACACGAGGGTGCGCGATGCGGGGGCGGGAGTGCCGATGGCGGTCGGTCGGGGAAACGTTCGGGGTTGACGGGGGTTGGTGGGAAGAAGCGCCGGAGCGTGTAATTGAGTCCCGTGCGCGATCGCTACTTTATCGACCCCCTTATGCCGTCCCCTTCCCGCGTATGCTGTCCCCGTACCCCGATCCGCCACCCCCGCGACCGATGGAAGTCGGTATTTCACCCCTGTGTGTGAACCCCGTCGCGTCCTCGCCCACTCCGCATCGTTCTCGCCACCCCGTTTGTCCCTCTCTCCGGCTCTCCTCCTGTCGTTCTCGCTCGCTCGCGCGTTTGAGTTTGAGTTTGAGGGCGTATAGCGTCGCTCTGTATGTCTGTATATGTATCTTAGCGTCGACTGCTCGAAAGACGACGACGACGACGACAACAGCGACGGCGACGAGGTCGAGACGGGCGCCGTCGAGTGCCGGGGACGCGCCAGTCAAGTGTGTGTCAGCGTGCCCGAAATTGATGGAAACGAGCTGCCGGCCCTCCGCACATATTCCTGCGAGATATCAGTATCACGACGGATATGCGACAGATCAACTTGAATATTCTTTATAACATCGCACCGCGATCAAATAAATATCCGCTCTCAAAATAATCGTTAATGTTTGCGAACAATATGCAATCGTAATAAATGTGTTTGAGAATATTTTCGAGATAATTGTCCTGTTACCAAGACTATCGCGAGAATCAGACGCACTCGATGAGACACATTCAACCGTCTCTTCGAAAGAAATATAAGAAACTCTTATAGCGACACTATTCTGTTACTTTGCATATCGAGCCACAATCTTCTTCTGTGTTAGAGATTGCGTTGCCGCTTGGATACAGTGGCTCTTGTTGTTGCGGGAAATAACCCTTTCAATAGCGCGGTAGTTTTATACGATTCCGGCCACAATTCGCACCAAAGACGAAACTGCCACCGCAGGCGCCATCAAGCATAATACTCGTGGCAGCCAATTGCGTACTCTGCGTAAAATCCATATATATCTCTATTATGGACGGGCATATATCAATCCGCGTATATACATCAGTGCATTCGGCAAGAGACTCGAAGTGCGTAGTTACCATCGGATCGCTCGTTTGTCAAATTTTCAGATCTCTTTGGTACGCTACTTCTCTCCCCGCAATACCCTACTCGATTTGTCGAGCTTATCTCGATCCTTGATAAATTGTTGATGCAAGTAGTGGTATCAATCAAAAATCTTCGAGCCGCGTTTGCAAGTATATTGAACAGTAATCTGACGTGTGTAAGTCACGCAATAAAAATATTTTCTAATTACCAATGAAATCATTAATTATATATATATATTTTTCCATAATCATCACGTTTCCGTCGAGAACTAAGATAAGAAGAGGATATTTTTTACGTTATTAATTGCATAAATTGTTCCATTCTTTATCTTCGTAAATTGAACATAAGAAATTTATGGCACAAATTATTTATACAATTTTCTACGTTTCTAACTCGCGACTATGGGTGCTGCGCGCGATGAACGTTGAAATGATTTGCATAATACCGGCATTAGGAAGCAATATGCCAAGACTTATTCGCGGAAATGTTCTCCAATTCCAATGCAAATACGCAACGCGAGCGATGATGCAAACCGATAGTGGATCAATGATACATCGGGCGCTCTCGCGAATAATTAGCATACTTTTACGTAATGAATGCTTACTCCGCGTTCTGAGGCATTTCTCATTTCCTGTCCCGCAATTACAGTGAAACTATGATGGCGCATTTCGGCGCTTTCTCCTGGGAAACGATCGATCCTCCGAACGGTCATTAACTGATTGGAAAACGTACGTGTTCGTTACATGGCGACCGAGCAACGAAAGGGTTGCGGCAATTTGCAACGAAATTAAATTGATTCAGTACATAAGGGAGATGATATGGAGGCTTGACACGGAACGTCACGGCTCTACTGCTCCTGTCCTTTTCCCGGCGGAGTCGAGGAGCCATGATTTATTCCGTGTCGTGTGCTTAACATTACCATGCTTAACCCTTCCATTCCCAACTTATTCTCAAATATTTTGAATATTATGACTTGATAATTTGTCTAATCTCCCTTTGAGAGTATAATGTAAACTAACACTTTTATAATCGTTTAAAAGTTTTATAAAAATGTTTGTTAAACAAGAGTTTGAAACAAAATAACGAAATGCAACATCACAAGTGTCATAAAATATATTATCTCACTAAACTTTAAACATGACTTTTTTGAACATTTCGGTCTACATTCAGAAAGAGTGTGAGACAGAGAGAGATAAAGGAGGGGAGAGAAAGCGAAGCAGCAGTCCAGCCACGAAACGTCACGGCTCATTTCTCTCCCGCGTGACAATGGAAGCTCGGAAAAGGGTATTAAAGGTTGGTCGCGGGACGTTAAAACAAAGAGCGGAAAAAACGCGAATCGATTACACTGAGAGAGTAGGAGAAAGAGAGAGAGATAGAGATAGAGATTAAACCCTTCAGTCCCGCGAGATCCTTTAAGACAAGAAAGCGGCCGATGCGCATAATAGAGAAATGATTTGATTAAAATGTAAAGGAGGCACGGACCTTCTGTTTGCGCATTTCACGGTTCGCCTATATAGTAAAAAGCACGACGCCACCCGTTAGACAGATGGCAGTCGCCGCATTCAATGGCCTGAGAAATTGGATCGCGTTTTAACTCCCTTACGTTTTCAGGTTCGAGGCTCGAGGTGCAGATACCGACGTTGCCTTGCAGCGCGCGGCAACGTGCAGACGAGGGAAATCCCAATTCGGAAGAAACGACGTTTCCTCCCTTCGTATTCGCCCTCTCGCCATCTTACACGTTTCTCCAAATCGCAACTCGTCGTCCTTATCGAACGCTGTATATCCTACCGAGAGACACGCCCCGTAAAGAACACAGCTTTTGGAAGATGTCGAGAGAACAGAACTCGAATCAATTTGATATTAAAGCTTACATTATTTTACACTGAATTTAAAGCGGGTCCTAATAATTTATTGTATTAATTACGCGGTGCTTATAATATACGATATTAATTACACAAGTGAAATGTTTCATCTGAATGTATGAGAATTTCGATTATTCTGCTCTTGAAATCATGATGTAATAATATGCGTAACTACATGTAAATCGATGTTCGAATAAAATTGCAGATTATTGTTGTCAATTCGAGAATGATACGCACGTAGAATGAGTCAAATTTAATTGCACCATTAAACGCCATTAAATGCAATCGTTTGGAAACCATATACACGCGTAGCTATATAAATAAATTCGAGAACGCAATTTACAAATGAACGTCATCTGGATAATACGGCGGCGGATGGTAAAAAGCTGGAAGAACACTCGTGTGGCAAATTGTGGCGGGCACGCATGCTTTAAGCTAATCACAGACCACGCGACTAGGAGCAATTTTCGTTATGACGAGCAATTAAAGGGTGGAGTGGGTGGTAATTTCCTATAAATTGTGTCCTACGGCGGCGCTCACGTAACAGACGTGAAACAGAGTAACGCGACCATATAACCGTGACCGACGATCGACTGCGTCAGATCGACGCGGAAGATCCTCGTGGGAACGGCGACTAAAGCATCAGCATGACAGTCACGGAGATAGTTATAGTGACGGCGATGGCTGTAGCGATAATATTAACGAGCCTGAATGTGGAATAGACAATGATATCGACGATGCTAAATGGATTGACATATAGACAAGATCGCTAACAAGACTGACAGCGACAGTCCGGTGATAATGGAGTAGTCGTGCCGCGATCGGTGATAATAGTAATAATAACGATACTAACGTTAATAGTGATGACGATAAGATGATGACAGAAATAGAGACACTTATGGTATTACATTTCTTTGTTCTCGTTAGCTAAAATGGTCCTTGCAGCGATTTGACTTTGTCTTCTATGATGGAGAAATTAAAGATCATCATTGATTTCATCATTGCATTCTCTAATTGTACTCTACCTTTTCTTTCTCGGTGATAATGAGAACAACAATCTCGATGATAAACGATCTCGTAATATCAAACAGATACAAGTTTATTAATTTAGGATTTTTTAATGTGTGCGAGATAGTGGCAAATAGTAACGATATTGTCGGTGGTAGTAGTAACAGCGATATCGCTGGCAGTGATGCGGTCGTGCAAGCCACACCGTGTCATTACGCCGCGTCGCATTTAGTGGCCGGGATCACGGGTAGCGCGCGGATGCTGGGAAGTAGCGGCTCCTCGTATTGTAATCTAATCGAATGGAATGGATCGCCCGTTGCTCTCTCACGCGCGGTCCTTCCTCGCCGTCAGGAAGGAAGGAAGAAAATTCGAGAGGACGAGAGAAGAGCGAAGGAGCAAGGACAGGAACGGAAGCGGGCGATGAGGGAAGAAGGGAGAACTCCGAGCCGTTCGTGTGGGTGGACGATCCGGGTTCTCGGGAGCAGAAGGTGATACGGTGGCATGGTCCAGCGGTTACCAGCAGCCTCTCGGTGGTAGGAGGCAGGACCGTGGCCCGGTGGGAGAAAAGGCGAAGCCGAAGAGGGGGCACGGAGAACGCGGTGGGGATACCGATGAACCATCGGTGAAATGGACGGACGAGGAGGGTGGATGGGGGGACAAGCCTGGTGGCAGCAATCACCGTGAGTGGGCGACACGCGCTTCTCGTGGGTTATCAGCCTGATGAGGCACTCCGACCTTCCCTCGCCACCCTCTTTCTCTCTCTTCTCTTCGCTCCCTCTCTGTGCTCCCCGTACCCCTCTTTTTCTTTCTCTCGCCCTCTTTCGAAATCTCCTCGTCTCACGCCGTTGCAAACCGAGGAACGGGAGTTTATCGACGGAACTTTATACCTGCACGCGCGCGTCTCTCTGCGCTCGCCCCGAGCTGATGGGCTCCTGGAAAAATCTAGGGCGAACGCTTCTGGCTTCGCGAACTACTCTCTTCTATCTCGCGATACTGACCCGCACTTCCTACATGCTTTTGACTTTTGACACTGTCGACACGGGTTAGAACATCTATAAGTCTACCAAAGTATCTTTTTTAAAAGAAATAACTGTCGTTCAAATAACCATCCTAACCATTCAAAAGCTATATCAAGAAAAATTAAATTCAAAGACTAAAGACAAGTTTCTATTAAAGACATTAAAAAATATATTCGAAAGGTCGAACATGTAATTCTGGAACTGACAGCTTCAATTCTTCTTTCGACAAAATCAACGATCAATCGTTATCAGCTAGAATAAATAGTAAACTCTAAAATAAATTGTATAATTGAAAATATCAGACGCCAATTCAAAATCGAGGAACTCTTGGACGTTAAAAAGGTTACAAAGTATAATAACTGATTGTGAGTATCAATAGATAAAGAATCTAAAATACTTCAGGAAGTTGCGAAGCTAGTGTCGTATTTAATCGCGAAATGCTTTGCTTTTAGCTCGAAGTTGGTATCTTGTTTCGCATCGTATGATCGTCGTAGTGAACGGTAATCGATTGGAGGTTCGACTTTGCCGGGCTGGACCGCAACCCCTGTCGCGAGGTGAAACACGCTATCCACGCTAAACGCCCGCTTCGGAGTTTCGCCATATGACGCTAGCGATCGAGTGAGCTCGCTCGCGGAGGGGCTGGTAATGACGACAAGGGTCGCGACGACGTTGCCCCTGCGACATGTGGCAGTGTCGTATAGCTCGAGCCAAAACAATTTGTATTAAAATGAGCGTTGCCTCGCGGCCACCGGCGATTTCGTTGGAAATTGCGCGGAGGAGTTGGAGGACACGCTCGCGATATACACACAATCGCGTACACGCGCGTTTCCTCCGAACACATACGGAACGTTTCAATAAAGACTTATGTAAATTTCAGTACAGCTACCATCCAAACTGAAACTGTATTACGTTCGGTATCAGTTAAATTAAGAATATTCACATAATCAGAAATTTAAATTGTAATGTAGAGTGCTGTTGAAATTATAAAAGTAAGACCTAATGCAGTCTGTTACTACGAAACGCCATAAAATAAATAATCAACTTCTGTTTAAGCTATTTCGTCGTTCTTTTATATAAAAAAGTACTTCAAATCTCCACGTTATAGACATCTATATATAAATATATTCATAAATAATTAAATTAATACGGTTTTCGTGTATAAACGACGCATTTCCAGTGGCTTTGTACGCAATAATGATCGTGGTATCGAGATGCGTCGACTTAGCGCGTGCGTGTTCCAATCTGTACATGGCTTTACGCGGAAACCGCGCAAAGTCGTGAAGCTTTCTTCACGCATGCCTGAGCCGATCGATGCAGCCGCCGCGTTCGACTGCTGTCACCTTACCTAGGCTGCATTCCGATATTCACTGTCAGTACTGAAAAAAAACCATATTTTACGTCACGTATATTATAGATTTTCAGTACTGAAAGTTGCTGACAGTGAATATCGGAATGCAGCCCTAGTACTTATGTTTCTGATAGCTTCAGTAAAAATTCTCATGGACCAGGCGACATCAAGCAACGTGAAAAAAGTGACGTTCACTACAAGTCTTCAAAAATTTCTTCAATATTTCCATAATGAGACACAGGATATCTTTTGATTCGATAAAACAATTAGATTCAATCGTTAATTAAATCAATATTCGGAACAACCATTCGATAGAAAGCTAAAAAAGAAATCCCAAAATTATTTATGCAAAGTCAAAGCGTGAAGTCTTTTCCCGATTAGATATTATAGGAATAATTATAATTCACACTTATTGTTAAGTTTTCTCCTTTCAATAAAAGTGCGTATTTTAAGAAGATAACGTTCAAAGGCAGTTTGACCAACATTGGTTGACACTACAGATTTCGGTAAAGTCTAGTTCCTCGAGTATAAACTTACGAGTGACGCGGCAGACACGAACGATAACGTCTGCTTTCGCGCGACGGCAGGAAAAGTCGCCGTCTGATCTCTTTAAAGGCCTGTCGGCTGTTTAAAGAAGACTGTAAAGGGTCGATACGAGGAGCCGAGCCGCGATTACGACGCACACACGAGCGTGCGATCGCCGCCGAAAACTGTCTCGACGCGGTCGAGTGGCTGGCTGGTTGGCTGGCTTGCTTGCTTCTGCTACCAGAAGCTTCGGCTACCACGTTCTAACTGATAACGCCGCAGACAAGTGGCACGTGTCGCCGGCGCTTCCTTCAAAATGATAGACAATGATGCACTTAACGGAATCGACGTTCAAGATACGGACCACGGACCAGACCACGGTTTCTGATAATTCATTTTTAGAATGCACGCGCCGCCACTTTTCCACCCCGCCATGTGATAACGTATCTTTCATATGTAAAAATGCACGAAAAAAAAGATAAACAGCATTAAATCTAATTGGCAATAACCTTGTTAATTCAATAGTAGTATTAGTGAAACAAATACTCATTTTATTAAAACAAGAGCATGACGTGTTGAATTAACAAGATTATTTCGAAATATCTAATGCTGTTAATACAACATCATTTTTTCTGTGCATAATAGTAATTCGATATTATGGATATCGATAGATATCTTACAAAAAGTATTTAAAAGCATTAGTAGGAAAATCAATGGAAGTTATTCGAATATTGCTTCATCCATTACAAGAACCAAGAAAAATTTTAATTGAAAAACACGACTTTAGAAAAAATAATGTCTAATGTTTTCGCTTCTAATGAAAATGTTCACAGTATTAAAAAACACATCCATGCAAGCAATACAAGCAAATATTTTACGCAACAAGCCATTTTGCATCTATACCCTCATCTGTCTAAAACTATATTCTTTTAATACTAAATGTAGAGATTTCTATTCATCGAAGTTTCTACCGCGATTTAAAGATGGCTGCTTCATTCAAATATGCTAGACATGCTACGATTGGAGGACTTCGCTCAGCAATCGGATATACCAGCCCTCATGATACCTATATCCGGGTCATGTAGGTATACATCGCGGCGAGATCCTGACCGGCAGCGAAAGGCAATATCGCTGTCCTTCGCGAAAATCGTGGCTGATTCCGGAATATTTGAGAAGGGTACATTCGTTCCCGGTTTTTACGATGTCCATTCTTTTAGTACTCGAGTGGCCGTAGCCCTTAAAAATCCTCCCCGTCGACCGAGGGTCCTTCTGATACCCGGCGAGGGTCCCCCGTGGGAACGTTTTCCACATATTTATACCCTCTTATCTAAACTTTAGATTTTTGGATTGGCCGCGGCGATTTATGATTATCGTGTATCCCGTACGCGCCGCGATTTCCTAATCTCCGCTCTTTTCAAGGCTTCTTTCAAACCTTGCCCTTTCTTGCGCCATCATATTTCGCTCGCACTTTGTTAACCTTTCTAATTTTTATAAACGTTTAAATACGACTATAACTCGGCGTGTTTCCGTATCACTTGCGAAATAATATTATTTCACAAAAATAATTCTATGATTAAATCATAACTAAGAGGGGTTTACACATAAATATCATTGAAATCCTATATAAGACTGTTATAAATCTAAGTCACTAAACCATTAAATTTTAAATTAAAAAATCTAAAAAATCTTACTAATCTTTTATAATTTGTTCGCTGCAATACATAAACAAAATATACAATATAGTACCGTAACGATTAGAAAAATAAAGCAGCATGAAATAAAATCATTTTATCTTCAGTTTAAGTGCCACTTAATTCTTGATAATAATTCGAATAACAATTCATATAAATTAATCATATATAGGGAGACACGCATCCATAGACAAATATTATCATATAACTTTATTATAATTTTTTTATCCTGCTTTTAAAAAAATTAAATTCACGACAGCACACACGTGAATTGGGAATTCGTTTAGAACGCGCATGGTTTTATCGTTATAGACGCTTCGCACATACGAAGATATCTTATAGATATCTTCGGCAGATCGCGGGGCTACATCATCTATCGAAACTGCAATCCTGAATTACCGTGAAGGTTACGAACGACGGTGAGTTCAGAGCTCGACATAGGACTCGAGAGACAACGTGGGTGGCAACAATAGCTCTCTCTCAGGCGACCAGATTCTGGTGGCGGCGCGACACGCATTGTACGACCGCGGTTTGAAGGTGATTGATCACCGTTGCCGATCGCACGCACACGCGTGTGCCCCGGTCGAACGCTTCTATACGCACACGAGCGCGCGCGCGCGCGCGTAAGAGCGAGCGCGGCTGACAACGAATCGCTCGTTGTCGTCGTCCAGATCTGGATTTTCGATGGGAGAAAACCGCGGGGGGTCCGCACCACTTGAAGGCCCCGATCCTGACTGATCGAGAAATAAAAGCGCAGCGACCAAGTAGGCCCTTGAATGGCGGACGCGGGATTCACCGGGACTAATGGAGATTAAATTTCATCGAAATTTGTGTGTAAAGTCCAATCTAGAGCAATTCTCATATCCATTCTCATCTGGGCAACTTTGTCACTTTCTTGAAAAAGAGAGCAATTCTTGCTGCAGCAATTATTTAGAAAAAATTTAAAAAAAAATAAAAATAATTGAAATATTGCTTATACCTACAAATAAGATAAATATTCCAAACATTTTTAATTTATTCATAAAATTATTATCTATAAATATAAAATTGCCCAGATGAAGTTCTTCATTATAAGAGAATAATTGTGAATTTAAAGACATTTTTCGCTTTTTATATTTTATTTCATTGAAATCCGTATGTCCGAAAATTTGTTTGGATTTGAACTTATGCTTTCTTTATAGATATAATTGAATTTCTACGTTGATTTCTTTATTTCAAATATTTTCACTGTTATATTTGTTAATGAGGTTACATAATGGTCCAATATTTAATTCTGTTTGCAATAATTTAAAAAAAAATTTTTGAAACTATTTTCTTCACGATTGCATCTGTACGAAATACATGAAACATAACTCTCAAGATGTCTCAATCTGAGGGAAAAATATATTTAGAACCCGTGTCAGAAGGAAAGTCGTTTGACGAAAAGCAGGATGCTTTAAGAGGTGGCTTTCGGAGTCCTGCATCGTTCGTGATGCATCGCGCGGCATGCGGTTCACCAATGTAATATCGCGTGTCCATTCTGAGACCGGGTGTCTCTCATGCCGCTCGATTTGTCTCAAAACGAGCAAACGTTGTAAACAGGCAACGGGCGCAATGTGGTGCTTCCAGAAAATGCATACGTGCGAGAGAATTGTTGAATATTATTACAAAAATATTTTATACTGCAATGTGCACTATTCTGTTCACGATAATTATTCTCTCATTTGTAAACGTTTCATATTCATCGTTATTCTATAATTGATTTTAATCTTAATTTCCTATTTCATCATTACTCCTTATTGCTCGTTATTTCTTATTTGTAATTTATATAGAGACAGACATTTTTTCTCTCCTCATTATAATTAATGTATAAGTAATGTAGAAAAACGTAGTAGATATTTAGTACATTCAGTTCAAGTATCATATATTATTGCGAGCTATTTCACTATATGCTGTTCTGTTTTCAAGAAAATAAAAATGCAAAATTTATGTAAAACACAAATATCGTCATATCCTGCAAGTAATCAACTTAATTAATATACATATAATTCAGTCGTAACTGCCGAAACAAAAGGTTGCTTTGCGTCCAACTTCTTGGCGCATTTCGAACGATAGTTTACCGGCTAAGACCGCTCGGATGTTAATTACATTTATTGCGCAGGGAGAATTATGAAAAGCGTTATGAATAATTCTCGCTCGTGTGCGGAGCGTGAAATTTACGAGCAGTTCCAGTCGTTCGTTAACGGCGCGACCGTAAGCGTAAAAGTAAGGCGATTCGGTTCGTTATCGGCCGTGCACCAGGCAGAGAGATCTAAGGAGATCTTTTCTGCGGTAACGTATGTTCTCGCGAGCGCCAGGCCCTGTTCACACAACAAATTTGCACGCAATTCTTCGCTCGCGTGCGTAAGAATAATTACGGTCGGGATGTGTACCGTCGCACACACGCACGTACTTACTTTTGCATGCGCTCATGCAGGAACGTCCTTTCCCAAGTTTGCTCTCGAGAAGCGTCTATATCGCGCGAGAATCTTGCCCTTTTGACAAAGTAAGTTCTGAATCTTACTTTGTATAAGTTACATATCGTGGATTCCGTACAGATCAAATTGCAACGGAAAGAAAAGATGGTCTTCAAGATTTTTTAAAATTTGTCGCAAGTAAATATTCATCCAGATTTTTAGCTCAATTATTTGAAAATATTTGAACAAGAAAGTCAGTGTATAGAAACCAAATTTTATCCAAAGACAACGCTTCACTAAATGTAACTTATGTATCAAATGTTTCGACTTATAATAAAAAATTGTATATTTAACTCCCTCCCTGTACAAATTAATTTTATAGAAGATTATACATTACACAGTAAAAAATTTTGTGTTAATGGAAGTCCACTCTCAATTTTGTGTTAAAATAACTCATTCATCGTGTTATTTTCGACATTTAGAAATGTTATAAATGTCGATATAACATTTCTAAATGTCAAAAATAACACGATGAATGAGTTATTTTAACACAAAATTGAGAGTGGACTTCCATTGACACAAAATTTTTTACTGTGTAGTGCTAAAGAGTGCGTGTCATCAATAGAAAAATATCTAAATAACATAAAAAGCATCAAAAAGGATTTATTAGTTTATTATAAGTTCCACACAGGGTGCAAATATTTTTCTACGACATTTGTAGTCATTAGATTATTAAAAATGTAACGTTTTTTAAACGGCTTCTGCTAATCGAACCTGCATCATAATTTTATCGATGTTTTATTTTCTTGTATCTGAGTGCAGTAACTAGTGAAAATCTATAGCCGATCTTTTTTTTGGAATATAATAACGTGTCTGAGAGTGGCGAAGCGCGTATTAAATTAATTATTATTTCTACCAGGGAACATCGATGCTATCGCGCTGTGTGAAACGTTCTATTTGCCGGCTTGCGAAAAGAGCGAGATTTTTCTCGCGTACGAATCGATAAAGTCATAAAATCACTCGCAAGAAATTTATGGGCGACTTTATCACGATAATTGCATCTCGCTCTCGAATACACCCTCGTCGACTTACCTCGGATTCCGTATTAATTAGGTAGCGCGACAGAGCGGAATTACAGAGGGACCAGTGAATTCATTAAACCTTTATTAGTCGTTATAGAACCGGTACTCGCGCGCGCGAGCGGCCGTCGCCACTCCGGGAGGGAAAAGAGGGAAAACAGAAAATAAGAGAGGCGAGAGAGAACAGTAAGAATATCGACAACCTCGATTGCAAGGATTATCAAAACGTTTAACCATACGTCACATCCCCCGAAAATCATTCACAAGATTTTTACGAAAGACTCCTGTTTAACTCTAGAAGTGTTTTATAAAAAAAACTCTTCCTTTCTAATATCTCAATGTTGCAAATAATTTTTTATCTCAATGAATTTTTGATTTTACTCCATCGAGATAGTGTTGAAAATTTGATGTTGCAAAAAATGGACGGGCGTTCTCGTACTTGGCCAATGATTGCAGTGATTTGAAAAGAAGCCTCGGAATAATGCCAGTAATTCGCAATCTACGATCCAGCTGATTCGTTTTCATCACCACGCGAAATCGATCATTACCGCCAATGTTGCGGCATATCGGCGGTTATGATCGATGTTGCGCGGAAAATTGCATTCGAGATAACTCGGTTGCAAAATACGAATATTTAGCGGCAAGTTTCGCGCGGAAACTAAAGCTCGCGCTGAAAGTTTGCTCCCGCTCTATCTTCGCATGATTTACGAGCGGCGGGCCGAAACTTTCGAACGCGAGAACGGCGGACGCGAAACGTCTTGGAAGAAAAACAAAAAAAAAACGGAGTAAGTAGAGGAGATAAATCACGATCTGCTGGCGGCGGAAAATGCAATTGCGCGAATTGTACGAACATTTCTCCTTGAACTATATACTTCCGTATCCGTTATAAAGATTTCGCAAGTTCCTTATTAGGTGAAAATTTGTCAGCGAGAGAATGAGATTATAGTATGTGCTATTAAAATTCATGCTATTTATAATTCATTCATTCGTTTGAAATTCTTTCAATTTTAAATAAATGATTACTGTACAAATATTATGATTCATCAAATCATCATAAAGATAGTAAAGAGTATAGATTTTTATTATGGATTAAAGACAACAATCGTCTATTAATTTAATAAATAGGAGAACTGTCGGACACAAAATATTAGCAAAATTTCTTTAAATTTAACCTGTGCTGCATCAGCAAATTGCTATAATTTAATTACAGCACTGAGCACGCAATGAAATAAATCATTATTGTAAAAGATATTACATGCATAATAGATTCATTCAAATCACAAAATAAAAATTATTAACAGTTTAAATATCTAAACATATTCGTGTCGAGAATAAGGCAAATGATATTTTTATTATTAAATGGAGAAATTCTGTGTACGCGTAGAACGAAACCCAGTTCTACAATAAAACATCTCTCATAAAAAATTAACCTAGGGCGTGTGCTCTAAATGAATTTAAAATATCGCGAACACAGAGTGCCCGCCTCGGAGTGCGGGCTGTGGAGTAGCCGACGTGTCTCGCATCTCGTCTCTCAACCGACCGGGGGTACCAGCAGGATGTGCGGCCCTGAGGAAGGGAGCACCACGATTTCGTCGGGATGGCACGTATGCGGGACGTCGCGACGGGCGACTAGAAATCTACGCGCGAGTTCCGATGGTATCTCTCGCCGCGCTCCGGGCCGAGAGAGCCGAGTGGCACCCCCTCGGCGACTACGGCACAGATCTCGCGCCATTACTCAGCCCAGCGAGCGGTGGGCTACGACCAGCACCGGCATAAAGCAGCATAAACAGCGGGCCCTCGCGCGCGGGACGAGCGCGGCCGCCCATCGCGCCCGGGACACACCGCGTAAAAATGAGTTGTGTCAACGTGCCCGGGGGGGCCCCCGGCGCGGCCGCTCCACCAGGTGGCCCCGGCGGCTCGTTTTATTAGGTCGTTACGAGAGCTCGTCTGTTTTCGTGTAATAACTTTCGTGGATGCTAAGAAGAGGGAGAGAGGGACGCGCGGAGATCGAGGAATTCGGAAATCACAAGACTCGAGCGATTCCGAGAAATTTCGGCAAAAAAAGAAGAAGAAGGATACTGCGGTATCTCAAAATTCAAATACGAAAATTTTGGCACGACAGGGACGAAAGATCGACGAAGATAATTTCGTCGATTTACGCGATATTAGAAAAAAAAAGATCTCTCTTATTTGGTACGAGTTTTCTCTCCGATGGTATTCGCTAAGAGTTAAAATCCAAGAAGACGCGAACTTTTAAAGTTCGATATGTCGCAAAATCATATTCGAGAGAATGCCCGGGGCCCGGCCGGTCGCTAATTATCGCGGAGATTTTTGTCAGCGCGGGGGGCGCTCTTGCTCGTCCCCGATAGATCAATTACTGGGATTACAGACGCGCTCTCGCATCTGGCTGCATTACAGCTTACAGCGGACAGCGCACGTCCGGCGCATTCCTGTACCAGCACCACGCGATAGACGCGGCTATCGATTCGAGATGATTAGCGATAATGTCAAGGGAGTCCGGAGGCACGTCCGCGATGGCTCCGTGACCGAGGCGCGCCTTCTGTGTCGGCTGCGGTCGCCAACGTACAGCCGCCGATCTACGTAACTATGATTCCACCTAATTGAAGTAACCACAGGGCGCAACGCGCCACGTTACGCCGGCGAATCGCAATCGACCGCGAGGGAAGAGACGAGAGGGAGGAGAAAGAAGCGCTTCATCGCCAAGAGAAACGCGAGAGGAGGCTGGCCGAGGCAGTGGCAGATCCGGACGGATTCCTCGACGGGCGACGTTCGTAATGCATTGAGCTTCGCGCGTGAGAACATTCCTGATTGCGTTACGAAATATATTTTATCGTAAAAAATTTCAGATTTTAAGACCAATCTTATTTTCATCAATTACTTTATATACATATACACGGAATAAATGATGTATTAATTCTGTTAATTCGATAATAATATTAATGAAGCAAATACGTGTGTTTTATTAAAACGAGAGCACGACGTATTGAATTAACAAGATTATTTCCGATTAGACCAATGCTGTTAATACATTATTATTTTATAAAAGAATAAACTACAAGAACGTATATACCGATATAATAGAAATGTATATTCACCTTTCACACGTAATAATTACAAATCAAATTCAAATTAATGATAAATCGGGGAATACTAAAATCGTTTGTCGCTGAATAATTAAAATTTCAAGCGGCTTTCATCGCGCATTAATTTCTCGCCCTGAGGCTCCGCGTCCGCTGGATCCGCCACTGAAAGGAAGAGACAAGGGGACAAGGGGGGAGAGGGGAGGAAGACGCGGCGGGCACGGAGAAGAACGGCCGTGTGGATGACGGTGGGCGATCCACGTCGGCGATATCCCATCAGACCGTCAAATGACCGCCTCCCGTGTTTCTGCGTCTCTGCGGCCCCTGTATTTCCGCTCGCACGTGCCGGATCGACGAGGGGATTCTCGGCTCCGGTTCTTGGCCCGGGAGTACCTCCCCCCTTCCCGCCCCTCCCGCCTCTCCTCAATACCTCCCTGTATCGCGCGGTTGTCATTACTGGGTACCGATCGAGATCAAGGGGGAACGCGCGGCAAGAGAGAAGATCGATCGATCTAACGTTCAAGCGACAATTACAGACGCAGATTCGAGTTTCGACGGTTCGGGAGATAAAAAGATAAAAAAAAAAAGGAGAGGAAAACGAGAGTCTTTCTCGAGATTCCGCGAGACTGCCGACACGGATATTCGGAGTATCGAAGATGCGGAAATCGAAAATGTCGAATACGTCGCGTTTGATCTCGCTATCTTTCCGAGCGGCACGAGGGGAAATTTCCTTAGCGCCGATATTTATTATATCGAAGCTCGCGCGATGTCGATTACGTGCTTCAGCCGCGCGTAAATCGGCCAAGCAGCTGCCAAGAGTGAAAATAAATTCGAATCGAGTACATATAAATTTACTCACCGCAGTCGATGACACCTCCTCTCCCCCTCGTCCCCGGGTCGTCGCGTTCCCGTCCGCTGCTCCGCTGCTCCGCCGCTCCGGAAGCTCGTTCCCACGATGCAGGTTCCTTCCCCAGGAAGCACTACCGAACGCGATTGCACGACGCGACGCGAATAATCGCCCGACACTTTCTACGGCACTCCCGACGTTTCATCGCGCGCGCGCGCGCGCGATCGACGGATCGACGACGAATTGTCCAAAGTGTCCAAAATCCGCACGTAATGCACGCAATGCACTTCCGAATAAGTAACGGCGAAACATGGCGACTCGCCCGTTTACTCCCGGCATTCGCGAGTTTCAATTCCGCCAAGTTCCAATCACGCGCCGCCAACTTCACGCGGCTCGCGGGGCTCGCGCGACGCGTGACGTCATCACGATGAAGGCCAAAGGCGTCCCGAAAAGCGGAGCGTCGCCATCAGATACCTCGATCGATCTGACGATCTCTTTCATGATTTCAGGCACTTTTTCACGAGTCGGGCGATCGAGTGACGCGGGATGACGCGCCGTAATTAAGCAGAATGTTCAATGATCGAGCAGACTCACCCGGTGGGGGGGAAGCGGCACCCTCCGGCTTGCTTGGCCAAAAGCCGATTAAGGCTCAATCGCGATTGTTCGCAGTACCTGATATTCCACAATGCTCGCCGTCGCTCGGCTCGGCACTCGCGAGCTTTGTTCACCCGCGGGACTCACTCTCGGCGGGAAAAACGTGCGGAAAACTCGAACGCGACCGCGCGCGATTCCCGAAACTTGTGACTTGCCGTCGAGGCAATGGCCGCGACGTCACTACGTGACTCAGACGAAAAGGTGGCGCGCGCCGCGCGATGGGTGGGGGGTGCGGGCGGCGCGCGGCGCGCGGCGAGCCGAGAACGTAAACAGGACAAAAAACCGTCTATTCGAGGCCGTATATCGCATGTACAATGTGACCGAATCTTCATCGAGAACTTTAACACGATTTATATTTCGACTGTAATAATTATGCGTTGATTTTGGTCGTAATAATTGATATGTGAGCACGGGTGCAACTTCAAGCGTAAAACGTCTATTCGCTACGATGCCACGACTGACGATCTCTCTCAATTGAAATGTTATTTTCAGCCACAATCACCGAAAAATCTCTCGTGAACTTGATTAAATTAATATATTCGGTATCGTCCAAATGAGTACACATTCACAGTTACGAAAAACACACGATTTTCGACTCGATGTGAAGGCGGCACTTGTCACGCACATCGAGGTTCGTCCGACAATGAGTTCGATGAAAGACAAATCGCGGGCTCACATACCGTGTCTGGTAGGCCTCGACGATCGTCGATCGCTGGATTCGGCACTCTCGACGTTCGCTTGTACGGGGCTCGAGCTCGAGCGGGAAAAACGGGCGAAAAACGAGCGGAAAGCGCGAGCTGACTGCGATCGCGCGCGGCGCCGAAACTGCGATCGGGACAATGGCCCGGCACGGGCGGCCGCGAGTCGTGACGTCACGACTACGCGAATCAAACGAGGCGCAAGCGTTTCGCGCCGCGCGACGAGCCGAGAGCATAAATAATTAGAGTCTTAAAATAATTGATGCGTGATGCAATTTCAAATACAATAATTCAAGTATACATCGACATAAAATATTGACGATCTATTCTAAATAATTTTTAAACACGAATTTTTAAACACAATTATTCAAAGGATTTTTCGTTTAAATTTTAAGATGAAAAATCGGGTGTTTAATAATACGACAAATACAATCGTAAAATGTTACGCGTATTCGCACTCAATATCGTAATAAAATATTAGAACTTATTTGTTACGAATTTTAATATTTCGATCATAATAATTGTATGTTGTTTTAATTGATTAATTGATTAAATGTGTACTTTGGTCACTACATTTGTAATTAAGATTATTATATCATAATCGTGGCGAACATGGATGCAGATTCCGTGATAGTCGTCCATCCCTCGATTTAACCCTTTCGACGCTCGTTCATACGAAAAATGTGGAAAACAATGCGTGCGTGAAGAATGCGGGCCGATCGCGCGCGATTTCTGAAAATGGGCACAATATGAACTATGCGAGTCAAACTGAACATGTACACGCGTGCCGAGCTGAAAATAAGGACAATATACAGCCTACATTGTCATGTATTTTTCGCGGATTATCGATAAATATGAAATAATAATGAGACGCACCGAATTTACCATCGCGAATTTTAACGCGCAATTAATTTTTCCATCGTAATAATTGTGTTGGTATATTAATGCGCGATTTTAAATGTCTCATCTGGCGCTATTCTAATTCGAGTCTTTTCTCTTTTCTCAAGTGTGATTAATTAAAGAATCTCGTATGAATTTAAGACGATCGGATGTTCGGACTCGTAGCGAATAATATTACTTCTTTCGTCGAATGTCTAATATGAAATTTTCTGGAATATACAATATTTTCGGAATAAAATGACATTTCTATAAATTGCTATTAAAAAAATTTTTAAGAGCGTATAAAATTCCAAATGTATACAGGATGTATATCTATATTTATTATATATGATGAGCAAAAGCGGTATTTTCTCATCGTATTCACAATTACCTTAATTTTATTTGACTGACGCGATCTGTTATTAAATTTTATTTTATCGTGAAATAAAATCTCGGAATCTCGGAATCTCATTAAATAATTAACCAGTCTTATTTATATAGATAAATCATATTTTTAAACACTTGATCTTCGCGATCTCACGTAGAATAATTCTCACCTCTCGGGATAGCGTCAGTATTTTTGTTCAATAAGATAAGGTTGATACGAGATACGCTAATACAATGAATCAAATTACTTGACGCGAATAAAACAAACGAGCGTCGTATACATGGTATAAATATATTTATGCGAATATTTTGTTACATGATCGTGTCTACATATTACGACACAACATTACAGTGCTAATAAATGCTGTTATTTTTAACTGGATTCGTATAGTGTAAAAGTTGATTAAACCTTTTTGATAAAATGCTTTCTCTCGCAACACTCCCCATTCGACGTCCACATATCGAATGCATCACGACGAGCATTCGTATGTGTTAATAGTACTAACGATATGCGACAGGTCGAACAATTATAAAAAAGTCGGCCGGTTTATTTAAAAAAATCGCATGCCGCCGGGACTGAATTATTTATAAATTCATTGCATGCAGCATCGTGATAATTGAAAGAATCGTAAATATCGTTTACAGCGTTATCCAAAATTGGAATAGTGCGCCGTTATTTTATTCCCCTCCTCTCCCAATTATCGTTACTCTTCCCATTGCAGGCAATCGTCCTTCTCTCCCTTTTTCCTCGGTTCGATTTTTTTAAGCAGTCTTAAAGCTTCCCATCACGTAATAAATGCATCCAGTGCAGTCGCGGGATGGAAGGGAGGCTTAACATTGGTTTAGAAGCTCTTTAATTCTGATTTATTAGGTGGTAAAGTTGCTGAAAAATACTTTGCTATGTAGGAAAACAGCGTTCAAAAACATACAAAAAAATTGGTCGATTTTCTTGAAAACTTTCCTTCGTCAAGACAGCTGCCGTGTGTGATTTAAAAAATGTGATTCCGAAGATTTATTATTAATATTAGAGAGCTTTTGCGATAACACGCTTGTAACAGAACAAGTAACAAAACTACTCGTTGCGACAATTTCCATCTTGGAATTATACTAAATTATGCAGATAAGTTTGCGGTATCGGAAACGTGGTATTGCAAGAGCTCCCCAATATCAATAACGATACTTTATAATAGACAGGTTTTTAGAATTAGTAATAGTCTTTTTGTGTCACATTCAATCGATAGTATATCTAAGTGATACTGTTAAGATACTTATGGTTTTATACATTCATCATAGAGCTCCTAATACTGACGTCGCCGAGAACGGAAATTTCATTCTAATATGAAAAAAAAATCATCGTTTTAGCGAAAAATACTTGAGCACTCTGTTACTCAAATGAGCACTCTGTCAGATACCGACGACTCGGATACTTATGTCTCGGTAAACGTTTCGACTTAAAAAAATATTGACAATAGCACCAATCTCTATTTGTTTCGCCATCTCTGTCCCTATTAAGTGTAAACGTCAAAAGTCAACGAGTTTAGAACAAATTTCGAGATTTATCTGAAAATCCCCGCTCCAAACGCCTCTTCCTCGAAAATTGTATTGGAAAATGAAAGCTTTGTGCAATAACTTTCCTCGAAAAAACAGTGGTTATTATTTGATAGAAAAGTTTTATCTGACTTTACAAACTCAGAGTCATTATCGCACGCCTCAATACCTCGTGGAATGTGTCTGCAGTTGCCTGACGTTCGCACGATTTGCTTATCCTTTCCGAATACGATTACGAACTCGCGTAGAGGCAAATTTAGTTCTATTTAAAATACAGAGTATACTACACACAAAACCGTCGCCCGGTACTACAGTGTCGTTTTGAAATCAGGCATGCGTCCCACCGATGGCAATACCTTGTCAGCTTGTTCACCTTACAGAAGCGTACACTTCCTCTTCTTTACCGGCTCAGGTGGTTCCAGTGCGGCTAAAATAGCTTCGTCGAATACGTTCTTCAAGCCTTTCTGACATGTCAAAGAAACCACAATTTCATGTTATATGATACATTATTTAGAAATAATATAATAAAAATATATAATTCTCCTTTATTTCATTCTCAAGTAGTACACAGTTCATTTATTCATAAATTTGATGATCATTATATTTGATAAACGTAACATTTTAACATATTCTGCTCTAAATTTCAAAGAAAAATTATTTTCTACCACAAATGTGCCACAATTATGTCAAAAAATGTTTAACAGATGAAGCTTTCAACTAAAACAAAAATTACTGATTTTTTACTCACCTGCGTCAAAGCACTGCACTCTACATATTTTACAGCCTTGAGTTCCTTGGCGAGTTTTTCTCCTTGCTCTCCAGATATCGGCTTCTGTTTGTTTTTTGCGAGTTTCTCTATTGTTGCAACGTCATCTCTCAAGTCAATTTGCGTTCCGACGAGTAAAAATGGAGTTCTCTGACAGTGATGCGTTATTTCTGGCACCCACTGCAAAACGATATGTCAGTACAACAGGACTTCAGTTAATGCAGAACGTAATATACAGAAATAGACAAACACATCACCTTTTCTTTTACATTTTCAAAGGACGACGGCGACACGACTGAGAAACATACGAGAAACACGTCGGTCTGAGGATAACTTAAAGGACGCAATCTGTCATAATCTTCCTGACCTAAGAAATAAAAGATAAAGTCAAAGATTACAAAATATTATATAGGATAACCT
The DNA here is from genome assembly GCF_030848795.1 of Temnothorax nylanderi. NCBI lineage: Eukaryota > Metazoa > Arthropoda > Insecta > Hymenoptera > Formicidae > Temnothorax > Temnothorax nylanderi. The sequence continues at coordinate 57,743 of NW_027249098.1, read as the reverse complement.
TTGGGAAATAATGCAAAAAGAAAGAAATATTACCTGCTGTATCAAATAATCCTAATGTATATGGATCACCTCCTATCATCACAGTTACCGCGTAGTTGTCAAAAACAGTAGGCACATATTCAGAAGGGAACTTGTTCGTGGTATACGAAATCAAGAGACACGTTTTACCAACCGCTCCATCACCTACCACAACGCACTTTATCGTCTGCATCTTGGTGATTTTTACGTGACCTGAAACACAAATCCACAATCCACATGTGACTGAAACCCATAATCATCTGTAACAAAGGAAGATCAATAGTAATTAAAAAGAGAGTTCCAGCGTTTACACAAAAGTAAAGAAGATATCCTGATCGATATCCGTATTGTTCAACTAAGCAGTCTTCATTATCGCACAACAATTTTCATATCAGTTAAACCCTTAATCCACGTACATTAATAAACATATTGCTCAATATTTTCTTATCAATAATGTAAACCTTATAATCTATTCTATACGTAACAACAAACGTAAGTGTAATAAGCGATAAAAAGATCCTATTGACGGAACATCAGCAAAATTAATGTACAGTAATATTGTAATATTGATAATAGCATCGAATAATTATCTCGGAGTATAGGAGCCTTTCGTGGCTGACGTATTCCGCTTTTAACCTAACCTGACCGTAGGTGTGTGCCTGCGGCGCGGGGAGCCGCACGTCGGTCGAGATTCCCTCGCCGCGGGACACCGGGAGGCTTTCGCGACGCGATGCAATGCGAATGCGAGCTTCTCCCCGAGCCTCGCACGCGAGCGTATTCCCAGATACCGCGGAGTACGTTACCTGGATATGCGGGGCTGTCATTAAAGGATTAAAGGTTAAGACCGCCGCAGCTCATAATCCCGAACGGCGCGGCGCGGCGGATGCGGCTTCGGGCAGTTCGGGCGTGCCGGTGGCGAGTGTTCGGTCCACGGAGTCGCGCTTGACGGCGAGCTTGCGAGATCGTTGCACAAGTTACGCTCCAACTCCACGGGCCCTTATCGTGCCATGTATGTTATTTTTCTCCTCGTCGACGAACGCGATTTTTCGGAGAGATCCTCTGGCCACGTTTAAAGCCGGGTCCCTATGCCGACGCGCGGAGAGCGGAGAGATTTAATTTAGGACGCGTCCTCAAGCAAGACGGTTCCAGTTTCCGGCTGCCACAAAATGGCGCTCGGTTTGAAAGGTCTCTGGTAGACTGCAATATTTCAATTACTTGAAATGTTAAATATCATATTCCTCTTTCATTCTTTCTGTTTCAATTTCAATATTAATTACGTTTAGAAAATGCATGCGTTATCTGAGCAATAATGGGTTTGTCATGAACAATATCACAAGTGTAGAAATAATTTAGACACTATTGATACGTGTATTAAAATAAAAATTGTATAATAAAATTTTCCACATTTCTAAACAATTATGTTAAATAATCTTTGTCTTAATTTAATTACAGGAGTATTTTATATATATATGTATATATTAATTTGTTCTAGACATCTCTCTCTCTCTCTCTCCCCTCTCTTTAACACATATAGACCCATATAAAATGTTAAGACATGTATACACTCTCTGAATAAAAAAATAGCTTTTCTGATAAATTTTGTGACTTTATCAGTTGCCCGCACGATTGTCGCGAGAGCAACGGCTTCTTCGTATAGCTCGTAAGGACGTATATGTTGTTTTACTATTGCCAGCGTTTAGAATTTTTTGATTTTTTCACTATCTCGTTTCTGGTTTCGAAAAAGGCTGAAGCGAACCAGGTTGTACCCACGACAAACCTAACGGCTTATTCTCTTCTTCGCCCTACAAAACGACAAATTGATTAGATCTGTCAACTTAATGCGTTTTATCGTAGTGAGTGATACTTGTTTAATCAAGTACTTATTTACTTTTGACTCGTAAATTTCTCGTCTAATGGGATCGTGTAGTTCATTCACATATGGATTAAATGTAATGTAATGCGGATCATCCATGGTAGGTGGATTAAACACTTGATTCACACTTTCCTTTACGCACGCTTTCACACGTTCTCGGAAAGCCTCAGAATTCTTTTCCTGCCTGTAATGTCGCCAATTAATTCTCGCATCTAGATATTCTGGAAGATACTTTACTTTTCATATTTCCTTTAAGTACAAATGTACTTACAAGCTAGATGCCTCCTCATTTACCGAAGTCATTTTCGTATCTAGTTTAGTAAATATCTTAGTGATATATTGTAATAATTGCCCAATTCTGTTATTTCTCCTCCACTCCGGAAATCCCCACGATGTGCACAATTCTCCATTTTCTGGATTTATTAATGGATGGAAGATTTGAGTTTCAAACACAACTTTCTAAAACACGTTCAAATTACGTATAAAAAAGTTATGTATAAGACTGATTATCTGCGGGTCAATATTCTTACAGGGCAATCTCCAAGTGGGAAGTTCGAAGGCAGTGTAATGGTGAATCTGAAAACTCCGCCTCTGTAGATTCCTTGCCGAATGAACTGTACGCCAAACCATACTGTGACAAAATGCGAAAAATAATGAGTATTAGAACTTTTTACAATGGCCAATTTAACTGCGTTAAAGTGAAACAGGCAAGAGAGATGGATATATTTACATCAGAACCGTTATACAAGTCGTAATCGGGGCGAGCAAGACCTATAAAATAGGTTTACACCTATCAAAAACACACTAACATTTCAATAAAAAGAAACGTAGTATGCGAACGAGGAAACAAAGAACAATGAGCATTTGTTCCTCCACATGCAAGTCACAGAATGGCATTCAATCGCTTCGGTTTCGAAGCGTTAATATCACAGATTAAAGTTATCATAGAAAATTGGCATGCTGAATCACGAATGTGACTAAATATAACTCGTACAATCTTTGGTGATACTTACAAAAAGCGTTCAGAGCGGACGGTACCACATAAATCCCCTTCAAATCTTGGGAGCACAACATCTTACTGAAAAAACATATACATAAATCAGCTGTCCTCTCACACAAGCATCCGTCATTAGCATAATCAAACTTACTACTCGGAAAGAATATTGTATTCCTGCAAGAAAATAGCGTAGTGCTTGTTGGTTTGCGACACAATCGGTCTGTCTATCATTTTCACGGACATGCTCAACGGAGAATCTCCATTGTTACTTCCCGGCACAAGCTTCCTGAACGAGCCTTGTCTGTTCAGATTGTCGTTATTGCTATCTTCGCCCTGAAATAAGCAACGGAATATCATTACCGAAATTTATTATTATTAAAGGAATATCAGCAGAATATCGTCGCTATTACAATGCTAAAAGATATCTATTAAGTATTAAAACAAGATGCACGTTTCTCCACTTTCACTGCTTGTAATCTGAAACTTTTATTCTTCGATATTATTATTAAACGAACCACTAGCAGAATATCATTATTATTAAATATACAAGCAGCAGAATAGCATCCACTATCATAATCCTAAAAGTTGTACATATGACTCTCCACTTTCACCACATGTAATCATATATACGATTCTCTTATTATTCTTATTATTATTAATTATTTATATATTATTTATTTATTTTAGATAATATATATATAAATATATGTATATTATATTAAAATCACCTTGGCCGCCGACATGACGAGTGAGCATAGAGAAACAAGCGGAATATTAACGTGAATATTAATAACTCGCTACATTACACCTGATATGATATCAAGATAAGCTACGCTTGTCGGTAGTCTTCGGCAGAGATCGAGTCGGAGCATTTTGGCAGATCAGCAAAGATTCGACGATCACAGCCAGTCACAGCGAAGAGCGAAGTAGCGTCAATCGTGAATCACGATGGTCACGATGTGAAAGCGAAATAGCTCCGATTGGCTCCGAGCTCCGAGTGCTCCGACCACGGTATATAATTATATAGTATGTACAGTAGGGACAATCCTTTGTTTTCGATTCAGCCATGATGTAAGAAGACAGGTGTAGCAAGTCCAAGGATGCGCAGTAGTCATTTTCTTTGACCAATCAGAAAATGGTCCGAGATGCGAGAAGGAACATGGCTCCTCCCATGGTAGAAGACCGATATTATTTAGTCGTTGCACACATTTCGTAATAAAGGTTTGTAAATAAATATCTCTACCGTAAAACATTATAAATATATATTTATTAATAAATTATAAAACATAAACTTAAGTGAAACATACAAAAATATCAATTTATTAGATTTATTTTTTTAAATATTAATATGTAATCATTTCTGTATACTTCCTCATTAATAATGTTCTTCAATTCCTCATTCGCCGTATTTAATCTTCCTTTACTACTTATTAATCAATGTAGAAATTGTTTTTTTATCATCAATTTATTATGTATTATATATTTTTATTAATTTATGAGTTTTCGTATTATTTTACAAATCTTTTAATTTTGTTTGCATTCTTGTCACGGACCTTGACTAATGCTACATTTGAATGTGGCGCGATGTTCCGGACCAAAATGGGACGCCAGCCTGACTCTACGCATGCGGCCACCTTTCCACTGCCATCAGCTGTTGAGTTGTCGTCTTATCAATACTCTACGTTGATTTGTTGGTTCTAAAGGTAAAAGCCAATCACATTCGACTGCTATTAAGCGGTTTGTTCTGCTGAACGCGCCCATGCCGCCCATCATGTTCTTCACGTTCCACGATGTAATAATCCTGAAATGGATAAATAAAACTGAATAAGACGCTGTAAGACTGTGTGACGCTCAATTGGCGCGTTCGGCCATGCACGCAGGCACATACCCGGTTCTTGCTAGGGATCGGATAGCGAAATTTCGGCTGTACGCCGGTACCTACCGTCCAATATCGGAGTAACTGAAAATCATCGGCAGTCCACGGTTTTGAAAATAGTGGTATAAAGATCAAAACTCTAAAATTATTTACGTTTTACCAGTAATTACGTACCGGTACCGCGTACACTTTCTTATCGTCGAACTGCGACGTGAGAAAACCTTAATTTCCGATAAGAACCGATCGCTACAAATTTTGTCTTCTTTTCACGGTTTACTTCATTATATTCCTTATTTGCTGTGTCCTGATTCACTCGCCTGCAAGTTTTGTTGCCTCAATCTCACGTTGAAGAAGATAATTCACAAATAACTTGATCTAACGTGATAATTCTTTTCAGAGTGAAAGATGCAGTCTTCATCGGCAGGTCAGACGATTGACTGTTTGGGAAGATGTGATAACTTGACAATGGAAGAATTAGATCAGATCACTGACAATATACATAAAACTTTAATTCACCCAAAGGGCAACGAACTCTTTGCGAGCTATCTGGAGCAGTTTCCAGATAGTTTGGCATGTTTGAATGTGTATAACACTTGTTCAAAGTACCTGACTGAAGAACAGAATCGATCGTGAGTCTATTACAATTTACATTAATACGGATCTAATACTAAGTATCTTGTTGCAAAACGATAGTCCTCAAATATTTTTGTAACATTTGAGATTTGAGATTTTTGAAAAAAATATGTGTAGTAAGCTATGGCAATATTGATTAGGAAAACAAATATACATATGTATAATATATAAATAATAATAATATATTATATATATATAGTACATTTTATAAAACATTAAAATTTCATAAATGTTAAAATGTATGAAGGAAATTTGTAACAAGAAAATTTACAGGATTCATGGAAGTTCATCGGAGGAATCTAAATCACTGGAATCTCTCGTTACCAAAGTGGAAATGATGCAGAAGACTGTCTTTGATCTGAACGAAATAGATTTCCGTCTTATGAAGCAATTCAAAGAGGCCTTGGAGATAAAAACCAAAGAAGCCTTACTTAATGTTTTAGAAAACACCAAAGATCAATGTCAAAATTGCTTAAGAAAAATGCACGAACGTTTTAGAGATTACATTTTGCGATGTAAAAATACGTCGACGTAAAAATTAAGCTGTTTTCTACCTTCGTACATTATGAAGATCTGTGATGCCTATATTTTACACGCATAATTTATTTCTATGTACGTAGCTTACACTGTACTTATTATCCCAGGGTAATAGTAATACTCAAATGTTATAAAGCTAGAAACTGTAGGATGTACTTTTTAAATTATTGGGTATACATGAGGGTGACGCATGTCAGTGGTTCCTTATGTGAAAGCGATCGATTCGCAGTCTGCACATCTCCTATTTGATCTTGACTGTCATCCCATGTATACCTCTATTTATAAGAGATTGTAGAATTGATTGTGTAAAGGAGTACGAGGTGAATTGCAACCCGTTCAGGGAACAACAATGAAAGCATTTTCTAAGTCAATGAATCAATAAGCCTGTTTGTTTTAGCTGAATTTCTCTCCAACGTGAAAAGAAAAAGGGGAAAGATGAACCGTGCAAGAAATTCAGCTAAAACGAACGGGTTTCATTGCTTCGTGATATTTATTCATTGTATTTCAGTTTCTCATGGCGACGAGAAATACAGAGACTCAATAAAATGATCTTGTCAACAAGAACGAGCTTTTCCTGCGTTCTATCCTTTCTACTGTCAATCAAGTCACGTCACAATTGACAAATGCTGAACGTAACCCACGTAGAAAAGCCCAGGGAAAAATATAGCACGACGATTAACCAAATCCGCGATACCGTCCGAAAATTAGAAGAAAGCTTGAAATGTTCACGGGATTTGGAAGCTACCCAATTTTTGTGGTATTCCGCCTTGAAGTCTCGCGATAAAATTCTGATGGACGATTTGAGGAAGATTAAAACGCGAAACAAACAGATGCTAAGTGAGTAAAACTTCTATTCGATGCCGTTCATTTAGCTCGTAATCTGTTCGAAAGATTGCTCTTTAGATTTATTTCGACAAAGCGTCACGGACGTTCAGCTTGGCTCTCTCGACATATTGCCGGAAACTTTGAGGAGACAAGTGCAGAAAACATGGCACCAGAAGTAACTTCTTCTACTTATTATGCCATTAACGATTTACCTGTTTACTTGTTAAATTTCAGATATGACGCTTTGTTATCACAGAACGAGCAATTAAAGAAACAAATTATCGCTATAGATTGCACGATGAAACAGAAACAGAAAGAAGTATGCTTGAGACCTTATTTGTCCCTATAAATTATATATGATGTGAAAGCGAGATATGTATGAAACAAATTATTTTTCGAGATACACGCTACGAGATATTTTTAATATACCGGATATTAATTTATGCGTCAAATTAAGTTTTCATGTATCACAAGCTACGTGTTTTATAATTTGTAATTCTTAAATTATAATATGCGTTGTTATTCTCTTCGATTTTTTATTCAAAAAGAATTTTTTTGTTATCTGATTTCCAAATACATAAAAGTGCTTTATATATTGTAGATTGATATTTTACAACAAAGATTACTCATCGCAGGGAATGTCATAAACCCTAAGGACAACACTGAAAAGATTTGCAGAAGATGCTGGATTCTAACGAATGAAACTTAAAACATATATAAGAGACAGATGCTTAAAATTGAAAAAAGTTAACATAAATTGCTCTTCTTAAAAATAAAAAAGAAATTCTTGAACAAAATAAAATATATCATTATTTGAAAGAATTGCTTGAGTATTAAATGCATATTGAAGCGAAATACAGTAATGCTTAGCAGAAACAAATATTACGTCGGTAAAAAATAAGACAATTAAGGGATTTAGTTACAATCTGATTGCGAAAGTAGGTGAAAGATCTGTGGCTTCCCTATATGAGTAACGGCGCGATGCAGTTTTTATAAATACAATAGTGGGAATTGTAAGATGATTGATGTGTTATGTGAGTTGAAGATCGAAGGAATAGGATATAAAATATCAATATCTTGTAGGTAAGATAACCAATGCCGTTTTCTCTCTCTCTCTCTCTCTCTCTCTCTCTCTCTCTCTCTCTCTCTCTCTCTCTCTCTCTCTCTCTCTCTCTCTCTCTCTCTCTCTCTCTCTCTCTTTCTCTTTCTCTTACTCTTTGTGACGCTAACTCGAAAAGACAGATCGATTCGCGATCAAAAAGGTAATAATTCGAAAAATTTAAAATTAAACTTTGCACTGGTTACATAATTTCAATTATGAAAGCGATCATTATGTGATAATTTTCAGATTAAATTGCTATTGTTAAAATATGCTAAATACAATAAAATTGACTATTCTTATATCAAAGAAACGAAATGTCAGTCTTAGCTATTTTAAGCTGAGGACATTTCAAGAATCTGAAGAACATTTATATCCTATTCCTTCGATCTTCAACTCACATAACACATCAATCATCTTACAATTCCCACTATTGTATTTATAAAAACTGCATAAAAAGATTCCATCAAAAAATGGATTTTACGTAATTTTCTCTCGGCAAGCGTTAGTTTATTCAAGCCAATTGTGTTCGCACGTGTTTTATCGCACGCAGAAATATCACAAAAAGGATAGTCAGCAATAATAAAATATAATATCACGGTCTCCCTCTCTCTGTAGTCGTTAATGCTATTACACGTAGTAGCTATTAAGGGGGGAGGGTCAAGTAAATGACTTAAATTTTGTGATTTTTTTTTAAGAGAATAATAAATTGATTGTTTTGAAAATTAGTGCATGTTTCTATTTAGTATTTAAATTACACACAGAAATTTTTTTATCTAAAAATAATGAAAATTCATTGAGCAGTAGCTGGTTGAAGTTGCCTTCTCATGAACGCGCCGGGGAGATCGCAGAGACCGCTCTAATCATCTGAAATCAAAATTCGGGGAAAATTTCATAAATTTATGAAAAAACGCTCAGCATGAATCTATTTAAGAAAAAAAAATCTAAAATTAAAAAAATAATTTAAAAAAAATTTTTTTTTAAATTTTTATTACTTTTTTAATTTTAGATTTTTTTGATAACGTAAAAATAATCTTATCGGATAGATAACACGTAGAGAGAGGGAGACCGTGATATTATATTTTATTATTATTGACCATCTTTTTTGTGGTATTTCTGCATGCGATAAGACGTGCGAGCATAATTAAGGTGCCTTTTCACGTTGACGCTTGATCGGCTTGACGCTCATCTTCAGTGAGCAAAAATCTTCAGAAATAATATTTTTTATTTATATATATATTCGTAAAATATTATTACTTAAAGATATTACTTGAAAATAATTAATATTTTACGTATTTCGAAGACTATTTTTGATTGTACTGAGACGATCAACGACGATTCAGCGTCAACGCTGGATGTTGAATAAATTCAGCTTTATTTCTTGACGCTAGCGTCAAAGCGAAACCACATGACCCTAGAAATAATATTTTTAACTTATTTATATTATATAAGTAAATTTATATATATACATAAATAAAATATATTATATTTGAAGATTTTTGCTCGCTGAAAATGAGCGTCGAGCGTCAACGTGAAATGGCACCTTTAGCTTGATGTGTTATGTAAGTTGAAGATCGAAGAAATAGGACTCATTAACACCAGTAACACATTTATCGGTCTCAGCGGCACATTGTGTTTTGGGACTCACTCCCAGAAATAAGTCCCAGAAATAAAATAAAAAGAAGTTTCTTGTAAGTCAGTCTAAAGATCTCATTTTATCAAATTGACAAGTCAGCTTGGAATTACGTACGTTACTTAAAACTATTTCTTTAAAAAGATAATTTTTCAGATACGTGTAACGGTGAAACTTCATTCAGCTTAATTAAATCGGAGTTAATCAGAGAAATTAATTCAGATTTCCATATCGATGGAACCAATAAAAAATTGACTAAAACTGGTGCATTTAGAATTAATCGACGACTTTGAAGTCTTAGACGAGAGATGCAACCAGAAAGATCAAACTCAGTTATTTTTAATGAAATTACGCGTCGGAGATTATGGGAATTATTAGGAACTGCTTGCATCTTCCTGTTCGCTCCGCTCATCGTGATTGCTCTGCTCCTTCTATACGTCTATCGTTGTTTGGTCAAGATCGTGTTAAGAATCCAGTTGAGGAACAAATTCGCTGGTCTCTTAAAGGGCACAGATTGTGTGTGGGCCGTTGAAGATGCCGTTTCTCTGTCCGTTATCAATATCTTGATGATACTGGAGAAGACCGCGGGGAACTCAAACACGGTCTTCCTGGAGGATTTCAGGAATCTTATAAATAACCGCATTGTTTCGAAGGCTGCTGGTACAACGCTCGAGAAACTGTTCTATCTTCGAAATCAGAAGTTCGGCTATTATTTTTGGGAAAGAAGCGAAGAGGTAGACCTGAAAGACAGGCTCAGATGGCTGGAATGTGTGGACGCTAACTGCGACGGGTCCTGCGAGGATATCTCTGGCGAATCCTTCAGGAAGACTTTGGAAAATGTGTTTAATAAACCGTTGCCCGATGATCACAGAGCCGCGTGGGAGATTCTCGTCGGAAAGCGCTGTCCGAAATCCAAATCTCATGTCGAAGAGGACCATTTGTTTCCCGAGGAGTGCTTCAATACCAACACTCGAAAGATTCCCGTGGTATTTCGCGTTCATCATTCCCTGGGCGATGGGATGGCCCTTCTGGACCTATTGCTCAAAACGATCGCCAAGGAGGACGAAATAAAAGAGACGAGAGTAAAGAAGAGTATCATCTCGTCAGGCGAGAATGGAGAACATTTCAAAGAGATCGTTCCAGCATTGCGCAATTCAGAGAGGAACTTCCAGAACGGGACGGATGTTGTGCGATATTATTATGAGAAGAATATCCTTGCCGCATCGATGACTTTTGCTTACGTAACGTTCTCACGAGTTGTGCAAGACCTACGAGATCATTTTCGTGGGTCGTTGAAGTTTTCTAACAATGTAACGATCGAGTCGTTGAAACAGCAAGCGAAAATATCGATCGATTGTGTATGGTTGAATTTCAAAAATATCGCACTGAAACAAATGTACGGTAGATTTGAAGAGGTCACGCGATTCACGATAATTTTACTTTCTTCTCCAAAATTCTTCATTCAACATGCTATTCGTAGCATGGACGAAAAGTACGTTCAGTATTCAATTCACTGTGCAATTAATATTTAGCTCATCCTGTTAAACATAGACAAATTAACATGTAAGAGATTAATTTCTTTGTTAAACTGAATGTCTAATCTTCGAGAAATAGTAAAGCAATAAACGGTTAAAATCTCCAAATTAAGAATCTCTAACTTCAAAGACTAGAATTTTATGATTTTACGAGAAACAAATTCTTATCAGATCTATATATTTATCTTTAATATATCTGAGTTTTATATAGAATAGTATTTTAAATAAGCTTTGTAATGATAAATATGAACGTTTTTACAGCGCTTTACATGGTCCGCCTCAAACGGGTGAAAAGATAATATCCTACTGGTTAGAGAATGATGAGACCAACAATAAATCGCAGAATCTTTTGACGAAAATCCGCGAGATAAGAAAGAATACAGATGCCAAATTTGAAGATATAGTATTGGCAGCTTTTTCTGCTAGTGTACACAAATATCATTTACGCGTGAGTATGTATAAAGCTTTCAAGCAGCAATTAGTCTCTGAAATATGTTTAAATAATATCTAGAAAATTGAAAGGTTTTTTAGACACTTACCTATATCTCGTATCTGTTTCAAAGTTCTTTAAACATGTGTTTTTCTTGTAGATCAACAAACCAGTTCCCGATGCATTAACAGTTATTTTTCCCATAAGACTGTCAATGCCCGATAAAAATTTAACGTTAGATAACGAGTTTTCAATCGCTCTCTTGCGAATTTGTATCGCCAATGCGAACGGACAAACAATCGTCGAGCCAAATCGGGATTCTCAATTTTTCAAGCGCCTTCAAGATATTACAAGAGCAAATAACGAAGTCAGAAAGAGTTCAGACATCATGCTTAATTTTTGGATCATAAAATATCTGTCAGCGTTATTACCGGTGAAAATTTTAAGGGCTTTTCTTTTAAGTCGAAGCACGGTGGGGTTTAGCAATATGTGTGGGCCAGAAAAAGTGCGTATCCTGAATAATTCTTTGAGCAACATTGCCTTCTGGATACCAAACAAGTATCGTATCGCTAACAATAAGTACCGCTATTATTATAAACTTTGTTTATAATTAACAAATAAAATTATTGTACATCGTAGCGATATGTAGGATGTATTACAATTCGTTTTCAGAAGTACTACCGCCCTCGGCTTTTCTCTGTTAAGTTACGGAGGCAACTTACATCTATCTTTAATGGCTGATAAGTCAATCGTAAAGGACGAGAGATCTTTTATGGAGCTTTTAGAAAATACTGTACATGAAATAGATACTGCTTATAACAGTATTATACTGATGCGCGCCTTTTAAAGCCGTCAGATCTTCCAATAGACACACCTACGAAAAAAGGTGCGCAAATTTAATTTTTAATTATTCCTACATTTTGTTTATACGCGTATGCGATATTCAATTAATAACTATATAATTATTATCTTATTCGTATTCCCAGATATATGTATTTATAAAAGGAGTCTTATCTATTTTCAGGCATCGGTGTGTTTTAACAAAGGAGTATGAGTGGTTGAAATATTTCACCTCTTTTATACAATGCTCTTAATGTGAATGCATTTGTGCTAAGTATAAATTGTTATCATATATTTATTAATATAGGCTTTTTACAGAATCATTTACAGAGATTAATGATTTAATCTTTTCCGTGAATTTGTTTAAAACTGTATTTTATAAATAAAGTTTTTCAATCTTTAATAACATTTTATATATAAGTGTATTATGCCTGTCAGTTAAAGAATCCAAAATTATATTTCCATTAATCAACTTAGTATTGTACAATTTATTTAATTTTATTAATTTCATGTTTATATATATATATTTTTTTTAATAACTAGCAGTATTATGTCCCAATATGTAATCTTAAGACGGATACAGACTTATTGTATCCGCGTCATCTTTCAGTGAAGAAAGTTGCCCCATTACTGATACGTTGCAACATTTTGATATAATGATCAGCAAAGGCACGTCATATCGTACTATTGAATTGATACGCAACGCACATACGCAATAAGTCTGTATATCTTCCGTACCCGCCTGTAACCGTCTCTTGTTCAAATTAAATAAGTTTACAACACTCAACGCTGTTTCTCCAAATGCATTCAGCGTGTAAATAATATACGTTTATCTAAATATAGATTCGAATTCAGGGTATGAAGATAAATGGTGGTTGCAATCGCTTATTACTGATCATGAAACATTCCCGCCTCTAACAACTGACGTTCTCCATCAATGACTGTGACGCTAAGCGGATGAAATATGAGAGATAACTGCGAAAGTGAAATTAATACATATACTATGGAATGATGTAATAGCATTTTAGCATTTATCTTACATGCTACCCGTAAAAGGACCTATTTTAAATATTGAGAAATAATATGACAGTTGGTTAATAATAGTCCTTCTAGTGACTTGAAATTTTTTAAAACGCAATTTTTTAATTTAAGCAAAAGTTAGTGACTTTTAATGACTTTTTATTACTATACAGATACAATAAGTAATATTTATTCTTTGCACGTTTACAGCATTACTCCATTTGTGCATAACTATACAATGTATTTACATTAAAGTCTTTAAATTACACTTAACTCTTTGGCATTACAATCAAGTGTTCTTGTGGATTGATTACGTACGTGATGCACAATTCAAATTACACAGAACTTTCATTTTCTTGCAGTTCATCAATTAGCGTCATTCTGTCAACTCGACGTGAATAACTTCAAGATTATCAACAGTTTTGCTTTCGTTGCACCAACATCTCGGAAGATGCAACTGCCATCCACTCGTTGGTCGTCGACTGGAACCATGTCAAACCCAAGGTATATCTACCGTTGAGATTGGCGTGTTGGCAATGACTGAACCACCAACCGCCCCGATAGTTGGCTGCGCAGTCGGTGGTGCTGATGTCCATGTCGCGGTCCTTAGCGCTAAATGCCATGCCGTCCTGATAGGACAGTGCGTCGGTCGCGTTGCCCGAATAACCGGATACGTGGAGTCGATAACCAGTCTCCTCGGAGTCAATCGTGAAGTGCTCGTACTCGGCGCGCCAGTGCACGCCGTAGGTATCGGTCAGGTCGACCCGCAGCCTGCTGCAGTTATCGCGAGTAAGTCGATGCAACGCCTCGTTGCCGATCCACAACTCGCTGACCGGCGAACCGAAGCCGATCGAATACTCGTTCCAGGTGCGATCGAAGTCGACCGCGCCGTCAATTCTGCGAGCCACGACGATCCAGCCGGCGCGGCAGGAGGCCAGCAACGGTGCTCCGGGACCAGGTGCCAGCAAAGTTAAACCGTCGCGCTCCTCGCAATTTCCCGGAAGGGAGTCTACCATGAGACGGTACTGATCTTCCACCTGTTCTAGTTCGTGTGTGACGTTCACCGCCTTGGCCAGATTCCGGGAAAGGTCCAGTCGACTGAGGGTCTCGTTCAAGCTGTCCAGACTCTTTCGCTGCACGTCGCTCTTTTCCTGCAGCTGCGACGCGCTCACGCTCAACGCTTGAACCGCCCGTCGAAGATTGCCAAGCTCTTCCCTGGTCAGCGACAGCTCGGCCGCCTTTCGCGCCGCGTTTATCTCCAGCTTCGCAAGCTCTCGCTTTACCTCGGAACGATTGGTGTAAACGGCTTCCTCGAGCAGACGAACCGAGTCGTACAGTCGCACCACTGACTCATCCAGCTCGTTCATCGACACCAGATCCCGGCTGGCATTGGATACCCTTCTCGAGAGCTCTGCTTGCGCCAGTTCGAGGCTCCTCATCCGTCCCTCAAGTTGCTCACGATCCTCGTATACCACTCGTTTCTCCACCATCGCTCGCTTCCGCGCTACCACGGAGATCTTCCGTTCGACGTTACGTAGACGTTCCTCGAGGCGAGCGCGATGAGCCAAGGCGCGGGAATAGCTGTGTCTTCGGGTTGACGCAATCTCGCGCGACCCGCTCACCTCGTTGCGAAAGATGTCAGCCTTATTGCGATGTTCCAGCTTCTGCGGATCCTGCCGCTGATCGGGAACCGTGGACTCGCATTTCAGGGACTTCAGCTCGATCTGCACCGTGCTTAACTGCAACAAATGAAAAGGGTAAGTTTTGCATTTTGTCTAGCGGACGAATGTTGGCTCGTCATTGCTCTCTTAACATTTCTCTATGATTGAGATCTTTAAAAACAAGACACGCGCGGTGGTCGGAATGTTTTAAAGTTAAAGTAAACAAGTAACTTCAAAAGCAATTATTGAAAGTATTAGTCTCTGATCACGTGAATCTTTTCATTCCAGAAAATTTTCTACCGATTCTCTTTAATCCGTTGACTTTTTACAGGCGGTCCTTGATTACGTGGTATGCGTGACTGCACGTGTGTAATACACTCTCGCGTTTGTGGAATGCGTGAGAGTAGGGCCACAGCTGTCGACTCGTGTGGCTGCGGTCGCCAGCGTGTGTCAAATACCACAGACGGTAAGGATCACCGAGCGAAACTTGTATCAAAAACGAATTTATAAACACGCGTAGATGCATGGTCATAGAATTTTTCTTGTGCATTAGGGAAGAATTCAAAATTATCAATTTAATATTATCTCATACCATTTTAATATGTAACATGATTTCATATGTTATATCATTAATTATATTTTTTAAATAACTGATTTAGCGAACACGATGTTCCATTATCGTTCTTTTTCTCTGCAAAATATTTTTAAAATCCAAAAAACATGTTATACCATTAAAAAGTAACTTGGCGTAAAAATTGCACGAGATAAATTTTAATTTATATTATATTTAGTGCTTAACTCTCTCATTCTTTGCAAATCTTATTCTTATATTTTATTATATTTGACTTCTTATGACGATTGAGAGTTGAAGGTAGAAGCGCAAAGGGCGGCAAGTATTTAAGAGGAGGGAGGGAGGGTAGGCTGGTGGGCCTGAGGGGCATATGCGTGCGGCCCAAAGGAGAGGCCCGTTGCGCGGGCGAGGCGGGAGGAAGGGAAGAGGAGGAGGAGGAGGAGGAGGAGGAGGTTGTGAGAAGCAGCTGCCAAGCGGAAAAACGAGAAACAGGAACCAAGCAGCTGGCCGCCCCGTGCAAGGCGCAGGTGCACCGACCATACATCCCCCTTTCTTCTTCCTGCCATAAATACTAAATGGTAGCGGCAGCCGTTATCTACACGGACGCCCGTTGTCCGCGCGCGAGCGACCGCATGCCGGGCCCTTCGGCGTGTATACGCATACCACGAAATCGATCTCGAGCCATTGTGGGCGAAAAAATCGGCCGTGGTCGTTGAGCGGCACGCGCGCATCTAGGAATCCCGTTGTCGGAGAAAGTCATCGACGACGGTATTGAAGAACATACATAATATACATATCTGTATACGTAGGACATATTATTCTCTTCTAGATTTTATATACATTCATGTAAAAGAGGAGAGAATCTGACTTGAGCAACGCTTAATTATCTTAAATATCTGGCGATTGAGCATCAAATTATAATACGTATCAGTTGAAGTAAAATACTTCAAAAACTAACAAATTTAAACTCGGATATAAATTTTATTCTTACGAAAAATAATCACGAAATGAAAGATTAATCCGTTGCTTCGAAACGAATATATTCTTTAAGCAATAAGTAAATTTCCCTCCTCTCATTCCTACGCCTGGTTTGGTTCAACTGCGTTGCAAATTGGTACCATCTGCCTATCATCTTCTGCTGTTTTTTTTTTCTGATGTCAGCCAGACTTACTCTTTAACGTCTGCGAGAAGAAGACAACTCACCTGACTACTGACATCCGCGCAGGAGCGGGACAGGAGGCTGGCGCGTTCCTTGGTCGCGGCGATGTCGAGCCTGATGGTACCAAGGGTGGCCTCGATCTTGGTGATCCTCCCACCGAGATCGCGTATGCTCCTGCCGACCTCGGCGACGTCGCCCTTCAGCAGGGCCAGTTCGCTCCTCATCCTCGAGCGCTCGGCAAGCTCCTCGCTGGCGTTCCGCGTCCTGAGCACCTCGGCGACCTCGCTCTGTAGCTCCGTCACGGCACTGCCTAGCCATCGCACCCTCAATCTCTCGTTCTTCGCCTCGTTGCCGCTTCCGCCGCGAAGTGCGTTCACTTCCTTCCTGCACGTGCGAGGGGATACGATTATAATGCGTTTTTATGGTACCTCATCATTAAAGCGACCAAAATCTTCCCTTTGCGTACGATAAAAGCAATAGAGGAACAGCTAAGAGCATCGTATACTTTAAAAATAAGAAAAAAACTAGCGTAAATCTATATTTTCATCTCTTATTATCAAAATAACTTTACACGTATATTAAATCATATTGCAACAAAACATTTAGCTCACCTAAAAAAAAATTCAGATCTTACTATTAAATTCCGATAATTTTTAAAAAATACGTAAGAAACTCTATGATCCTGATCTTTATACAAAATTGGCCTGACAGAAACCTTAGACTTGAATTAACTTCTAAGGCTTCTCGCACCAGCCAATAACGTAATTATGCACTCGGTGAGTTCTAGTACACGTGTATTGTATTACAATACACTACATGCAAAAAAAAAAGACGATACAGTAAATCGCGTCTTACCTCAGTTGCTTCACTTCATTCTTAAGGACGATGAGTTCCGTATTCTTTTCCATTGCTTGTTTCAGACTCTCCTCCAAGGCATTGTAATCCTCCTGTCGATGGTCCAACAGCGCGCTCACTTGCTCCTGTAATAGCTTGATCGTGCTATTGAGATCTTCATCCGCGCGCGTGCCGGCAATCAACGTACTCGCGGCGATAATCGCTGTTAACAGCAACCGTAGATTCGTCATCTCCGCTGATCTCTTGGGTATCTTCAGTCAAGATCTTCGGACTTTTATACTTCTCAATTCATATATTCTCCTTCAGAGAGATATATATTTTTTATTTTATAAATCCTCGAGTGTATTATTGTATCCTGTGTATTATTTTACCATTCGCACAGATCCTCGGGCTCGGTAATTAACAAATCTTCTTTATTTCCAGATTTTAATGTTTTCTGAAGCCTTGCATCTTCGAATTTTCGGAAATTCTCGTCGAGGTCTTAACTTTGAATTTCCTTGATAAGAATTCTTCACCTTATTTAGCGATCGATGAGATTTACCGTGATTTAACGTGATTTGTACGCGCTTGACATCCGATTGATCTCCGATGGGCGAGATCGTTCAGTCGAGTCGCGAAGTCACGTGCGGAGCGGGGATTGTCGCAGTGTGCTTGATCACCTCTCGAAAGCCTACTGGCGCGGCCGAAACGGTGTACGAGTTTTATATCCCTTGGACAAAGGTCCGCTCGGACCCGGTGTGGAGCAGGTGTTCGGCAACACCAGGCCCTCGCCAGGTATATATTGTCTCGCGCGCGGCCGTCCCTATCCCCACACGCCACTGCTATGCGGGCCGTCTCTGCCCACTCATATCCCGAGATGAGTATAAGATCGTAATAGATACGTCGTATGAGATCGCGATATGATAAATGCGCGAGTACAGGGTGCTGGGTAATAATCTGGCGAACGGGGCGAGAGATTTTTTGTTCTCCGGTAAAATTTCATTTGAGTCAAACTATACATCTTTCTGTAAAATTTTTCAACTTTATCTATAGTTAGCATTTTAGTAAGTAGTATCTCTCCAGTCAAGATTCTGTTAAATTAAGATCTATTTGAAAGATTGGATGTCTCTCTCTTTCTTGTTCGCGATTTGCAGAATAAATTTAAGCGCGAATCGCAGGAATGTATCATATATAAATATTTTAAATGAAGGATATGGATTTTTGTTGTGTCGCCTAATTGGAGAAAACGAGAAAAGCAAAGCCAGTTCGGCGTTCGGGTAAAATTAATAATTTATTGAAAACAATGTCCAACCTGTTGGAGTCTACCGTTTATATTTACGGATATGGTAACGCGTTAGTAGATTATTGAATTGGGGTGATGGAAGTACGGCTACGTGTCTGTGTTTGGATTCTTTTGTATGACAAAATGTTGGATGTAACACGGAATTCCCGCACGCACAGACGCGTGTGAAAATAACATTTTCCCGTTAAATACAATGTCATTCATTCCTGAATAACGTTTATACAATCTTCACGATATTCCCTCGAAATCGATGCTAACGATGCTAAACATTATCGGATATTCCATGAGTAATAATATGGCAGAAAATGGCACCGAGCTAATTATTCCTGTAAAGGCGAATAATCGATTCAACGAACACGATAGATTCGATTAGATATAACAGAGAGCTTTTGCAATACCGTGTTTTAAATACGATAAACGCTAAAATCACGTGCAATACTGCAACGGAAATAATTGATAACTCATAATTTATTTGCAGCCTTTACAAAATATACCAAACTCGCGAGTTTAGCGTTTACGGTATCCGAAGCATGATATTGCAAAAACTCGCCAACAATCGCGGGTTAGAATGAAGGGTGAATTAGATCAAAGTTAAAAACCTGCACCGTAGAAACAGCATATAGATAGGAACAGAAAACAACAGATACTGAAAGAATTTCCAAAACATACGGAAGTGAGTCGAAACGAAATCGAAACGAATCGGCGAGGGAGTTTTTATCATAATCCGATTCACCCTGCAATTCCGGCCAGCCCCATTACAATACACGTTACATAAATAATTTACCGCTTACTATTGCGCGGTAACCGAGCTCGCGTTAATTCGCGTCTGTTCTACGTCGCAAATCTAGGCAATAATGCACTTAAGTAATTAAGTGCTGCTCTCCGGAGGGAGCAGGGGAGCGTAGCTACAACTTTTATATGCGAAAACAAAAAACATGGAATTCCTCTACACAACTAACAATTAGTTGAATCTCAGAACGCGAAACAAATAAAATCTCAACAAGAAAAAAATTAAAAAGCGAACGTAGAAGCTCTTTCTTATTGTTATATTGCTACGTCCCTCTGTTTAAGCATTTCGTATGCCTAACACGTGCCAGTCGCGTGTCCCCGATAAATTCTCTAAAGAATTACGTCACTTTAACGCATCTCGGCGTTCAGTATCTGCTACTCTGTAACTACATACTTAGCACATATTACGGAAATTAATCCGCGATTACACAGCCAGAAAGTCAAACTTAATTTCGTGCAATGTGCGTACGTAACGCTAATTGGATTCCTCCTTAAGTCTGGGCAGATCCGTACGTGCCGGTCGGCGGTCGGTAGAGTCTGGGCAGCGTCAAAATCTGCAAGCTGTTGAACGCGTACTTGCGCACGCCAATGTTCTTCCACGTGTTTTCCCGGCGACAGCCCTCGCTAGAACAGAAGGGAGCAATGCGTTCACATCAGATTATATAATATCAGATATCATATCAGATATAATTAATAATTTACGAGATGGTCTCAATAACATAAGGAAAGAAATTTAAAATATCTAATTTTTTTAAAGAGAGATGTTATTTTCAGAAATATTCGCGGTACAAAACATTATTTGGCATCCTGTGAGAGTGGAAACTGTTCTTAAAAATACGATTATTGCTATTGATCAATCAGCCCCGCTCAAATATTTTTCTCTTTATCTTTTGCACTCACCTTCGCATACAGTCGAGAGCCCTCATGTACTCGTGTTCAGCCAGGTGATATTCCGACGATAATATATTGACTTGTTCAAGAGTGATCGACATACTGGTCCGATCTTTCGCGCTTTTGCAGCTGGTGAATCTCAAACCGCGCATTCTTCGGCATATTTGCGAGGACAATTGCAAGATTTCTACATTCTTGTTGACCTTTTCTTGCACACAGGTCTTCAAATTGGTCATCATATCCGACAATGTGTGGCCCAGAATCGACCTAGCGGCAACTGTAATAAAAAGATGTATCAATTTTAAAATCTATCGAGAAGAAAAGTATCTAAACGACACAAAAGTCTAAAAGGCATTCAAAGAAAATATCGGATAAGTTAAATGTTTTACAAATTAAATACTAAATTTTTTAAGTGATAATTCTTAGCTTTTTGTTGTCTTTTAGTTTAATACTTACAACGTGTAGATGCAGGTTCCGTCGGTAGATTCAGCTTTTTAAATCTCAAATAATATTCATTCAATCTGTCGAAGTTGTCCATGTTACTTTTCTCCTGTGGCTTCGTGGTGCCGAGACTCTCGGCTAAGGAAGCCATCTCGTTAATACCGACGTTGAAGAACACCGGGGTCACGTTGAACGATAATGTTTGTCTCGAGGAGGGCACTAATGGCAAGAGAGAGTAAATCGCGTCCGGAACCGGGAGTATCACCGTCAACGCACTCCGCGATCCTACTACGCGCGGCGTAGGAAGCTGGAACGCACTAGACTTTCTATCAACTCTGCAAGAATAGCATTCGCATTTAGATGAAAATTTCGTTTTAACGTAATTCAATCAAGAAACGTGACAAATAAAGCTTCCGCCTACCTGTGTTGAATGCCACATCTGGACAGAGTGAATGTAACGGTATGCGTGTCTTCGACCGCTACAGCCATGTCGCCCCACATGTCTATCTCGTCTCCGTAATAGCTAAGAAGGCCTTCGAAGGAAACCAATGGTCCCAGAGTTGTGAGAATTAGGAGAAACATTGGATCGGGCCGTTGGCACCACAGTTTCGCCATTATGCCAGTTACTAAGGCAGTTAGCTGAAATTTTACGGAGTTATTTAGTAGATGCTCTCACATATCTTTCTTACCAAATTAAATAATATGAGACGCTCACCGCTTGACTGAAGCAAACGTCTCGTCTATACCGAACGTTGCACACGCGCTGCGCCATTTTCGAGTCTTCCTGTACGCGAAATACAGAGTGGGTCAGTCTGGCAGTTTTCAGCAGACCGTCCATGGCCTGCCGCAGCTTCTTCATGCTCGGCCTGAGCTCGCTCGTCCAATCGACGATCGACGCGAAGTCTAGGCCTTCGGTAAACTTGTTTCTCTGTCCCGAATTATTTTTGATCACGCGCGTCATCGAATCGACTGCTTGGCACACTTCATTGGAAGACGAGTTACGATAAGTATCGGTTATCCCTAACAATGCATTATGTTGCGGGTTTTTACTACGTTTTTGCATTAAAAAAATCACATCCTAATAAAGCGGCTTCCTTACCTTCCTTTGCCTTGGAGAACGCCGGTTTTTCTAATCCCGGGCTGGACTGCTGCCGCTCGTTCGACTCCTCCAGCAATTTGTTTGACTCCTCGCATTTGATACCGTTTTTCGGCTGAATTGTAACGACTTCAACGTTATGCCGATTACTCGGCAAGCAACCCTTCAAACTCTGCGATCTGCTCAGGCTATTTTTGTTACGCAATCGTACGGCCGGACTGCTGCATCTACCGCAGAGAAATTTCACCTTTGATACGAGGCACATGACGCTCGCCTCAATATTCAACTGAGTGAGATCCCACGGCTCCGGCTCGTCCGTAGGTTTGTAATAGTTTGCGGATGGCGAATTGCACATCTTCTGAGTATCCAAGAAACGCTTGCACGGATCAGTATCATTCTTCAAATCTTCCTTCTCGTCATCATAGCCTTCTTTTTTCTCATTGTCGTGACTTCGCTGAACATTCTCATCGATTTCCGCTTCTGTCTGCTTAGGATCGTCCTCCACGTCTGGAAATATTACGAAATTCTCTTCCGCAACGTCGCTCTCGCCGGTGTTATTGTTGGGCGCCTCGTTTTTCGAATACGCTATGGAAGCGTACTCGCCATTTCTGATGCCGTTCCTCGTCCAGATGTCCTGCACGCACTCGGGAGTGTCGGGCGTGACAAAGTCGTCGAAATCAGGGCTCCTCAAGTCAAAGTTCAGCTGTTGCGTGATCCGTTTGAACGGCGACAAGGATTGATTAATCTTAAAATCCAGTGTCAAAGTGTCGTCCGAAGACGAGGTCGTGGTCGAGTTGTCCTGGACCTTCGCGACTTTGTACTCTTCTAAAAACGTTAAAGCCTCCTCTACCAAGCCGGGATCCCACAGACTAAGTAAGATCCTGGTCTTCGTGATCATATCCTCGCATATCGGCAGCATGCCACTTGTTTGCTTCTCCTTGGCAAGTTTCATCAAGGATCTCATTGCCTCTACAACGTCCCGGCGTAATTGTTTGATCGCTTGGATCGCGTCATGCGCCATCGTAATTTTGGATGTTCCCTGATACAGTTGATTACTTCGCATAGGCGACTCCTTCAGTGCCTGTACTAATCTGCAAACAAATAAACAATATTATTAAAAACTATAATTGTATTTTATATACAATTGACGATCATTTGGATGAGAAACTGTACCTTATGAGTCCGCCGTTTTTGCTTTTATGGGAGTGGGCGGTAAATGCTCCTACGCTAATAAAATCATAAAATCCGCATTTGTTCAACGTGTCGTTGTGAACCCACATTCGTTGAAGATGTAAATTTAAAGGCGCAAATTCGAGAGTACGGTCGTTCTTTCGCGACGACTGCTTGAAATAACTCCCTGAAATGCGAATCATCAAACGTTCGAATATTAGATTTTTAGAGACGAGTTTACTTTCTTTCATAAATACATTGGGTTATTTATTACGAAATAAATATGAATATCGACATCTTCACCTTTGTAGGCGGCTAAGTTTTCTTTGGCTTGGGAATACAAATGTAACAAGTGAAGATGACGATCAAGCAATTCGATTTGCTTCGTATGCCAAGGCTCCCTCAATTCTCCCATTCCAGCTACCTCTTGCAACAATTCCTTTTCTTCCTGTATCCAAATACCCCTGCAATTTGCCGCTACGTTATTTCCCTTCGCGCTTTAACCGCCATTAACATAAGATAAAATGAAATATCCTCACAGTAAATGTTGCGGAAATTGGAAACAGAGTTTGCTCTCCGCCATAATCTCGTGTACGCAAATATCACCCCCTAGTCCGGAATGGAACCTACGATAATCAAATTAGATGATGACTATAAAATGCATCAATAAAGTCGATTCGTTGGTGTAGAAACTTGTAGAAACTTACCTGTAAGTCTGCACAAATGGATTTGCAAAGAGAAATTTCAACTGGCCTTGATGCGGGAACTTAATTTTTGTCCCTAATCTCGGAGGTAACGACTGCGAGCGTCTGTGCGAAGGTAACTAGAAAAAATATATCAATAAGAATTAAATGTCTTTCTCTTTCTGTATAATAGTGGTGTGACGACAAATCTGTCATCAATGAAAAACGCTAATTGAATTAACTTATTACTTGTTGTTGGTTGTTGTTGCTGTATACTGCATTTCGCGATGGTGTACTCTCTGTGCTATTCCCTTTATCCTCGGCTTCCAGATTCCACACGTTAATCGTTAAAAATCCGACTGTCGTTGTTTTCGCTGATTTTAATGGTATCCTTAATCTAAAAAAAAAAATCAAAGAAAAATGAAAACTATTGGAAGAATATAATTAAATAATTTTAATAAATAGCTCCATGTTTAACTAAAAAGTGAAATTTTCTTAAATATAGAAAATTTTAATATAAAAACTATGTATAATTAAATTTTAAATCTGAGTTTTGTATTTCTTTGCAGAGTTTTCGACTTCACTTAATAGCGACACATTTAAATTAAAATTACCTAGGAGTGTCTTGCACTGTACTGAAAGTCACGATCGCGCTTCCTATCGGAGTTGCGGTCTGGCTGACTCTTTCCCTGACATCGTATGCGGTTATCCTGATTTTCGTTTCAGTGGTTAACCCGTCGCTAGCTCGAAAGCTTACCGTAGTTAAGAAATTTGGATTACTACTTCGCTGAAACAAGCCACGAAGAAACTCTTACAGACTGACTTTAGCAACTTAGTAACTTTTTTTCGAGAATTTTTCTCGTAGTTACCTCTACGACTTCCGTTCGTGCGTACTTAATCCAAGTTTTGGAAGATTTCGACTGTACATCTATCTCTAAAACAGGAGTGGGTGGCCGGCCATGTCCATCGCACAACAGATTGTCGCAGGCTAACGATATCTCGCACATTGGTATTTCCGCCGGATCTGAGAAAACGAATTCAGCATGAAATCAATGTGCCAAATTTTACCAACTATGCTTCATGCACCATGAAGTGTGAATAGCAATCCACACAAAATACAATTTTACTATGAATTACCAATAAAGCTTCGAACAAATAGCAAAGTTGAAAAATGTCGGATTGACATTTTATTAATAAAAATTTTGCAACAAATATCTCTATAATCCTGCATTAATTAGCTTCAAAAATTCAATATTAAATTCGTCAGTACATCTTGAGTTTAATTTTTGTCAAATTAGTCTAAGATTTAAAAGAAGCTTACAATAATTAACATGCTAAAGAACGTGTAAAGAAAATCGTGCGTTTCAGACAAAGAAACACTTCTAACTTTGAGACTGTTAAAGTGTTCGCACCTGTGAAGGTCCCGCGCTGCAGCCGCAACATCTGTATGTCGGTGTCGTGCTTGTGCCCGCTGAAGGCTTCGATGCGCTGTCGCAACGACAGCAACTGGCTCCGCATGCACTCGTAGCTGGCCAGCTGCAGCGCCTGCAACCAACTGTCCCGTTCCTCGGCCGTGTTCGCGCCTAACTGTTGAAACAAGCCTCCGTCGAAAACTGCAACATTTTTCCCTCTATGCTTTTTGACGTCGCCTCGCACGCTACGTGAGCAGCGATGCACCAAGGAAGAAGATGGACGAGAAAGAGGGAAATGCAGAAACTGCACGGATGATAAAATACTTGCCTATGCTGAATCCGTAAGGAACCTGGTTGTTGGACGGTTCCACGCGGACCGTACACTGCTCCAGTATGATCACTCCTAACGGCTCCGACCACTGCTCCCGCGATTTGAAATAGAACAGAAGGTTGCCTCGCAGTCTGCACCATCGTTCGAGACTTACTGCACAAGAGAAGCAGAGCAGCAGCGGCTTAAGCGCAATCATTCGTACGCTGGGAGAATTTCGTTAAGGAGGGGGATTTCTGCATGATAACAAGCGGCAAAGAAGAAGAGACGAGGAAGAAGAGAACGACATCTCGTACGTTATTCGGTTCTTTGCGGACTACCGATTAGCAATGATAATCAGGTTTTTCGAAAGAGCATATCAGTCTCAATGAAACGGTCATTAATAATAGTACGAGGAGCGGAGATCCAATTAAAAATCTGTTGCAGCAATCAGACTTAAATCTACTGCGCCTGTGACTATTAATTAGCGCCAAGATAATATTCTTCCCCCTACCAGATAATTTTTCTTTCTTAAAAAGTTTGTATATTATATTTTCATGCATATGTGGCGCATCCGATTTTAGAGATGTGCCCTTTCGAGGGTAACGAGTTTTCTCGTGAGACCGATTACCCTTATATCATTCCGTCATTATATCGCTGCGTCCTTGATCTCTCTCCTTCTCATCCCCTTCGTCAATGCGATCGATGCGATCTTGAACGAGAATTTACAAGACAAGCACTCAAAGCAAGATTATATGCTGTAAACATATAAATGCAAAATGCATATAAATACGTGTATTTTAAAAGATGTTTCCTACTCGTTCTCCCGTTGAATTTAAGTGATGCCTTTTTCATGACATGAACATTTGCATATTAAATCATTGTCGCTACAATTTTTTATTTTTATAGATAGTTTCTATCGAAAAACATACACAACGTGCGAAGCATTCGGTTCCACATGCAAGTAACTCTCGATTCACCAAAAGCGTTCTTTGTAATTTACTAAGCAAACTTCGTTAATTTTTTATCAAAAAAGCAATCGTACAATATATACATTAATCCCCGATAACAATTTAAATAACCAAGTAAGATAGATTACAAAATATCAAACTGTGAGAATTTGTTAATACTGAATAGTTTCCGCTTTTATTCTGATGAACCGAGAGTTAAGAGTTCAGTAATAAGAATATTGCATGCAAACATTACACGTTAAGTAGCAAGAAAATCAAAATTAGTAATTTCAATTGAAAAATTAGATTCAGCATATTAAATACAGAACACAGATGTTAAATTTTCGAGTTCGATATTCCGTTCATTCGTTAGATTATTCGATTCTTTCAATATTTATTTCAATATTCAACCGATTAAACGGGAAATTAGTTTCATTAAAGCGTGCGTTGAATCACTCTTGCAGGTGTCTTATGTAAGTGTCGGAAATGTTCACACACGTTAATCAAGATTAGCCGGGCCGTCAAAGAGCGTGTTAATCGCGTGTTAAAAATAGTGATGTGAGAGCGTGAGATGGTTTCATAAGTATGTATCATATTATAGCAAAATGCACTCGGGCAAGTGTATACCTTTGCTCGCGCCGGCGGTAACGCAATTGAGATCTCGTAGACTCTTATGCGACCTTCCTTTCTGATTTTTGTTCTCGGGTTTTTTACCTGTACCTGAAAATTGCACGAGATTCTGATAGCCGCCACAACGACATCCTAACAAAGGTAAAGGGAAAGGGAGAAAGAGCCAGCGAGTGACCAGAGTGACCTAATTTTATCTGTTACGATTATGTCAGAGCGTATCGATTTATGACAGATCGCGTGCGGAAATGAAATTCTGCGAATCTCTTTGTTATCAGTTTATTAATATCCCGTCGATACGAATGATCATTCTTATCGCGGGGTGATAATTACATATAGAGAGTTAAGCAATAGAGCATCCTATTTTTACGGCCGTAACTCATCCGATTCTATTTTTTGCGCTGTGATAATGTCAGAAATTGTCTTCCAATTAGGAGCGAGACGGAGTTTCACTCTGTCATTAAAATGTTTGTGCCTCGTAATATCGAGACATTATTGTTTTACTAACTTTTTACTCCGATAAATATTTAAGTGGCTGAATTAAACTCAAGTTAATGAACTCTGGATAATATACAGTTTAAAGTATCCGAATAGACTCCGCCTCTACTCTCTTGATACCTTCGCGAAGTTTCTAATGACGTCATTCAAATGACGCACGACAAAACAAATATTCTGCTTCGTGCAAAGCCATGCCGTAATACGAAAGGAGACAGAGAAACGGGTATAAATTATTAAGTCTCTCCGCTGCTATCGCGGGCCTATAGGACAACTTGAGGGAGCCGATAAAGTCTATTTCGTGCAACATATTCCGTCATCTATTAACGTAACAGTTAATAAGTCAACAGCTAAGGGTATACGAGCCTAAATATCAAACAGCTCCAATCAGACTATAAAAAGACTTGGAACGACGATAATAAACAATAATCTCTCTCTTCTGACTAAGACAAAGCTTGGACCAAATGCAGCCATTTATTCTTTACTCGTAAACACATTCAACAATCTGAATGGCACAATTTTCTAGGGCTCTACGTCAAACGCCAAACGAGGAATTCTCACGTCGTATAAAGTATATCGTCAAGCTTTGAAAACGAGGGGTCGATCATGCATCGGTTCATTCGCCAGGATAAATTCTGTTGCTATGTAATTTAAAGAGGTATCTATATCGGGTTTGTAAAACATTCCGAGAACTCACTTTCCGTCCTGCGAAAGAAGCCTTCTTGCCGTTCTCTTACGTACAGGATACCCTCCTTCTCGAATTTCTGCGAAGGCTGCGTAGCCAGAGTCAATAGCTCTTGCTTATTGAATCTCATCTTGCACAGGCAATCAAGCCGACATATTTACAGTTTCTGCTGCTTACTTGTCTCTTATATACTGGAAGTTGGAACATGCGAAAGCCTTTAAAAACCATTCCATTCAAATTTCTTGTTGCGCAACTGTGGTACAAGTTTGAGAGCTAACGGTTCTTCATCACTTTTATTTTGAATTTAATTTACAAATATAAGAGTTAATTCTTCATGGATTTAAAATGCTATTCCTTAAAATTGCACAGTAAGAACACAACTGTCAAAAATACGTATATCATGAAACGCAAATATGTCATAACATATTTTTAATCCAATTGTGAGGATTTAACAAGCACTTTTGGTTTCGAGTAAGTAAATTGATAAAGCATAATTTGATCGAAGAACAATCGTCAGAAATTCTCTCGTGAAAAACGAGGGATTCCATAGAGAGGAGGGGGAGACGTACCATTTTTACAGATGGATCACTGCTCGCGGTCCCTCTCGCTGCCATCGGCATTGCGGCACGCATCTGAAAGATATCAAAACACGCTAGAAGACAGCGGGCCGGTGGCGGCACGTCAAAAAATGTCCATTCCCAACCACTCACGCGACGATCGACGATGAACTCAGTAGCAAACGGGAATCCAGGGTGTACAGTGCTCGCCCGGTTCGCGCGGGGCGTATCGGGGAAAACCCCTGTCAAAAACCAGACGTGTCACGCGCCGCCGTTCCCCGCGGGCAGCCCATTCCCGTCGCGTTATCGGTGCGGATCAATCTCGAGCCGACGGGACGCACGTGCGACATGGATCACATGGAGCGACGAATCGGTCGGTCGGATCGAGCGGACGGCGCGCGCGTTCGATTCGCGCGGCGACGTTCAATGCGTCGCGGGCGAGACGCTAAGGCGCGGCGCGTCCCAGCCAAACATCATCACGATCGCCGGAACAACAAGCAATTCGCGGCGAGCACCGCAAACCGTTCGCGCTAAGCGTAATTGGGCGGTCTCATCTTCGGCCGCCTGTCGGACACGCTGGCGCCATCTGCCGACCGATCGCGGAAGCTTGAAAGTTTCGACCGCCGAATTGAACCTGTGGCGACATCTATTAGCGCGCCAGCGAAACTCATCTTCGTCGTTACACCAACTATTCGCTGTCGCGCTAATAGATGTCGCCACAGGTTCAATTCGGTAGTCTAGTCAAATTCGAAAAACCGAGCGAGAGACGCGAGAAGTTGCCGTATTGGACAATCGTCGCTGACGTCGCTTGTTATCTAAAGAACTTTGTCGAGCGTTTCGGATAATTCGGATCGAGACATCGAGAGACGGGCGGATCGAAGATCGAAGAGCGTTCGGAGTTTCGGAGTCGCCGAGACCGCCGAGACCACTTAGGTTAGGTTTTTGTTCGGCGCTAATAATATGATGTATTATTGAACATTTCGCTCGCGACATGTCTGTCAAGCTCTTGCGCTACCTCGCCACCGATCTTCTAATTCCGAGGGGCCAGCATGTTCGTTACGGCCATCGGATGCGAGGGAAACCGCCGGTCTACGCCCGTAACCTGCAGCAGCGTCTCGAGGAACTCAATCGCAAAGACCCGACGATAGATTTCAAGGTGAACATCGGCTACGCGGTGCCGAAAATCACCAGACGTTCAATAACGAGCGTTTGGGCGAACGAGATCACAGCGCGGAGGAACGACACCGAGCTGGAGAGAGCGTCGCGCGCCAGGAAGCTGTTGGTGGATCTGCAGACGGTGAGGGGAGATTGGCAGCAAACCGACGGGATCTCTCACGTGCACAGACTGGCGAACCACTACGGCGTCTACGACGACCTGTACGGAGATGCCTACTTCATGCCGACAGTCCCGCTGGACGTGAGCTACGGTCTAGCGGACGACAAGCTGGTGAGGGTTTACACCGGTAACGTGATCAAGCCGAGCGAAGCTTCCAGGGTACCCGACGTGACGTACAACGCGGAGGACGGGTCGCTGTGGACCCTGATAATGAGCACGCCGGATGGTAATCTGACTGAGGCGGACAACGAGTACTGTCACTGGTTCGTCGGCAACATCCCTGGGAATCGTCTGAAGGAGGGCGAGGAACTGGTGGACTATCTGCAACCGATAGCGCCGTACGGCATCGGGTATTGCAGATATATCTTCGTGCTCTACAAGCAGGAGCGTCGTATAGATTTCTCGGAGTACAAAAGAGCCAAGCCCTGCCTGAATCTGGAGGAGCGTAATTGGAGAACGTTGGACTTTTACAGGAAGTATCAGGATCACTTGACGCCTGCCGGTTTGGCGTTCTTCCAATCGGACTGGGAGCCCTCGCTCAAGGAATTTTACTACAATGCGTTAAAAACGAGAGTACCGATATTCCGATACAATTTCCCTGAACCGTTCATAAAGAAACAGAAGTGGTTTCCCTTGAAGGAACCCTTCAATATTTATCTGGACAAATACCGCGATCCTAAGCAGATAAGAAAGGAGTTTCTATTGAGGAAGCTGAAGAAGGTTCATCCCTTCAACGGGCCGGAGCCGCCGAAGAAATTCCCGTTGGCCCATTATGAAGAGAAGTACAGACCTTCCTGGCTGAAATTCGAGGTGATAAAGAAGAGGCGTGGATACGGTCGCGTTAACGATCTCGAAGAATACTAGATTGATACTTGGTAATGCATATTGTACAATAAATGAAAGTTGTTTTCAAACGTTACATTTTATTGTGACAAAACCTGACGCGATAAGTTATTCCGGTTTCAGATGTGCCTCGAAAGCTTGTCTGCTGTGGTGCTTGATGTCTGCCCGCGTTGGAACAGTGACGTCGATCTTCTCGTGTTCAACCAATAGCCCTGTATGTAAATCATATGCCTTGTACAGAGGGAGTCGATAAAATTGTCAATTTATAGATGAAAGAAGATGTAATTTACCAATTTGTTCCTCTTCACCGGTCCCGAATATCAAACCGGAATTATAATTCGATACGTAGGTGTGATAAAGGTCTCTGGCTTCGTCCTCCTTCTGCTCGAGATCGAAGTTACTAATATTGAAGAGAATGTTTGCTTTTCTGCTGACCTTCGACAGCAGCACCAAAACTATGAAGTCGGTAAATCACGTTAATAAACCGTTTTATCGGTGACTTAATGTTTTAAGGAGAGAAAGATTTAAATCTGTATTTAAATTAATAATTATAACTTTCTTCACCATCGGTGTCCATTCCTTCAATTTCTGCTAGCACGTCGCGTTCTTCCACATCGTCTCTGTCATTGACCATCGGTTCTTTCTTATTCCCGTTTTTGCCTGGCTTCTTCGCCGCTCCTTTGCCGCTGTGTCTGACGCAAAGCAACATTGTGTTCATACTCTGTAAAGCCGCTCTGATATTCGTGAGCAACTCGCCATGAGCTTTTATCTGATCCTTAAGATCCTTCTCGCGTTTCTTCTCGAGTTCGATTTGCTCCAACATGTCTTGTATACCGTTTATCTTATACCTGAGAGATTTTTAAATTATTACTCGTAATTTATGAGATAAAAGATGTATATTTGTATTAGTAAAATATCAATAATTAACAGTAGTTTCCTTTTTAATATATTAATTATGCTCAATACTTTAACATATCTTGTAATAATTATTTACTGTTCTGCAGTTTTTGTGGAATGCTTAAGACTCTCGAGAACTTGTAGAGCCTGATTCTTTTTGTTAAATAAAACGTCACGGTTTTTCAGATTGATGTCTAATCGCGCTAGCAAAGCTGTCCTTTGCTCGGATTGATTTTCAAGCCTGATCGCAGGAAGGAAACATTTTATAGAAAAACGTAAAAATTGTACATAAATACAATGAAGAAGATATATATATGGAGATCAAAGTAAAATACCTTGATAGCAGGTCATGATATGAACGCACGAGTAAGACTTCTTTCACTTCAGTACAGACATTTTCCAAATGTGCTAACTGACCTTCTAATATTTTATTGTTGGCGAACACATCGATGTCTTTTCTCGCAAAAACGTGAACGCTCTGTAAGTTGTAAGAGAATACCTGTGTAAATCTCTTCGTCGTACAAGTTATCGTTGAGAAATAGATATTTTAAAACTTTATCTAATAACTTTATAAATAGCATGTATCTATCTACTTTATATATAAACTCTTTAACTAATTTAATTATTTTTTACCAAAATTTTATTATAGATATTTTTTTTACAATTTTTGCAAAAAGAGGGACCAATGGACCTATGCAGTTCGATCTGATTTGTAATTACTCACCTCAATGCGCACTAATGACTGCGCGTAAGCCCACAAATCTTTCACCTGATATTGTACAGTACTCAACATTTGTTCTCTGATTTTCATATTACGCAAAACGACTCGAGACATTCGTTTGTATTTCTGCCTGATGTCGTCCAGATTTTCCGCCGCCAGCTGACCCATCACTGTCACCTTCAACATCGCTTTGCATTGGGAAGATTGGTCCTCTTTTAAGGTGTTCAACAGGGTATTGAAAAATATCGCGTCCTACAAAGATTTCGTAGGAACGAGAATGATGTGGCCGCATGAATTATTGGATTCCTTATACTTTTGAGATACAAATACTCTTCGGAATATGCCACTTGTATTTAATAATCAAAAATTTACTTTTCTCAGGATATTTATCATCGACCAATACGTAGAATATATGTCTTTTGCCGTGTTATGCTTCGCGATGGATCGCTGTAGTTGTGCTATCAATCGTTGCTGCTCGCAGTTCGGTAGATATTCGCTTTGCCCCTCGAGTTCAGTTGACAGAACGTTGTATTCCAGCTTGTCATTCGGCGAACGAGCAAATCTTTATGGCTCAAAGTTAGCGCGAAACATGTATACGAATCTTACGTAAGATTACATACTGAGTACATAAGGAACGTCATAATGTTACAATATATTACTACATTAATACTCTAATGGGTATCTAACTTAATGTCATATTTATATATGTAAGCACTTTGCTAATTATTATTTAAATCGTGTCATAGTGAATATTTAACATTTATTAGGTCGCGTAAAAATCAGGCTCTACCTGTAACTCGATACCTCGCTTCAATTTTCTCTTTTTCTCATAGTAGAACTTGTCCAGGAATCGACGTTTCAAATCGCAATCTTGATATATCGCTGCATAAATTTCCTACGAGACAAGATTCTCGTATTACAGTGCATCCCAGAATTATATCCTTACAGAATTCGAGTCACTTTTAAAAAATTTGAAGGCAATGTTGGTCTATTCTTACGGATGGTTTCAGGTGATTAAACGCCAAATAAAATCTTCTGTGATCGCCCAGCAATCTGAGGATATGTTGTTTAGCGTCATCGCGGAGATCAGTGACAATTTCGCGATGTCTCTTAACATCTACTTCTAGGGACGCGACTTTTCTTGATACTGTCGATTTCAATTTCGTTGCTTGCGACAGCTGTAGCTTCTTGTCGCGTGCTGGATGTATCGGGACAATCAGGTATAACTATTTAGAGTTTATATTTTTTTACTGAACTACTTTAAAAAGAGATTTTATCTCAGAAATATCGAAAGGAATTCTTACACAATGTTCTGTCTTATCTGCGTCTAAAAAAAGTTCTATTCTAGCTATTGATATAGAAATAGTATCATCATAAATATAGTTTCATCTGTAAAAACGTTTCTCTAACATTGTCTATAATCTAATATTCTATAATCTATTTTAAATGTAAAATACTTATGGCTATTAATATTAATCCTAAGATAAATCCTGATCTATTTCTCTATCTAATTAAGTTAGAAGCAGAGCGGATATGTCTGTCCCAATTCGTATGGAGGACAGATAATTATGTTAATTAATTTTAAACAATGCTATAACCATGCAACTTCAGAATTCCACGATATCGACTTATTTTGTCCCTGATGAGCCATGTCTTCACTTGTATCTCTTTAGGAGCTTTCGCGCGACCCATTTCCCCGACGTTTCGTGACCTTTGGATTGCAACATCGAGTATTAACCATCACATCACACGCAAGCGAGGAAATTGTCATTGTCCGATTAGTTGCACGCTGCATTCCATTTATTATGGCAACGAGAACGGTAACTATGTCAGGCTAACATTTTAATACTCGTTTAGCATCTACCTGGTAGCGAAAGGAAATGGCATCGCGCTTTATATTATCAAAAATAAATGGAAATAATTGTGAGAAAATATTTATTACGAAAAAGGGATTTGCTTTTATTAAAATCGTTGTACGTCTGGAAGAGAATTATAAACAAAATACTGGTTATTCCATGATCTACGTTTAACGCAAAATGCTCCTTCCATTGTGATCTACTCGTGATTATTTGTCGATTCGGTAAATCGTAAACTGCAACTATTCATCGCCTGATAATATCATTAACTTTTACGTAACGTGTCTACCCTTCGAAACAATTAAGAGAGTGCTTCACGCGAGTTTCCACGTTCCTCTTAGTACTGATGCACATTTGCTACCCGTAATAATGAATATTGAATGTCCTTTGTCATGTAAGATAAAATAGCAGTGGTAGTTCATGAGATTCTTGAATATCCGAACTCTCACACCTCTTTATAAGATCGGCAGGGTGGCGGTGGTGCGCTCCAAATGCCATTTTCCCGACACGACGGTTTTTTTACTGGTTCCAGAGGAGTCACGTAGCCAGGTGAACACGTTACCTGTTTTATAAATTTTAGAATTACCTTTCAATAATTTTGGAAAATCTATTTAATCATTATTTATGTTCTAATCTCCCCATTACTATCTGATTAATGAAATCTGTTCACCTGTATGTTATCTCCTGGTTTGTACCAAAACTTGAGAGGCGCTATTCGGCCATGAGGAGGATCACCTGGATAAGGACACCTTACTTTACCTGGAATAAATAATTAATTTGTTATTTAAAGATCTTAACGATTTCAAAAAGGATCACGTAGAAAAAAACAGTATTACATTAATTTCTTTAGTTATTGTTTTTTCATGAAATTACAGCAAAGGGGCGCGATTTTTTCACGTTTATTAATGTATTGTCAATCGCACTTGAGATGTTAGAATGTTATAAAACTTAGGAAGAGGATACTCACATACGGGCGAATCGTGAGACCAAGTACCGTTCTCGGTGCATATGGTGGCCGCTTCTCCTATCAATTGATGACCTGGTTGACAGGCGAATC
This sequence comes from Temnothorax nylanderi, assembly GCF_030848795.1. NCBI lineage: Eukaryota > Metazoa > Arthropoda > Insecta > Hymenoptera > Formicidae > Temnothorax > Temnothorax nylanderi. The sequence continues at coordinate 22,086 of NW_027249098.1, read as the reverse complement.
TCACTAAGGCGCCGACTTTGTATGTTCGGTTGTGATACTGCTTTTTAGAATACCGCGGTTGCTCGACGATGCGTCCGCTTCGTGGCGTTTCCGGTACAGGACAAGTGATCTCTGCAAACGTTATATTTTGTTAACTACAGCATTATTTCCTCTAAGATTATGATTTCACATAATCTTTCTAATCAAAATTATGATTCCAAGATTGATTTTACAAGAATCTTTTTCTAAGGATTGTACTTTCATAATTAAGAAAAGTTAAGTCTGAAAAGAATTATAGTTAAACATTTTGCATTTTTTTTAAAGACACTTTTAGAATTATTATCCAAGGAATTCTTTAAAAATAGAATTGTTCCAAAATGATCGTTTTACTCTGACAAGTCGGCATAGATCCATTCCACTTGCCGTCCCTCTCGCATGTCATACTCTGCGAGCCCGAAAGCTTGTATCCCCACATGCAGGCGAAGACAGCTTTCTCGCCATAAGTGTTATTGTGCTCGTTCAATTCCAATAACGCGTTCTCCTGGATATTTATCTCTGGACACTGGATCTTCTCACAATGCGGCACCTCCGTCGACCATTTGCCTGCAAGGACACACATTTCTTAATTTTATTGTATCTAACTACGCTCGCTGGAAGCAAGGGTTGCTTCATACCGTTGTACTGGCACGTGATACTGGGAGCACCTTCCAATCTGTATCCCTCTGGACACTCGAATACGGCACTATGTCCCATTCGGCTACCCTCGACACGACTTATTAACGGCGGCTCCGGGACTTCCAGTACCGGGCATTGAACATCTGCGAAATTGAAGTACCGAAGTATAAAATAAAGAACTATCGTGGCTACTGAGCGTGATCAATATTGGTGCAATAAATTCTAAGAATAGCAACAGATTCTTTAATATTCTACAAAGTGCAACTCAGTAGCCGTACCTATGACACGAACTCTTATAGAGTTGTTGAATCCTTTCGGCGTGGTGCACGTGTACATTCCGGAATCCTGAGGTTTGGCATAGTATATCGACAGACGATACTTCCAGTCTCTTTCCCGTGCAGCGATCGCCCATCCTAGGACAGGTAAATGAAATATAAATCATTTAAGAACGAATGTTTAAATTTCAAAACATTAAGCCGGGAAAGATCTGATCTTTGAGTCTGTTTCTATGATATAAAGTTCAAGGTCTCGCTTTTCAGACTTGCGGTAATACCCGGGTGACTCACCCGTCAGATATCGACGGAAAGTTGAGGTCCACGTCCATTCGGGATTGCCCAAATTCCTAGCGAAGAGACACTCCAGGTGCAGGATACTTCCTGGGTAAACGGCGAGTGCACCAGTCGGATCTACTGCGGCCGAACCGGCAGGTAGACCGAAGACGATGGTCGGAGGTACATCTTCTGTTCTCGGACAAACATCAAAATTAAAAAGGGACTTGTCGACGACGTTCTATACAATATAAAGAATTGGGACATCAAAAGTGCAAGTATTCTTTTCAGTGACTTTCTGAATAATTGGAGCAGACTGCTAAATAGACATCTGTTGTCCTCGTAGTGTCTTCTAGATGTTTGCATTGTATGGGCCTTAAATGCTATTATATGAGATATTACGACGTACCGGTGTAATTGGAGATCGCCGTGGTAGGCTCGCAATAAGGTGTCTTTCCGTCCCACGCACCGTCGCGGCAGTGTAGCAAGGAGTCACCGATGAACTTGTATTTACCTATTTCTCGACATCTCACCATGAGCCGTTCGTTATGAGGCACACCGATCGTGTCTACCTGTAACATTTGTTTTTCTAAAATATTCGAAACCGAGAATTAGAAGTAGTAAGGAAGCTCCCGAATTTCCAATTACGTTTCTGGAACTGTGTCAAGTTTTCTTTGTATTTTTTACTTTAAAATTTCTCGGCTTTGCAGCCTGTAATGATAAAATTTCAAATATTTAATTTTATTTTATGAAAAAAGAATATAGATATATTTTTTTACTAATTATTTTTTTCAGCGACTGAATTGTTTGAAATTGCAGTTAATTTCAACGTCAATTAGTAATTGACGGTATTAATTATAGCCATATTAAATATACGAATTCAGATGATGTGAGAATCCTTGCAATATTAAGACTTTATTAACTTTAAATTTATTTATTTTACTTATTTTCTTGCGTTACATTTCCAAAATCGCTTTCTTACTACCGAAGCTTATGTTTTGATATTAACAATTCCGTTGCCAGCAGAAGAAAGAAAAGCGACATACTCACAGATATAGTAAGATGTTTATAGGTGACGATAAGAAAAGGATGAAGGCCTTTCAATATGCAAATGCCATCCAGTCCCAAATTCTCGGTATCTGCAAGTATAAACGCGACAGATGCACAACATATTTAGAGCATTTTGAAACTATATCTTTCAGTTCGCGCACGCTCGCTCACACCCTCGCAACAGCGTCCGAAGATCGATCACATTTTATAGCGGCTTGCGCGATGAACGCCGAAATAGAGATCGATCCGACTCGATCTCGTGGCACACAACAAAACCATCGTTTATTATCATCGCGCCCACGAGCGGTTGGACCATGCAAGGGGTTGCACGTGCTTCCCCTTGAATGCTACTCAAGAGTAACTTAAGCTTGAACGAATAGAAAATTGCAAATCTTCCGTATAAAATGATAAAATTAAAATTAATCAGGATAAAAATTAATTGTGTGCTGGAAATTCAAATTTATAAAAAGTAATCTATATTTCTTGAAATTAAAAGCCGATTCTCAAATCTTCGTATTCTCTTCCACACGTATTGAAAAGAGATTTATATTTCAACACATAACATCACATTTCAAATAAGTTATGACAAAGTAGATACGATTATATCTTCCCTCAAAAGAAAATATCATATTTAAATGGATTTTTATATAGAAATGTGATTTTTCGTTTAAAATCAGTTGTTTTGATGCAATCGTTGTCTTGATGTCACAATAATGCCCTATAAACATTTGAAGAATGTTACAAATTCTACCTTCCATATCTTCTCTTTAATCCTTCCATCATTATAACGAAATATAGAAATATTATAGAAATATTCTCTGTCAACTCCGTCGTTCTTTAAAAGTGAATTTCGATCGCAGGACCCGCACTGGAGACTGGAGTATCCTACGAACGGCGTGCACGCACCTATGCACTTGATATTCAGCGTGAGCAGGAGCAACGTCGTGGTCGCTATCGCGGCGACACGTGCACGCGTCCTTCCCGAACGGTCGTCGCACGGCATGCTGCTGGTGATCCTGACAGATCCCGGTCACGCAGGACCATGATTAACGACGACGAGGGACGCTAACGCGGCGTGGTAGCGAGGCGGATACATGATCGCGCATCGCCGATCGGACCCGGCTGCCGTCTCGCGATCCCGCTCATTATCTCGTCGCAGAACGGAGGGACACTCTCGTCGCGACCGAGCTTCAATTATCTCACACCCCGCGATCGGATGTGGGAGCGAGCGACGATACCCTAGCAACAACGTCGATACTAAACATCCATAATCGGCGGGGGTGGCCCGAAACTCGCTATTCCGGGAGGGATGCGCATGCGGCCACCCCTGTTCTTCATCCCCGTCTCTTCATCCTCTGTCTCTTTTTCTCTCTCTCTCTCTCTCTCTTTCCTCATCGTCGCTGCTTTCAACCCAGAACTCCATTTGGTCCATGTGCCAGATCTGTAATTCTGCCTGCGGATATACTGGGTGATAATGTTCACCGGTTCTGAAAAGTTTATAACGAGAAGTTAAGTGGCTTGTGTTAAATGGCCAATATTGAGGAAATTCGAGTAATATCATTTACCATTATCGCCAGTCAAAATAACATAAACATTAAATAATACTCAATTGCATTAAAAATTATAGAGAGAGACTAGCTCGTACGTTGAACTAGATGTGAAAACGATGTACAAAGAGGTCCATTGTCAAAGTATTAAATTTTAATAAGAGATTCTGTCAGATTCCTTACTGTTTATTTTATAAATGTAAAAAGCGCAAGAAATGAAACAAGGCACCCTGTAGACGAATCCTATATAGAGGTGTTATTACGAGAGGAGTCTGTGAATCACTTTGTTCCCGTTTCAAGCATCTGTGACCTATCTCTCTGTTTCTTTTTGGGGGATTAATGTAAAAGCAGTACATGAGAATGAAAAATGGAGAGACGCTCAGGCACTATTCAAGTGTTTTAAGGGCGTGAAATGAAAACGAAGTACAAATGCGAGCTCGAGTACGGCGAAAATTTATGAGAGCTGAAAAGAACGCAAATAACATATTAATGAATGGATAATAGAACGAGCTAAATATATATTATATTTATTATTATATAATATAGATATTTATTTGTTAATATATTTAGTCTTATCTCTCATTATTCTTATATGTAATCTAATTTATATATATAGAGGGGTAAAAACTACAGTGGTGTAAGTCAAATTTTTTAAAATATTTGACTTATATATATATATATTTCGTCATATATGTAACGAATAAATAATAAATAATAAAACAAGTTAAATACAGAAAAATAGGCATGTATGTATCAGAATTAAACATGCGATATTATATTCGGGGAAAAAATCGCGCATCCATTGATATTAAATCAATTCTATTTATGTAATCATAATTTCTCAATCAAATTTCTTGTTTGAAAACTCGCGGCTTGCCTTCCTACTTGAAGATAATCGCAAGTGCGAAAATTAAAGCTGAGAACTTCAGACGTGTTCAGGCGTTATTAATAAACATGTTCCAGAACGGGAATGCTTTTTTTGTAGGTATATATAGTGCGATGTAAACATATATGAAATCTCACATCATCGTTAATTATTCAAATCAGCCTCTTATTTAAAAACCTGCTTTTTCCACTTGAAGACAATTGCAAAACGTGAAAATTCCAGCTGACAATTCCAGGCGCGTTCCGCGTTAATTAACAATTATACTCCAAGGCGAGAGCACTTCGCGAATTATGGACGATGGAAACACACCGAGCGTGCAGGACGTCTGTCAATTGGAGCGGCAAATCCGTGAAAAGTTCTACGAGTTGCAAAGCGACGCGGTGAATAATACGACTGGCTATATTGATTAACACTCGAAGCGCGCTTAACCCTTTACGCCCAGCGCGTGTATCTGTGCATGTTCTTAAATCAACTCACGAAGTAGTATCGATGAATATGCGGAGGTTTAGATATTGCAGGATACCTGGATTATATTTAGAGCGTATTTCTAAGGACGACTTCGATTGAACTGCGGTTAACTTAATTGACGATTAATGAGCAATACTTGTACTAGTTCGTCCATGTGGATAGAATAATTAATTTTTGATTGTTTAATACTCGGAAAGAAAGAAGAGGAAATTAAATTAAGGACAACGAATTACATGGTTAGAAATGTTGCCGGTTGAATTAATCATTGATTAAGTTAATCGGAAATTGGTCGACGTCACCCGTCTGAGTCACGACGATAGAATGTGTACCGACATATATAGATAGAATGTTTATTTAATATGAAAAAAAGAAAGATTAGATTAGAGACGACGAATTAAACTGTTACATTAGTTAGAATTATGCTAATTAATTGTAATTAATTCTAATGTATTGATTAAAAATTTTGTTGGAAGCAATTATGCTAGTGAAATTACCGATTAAATTAATCAAAGCTTGATGCGAAGTCATCTTCAATTACGAAAATCACGCACAGTTGTTTATCTCAGCAAAAGTGTTTTGTTATTCTTTATTTTGAAATTCAAAAATAATTCAAGTGTGTTGATTCTTAAGTGCTGCACACACATTAAAAGATTCTTAATCCTTTTCCCAACTCGAGAGATTTAGTAATAATGCTAGAACAAAAATTACTTCTTTTAAAGAAAAGAAATAATTAAGTACTTTCTACAGTGGCTGGTTTGATTGTCAATTATATCATATAAATCATGTACATTTCGAGGGTAGGATACCCTGCAGACGATGCAGAAGGAACTTCTGGAAGCTCGTCACGCTTTATACAGCACGGAGTTAGAGTTGGAGAAAGAGCGCGGTGTCTCGCACGAATTAAGGATGCATCTAAGGGCGGTCACGGAGGTGGTGAACGAGTCGCAGCAGCAGCAAACGAAAAATCAGGTCGAGAACGTTCAGCTGCGGGTCAAATACGAGGCGATGGCGAAACAACACGAGTCCCTGATGAGTCAAGCCGCGGCCGCGAAGGTGCACGAGGCCGAGTGTACAATCAAAATTCGGCGCTTAGAGGAGAACCTGCGTCAGAGGGACGCGAGTAACAAGAGAATGGAACAAGCGTTAAAGAATCTCGAACGTGACAGTTCGCGCGTTATTACCGCTATCGATCAGTACGTTTGACCTCGTCGTGAATAAGCCTGTCGAATATTCGCCGTGCTCGACCTTTTATACGCAGCAATTAAATGAAACACTCAATCTTATACGATATTATTTTACATAGAATCTTAATCTTATACATGCGGCTTTTTTTCCAATCTTATAACTTATCACAATTTTAATAATAGATTTTCTCTGGTCGGCTTTTCTACAACAATAATGTTAATAACAAAGCGAAAATTTAATCTTGTAACTCAATAATTCATCATTGACCTTTTAGTAAAATCGCGAAACTTAAAGAGGAGCATCAACACCTGCAGAAATCCTGCGAAGAGATTATTACCTTCAATCAACGCTTACAAACCGTGGGTCTGTGCACGCACGCGATACATCAAAAGAATAAAGCGAAAATCAAAGATTTGGAACATAAGCTAGCTTCAATGACAATCAACAACGCAGGCCCTATGGAAGAATCCGTAAATTATGACGCACATCCGAAGATAGGAAAATTATCTTTGCCATCCACATCAAGAACAGGATAGGATTTTATCAATAAATATACTGACACGTGTTATGTACAGGATTAATAAAAAATGTATTATAATAATCGTTTGTATATTTAAGTATAAGTTGAACAAGTTTTGATGGTAAAAATGCAAACTTGCAAGATGCACATCATGACAACCAGCGAACGAAAGAGAGATTTGTTTATTATTTTTTTTTCTTTTACTGCAGATCCCTGTAAATGATCCCTATTTCTATATGCAAAGTAAATCCGCCGGAAGATAAGCTTCGCGTACTCATTGCTCGTTCCACTCTTTTTCTTTTTTTTAGACCTAATAAAAATTCTATGACTATCCGTGACATAACAAAATTGTCTCTATAAAGTTCTTGTTCAATTCGTCACAAGGCATTTTAGTTACGTCAATTAATGCTCTAGTACACTTTACGTTTTTCCGTTAATTTTGTGAAAAAGCTATATCTGCTTAGTAACAGTATAAAAACGATCGTGATACCTATACTGCTTAATCTTATTTTTTTTCTTACTGTTAGTCATTGTATGTGATGTTGTACGGTGTGATGTATGTTTCTACATATATATATACTTTTAAAGACACATGGTCCTCCGATAAAAGAAACACACACGATGTAAATCAGGTTGAAATATGAATTACAGAATTTCGTGCATAAGAAGTTGTATACTTCATCCCATTGCCATAAAAATTAAGTAACACGTACTTTTACATTTAATAGTGATTTTTCGATAAAAAAAATCAACCATTATACCCTTGATATAAGAAAACCAGAGGAGAAGTTCATTGTGTGTTTAATATATCACATCTGACCTGATTCAATAAATTACACCAGTAAACTTCTTAAGAAACACGATAAGATATAGATCACATCATTAGATCCCGGACAACTTAAATTACCGCGGAACTATCTCACCTAAGTCCATTTAATTATATTGATTAACAAGTAGAATATTTGCATAACAAACTCTGTAGCTGTTGCATTATTAACTAAAACGACACGCACTTTCTTCTCTATAATAAAATGTTTTAATACTTTCTCCTCTGAGGGTTTCTTCGGCAAAAAAATATACATTCATGCAAATAATTTCTGAGTCTTTAATACGATGCGATAACGTTTCATTGTCAAGGAATAAACCCACTATACCCGATACTTGGGATGTGAAAAGTTCCACAGAACATCGGTTTTGTTCGACGAAATGAACATAAGTAAATAATGATAGTAAATAGATGCGCCTCCTTGAACAGTTGAAAATATTTGGGGGGTCAGAGTATAGTACAACGGGCGAGCCAACTAGGTGGCTTCCTCTGTGGTTCTGAAGCTTTCAACTGATGGCCGCCGCCTTTCGGTGGATTCGATGCCTCCTGCGTAAAACAAGACACGGTATTAACAGAATGCGTGACACAACTTAAGCAGGTATATTTAGTGCACAAAATCTCAACATAGTCTCACGCCATTTTTGGTACACTTCGCTCATCACCAGACAGTGTTATTTGTTACTCAGTCTAGCAATTAAGATAGTGCGCACATCATGCGTATTATCATTGTGATTTGTATTTGTTCAGTTATTAGAAATATTTATCACAAAGTTAATTATGAATAACATAACATAAACCCAAACGTTAAACAAGTTTACAATTAATGCAATAATGCAAAAATGACACATTCTCAAGCAAGACATTATAGATCGGAATTGATATCAGAGGTATGAAGAATATTTGAGACAATGGATGTTGTTTGAGTTAATACATTTGATTAGCATGAAGTCGCAATATTCTTTTAGTAGACATTTGCTTGCATGTATGATATTGTTAAAATAAATTAAACGGACCACAGATGATATATGATACAAAATGCACTGATCATCACAAAATAATAGTGTTAGCTTTGTTAGTTGTTACGTTATAGATATAGAATTCGAGATACATAATTAAGGGATTACATACCTTTCACAGGGTCAGAAAAATCGATTTTTCAATTATATATTTTTTTCGATAGTACTATCCTAAGAGTATTCCCTGAAATTTTTATTGAGAAATTTACAAAATAAAATTCACAAAAAAACGAAGTTATAGCCCAGAAAAGTTTCACAAAAATGACGAAAATAATTCTGCACGCGACGAAGGATGAGCGGACAATGTGCAAAGAGCAAAAAAAGATAATGAGGAGGCTTCTACATCAAAGGAAGGAGTATTTTATGGCCCAGCCATCAACGATGCTGCGTAAAGCAAAAAAAAATTTATTCAACAATTTATCCACAGCATGCATCTGTTAGTGTCACGTAAAACTTTAAACAATGTTTTTCTCTTTGAACTTTAAACAATGTTTTGAAAATCGATACCAGAAATATCTCGGAGACTAGTGGACCGATTTGCGTGCAATTTTTTACTACTCTCAATACAATAATCGAGTGCTTGTCATAGAATTTTTTTTCGTTTTATGGCTGTTTTTTTATAAATAAAAGAAAACCGATTTTTACACAATAAAAATTCCATTAATTTCGACCTAGTTTTAGGCCTGTAAAAGGTATGTAATCCCTTAACTAAAAACGGTGTACGAAGAAAGTTACCTTCTGCCAAGATAGACCAGCACCAAACACAGAGAAACAGAGACAGGAAACAGAGAAACAGTGGTTATTTCATAGAACACGTAAGAAAAAATGTTCATAAGTGAAAACTAATATACGTATGTGATTAAGCACACATTTTTTTCCCCTAATTTATACATATTTTTCTAATTGTTAACCTATCGATTTTAGATATGGAAGGCTTTACACGTTGAAATATAGATTACAGCATATCTCAATTACACAGAAATCTGAATTCCGATTACAAAATAATCTATATTTGGACAATCAATATCTGTAATCTCCTTGAAGTATATACGGTATGATTCATGTTTCCTCACCAGTTTCTTTTCCATTTTTGCTTTGATATCGCGCGCCAAAGTATAAAAAGCCTCTTCCACATTGATACTAGATTTCGCCGAGGTTTCCATAAACTTAATGCCGTATTCCACAGCCAGTTGCTCGCCCCTTTCCTTAGTCACTTGCCTCTTGTCTGTAAGCTCACACTTATTGCCTAACAACATTTTCTCCACGTCCGCCGACGCGTTCTCCTCTATATTACGAATCCAGTTTTTTATGTTTTCAAAACTTTTGTCGTTTGTAACGTCGTACACCAACATGATTCCCATCGCGCCGCGATAGTACGCCGTGGTGATGGTGCGAAACCTCTCTTGTCCAGCGGTGTCCCTACACAAGCGCAAATACATTCGCTGTGTCGTATATCGTAAAGATCCAGCTCGACTTTACGAATCTAAATTGCACTCGAATTAATCAGCAGATGGAGGAGAAAAGGAACATGAAGTATATATTTACCATATTTGTAGCTTGATTTTCTTCCCGTCCAATTCGATGGTACGGATCTTAAAGTCAATGCCTGAAACGTACAATGAGACGATGAGTCAAGAATTCAGAGCACTCCCCGAGGATGCGGGAAAAGTGGATACAAGCGCGTGGCGCGGGATGAATCACGTTACTGTAAGCGGCATAATGTGCTCTTTGTCCATTATCGAGTGGCAGAGCGGCACACGTTTTCTCGAGACACACCCCGGCCCGCGCCGCGCAAGCCAGCGGATTAATAAAGCGCACAAACCGCAAACGAGGCGGCGATGTCGGGGGGAGGGGAGGGGGGGGGTAGGTGGGGAGACGGGGACACCGGAACGTACCGATGGTCGAGATGAAGGTGGTGTTGAACGCGTCCTCGGAGAACCGGAACAGCACGCAGGTCTTGCCGACGCCGGAGTCGCCGATCAGCAGCAGCTTGAATAAATAATCGTACGTCTTTGCCATTGTCGTCGCGATGATGGCACGGGCACGTCGCGGCCGAGCAGGCCGAGCTTCGCCGAGCGATGATTATCGCTCCCCCCACGATCCTCCCGGGCGATCCTCGCGCGGACGATGCTTCCTGGCGTTCGCGACGGTGCCCCAACGAACTTGCAAGACCAGCTGGCCCGAGTCTCTCCGTCTCTCTCCCTCTCTCTATCACCCTCTACCTCTCTCTTTATCTCTCTCTCTCTCTCTCCCTCTCTTCCTCTCCGCTCGCCAACGAAGGAAGATATCTAACCGTCTCGTCCGCGAGACATTTGACGAAGCGCGTTCTCCTTCCTTCGGTGCTCCCTCGCTCTCTTTCCGTCTCTCCTGATGTCTATCCTTCTCTGTCTGCTCCGGACTCTCTCGATGGATGTCGACTCTTCGGGCACGATGACAGCACCGCGACGGGCGGTGACGCGTGGCTTCTTAAGCGCGCGTGGGACCCGCGGGAGAAGGGGGCACACTTGCGCGTACTTTTGTACACGCTCGCGACCGCGCGACCGCGAATTAACAAAGCGGATTAATCGCGCAAAACATCTGTCACAAAAAGCGGTACGTACAGAAACGTATGTACCGTACGGACCGACGCGATTTCGCCCTCGTGTTGTGGCCACCTTGGCTACCCGCGCGCCCGGTCGCTGTTTGTACTGTGCACGCGCACGCAACACGTGTCTCGTCGCCGCGCCGCGCCGCGGCGATATCGGAGTATCGGACCGCGATCAATGAGATCGATTGAAATCGCGAGGGGATAATCCGATAATCCTTAAATTTGAAATCCTAATGACCATCTCTACCAATGTAGATTAACTTTAATCTCGGTTTAACTTACTTTTTTATCTTCTTTTAGTTTTAGGAATTAGACGGAGATAAAAGGTAAGTTGAACCGAGAGATTAAAGTTAATCTGCATTGACAGAGATGGACATAAGTCTAATTTTAAATCCAGTCTTGCTTCAAGATTCTATCCGTCCAGCAAAATTATATGACGTCTCAAGATCGCACTTAAAGGTCTTAAATATAAAATCGGACGGTGAATATCATCCCAAGAGCACCGACCAAATAAGATTCCACACAAAAATGAAGGAAAAGGAACAAATAATATTCCTCTTCCATCCCGCTTCTTTCCATGGTAGCAGGAAGTAATGTATTAGAGACGTCTGACAAGATAGAAAGAAACTTTATTGAAATGATACATTATTTTACCCTCCTACTATTCTCCCAAATTACATCGAATTTTCTCTTTTTCCTAATGTGAAATATATATATACAAATCATGGACTACGTTGGCATGTCACTATTAAATCGGGTTTAATAACATCAGTATAGTTATAACTGATACAAAATATATAATAGACTATATATGTTTACACAGCGGCTTACAATCTAGTTTAGTAACTACCGTATACTATTTAATCCAAAATTTTTAATCAAAAGAAGAAACATTTTAGATGGGATAGTACACGGTAGTTATTAAACCGGATTATAAGCCGCTATGTAAACGTAATTATAAACGCTTGTTAAATGCGGTTTTATTGACATCAGTTATTACTCTACACCCGTTGACGAAGAGATGTCGACTTATAAATCTGGTTTTAAAGAAATGTGTAAACGCTAAGCGAATTATGATTGCATTGTCAATGTAAAATAAAATTGTGAAAAGTATATGTTGTATTTCTTTAACAAAATCAAGATTTCTTTGGAGATAAAATAACATCTCTTCGCGTAACCGAGCACGCGTTTTAGAAAGTTATAACTACAAATGTTACTACTCGATTAATGATGTCATGTAAACTTAGTCATGAGCTCGATAATCTTGCTCGATCAGAGCTCCCAGAGCTCTTAGAAAAGCTTAAAGTAAAGCTAGTATTACTTTGAATTTTCCTTTTCTTAGCACGAAACATTTCGGATATAAATCATGTAAATTTCACAATAATATTGCTCTCAGAGCCATTATTTAAAAAAACATTAGCTTGTAAAGTCGAGTTCGAGTCTTAATCAAGATTTATTCTGGTCTCTTGCATCGTGATTCTTTAGAATCGATTAATCTTTCTGTATTACAATGGAGGGATCGATTGGACAGATCGCCGTAATATCCACTTCAATGACCTCAATCCTCTATCCGATAAGAAAAAAAAGCGACTGGCGTTCACGTCCTTCCAGTGTCGAAATAATCTTTCGGTGATGGCTTTCTCTGGTCGCGTTATCTTTCACAGTCAAAAATACTCTCAAGGCTAATAAAAAAAAGCTATGGTTCTGTCATTACTAGGTAACTTTTATCGAACATCCTGTACATATATATGTATATATACACGAAGAAACTTTTAGAAATAATTTCCAAGTTACGTTCTCTAAGATTACGAGAAGTAATTTTACAGTTTATACAAATCATCCAAGAAAGCCATAGCATTTTTATTAATTATAATCTTGATACGAGCTTATCTGGCAATACTGTTTACAGCAAATATTAAGTATAGAAATAAATCGAACTACATTGCTTGTGGATTATCTATAAATAATAAATTAGTCGTCAGTTCAGAAACCAACTAACTTATTAAAATCTTAATACACTACAAATGATCAGTGATTTAATATGACTTAAGAATAACTCACAAAAATATCATATAATGCTTATCTTACGAATTATCTTATTTTATTAACTGTTAAATCATTTGTTGTCCCTGGGTATAAATTAATAATTCAAGGGTTTTTACTCCATTTCGAGATGTAAAATTTCTCCAAAGAGATATACTTTTGTGAAAGATCTTAGTGTTTTTATCCCTACTGTTCATACTTAAAAAACAACAAACAGAAAAGAAAATTATAGTTAAAGATTATAGTTAAAAGCAGACTTATGTGAAAACATAAATTTGTACAAACACATGTTAAAGCAATAACCACTAATTTTCTTAATTCCACTAATTATAATTTATGCTAATAAACCAGTTATATGTATAGAAAACACATTCCCCTTAGGAGAAAAAAGGACAGCATATGATACACGCGTTTCTTAATATTTACATGAATATAATTAAACAAAATATTTGAAGTATTTCTTGAAATTCTTCCCTCCCCAAAATTTTCAAGTTAATATATTAGTAAAAACAGTTTAATATTTCAAGAGAGAGAAAAACTTATGCGATAAACTACATCAACAAAAAGAAAGATCGAGGTACATGCTATATATAATACAGCATGGATCTTTACGAGTTTACATTGCGAGCTTTCATTTGCAGTTCGAATCGTCGATTTGTTCGTACACCCTTCAGCATCATCCGCGTTTCATGTTGCTGTTTTTGCCTGCAAATATTCATATCTCGTTTAAAATTTTATATTAAATTATCTTGAAGTTTTACAGATCTATATATATATATATATATATATATTTAAAATTATCTTAAACTTATAATATAGATAAGAGCAGTATCTTGCGAATAAATTGACCTGTAAAACTTATAAAATATTTTTCTCAAGATAAATCTGGTGTACCTTGAAAAAACTGGTTGTTTTTTCAACATAATGTTCGTAGCTTCTGGTTTTTTCAACTTAAACCCAAATCTATTGTGAATACCGTCCCTTGTGTCGGTTGGTAATAATCTCTTCTCTTCCGTTTCCACATCTGTTTTTGGCGATTTTACCGCTTTCTTCGTAGAAACAAGTTCTAGAAAAACAATTTAAAATTTTAGCAATTGTAAGAACCGCCAAGGCATGCAGAATAAAAAATGTTAGCAAATTACTGAACGCTAGGTGTCTGCCGTGTCTGGCTTCCAAACGTTTCTTTGCATCCACGAGCGATTCTGACTTGGCAAACATCTGTTCATGTATTCTTGAGAAATTTGGTACTTTCTTCGTCGATGATTTTTTTTCTGTAAGTAAATCCGCGTGTGTTATTACATTATAAAATAAAATTGAAATAAATGTGAAATGTAAGCGATTTTTGGTTTTGTTTTACCTGATTTCTTTTCAGTTGATGCGAAGGTTTTTGGTGTGACTTGAACTCTACTCAATTGAGCTCTCGGTGTGCCTCCATGGTTTCTTGGACTTGATCTCTTGAAAGGAGAAAATAGCGAGTTCTGAGTAAGCTTTGGAGTTTCAACCTTTTTCGATTTAGATACTGAATTCATAATATTGCTTCTATTTTGTGCACTAACATTCGGTGAAATACTTGATCGCGATCCGTTCAGCTTGTTAATTGATTTTCGTGCGCTGCCTCCGCCAGATGTTCCAACTGCAAAGCGCACTTTAGCTTTCTTCGGATTATCTTTCGAGCTTAAATTCGCCTCTGTTGAGGTGCGCTTCTTAATCATTTGTCGCAAACTTAGTGTTTGCGGTTGTTCCAGTTCATAGGTGTTGTCTTTTTTGCTTTCCTGCTTCTTTTCCATCGTATTATCCTTGTCGTAAGTAGCGTTTCGTCTCGTGACGTTCGAAAGGAGAGATTGACTAGTATCATTAATTTCTTTATCAAATAGAGAATGTCTAGATACATTTTTAATGTCAGTATTTTTATCCATTGTGTTAGACAGCTGCACGTTAGATTGACTCCTATGTCTTAATCTAGTATTAAGAGACGTGTTATTTACAGAAGCAATAGAAGTATCAGATACCAAACTCGTGTCCATTAATGTCACTTTTCCCTCTCGTGGAGTGGACGACATTAAAGGTATTGACGTATTATATTTAATTCTTGGTGATACTCTATTAGTATTACTAGATCGTGATTTTTCCACACTACTGTTCCTTAATTTAGGGCTGGAATTTCGCTTAGGAGACATACTTACAGAAGCTTTTTTGATTGGTGTTAATACTTTGGAACTGCTCCCTCCCCTGATTGAGGGAGATCTTACTTTGATAAAAGTATCTGATCGAGTTTTGCTAGCAACTATATTTTTTTGTTTCAGATTTTCAGGCGATAGCTTCTCCAACAGCACGATCGGTTCCGCCAGCACATCTTTTATTTGCGTAGCCGTCAACGTGTTTGTTAACTTCGAATTTAATAAACGACGTTTGATTGATGATAAATTCTTTCCCTTGGATAAAGGAGACTTTTTTATACGAATTCTGGGCGAGCTGGTATTGAGATTTGACGAAGTACCAGGGCTACTAGGAGACGTTTTTAACGGGCTCTTTTTCACCCGGGATGGAGATAACAACTTCAATTTGCGCGATTTCGATTTCTTCGATTTTGGAGATTTTAGTACTATTTTCGGAGATTTCGAGAATTTACGCACAGTTACCTTTAAATTTATATCAGACTTCTTGTGCTTCTTTTTTTCTGTCGGCGATATCAATGTGCTTTTGTCAAATCCGGAACTATTGTTCGGACTGTCCTTCTTGCTCTTTCGTGATTTTTTAGCATGAGAATCGCTATCCGGTTTTTTCAAACTCTCCTCAGAATCCTCGCCAGTGGCAGCGAGAGATAATTTTCTTGGGCTCTTAAACAGCTTGGGTATAGCTATTGAATGCGTTTTTGGAGAGCCTAAGGAGATCGGGGATTTCTTAGGCGTCTTCTTAGATCTGTGAGGCGTAAGACTGAGCTTCGGAGGTGTACTTTTGGGAGTGACTACGATGACTATGGGTGATACTTTTGCAGAGATCTTCTGTTGTAATTTTCCATTAGGTATTTTCTCTGAATCCAGATCTTTTGAGGCATTCAACTCAAGAAAGTTGTGCCTGACGAGGTCCACCGTCGTGACATTGTCGCAATATCTGTCTCTCAAGATTCTGATTGCCTCATTGTCCACGTTCTGGTCCACATCTTCAGTTTCCACTTTGTTCAAATGAAGCCTACGACGAGAAGTTTTCTTCTTTGCGGACTTTTTCAATGTTACCTCCGCATCACACACAGGCGATTCCTTTTTGGCGCTTTGCTTAGCAGCTTCCATATCGCTCTTACCAGACTTCTCCTTCCTCTGCGACTGCCTGACTTTCTGCGCCGACTTAGCCACATCCTGGCTCACATTATTTATTCTCTGCGCTTTGGATCTAGTGGAAACAGCAGACTGTTCCGCCGTTGCTGCAAAGTAAACAGGATACCTCAGAATTCTTTTCCAAAGCATCGAAAGCTTTGAGAGAAAAATCCAAGACTAACTTGGGGGACTACAACCAAGCTCCAATTAACTTATCAAAAAATACTTGCCAGAATATTTTTAACAAGAATAGAATTATTAATTATTGTTTGAAGGAAGGTTAGGAATGTGTTAGAGAGGAAGATTAGGAATGACAAATTATACAGTAAAAAAATCGAATAAACAATTCTGCCGGTCAAGTTAACCGGAGCTTGGTTAAAGTCGCCCAAATGATAAGAGCCATTTAAATAACTTCCTCGATCATCGATTCGATAAGCGTTAGCGTCTCGAGTTCTCGAAACACGCGCGCGACAAAACACAAAATATACGTCGAGGGTGGCTATATAACCTTGCACCCGGATCGAAAGGGGATCAACAAGACGCCTCTCGTTTCTCACCTGCGCGAGTCCGTCTGGGCGACATTCGTCCTGATCTCCGCTCACCGCTCACGATTGGTCTGCCCGGCGTCGCGTCGCGATCGCACCCTCGGACACTCCGGCGCCGCCGATTTTTCTGCTCTTTCGCCTCTCGCCGACGATTGTGTGTTTGCGGTGTCTAATTCAACTTGAACGTGGCTCCTCAATGATGCTTGGCCACGGAGCCAGCTTGGCCGTGCTTGCGCGCCCATTTCGCTGACCAATCGCGTCGCCCCGGCGGCACTCACGCGTCGGACGCGCGCGCCGCGATTGGCTGGAGATTTCAAACGGCAACGTAACCGACGCCGGCTGGAGACGGACATGTTAACCCGAGCGACGAATCGCTGATTGGCTGAGACCGCAGGGGGAAATGATCCGCGCAGTTCCTTGGGCCGCTTGCTTGGGCCCAACGAACCTACGGCATCAACCCGAGTTCCCGACACCGCGGACGCCGCGACATACACACACATTTACACGCACGCACAAACATATACACATTCCCGAGTCTGAAATACAAATATAGTCGCATCAGTATCATACTACGCAGTTATCATAGGCCTAGTTTACACCGATCTCTTGATACGCGTATCAAATAGTATATTTGAACTGATCAGCCAATAATCAAACTAATTTACTAGTTATTTACTATTTAATACGCGTATCAAGTGATCGATGTAAACTAGGCCATAGACGAATCGAATAATGGCCGATGCGTAACCGAAAAAAAAAGCTGTGCCAATAATCGGAAGAAGAAGAAGCTGATTGGCTGACGGCCATGATGTTTCATTTCATAGTGAATCGGCCACTATTGTAAGAAATCTAGAAGTATTTGGTTAATGGTTCATGGCGTAAGGCCGCGCTAGTGTCGCAATGCATGTAAGTGGCGCGCGGCCGCCGGTCTATCCGGTTGATACACGGGAGGGCGCAATAGGCGCTTGGTAACTAGGGAATCTAGGGATCTTGGGGCGCGAGGCGCGCTTCAACGGTCGTCGTGCACGTGCCAACTGCCACGTGCGAGCACGTGCGAGTTCAGTCTTGTTTCAGAGCTTGGAGAGTCGAGTCAAGACTTCGTCAGTAGCCAGTCGCCAGTTACGTTCGTTTCCGAAAGACATAATATACGAAAGTTTATTAAATATATATACCAATGAGTCATCTCTTCGATTTATTCGGACATCCTTACAATATCTTACATTATTACGAAATATGGTAAGAGTGTTTTAATTGTCTTGAATATTATTTTGAATTATTTTGAATTATTTCGAATAAAAATCTATACTTCATTATCCGCTGTTCTAGGATGTCCAACGGCATTCTGTGCACACGTTAGTGTTTCGGTCCTTAAAGAGAACTCACGATACGTTCCTGTTGAATCAAGGATCTTTACCGCCGGAAAATCCTATGTTGTGAGTAACTTGCCGTTGCAGCTACTCTGAATTACTACTTAAATCAAACCTGCCTGCTTTAATCTCGTGGAGAAGCAGTTATTTATTTATAATATTTATTTTTTTAGGCAACAAACGAAGAAAATAGTTAAGGCTAAAGATTGTTATGGTCCAATATTAGAACGGGTCAAGCAAAATACGATTAAAGCGCAGCAAGACAATGACACTGCGGATCCTCCACCGCCAGGAGGTAATATCCTGCGATACCTACACAATTGAGATAAAAATAAGTATCGTTACTCTTACATGTGTCTTTATTTTGATATGATTTTTAGATGAAACTTTTGGAATTAACCCTACCTCGGCAATTGTTCCTTACACTACGACAAAAGGAAGCGCAAGCGTAGTACCAATAAGTGCGGGAAGCAATATGGGCAGCAGCGGTGCGCTCACAATGCCGCAAAAGAAAACGCCGTCGATGGCGAAACCCAAGTGGCACGCGCCATGGAAACTGTACAGAGTTATCAGCGGTCATTTGGTATTTACAGATATGGGATTTAGCCAGTGGCAGGTTGAAGGTTACTCTAACAGGCCACATAAACAGCGTTCGTGGCCTGGCGTTCTCGCAGAGAATGCCCTATCTGTTTTCCTGCGGCGAAGATCAACAAATCAAATGTTGGGACCTTGAGCACAACAAGGTCATCCGCCAATTTCACGGACATCTGTCGGCGGTGTACGCCATGGCGTTACACCCTAGCATAGACGTCCTGGTAACGGCGGGGCGTGATTCCACCGGCAGAGTGTGGGACATCCGTACCAAGGCGAATGTTCATACCCTCGTCGGGCACACTGACACGGTGTCCAGCGTGATCTGTCAGTCTGCCGAGCCGCAGATCGTCACCGGCAGCCACGACAGCACGATTCGCCTGTGGGACCTTGCTGCCGGCAAGTCCAGGGCCACTCTGACGAATCACAAGAAGAGCGTGCGCGCCCTGACGTTCCATCCGTCTCTGTACATGTTCGCCTCGGCGTCGCCGGACAATATCAAGCAGTGGAAGTGTCCGGAGGGGAAATTTATTCAGAACCTGTCGGGCCACAACGCCATAGTCAATTGCCTGGCCGTAAATGCCGACGGAGTCTTGGTTTCCGGCGCAGA
This sequence comes from Temnothorax nylanderi, assembly GCF_030848795.1. Taxonomy (NCBI): domain Eukaryota; kingdom Metazoa; phylum Arthropoda; class Insecta; order Hymenoptera; family Formicidae; genus Temnothorax; species Temnothorax nylanderi. The sequence continues at coordinate 2,332 of NW_027249098.1, read as the reverse complement.
CAACGGTACCATACATCTGTGGGACTGGCGAACCGGATACAATTTCCAGCGGCTCCAAGCGCCGGTTCAGCCCGGATCAATGGACAGCGAGGCTGGAGTGTTCAGCATTACGTTCGACATGTCAGGCACTCGGATGATTACGACAGAGGCTGACAAGACGATTAAAGTATACAAGGAAGACGATACTGCCGTAAGTTAATTTTATATCACGCTCGTGTCGATTTGGCAATCGCACGCGCGCTGATAACATTCGACTAGCTCATCGTTTTCTAAGCTTTGCGCTAATTATCCCGTTATCTATGTTTTCAGACTGAGGAAACGCATCCCGTCGACTGGCGGCCCGACATAATAAAGCGAAGGAAATACTGAACTCCAGCTTATTGGAATGCCGTATACGCTGATTCAATTAATTTAACGCGGCTGAATGTAACGCGTTCAGAAATTATTTTTTATATAGGATTGCTTTGGCTTCCAGGTTGTAACGGACAAAGCTATCAGAGCTGCAATAAAAGAACGAAAAGATTTCTACCGAGATTCTCGTTTTAAGAGATACGTTCTTTTCTTATTAATTTGCGACGACTACAGAGCGGGAATTAACCCGAGTTCTTTACCACGACCGGAATCGATCGCCGAAAGATATTGTCCCGGAATCGAAACTTCTCTGTCATGATGCGACTTCTCTGTTGATCCGTTTTGGTTGCACCTTGTACACCTCGTACGAAGTGTACGAAAAAGTGCAGCTAAAAGAAACCGATATAAAAGTATTTGTATCAAATAATTATGACATATGTATGTAACATATAAAAAATATTTGAATAAAATTTATTCGCACGTGTAATATGTTGTGTTAGATTGAAGTAAATTTGGGATTTTGTAGTAACTTACGATAATTTACTCCGCGTAAACGAGTGAATTATCGTAAGTTACTACAGAAGTAACGCTCGCGTAAACGTAGTAATAGTTATAAACGATAGAGCTGTTATATTACGTTTGAATATTTCCGCCAATGGCTGCCGAGCCATATAGTTACAATAGGCGGCCAATAGATGGCGGCGGCGTCACTTGTGAAATGATTAATTTGTTATTTTTTCAATAAAAATGCGATAAATTATTAAAATAATGATGGAGCAATAAGAAGCAATCGTTCTATGCCGGATTTAGTTGCATATAGTTATTAGAAATATGTTTTTGAGTGAAAATTATAAATTTTACGTTTTTTTTTAATATCTTAAAAAATAATAACTTTAAAAGGGGAGCAATTGTTGATTCTGAGGGAGCAATTAGGGAGAGCAATCGTTTGAGCTATAGTTTATTAAAAAATATGAACTTCCAGCGCCAACTTATTTCCGGTCTAAAACCGGGCCGTCGTCTCTCATTATATATATATATAAACAAATTTCTTTCTACACATGTATGAAAAGACAGCTGTATTCTTTGACTATATAACATGGACTGCTAGCAGCAACTTCAGACTGGATGTCAAGATGTATCGCGCCGACATCGACTAGTTGAGAAATGCGTGAACTAAAACCGACGTCATGTCGATAACGTATTGGTCACGTCGGTCATGTCGGTCATATCAATCATGTACTACATGTGCACGTGTTTCTGCGAGTGTTTTGCTATCAGAAATAAATTAAATAAAAAAATTAGTATAATATACAACAATATGGTCGCTTATTGTTTTGTTGAAGGATGCACATCAAGTAAATACAAAAGGAGGACTGAAAGACATAAGTCTATCGTGCCTATGTATGGGTAAGTCAAAGTTAACCTTAAATAAATATGTATGTATATATATATATATATATATATTAGGGACTTGAATAAGTTCTCGCTGTTTCCCGATAGATGGCGTTATCTTAGTTTTTTTGAATCAGGCAATACTACAGCCAACTTCATCGTGAACCTCCACCACTAGGCTCGAAATAACGGTATATGTTATTCCGCCGAAGTGTAAACAACATATTTTTTTATTGCGTTAAACATGTCGAATTTCGTGCCAAAAAAAGAATATTTGCGGGGAATTTTACTGCATTACTTTTTTCAAAAAAAATCTGCAGCTAAAGCACATAGAATTCTTGTGGAGACTTACGGCGACTATGCTTTGTCGGAAACAACATGCAGAGATTGGTTTAGACGCTTTAAAAATGGGTCGATTCGTGGATAATCTCGAAAGATGAGGCGTTCTTTCGACGTGGTATTCACATGCTGCCAGAAAGATGGGAGAAAGTAGTGGCCAGCGATGGACAATACTTTCAATAACAGGTTCTTTACTAATTTTTTAAAATAAAGCATTCATTTTTACGAAAAAACAGCGAGAACTTATTCA